>NC_041411.2:67460038-68845038 GCF_900747795.2 Erpetoichthys calabaricus | reverse complement strand
TCTGATATTTTTCTCTCCTGCTCCAAATTTCTTCCATTTAAGAGTAGTGGAGGCCACTGTGCTCTTGTTAACCTTCATGGATGTTTCTAGAAGCCTTGCCTCGACACAGTCCAGTCTTCGAGCACTGCAGGCAATTCCATTGACCTCATTACTTGGTTTTTGCACTGATACACATTGTCAGCTGTGGGACCTTCTATAGACAGACATGTGCCTGTCCTAATCACGTGTATTAAATTGAATGGACCACAGGTGGACTGCACACTAAGTACAGAAACATCTCAATGACAGTCGATAAAATCGGATGCACCTGAGATGAACTTCAGGTATGACACCAAAGGGTCTGAATATTTGTATCAATGTGACATTTCAGTTTGTTATTTTCAAAAATATTACTAAAATACTATTTTTGTTTTGTCATTCTGAGATATTGAGTGTTGCTTGGTGAGGAGAAAATTAACTTAGATAGATAGATAGATAGATAGATAGATAGATAGATAGATAGATAGATAGATAGATAGATAGATAGATAGATAGATAGATAGATAGATAGATACTTTATTAATCCCAAGGGGAAATTCACATAACTTAAATGACATAGCAAATTAAGAGGGTCTTAATGCTTTTTGTCGGTGCTATAAGAGTTGGGGGCAGCATGGTGGTGCATTGGGTAGCGCTGCTGCCTCGCAGTAAGGAGACCTGGGTTCGCTTCCCGGGTCCTCCCTGCGTGGAGTTTGCATGTTCTCCCCGTGTCTCTGCATGGGTTTCCTCCGGGTGCTCTGGTGTCCTCTCACAGTGCAAAGACATGCAGGTCAGGTGCATTGGCGATCCTAAATTGTTCCTAGTGTGTGTGTGTGTGTGTGTGTGTGGGTATCCTGCGGTGGGCTGGCGCCCTGCCCGGGGTTAGTTCCTGCCTTGCGCCCTGTGTTGGCTGGGATTGGCTCCAGCAGACCCCCGTGACCCTGTGTTAGGATATAAAATGACTGACTGACTGTAAGAGGTGGCCTGATAAACACGTATGACTTTGTCAGTAATCACTGGCGTGTTGATGAGATGCCTTTCTCTAAGCTTTCACGGTCACAAGGGTGTCAAAGCCTTTCCTGGAAGTATTGGGGATAAGGCAGGAGGAAAATAATGGGTTAATGCCCTCAGCACTGACTTTCTACATTCTTTTTTCATAATGTGTGCTCATTTTTAATTTGTCGACACATCTAATCTCGATGTAATGCATTCTTAGAGAGTATAATACATTTCCCCTCAAACGCTCGATTAAGCATTTAATTTTCCAATTAATATTTCTGTTGTAGCGAAGTAAGAGCATTCACAAAACTCAATTTAAGTGTCAAAATATTAAGATGGAGGGTGTGGACAACTTTATTTTTTGTGCGTGTAGTGGGGGAGGGTTACACAGAATCATCTTTCACTCCAAAGCCTAAAAAGGTTTCAAAGAATTTAAGTTAATAAAGTGAAAGGAGCTGCCACAACTGCGGGCATTTTAAGCTTACTGATCCTGGCGTTGGACATGAACCCTTGAGACAGCATGGTCCAAATACACATCTGGTACGGAGTGTAACATTGAAGAAGGCAAAAAAAAGTTTGTGCTTTAATTATAAGATGAGAAATCTCCTTAAATTGTGTTGTGCCTTGAATACTTCAGAAGGTATATGTCTTCCAACTGGCAGAAATGCAATAAAGATAAATTGGTTTGGGAAAGGCAGCATAGTGGTGCAGTGGTTCACTGCTTCAAGAGACTATTTTTGAATCCCAGCCCAGTCCCTCTGTGTGTGTGTGTGTGCGTGTGTGCGTGTGTGTGCGTGTGTGTCTGTGTGTGTGTGTGTGTGTGATAATTTTTATCTATAATTTTAGAGGATAATTTCAAACTGTCTGAATGTGTAATATAAATTTCTAAGAAATCAAAAAGCATGCTCACATATCTGTAAAGGAACAATTATTTCTTATAGTGTGTTTATATCTGACAAAATGCATATGTAAATCAGTGTCCCCAAAATGCAGCTTGTGGTCATATTCTGAGTGACGGTGTGTGTATTCCATTGTCCTAGCTTTACATAAATACCTGAAAATGTCCACATAAGTCTGTAAGAAGTCAAGTTGCCCATGAAGTTAATTTTGGGAATTTAAAATGCTCAGCATACCTAGAGTAAAGCTTTAATATTTGTCATTTGACAGGCTAGACTTAGCAGCCTTCAGAATGTGCTGTCTCCACAAAACATGTTTCATTCATGTGTCCTCATTATGTAGTCTTTACAAGTATGGCTTGGTGTGTGTGGAGTTTACAGACTTTGTTTCAGTAGCAAAGTTCAGCTCTGACATCTCGAAGATCTGCTGTTAAAATTATCTATCACTTTAAATTGGCCCAGTTTTGAGATATGCATGAGTGTGCTTAGTTGAATATATTCTTTGTGCCAGATATTTTTCTTTCTTCTCACATTTCAAAAAAGTGAATGTTAGCTGACAAGTAACTTTTAAGTGACCTATTAGGACTCATTTGTGTGTGTAGTCACACCCTGGGATGTACTAACTTCTTTTCCAGTTTTGTTTCCTGCCTGGTCGTGTTTTACTAACATGCTGGAATTCTATGAGGAGGCAACAAAAGGATACGATCAAAGTGGAGCAGATGATATTATTTATCTGGACTTTCAGAAAGCAATTGATAAGGTGCCACATGAGAGGTTGGGCATCAAATTAAAAGAGGTGGGAGTTCAGGGTGATGTTTGTAGATGGGTGCAGAATTGGCTCAGACACAGGAAGCAGAGGGTGATGGTGAGAGGAACCTCATCAGAACTGGCCAATGTTAAGAGTGGTGTCCACAGGGGGTCAGTGCTAGGGCCGCTGCTATTTTTAATATCTATAAATGATTTAGATAGTAATATAAGTAACAAGCTGGTTAAGTTTGCAGATGATACCAAGATAGGTGGATTAGCAGATAATTTGGAATCCGTTATATCATTACAGAAGGACTTGGATAGCCGACAGGCTTGGGCAGATTTGTGGCAGATGAAATTTAATGTCAGTAAATGTAAAGTATTGCACATTGGAAGTAAAAATGTTAGGTTTGAATACACAATGGGCGGTCGGAAAATCGAGAGTACACCTTATGAGAAGGATTTAGGAGTCATAGTGGACTCTAAGCTATCGACTTCCCAACAGTGTTCAGAAGCCATTAAGAAGGCTAACAGAATGTCAGGTTATATAGCACGATGTGTGGAGTACAAGTCACAGGAGGTTCTGCTCCAGCTTTATAACACACTGGTGAGGCCTCATCTTGAGTACTGTGTGCAGTTTTGGTCTCCAGGCTACAAAAAGGACATAGCAGCGCTAGAAAAGGTCCAGAGAAGAGTGACTAGGCTGATTACAGGACTACAGGGGATGAGTTATGAGGAAAGATTAAAAGAGCTGAGCCTTTACAGTTTAAGCAAAAGAAGATTAAGAGGTGACGTGACTGAAGTGTTTAAAATTATGAAGGGAATTAGTGCAGTGGATCGAGACTGTTATTTTAAAATGAGTTCATCAAGAACACGGGGACACAGTTGGAAACTTGTTAAGGGTAAATTTCGCACAAACATTAGGAAGTTTTTCTTTACACAAAGAACGATAGAAACTTGGAATAAGCTACCAAGTAGTGTGGTAGACAGTAAGACGTTAGGGTCTTTCAAAACTCGACTTGATGTTTTCTTGGAAGAAATAAGTGGATAGTACTGGCGAGCTTTGTTGGGCTGAATGGCCTGTTCTCGTCTAGAATGTTCTAATGTTCTACTGTTCTAATGTTTGTGTCTGATGCTTCCATAAACACCTATTATGGAAAGGATAATAATAATTAATAACCAGCAAACCTGCGATTCTCGAAAGAATCGAAAATCCAAGAATGGCAATCACTTTCTGTTCCCTCTGATATTTGGAGGGAAGAAAAATGATGGAGGGTGGGTGCGTCCTGGGAAATTTTTTTATTTAATTAAATAAATATATTTGTACTAAAGCGGTTTCTTTTTGGAGCCGTGACTCATCTGGTTCTGGTGTTTCAGAAGCGTTCATTGTTTTTATCCATGCGGTCTCGTTTTTGTTTTTCTATGGCTGTGTCGTTAGCTAGAAGTCATTTGCTGACAGCAGCGGATTCACGTGCTGAAGTGACCATGGAGGCGGATCCGGGCTACATTACTAAACGAATGCACAACCTGGCATGCACGCTTTTCCTCAAGTTTAGTTTACAGGTCGTGTTGTGTTGTTTGGGTGCCACCTACTGACTCTGGGAAGTCGCTGGGTTTGACTCAGGGGCGCTTTCAGTGCTTCTTCATTGCATATATACAAACATCACTAAACGAAAGTTGTATATGCGGTGGTGTTCGTGTTCGGCGACGGTTGCATTGTGACATGAAGTTTAGTTTACAGGTCGTGTTGTGTTGTTTGGGCACCACCTACTGACTCTGGGAAGCCGCTGGGTTTGACTCTGGGGCGCTGAGGCGCAGTGTGCGTGCGCGTGCACTTTCGGTGCGTCTGGCATCCGTGCTTATATACAATCTTCGTTTAGCAATATAGATAATAATGATAATAATAATAATAATAAGCAATTTGTAATTCTTAATGACCCTATAAATAAAGACAGGAATATGGTTGTGAGACATGGACGCTATCCAGTAACCTGAGATGAAGACTAGACTCCTTTGGTACTGTGTCTCTGAATGAGTGGTTGCTCATGGAGTCCTGAATGAGGCACATTACCTGCATTGTGAGGGAGTGTCAGTTGTAGCACTACAGCTATGTGGTGCAATTCCTTGAGGGTGACCCGGCTCATAAGATCCTCATTGTTGGGGACCCATGTGGTTGGACCAGGCCAAGGGGTCGTCCACGTAACACCTGGCTGTGGCAGATACAGGGTCATTTCCAGAGGGTGGGGCTGGACGGCGTGTCTGCCTGGGGGGTTACCAACTGGGATCCCGAGTTGTTTCGTCGTGTAGTGGGTGCGGCAATACACTCTACCAGTGCATGCTCCCCAACTTGACTTGACTTTATTATAAATAAACCTATAAATAATAAACCCAGGAAGCATAGGCCGCAGGGCAGGAACAATCTCTGGACACAGTGCCAGTCTATCACATAGTGAACACAAACACACAGATAGGCCAGTTTTGCATCACCAGTCCATCAAACCATATGTCTTTGGGCTGTGGGAGGAAACAAGAGAAGACCCGGGATGCAAATTATGAGGCAACACTTAGCCTCTGTGCTGTCCCTATAGTAATACTTTGTGAATTTTCCCCTTGGGATTAATAAAGTATCTATCTATCTATCTATCTATCTATCTATCTATCTATCTATCTATCTATCTATCTATCTATCTATCTATCTATCTATCTATCTATCTATCTATCTATCTATCTATCTATCTATCTATCTATCTATCTATCTATCTATCTATCTATCTATCTATCTATCTATCTATCTATCTATCTAATTAAAGTAATAATAATGATAATTATAATAAATGAACAGTGGAGAAGTTCAGGTATCTCGGGGTCTTGTTCACGAGTGAGGGAAGAATGGAGCGTGAGATCGACAGGCGGATCGGTGCAACGTTCGCAGTGATGAGGGCTCTGCATCGGTCTGTCGTGGTGAGAAAGGAGCTGAACCATAAGGCAAAGCTCTCAATTTACCAGTCGATCTACGCTCCTACCCTCACCTATGGTCATGAGTTATGGGTAGTGACCGAAAGAACGAGATCGCGAATACAATCGGCTGAAATGAGTTTCCTCCGCAGGGTGTCTGGGCTTTCCCTTAAAGATAGGGTGAGAAGCTCAGTCATCCGGGAGGGGCTCAGAGTAGAGCCGCTGCTCCTCCGCATCGAGAGGAGCCAGATGAGGTGGCTCGGGCATCTGGTCAGGATGCTTCCTGGACGCCTCCCTGGTGAGGTGTTCCAGGCACGTCTAACCGGGAGGAGGCCCCGGGGAAGACCCAGGACACGCTGGATGGACTATGTCTCCTGGCTGGCCTGGGAATGCCTCAGGATTCTCCTGGAAGAGCTAGAAGAAGTGGCAGGGGCAGAGGGAAGTCTGGGCATCTCTGCTCAAGCTGCTGCCCCCCGTGACCCGATCTCGGATAACCGGAAGAGGATGGATGGATGGATGGATGGATGGATGGATAGATGTATGGATGGATGGATGGATGGATGGATAAATGAACACTTAACTCCCATTGATGCTTCCTATCTACTTTCTACCACATAGTTAGGAGAAATCAAGTGGTCGCCAAAACGGCCTCCTGAGCCCCATTTCACATATTAATGTCCAATTCAACCAAAAGCTCTTTATATAAGAATTTAAATAATTCAAGGTTGCTGGCTGTTAGAGCATGGAATGTGATGTTTAGGCATCAGCTACTCTTCCGATGCTAATAGTTTGTGCAGTTCAGTGCATTCTCAGTCTCTGCAATTTTGGTTTCATACTAAAGAAGAAAAAAACATCTATCCATCGATTTTCTAAACATGCTTTTCAATATGCTGGTCCTATCACACTAGCATTATATGCAATAAAGGAGCCAAACATGGAAAGAACATCAGTTCACCTTAGGGCACACTCGCATACACACCCCCACTCAGGCAGGGCTGCTGCAGAATTGCCAATTAGTTTAACATGCCTGTGTTTGGAGAATAAGGGAGGAAAAAACAGAGTACCCAGAGAAAAAGCCATGATGCTTGACACAGTCTAAACCATGTGAATCATTTGCTTTATTTGACAGACTACAGAGTGTGATGTGCTTGTTTAATATCAAGCACACTTGATTTAATATTCTCACAGTTTTCTTTGCATTACACTGTCAGTATTGTCAGGTGTCAAAATGTAACACACATGTGAACATCAGCAGGCCAAGGAAGGCCAAACGACTGGGAATATTCAAAGTGGCAGGGGTCCGTTAAAAGTGGCACAAATAGTCAGCCTAGTCTGTGTAATATCTCTTCTCCTCCATGTACTGTATGTCCTTCAGGGCTATTGTAAGGGGTTGTTTGAACTGAAAGGACAGGTGCCATAGCTTTGTTTAGTGGGAAACAAGTTGCTATCCAGATCCATTTGGAAATGCTGTCTACATTATGCAAGCTCTATTGTTCCACAGATAATAAGCAGCAGATGACAGGGATTCATTACAATGAGGTAATGTATCAGTGCAGCCCAAAAACCCAGCATGGTGATATAATGTCTTTCCATCTTTCCTTTTGCGTTCATATCCATCAAAATTTTGCTCTCACTAGATGATTGCAGGTTGTTAATAGTTCAGAGCAGTAGGTTTTGGAAATAAACAACTGGTGGATTTGTGCTTCAATCTCCAGTTGACCTATCAATCCATTCATTTATTGAGCCTGCTAAATACAGTTTTAGAGTAGCAAACTGGAAAACCTATCCTGGCACCCAAAGCCTCAAGAGAAAAATCAATCCCGAATATGATGAAAATACTAGTTTACAGCCACCAATTCAACTAATGCACCTTTTGAAGAAGAACAACAGGAGTATCCAGAAGAAAGATCTAGTATACATGCAAACTCCACTTAGAAAGTGACAATGCCCAAACTTGAGGTCCTTTTCTTACAGCTGTGCTACAGCAGCACTCACCACTGATCTCATTGGGACCCTGTTTTGAGTGTGAGGTGCAGAGTGTGTGTACACTAAGGGCTCGTTTATATTTTACGCTCAGAACGCGTACGCGCACACATTATGGCTGCCACGCATTCCCAGCATTCATTTGACGCATCCTCTTGAGCACGTCCTCAGAAATTAACGTGACACGTACGTGAGTTGCAGTACCAGCAAAAAGTCGGGGGGCGCAGTGTGATAAAAGTCGGAATGCGACGTCAGAGTCTCTGTTTACCATCTACATGTGACATAAAGCCGCTATGCGGATCCTACAGGATCAATGTGTCCGCTTCGATGTTTGATGAATGGTTCGATGTAGTGAAGCAAAATGGCGACATACAAATGCATCCATGGTGCTTTTATATTCAAGTGTTGCATATTCATCCATCCATCCATCCTCTTCCGCTTATCCGAGGTCGGGTCGCGGGGGGAAGCAGCTTGAGCAGAGATGCCCAGACTTCCCTCTCCCCAGCCACTTCTTCTAGCTCTTCCAGGAGAATCCCGAGGCGTTCCCAGGACAGTCGAGAGACATAGTCCCTCCAGCTTGTCCTGGGTCTTCCCCGGGGCCTCCTCCCGGTTGGACGTGCCCGCAACACCTCACCAGCGAGGTGTCCAGGAGGCATCCTGATCAGATGCCCGAGCAACCTCATCTGACTCCTCTCGATGCGGAGGAGCAGCGGCTCTACTCTGAGCCCCACCCGGATGACTGAGCTTCTCACCCTATCTTTAAGGGAGAGCCCAGACACCCTGCGGAGAAAACTCATTTCAGCCACTTGTATTCGCGATCTCATTCTTTCGGTCACTACCCATAACTCATGACCATAGGTGAGGGTAGGAACATAGATCGACTAGTAAATTGAGAGCTTTGCCTTACGGCTCAGCTCCTTTTTCACCACGACAGACCGATGCAGAGCCCGCATTACTGCGGACGCCGCACCGATCCGCCTATCGATCTCACGCTCTATTCTTCCCTCACTCGTGAACAAGACCCCGAGATACTTGAACTCCTCCACTTGGGGCAGGATCTCGCTCCCAACTCTGAGAGGGCACTCCACCCTTTTCCGGCTGAGGACCATGGTCTCGGATTTGGAGGTGCTGATTCCCATCCCAGCCGCTTCACACTCAGCTGCGAACCGATCCAGAGAGAGCTGAAGATCACGGCCTGATGAAGCAAACAGGACAACATCATCTGCAAAAAGCAGTGACCCAATCCTGAGTCCACCAAGCCGGACCACCTCAACACCCTGGCTGCGCCTAGAAATTCTGTCCATAAAAGTTACGAACAGAATCGGTGACAAAGGGCAGCCCTGGCGGAGTCCAACTCTCACTGGAAATGGGTTCGACTTACTGCCGGCAATGCGGACCAAGCTCTGACACCGATCGTACAGGGACCTACATATTCCCCAACGTAATGACACGATACATTTTAAAAGTCTCACATACCATCTTCTGTATCATCTTTTTTTTTTTTTTTGCACCTTCACAACAGCATCAGAATGTCAGTCAGTCAGTAATTTTCCAACCCGCTATATCCTAACACAGGGTCACGGAGGTCTGCTGGAGCCAAATACCCAGCCGGCACAGGGCGCAAGGCAGAATGTACGGCAGCATATTTGAGCCACAGAGAAAAAAAATGAAGGGCATGGTGAAAAGGTCTGTTTTGTGATTAATGTGGATATTTCGGCTTTAATCTCGAAATGTCCACTTTAACCTCGCAGTTTACTTTATCATTAAAGTAGACCGTCTTAAACGTCATCTTAAAACTGACCCAGTTGTTAATCGCTACGTGCTTCTGGGGCTTCCTCCTGAACTGACAGCAGCAGCAGGCAGTGGTTGCCACACAGAACACATTAAATGTATGATATTCCAGCTCTATGCACATTTAGAATCCTTAGATTTACACTTGATATCATTTTCATGATGAAATGGATTAAAGTATGTATGTTACATTTTATAGATAAGTCGTTAACTTCATTTAAATAATGAATACTGTTAATAATTGCACATATGGGGGTGTCACGGTGGCAGAGTGGTAGCACTGCTGCCTTGCACTAGGGAGTCACGTCGCTGGTGTTCTCTGCCTGGAGTTTGCATGTTTTCCCGGTGGGTTTCTGCAGTGTGCTCCAGTTTCCTTCGAAAGACATGAAGATTTGGGGATTTGGTGATGCTAAAATGATGCTAGTGTATTCGTGTGGTTGTGTTCACCTTGTGATGAGCTGATGCCCCGTTCAGGGACTGATTTTTGTCTTGCACCCAATGCTTGCAGGAATGGGCACATCCCTGGATTGATGGATTTAATCATTAAACATCCTTTTCAGAAATATTGCGGAAAGGTGTCATCGGAATTTAATGGGTGTTTCAGGCCATTCATAACACAGCGAAGCCGAACCTGTTCTCACACCGTGGTGGAATCTTCCAGATTTATGTAAAGTACGCGTGCAAGTATAAACAGTACAACACTTGCGTAGCAGTAGCATCCACTGGAGCACCCCTGGCCTAATAATATCAAGTGTGTCACACAGTAATGACGTAGTAATAATGCTTAGTGAGTTACACAATCACATTGTAGATTTAGACAGATTTACATAATTGCCTAATGTCTTATCCAGGGTGACTTACAATGTTTAAGGTACAACTGGTTACATATTTAAACATTTTTGTTTTTTCCATTTGGAATACAGGCAGGTGAAGTGACATACTTTTACAATACAATACAATTCAACACCATTTGTTTTTGTATAGCCCAAAATCACACAAAAATATATTAAAATAAAATAAATAAAAATACTATTGGTCACACAGTTTCAGCAGCAGGATTTGAACCCACAACCTCAGGATTTGGAGTCAAAACCCTACACCACACATTATAGAAAGATATAATGGCATAAGGTTTTCTAATTGTATGTTATGTATGTACTGTATGTGCATATATGGTAACAAATATGCAAGATATGTAATCCTTTAAAAGAAACATCACAAACAAGGAGTTTAATTTTTTTGTGTGCTTATAAATTGTTCTCTTTATTTTTGATTGAAGTGGTTTTGCTTTGAATGTCTCCAGTTTTGATGTCACTACATTTTTCTGTTGCATTTAGATTCCAAATAAGAAATAACTAAATTGCATTGAGTTTTATTAAGGTTAAAAATCAAATCAAAATATTTAATAATAAAAAAAAAATCAAAAAACAGTAAATACAATAATGCTAAACAGTAATGTTAAAAATGATAATAAATCATTCAGGGTTATTGACTAATGAACACTTATTACTTTATAATTCTGAAGGATATCCTGTGACATAAAACTGGAAGAATATGTGCAAGTGAACTCATTTATGGCCTCAATTTACGGCATCAACAAGAGGGCAAAGTTTATAAAAAGACTATTCCAGAAACTGAAGCCTGGTCTCTGACAAGGTGCAAAGAGCTAACAGTAAAATTTTACACATTTGTTATAAAAATGGCAGCGTCCCGTGCAGATTAAACAGTCATTACCCGAAACGTTACTACAAGCTTTGCTAAACTAAAGTGTGATTGTAGACCTGCTTCCCTATTAAAAGTTCAGCATCCCCGTTTTTGCCCTTTGTGCTATATTGGTTTCAGACCTTATATAAAATGCAACAGGTGGCTCCTCTGGAACATGCCGTAGGTCCTATGCGTGGCATGTTTTCTCTGAGAGTGCCTCTGTAAAAATACAAAGCCACCCTGTCACCACAGAGACCTGCCTCACATTCTAAATATGAAACACCCATCTGATTATTTGTTTTGTTGCCATTTGTCGTGTATTAGGGACTGGAGGTTGTTTTAGATATTCACAGGAAGGGAATTTCAACTATTACAAATATTTACTGGTGGATCCTTTAAAGGTAAGAAATAAAAACCTAAAAAAAATCATTGGAGATTGGAATCTTCAACAGTAATTCAGACTAGAAATGACTAAATGACTTTAAATAAAATACGTAAATATAATATCTGATCTGTGCATGCAAATATTTGTATTTAACATATATCTATGACTATAGATATTTAATGGCAAAGAGGTGGGTGTTGTTCCTCAGTGACTGCTGGGAAAGGCTCCTTGGATTTCTGCTGAATATCTGCATATATCTGCGGTGGGTTGGCACCCTGCCCGGGATTGGTTCCTGACTTGTGCCCTGTGTTGGCTGGGATTGGCTCCAGCAGACCCCCGTGACCCTGTGTTCGGATTCAGCGGGTTGGAAAATGGATGGATGGATGGATATCTGCATATATTAAAATAAAAAAATAAAATCGGATGGATGGATGGGTGGAAGGATGGATGGGCTCAACAAGTTATGAATATATGTAGTAAGTAGATGGCGGGATAAATGGATAATTTAACAAATTTTATTTTTTTATTTTAACATACGCAAAGGTAGCTAATTACAAATATTTAGCAGATATCCAAGGGCGTAGGTTTGGTAGAAACAGAAATGTTTCCTGTATCAAGCCACCCATATTAATTTAGTAATGTTAACCAGTAATCCTAGATAGATAGATAGATAGATAGATAGATAGATAGATAGATAGATAGATAGATAGATAGATAGATAGATAGATAGATAGATAGATAGATAGATAGATAGATAGATAGATAGATAGATAGATAGATAGATACTTTATTAATCCCAATGGGAAATTCACATTCTTCAGCAGCAGCATACTGATACAATAAATAATATTAAATTAAAGAATGATAATAATGCAGGTGAAAAAACAGACAATAACTATGTATAATGTTAAATATTAACGTTTACCCCCCCCGGGTGGAATTAAAGAGTCGCATAGTTTGGGGGAGGAATGATCTCCTCAATCTGTCTGTGGAGCAGGACAGTGACAGCAGTCTGTCGCTGAAGCCGCTCTTCTGTCTGGAGATGATCCTATTTAGTGGATGCAGTGGATTCTCCATAATTGATAGGAGCCTGCTGAGCGCCCTTCGCTCTGCCACAGATGTTAAACTGTCCAGCTCCATGCAAACAATACAGCCTGCCTTCCTCACCAGTTTGTCCAGGCGTGAGGCGTCTTTCATCTTAATGCTGCCTCCCCAGCACACCACTGCGTAGAAGAGGGCGCTCGCCACAACTGTCTGATAGAACATCTGCAGCATCTTATTGCAGATGTTGAAGGAAGCCAGCCTTCTAAGGTAGTATAACCGGCTCTGTTCTTTCTTGCACAGAGCATCAGTATTGGCAGTCCAATCTAATTTATCATCCAGCTGCACTCCCAGATATTTATAGGTCTGCACCATCTGCACACAGTCACCTTTGATGATCACTGGGTCTATGAGGGGTCTGGGCCTCCTAAAATCCACCACCAGCTCCTTGATTTTGCTGGTGTTCAGGTGTAGGTGGTTTGAGTTGCACCATTTAACAAAGTCATTGATTAGGTCCCTATTCGGTACTTACTACATATACTCCTTATTTGCTGAACCCATCTGTTCATCCATTCATCCATCCCTCCGAAATCACGTTTTTCAAACAAGTTTATAAGGTATCAGTGAAGCATTTTCTCCAGCACTTTTATATACTCTGTGCAGTTCATAGGCGGTTGTCACACACGTGTGCCTTGGGGACAGCTTAAAGGCTCTGGTAGTGGTAATTCAATGCCAGTCCACAAGGTGGCGGTGTATACTAATGCCTCTCCTCTTCCTCTCTCTACACACAGGATGATTGATGGCCTGAATAGCTCTGATGTCACTTCCGGTGTCTGTCCCCCCTGGACCCGCCTCTTCCTGCTTGGCCTGTACTATACTTGTACCTGGTTGTGTCATCATCTTTGTCAGTCTGGTCTGAGACTCATGTCCTAAGGGGCATTATTTGGCTGAAAAGCATTTATAATATACTAGCCGAAGCCCGTTGTAGCTCACGTCGGTTTAAGAATAGGAATGGAAAACGGTGAGAAAGGAATTCAGAAATCAAGAAGAAATAAATACTTCTTGAAAGATGCAGTTGTGAATAGGTGTTTTGGTGGAGACGACAGATAATGAGTCGAAAGATCTACTCGTACTACAATATCAGGTCTGTGCTCTGGTCTTTGGGTATCCGACAGTGCATATAGAATTTCTGGCCAAGCAGGATCACATGTGAAAGTGATAAATAAATCAGGCTTTCTGAATTTACATACTATGGCCATGGCATCCTGATAGTTTCTTGGATATCTTGGACTTCCTGGAAATGTGGACGGTAATATGATCATTTTGCCTACACGTATGTTGTTATTTTCAGCGTTTGCTTGCAGTGCGTCTGATAGTCCTTTGTATTGTTCTATGCGCAGATCTTATTGATGTAATCTGAGATAGTTGAGACGCGCGCCCTCTGTTTTAACATACGCATCTATGACGTACTGTTGGAATAGTTTGCCGCTGGAGTGCAAAATACTAAATGTATTCCTCATTGCTAATCTGTGCGCGTAAAATTGGCATTGAGTAAGCCTTATTCGCTTGGCGGTTCTTTTATCGGGAACATGTTGTAAATCTTTGTGCCAGCCAATGTCTCCGTAAGGGAATAAAATTGGGTAAACCATAGGATCGTAATTCATATTGAGCGTGGAAATCTGTTTACAGGATGTTGCCTATGGGATAGATGCAAATGTCCCTTTTGTCAGGCAGTTCGCCATCTTCACAGACGAAAATCGCTGCAACATCGGTGTGACATGTCGGGGCATTGTATCGTCGTAAATCCTGCCTAGGGTTTTCCTTGAAAACTATTCGTACAGATGCTGTTGGATTGGACCGAGCGATTTCATGCATGTGTTTGTATGATTTAGCAAAGGGGTTGATGGTTCTGAGCATGGAATCTAGCTGGAGAAGAGGATGAATAGGAATCGAGAAATGCCGTGTCGGCTGCGTGTGGGTGGGACCAGTTTTGAAGTGGAAGCAGGACGGACCAGAAGAGAAATATACAGTATATAAGAGTCACTCCAACTTTTTCTTTCATCCTTGTTATCTTTTACAGTGGTTTACAGAATGAATAGCAATACAAAATGGAGGTAGCTGTTATAGCTCTTGAGATGCACTTCACAACCTATCTCAGAAATGATGTATAAGACATTTAAACTTCAGCAGACATGTGTGTGTGCGATTTCTTCAGGTTCCCTGTTTTCCCTCCCACATCCTGTGGATGACTGGTTTACTGACAAGTCTAAATCTGGAAGATGTGATGCAGGGTAGAAAATATGGGTGTCCTACCGTAAAACAAAAACACATCCAAGACCGGTTCTTGCATAAATCGTTCCATGACCCTGTACAAGAATAAGAAGGTTTGGAAAATGAATGACTTTATCTAGCATTTTCGAAATAATTCAATGATGGGATAAAAATCAAATTTCAGGTCAACTTCAAGCTATTGGCCCAGTGGAGCCATCAATCAGGCATGTAAAGTTAACATATTACAAATATTCAGCAGCTATCCAACACTGTAGGTTTGGCGGAAACAGAAATATTTCATAATTTGGTATTAGGTTTTGTTTTATATTCTTATCATTTGCTTTTTAAAGCTCTTTGTGCCGATGCTCCCTGTCAAATGCACTGCGTTAGGCAAGGAGGACTGGCGTTTCAAGGTAAGGTTGTTATTCTCAGTAATCAGGGCACTGGAGGATGGCGACGTGTTGCAGTTGATTAGCATGTGCAAGTAAGAATTTTGCTGTACTGTGTCCACATGTCAATAACAACCCAATAAACCTACAAACCTAAGTAAAATAGAGCCTAATTGGTGGCATTAAGCTGAAAATATCATTTGCCATGCTACATACTAGCATTACCAGGCCCTTTTTATTGATTGAAAAAGTACAATGATTGTCAGGCTATCCTGACAAGAGGATTCATAGAGGAGAAATGGAATGCATAGTGCTGTTTAGAGATTTTTTGATTGATTGAGTACATTTGTTTCCAAGGTTTAGAGACAGAGGGAGGTCAGGATAAACTGCAACCATGCATTTAAGGGCATGAGTCCATATCATATTTTATCAATTTAATCTCAGATGGTTATTAAAATCATTCTGAAGGGGGCCTATCATATCTTATCAGTTTAATCTCTGACTTTTATTAATAAGTCATTCTGAACATTAAGGAGCTTACCTTTTAATAATGAATGATTTATAGTGCATTTTTCCTTTTGTAATACCAGGTAAGTTATTTTTATTTGGAACATAAAACAGATGTTGACTCTCTAGTTCATGTTGCGTAATTTGAATATTATAAATAACCAAACTACAGCGTGAACACATTCTGGACCCACTGTGGTATTCACCCTGCCCTCTTTTCCAGCCCACATCTATTTTTAAAATCACAAAAGTCCAGTGTGAGTAGTAGAGCCACAAGTTTTGCTGCCTTAAAACGTCAAGACAATGGGTTCAGATCCAGGCCTGGACACAGCCAGTGCAGACTTCCACGATTGTGTGAAATTTTTTTCTATTGTTTTTCTCCTCGTTCCAAAGATGTCAGTTCTTAATTGAACCCATGTGGATGTTCATGTACTATACAAGTGTCTTACGATGGACTGGCACTCTGTGCTGCTTTGAAATGAGGAGGATAATGATCTATATAAGACGATTCCACTGTGTGAAAAGAAAATATCAGAAAAAAATATGTAACTGTAAACACTTATATATAGTTACGTTAGAAAAACACAACTCCTCTAGGTTTGCTGTTAAGTTTACATTTTCTACATTTCTTCTGTTCCAAATTTAGCTCAGCTTCAAGAGCCAGCATGAAATGAAGTCTGACTGGAATAAATGAGGCCGTCTATCTAAATGAGGGTGTCCTACCTTAGACTGATGCCACATCGAAAGACTGGCTCTTACTTAAAGCCTTCCAAGACCCCATATGGGAAATGGAAAGTAGGTTTGGAAAATAAATGTATGTGCAGTCATACTGCCAATATTCAAAGTTCCTACCCTCATTTCCACTCTCTTAACCTTCCTTCTCTCCTCCTGCCTCAGGACACGTCTCCCCCTCTTCTTCTCCTTCTTGTTATTCTTCTTCAGCCAACAGTAGCCCAATTTCCGCCAACACCTTGTTGGCTAACAGTACTGGTGGTGGTCGTTGTTAACCCGGGGCTCGACCGATCTGGTATGGAAATTTGTATTGTTGTCTGCATATTGATTTGGCAAAATTTTACACCGGATGCCCTTCCTGACGTAACCCTCCCCATTTATCTTGGCTTGGGACCGGCACGAAGAAACACACTGGTTTGTGCATCCCCTAGCATGGCAGAAATAATTCAGCGATGGGGAAAAAATTAATATCAGCTACATCCTATTGGCTCAGTGCAACCATCGACCAGAAGATATGATTAAAGATATGCAAAGGGAGCTAATTACAAATATTCAGCAGGCATCCAAGGGTGTCGGTTTGGTAGAAACAAAAATGTTTCATCTTGCCTGAAGAAGGGGTCTGAGTTGCCTCAAAAGCTTGAGGCTTTTAGTTAGCCAATAAAACGTGTCATTTTGCCTAACTTCTAATTACATCCATAATGGCTTACACCCTACTAACTACATATATTTCAGCAGATATCCAGCACTCTGTGCTATTTTTGCTTTTCCACCAGTGCTGTCATGATAGGCTCTGATTCCTAGTGCTGGATAAGCAGTTTAAAAAATGAAAGGATGGAAATGTCCTTCACAGGCTTCCATTTCTGTTGATCTTCTCAGTCAGTTCTGCTCTGCTATACTTTGTGAGAGACATCTGGCAGCTCAGCCCAGCCGGGACGCCCCTAGAATGGAAGGATGGGGGAAGGCACCTTCTTTTGGACACTGCCGTCCCCAAACCGCTACATGGCAGCTCCCCTGGAGTGTAGTGGTGCCCTGGATTCCCACATGGCATCCTGGAACTTGGAGTTCGGTTTCTCAGCCCTGTTGGGTGCCGTGACTTCTCCAGCCTTCTGGAGTTTTTTTTTTTTTTGTTTTTTCTGTCCACCCTGGCCATTGAACCTTACTCCTTTTCTATGTTAACTAATGTTGTCTTATTTTAATTTCTTATTTTGTCTGTTATTTTTCTTTTCTTCATTATGTAAAGCACTTTGAGCTACTTTTTGTATGAAAATGTGCTATATAAATAAATGTTGTTGTTGTTGTTGTTGTGGGTGCCTCCAGGGGGTGCTGTGAAAGGACCTGGGGAGTCATGCTTCCCTTATAGCCCAGAAGTACTAGGAAGTCACGAGGATGGAAGCCCCAAAGTACTTCCGGGATGATTACAGACCTGGAATTCTCCATCTGACCCAGAAGTGCTGGCAAGTCACATGGGAGGAAGAAAAGAGGCACTTCCGGGTCAAGGACTATATAAAGGATTGCTGTGAACTTAGCAAGCGAGTCAGAGTCGGGAGGAGGTGGACGAACCTTGCTGGGAGGTGTGGAGGAGAAATAGAGAGAGGAGATTGTGCTTGGTGATTATTACTTGCCGGTTTATTGTGGCTGTGGTGCTGGGAGGCACTGTTTAAGGAAGGAAAAGAATTAAAACAACTTCTTAGTGCTTTTACCTAGTGTCCTGCGTGTCTGTCTGTTGGGTATAAGGGGCAACAGTGCCTAGCATTCACAACTGATATACCTTCCTTATATATGTAAGAGGACATTAATCACCAAAGTATTACACTTTCACTTGTGCTTCTCATTCCATTTCATGTATTCAACTTTTTGTTCATTTAACTGTTGAACATTTCCTGTTTATTTGAATTTTTTTTTTTGTGAACTGCTTGGCCTTTATTAGGTATTTGCATATAATACGGGGAAAACAAATAGGGGTAAATTTCACGCAAACATTGCAAAGAGAACAATAGAAACATGGAATAAGTGGCCAAGTACTGTGGTAGACAATAGGACTTAACCGACTTTCAAAACTTGACTTGATGTTATTTTAGAAGAATTAAGTAGATGGGACTGACGAGCTTTTGGTGGGCCGAATGACCTGTTCTCATTCAGATTATTCTAATGATCTAATGAGAAGCATCTACTGTGATAGTCATATTTGTCTCTCTGTCCGCGTGAAACAACTCTGCCCCATCATGGACCGATTTTGTTGAAGTTTGGCACACTTACTCTTCCAAGAAATTTGTCAGGACAGTTTAATTTTCATTGAGATATCATAAACAGATTACACCATACAAAGTTTCTGAAAGTGCAAAATCTCAGATTTAAAAGTATTGGCGAACCTGCGGACACGTCTCTCTTATAACAGAAAAAAAGTTCTGTGTGACTTCAACTACAAATTAGTTAACTGTTTCAGTTTTAACCTTGAGAGCTGTTACTGCAACTTGTATGTTTTTGAAGATTTTCCTTTTATACTCGAATATCCAGGGCTGTCTTAAGAGGATCATAGACCCCTGAACAAAGTAGTGCACTGGGAACCCTGTTTTGAAACCTACATAGGCATCAGAAACATTGTGGGGCCCCTATGTTCCTGGGGCCCATTGGCAGTGCCCATTGTGCCCATATGTTAAGATGGCCCTGCACCAGGGAAAGGGTGCACATATGCAAGCAGCTCATACAGCAGGGGTATGTGAATTTCCCCTTGGGATTAATAAAGTATCTATCTATCTATCTATCTATCTATCTATCTATCTATCTATCTATCTATCTATCTATCTATCTATCTATCTATCTATCTATCTATCTATCTATCTATCTATCTATCTATCTATCTATCTATCTATCTATCTATCTATCTATCTATCTATCTATCTATCTATCTATCTATCTATCTTCTCCTGCTGATTTGGGTAAGCTAACCATAAAACTAAAAAAAAAAGTAATTCTCTGAAAATGAATAGAAGGGAAAAAAAATTGTAAACATATATAAGACTGAATTGACTGAACTAATATTATCTGTTATTGTAAAGAATGGATGTCAACAGCTTAGTAGCTAAACACCATATGAAGGGGGACAAAGTCAGAAAGGCGAGATTGCGTTGGCTTGGACATGTGCAGAGGAGAGATGCTGGGTATATTGGGAAAAGGATGTTAAGGATAGAGCTGCCAGGTAAGAGGAACAGAGGAAGGCCTAAGAGAAGGCTTATGGTTTATGGATTAAAGAGGACATGCAGGTGATGGGTGTGACAGAGCAAGATGGAGAGGACAGGAAGATATGGAACAAGATCATCCGCTGTGGCGACCCCTAACGGGAGCAGCTGAAAGAAGAAGTTATGTGGTAAGGTGCAGCTCCCTTAAGTGACAGAAACATAAGATGGGTTTAGAAAGAGAGTTGCAGTTGAGCTCCAGGCAGAAAATAGCAGCTGCTGGGCCTGAGACAAGATCTGCACTGTGGTGTGCAGCTTCTACAATGCATGAAGTAGTTGATTGTGCCGCAAACAGAAAGAACAGCACAGAATTACAGTTTGCACCATGGTAACGGGGTTACTTAATGGTATAACGCAAGACAAAGAATGAGCTGGTGTCATGGGTTATCCTGAAATTAAAATCTTTAAGAAAATTGCCACCCTTGGTGTTTGAAAAAAGGAAGACTTGGTTCTTTTCCATGTTTTTAGTTATATACATAATGTTAACTAATTACTGGGCTTTAACTAATATTAGAAGCTAGATTGGGGAACTTACTGTATTTCAATAGTTTTTCTCCTTTCATAGGGTAATATCCATCCATCCATCCATTTTCCAACCCGCTGAATCTGAACACAGGGTCACGGGGGTCTGCTGGAGCCAATCCCAACCAACACAGGGCACAAGGCAGGAACCAATCCCGGGCAGGGTGCCAACTCACCGCAATAGGGTAATATCGATAGTGATATTTTGCTAGAATTGGTCATTTTATGTTGATAAATACTTTTCAATTGCTAATTATTGAGTACTACTCTATTGGGTATACTTTCAAAAAAATTTTACATCTATGAAAATTGAACAGCAGTCAGCCACAGAGCCTCCACCTCTAACAGACGTCAATGGATGCCATTTTCACATCACTTGAATTGTACTCCGCTGTAAAATGAATACCACTGAGCAACCACAAGCTTACGTGGGCTTCATTTTGAACTCCATTGTAAAATACTGTTACTAAAGCAGTGTGTAATGCAGTTCACTAACACACATAATTCAATTATATTATCACTGTTATTTTTGAATATGACTCGTTATTACAAAAATATTTACAGTAATAGACAATAATGTGATTTCTGACTGAATGAATTAACTAAAAAGGTGAAACACTCAACGTTCATATCATTTTACTAAGTTGCAGAACACCAACAAACATCTTTTGTCCGTGAGGGGGAGAAGCAGCCAGCCAAAAGAGCGTCTCCAGTCTCATGTCCACTGAATGTAGCCCGAGACTGGGAAATGCAAATGAATCTAAATCAAAGATCTCACATTCCCACCTGAAATCACAATAACAAACCTGCGGCCAGACCTGGTCCTCTCGTCTAAATCCTGTCGACTTGTGTTCATTGTGGAGCTGACAGTCCCATGGGAGGAAGCCATCGATGAGGTATTCGAAAAGAAAAAGCTGTGATATACAAACTTGGCAGATGAAGCGGAGAACCGGGGCTGGAAAGTGTCTGTGCATCCAGTGGAGGTGGGCTGCAGGGGTTTCATGGCTAGTTCCACCACGAGGCTACTGAAGGAGGTAGGAATCAGTGGGCAGGCTCAGCGGAAGATCATAAAGGAGCTGGCAGATACCGCCATAAGAAGCAGCCATTGGTTGTGGCTGAAGCGGAATGAGACCGTATGGGCTGCTCATAGAGCCTCCAGTGCGGCACACACCCAGGTCTGATCAGCCTGTGGTGGGCCATCCTCGGGCGAGGGTGTATTGTGATAAAGGCTGAAACACCCAATGACCCCGGGGTATACAACTGATGATGTGTCGCACTGGAGGCAGTAACACTGCCAGATGAAAACCCATGAGGACACCTCCAGTACTACCTAAGAAATCAATGCTGTCCTGATTACAAAGGGATTGAAACACCTAGTCCTAGTAGACATACCAAAATGTTACGCTGTGTGTACATTTTCTAACTTGTTAATTTTTGACTTTCAAATGTTTGGCTACTCCAATATACGTTCATTCTTACAAATAAAGGTGCCCGAGTGCATCTTCAGCAATGCCATAGGGATATCATTTTTGGTTCCCATAAGACCCATCCACATGAAGACTCCAGAAAGAACCCTTTATTTAATTAGATCTGTACCAGGTTCCATACAGTGCATCCGGAAAGTATTCACAGCGCATCACTTTTTCCACATTTTGTTATGTTACAGCCTTATTCCAAAATGGATTAAATTCATTTTTTTCCTCAGAATTCTACACACAACACCCCATAATGACAACGTGAAAAAAGTTTACTTGAGGTTTTTGCAAATTTATTAAAAATAAAAAAATTGAGAAAGCACATGTACATAAGTATTCACAGCCTTTGCCATGATGCTTGAAATTGAGCTCAGGTGCATCCTGTTTCCCCTGATCACCCTTGAGATGTTTCTGCAGCTTAATTGGAGTCCACCTGTGGTAAATTCAGTTGACTGGACATGATTTGGAAAGGCACACACCTGTCTATATAAGGTCCCACAGTTGACAGTTCATGTCAGAGCACAAACCAAGCATGAAGTCAAAGGAATTGTCTGTAGACCTCCGAGACAGGATTGTCTCGAGGCACAAATCTGGGGAAGGTTACAGAAAAATTTCTGCTGCTTTGAAGGTCCCAATGAGAACAGTGGCCTCCATCTTCCATAAGTGGAAGAAGTTCGAAACCACCAGGACTCCTCCTAGAGCTGGCCGGCAATTTAAACTGAGTGATCGGGGGAGAAGGGCCTTAGTCAGGGAGGTGACCAAGAACCCGATGGTCACTCTGCCAGAGCTCCAGAGGTCCTCTGTGGAGAGAGGAGAACCTTCCAGAAGGACAACCATCTCTGCAGCAATCCACCAATCAGGCCTGTATGGTAGAGTGGCCAGACGGAAGCCACTCCTTAGTAAAAGGCACATGGCAGCCCACTTGGAGTTTGCCAAAAGGCACCTGAAGGACTCTCAGACCATGAGAAAGAAAATTCTCTGGTTTGATGAGACAAAGATTGAACTCTTTGGTGTGAATGCCAGGCATCACGTTTGGAGGAAACCAGGCACTATCTCTACAGTGAAGCATGGTGGTGGCAGCATCATGCTGTGGGGATGTTTTTCAGCAGCAGGGACTGGGAGACTAGTCAGGATAAAGGGAAAGATGACTGCAGCAATGTACAGAGACATCCTGGATGAAAACCTGCTCCAGAGCGCTCTTGACCTCAGACTGGGGCGACGGTTCATCTTTCAGCAGGACAACGACCCTAAGCACACAGCCAAGACATCAAAGGAGTGGCTTCAGGACAACTCTGTGAATGTCCTTGAATGGCCCAGCCAGAGCCCAGACTTGAACATCTCTGGAGAGATCTTAAAATGGCTGTGCACCGACGCTTCCCATCCACCCTGATGGAGCTTGAGAGGTGCTGCAAAGAGGAATGGGCAAAACTGGCCAAGGATAGGTGTGCCAAGCTTGTGACATCATATTCAACAAGACTTGAGGCTGTAATTGCTGCCAAAGGTGCATCAACAAAGTATTGAGCAAAGGCTGTGAATACTTATGGACATGGGATTTCTCAGTTTTTTTATTTTTGAAAAATTTGCAAAAACCTCAAGTAAACTTTTTTCACGTTGTCATTATGGGGTGTTGTGTGTAGAATTCTGAGGAAAAAATTAATTTAATCCATTTTGGAATAAGGCTGTAACATAACAAAATGTGGAAAAAGTGATGCGCTGTGAATACTTTCTGGATGCACTGTATAGTAAATAACCACGACTGGTAATAAATTTGTGTAATACCAGTGAGTCACGATTTTAAAAGGACTGTACTTGCAGGTTTTCTTAATCTGTTACTGTCTTGCTGCACTCTTAAAAATCCTGGTTCTTTAATAGCATTCTTTACTGGGTTTTGTGGTTCCTCATAAATCTATTGCTTGACAAAGCACCATTTCATTCGGGGAAGGGTTCTTTGTATACAGATATGGTTCTTTGGTCTTTTAAAAACTTCATAATATGTTGAAAAAAAAAGTGAAATCTTTAATGTGTTGGGGGCTACCTAGCAGGACAATAACAAATTAAGAAAACCTGGACTAAGCTGGTGTTACTAAACAAATGCTGTCAGAATCCTTTTGAAATCATAACCCATTGTTATTTCACAAATCAGTTACCATTTATTTATGGAGGCATTTAGAGCATGCTTCACCATCTCTGTCACTGTCTCCAAAAAATCTAAGCCAGTGGTAAGAAGAAGATCCCACATGCTCGCTTTGCCCGTCACCAACAACATCAAAACACATCTTGGTGAGGTGCCAGACCAGCCTCTCTCAAGGCCGCTACACCTGGCGGCACAACCACGTGCGATAGTGCCTGGCAGGAGTGCTGGAGAAAGAACGGACAAGTGTTAACCCCCTTCACTCCCCCTTTATTCCATCGGCTGGCAATAATATTAGTCTGGGAAGGAGAAGTTTGAGAAGGACATGCCACTCCAGCACCAGACTCCGGGCAGGTGGGTGGTGCGCGAGGCTGGAAGTTGTTGGTGGACCTAGGTCAAAAACTTTGCTTCCTAGCTGAGGTTGCATCTACCAACCTCAGACCTGACCTTGTGCTATGGTCGGAATCACTCCAGCTTGTCTTTATCATTGAGCTTACTGTACTATGGGACGCCTATGAGCGCATGAAGCTGAGATATGCCGATCTTGTAACCAATATGCAAAAACATGTCTGGAAAGCTAAGGTCTGACCAGTCGAGGTAAGCTGCAGAGGGTTTATTGCCTCCTCAACATCAAGGCTACTCCAGGAGTTGGGAGTGTGGGGACAGGAATCACAGACAGACATTGAAGGACCTGTCCAGAGCTGCTGAAAAGGGCAGTCAGTGGTGCTAGCCCAAGAGGAAGAACTCCAGCTGGGCCTCAACTGAGTAGATGGCATCTTGGGGTTGAGCCTGGGACACCGGGATTCACTGCTGAACCCTCTGGAGATGTTGTGGGCCTATCAGTGAAACATTGAGAAAGGGGGGTGCCCACTTGATAACCCAAAAAGGTGCCATCACTCATTTGACCATTCCACTGAATCTAAGCTGATGGTCTCAGATATGCAATTTGGGATGTAAACACCAAGTCCAATGAAACAGAACTGGTCATTTCCTATATGGAGCTACATAAATAAAGATCTTATTGTGGACAGGTCTTTTGGGAACCATTTATGGCTCCCCTATGGCATCTCTCTGAAGAACCACTATGGTACCTTTTTTAAAAAGTGTAGGTAGCCTACCAAACAATAAAGATTTCTCATCTTTTCTACATTTTAGAAACTTTTCAAAGCACAAAGAATCAACTTGATGTGCAAAAATCCATCCCATAATCAAATGGTGTTTTGTCAAGCAATAGTCCAACAAGGGACCACACAATCCAGTAAAGAACCATAAAGTGCCACTAAAGAACCAGTGTTTTAGTCGGAGCAATTTCTCTAACCCAGGAAGGGATTTTTGCTCGTTCAGGGTCATGTACAGAACTCCAGGGGTTAAATGAGGTGCAAAGCTAAAGACAAAACTTAAGAGACTCATTCCTGTCAGCATGTGGGTACTGATTTCTAAATCAGCAGACTGCTAGTCTTTCAACACTCCATTAGAGTTTTTAAATAGGTAAAAATTCTAGAATTTAATAACTAAGTCAAAGAGCACACTTATTATAACTGTGTTTTTATTTTACTTCAATTAATTTTCATCCGCTGTCTGACTTTTTTGAAGTAGTGTGCTTTATTGCCCTATTTTATTATGCGTACAACTGTCAGAGGCAATTGATGCAATTTGCATGAATTATCCTGTAATGTAATGTTTGTCTCGGTCGTATGAAAGACGCCAAATATCCGGAACAGAAAGACAGTTTTTTTCTTATCTATCTATCTATCTATCTATCTATCTATCTATCTATCTATCTATCTATCTATCTATCTATCTATCTATCTATCTATCAGTGCGCACACGTGGTGGCTTTGTCCTGCCGGCAGGAGGAGGCGGCTGGCTTCTTCGCTTCTTTTGCTCTGCCTCTCTTCGCTCGGGACCTTGGCAGATGGTCTTTACCCAGAGTGCATTGTTTTCATTTAGCCTCTCATTTGTCTGTTGTAATTGGATCCCAGTGGGGGAGCCCCAGCTCTTCTGCCCGCCTGCCTGCCAACCACCACCCCCTCCCTCTCTCTGTATATTGTTACGGTGTGACATCAGGATTATTTGTTACTGTAAAGCGTTTAACTGACAATGTGGAGCGCATCAGCCCGGGACTTATAGATATATCTACTGAACTGGCGCTGTCTTCGCTCTGCGTACTCGAACAGGTAAGGAGATCGGCTTGCCAGCCTCGTATTCATAGCAGCTCAAAGTTAAAAGTGAACTTGGCGTTCGTTTGTTTGTTCTGTTTAATTCGGCGACAGTACTAACTTCATTTTAGCGCACCTCCAACGCTTGGTCTGGAAGCGGAGCTAAATTTAGAACAGCGGAAATTTACAAGATGAAAACTTATTAGTAAATCTAAAGGAGGTGCGTTTCTCCCTCTGTATATATGCATTTATTTACAGTTACAGATTTTTTTCTGATATTTTCTTTGAAGGTCCAAGTGCCGATTTCACATCGCAAGTGGGATCGTCCTGATTTCAGGAGGACAGCTGCAGAACTGTTCGGGATATTTACAAAACTGGTTAATGTTTGCCGACATTTAATATACCAGAGTAGAATAATACGCTCGGTGTAGTCAGCCAGACATCGGGCTGGCAGGTCCGTTAGCAGATAGGGCGGAGGATTGTGGTGTGTGCGTTTGGGGCGGGCTGCTTTTGGGGGGGGGGTTGGTTGTTGTTGTTGGTTTTGTTATTGGGATTGCAATGTTACGGAGGTTCTCTGGGGGAATTACAGGTGTAATAGAGAGGATGGGGTTAAACGATCCCTAAACACTACCTATAATATGTAAAGGCATGAGGAAAGCGAAGTAGATTGGCTGCCCATGTCGTAAAGAAATGTTTACCAGATACCACTGTAAAAGAAATACAGAATGATTGAGTGAGCACCGTCCGAAACGCTCCATTGCTAGGAAATAATAACGTATTTTTCCTTTTTGGGGGGGCATAAACATCCCCCGTGACGTCACATTCATCACAGAGTTTAGCTTATTCCCTGGCCTCCAACTAATTACAAGACCGAAACTCTTAACTTATCATTTTCATTTGACAAATACACCAACAGGCTATCATTATAGTATGCTGAACTAGCACTATCCTCACCTGCTTATCATTATTATTTATTCAGTGTCGTTTCCAAGAAAATCCAGCCATGCGCTCGCTCCTCAGGGATGGATAATATGAGTTACGGTGATGGATTTAACACTGCGCTTGGGTCGACTTTATTGTTTCCACGTTTTCATTAAGATGAAAAGTTAGAAATGCGTACATAAAGAAGTAACGGTCAATTACTCGGGCCAATTTTATCTGTGTATGATCGGACCACTTTAGTCATTTCTTTCTTTCTTTCTTTCTTTCTTTCTTTCTTTCTTTCTTTCTTTCTTTCTTTCTTTCTTTCTTTCTTTCTTTCTTTTCGAAAGAAATTTGCATTTATCGTTAAGAAAAGTCAGCCCACCGCCACCGGAGAGAGGACAGACGTTATACCGATCGAGAGCTATGGACCGAAAGTTTAAAAACGTCGAAATAAAGACGGTTGATCCGATCGAATCTCCTATCTGGTGTTCGCAATTCGATTATATTAGATTTTCAGTAGGCTACCCCCGTGGAGTCAAGAATGGACGGCATTTCAGTTATTATTATTATTATTATTATTAATCAGGAATCTCTATTTGTTTCGATGTACTGTTTTGTTAGGTCGGGTTTTATCCCCTCTGCTAGATCTGCCTTCTTTGGTTTTGTTCATAATCTGGTATTGGAGAGCAAGGTTATGTCTTGCGGTAGGGTGAATGCAAATCACAAAAGTGTTAACCTAGAGCAAAATGTTGGAATGATATGGAAATGGAATTCAGCGAGATGCGTACTCCATTACCAACTGTCTCCAGTATATAACGTGGTGCGCTTTTCATAATTCACTCAGTCGGTTTTTAACTATTGATGTTGAATTTAACCAACAAGAAGGTGGACATTTAAATGACTCGAATTCAACCGCGAGCGTCTGGCATAGTTTTTTTAATGTAAAAAAGTACGTTTTGGTAAACTGAAAAACAAAAACACGTTACTACAGGTAGGGTGGCACGGAGGCGCAGTGATTAACGCAACTGCCCGACCGCGCCATCCCTCTCTCCCCCACCCCTCTTCTCTTCCATAACGCACCAATGGCAATCCGAGAAGTTTACACGTGCCCGCGTAGATTTGTGCGTCAAGTCGATTATCAGTTCTAAACTGGCTTAGCGTTAAGTTTGCCTAAAGAAAGACTGGCGCCTGTCCGCCTTCATTTGCAGACTTGCACAGGATGGGATTAACTGGTTCAGAAAATGTATGGAAGAACAGATTCACTGAAATGAAGCTTTACATTTTATGTTCTATTTCGTGGAATACAGCGGAAAAAAAAACAATTAAACAGACGTTTGCAGTGGAATGCAGCCTAGCCGTGTTTACCTTCAGTTGCCAGGAGTTTTTCAAAGTTGTTCTTGTGCCTCTTTAAACGTGAAATGTGTTTAAACTACATGTGGCCAAATGACATCAAGACATTATCTTAATCAGCTCCTGGCATATCAAGAGTTGAATAGGACAGATGAGAATAGGGCATACAGTTGGAGAACATTGTACTTGTCAATCAGTAATGCTTTCCTGTGGAGGAGGAAAATAAATAAATAACTAAAGAAGCAAAGAATGCCGTAAACAAGGGGACTATTCTAATAGTGCGGACCCCATAAAAAAAAAATCAGTAAATGCCACTGATCTCCCACTGTTCTGTTATGTTTGCAATGATTTGCTACAACAAAAGTGATTCAAAAAAATGTGCTGGAACACATTTCACAAAGAGTTTCATGCCAGTTTCCCAGCTATCATCAAGCAGACTTGTTGGCCATTCCCAGCATTTAAAATTGTGTTTCTGTTTAGTAGGTTGCACAAAGTAGTTGACTTTTGCATATTCTGCTAAATGATTTGTTGATACCAGACAGTTCCTAAGAATTAAATTACAATACCACCCCTGGGATGCAAATAAAAGTAAACTCTTTTGTTTTGAAAGTTGGAAAGACGTTTGGGATTTGTGTCTTTCAGCAATTTGTGATCATCTTACTCATCTTTTTTGTAGTTAAGATCTGGTAGACTTATCAGCTTGGCCACTATCTGTGCGTTGATTATGCTGTCGTTTATCCCTGTGTGTCTTCTCTCTGTAATCAGGTTAAGATAAATGGTGACCCTGAACAACTGTAGATACTCTATGTCCTCTGCAGTGGCTCAGAATCTATCAGGGTCTAGCTCCATTCACAACCCAGAAATGGAAGAGTGTGTGTGTGTGTGTGTGAGTGTGAACATAGCCCTCGTATGGACAGACATCTCCATCAAGGGTTGAGTCATTTGTTGTGTCTGTTTATTGCTCGCAATCAGGGCCGGATTTATACGAAAAGAGACCCTAGGCTATTCCACTTATGAGGCCCTTTCACCTTCCATTTTTAAGTTTGTAAATTACATGAGAGATAATAAAATACATCATTACTGTGATTAACCAATACATTTTTATGTTTGTTTATTAGTCATATGCGTAGAATTTCTCCTTATTTTCGGTTCAGTGTTTTAGTGTTCACTGTTTTTAGAATAGTGAAATTTTAATTTTGCTAACAATTTGAATGTAGACCCCTCTTGATCTTGAGGCCCTAGGCTGAAGCCTAGTTAGCCTATAGGAAAATCCGGCCCTGCTCGCAATAGTTTTTCAGAAGAACAATATGCATCCATGTATCAGCCAAAGTTAATCACCAATTGCCATCATAGTACAAGTGACTGCTTTCTGCTTCAAACCTCGGTCGGTTACTGAGTTCCCGTGTCCATCTAAAAAACAATATGTGTGATGTTCAAGTGCTCTGCGGTCTGAGAAGGGCTGTGCTGTTAACTTATACATCATGGGTCTGCTGTGCCCCACATCTCTCTTACTATATACAGTATGTGTGTGGTGAGTTTGTATATTAATTCACTATGTGCCATTGCTATCTTTATTATCAATGTTAGTTTGCTTTGTAAAAAATACTTTAAATACTTCATGATTAAAACACAATGTGAAATATGGGGTGGTACTGAGATTACCATTACCCAAAATGACTCCAAGCAGGGCAAAATATTAACAAAAATGAAGGGAGATCAGGCAATAGATGGAGCGAGGGGAAATAAATCCTAACTGCAATGGCTTCAGCTCTTTATAACAAATGTGTATTAAAAAGTAATTGAACTCATCTCATTCAGTAATTAATCTCAAAAAGCTGGAAACATTGCAGCTTAAGGCAAACATTTGTGATTAGGTTTATGCTGAAAAGTAATTATACTCTTGCTTCCTGTCTAATATCTCTCTCTCTGTACATATACTGGATATACTATAGATTATATATATATATATATATATATATATATATATATATATATATATATATATATATATATATACTGTGTATATATATATATATATATATATATATATATATATATATATATTTATATGTACTGTATATATATATATATATATATGTATATATATACTGTGTATATATATATATATATATATATATAGTCTACGGTGGGTTGGCACCCTGCCTGGGATTGGTTCCTGCCTTGTGCCCTGTGTTGGCTGGGATTGGCTCCAGCAGACCCCCGTGACCCTGTGTTTGGATTCAGCGGGTTGGAAAATGGATGGATGGATATATATATATAGTAAATAAAAAGTATATATTCCAAAAAAGATAGATATAGTTATATACGCACACATACACATACATGTACACAGATTTCACACTAAGTGTTTAACCCTCTGGAACCCTGAATTAGATTAAAGAGGTTTGACATGCTGTGCTGTTTATACATAACTATAAATTATTTAAACATTTACATGAAAGTATCATGTACACACACAAGCAGATGTGATACCTTTTTATATTTATGTACACACACAAGCAGATGTGATACCTTTTTATATTTTTATGTAAATGTTTATTATGGTGCTTATTTAGCATAATGATATTGAATGTTCAAGTAATGCTAAACCTTGCATTTATCTAGTAATTGATATGATCAGTTCAGCAAATAATGTCTTTCATTTCATGCACCATCAATCAATATGTGTAACTCATGATTAATATACTTTTTATAGTTGCAGGTTTAAATGGGCTTTTTCATTTTAAAACATATACGCAGATTCTCTTAAACTTTTATTTTTCACTTTCTCGACCTTTTTCTGTCTATTGATATCTACATACAACATACAGACAGATAAACAGACAGATACAAATGAAATATATAATAGATATGAATGGCACTATAATAGATAGATAGATAGATTCAGCTTTTTGAATATATACAGTATTTGGATTCCATATGGAGATATGAGTTGATATGGCCCTCTGCACAAACTTGGGCACATGAGTGGAAGGATACTTAACAAGAATATATTTGAAATTTATCTATCTATCTATCTATCTATCTATCTATCTATCTATCTATCTATCTATCTATCTATCTATCTATCTATCTATCTATCTATCTATCTATCTATCTATCTATCTATCTATCTATCTATCTATCTATCTATCTATCTATCTATCACCATTTATGGGTACATATCACAATCACATTTATTCCTCAGTATGTGTCAGGTATATGGATTTGTCTTGTGGCATAAAGCCCCTAATAGGTATGCCCAGTAGTATATTGCACATTAACCTGGCAGTATAGAAGTCATACGTGCATTCACAGGATTTTAAAGTATTGTGCAGGTGTATTAGTCGTATTCATTGTGCATTATAGTATATAGAGAACAGTCTGAGAGGTAAAGTGCAGCTGTGTAAATGAATAGGTTATTCTATACAGTATATGCACATAAATTCATACATAAATAAGTTGTCTAAATAATCAGGTGATACTAAAGCTTTTTACCTGAGATGCTTAAAGTTAAATTTTCATTTACATTAGAAGAAAAGCCATCCCTGCGGTGGGTTGGCACCCTGCCCAGGATTGGTTCCCTGCCTTGTGCCCTGTGTTGGCTGGGATTGGCTCCAGCAGACCCCCGTGACCCTGTGTTCGGATTCAGCGGGTTGGAAAATGGATGGATGGATGAAAAGCCATCCTGCTGAATTTCAATTAAGGGCTGAAATACAATTTAGTTAACAGTGACCCTTCCTTGTTATACTTGCTATAAATTAACAAATCACCCGTATTTAGTGAATTACATGGGTGGTGCGGTGGGTGTCAGGTCCAGTGCCCATTTGTTGTCTGTGTATACTATACACGTGCTCTCTGTGTCTGTGTGGGTTTTCCTCTGATTTCTCTGTTTATCCTCCCACATCCCAACGTTTGGCTGACTAGGCAGTTTCCATCCCAGTTGTCCCTGTGTGATTGTCAGTGTGGGTGTTTGTCTTCTCTGATGTCCCAGGATGTTTCCTGTTGTGTGCCCAGTGCCATTTTAATAGGATCCTCATATAAGTTGATTTGAAAATGTTTTCTTATGTCAAATGCAACACATCACAATCATAATATGTAATTTATTTTTTATAAAAATAATAGTTTTGTGTGAATAGTCATTTTTTCAACATTTTATCTATATATCCTAAACTTTGGATGCTCTCTGCTGCGGGATTGTTTAATGGTAGCAGCGGTAAATCTTTTATAAAGATTTAAAAAGAGAATGCTAAAATAACAAATGACTTTCAGTCCCCTCTCTTCATGTTCATTTGTAAGTGTTGTACAATGGCACCCATTTAGCTCAATATCTGTTATTATAGTACATAATGAGTTTATGAGAGATCATGTCAAATAGTACACTTCCTGAACAATAAAAGGTGAAAGCAGACAAATCACAGAAGAAAAATGGCTTGTGTTGTGACCGTGGCTTGAGCTGATAAGGATATAGAGTGTATTGCTCTGTGTCAGTGATTAAAATAGACCCTGAAGTCATTTGTTAAGTGTCTCAGCTTGGATTGCTATGCTTAGCAGCCACTCCGCCTGAGTATCTGGCAGGTACTTGTTCGCTGCCTTATTGTTAAAGCTCAAATGAAAACAGCCATTTATCACTCTTAGCTTGTGACAAGCTGTGTGTTGATCTGAAGTCTGAATCAGGGATGGCCTTCATTTGGAAGATGTTCAGTTAGTTAAGATGAAGGTTCTTTAAGACCACTGCATAGTGCGCTGGGGTTCATTCAGAAAAAAATATAACTTCTGAACAGGTGTCCATCCTGCAAAAAAGTTTATAAAAAAAATGTCCCAATTTATATTTTGTAATTATTTGTATATTATGGTGGATTTCACATCACTTTTTCTTGATAGTGAATCTTTATTAAGAGGTCAGATGTCAAAGTAGTATGTAGAAACAGAGCCGTGTAAATGCACTTACTGTAGCTGTGTGCCAGCGTAAAGTCATTATTGAGCTATTTGTGCACTCACTTGAGTAATGAATGTGCGCTGAGTGACGGAAATTGGCGTGAACTCAAAAGCAGATTTGACCAAAAGAATTTAACTTGCTAAATCTGTTTGCCTCGTGCAAAGGTCTAAGACCTAATTAAGGAAGGTTGGCTGTTTTCTTCCATCTGTTACGTTCCGCTCCCTAACTAAGAAGAGTTTAGACCTTTTGTATCCCCTTCTACTAAGTGGTGCAGATATGGCGATGGACGGCTCATGAAGCAGATGGCTGGGGGCTGGGGATGGGTAAAAAAAAAAAAAGTCAAGACCGAAAGCACATAATAAGATAGACGACTTCAAATAGTATCAAAAACACACGGACCTGGCCATAAATACATATTAATGCTTCTGCATGTTCCTTAATATTTAACCATTTGGACTGTTAGTTGTTTATGTATCTATTTACTGTACTCAATTTGTTCCATTAGTGCTCTTCACTCAGTACAGGCTCAGATTGCTTACATGATATCAGTTAAACACAAAAACATAAAACATACAAGCAATTGCATTCATAAATACACAGGTTAACGTATTTAATTTTTAGTGACTTGTTATTTTGAAGTGGGTGAAAGGAATAGAAATATTTTCAAAATAATTGAGTTAATGATTACACTAGGATGTTGTGAAGGCATAAATGTTGGGACACACCATCTTATACAAAGCCATTATTGTGTTTGGCACCTCCATGTTGAGAGCTTCACTTCTTCTCTTCCTTGGCTCCTCCTAGACCATAATTAGCATAGTGTGCAACAAATCTGATCAATAGTTAGTATATCACTGTTTTTGATTATTTAAATATATCTATACTACATATATATATATATATGCAGTTGGAGATCCACGAAGGGAGAAAAAACGAATCACGTATCATAAAATAGTTTTATTCCTGAGCTTTCAACCCCTATCAGGGGTCTTCATCAGAGGATAATGCATAGACTTACAAGAATCAAAGGCAATATATAGCAACACATTCAGTTGGGGGGGGGGGGGGTGGGGTTGACTAAGTCAGTATGATCAAGGGGGGGGGGGGGGGTTGTACAGTTTATTTATTGTGTACATGTCCTTCTTAAGTTGGCATATGCTGGATTTATGTCCAAGTGTCTGTTGATGGCGTTTTCATCTGATAGCCAAGACTCGGCCAACTCTCTGGCACTTTTTGTACTGGCACTCCATTTAATGAGGGGTAAAATAAAGAGAAAAAAAGGAAAATCAAAGTCCAGTAAAATTATTGGGCATCTATTGCCAATTACTAGGCTTTACTAGCGGCCCCTTTCAAGCTCAAAGTTCCTGCATTAGGAATTTTTCCCATCGGAGATGTGTCCCTCATAGAGACGTTTTCATCAGTGAGTGCCGACTTCCGATGTCGCCACTCTTTATATAGTTCCTGGGGTGGAAGAGGCGGGACCTCCAGATGAAACCTGGAAGTGATGTCAGAAGTTGCCTCCAGACTCATCCTCTTCTATGCAAATGGAATAGAAGGAGGTGTTAGTGGCCACAATGTTTCAGGTAGGTGATTGAGGCACCCTAACAGAGCCTTGCCATTTCTCATATCTATATATATATAATATTGTAACGGGCAGCTGGGATTCTTACACAGCTGGGATGCCTCCATAACAGAAGGACCAGGGAAAGGAGCTTTGTCTAATGCCAAAAGACTACTAAGCCCCACCTGATAATATTACTGTACTTAAATCTGATGCAGTTATTCATTCATAACTACCCATAAGGAAAAGTCCCAGTTTTGATACTACAGGTATCACCACCATGGTAGCATTCCTCACCCTTTCTAGCAGACAAAGGCTAATGCACACTACTTTGGCTAATATAGACATCTTGCTAAATAGGAGCTGATGTAAGGAATCCGAGAAATATGTGAAGTTTAGTCACCATAATCACTGGGGACTTTACAGGAGTACACTTGTCTTACCAAAACATAATAGTGTCACTTTCTTTTTTTATTGCTCCAACCTTAGCATTTTATTCATATTTTGTACTATACACACTAATAACAAAACTCATTGCAGCCTGTGACACGCTTTATTTGTAATCTTCTGTCCTGTCATGTTTCATTTTGTGTAGTTTGGTCTTAACAGAAGAGAGGAAGAACACACAGTTCATTTTCTATTTAGGATATAAACTATGGGATTTATTTCCACTTTACTGTGCCTTATTCCACCATGTTTTTCCAACAGTTTTTGACCTTTCAGTAAGAAAAATGTTGATTGACATAATGGTCTAACCTGGTCCTTTTTTAGCTTCTCCCCATTAATCCTGGTATAATTGTTTTTAGCTGTCCCGCAATAACCATTCTGCTGCAAGTGGGAAGGATCTAGATAGAATATGCATGTTGGATCAGAAAGCTCTGACACTCCATATAACCCTGAGAAGCAGTGGACAGTAATCACAGTACCTTAAATACACAAGAGACACTAAGCTGAAATACCCATTGGTGGGCAGCCACCATTTATCCCCATCTAATTTCTACACAGGCACATTTAAGGCTAGTTTGTCAACACCAAGTACATCAAATGGTCCTGAGACACATGCACCTGTGACTCATTTACCACACGATTCAAGACAAAAGAGATATTAAAGCAAGCAACAGCAAGGCAAGGTGGTCCAGTGAGTAAAATCTACATGAAATTTAAGCATAGATAGATAGATAGATACAGTGCATCCAGAAAGTATTCACAGTGCATCACTTTTTCCACCTTTTGTTATGTTACAGCCTTATTCCAAAATAGATTAAATTCATTTTTTTCCTCAGAATTCTACACACAACACCCCATAATGACAACGTGAAAAAAGTTTACTTGAGGTTTTTGCAAATTTATTAAAAATAAAAAAACTGAGAAATCCCATGTCCATAAGTATTTACAGCCTTTGCTCAATACTTTGTCGATGCCCCTTTGGCAGCAATTACAGCCTCAAGTCTTTTTGAATATGATGCCACAAGCTTGGCACACCTATCCTTGGCCAGTTTCGCCCATTCCTCTTTGCACCACCTGTCAAGCTCCATCAGGTTGGATGGGAAGCATCGGTGCACAGCCATTTTAAGATCTCTCCAGAGATGTTCAATCGGATTCAAGTCTGGGCTGTGGCTTGGCCACTCGAGGACATTTACAGAGTTGTCCTGAAGCCACTCCTTTGATATCTTGGCTGTGTGCTTAGGGTCGTTGTCCTGCTGAAAGATGAACCGTCGCCCCAGTCTGAGGTCAAGAGCGCTCTGGAGCAGGTTTTCATCCAGGATGTCTCTGTACATTGCTGCAGTCATCTTTCCCTTTATCCTGACTAGTCTCCCAGTCCCTGCCGCTGAAAAACATCCCCACAGCATGATGCTGCCACCACCATGCTTCACTGTAGGAATGGTGCCAGGTTTCCTCCAAACATGACGCCTGGCATTCACACCAAAGAGTTCAATCTTTGTCTCATCAGACCAGAGTATTTTCTTTCTCATGGTCTGAGAGTCCTTCAGGTGCCTTTTGGCAAACTCCAAGCGGGCTGCCATGTGCCTTTTACTAAGGAGTGGCTTCCATCTGGCCACTCTACCATACAGGCCTGATTGGTGGATTGCTGCAGAGATGGTTGTCCTTGTGGAAGGTTCTCCTATCTCCACAGAGGACCTCTGGAGCTCTGGCAGAGTGACCATCGGGTTTTTGGTCACCTCCCTGACTAAGGCCCTTCTGCCCAGATCGCTTAGTTTAAATGGCCGGCCAGCTCTAGGAAGAGTCCTGGTGGTTTCGAGCTTCTTCCACTTACGGAAGATGGAGCCCACTGTGCTCATTGGGACCTTCAAAGCAGCAGAAATTTTTCTGTAACCTTCCCCTCCTGTCTCGGAGGTCTACAGACAATTCCTTTCACTTCATGCTTGGTTTGTGCTCTGACATGAACTGTCAACTGTGGGACCTTATATAGACAGGTGTGTGCCTTTCCAAATCATGTCCAGTCAACTGAATTTACCACAGGTGGACTCCAATTAAGCTGCAGAAACATCTCAAGGATGATCAGGGGAAACAGGATGCACCTGAGCTCAATTTCAAGCATCACGGCAAAGGCTGTGAATACTTATGTACATGTGCTTTCTCAATTTTTTTATTTTTAATAAATTTGCACAAGCCTCAAGTAAACATTTTTCATATTGTCATTATGGGGTGTTGTGTGTAGAATTCTGAGGAAAAAAATGAATTTAATCCATTTTGGAATAAGGCTGTAACATAACAAAATGTGGAAAAAGTGATGCGCTGTGAATACTTTCCGGATGCACTGTAGATAGATAGATAGATAGATACTTTATTAATCCCAAGGGGAAATTCACATACTCCAGCAGCAGCATACTGATAAAGAAACTATTAAATTAAAGAGTGATAACAATGCAGGTATACAGACAGACAATAACTTTGTATAATGTTAACGTTTACCTCCCCGGGTGGTACTGAAGAGTCACATAGTGTGGGGGAGGAACGATCTCCTCAGTCTGTCAGTGGAGCAGGACGGTGACAGCAGTCTGTCGCTGAAGCTGCTCCTCTGTCTGGAGATGATCCTGTTCAGTGGATGCAGTGGATTCTCCATGATTGACAGGAGCCTGCTGAGTGCCCGTCGCTCTGCCACGGATGTTAAACTGTCCAGCTCCGTGCCTACAATAGAGCCTGCCTTCCTCACCAGTTTGTCCAGGCGTGAGGCGTCCTTCTTCTTAAAGCTGCCTCCCCAGCACACCACCGCGTAGAAGAGGGCGCTCGCCACAACCGGCTGATAGAACATCTGCAGCATCTTATTGCAGATGTTGAAGGATGCCAGCCTTTTAAGGAAGTATAGTCACCTCTGTCCTTTCTTACACGGAGCATCAGTATTGGCAATCCAGTCCAATTTATCATCCAGCTGCACTCCCAGGTATTTATTGGTCTGCACCCTTTGCACACAGTCACCTCTGATGATCACGGGGTCCATGAGGGGCTTGGGCCTCCTAAAATCCACCACCAGCTCCTTGGTTTTGCTGGTGTTCAGTTGTAGGTGGTTTGAGTCGCACCATTTAACAAAGTCCTTGATTAGGTCCCTATACTCCTCCTCCTGCCCACTCCTGATGCAGTCCACCATAGCAGTGTCGTCAGCGAACTTTTGCATGTGGCAGGACTCCGAGTTATATTGGAAGTCCGATGTATATAGGCTGAACAGGACCGGAGAAAGTACAGTCCCCTGTGGCGCTCCTGTGTTGCTGACCACATTGTCAGAGCTGCAGTTCCTGAGACGCACATACTGAGGTCTGTCTTTAAGATAGTCCACGATCTATGCCACCAGGTATGAATCTACTCCCATCTCTGTCAGCTTGTCCCTAAGGAGCAGAGGTTGGATGGTAATGTAAGCAAATGTAAGATATTACACATCGGAAATAAAAATATTATGCTGTGTTCCATTTGAACTGGGAAGTCAAAATTTTCAACAAGTCAAATTTCCTACTTGGAAACTTGGGGCTGGTCTGTCAAATCTGAGTGGGTCTGACATCAGATTATGATGTTAATCTAAAATGGTGAGATACACTGCAAAACCTTAGTGAAATCTCTCATATTATACTGTTTATTAGCACTTCAGTCTGTTTGTTTCTTATTAAATTAGTCATATGCATTGTACTGTGTAACTTCATGTTGCTGTGGTGTTTGGATGTGAAAAATACCACGTAATGCATTGTTATTAACTGCCATTTATTTTGAAAAAGCAAGCACAACAAAGGTTTTCCTGGAGGCATCCATATTGGTTCTCCCAGTGTTTTACTGGAATGCAGTCAGCTTCCAGTCCATCCCAGCTCTGACATTCGACTTCCCAGGTAAATGGAGTGCATCATTAGATTTGAATACAAAATGGGAGGCCTGAAACTTGAAAGTATACCTCATAAGAAGGACCTAGGAGATGCAGTGGATTCAACTTCCAGGCAGTGTACAGAAACCATTAAGAAGACTAACAGAATGTTTGGTTATATAGCACTCTGATGTGTGGAGTACAAGTCCAAGGAGGTCCTTCTTAAGCATTGTAATACACAAGTAATACCTCATCTGGAGTATTGTGTTCAGTTTTGGTCTCCAAGCTATAAAAATGACATAGCAGCACCAGAGAAAGCACAGAGAAGAATGACTGGGCTGATTACAGGGTTACAGGAGATGAGTTATGAGGAAAGATTAAAATTCTTTACAGTTTAAGCAAAAGAAGATTAAGAGGTGACATGATTGAAGTGTTAAAATTATGAAGAGAATTAGTCCAGTGTATCGAGGCCATTACTTTAAAATGAGTTCATGAAGAACATGGGGGTACAGCTGGAAGCTTGTTAAGGGTAAATATCGCACAAACATTAGGAAGTTTCTCTTCACACAGAAAACCACAGACATTTGAAATAAGATACCAAGTAGTGCGGTGGAGAGCAGGATTTTAGAGACCTTCAAAACTAGACTTGATCTTGTTTTGGAGGAATTTGATGGATAGGATTTGTTGGGCTGTATGGCCTGTTCTCATCGTAATTTTTCAGATGTTCTGAAGCTCAAATCTTGGCCTGGTCATTTAATGTAGGGAGTTTGCATATTCACCCTGTAGGTAAACTATTATGGAATTTCTCCAGGTACACTGTTTTTGTCTGTCGCACCCCAAAAACGTGCAGGTTCGGCTGACTGATGACTCTAAATTGGCCTGGCATGTGTGAGTATGGGTGTGTGGTCGAGTGTTCTTGGCAATAGACTGGCACTCCATCCAGGTCTGGTTTCTGTTTTTGACCAGTATTTCCAGAATGGAATCTGCAGAATGAATGAATGACTCGTCAAGAGGAAGTGCTAGCTCATCATCTTTACTTGGACATCAAAAGATGTAGAACACGTTAGGATAAGTGCTGCACTCTTATGGAATGTGATTGAAATGTATGCCCCTATGCAGAGCAATTTTCAAAAAACAGTGACATACTATGGGTGTAAAAAATGTAAAGGTTAGCAGAGTTTTGGTGTGCCAGTGTCATTGATCAGAAGGTTGCCGGTTCGAATCCCGTAAATGCCAATAGGGACTCTGCTCTGTTGGGCCCTTGAGCAAGGCCCTTAACCTGCAATTGCTGAGCGCTTTGAGTAGTGAGAAAAGCGCTATATAAATGCAAAGAAAGAATTATTGATGGATATAAAGGAGCCTGCAGAATTTCATGTCCCAGCAACACCAGCCATTAATGACGAAGCCTGAGCTTGTGAGGTTGCCAGTGCCTATTTTGCTTATGCCCTTCTTCTACACAGGAAATGGCTTACTTAAATTTGTGTTTCTGACTTCTACTCTTAATTTAAGGACCGACAAAGAGAGAGGGATATCAGTTGCCATATTGGCATTGTTAGTAAGGACCTGCATGAAGCCAGTCCTGAAAGACAATACAAAGCACATGGCATTGGGCTAAAACCGTGATGAATGTTTTTCGTGATGTGAAACGTAGCTTGTGATTTTTGCCCTGTTTTGAACATTAAATGCAAAGCTTAAAATATTAATAACATGTCCATCACCTGGTGACACACACTCATAAAAGAAATGGTGCGACAAATTCCAATTTCTTGTGCTTGTACTGTAGGTCCCACCTGGTATACCGTGTAATAATAACATTAAAATGGATAAGTGTGACTGACCTCCTGCCGGGGCTTTACTGCCTCATTATATGAACACGAATTGTGTCCTTGCCCTCATGACACCTCTCCATTCTTGCTTATGTGAAAAGTCCGGGTGAAAGCTGCCTGCATCATTTTAAAAGCGAACGACTTAACAAAGACAGCCTGAAGGTGCAAGGTTAGTGCCTCGCCGACTGCAGACACCCGGGTTCAAGTGCTGGCCTGTGTACGGGCATTATTAAAATTGAAAATTTCGTCTATATCTTTGTGTACTGTGAGGTTTTCCTGAAAAAAGGTGTGCATGTTAGACTAATTGGTGACTGTTTAGTCCAGTAAGTGTACTGTGACCTATAGGGGGCTCGCCTGCACCCCAAACACCCAGACACAACAAAACCACACAGTCACGGGTTCAAGGAAAGACGTCTTTATTCAAAACAAAAAATACTTTCTACAGGTTTTTATTACCAGATAAATCCATCACAGTTCCTTTCCTTTCCTTCTCCGACTCCACTCTCCTCAGAACAAGCATTGACAAGCTACTCCCAACACTGACTGGTGGATGCTTTACAACAGGAACCCTGGAGTACTTCCAGTGCAACAGGATTGCCACCTGGAAGCATTTCTGGGTTTGGAGGAAACTTTCTGTAACAGGGGAGCCTGCTTCTTGTGGCACCCGAGAACCCCAACAGGGCCTGCTCAGCAAAACTACAACTCCCATGCAGCCCTGCAGGTGTCCAAACAATAACCATACCAGAGGGATACTGCCACCTGGTGTACTGGGGGAACTCAAAACCTTGGGAGGTAGTCACCCGCTGTTATTCCCATATAATGGCCTCCCAACCCGGGAAAGGTACCACTAGACAACTTCTGTCGGGATGCGTGTCCATCCACGTCCTTTCCTTTATCATTGGGTTCATTGGTAATTGAGCTGTGGACTTTGAAGAGGTAGTGTGAAAAAAAAAATAATTTATTTGAACCCAGGACTGTCTTGGTGTAATTGTGTCTCAGGGTTTGGTGGTGCCCCTGGAGGTCCCTATATATATATATATATATCTATAAAAAAATCTTGGATCGAGACGTGATCATCTCAGAGAGCCACTTTGAAGTCCCGCGAGACTTCTTGCACATCACGACCTACTTACAAACAATTTCTCAGACACACTTTAACGTCCCGCGAGATAAGGAAGTGAGACAAAAGGACAGCTGCTGTACAGGCTTTTAAATGATCGAGAGCAACATGCAGATCACACAGCTCGGTAGCAGCTAGCAACAAGCCAGCAGCTGAACCGTCCTCATCTCCTTACGGTGCGTTCATCCCCCCCCCACACCCCTTCACAACACAAGCGGCAGAGACACGAAGTGGCTAACGTGAAGCACGCCCCCAGAGGTGGGGTGGGCAAACGAAGCGAGTAGGGGACCCAGCCCCCTAGTGTATATATTGTAGAAAAGGCGCTATATAGGCGCCCGACCCGGCACACAAGGACACAGAGGCACGTATAAAGTACAAGGATTTTTTATTTTTCTCTTCACCCGTGGGCACACGTCTTCCCCGTGACCCACAGGCAACACACAGTCCCAAAAGCACTCTTTTCCACACCACACAATAATCCTTCCTTTTTCCCCACCACTCCTCCTCAAGCATCATCCTCTTCCTCCCGATTCTGGCTCTGAGTGATGGTGGCTGGCCCTTTTTATAACCCACCTGGAAGCACTCCAGGTGCTTGACCACCTGGTTCTAATTGCACCTCCGGGTGGGGCTGAAGATTCGAACAGCCGGGCTGCAGACTCCATGCAGCTCCCCCTAGCGGCCATCTGAGCCCCCAACCAGGCTGTGGAGGACTCCATCTCCCATGGAGCCATGTGCCAGGCTGGGGAATCATCGTTTGCCAGGGAGACTGCCACCAAGCGTCCCGGGGGAGGTATTGAACTGTCCATGGCTGCTCCCCCGGAACCGATGCCGCAGGGGCGTCCCTGCCGGGCATGGGACGCGGCTGTCCATTACATTATATCTATATATATAAAATCCCTATGTGTGTCCAGGTGTCCGTGTCTGGGTGTCTTCTGGTGAAGTGCGCCTGCGCGGGGCACGGTGCTATGCGCGATATTACTGTCAGAGAAAGTTAGAGGCGTTTTACGGAAATACAAACCAGTATTACTGCGAGAGGAAATTAAAGGTACACAATACAGTGACGCATATTACAGCCACATACAAACCAGTATTACTGCGAGAGGAAATTAAAGGTACACAATACAGTGACGCATATTACAGCCACATACAAGCCAGTATTACTGTCAGAGGAGATTAAAGGCATATTACCGACGCACACGCCTGTATTACCGCCAGAGAAAATTAAAGGTATATTACGGACGTACAGACGTATATTACGGACGTACAAGCCAGCGGACGTACAAGATGGTATCCTTCAATAAGGGCGTGGACAAAAAGGTGAACCTCAAAAGGACGACCTCAATTGGGCGCAGCGAATAAAGGTGCGCGTAAATAAAGATCTGCACCTGTTGCTCTTCACATATTCCAGAGCCATTTGAACTAAATTATCTACGCGCCCTTATTGAATAGAGCCGTACAAGACAGTATTACTGTCACAGAAAATTAAAGACACACAATACACAGCGGAAGCCCACGAAGAACGGTCAGCTCAGCAAGTAAACATCAACAAAAGAAAGGCTGAAAGAAAGAAAAATACGACCAACAAAAAGAATGAGGTCAAAGTCCCTTGCCATTTAATATAGACTGTTCCTACTAATGTTTATGCACGACTGTTCTAGCGCCCGTTATTGTAACGGGCTAAATGACTAGTAATATATATAAAATCCTAAGTGTAACAGTGCAACGATTTTGTGCAACAATTTTATGTCAATTTTTTTGTCATGCTTTAAATCGGGCTTATTTTAAAACCTACATATTTATGTTTGGTACCATTCTTTTCAGAATTTATTGAACTTTAATGTGATGTTAGATTTTGAGATTCTTATTCCGTTTTTAAATAATAAACAAAAAAATATCAAGAATTCACGTCCCGCGAGACGAGACTTTGTGTCGAGATTTAGACAAGATAAAAGACAAAGAGTAGGACAGCTGCTGTACAGGCTTTTAAATGTTTAAAGCGCCGCATGAGATGCAGATCACATGGCACGATAGCAGCAGCAGCAAGCCAGCAACTGATTGAGCAAAGAGGAGGTAAAAAAAAACTGTGTTTGTTTCCCATTGTATCACCGTTTAAGAGGGGGTTTCGGAAGATCGACCGCGTCTCCTTGGGGTGCGTTCAGCCCCCCTCTTCACAACAGCGCAGGCTGGTGTTGGCGAGTGAAGCGAGCAGGAGGGAAACCCCTAGTATATTTATAGGCCGCGAAGCAGTGAAATAGGAGAAACTTTAAAAAGCAATGAAGAAACAGGCATCACAACCTAGTGTTTGGGGGATACGCTTCAACATGTGGTGAGAAGTACAGTGACTCAAAAGGAAGGCTCCCTCCTCCTGATTTCACGCTTCCCCTCTGCCGCAAGTGAACTATGATACTTGAGAGAATGAGAGAAGTCACAAAATCAACCGGAATGTTCAAGCAAATTCTAGAGAAAAACCCAATCTAAATCCATTAAGCAGTTCTCTTGTGAAAAGCAGACAGACAGACAGACAGAAGTTGGTTTATTTATATGTATATAAATAAAGTATCTATCTATCTATCTATCTATCTATCTATCTATCTATCTATCTATCTATCTATCTATCTATCTATCTATCTATCTATCTATCTATCTATCTATCTATCAATTTTATTTACCAACCAGTTTTAAGGATTTGGGGGGCCTGAATATCACAGTATCACAGGAAGAACAGGAATCAGACCTGAACATGTCAGTTCTGTCAATTTAGCACCGTCAATCGAAGTCCATACCAATGACAGGATGAGAGTGTGCAGACACCCCACAGGCAAACACCAAACTGGAATTTTAGTCAAGTCCTCTGGAGCTGTCAGTCAGCTGTGCTAATTACTATGCCACCGAGCTACTCTTATTTCATGTTCCATCATGCAGTAATTACAGATATACAGTATGTGTCTTTGTCTTGTTTATTGAGTTCTTGTTGAATATTATAATTAAATAAATGCACAGTTTTTATTTTAAACAGTGTGTTTCAGCGGGAATCATGACCACAGAGTGCACTTCACGTACTGCAGAGTGTAATTTGCCTAGAAATACAGAAGTGCACATTTAGACTTCAGGCAAGTGTAATGACGCATTGAGCCAGTGATGGGATTTGAACCTCTCACCGTTTCTGATGTGTGGAAAGGCAGAGCATTTTGAAATTGAGAGAATGTGTTCCTTGCCTTTGTTTAGGAACATGAAATTTACAAAGGCCGCGAACAGACAAATTTCCATAGGAAGGCATAATGCGTCTGCTTACACCCCATGCAAGATACAGCCCAACCGTGGCTTAAAAAATATTTCTGGTTATGCTTTAATTATCCTTTAAATTATACAAGTTTGGCCTGGGCTGGCACAGTGGGTAGAGCTGCTGCCTCAAATATGAGCATCCTGGGTTAAAATGTGGAGCCCAGTTTAAGTCTGTGTGGAGTTTGCGTGTTCTTCTTCTCTCTGAGTAGGTTATTCCCAGGGTAACCTGGTTTTGCCCCCAACGACAGGCAGATTAGGTTAAAGAGTGATTCCAAATCTGTGGTGGGTTGGCACCCTGCCCGGGATTGGTTCCTGCCTTGTGCCCTGTGTTGGCTGGGATTGGCTCCAGCAGACCCCCGTGATCCTGTGTCCAGATTCAGCGGGTTGGAAAATGGATGGATGGATGGATGGAGTGATTCCAAATTAGTGAGGAGAACACACAAATTGTAATTTCATGAATAATTAAAGGATAACCGGAAATATTTGTCAGCACAAGCAGGGACTGTAATTTGCATGGTGTGTTCATGTGCGTGAATGGGCCCTGGAATGGCCTTGTGCCTGGTGCTGCTAGACTCTGAATTGGATGAGAATGCTGTGTTAAGTCTCAGTGACTGTGCTGACTGTGAAAGGCACTATAAAAAGATTCAGCATTGTCTCAGTTTGAAAAATCTGTTCAGAACTTGACAAGAAGTCATTCAGGTATTCCTAAAGCCTGTCGTTAACCTTTTTGTATTGAACTTGCTGTTTTATCTGACATGAAGAACCATTTTAGATGGGGCCATCTAGCTGTAAAGCTTTCTTCTTCTGGTGGTGGTTGAATGGATTGTTTTTCAGAGCATGCTGTCGTACTTACTATGCTCTCATCTTATTTTTGATCGAGGTGTTCTGTTATAATGTTTTCAACTAAAAAAAAAAAATGTAAAGAACACTACCGCAGAGGTTAACACATTAGCCACACAAAAGCACGTATGACGGAAATAGATAAAGAGGTTGGTTTAACACATATTGAATATTCTTTAGATTTGAGAAATATTACAAAATAATGTTATCATTTTTAATGACTTGTTTTGGACGTTGACAAGGATAGCATTCAAATTATTGTGCTTTAAATAGTCTCTTGAACTGGGCTTGATGCTGGCACCGAGCTCCATTACTAAAAATACTGTCTAATAGCTGTCACCGCCCCTTTGCCCATGCCACCATTTAGAATAGCGACTTCACCAGGACGTGCCTACTTACACAAAGCACTTAGTGATGTTTTTTTCTTCCTGTTGTTGTTGCTTATTTTTTTTAACATTCTTTATTTTTCATATTTTTAATATTAATATTCTTTATTTATATTTTTTTTTAATATTCTTTATACAGCTTTTTTTTTTGGTATAAATATGTTTTATCTAACTGCCTTACCTTAACCTTTCTTATTTCTATTTTTCTGTTTTATTTCATTCTGTCTGTTACCTGTTATTAGATGCAACTGAGAAGGCAAATTTCATGTTTTCCTGTGTAAACATGACTAAATAAAGAAACCTAACCTAAACCTAACCTAACCTAAGCTTTAGCTGTATGTAGAGATTTAAGAACTCACTCAGTCATTTTTAACTATTATTTTTATTATTGTGCCAGGACTTTAATATTTTTGGGCAATGTCTGTTGGCTCCCAGACGGTGAGCCCTGTGGATCTGCTCTATCTCGGCTTCTTACCACTTACAGTAATTGCCCTTCACATGCATTCTCACCCCGGGTATCATCCACTCTGTGAAATCACAACTGGCACTGATGATATAAGAGCTGTACAATGAATTTAGCGGCGCTAAGTGCTTTAGTTAAAAAATATGAGCACAGCTGCTGCCTGCTGGACTTGTTCTTGCGTCAGTCTGCGGAGATAAATCTTGGGCTTTTTTTCGGTTGTTCAACACATTATGCAAAGGTGCAGCTTAAAATAAGATTGGTGCAGGTTCACGTGTCGTCAGTGGCTTTTACAGAAAGGGTTTATGTTATTACAATTTTATCGACATTATTTGTGAACACACTGATTAGTTCTTTCTTTCTTTTTTTTCTTATAATTCCAGGAATGTCACATGAACTCCTGGCCTGCTTTTAATTGGTGCAGATTTTTCATAACATCCATTTGTTTGTGTGGGTTTTCCTAAGTACCCTGGTTGCCTCCCACCCGGGGGCACAACAAGCTGTTTTGAAGTGAGTATGCAGGAGGTTTTTTTTTTTGGCCCTGTAGCAATATGCCTCAGTCAGCATGGCACTTAACAGCTTTCACCTCCCTTGTAGACAGAGCACTATATTTTAATCTGCCGTGATTGTCAAGGGGAAGATGGTTGGGAGTTTCTTTTCAGTACAGAGTGCTGTACCTGAATCTGTCATGATGGTGGGGCTGGAGTCTTCTTGAAGACAGAGTTCTGTACTTTCGCCCACTGTGAACAGCTGAGATCATTACATACAATAAATAAGTGAGGCTGTTTATGGGACTCCACACCACTATCCAGGCCTTTAATGACCTCTTAGGTGCAGCCATTAGCATTGTGTTTGTCTGCAGAGAGAGCGTTTACCTCGTCGAGAGGTTTACTTACCTTGGCAATGAAATTCATGTCTCTGGTGACTCTTCCTATGAAGTTAGTAGATGGATTGTGAGAGCACGGCAGGCCATGAGGTCGCAGGAAAGTTATGTTGGGCTCCTGATATCTTTGCAAAAGGTTGAAGGTTTAAGTCTTTAGAGTCCTGGTGCTTCCTATCTTGCTATATTGTTTTGAGACATGGATGCTATCCAGTGACCTGAGGTGAAGACTGGATTTCTTTGGTACTGTGTCTCTTCAGAGAATCCTTTGGTTTGACTTTGTGTTGCTCATGGAGTCCCGGATGAGGCACATTACCTGCGTTGTGAGGGAGCATCAGTTACAGCAGTACGGCCGAGGGTGATCTAACTCATTGCTGAGGACTCGAGTGGCTGGACCAGGCCAATGGGATGCCCACGTAATACCTGGCTTTGGCAGATAGAGGGTCATTTCCGGAGGGTGGGACTGTACTGCGTGTCTGCCTGGGGGGTTGGCAACTGGGATCCCGAGTTGTTTCGTCGTACGGTGGGTGCAGCAACATGCTGTACTAGTGCATGCTCCCCAACCTGACCTGACCTGACACCACTATGAGCTTCTATGCAATGCACCCTTTTCATCATCGCTATTCAACCGCTGCTCCCATCTCTCAAAGACATGCATGTTGTTTGAACTGGCTCAGTGTCATGTACTGTAATGTATTGGGGTGAAAGCATTTCATTGAGGGTCAGTTCTCACTTTAGCCCCAATGCTGATGACTTACGTTTCATCTCTGTGAATCGCTACAAACAAACAAGTGAGTTCATAAAATGGGTGATGGAAGACTGGAAGGATTCATTGACTGTCATCCCATGCAAGGCTGGTTTCTTCTTTTGTGCTCAAACTCTAGCTTCCATGAATCTGAAACAGTAAAATGGAGGAAGGGGTAATTTATGAGTCTCTTTAGACAAACATGTCTGCTAAACCAAAAGACAATATCAAACAGACAAGGTAGTCGTGCCCATCAAGGACGGGCTGCAGGCGACTTTTATCAGTGTTGCAGGGTAAAAGTCATTAAGTGCAAAATTATTTGTACCATGATTAAATTTAGTAATAAAATGTTTTTTGTTATTTGTGCCACACGAAGAATCGGGATTCGAACCCAGGCGGACAGTAGGTGGAGTTAGGTCCTAACTTTGTTCCGGCATCCGGGATCGAACCACCGACTAAGGGTAGTGTGCACTCTACCACCTGAGCTGTATGGATCTTAGTTCCAAGGCAATAATAAACATAATGAAAGATGTTTCTAGTTTAAGTCATGTATGAAAGTGTTACATGACATAAAAGGAACAACTTATCTTTATCAAAATAAAATGATGAATCATTAACACAATCAATGCATACTTAACGAATACGTAAACTATGTTTATTCAAGTATTTAAGTGGATATCCCTGGGTACACTACATTATTGATGTAAAGACCATCTTGATCCTCGTGGCAATCTTTTCAAACTAAGAGCTTGATCTTCTTTCTTGAAGTTGCTCGAGATAAGGCAACATACAGTGTTTCTTCGAAGTTGAGCTTGAATTTCAGACGCGATTGCTCGACTTTGTCGAGTTGGAATGCGATCTTGTTGACGACTTGAATTTGCATCTTCCTCGTTTTAATGAAGTCTATTTTCTCGTAGTCTTTGTCGCTCTTGCTCTCTTCTTTCAACAATTTCACGTTCAGTTGCATTTAAACGATTCTCTCGTTGTCGTAAACGTTCTTGTTCTCTTCTCTCAACAATTTCAAGTTGAGTAGCGTTTGACCGACTTTCTTGTTGTCGTTGCCGTTCATGTTCACGTCTTTCAGCAACTTCAATTTCAGTGGCAGTAGAACGTTTTTGCTGCAATCGCAGACGCTCAATTTCGTGAACCAATTGTGTTTGTATTTCCGTGTGGTTGCTTCTGTAAGCTGCAACTCGTTGGCGTTCATTTTGTCTCTGCTGCGAGATTTGAACACAAATAACAAAAAACATTTTATTACTAAATGTAATCATGGTACAAATAATTTTGCACTTAATGACTTTTACCCTGCAACACTGATAAAAGTCGCCTGCAGCCCGTCCTTGACGGGCACGACTACCTTGTCGTACTGCACGTCGCTGTTTATTCCACAGTTTTTGTTCTTCAGTAAAAATTCTTTTTGGTTTCTTCGTTTTTGGCAATTCTTGAGGTGTAGTTTGAGCACTTGAAATATCCAAAATCTTATTTCTTTTTTCATTTTGGTCTTCTTCAGTCGAGTGACTTCCTTCAGCTTTTCTTTTAATCCGATTGGTCACTCGCTTCCCAGTGCTTCGTTCAGCCAATCAAAACACTGATGTAAACGTACCAACCAACCAACCAACCAACAGACAGACATGCTGAAATATATATATAGATTCTATTTTACTCAAGACCGTTGACTAGTGATGAGCAAAACAATTTGCTTAAAATTGAATTCACAGTGAAACTCACAAAAATTTGTGAAATAAATGACATCTCACTTTCTGCAAAACGTGTGCCATTGACACAAGAAGAAATCTCTTACTTCTAGTCTGGGAGCATTTTCATGCATTGATTCTGAATAAATTGTAATTCAAAAAAGAATAAGAGACCGATGGTAAAGGGTAAAGACCAGCCAGTACCCCGTTTAATCCGGTCAAACTGTATAAAAATAAAAAGTCCAAATAGCAGGCAATAATTGGGGATGTTGCTCATTGATGCCTTTCTGGTTAGGTTTTGTTTTTTGGGGATTTCTTGGTAATCCATGCCCTCTGGAATCTGGTTTGCGAATATAAGTTCTGTTCTTTGGTAGAATAGGTAAGAACTATGTGGCCGAACTGGATAGTAACATCAGTGCGGCTTTGTCATTCAGGCTGTGAGCAAAAAACAAGAGCCTGTTAGCGACCACTCACCTGGTTTGTGAGTCCTTACCAAAAAATATACGGCTGGATGCTCCCGATTTGCGCATGTGGGACAACATCTACCTGTCATTTAGTATTTAAGTGTAGGTCTCTAATCAGGAAAAAAAAAACAGTAGACTCATTTCCTGTCTCGTGTAGATGTTTCATTGACTTATCAGGAATGAGATGTGTTTGTACTGGTAAGAGGGTGTCCATGTTTCTAATGATAATGAAAATCTTGCAATCACAATCCTAAAGATGCATCAGAGACAGAAATGACACTGCATGTGATTCCGGCAGTTGTTAGTTAACGGTTGGGAGGCTGAGGATGCCAGTGACTTTCCATGCAGTGAGATTTTTCCAGTAGAGAAAATACAGTAATTTGCATGTTGGTGTGTTTTGGTGTGTCTTTGTGTGGAAAATATGCAGCATGTCACATTTTTAGAAAACACATAGCACCTCCACATTGATAGGCATAACATTTTGGAGAGGCCACCTCCATTGGAAATTCTGAATCCCTCAATGTGTTTAAGAAGCAGCATTTGAAGCCTCTCTTGTTTGGCAAATTTCTGTCTAACTGACTAGGTTTTGTAACCTGGGAATTGTAATGAGCTTGCATTTTGTTCTGAACTCTTCAGTTGTGATGACCAACTTGGTAATACTTGTTCCCCAAATAGTCCCCCAGACTGATGTTACTCGATTACATAGACCTCTTTTGTAGTTCACTTTAGACAAACATATCTGCTAAGTGTTTAAATGGACATGGACATAGAATTGATTTTACAAGTATGCAGGTAATTACCATTGTGTGACAACAAAAAAAAATGCAGGTAAACACGGAAGTGCAAATGAGTTTTTCGGAAGAAGTATTTCTTGTTTTCTACCCCAAAATAACCTTTAAACCCACCAGGAACTCATTTTATAGAGTTTCACAATATTGTCACTAAAACATATTTTACTGACAATATTTATGCAGTTAAAACTTCCCTGTTTTGTTCATTACTACTGTTAACCCATACAAACATTTTTATATTCTGACTGTTTTTCTGCTAAAGGTCCATCCACCCATCCATCCATCCATCAGTTTTCCATGCCCCCTTTTTTCAGAGCACATATCCCTTACAAATACTGTGCACCTCAGGAACCTTCGCTGGGTGGTTGCCAGTCACCTAAAGTGTTTCTTATTTGTTTAATGGATTTTCTTTCTAAACTTTCATCATTATATATTGTGAAGCAGAAAATGGTTCAATGTGTTGTAAGAAAACACAATACGAGCATAAAGGTTTGTGGTTTTCCGGCCCCATATACTGTACAGTTTCAAAAAAATGGGTCATTGAAATTGCTCTTAAGCGTTACAACAGACAGCATGAAAATGGTGGAAGGGAACAATTTATGGAGTGGGACCGGAAACAGGCAGATGGAATGCTGGGAAGGAACCGAGGTAGTGCATGGGAGTCATGACGTCATCAGAAGTGGACCAGAGGAAGGGATGGAATGCGGAAGTGGTAGCGCGTGGTTAGGGAGTCCGGGTGAATTCAAGGCAGCGTTGTTTCTGTCTTTCTGTGGAGATAAAGAAAGAGAGGTTAGTACCCCGCACGATTTACTACGCTGCTCGTCAGGTCTTTACGTGGCTCCCTATGCGCGCGTGCGTGACAGTGTCAAAACTCTTGAACTTGCGTAATATTTTCAACATTTTTGTAAAATAAATAACACCTACTATGGACTGAATGGGCATCTTTATTGTGTCTACAAGAAATAGAAGCAGAAATTAATTTAGAAAATGTTTGCAGTGGAGCCCTTCTTTCTCTGTGCTAGAATGCAATTTAATTTATCTTTTTGTAATTACTTAATAAATTAATTTATAGTGTCCTCCCATCTGTCTAACCTTAGCCAACAGATGCTGAGCAACCAAACTACACAGGAAGAATTCCCATCTGCCCAACCCCGCTTGCATATTCCCTTCACTTCCACATCTGCTGTTTCACCAGAGTCTACAGCTCCTTTGTCCTCTTGCACTCCTGCTGGTCATTTACATTAGCATTTATACTAATTTCTTTTTTCGTCCTTGTATTTTCCTTGCAGTACATTTTTGCCCTGTGAGACCCTACAGGCTCAGCTGGGTTTTGCATACAACAGAACACAATGTGTTATACTGTATGTAACTTCATGTTTTATTTCTGTGAAACTCAAAAGTGATGCATTACATTTTTTTCAGTGATTGAATTTTTATCAGTTTCTTCATGATTTAGTCAGTTAATTTTGTGTAGTGGGCAGTATGGCTAAATGTTTAAGCTTGGATAATGAAATATAAGCTTGCCACTTTGTCCCCCCACTCTGCAGTCTCATTGAAAAAGTCACACAGTCTCCTCGTGCTATAACTGTATGATAATTTGAAAGGTGATTTGGATAACAGGTTTACCTTGTATGATATAAGACAGACACATGTTGAAGGGTTGGGATACCAGCCTGAAAAAACTAGTTATTGCAAAAAACCAAAGCAAAGGTAAGTAACACAGTTTCATTTAAGTTGACAGTCAAGTGATCTCTGTCTTAAAGTCGGTCCTGGAACTACAATGTGACCAGACCAGATGCAGGTTCCGAAATGAATTCCAACTTCTGGGTTCACTGATGCTTATATGTGTCCCATGGTAGAAAGGGAGAGACTTACTGACTGAATGTGGAAGGGACATCAGTGCTCTTCCTGTCAGGAATCATCTGTTCTGTGGGCAAAAGAGAAGTGAAGGTCAGTGAAAGTGCTCCCACTCTCTGGGGAATAGTATCACATGTATGTTTAAAGCCCTTCAAGATGCACCAGAAGTACTTGTGTCTGACAAATTACTGTACATACTGTACTTAAATTTAAAGTGGATATACAGACTTTATCTTACGAAGCAACATTTCAATCTGTCTTGCACATACATTGCGCAGTCCCATAGCTCCAGTGGCTCATCTGAGCAATTTGACTTGGGGATCACACTCCTCAGCCTCCCTGGAAAAGTCTATTCAGGGGTCCTGGAGAGGAGTGTCCGTCGGATAGTCGAGCCTCAGATTCAGGAGGAACGGTGTGGTTTTCGTCCTGGTCGCGGAACAGTGGACCAGCTCTATACCCTTAGCAGGGTCCTGGAGGGTGCATGGGAGTTTGCCCAACCAGTCTACATGTGTTTTGTGGACTTGGAAAAGGCATTCGACCGTGTCCCTCGGGGAATCCTGTGGGGGATACTCCGAGAGTATGGGGTACCGGCCCCCCTGATAAGGGCCGTTAGGTCCCTGTACGATTGGTGCCAGAGCTTGGTCCGCATTGCCGGCAGTAAGTCGAACCCGTTTCCAGTGAGAGTTGGACTCCGCCAGGGCTGCCCTTTGTCACCGATTCTGTTCATAACTTTTATGGACAGAATTTCTAGGCGCAGCCAGGGCGTTGACGGGGTCCGGCTTGGTGGGCTCAGGATTGGGTCACTGCTTTTTGCAGATGATGTTGTCCTGTTTGCTTCATCAGGCCGTGATCTTCAGCTCTCTCTGGATCAGTTTGCAGCCGAATGTGAAGCGGCTGGGATGAGAATCGGCACCTCCAAATCCGAGACCATGGTCCTCAGCCGGAAAAGGGTGGAGTGCCCTCTCAGGGTTGGTAGCGAGATCCTGCCCCAAGTGGAGGAGTTCATGTATCTCGAGGTCTTGTTCACGAGTGAGGGAAGAATGGAGCGTGAGATCGACAGGCGGATCGGTGCAGCATCCGCAGTAATGCGGGCGCTGCATCGGTCTGTCGTGGTGAAAAAGGAGCTGAGCCGTAAGGCGAAGCTCTCAATTTACCAGTCGATCTATGTTCCTACCCTTACCTATGGTCATGAACTATGGGTAGTGACCGAAAGAACGAGATCGCAAATACAAGCGGCTGAAATGAGTTTCCTCCGCAGGGTGTCTGGGCTCTCCCTTAAAGATAGGGTGAGAAGCTCAGTCATCCGGGAGGGGTTCAGAGTAGAGCCGCTGCTCCTCCGCATCGAGAGGAGTCAGATGAGGTGGCTCGGGCATCTGATCAGGATGCCTCCTGGACGCCTCCCTGGTGAGGTGTTCCGGGCACGTCTAATCGGGAGGAGGCCCAGGGGAAGACCCAGGACACGCTGGAGGGACTATGTCTCTCGACTGGCCTGGGAACGCCTTGGGATTCTCCCGGAAGAGCTAGAAGAAGTGGCTGGGGAGAGGGAAGTCTGGGCATCTCTGCTCAAGCTGCTGCCCCCGCGACCCGACCTCGGATAAGCGGGAGACAATGGATGGATGGATGGAGACACACATAAAAATGAATAAGAAAAGTAATAGCCAGTCACAAGTCACAAATCAATATATGCCGTTATTATTATAGCACAAGAAATGTATGTGTTGGCCCTTGTTATCTCAATTACACAGGAGTTGGTTGAACCTGTCTCTGTGGATTTTTAAAGCTTTGTCTTTAGCCTAGTTATCTCACTACTTGTTCAGCTTTGTACTATCTATCTATCTATCTATCTATCTATCTATCTATCTATCTATCTATCTATCTATCTATCTATCTATCTATCTATCTATCTATCTATCTATCTATCTATCTATCTATCTATCTATCTATCTATCTATCTATAATTATGGATACATATCATAATCAGAATAATATGAATCCAGCTTCCATATGTCAATTTGTTGTCTGCACTCTCTGTGTCTGTGGTTGGTTTTCCTCTGGGTACTCTCTTTATCGTCCCTCACATACTTGAATTTCTCTTACTGCTTTTTAAAATTGCTCAACACAAAGTATCACACAGGTTTATGAGAGACAAAAGCTCACAATAATGTGCACACAGTATTATAGTGGAGGATGTCCAGGACATATTCACAGTGCATGTACCTTCACCCTGTAAGCTCATTGGTTTTGTTTCATTGCTGGTGGGACGCCTGCACCCATTGCTTCAACAGGGTCTCCAGTTCTTCCATACCCTTTAATCGTTGATCATGTGTCATTTCCTCACGGTGCTTGCTGCTTCACAGGATAGCCCAAACCCTGAATCGTCATTCGAGTGTCTAAGCTTTCAGGGAAACACATTTACAAGATTATTAAGATTTATAAAGGTAAATTACTCAATTTATACTTTAAATTTATGCACTGAGTTAAAAGCTTATTTTTTAGCTCAAATTTGTTCAACCACAGTACTGTATGTAGTTCAATTTGTGGTTCAAAAATAAGAAATTTGACTTCTTCATCTTGAAATATGATATTATTTTTGTAAGGGGTGCGATCACAAATCAAGGGTTTCTAGGGGTGTGGACCACTGATTTAAGAGGAGATGAAGAGCTGCGGTGAGCTGGGTAGTGAGTGAATCAAAAATATACAAAGACAGTAAAGACTAATGGGAGAGGTGAACTGACAGCAGGACTCTTGACCAATAAATGGGGGGAAGAGTTGGGTCTTCAATCAGACAGTCCCATGTGAACACGTTTTATCTGCGTACACTGCTCTGATTTTCTGGAATTTTTCATTTAACAATATTTTTGGAAAAAATGCCTGCATTTTGCCCATTGTGAGCATACAACTAAATGATTTGAAGTGTGGATTATGTGACACGAGTATCATGGACTTTTGATAGTGTTTGCAGTGGTTCAGCATTGCTCTTCACAGATTCCTATTGTACCAAAAAGTTTGTTATGTCTGTTTTCCATGAGAACACCAGATTGCAAAATTCTCTGTACCATCACTACAAACCAAATGGGGTGAGTAACAAATTAAAAAATATATCTTTATGGGCAGAGCATTCCTTGAAGACGTTTGGCACCCACGGGCAAGATGAAAGGTAAGTCCAACTTGAAGACTGGTAGGAAGAGAAATTTGAATACTTGGATTGAACTTGAGGAAGATGTAAAAATCGAGGAGAGGAAACATTAGCATAGCCACAAAACGTTTGCATGAAGTCTTCCGATGACATTATAGGCAACAGAGACAATTCAGCAGCTCAGTCGCCGGTACGTCGGCCTCAGGGATTTTTTGGAGTGTGATTTAGTCTGCGTATGATGAGTGTTTGGATGGTGAAAGGTTGTTGTAAAATGTGTTGTCCCTCCATGTAGATGGGTCACTTGAGAGAATTCCTGAGACTGGAATGGATTTATTTCAAGAACATAGAGCAGCATTTCCCATATAGAACACTTCACAAAGCGTAATATACTTTTGGAACAGTTATATTAGTAGTAAAAAATATAAATTATCATTATAAAAGTCTTAATTTAAGCAAAATCAGCACAATAATATACATATAGAAATTATAAGAAAATTACAGTTGTACTTACGTTGTAATACCTAATGTAACAAGCAACAAATGATATTTTCGAAATGAAACAAAAGCAAATTTATAATGCGATTTGTGTTTCTGGGCCTTACAATCACAAATTCTTTTAAAATAAGATGCACCAGTTATCTGGTGTAGCATCAGATCTGTTTCTATACTTTGTTTTTGTTGCTGCATAAAAACAAAAATCCATTGGAGTTCACATGTCAAATGTTGTTTAACCCTTTTAATCCTAAAGAACACAGCAAACAATTATCTTTGTGCATAAGGAGCAACAATACCAGAAAGAAAATGGGAAGCTAATGACAAACACAGTCTCTTGCAATCTTGCACAAGTAAGCCATGGCAAAAGGAAGTAATACTTGAACTCTTCTCTTAAGATAGCCCAGAAATTATTTAATGGAAGGTCCATCAAACCAGATTCACTATTAAATCAATAAAGCTTTCAAAATAATTTTCTGGCTTAGCTGAAATTACCAATAGACTTAGAACCCACAGTTCATTATCGGTGGGTTTGAGAAAAAATTGCAAGAGAGATGATTGCAAATCACGTAAGCGTTCAAAAATGGCACCAGGATGACGTGCATATTTGGTAATATATTGACCTTTTAATAATGTTTGCAATCATTTTAGCAAAAAAAGTGTATTATTTTGGTTGCTGAAGTAAGTAGGGTTGATAGAAAAACTGAGTTCACCCATTAAATGTTATTTAACCCTTTAAATCCTAAAGAACACAGCAACAACAACATTTATTTATATAGCACATTTTTATACAAAAAGTAGCTCAAAGTGCTTTACATAATGAAGAAAAGAAAAATAAAAGACAAAATAAGAAATTAAAATAAGACAACATTAGTTAACATAGAAAAGGAGTAAGGTCCGATGGCCAGGGTGGACAGAAAAAACAAAAAAAAACTCCAGAAAGCTGGAGAAAAAAATAAAATCTGTAGGAGTTCCAGGCCACGAGACCACCCAGTCCCCTCTGGGCATTCTACCTAACATAAATGAAATAGTCCTCTTTGTAGTTAGGGTTCTCACTGAGTCACTTGATGCTGATGGTCATACAGACTTCTGGCTTTTAATCCATCCATCATTTTTGGAACATCATGGTACTTAGAGTAGATGGTGATGACTCAAGGTGCACAAGATGCAATAACACTGGAAAGAAGATGGCCAGCTAATGGCAAATGCAGCTTCTTGGCAACAGCTTTGTGGTCCTACAGCAAGGTCTTCTCACAATGAAGAGCAGTGAAAAAGTAAAGTCCGCATTCGACTTGAATCAAAGCAAGTTGTGTGGAACACTTTGATTTTATTAGTCAAAATCACCTGAGGAATAATGAAAAAGAAGAAAAAACAAAAGAAGCCTTCATCAAAGTATCTATCTATCTATCTATCTATCTATCTATCTATCTATCTATCTATCTATCTATCTATCTATCTATCTATCTATCTATCTATCTATCTATCTATCTATCTATCTATCTATCTATCTCTCCTAAAATGTAAGATATGCATGCCAATCAGCTTTCATTTTTGTGTTTACATAGCAGTGTAAAAACAAAACCTTTAGTTAGGAAATTTGGGTCACCTCCCTACCTTGCACAATGCTGCCAATTAATTTCCATTATTTTATTATTTGCGCACCCGACAGAGATCAATGATTTGTCTCTGGGGCTGACACTCAAGCAGACTTGGCTGTTATGTTCGGCTATTGCCTACAGAAAACAAAGAATGCAATCATTATTGATTCATTTTCTAATTAAAGGCACAATATCAGGTGGCAAAGAGTTTTAGTAACCGGGGCTTTATTAGAGAGAGAAGTGCTCGGTTAAGATTTATTGCAGTTGATTTGGATTCGTGAGCCTCCAGGGCTGTCTTAGTGACATTCAAAAGACTCTCAAGAACAAAGTCAAAAACTAATTGCAACAGATCTTTGCTGTAGTTTCCAAATCGTTTGCACCCGGGAGATCTTGTTTATTGTTCAGAGAAAATGTGCGTACACCCTCATTATTATATTCAGCATGGATGGTTATTAGCGGCAAATTACACAGAACAAAACTGTACCTTTGGACTTCCTGTTTCCCTACCCTGTCGTTTCCATATTTAGAAGTTACTATTTTTAATTTCATGATTTTCAGGTTTTTTTTTTTTTTAAATTAGGAGTGTGTAATGCTGATATTTATTCTAGGTCTGCATTGCATGCTTGGTTATATTTATTTCAGCAGATGGAGCTATAATTTTCTCAAAAGTTTCTTTTACAATCCTTGTTCACAAAAAAAGGCGAGAAGTATCATGTCGCCTACCAGAAGACCCTTCAGTCCTCAATGGCTGCTCGTCAGCACTGCCAGCCTTCAGTTCTCATTCCGAGTAGGCTGTCACTTTATGCATTATTGACACAGCCTTGTTGCAATGTTAAGAGCCAGGAGAGGTGGCTTTGTTTGCGTTTAAGTAATGCTTCTAAATTGCATAATGACAAGCTAAGCTTACTTCTCAATCCATTGCACAGCAGGGATATCCTGTGGTTGGCTCTTCAGGCATTCTAAGCAGTTAACTATACATTTTTGTACATTTTATGATTTCCCCCCAGCTTTTAGAGATTTTTCTTTCCACTCATATTTTTAATAACTTCCACTTCAAGTACTAGTTGAACATTTTTAACCACTTAAAGTGCAGGGGGATAAGCATTAAAAAGGCTGATCTAAGCCCCACCTTATAAAGGAAAAAGTGGATGTGCACCTTCACCATTATGAAAGCCCGCAGGCTACTGTGACCTAGCGGTTAAGGCTAATCCACAAGGCCATCTTTTCGGTCCCCATTACTGACTCAGTGTGTGAACCTAAGCGACTTGCTTAAATTGTTAATGCTCAAGATGTAGAAATCCCATGCTAAAATCTGTACCTTGAAAGATGCTATTGAAAGAGGTGGTATGAGACTGTGATATAAATTTGGATTGAATGAAGATCTTTCTAAATACAGTCGACCCTCGATGCGAACAACTTGGTTTACGACCAAAATTTTTCTTTTGAATTACGACCAACGTCTTGAGTTACGACCTGAATGCGGTCACGTGTATCTGCTTGTGCGATTGTAAACAAACAGCCGAGAGCGTTCGTAAGCGTCAGTCGGAGCCCAGATACATGTGTTTGTGGACATAATTTCGGTCAGTGTCGTGATTTATATAATTTATTTCGATAATTGCTATCAAAATGGCCACAAAAAAGCTACAAAAGAAGCTAAGGAAGAGAAGGTAATGAAGGTAAAGAAAGCAATCACAATCGAAACAAAGAAGGAAATTGTGCGGAAATATGAGGGTGGCGTTCGTGTGACCGATCTCGCTAATATGTACAGCATGTCGAAATCCACCATCTCGACAATGTTACAACGAAAAGACAACCACCTTCCATTTCATTCTTTTCCTTCTCACTTCCTGCAAGCCAAAGATGTCAACTTAAATGGTGAGTACAGTATGAAATTGTTGTTCTGGCAGGCTAGGCACTTTTTATAACTTTTTCGCTAGAACATTAGAAAAATTCTTTATTATATTTTTATTTTATTAATTTTCATTGTAATCATTCCATAGAAACAGATCAATTTATAACCCAACAAATTTGAAGACTAATCAAACCCCACCCCTGAGAAGGAGAGCTTAGCTAAAGGAAAATTGCTTAAGGCTTTTTAATAAGGCAACATTAAACAAAGGAACGGGAGAAGTAAATATATATGTAAATAAGAGATGGAGAAGGGAGTTAAATACGGTAATAGTTATTTCTCTTATTCTAAAATAATATTGATTAAATCCTGCCAGGTTTTGAAAAAATTTTGTACAGATCCTCTAACTGAGAATTAGATTTTTTCCAATTTCAAATAATATAAAACATCGGTTTCCCACTGACTTATCAGAGGAGAGTTAGGATTCTTCCAATTTAACAAAATAAGTCTGCGTGCCAAAAGTGTAGTAAATGCAATCACCGTTTGCTTGTTCTTCTCCAATTCAAGTCCATCTGGAAGAACACCGAACACAGCTGTTAATGGGTTAGGAGGGATTGTGATACCAAGGCTGTCTGAAAGGCACTTAAAAATTTTTGTCCAAAATGATGTTAGTTTGGTGCAGGCCCAAAACATGTGACCCAGTTAGGCAGGAGCTTGGTTGCAGCGCTCGCAGGTTGGATCTTGCCCTGGAAACATTTTGGACAGTTTTAAGCGAGACAGATGAGCTCGATATATAATTTTTAGTTGAATAATTCTATGCTTTGCGCATATAGAACTCGAGTGAATTCTCTGCAGTGCTACCTTCCACTCCTTTTCTGATATATTGATTAAGAGATCTTCTTCCCAATGTCCTCTTGGATCTTTGAAAGGTAGGGACTCTAATAAGATTTTATATATTGCGGAAATAGTGTTTAATTCCTCGAAATTGAGCAGTATTTTTTCCAGCATTGTGGAGGGTGCAAGGTGAGGAAAATCGGGCAATTTCTGTTTAACAAAATTTCTAATTTGAAGATAGTAAAAGAAATGTGTAGCTGGGAGGTTGAATTTTGAACGTAATTGTTCAAAAGATGTAGATATGTTGTCTATATAAAGATCTCTGAGCATTTTAATCCCAAAACTTTTCCAGGTATTAAAAACTGGATATACTTGCGAAGGTTGAAAGAGGTGGTTCTCTTGCAGAGGTGCCACTGATAAAAGATTTTCCATCTTAAAATGCTTTCTAATTTGGTTCCATATTCTGAGTGAGTAAAGCACAATTGGGTTATTAGTATATTTGCGATAACTTTCATTTATTGGAGAGCAGAGCAGGGAATATAAAGAAGTACTGCAGGATTTTACTTCTATTGCAGACCAAGCCTGTGTATGTTCATTTATTTGTGTCCAGGTTTTTATGGCTTGTATGTTTGCTGCCCAGTAATAAAACTGAAAACATTAGAACATTAGAAAAATTCTTGGTGTTTCTGGTTAATTATGCACATTATACAACCCTTTTTTATTATGAAGAGGTAGTGGGAGGTTCGGAACGCATTAAGGGTATTTCCATTATTTCTTTTGGGAAAAATAGTCTTGACTTACAACTAACTTGAGTTACAACCAGCCCTCGCGAACGTATTGAGTTTGTAAGTCAAGGGTCCACTGTAATACGCTACCGTGGCTCTTCGTTTGTTTATTAAGGATTTAACATCACCTGTAGCTCACAAACCGAACTATTGACCTGAAATGTGGTACACACATACTACATGATGTCTACTATCAGCTTTCGGGGTAATGATTGACCTTCAAGGTTATTCCTCTTTTTATGTTTATTTTATTTTATTGTAGAATCAACTCTTGGCAGCGTGCAGCAGGCTGGCCATGTGGCCCTTGTCTATGGGTGCCGTTCTTTCCCTACCACCTTCACCATCACTTCTTCTACCTCTTTATATTTTAAATCATTCTTGAGGCAGATTGAACACTTAAGTGCCAGCTTATGTGAAAAATTAAGAAAAACGTATTAAGTAATTGTAACACAAACACTGACTTAATTACTTTTAACGTGAAAAGATGCCAACGAAAGAAGAGAAGAAGCGGGCCGCTAGAGTGGAGAAAAGAAGAGCTGCTCAGGAAGCAGCAAGCGCGTCAACCTCTGAGCAAACGAATGCTAAACGTAGAGAGAAAGCGGATGAAAACTAGGAATGCTCAAGTCAAGTGTATAACGTGCAGTGCGCCATTACTGGTATTTATATAAGTTCACATTGGATGAAAAACAACAGTAGGGGTTTGTAATGAAAAGATTTTGACACATGTGCGGAAGCTATTCCCTTCATCAAACCTGTCAGGTTAACAATGCTGATTTTGGAATAAAAATTCAGGTTGGGTTTAGTGTCAGCAAATTGCAAGACGAGGAGAAGACATTGTGAGAAGAAGAAGTCCTACTGTTAGAGAGTGAGTGCAACATCAGATGAGAGCGACTGAGCACAACCAATAGTGAGAGATACGTATAAGAGCAGGCCTTACGACTCTCCAAGTCCATTGTACTGGGTATGTAGCTGAGGGTGAGTTCTGGCTTGGATCAGCTCCTAGAGTTGGAGCAAGTAACTGCAGATGGTATTGACTCGGAACCAAAGTGAGCAGTGTTAGGCAGAGTCAGTGGTGTGAATGTGCAGGCAGGGGATGTGGCAGAAAAGGGATTATTAGGGCCACATAGAAGGAGCTGTGGAATAATGGTGAGGAGAATTTGGAGGGTGTCTGCATTTCACAATGAATTAGGTTACCAGCATCAGTGAATTTAAAATGTCAATTGAAAAATGCAATACAAATCAACAAAAATGAAAATATGTGTGCATAATATTTTGTCATACAGTACAAACACCAGAGCCATAATATTCTAATGTGAATCATATAATGTAATCATAATGTGAATTTCCCCGATGGGATTAATAAAGTATCCATCTATTAAAATACTGTATATTTCAGCTCAAATCAAATACTCACAAGCAGAAATGCAAATGAATGTTCATTCAGTAAAACATGCACTGTACGGCTAATAAATAGAAGTCAACACACAAAACATTCATTGTTTATAGCCAAGACTTTAGAATATAATTCATCAGGCAGATGTGATGTCAAATATTTTATTTCCAGTTTTTGTTCTATAAGCAAAATGCTACAACGTACTGTACTTAAATAACTGACACAATTCATCATAATGTTGATAATGACTATTCTGCGCTATGAAACAAGATGTACAAGTGCACACTGTCTTTAAATCGCCAATTGTTGCTTTAGGGGATTCTATCCTTCGAGACTCAGAAAGGAACCATAAAGTTTGGACTGCCGCACATGGGCAAATGTGCAACGTTATGTTGAAAACCTGTGAGATCGAAAGGTCCTGCCCAAGCATCCCAGAAGCAGGTTAGCAGTGCCAGACACAAAGGAAAATTCTCCATCTCCAAACACAGATTTTTTTTAGATAAGAAACTGTATTGAACATATCATGGAAATTGTAATATCATGACAACTTCGTTGGATTTGCCAATAAACATTTTAACAGTAATCTGATGGGCCGATGCCCATTCCAGGGTTTGTTCCAGCTTTGCACCCTATGTTAGTTAGAATAAACTCCAGCACCCCCCGCCACTCTGGTCTGGATTAAGTGGGTTAGAAAATGACATGCCATCTAGAAAGTATGTTAAATTATTGAGACCAGTTTACTATTAATTTAATTTTTGCAAAACAGTGATTTTTGCTGGGAATGGTTAGAGGGCAATACTCCACCTGTTTCTGAAGGAGAGACGCCACTGCAGGTTAGCTAATGGTAAAGAATGTCCCAAAATATCTAATCCAGATATTTTTGAAAAAGTTTTAAGGCTTTCTGCTTCAAGTAAATGACTCGGTACTTAGATCCAGACTTCCACAACAGCTTGTGTGAAGATATGCATACTGGCCTAAGGCACGAAATTACACCGAGCAAAACAACATTCAGTGACCTTTCATAAATGCCATACTATGAATACATATGCAAGAGACAATTTGTGGGACTAGATAGATAGACAGATAGATAGATATGACTCTATAAGATAGGTAGATACAGTATTTGACTGACACTATATAATGATTGATAGATAGATAGATAGTGTTCTTCATATCTCTCTATCTAACAGATAGATAGAAGCCTAAGCTATTTAAATTAACAAACAAATAAATAAAAAATAAATCAATAATTATTACAATATAATATTTATTTATTTATATACTCACACACTATGGTCTGAACACACACCAGAATGATAACAAGGAAGAAAATTTAAAAAGAAAAGACATTTTATGACTTGGCAGTCCCAGTCCCAGTGAGGCGTCAGGCAGGTGTGTTACTGCTGGTGTGAAGGAGTCCCTGTAGAGTTTCTTGACACTGTTTGTTGAATAATTCACTTTATGGAAGTCCTCACTATTAGTGTGTTGGAGAGAGAATGTGCAGAATTGTTCATAGTGGCACTCAGTTTCGTTTTAACACTCTCCTTAGCTATTACCTCCAGTGGTTCCACAGTGTGTCCCATAACTTTAGCCTGCCCTTTTAATTAGTTTGTTAATTCAGTTATCAAGCCAAGGGGGCTGCCCTCTATCGGTCCAGGGGAGAAAGTGTACTGAAAAAGCTCTCTCCCCTGGTCCTTCCATTGTCGGGGTGTCCACCACAACTTATTAAAAAATAGAAAAAGATGCCCAGGCTCATTCATTTATTTATTTTGTGGTGTTGTGCAGCAGCTACATTCATACAGTATTATTACTAAGAAGGACACTTGTTATGTAGATACACAGAATTTACAAATGAGAGGAGACTGTTCGCCACATCAGGCTTGTTCAATAAATGAGTGTTCTTACCTGTACTCCATTTGTAGAGATGTGTCAGATTTGAACAGGCGTCACATCAGAGTCACATCTCAAGATTGCTCTGACGTCAGAAATGACCAGGAGTAAACGTTCAGTGTAAAATGTACACATATGATAAGCCGCTTGACTGTAAAATACATAGTTGCCTATTTACAGGTTGAGTCAAAATTATGTTAACACTAATGGATTATATTTATCTCGACCACACCTTTCCAGGTCGATGGATAGGTCGTGATGAACCATTGCCATGGCCTCCTCACTTCCCTGATTTGACACCCAGTGATTCCTGGTTATGGGGTATGGTGAAGGAGCGCTTGTATAAGAGGAAAGTTTGTGATATCGATGACCTGAAGGACAGAATACAGACTGTGGTATCATCTATAGTGAATGATCCAGCGAAAATGTTTGTCTGTGCTTTAAACGGTACTGTTGCTCGTTGGTTTTTGTGTGTTGAACATGATGGGGAACAGGTTGAGACATTCCTGCAAATCATCTTGCACCTATGAAGTATGTTTTGTGAATGAATTGTTTCCGCTGTTCAAATGTTAACATAATTTTGACTCACCCTGTACTTCCCATCTCACGCTCACTATGTGACCCCATGTAAATCACTTGAATTGTTTCGAAATGTAAAACATTTATTCACAAACAACTGTACAATGAATGTATACTTGCCGAGTTCCCATGGCTGGTGTTCACTGTTGAAATGTGTGATATAAAATAAAAGTTATTTATTATATATCACTCAAATTCTGGAAAATAGTATTCATTTCTTCACATGCCTTTCAGCATCTTTATTGTTTTTTTAATTGACCTTTCTTTTTGCATATATCTTCAAATTGTTGATTAAAGGAGAACATTGATGATACAGATATGAAAAAATTATAGCAACTCCCAACAACTGTATATCTGGTAAGAACACGTTGACCGTCCATATCATATTCTGGTGCTGGTTGTTTGCTGATGTTTTTCTCCTCCTTATTATTAATCTTGTGTGTTATCCTGTGTACCATCAGTCCAATCACCTGTAATTAACTGTAGGACGATTTACGCGTGCATTACAGAGAAATGGATGCAACAGAGCAGCGCTCATCGATGAAGTCTGAATTCAGTCTGATGCGAGTGAGAGTTATGCCAATGCGGATTTTAACAAAGACATCAACAAAGAAGTCAGTCCCACATGAAACTGCAACCATCGATTAGAAAAGCTTTCTAATTGCCCTGGAAAGGTATGGGCTGGGTTGTGCATTAATTTGTGTAAGTGCTTTTGTAATGCTGACATCTGCTGATGTACCATAAGTAATTCATGACATCCCCCTACTCACCCCAGAGGACCATCCCCCTACCATTTACTTAGCGTAATAAAGAAATAGTGTAGTCAAAGAAACTGACAGACGCAGCAGAAATGCCTGTCTGCACACCATATGGACCCAGATCAATAAGTTTGAAGGAGGAGGCCGCAGCAGTGAGTCACGTCGCTGATTTAATTTCCTAATGCATTCTCTAAAGCAAAGATTTAACCCTGCAGGGTAAAAAAATACCAAAAATTGGAGGCACATAAATAATGAAAACAAGTGCCGGTCAAGAAAGTGACTCAGGGTGTAGTATTTGTGAGATTACGTGATACACAGATAATGAGGAACTCAATAAAGCACAAAGATGTAAACTACAAAGACCGGGCCTTTTATATTTTTAAATAACCTTGTAAAAACCAGCAGCCCAAATCATTAGCAGCTGCATACTGAATTAACTCTTAATTGCATTGTGACAATCCAGGCTGAAGACACTAAAGGGGATGTTAGGTGTAGGTGTAGGGTCAGGTCAAGAAGAACCAAATCCCAGGATCGTAAGGCATGGCACATATCTTTTGTGGATTAAAATGTAATCGGAACTATTTGGGCTACATTCTTAATACTGTACATTTGTTATAGTGCAGAAATGAACAGCTAGTACCTTCTGTATATTTTCTGAACCACAATTTCCATTGTCGGGTTCTGAGGATTAAAAGTATATTGCACTGAAACCAGATATAGAATGGTTCTACCTCTGCATTGAATCTCAGTCCATTGCTTATGACTGCATATGCACACTTAGCCAGCTTAGAGTCACCAGTTAAACTTAAAGTAATTTGACATATAAGAGGAAACCAAAGTGCCAGGAAAACCCAGTAGGAACAGGAGGGAGACACAAAAATAAGGATTTAAGCCTAGGTCGCTGGGGCTATGCGACAGTAGCAGTAACGTGCTGCAGCTGATTTCATCACAAATCCAACTTCCAAAAGCAGTCTAATCAGAATGTGAGTGAGCAGTGCCCAGCAATCACACTAAGATCAAAGTGGGTCTACAGGGACTCTAGATAGATGCAAGAAATAGAAGGGAAAACCCTCTTTACTGCAGACCTGTTGGTTAAGTCAGGTGGTGCTGAGTGCAAGCAGTTACTGCACTTTGGGAGATGGAGTGGAGTGGAGTGGAGAGGAGAGGAGTTGCTTCCATCCAGTCATACGACAGAGCGTTAAGGAGACTAAAAACAAGTTGAAGAGTATGCACAACAATACAATACAATACCATTTATTTTCATATAGCCCAAAATCACACAAGAAGTGCCACAATGGACTTTAACAGGTCCTGCTGTATCTAATTAGTCAAAAAAAAACAAACCCTTGTAGGGAAAAAAGGGAAGAAACCTTGGGAAGTCTGTTCAAAGAGAGACCCCTTACCAGGTAGGTTGGTGTGTTCAGTGGGTGTCAAAAAAAGGGGGTACATACAATAGAATACACAGAACAGAACACATGTAATCCTCAATAAAATATAATAGTTTAATAGAAAAATTATAAGTACAGAGCAGAATTCAACAGTAGATGATATCACATAATAGGATATGGATTTGTACAGAGTCCTAGAGACCTCAGCCATCAAGCTGCCTCCTCCTATTGGCCATTCCAAGCTGAGTCAGCTCTGGGCCAGCCAATCCGATGAAAGGGCCCCTCTACCCAATTCCTGTGATCCTCCATCAGAGATTACTTTACCATAGGCAGGTATAACAACTTGGCAGGTGGACTGTGGCACCAAATGTCACATTTGAGTACCAAGGAGAGAACCAGAATAGGTGAGGGTTAGTAACAATTATAACGATCTTATTACTTATGTTTTATTGCTAATGACCAACAACAGTGATGCAGTGTGCACAGTCAATCAGTAGCTCTAGTCAGGGTGTGCTAAACTAAAGCAGTGGTAGTGCTGATGCTTTGCAATAAGGAGATTGTGGGTTCGCTTTCCGGGTCCTCCCTGTGTAGAGAGCGCTTTGAGTAGTGAGAAAAGCACTATATAAATGCAAAGAATTATTATTATTATTATTAAAGTAGCGAGTCTTCAGCTGGGATTTGAAATCTGAGACCGAAGGGGTATCTCTTGTATTAGCTGGCAAACCATTCCACAGTTTAGGGGCCCTGTAACTAATAGCTCGACCTCCCACTGTTATTTTATTAATCCTTGGGATCATAAGCAGACCGGCATCCGGAGATCTTAATGTATGTTCTGGTTTGTAAGTCATGAAAAGTTCAGACAAGTAAGCCGGACCTTGGCCATTTAAGGCGTTATATATTAAAAGGAGGATTTTGAAATCTTCCCTAAACTTAACTGGGAGCCAGTTTAAGGATTTAAGAACTGGAGTTACTGTATGTATTCATATTTTCTTGTTCTTGTAATAATTGTTGCAGCAGCATTTTGGATTAACTGGAAACTGTACAGTTTGAACATCCAGTGAACACGGAATTGCAGTAGTCAGTAGACTGTAATGAGCTCACCAGTTGTTTATGAAGCTTAGATGTAAAATGCATCTTTGTGCCCATTCTACATCATTTGCTACGCATTTCCTTAATTCTGACTAATAATTGGAAAAACTATTTTTATGTACAATTCAGATTGGCAATAGGATAATAAAACTGCCAATATAAGCTATGCAAGTCTTCAAATTCATAGTATGTTAGATAACTTTAACATGCCCTCGATTTTCAGCTCCTTTTTGTGTTTACCATTTTCACCCTTCGTTGAGCGATTGGGATTCATTAATAATGGAGGATGTGGCCAGCTTGGTGAGACGCAAGCAGCTAACCCTGCTGAAGGATGGATTCGAAGATATGCGAGTGATGGTTGAAGGACAGGAGGATGTGATTATATGAGAAAAGGCTGATAAGCCAATTCAAAGTAGAGCCAAGTAGCAGGAAAAACATTTGCCATTGCAGTGCAGCCTATCCACAGAGCTCTCAGTCTTCTGCTAATGGATTCGTTATGTCATCTACATGACACTGTGCTGGTAGCTCATTTCATGGAAATGAGATGACAGTGGGTAGTAACTAAATAGGACTAATATAATGATATTGCATGGTTTGCTGTCACTTTCCAGGCTGTATAAGAGGTACACATGTCCATCATCTGCTCTTCTCTTACGTAGCATATGGAGGTTCCACACTCTTTTGCTACCTCACATTTAAGACATCTAGACTCAGGCTGACTGTGTGTAAAGTCCCCTTTCTCCATATGCCATCAGAAAGCATTAGTTGACAATGTCCATAAGATAAGCAAAATGTATTTTCTTCCTGTAAATTTATATGTTGCTAATTGAGTTAACAGGAATCTACCACCAACGTTTTTGAAACAAAAAAGGTTACGGCCAGCACAAAGCTGGTGCCCTTCATGACACACTCACTGCATTGTGGAGGGCAGAAAATCAATCGATTTCAAAGGACACACCATGCAAGTGGAAATTAGCAGTGGAGAAGGGGGTCTCCTTTCTTTGGGGAAAAGGGACATGTTAGAGCAAAGCAAAAGACAAAGATGTGTAGCCAGCTATTCAGTGTTCGGTGGGCTCAGTGCTTTTATTATTGATTTATTAGAAATGCAAACTCATCCCTTCTGCTCCTTATTGACTTTGGCTAGTGTTCCCAAGCTCTTGTTTTCCGGTGTGCAAAACTATGTTATGAGTTTACATCTACTGTAAGTGAGAGACTCCATAACTGTGTGCAGGGCTTCATTTTTGGTGTGGGACTGGATGTATTGCGCCTATTATTTAAAAATCTCTCGTGTTTAAATTAACAAAGTAAGAAACTCCCACAGTGCTTTCAAGGCAAAAAAATGCCTTTCATTAGTAAAGTGTTAATTGGCTAAACTCACGAAGGCTTTTTTTAACAGCAAATACGCTGTGTTCGCTGGTGACTTTGTTCACAGCATATTTTCCAGGAAATTTGCTGTGCCCAGTGCCCCATGATGCTTTGCAAGGCCAGTGTCATATCACAGAGCTGTAGAAGCCACACACAGCATTTTATGCATGTGTATTTCCACCTCAGGTTTTAACGTCGCTGCCCAATCTGCTTTTCACATGCGTGATGTCTCAATTCTAGCCTGCATGTGTTAAAAAAACATAATTTTCATTTTGTGGGCCACATTAGATGACCTTAATGTGAATATTGTTCTGCAAAGATTTATTGTTTGTTGAATCTTCAAAACTGCTGCATTAAGCTCGCTATACTCCTCGCTATGGGGCGCAGATCAAGTAGTGGACAAGCACCACCCTCGAGTACATAACACTGATCCCTCGCACCACTGGCATCTCTCTGTGTGCCACTATGCACCAGTACAGAAACATTACCTGACGATACTCCATAGCTGGAATAGGGACTTGTAAAGGAAAAGAGTGGACTGCATACGCAGTTGGTCATGAAGCCTGGCACCCAGTCAAAAAAAACATTAAAGGAGGCTCCCTCCCAGAGTCAGAAAACACATGAGACCCTCCGAAATAATAATAATAATAATAACAAAAGATGTACTACAATTTAAAGGCGGTATCTTTTTGATGAAAGAAAAAATATGAAGTGTCGGCACAGACAGAAACAAAAAAGACGCTCCAGCTGCATCTGACTGTATAGAGTAGTAAATCTTTCATTGTTATTATTTTTAATTCACTGGATTGAATCTGCATCACGTTGCTCCCCTTCCCTTATAATGACCCAACGCACAGCCGATTAGTGTTCACTTTCCGCTTTTTGGGACAGCCGATCATTGCCTGGAAGACTGGAACTCAGTAAGCGAAATGATGTTTAACTTATTTACGGCCATTTGTTGCATTTTGTTTGTAGTTATCTTTCCGTCTGTGTCTTTTCTTGTTTAATGTGTGGTGGCACACTGGTTAGCATTGCTGTCACAAAGCTCAGAATCACATTTTTGCCCACGATAATAAGTCTGGCATAGCTGGCAGATGCTTTCCTTTCCCTTTGGGGCAATTTAAAGACCATTATAATCCATTCAAAACTATTTCCCCATTGACTTCAATGCCTTTTGACAAGTTTGGCGAAGTTCACGAACATTTCTACAATCTCGACAAACTCAGAGCGACGTGAATTCCACAGGATTTGCTCATCACTACTGACCAAAAAAGACTATCCATATTCTATCCAGTGGCAGAAAATAGAAAGCTGGAAGTCTGGCTTGTTAGGAAGTCATTAGAAGCATTTTTGCTTTGTTTTATTTTGTTTCCTGAACATTATTGATAATCATTTTAGTTTTCAAATTTTGTTATCATTATGGTTTAGATTCTTGTCTTGTTTTGACTAATAACTTTGAACAGCCCTTTGACTCTGATAACCATCTTCAATAATCTGTGTAACAGACCTGTGTTTCTACTTAAGATGGCTCATTTTCTGGACTCCAAAAGGAAATGTTTGCTCATCTCTGCCTTTCCCTAATTATCATCCAGCTCAATTGGAGTGTCCAATTTGAAAATTACAGGAATGACTAATGCTGCCCATGCTCTCAATGGTGTGTTGTCTTTGAACGCCTTTAGGCGCAGGCTTATTCCACTGTGTTATTCCAGGAGCAGCTACTGGGCTCTGTTTTTGATTATTGCCATCAGACTGTCTAATGTCTCCTCTCTCATGCACATCTTCATCCTAATTAGTTATAACAGACATATTGGCACGGGGACACTATTTCTGTAGTAACCCTGCAAATCGATCGTTTAATGTACTAATGCATCTGCACATTATATGTACACTGTGGTTTCTATGCATAGTTTTGGGACTTGTATATTGCTGTGTGCTGTTTTTCCGAGGAGCAGTTTATGTTCACTGTTGCTGTGGTGAATTTTCCTTCAGGATCAATAAACTTCTACATACCTTGCTGACTACAGAAGTGTAATGAGTGAAGAAATTATGAAGGCAGTACGAAAGGCTGAAACTCTAGTAATGCACTTTTCGCTTGACAAAGCAGGCCCACACCCATGCGCTTTGTGTTAAAGGCAGGAGAGGACTGTTGTGAATTTGTGCCCTGAAGGCTTTACCATTTATGATTGATGTCAGTGAAGTCCCATAATGTTTCAGTGCTACTGAAATGCTACTGATTTGAGGCCTTTTTTTCCTGTTAACAATCAGTCCATTGTTAAACAAAATGTGTGTAAATAAAATTATGAAAAAGAAGGGTGGACACGCACAAAAATGCATTTCATACCAAATATGCTTGCGACACTCGCTTTCAGTGTTGAAAAATACTTGCTCTGGCCCACAGAAATGAGAAACAGAATAATAACTAAATTATAGACAGTGCAGTGCCACTCACGCCCCCACATCTCCTGATTCTTACAGCTCCGCCAGTGAAACCTCTCATTTACTCAGCAGAATTCTCCACAGCCTTCCATCGCATGTGGTTCATCCTCTGCCTAATCTCACGGAGGATTTGAGGATTTTCTGTCAACTAAGCAGATAGACTCTTTTGCCCTGGGCTGAGGGGTTATAGTCCAGTTAAGTGACCTAAAAGAACTTACTTAAGTCATTAGTCACAACACTTTGCAGGCTGGATTTTGAAATAGTGATATGAGATACACTTGCAAAGAGATCCAACGGCTGTGAGACACTTGAGGAGCCCTGCATTCTAAACTTAACTGAAGGACCTCTTCATTATCAGTGATTTAGGATGAGTAGTGCTGGATACAAGGACCAGAGAAGAGGCCATATGTCAAGCAGATCCACTCACGCTTGTCATGGGATTGTCTCACTTATGTTCATGGATTTGGTATATTCACTCTTCTTGGGGAAGACCAGTCATATGCAATACATAATATGGGCTTTACCCTCTATGAAGTCAAGAACCAATTCTCAGATTGCTGCCTCCACAATCTAGACAAGTCATCTATTGGGAGGTTTTTTTTTTTAACAGTGATGGTGATTTTTTTTTTTTACAATAAAGCCCATCCTTCTGTTTATGGAAAATTTTTAAACCAATTTTTGGGTCATTATGAACTTTAGAACATTACAAAAATTATGACGAGAACAGGCCATTCAGCCCAACAAGCTCATCCATCCTATTCACCTCTATTGTTCAAAATAACTTCAAGTCAAGACTGAAGGTCCCTAAAGTCCTACTGCCCACCGCAGTACTTGGTCACTTATTTCATGAGTGCCAATTGTGACAGTATTGAACACAAGTTTCTAATTGATTGTATGCCTAGGGCAGTAAAATGTCTTTTTTAATTTTAGGGCCAGGATCGTCTATTTTTTTTTCCTGTGTTTTGTGCTCAAGGATCAACAAGCCAACTTCTTTCTGATTAAATTAGGGATTCCTAAAAGGGCTTCATGCAACCTGCTTCATTTCAACATACAGCTTGGACAATTTCCTGAATGTTAACGAGAAGTAAATCATTTGCATTGATCATTCCCCCTCATGTTTAAATTAATGGCTGTTTAAACATGCATTATGCCATATGTAACAGTTCATAATCCTCTCATAACCTGTGTGTTTGTCAAATCAGTTTATTAGAATATTTTATGATGGCTTTTGGAAAAACATTTTATTAGGGCATTTTCCTATATGCTGTGGTGGGCTGGCACCCTGCCCAGGGTTTGTTTTCTGTCTTGCGCCCTGTGTTGGCTCGGATTGGCACCAGCAGACCCCCATGACCCTGTAGTTAGGATATAGCGGGTTGGATAATGGATGAATGGATTTTCCTATATGTCATGAATGCTTCTAAGTGTGTGGTCATCTGTTACATGCCAGGACCAGGAAAGGCAAACAGCTGAAAATTTGAATGTGCTGCATGAAAAAAAAGAAGAGGTGGTAAGTCCAAAATCTGGGAGATGAAGAGAGTTGTGTACAAACTAAGCATTAATAGTATGAAGATGGTAATTCAATTTTCCACCATTGGTGCAGGCAACCCTTATTGTCTGGAGTACTGTTGTATGATTTCCTCTAGTGACCTCAAGCTTTTGATACCCATCCCTTTGTCTAACCCTAACTGTCCAGTTGTTGACTTTGCATCCGACAAACATGTCAAATGCGTTGGGTATAAACCATTTCACATCATTGGTCAGCTATCTGCAAGTTGCTTTCCAGTCCCCCTATGCTTTGTCTTACTCTGTTTGTGGTTGCATACTAACAGTGTTTCCCGCTGCTCTTTGTTAGCATGTAATTTCTTACTGTGTGGCTCACTTAGTTTATTATCAAGTAGTAGTAGTGCAGCTTTTAGTGAAAAAATAAAGTTTGAGGACCTTTGGATTAAATGTTTGCCACTTTCCAGTTTTTAAAAACTTAAACAGTTTGCTGAAATTTGACCCAATTAGATGTTTCCACTTTGGAAGCCCAAGGCCTGCCTGTGGCAAAGACAAGAAAGATGTTTCAATGGGGTGTATCTTAGTGGTGAGGTCACTCTAATACAGCCCTGGCTCATGGAGCAGGTGATCTAACAAACAGAGTCATTTTGACAAAGTACTCCGGAGCTGTGTAATGTGGGCTTACAGGACACCATATTGGGTGTTGTGCTGCAGCCAGCCTCATTTGGTAAATGTTTTGTTGTGGTAGGGTCCTATAGTGACCTTATTTTCCCCTGTTTACCCTTTATTACATAGACCTTAATAAAATGCATCAAATCCCATAATTGTTCCACACAGTTAGGGTTGACTGCTATTGTAGTTTAGTATTCAGTCTTCCTCTCACACCTCTAACACCAGTCAACTACAAAGGCTACCAGAACACACAGGAGAAAAAGTTACATGCATATTCATGTATTATAGATAAAATGCCCAAAATGTAAGCAAAGTACAAAGGTTAAATAATATTAATGCAACCTGGATAATAGGATGCCATGTGGCTCTCTGTCTTATTATGTTGATTAGCCTCTAGTCCGGCTTGGTCTTTGCTCCCACATGACCTTTGAATGGAGTGGCAGAAACAGGCAGCATTGCCTATCCTCCTCCTCTTAGGATGGACAGTGCTAAAGAGGGAGACAGAGAATGCCTTTGCTTGCCTCATTAATTCAATGCTAATGGTCTTTGACACATCTCTTGCATGAATGGGAGTGTGCAGTTCCCAATAACTCAGCTCAAACTGATTTAGACCCATTCAATGCTTTCCTCCTGGAGGTAGAAGGGGTGCCTGCCTATCCCTTCCACTCCAGCCACCTGTATTCTCCCAGGCTAGCTGGCCTGGCCACTCAGTTCCTGCTTTGGAATTTCATCTAGGGATACCTGCATGCAAAGGTCTTATCTTGATCTAATAAGTCGTAAATGTCCTCAAGTAAGGACTTGCTTAGACAGATGCCCTGCATTTTAAAACATGGTATTGGTAGACGTTAATAAAACAAAATTACTTTGCATTACAGTATTGTACAGTATATTGCAGTATATTATTCTTTCATGCATAATTGGAACAGGTCACCTGTGCCCCACATAACACTTGGCAACCAGTTTTCATTTCAGAAATGTTTCAAAACCAGTTTACACTACAAGACAAGTTATGACAAGATCTGCCAGATCATTTACATTTAATAAGGTACCCAGGACTTAGCTTTGTGGATTGCTTGGTACTTTACATTTAATAAGGTGACTTGCCTACTTGTCTGCCTACTTTCTTTTTTTTCTAATTAATGGCAGGTTCTGGATTTTTTTTTAGTGTCAAAAATGAGGAGTAAAAATCAGCCTACTAGTGCAATTCGTTTCTCAGCAGCTTCAGTTGTTCAGGCCAGGCCTAATTAATGACACAAGCATTGCCCATGGCGTGATACTGTGCAGTTGCATCACACAGGACTATGAAGCATCCAAATTACTCAGGACTGGATGTGACGCAGTCTAATTGCCCAAGGCTTTACCCAGGGCTTTATATTGTGCAGTCTTGTCAACTAAAATTTAATACGATGCCATCTCATTGCAGGTGCAGGAGTGGATGGATACTGTGCTGTTATATTAACTCAGGCCTAGGCACTATAAAACTGCACTGATGAAGACTGGACACTATGTGCACATTTTATTCAGGATTAAAAAGTATTCATCCCCTTGGATATTTTCACATTATTTATTATATAACATTGAAACACAGTGGATTTCATTTGGCTTTGTTGATACTGATCAACAGCTAAGGACTGTTTATTGTCAAAGTGAAAACAGATCTCTGCCAACTGGTCTAAATTAATTCCAAAAATAAAGCATTAATAAATACTATGCTGTTGCTAGGTAGTAGGAATATCACAATCCTAAAGTTTTTGTACTTGATGTATCAATACCAGTGAAATGTTATGATGCTCAATACCTTTTCAATACCACAGCAAAAACAGAAATCCCATTCAACCTCTTTTTATTAAAACTGCTTCCATTATTCAAGTTATGAATATTGTACCTTTTTCTGTAATAGAAGATGACGTGTGTAAATACTGCTAGTAAGATCCTGGTAAATCTATCAAGTGGTTACTCAGTATCAAAATACAATGTGTGATTGACACTGGTATCCCCAAAGTGTAACAACAAGTAGGTTGGGTTATAATCTTCAGGAAATTTCGAGTTTATAAAGATTGATATTATCATGAACTACCTGATTTACCTTACCATTTGCACATTCTAAATTTATTCTCTGTGTTTTTCCACAGTAACCAAAAATACTGTGTATAATCAATACTAAAACACTAAACCTCAATATTTTTATATCTGTACTGTTGAATTTGTAAATTCCAAACTAAGCCTATTGGACAAACTCCTTAAATTTGTTTTTCTAACAACATTTAAATCTGGTTTGTCCTCTGTTAGATTTGTAACATTTACTATTCTTAAATTCATATTTGCATCCTTAGCTGACTAGCAAAAAAAAAAACTTACTAAAGGGTAATGTTTAACAGGTGAGTCAAATGAATTGAATTTTCAAATGTTACCGACTCCTGGTGCTTTAATTGTCCAAATCTGCACCTCCATTATTTCAGAACCTTTGTAAAACAATTTTTATTGTTTTACTGTCAAAATATCATACAGTACATGAGTTCTTAGCATGATGCACAAATCCAGAATTAAAAGATTAACTGGACTGTCTGTTAACCCCTTAACCGCCCTCTGCCGGATATATCCGGCATCGTAGCGTTATTGCTGACGCCTTACTGCCGGAATTATCCGGCACATTTGCCTATGATTATGTGAATGCCTGGCACGTAGTATAACTGACAGTTTGGCGTGGGTATTATTACTACATTGTATTTCGACAACTCTGCGGTTGTATTGGCCGCTCACGTGATGTGATTCGAAAGTGAAAGCTGTGAATATGGCGAAACGTAAACTGACTTCAAGTGAGGTTTTGCAGGCGATTTTGGACAATAATTCTAATCATGATTGTAGCAGTTCTGAAGAAGATTTTAGCGACAATGATGATCAGCAACGTGCGCTGCATGATACTGTGAATGACGACGCATCGGATGATGGCGATGAGTGGGTGTATCCCCAGCATCTCAACTGGACTGCTGCCCGTTATCTGAGCCAGATAAGAAAGATCCAAACCGTGACCGCTTTTTCAAGCTACGTCCTTTGATTGACCATTTATTTGAAACATTTCAGCAGGTAAATACTGCTTGAATAAATGTAAAGTAAAAAAACGAAAATTGTTCAGATTTCTCCTGGCATGGGAATATTTAGGGAGTTGGCGGTTAAAGGGTTAATTCATCTTAACTATTCAAATATATGGCATATGTGTTTTTAACTACATTCATCACATTTTGGAGGCTATACTCATGAACAGTAGTTTGCTTTCGAAAATCAAATGAATAACATAAATTTAGTGTCTGTATATTCATATTTAGCAGTGAAGCAGTTCTCAGCGATCACGCCATTCTTTTCACACAGTACATGTTTGAATTGTTTGAATCCTTTCTTAATTTTTACGTACTACAACTGTTGTTAGCACTGAAAGTGTGCAGATGTGCTAATAACGATCAGAGAATGAATGCAAAGCCTCTGCTCCTTAATCGGTACTGTGTAGATAGATAGATAGATAGATAGATAGATAGATAGATAGATAGATAGATAGATAGATAGATACTTTATTAATCCCGATGGGAAATTCACATTCTTCAGCAGCAGCATACTGATACAATAAATAATATTAAATTAAAGAATGATAATAATACAGGTGAAAAAAAAAAACAGACAATAACTATGTATAATGTTAAATATTAACGTTTACCCCCCCTGGTGGAATTAAAGAGTCGCATAGTTTGGGGGAGGAACGATCTCCTCAATCTGTCTGTGGAGCAGGACAGTGACAGCAGTCTGTCGCTGAAGCTGCTCTTCTGTCTGGAGATGACATTATTTAGTGGATGCAGTGGATTCTCCATAATTGATAGGAGCCTGCTGAGCGCCCTTCGCTCTGCCACAGATGTTAAACTGTCCAGCTCCATGCCAACAATAGAGCCTGCCTTCCTCACCAGTTTGTCCAGGCGTGAGGCGTCTTTCCTCTTAATGCTGCCTCCCCAGCACACCACTGCGTAGAAGAGGGCGCTTGCCACAACTGTTTGATAGAACATCTGCAGCATCTTATTGCAGATGTTGAAGGAAGCCAGCCTTCTAAGGAAGTATAACCGGCTTTGTCCTTTCTTGCACAGCGCATCAGTATTGGCAGTCCAGTCTAATTTATCATCCAGCTGCACTCCCAGATATTTATAGGTCTGCACCATCTGCACACAGTCACCTTTGATGATCACTGGGTCTATGAGGGGTCTGGGCCTCCTAAAATCCACCACCAGCTCCTTGGTTTTGCTAGTGTTCAGGTGTAGGTGGTTTGAGTCGCACCATTTAACAAAGTCATTGATTAGGTCCCTATACTCCTCCTCCTCCAGCCCATTCCTGATACAGCCCACGATAGCAGTGTCATCAGCGAACTTTTGCACATGGCAGGACTCCGAGTTGTATTGGAAGTCCGATGTATATAGGCTGAACAGGACCGGAGAAAGTACAGTCCCTTGTGGCGCTCCTGTGTTGCTGACCACAATGTCAGACGTGCAGTTCCCAAGACGCACATACTGAGGTCTGTCTTTAAGATAGTCCACAATCCATGCCACTAGGTATGAATCTAATCCCATCTCCGTCAGCTTGTCCCTAAGGAGCAGAGGTTGGATTGTGTTGAAGGCGCTAGAGAAGTCTAGAAACATAATTCTTACAGCACCACTGCCTCTGTCCAAGTGAGAGAGGGATTGGTGTAGCATATAGATGATGGCATCTTCCGCTCCCACCTTCTCCTGATATGCAAACTGCAGAGGGTCAAGGGCGTGTTGAACCTGTGGCCTAAGGTGGTGAAGCAGCAGCCTCTCCATGGTCTTCATCACATGTGATGTCAGAGCAACAGGCCGAAAGTCATTCAGCTCACTAGGACGTGATACCTTTGGGACTGGGGTGATACAAGATGTTTTCCAAAGCCTCGGGACTCTCCCCTGTTCCAGGCTCAGGTTGAAGATGCGCTGTAGAGGACCCCCCAGCTCCGATGCACAGACCTTCAGCAGTCGTGGCGATACTCCATCTGGACCCGCTGCTTTGCTGGCACGAAGTCTCCTCAGCTCTCTGCTCACTTGCGCTGTTGTTATTATGGGTGGGGATGTTTTTCCTATGCTGGTATCAGCAGAAGGATGTGTGGAGGGTGCAGTACTCCGAGGTGAGAGTGAGAGTGGGTTAGGGTGGTCAAACCTGTTAAAAAAGTTGTTCATTTGGTTTGCTCTCTTCACGTCTCTCTCAATGGTGGTACCCCGCTTCGAGCTGCAGCCAGTGATGATCTTCATCCCATCCCACACTTCCTTCATGCTGTTATTCTGCAACTTCTGCTCCAGCTTTCTCCTGTACTGCTCCTTCGCCGCCCTGAGTTGGACTCGGAGTTCCTTCTGCACGCGCTTGAGCTCATGCTGATCACCGTCTTTAAAAGCCCTTTTCTTCTGATTCAAAAGGCCCTTGATGTCACTTGTAATCCATGGCTTGTTGTTAGCATAGCAGCGTACTGTTCTTCCTGGAACTACAATGTCCATACAGAAGTTGATGTAGTCAGTAGTGCAGTCAACAACTTCCTCAATGTTCTCATTATGAGATCCATGCAGGATATCCCAGTCTGTAGTTCCAAAAAGTTCTCTCAGAGTATTCTCAGCCTCCAGGGTCCACTTCCTGAATGATCGTGTGGTTGTAGGTAGGACTCTAACTTTTGGTTTATAGTGAGGCTGAAGCTGAACCAGGTTATGATCTCCTTTCCCAAGCGCAGGCAGCGGGGTGGTGCTGTATGCGTCTTTAACGTTTGCATACAGTAAATCAATAGTCTTATTTCCCTGGGTGTTACAGTCCACATACTGGGAGAATGCAGGCAATGTTTTGTCCAGCGTCACATGGTTAAAGTCTCCAGTGTAGGACGTTATATTAAACAGTGATTAATCTCTCCTTCATTACATCTCCTCATACAAGTTTGTGACACTGCAAGTTAAATGATTACAACTCTCATCTGATCAGTCACATTATTTTGCTCTCAAAGCGCATAATAATCTACTTCTGAGCTAACTCTGTAATGAGATAAAAGTGGCAATAATGAAAGCTTGTGTGTGTTTGTTTTGGCCTCTTTTGTAAAACTATAAGCACAGTTCCTTCAATCGCACGCTGAAATTCAACACAAAGCCCCTCCAGACTTCTATGGTTTTTATCTTTAATGTGTATTGATGTGGTGCTGTACCATCATCTGTAGGAGAAATTTTTATATGTAGTTTTTACTCACATGATAGTGTGCCTTCTGACTTCTACTTGCCATCATACATAATTTCAGCACCAACTTTCACTCATTACTACCAATACTGTAAAAAAGTTACAATCGCTACGTTTCTGGATTTTTGGTATTAATCTGCTAATGAATGACAGTCCTTTTGACATCACTACTATGTTGTATCAACAGAAAGCGTTCACCGCATGGCATCACGGGATCAAAGGTATAAAGGTCTGTGGCATGCACTTCATCTTTGTTCAAGATTGTAAATACCTAAATCGTTTCATTCGTGCTTTCTTAGCTTTTTGACTTCTTTTCTTTAGACTTTTATTCCGTATCTTGTTGACTGATTATTAGGGTTTTGTTTTGTTGTTGACACATTGAGTGCTAGAATGTATGGCTTTGAATTTTGACCATTTTTGAATTTTGTTTCATCTTCTGGTCCTGTACTTAATTACTGCTACTTCGTTTACAGGCGGTTAGAATATCTACAGTCACATTGCTGATGATACAGTGGAGTTACATTAGTCAGGGCTACATATAATGCAGTCATGTTAGGTAGGACAACATATAATACAGTTGCATTACTCAGGGTGTCACTTTGCAAAGCGCTTGATACTTTGAAGTGATATTGCTCAAAACTAGATCACAAGATGCCAACACTTGAATACAGTGTAGACACATTATTCGGGGCCAAATAAGATGTAATCACATCACTCAGGGTTAGTTTTGCTAAAGTTTTCATGTTCCAAGACTAGTTTCAGTGGGGTCTTATTGCTGGGTAATTGCAAGTCCAAGTCATGTCATACATAACCATATATGGTGCAGTCCTATCACCCAGGGCTTAATGATTTGTGACTTTATTGCCCAAAACCTAGCAATGTTCTTGTTCAGACCCTCATTTATACCCATGCAAGAATCATAGTTCACATCCTTTTTATCCTCCATTTTTTGCATCAGTACCTACCCACTCCATATTTACTAGGTTGAAAAGGAGGTGGGCTTTTGTTGAAGAAACTATTAATTAAATTATACATTTGTTCTAACCTAAAGAGAAAAAGATCATAAGAAATTTGACAGGCAAGAAGAGTCCACTTTATCCATCAAGTTAGTTTGATTACCAAAGACCTAAGCTGTCCCAGTATCTTATCCAGGTACTTCTTAAAGGTTGTCAAGGTTTCTGCTTCAACTGCATGTCTTGGTTGTTTGTTCCAGATTCCCATGACGCTTGGTGTAAATAAGTTGTTCCTGTCTTCAGTTCTAAATGCACTTCCACTTAATTTCTAGTGGTGTCCTGGAGTAAGTGATTCACCCTTAAGCTGAAAGATTTCTGCCGGATCTGCCATTTCTATCACTTTGTGGACTTTGAAGACCTGGAGTAGGTCCCCACACTGTCTCCTCTGCTCAAGACTAAACAGGTTTAATTCTCTGAGTCTGTCCCAGTAGGGCATATCCTGAAGTCCTGGTTGTTCTCCACTGCACGGCTTCAAATGCTGCTATGTCTTTCTTGTAGTGTGGTGACCAGAACTTGTACACAGTTTTTACAACATAATCTAACATTTTATTTGTCCTTTTAATTGCTTTCACACATTGCTTACACAAAGAAAATGTTGTGTCAACATAAACCCCTTAATCCTTTTCAGAGGCTGCATTTCCTGTCTTCTTCTTCTTTCGGCCGCTCCTGTTAGGGGTTGCTACAGTGGACCATCTTGTTCCATATCTTCCTGTCCTCTACATCTTGCTCTGTCACACCCATCACCTGTGTGTCCTCTCTCACCACATCCATAAACCTTCTCTTAGGCCTTCCTCTTTTCCTCTACCCTGGCAACTCTATCCTTAGCCTTCTCCCAATATACCCAGCATCTCTCCTCTGCACATGTCCAAACCAATGCAATCTCGCCTCTCTGACTTTGTCTCCCAACCGTCCAACTTGAGCTGACCCTCTAATGTCCTCATTTCTAATCCTATCCATCCTCATCACACCCAATGCAAATCTTAATATCTTTAACTCTGCCACCTCCAGCTCTGTCTCCTGCTTTCTGGTCAGTGCCACCGTCTCCAACCCATATAACATAGCTGGTCTCACTACCGTCCTGTAGACCTTCCCTTTCACTCTTGCTGATACCCGTCTGTCACAAATCACTCCTGACACTCTTCTCCACCCATTCCACTCTGCCTGCACTCTCTTTTTCACCTCTCTTCCACAATCCCCATTACTCTGTACGTTGATCCCAAGTATTTAAACTCATCCACCTTCACCAACTCTACTCCCTGTATCCTCACCATTACACTGACCTTCCTTTCATTTACACACATGTAGTCTGTCTTGTTTCTACTGACCTTCATTCCTCTCCTCTTTAGAGCATATCTCCACCTCTCCAGGGTCTCCTCGACCTGTTCCCTATTCTCGCTAAGATTACAATGTCATCATCAAACATCATAGTCCAAGGGGACTCCTGTCTAATCTCGTCTGTCAACCTGTCCATCACCATTGCAAATAAGAAAGGGCTCAGAGCCGATCCCTGATATAATACCACCTTCACCTTGAATGCATCTGTCACTCCTACCACAGACCTCACCACTGTCGCACTTCCCTCGTACATATCCTGTACAACTCTTACGTACTTCTCTGCCACTCCCGACTTCCTCATGCAATACCACAACTCCTCTTGAGGCACCCTGTCATACGCTTTCTCCAGGTCCACAAAGACGCAATGCAACTCCTTCTGGCCTTCTCTAAACTTCTCCATCAACATCCTCAGAGCAAACATTGCGTTTCTTGTGCTCTTTCTTGGCATGAAACCATACTGCTGCTCGCTAATCATCACCTCACTTCTTAACCTAGCTTCCACTAATCTTTCCCATAACTTCATGCTCTGGCTCATCAATTTTATCCCCCTGTAATTACTACAGCTCTGCACGTCCCCCTTATTCTTAAAAATCGGTACCAGTACACTTTTTCTCCACTCCTCAGGCATCCCCTCACTTTCGAAGATTCCTTTAAATAATCTGGTTAAAAACTCTGCTGCCATCTCTCCTAAACACCTCCATGCTTCCACAGGTATGTCATCTGGACCAAGGCCTTTCCATTCTTCACCATCTTCATAGCTATCCTTATTTCCTCCTTGCTAATCCATTGCACTTCCTGATTCACTATCTCCTTTCCTATCTCCAATGTTGAATTTATAAATGATGTTCTTGTTGCCCATGTGCAGCACTTTGCACTTATATACATTGAAGTGCTTTTTCCAGGTGTTTGCCCAGTTTGTAGTGTTTTTGCTGCCTCCTCAGGGTCTACAAATCCTTAAATTTTTAGTGTCATCTGTGAATTTCGCAGGCTGCCTAACTACACCAGAATCAACGTCATTAATATAAATCAGAAAATATAACGGTCCAAGAAAGAGGAGCAACCCAGGAGGGACTCGACTGATGTCCTCACTCCACGTGTAGCATTTTCCTCTTATTTGTAGTCTTTAATACAAGCTGACAAGCTTTGCATTTTAGTGGGTGAAGGTGAATAGCACAACCAAAACTCAATTAAAACCGATGGCAAAGAGCATCAGCAGTCGCCTCAGCCAGTTCCAGAGTGCTGTTCCTTGAACACACTGAATGAAGAGTTTTACTCTTGTGTGTTTAAGATTTCATGCCTTTTTATAATCTAGCTGGCTGTTGTTTTCTAATTTTTAAACTTTGTGGCTTCACCAGTATAGTCAGAGGCTGACTTCTTGGTGCATTGAATCACTCCTGCCAGAGTTAATTGCTGTTTTCAATCTATATAGTTAGGGGGAAGGAGTTCTGAATACAAATCACTGGGCTTTGTAAATCAAGAAGTAAGACAAGCACTTGTTAAATGAATGCATGTTAATCAGTTTCCTTGCATCGTGGCTTTTTATCAATTCAAAGGTTTTTCTCTTTTCCTTTCCTTCTTAAGCTGTCTGTCACCATGATGGACAACTGGCTACTGGCCTCTTTGATGCGACATAATAATCAGCCATTTTACCACCTGCAAGAACTGCTAGCATCACAAATCCATATTTAAACATAGACAACAGCAGCTGATGTCAAAAAGAAGAAAAAGAAAAAAAAACCTGAAAATGAATTACTTGTTTGGAATCCTAAGCAGGATTAGACTTTGTAAAAAAAAAAATCAGATGAGAAGAAGATCGTTATTTTCCCAGTGCATAACTGAACTGTGTACTCATATCATCGCATGCTAATTAAATCCCAGTTGAACTGAATACTGCGAAGATGCAGTCTCTAATCCCAACTCTTCCTGCAATGAGTCCATTTTGAGCTTCACAGTTGCTATATACACATTATCAAACTCTTACGAACCTAAAAATGGGTAACTATAATAGTTTACCTGGCTTTATATCGTATCTTATTTTAACATGTAGTAATCTGGAACTATTAGTAACATTGCTCATTTATTTATTTTTCTTGTTCTCAGAAAAAAAAAGTCTGTGTAATGGACTGCCTTCTGAGTTCCTTTATGCACTAATTAGTGCAATTCAGACCACAGCACAGTGTGAGGATCTGATTATTCAACATGCTGCTGTGTCGGAAACTGCAGACCATTAGGGAGCATTTTCTCACATTTTTTTAATAAATGAGACAGTACAAGTTCACTAAAGAGAGATTGGCAATTAGTTTTGTTTTCACTGAATCTTGAATTTAATACAACTAATAGTAGTCCTCTGCTGATCGTTGCCTTTTTATAGGACTCACAACCAAGAACTTAAGAACATATGAAGTTTGCCAGACGAAGTAAGACCATTCGGTCCATCAAACTTGTTTGGTTAGCTAATAAATAAAGCACTCAGTATCTTATCCAGATACTTTTTAAGGTTTTCAAGTATACTGATGCAGTACCTGACTGGATTGTTTGTCTCAAAATCGAACAACTCTTTGAGTGAACAAGTGCTTCCAAATTTCTGTTTTAAATACATTTCATTACCGTATATACTCGCGTTTAAGTTCTTCCTCGGCTTGATTTTACCGTATAATTCCCAGTATTTTATAATGTCGGTCGTATAAGTCGAATGCGAAAAAATCATGCTATTGGCCCAAGAGATTATGATATTCTAATGCCGACCTCAGAGAGTAACCATGGAGCACACTGCCTTTATTTTTTTCTATGTATTGTGCCTACGTGACCACACGGTAATACCCAAACTATTCCGAAGAGACATTTGCACTGTTTTGTGTTTTTTGTATCTCACACCCTCATACACCTTTATCATAAGAGCATCCCTTATTTACGATAGAGCGTTCGATCAGAAGAAAATACGAAGCTGGTTTTAAATTAAAAGTCGTTGAAGTGGCGAAATAAATTGGTAAATGCGCTGCTGCAATAAAATTTGATGTGTCTGAGAAACTGGTGCGAGATTGGATGAAGCAAGAAAATTAAGTGTTGTATTTTTGAACGGGCATATAAGTCGGAGTCTGATTTTAGGATTGATTTTTCGGGTTGTAAGACCCAACTTATACGCGAATATATATGATAATTTCTACTGGTGTCCTTGCATGCGTGATGGTGGAAACACTTCTACTAGATTTACAATATGCTGTTGAGAATGTTGAAGGCCTGAATTAGGTGCCCACCTGGCCCCCTCCGCGTCAGACTAAACAGGCTTAACTCCATGAGCTTGTCAGAGCAGAACATGCTCTAAGAACTGGGATGCCCTGTATTGCTCTTCTCTGCACAGCCTCCATTTCTACTATGTCTGCACTGGTAGAACAGAGTGGCAGTAGTTTAAAGTAAGTAGCATATATGACACGGATCTGGGGTCTCATTTATAAAACTCTGCGTGGATGCCAAGGAAACAAGATATTGGGCACACCAAAACAAAATCATATTTATAAAACCTGGAGTATGCCACACTAGTAAATGTGTGGATATGAATGCACCACAGAACCCGCCTGGTCGACACCCTGAAACAACCATAAATGGACTATGCTAATCAACCATGTACATATGCAATCATGATGCTGCAGGCCTTCATTAGCTGGTAGAGAAGTCTCCTACATGGTACACTGAGACCATACCACCTGTATGCTTCAACCACAGCTTGGCATGGAAGAGCATGCACAGTATTATAGCGCTTCTCCTCCGTGTTCTGGGGGTCGGGGAAAAGCAAAATGCACCAGAGTCTGAGCGGGCACATGTAACGACATGACCACTCTTACAATGAATAGTATTAGTTATATGAAAATCTGTGGGTTCGGCCAATTTACCTTACCAACAAGTCTGCCATACCCTATCATGTACAGAACCACCTGCAAGTCATCTTCCAATGCTACTTTACCTCAAAATAAGTAAATCATGGAGTGGCCCAGACTACTGAGCCACAACGTTTGTCAGTCACATGTTGGCATCACAGATGACTTGTGAATTATAAGAATGTCACTGCTAACAATTAATAAAAACAGCTTCATTCTCGCTAGGTGCCGTTAATGCAATATGAAGCAGTAATGTTAGGAAAATAAACACAGCTGCATATTATGATTTGCAGTATGTATGGTCAACCACATCATATAGAAGCTAAATAGAGTGCCTTGTCAGTCAGTTAATGGCTTCCAACACAGCGGGCATGATGGAGGTTAACCTTGGCTGAAATATCCCATGGCTTGTCGGGTCAGTTCCCTGAGAAGTGACAACAGGTAACCGATATAAGCTGGAGAATAACCAAAAAAGTTCTTCAGTACAAATACACAGTATTGGCCCTCTTAAAAAGGGACCTGAAATAGAGTCTATATGTCATATTTGTTACTTTTGAGATATAATGTGTTTGCCACATTAATGAACATTATAACAACGTCTCGGTGATATGAATTTTTGTGCACTTGAGTCTTCATTTAGCTGGTTTGGCTGCATTTCCCTACATGTCGTTATTTCCCAGTTTCTCTAAAATGTTGTGTACTCTTCCAGCATTGCTGTAAATATATGGAAGTTCTCCTATCATGTTTTCTTCTAAATCTTAACTTGTGTGGAAAGTTGCGTATGCACATTTTGGACGTGTGTAAGTTTTACAAATTTGCCTCCTGATCTTTGTGATTAGCAAAAAATGAAATGGACTCAAAACCTTTCAGAAAGAATTTACACTACTTTTGTAACTATTATGTTGCATCTAAAACCTCAGTATCTTGCTCCTTCCAGTTTGAGCTCCTCTGTCATGTCCACAGGTTTCTAGATAGATAGATAGATAGATAGATAGATAGATAGATAGATAGATAGATAGATAGATAGATAGATAGATAGATAGATAGATAGATAGATAGATAGATAGATAGATAGATAGATAGATAGATAGATAGATACTTTATTAATCCCAAGGGGAAATTCACATACTCCAGCAGCAGCATACTGATAAAGAAAATATTAAATTAAAGAGTGATAACAATGCAGGTATACAGACAGACAATAACTTTGTATACCCCCCCCGGGTGGTATTGAAGAGTCGCATAGTGTGGGGGAGGAACGATCTCCTCAGCCTGTCAGTGGAGCAGGACATTGACAGCAGTCTGTCGCTGAAGCTGCTCCTCTGTCTGGAGATGATCCTGTTCAGTGGATGCAGTGGATTCTCCATGATTGACAGGAGCCTGCTGAGCACCCGTCGCTCTGCCATGGATATCAAACTGTCCAGCTCCGTGCCTACAACAGAGCCTGTCTTCCTCAAAAGTTTGTCCAGGCGTGAGGTGTTCCTCTTCTTTATGCTGCCTCCCCAGCACACCACCGCGCTCGCCACAATCGTCTGATAGAACATCTGTAGCATTTTATTGCAGATGTTGAAGGACGCCAGCCTTCTAAGGAAGTATAGTCGACTCTGTCCTTTCTTACACAGAGCTTCAGTATTGGCAGTCCAGTCCAATTTATCATCCACCTGCACTCCCAGGTATTTATAGGTCTGTATTCTACATACAGATACGTCAGTGATAACTGCTCTCTAAGCAACAGCTACATTTCTTTTTGTGTTCTACTTCTTCTCCTTCCCATCACAAGCTGATAAATGCACTAAAATGATGTGAAGAGTAGCACAGCAATCTATTTGGTTGCATGGGAAAACACTAAATATGGGAACCTACAAAGCTGTTATGCAACCATTCACTGTCAGCGAAAATGCAAAACTGCTGGTACACCAGCTCACTTCAAAAATGGTAAAGGGTAAAAATTGTAAAAATTGTAAAAAACAATAAAAAATTAAAAGTCATTGAGTAATCAATACATTATATTATCCTAAAGCTTAAGTATCGGATCTTATAAATCAACTATCCGACATTTCAAAAGTTCCTGAATTCTATAGATTGTAGTAAATAGCTATTTCACTGTGTCAGTGTGGATCTTAGTAAAATCAGAAATCCATTACTATCTCAGGTATTTGTCCCAATTATTAAAATTATTATTTGTTCCCCCTGGAGATACATAAAGTATCTATCTATCTATCTATCTATCTATCTATCTATCTATCTATCTATCTATCTATCTATCTATCTATCTATCTATCTATCTATCTATCTATCTATCTATCTATCTATCTATCTATCTATTTCCTTTTGAAACTAACAGCGTATGCGCTGTTTTATATTTAAACGATGTGGATGGCCATGTAAAATATTTTTTTTTTGAGGTTTTTGATACTTATATCTTAGGTCATGTAACGCTCCTTCTGCTGAGATTGGCTGAGTCTCTGTTACTCAGATTTCCCCCCATTTCCTTTATTTTTTTTCTTTGTTCCATTACTGCATTATAATGAGAATATGAACCCCCATGAGGGAGAATAACAAATCGATTGAGACATGTTTCAAGTACATCAATCAGGTCTGAAGAGGCTATGTTACACTGTAGTTTTCTTCTGCAGTCCACTGTCCTTCTTTAACATATGATAAATGGGAAATATTCATTTTGTACAGCTGATAAAGCTTTCCACTTGCGATTTCTGTTAGAAATCTATCCATTCTTTAATTTTCCTGCTTATCTAGTTTAGTGTTGCAGGCTATTTCCATTAACACTTGAAAAATAAAATAACCTTCTAAACTTTGGTTTATATTTTTTTTTAATAAAGCTAAGCTAAAAACAAATAATAATATTAATTTGAACATATATTCAGATATGCAGTAGGCATATATTGAGACAGGTGCACCCTTTGATGCCATTCAAAAGCAAAGTAAAACGACACCAGATAAATGCTATTTACAAAAACGCATGGAGTAGGATGTGCGGGTAGGAGAACTCAGCACTCAGAAAGACCCTAAACAAAACAAATCCTGCTGCCCACCTTCCTGCTACGTTACAATTATACACTGCTTCTTATTCCAGCAATTGGTGAAAACATTAATCAACCTGATGAAAGGGTCAGGCTTCCCCGCCATAGGAGGTCCTGAGCTAAGGCCCCAAGATCCTACTACACACCCTCAGCTGGGAAGCTGGTGGAATTCTACTTCACATGTTCATGATTTAGTAATTAGCAACTAGAGTGCCCACTTTTATATTTGTTGGCTGTTTCTGTGTATATAAGACAGACATTTTATAAACAGAAATGATCTGGTGTTCCCAGCCAGGTTGATAGCAGATTAACAGCAAATTTCTTGACATCCATGTTGAAAAAGGAAATCATTCTAGACACAATATATACATGTCTTTGTAGAGTGCTCACGCTTTTGTGGCCATTTTTGATTAGCAGCAGCTCTTCTTGAAGTATCTGCTTCTCACATCATATTTAATAAATGAAGTTAAATATGGAGTCTGAAAGCATGTTTTGTGCTTAGCTCAACTGTGTTTCCTGGTGAAGCCTAATGGGCTTTCAGATTTGCTTTGCCGCAGTATGGCAGCATACAGGAGCCTTTAATGACCTTTTAAACTGCAGCAGTACTCGATTTGACAGTGATCAGGTTTCAGGGTGGAATAATGATCTTCTGTAGATAAAGAAAAAATCCAAAGTGAACTGCCGTATAGCTTTTTAAAAGACAATGATGATAGGTTCCCTCATATTTTTATGATAGAGGGCATCTGTTTGTTGCACTGCTTCACACTGTTTGGGGATCTTGGGTCTGCGTTTTTACGGTCACTGAGTATTTGCGTTGCTTTTTTCCAAATACTATAACCCTAAAATCCTTATATGTCCCGACAGATTAATTGATGATTCTAAATGGGTCCACCCTGGGTATGTGCCTCTATCTCGGTATATTCTGGCATCCTGAATTGGTTTCTTCCTTACCCCTGAGGGTGGCTTCTGGCTTTCTGTGACCTTGAATTGAAAAATATGAGTTCAGAATAGCAAAATGAATGGGATTTTGCTACTGAAATTTTGAACTGGATGTTTTATTATGGGTTTAATAATGGTGGCCAGAGTTTTAAAGAGTCAATTAAATGTCTAACACTTTCATTCTTAACAAATGGGTTGATCACAAGTTCCTGGAGGGCAATGGAAAGGGTAAACGATGAAGACAAAAACAATTTTTTATATATATTTTGTTTAAGCCAATAATTATGAACATTTTGTGGCAATTCTATTGTGGTTGGCTGTATTACTTTCCCCTAACACATGAAGAACTGTGGTCATAGCGGTAAAATTGATCAGTCAGTTTCTCTTGTTGTTTTCTAGGAGTTTGCACCAAAGACGAGCAGTGAGTAGCGATCCACTTTTTATGGCTGAAAGTGTGCCAAGGGCCGAAATCCATAGAAGGCTTTATACACGACATGAAGACAGTATTTTTCCACGGTGAAGTGTTTATGAATGGATTGAGAAGTTTAAAACCGGCTGAAGAAGTGTTAAGCGTGAAGAAGGTGTCGATGCCCATCAATGACCACTAATGATGATAAAATCGAGCAAGTCAGTACCATGATTCTGATGGATGGATGAAGATTTCAGTCCTTGGTACACCTTCAGCCCATAAAAAGTGGATCACTGCTCGCTACTCTTCTTTGATGCAATCTGAATAAGTATACACAATTATACCAGAAGGCATCAGCATTTTTAATTATACCGGGATATGGATTTTTGGTTATATTGCACACTGCTGTCTCCAATCAACCCACATGCCACCTGACCTCTTAAACAATCAACCTGGTCTCTCGGCCGGGCACCATAATTTGCCCTGTGTCAGCCCCTTATAGCCTTATATATTATATCTAGCTCTTTTTTGGAAGTAACTTCAGGGGTTATAGATTGTCGCAGATTAAGGTCGCTGTCGTCCTCTTGAATCCTCTGACTCAACTCCAGACACCAGGTAAAAGTCCAAATATTACTTTTATTTAGACAATACAGTGCACAAAGCACCCTACACTCCACAATATTCATAAACTAATCAATAAACAATACAATAATCAATCCTCCACACTCCCAGACACTTAGCCGCACTTCCTCCCAGCTCAGCTCAGTCCCTGACCCGGAAGTGTTTCTCCCTTCTGTCCATGTGATCATGAACACTTCCGGGTCGGATAATAAGCTCCTTTCTTCAACCCAGAAGTACGTCGTTGCCTCTTGTCATGTGATCATGACGCACCTCTGGGTTATAGGGCAAGTAAGAGTCCGGCAGCCTCCCCACAGCGACTCCTGGTGGTCCCCTAGGTATCCAGCAGGGCTGTGCATATAAACTACAAAGTCCATTAGGCCCTGCTGGAATTCGGGGAACGTCCACGCTGTTGGGAGAGCTCCATCTGGCGGCCTGGGGGTGAGGGCCGGAATGTTTAGCTGGCCACACACCACAAGATGAATTGGATTTTACTGCTGGATTCATAAAGTATGCATGGGTTTAATATGTAATCTGTAATACCCCCTCAAAACATTTGGAGCACTGATAGCACATACCACCCACTGGTGCTGCCCTTCCCATAGCTCCTCTGTCTTTCCTGGGACCCTGGTGAGCCCACCCCTGTCTCGTCAGTTTTTCCTGTTTGTAGTCCTTATGTTTTTCTTTACAGGCAACACAATATACAAACAGAGGATTCGGAAAGTGTTCAGATGAATCACTTTCTGTATACTTTATTGTGTTTTTCGATTTATTTGAAAATTGAGGAATTTGGCCATTTTTGCCCAACAAAATGATACAGTTAAGCTTCATAACATAAGAACACAAGTGAAATATTAACGATAAAGGGCCAGCTCAACCAATTCCTATACAGTAATCCCTCCTCCATCGCGGGGGTTGCGTTCCAGAGCCACCCGCGAAATAAGAAAATCCGCGAAGTAGAAACCATATGTTTATATGGTTATTTTTATATTGTCATGCTTGGGTCACAGATTTGCACAGAAACACAGGAGGTTGTAGAGAGACAGGAACGTTATTCAAACACTGCAAACAAACATTTGTCTCTTTTTCAAAAGTTTAAACTGTGCTCCATGACAAGACAGAGATGACAGTTCCGTCTCACAATTAAAAGAATGCAAACATATCTTCCTCTTCAAAGGAGTGCGCATCAGGAGCAGTGACTGTCACAGAGATAGAGAGAAAAGCAAACAGATCAATAGGGCTGTTTTTCTTTTTAAGTATGTGAAGCACCGCGGCACAAAGCTGTTGAAGGCGGCAGCTCACACCCCCTCCGTCAGGAGTAGACAAAGTGAGACAGAGTTTGTTTTTCAATCAAAAATCAATACGTGCCCTTCGAGCTTTTAAGTATGCGAAGCTCCATGCAGCATGTCGTTTCAGGAAGCAGCTGCACAAAAGATCACAATGTGAAGATAATCTTTCAGCATTTTTAGACGAGCGTCCGTATCGTCTAGGTGTGCGAACAGCCCCCCTGCTCAATCCCCCTACGTCAGGATCAGAGAAAGTCAGCGCAAAAGAAAGAGAAAAGTAAGCCGGGTAGCTTCTCAGCCATCTGCCAATAGCGTCCCTTGTATGAAATCAACTGGGCAAACCAACTGAGGAAGCATGTACCAGAAATTAAAAGACCCATTGTCCACAGAAACCCGCGAAGCAGCGAAAAATCCGCGATATATATTTAAATATGCTTACATATAAAATCCGCGATGGAGTGAAGCCGCGAAAGGCGAAGCGCGATATAGCGAGGGATCACTGTATTTGTAATTTTTTGCAAAATATTGTATGTGAAGATTTCAAGGTATGGTCATCTGATATGCAGTCTGGTAAATTATTTCTTGTGTCTGTCCCTCTTTCTTTGAAAAAATACTTTCTACCATTTGTGAGACGTTTACTCTTAACCAAGCATTATGTGTGCCCTCAGACGCTGCTCTGGTTTTGTTTCTATCTTCAAATACCTGCTTATTCCTAAGAGTCTTTTACCGTCAAGTCTTCACAGTTAACCTCTAACCTGCACGCAAGGTGATAACTCAAAAATAAGCCAGGACTATTGATTTCATAGCAGCAGAATACAGTGTATAGTAGGGGTTGGCCTTGCCATCCAATATAATCAATTTCAAAAGAAACAAAGAGCTGCTTGATGTAATTTTTCATGTATGCCCATAGTTTCACGTGATGTGATAGGACTGTTTACAAGGAGAGCTCCCATTTTCAGATGCAGTAAACCTCTCGGGGTTTTGATCGTTCTGTGTCACCTGCTGTGAATCTGGCAATCCCATTTTCTTTTTATACTGCTATTTGTGCAATCGACTTTGAGTTTATTGACAATAAACGATTCAAACTAATTAACATGAAAAGTAAAATAATTAATATAAGCTTGCCTAGACTGGCTGCAAAATAAGCAGCGTTAATAATATTCTACAAGAAGACAAGTGTAGAATGTGGTAGAAATACTGTAATGCACACTTGACATTTATGGAAATGTCATCTAAAAGAAAAGCAGAAATCAATATTAAAAGATATATGCATAATAATGTATGTGTTAAAAGAAACACTCTAATAAAGGTGAATTCAATACCCACTCGGCATATAATCCCCATAAAGGTATAAACAGCAAAACGTGCAATTTACTGAAATCAAAATTTATACCTAAATACAGTAGATTGAGAAAGTATTAAGACCCCTTTCACTTTCTGGAGACTTTATTGTGTTGTAGATTTCATTTAAAATGGATATATTTGCCATTTCTACCCATCAGTGTACACTTAACAACTCATACATTATATTATTCTAAAGCTCAAGTGTTGGATCCTGTAAACCTATCTATCTATCTATCTATCTATCTATCTATCTATCTATCTATCTATCTATCTATCTATCTATCTATCTATCTATCTATCTATCTATCTATCTATCTATCTATCTGTTGTGGGGAACAGACAGGTAGACATGATGGTTTCACCACACAGACGTTTATTATACAATATTTACAAGTTTTGAAGTGCACAAACCCAGTGCCGCAGCACCAATCACCGCTTAAGTCCTGGCCACACAACACAATGCCTTCTCAGTCTCTGGTCCGCCTCCACTCCTCTCCACTGAGCTTCGTCCTCTTCAACCCGACTCTTGCCATTGAATGGAGGGAGGCGGCCCCTTTTATACACTGGACTCCAGGTGCTTCCTGAGAAACCTCCATTGACACACCCCTGTGTGGCGGAAGCTCTGGCTGTGTACCCGGAAGTCCTCCGGGTGTCCCCAATCCTCTTCCCCCCAGCACTTCCGGGTGTGGCGGAAGTGCTGAGGTCCAGAGCTCCCAAGGCATTGGGGCGCCCCCTGGCGGTGACCACGGGCCCCTACAGGGTTGAGCTTCCAAGCTCTGTACCCGTGGCCCCTAGTAGAACCAGGGCGGTCGCCCCCTCGTGTTCTGGAGGAGGCACAAGCCCTCCTCCGGTCCTCCTGGACATCCTGGCTGGGCATGAACCCCAGCCGGGTGCCACACTATCTATCTATCTATCTATCTATCTATCTATCTATCTATCTATCTATCTATCTATCTATCTATCTATCTATCTATCTATCTATCTATCTATCTATCTATCTATCTATCTATCTATCTATCTATCTATCTATCTATCTATCTATCTATCTATCTATCTATAGTTAATGTTTTAATAATCTTAAGCTCCCTTCACACAAGTTCTATCAGGAATAAGTCTGGGTTTTGAATGGGTCACTCCAGAACTGTCAGAGACTTGTCTCTTGCAGAGCTACCCCAACGTTGTTTTGGCTGTATGCTTCGGGTCAATGTTGTGCTAAAAGGGGAACTCTCACCCCAGTCTGAGCTCACATGCACTCTGGAGCAGGTTTTCTTCAAGGACCCCTCTGTATTTGGCTTTATTCATCCTTCTCTCAGTTCTAATCAGTTTTCCTGTCCTTACCATTATCATGTGGTATCATTTTAGTTAAACTTTCCGTGATTTGCTTAAAAAACAACTTACTTTGCAGTAAATGTCAGCATTTTCAGTTGTAACTGAATTTTCATTAGACATTAGCAATTTCGCTAGTTACAATTCCTGGGTTACAAAACCTAATAGCCAAAATCAGTTAGAAAGATATTCACCAAATAGGAGAGTCTTCCAAAGCTCCTTAAACACAATGAGGGAGTCAGAAGTTCAAATGGAGGTGGACAGCCTGTTCCACCAGCTATAGGAACTACACAGTAAAAGAGTTTGGGCAGAGATTTGATACCATGCAATGGTGGCATCACCAGACGCTGTTCAACAGCAGACCTGAGCAGGCAAGAAGGACCTCACAAGTGTCTCCATAGGTATAGGTTTTGATCCATTGACTCCTCTGTGGGCAAGCATCAAAGATTTGAGCTTAATGTGTGTTGCTACAGTTAGCCAATGTAGTGATCTGAACAGAAGAGTGACATGTACCCTCCTCGGCTGGTTGTATACCAAATGTGCTGCTGTGTTTTGATCAGCCTGCAGCGGCTTGGTGACACATATTCGTAGTCCTGCCAGCAGAGAGTTGCAGTAGTCCAGCCGTGACAAGAATAAAGCCCAGACCAGGAGTTGTGCTGCACCCTCTGTCAGATATGGTCTGGTGTTGTGCTGCAAGACCAGGAGACGGTAGCAACATGAACGAGTGTTTAAATAAAACTCACACATACTGGAAGGGTGACCTTTTTTCTGAGTGGCATGTTTTCCTAGTAATGGATGACTGTGCCCTCTGCTGTGCCACCACAGCTTTAGCACCATGAGAATATTTGTCACTTTATATACTGTAGCACCCTTTCCTAAGGACAGTTGCACTCAAGTGAAATATAAAGCAGCCTACAAAATTTAATGTCTAAAAAAGTTGCAATATCCTTAAACAAATATTAAGTGAACACCCAGTCTGCAAAGAAAAGACGTATTCTATGAAAATATTAAATAATACTTTGCTGTATTAATATAGTACACGATTTTAATCATTCTTATAAAATGTTAATATGTTTTTTGTATGGCAGCTCTCATCTGTCAGCCCCAACCTAATTTATACACTGTGGCCCCCGATAGCCGACAGTCAAAGCATCACGCTAAAGAGATTGTCAAAGCATGACCGTTGCCACCTGCTCTGGCTTTTCTTCAGCTATCAGTTAATTTTTAACCCCTGTAAAGTACTTATTTGCCTGAAATGCCTTTTTTTGCATGTGAAGAGACTGCATTTCTTTAGAGCGAGGAGTGACGCTCAATGCGCCTGTCACTCCATTTACTGTACTTTTATATTCACCCGTGTCCGTGACAGAGAGTCTGCACTCGGCCTTCATCTACGCATCTTCTCCTACTTCAGCCTCGCAGCCTTGGCATCTAACGGAAAGTAAAAAAATGGAAGTCGTGTTTGCAGTTTGTAAAGCCCCAATCTACATATGAGAAAAAGTGTGAGAAATAGCCTTCTGATTCACCGTGACTCACTTTTTATTTTTTAGTAGAATATCCCGCTTTCTTTTTCCCCCGCGGCCCATTCATTCAACGTTTCGTCCCCTTTCCATCCTGTCAGAAACAATTATTAAGGCTGAATGTGAAGTTTGACAATTTTAGGCAACCGTTCAACCCAACAGAAAGAAGGGAGCTGCATGGAGGGGCTCAGTTGTGCCATAGATGAAGTTTGGTTAGACGGCAGTAGTTTTACTGTCTTTAGAAGGATAAGAACAGAACTGTAATACGAGTAACAATGACAAGACTACAGGGAGGCCCAGTGCCATAGCCACTTCTGATTGGTTGGTTCACCTCTGATGCTTGTAAGTGCGCCATTTGCGTTTTTTGTTTCAGTGGTCTTTATTCTCTGCCTCTTTTGAGGTCTCTTTAGACCGGCAGCTTCCCAGTTCCATTGTTTGTCTCCCATGACAGTTTCTCTGTAGCTTACTTCCATCCTTTCGTTTTTTAACCCTGTGGTTTCTGTTGTGATTTAATGGAGAGTCAGGGCCAGTCACTGCAGCACTAGGCAACTGGGAATAAGACAAGATCCAGTGCTGGTTGGAGTGCCAGTTCATCTCGTGGCACAGTGTTTCTCAACTTTTAAGTATTTGCAACCCGAGTTTTCATAACAGTTTTAATCGCGCTCCCCTAACGTTTTTTTGAAAGGAGCCCACTAATACCAATTTGTTCTTTTTTAATTAATGATATATCATAGATGCATATTTTATTATACCTACTTAACGTTTATCAACATTTATCTAACTCTATATTTATTTTTCTAGTATCAGAATGTAGTTTAAGTTAATTTATTTTGGTTTCAATAGATGTATATTTCATATTTTCGATTCTTGTGTTCTTTTTTTCACATCTTCGCGCCCCCCTTTTTGTTACTTCACACCCCCCTAGGGGGACCCGCCCCACAGGTTGAGAACCACTGTCGTGGCACATTCACACACTTGGCCAATGTAGAGTCACCAGTCAGTCTAACAGAAACAGAAACACCCAAAGAAAATCCGCAAGCACAGAAACAAAACTGGCAAACTCTACATAATACAGACACTGGTCAAGCCATGATTCAAACCTTGACCAATCTTGGTGTCATCAGGTAGAATTGGTAACCACTGCACTACAAAGACAAACTATCATGCTGAAAACCCAAAGCATCCATCCATCCATCCATCCATCCATCCATCCATCCATCCATCCATCCATCCATCCATCCATCCATCCATCCATTGTTAGCCCCATCACTGCAGGTCTTCAAAGTCTGCAGTGGTTGCTGAGGGTTTTTAAAGTACACACTCACATAAATGAGTGCCTTAAGCAGATATCTCATTGCATGACTTCAAGTCAAATGATGTCAGGTGGTGAGGCTTGGCGGTGGCAACAACATGCTATGGGAATTCTTCTCAGCAGCAGAACAGAAGGAAGGATGAATTCAGGCAAATACAGAGAAGTCCTTGAAGAAAACCTGATCTAGAATGTACACGACCACCAGCTGGGTGGATGGTTCACCTTTCGGCATGGCAATGACCCAAAGCATACAGTCAAGAGAGTGCTGGGGAAGCTTAGGGACAAGTCTCTTTTTTAATTAGGCAAATACAGAGAAGTCCTTGAAGAAAACCTGATCTAGAATGCACACGACCACCAGCTGGTGGTCCTTGAGTGGTCCAGGCAACATCCAGACTTAAACCCCACAGAACTTCGGTAGAGAGACCTGAAGATGGCAGTTTACAGATGTTTTTCATCCAGTCTGACTGAGCTTTAGAGTGTGGATTGATGAGCTACAATTAAAATGAAATCTACAACACAATAAAGTGTGCAAAAAGTGAAAGGACTGAACATTTTCTGAATGCACTCTACAGTACGTCTGGCTCTGTCTGCCTAAGTGTTGTTTATTAGAGACAAGATTACATCTCGCCTGAAGTAGGGGCCTGAGTTGCCTTGAAAGCTTGCATATTGTAATCTTTTTAGTTAGCCAATCAAATGTGTCATTTTGCTTGACTTCTCACCTCATTAGAGACAGTAATGATAATCTGTATAAGTTAAACTTATTAGAGACAGCCTTGGCTTCATAATGTCAATGTCTTTGAGCTTCTAAGCGTAATATGTTATACTAGACAATAACGGCACACTGCACGATAATGTACAGCGAATACACTTGACTTGACCATACTCCATTGACCCTTGACCTTCATTGGTCATATATGTGTACAATGATTTGAAGAGGTAGGGGATGGTGGTAGGGATGAGAACGGCGGCTGTGCAGCGTTGCCTGCTGCCGAGAGTTGATACTACAATGAAATAAAATAAAAATCAGAATAATTCCAAAACTCTTCACTTTTAATATAAAGCTCTAGTGCAGAGTTTCAGATTAGTATCAAATTTCAGGCTACAGGTTATTTGACTTTTGACCTTCCTGGGTTGACCTTTGAACTTGGAGGTCAAGCGTCACCCTGAAAGCGGACAGTAGAGGTCACGTAGTGTGTGTGTACCAAATTTCAGGTTAATAGGTCAAACGGTTTGCGTGCTACAGGTGATTTAAAATCCTGGACAGACAAACGGACAGCCACGGTAGTGTATTATAGAAGAAGATCTAGTGTGAGTGCCTTGGAGAACATACGGGCACCCTTGCTGGATGATGGCATGATCTCTTGGCAAGATGCAAGGCGCCAGGGAATGGATTAGCAGAAGCCAGAGGCCACGAGCAGTTCTGTCTCCCATACATTAGGTCACAGTGGTCCCCCAGACACGTCCCAGATCGGACACCTGCAGGGGCTTCGTGGGAAATTCAATTCTGGCTGCTGTTAGAGGACACTTTTTTGATGGAGGACTGCCGTTGTTCATAAAACAACCTGGAAGGACTCCCCACAAATCATGCTGGATCCAATATAAAGGGAGCCAACAAACTCAAGGGTTCCAATAATGGATTTTTTAAATCCACCAAGCAGTTTTACAATGAATCACAGCCAATAACCATACAAACAATGAAATTCTTCCCTCTATTTCGGCCCCCAGTTGTTATCTTACCTCAGCGAGTCAGAATCGGAAGACAGCAGGCAACACACAGCTGGAAGCAGTAGGAGGGGGAAGAATTTCATTGTCCGTATGGTTATTGGCTGTGCTTCATTATAAAAGTGCTTGGTGCATTAAGAGAATCCATTATTTGAACCTGTGACCGTGTTGTGTATTATTGTGTCTGGGGGTTTGGGGCTCAGTGGCGGCCCCTTGTGGTAACACCAGTTACAAGACTCCATCCCTCCGTATGCCCAAGGTCACTGTGTTTGAGTCAAATGCAGGAATCTTTCTGTCTGCCCGTCTCAACTCATATCATGCAAGGCAGTGTGGTGTAGTGCTTAAGGCTTTGGACTTCAAACCCAGAGGTTGTGGGATCAAATCCTGCTGATGACACTCTATGATGATGAGCAAGTCGCTTGTGCTCCATTTGTAAAACCAAACGAAATGTAACCAATTGTATCATAAATGTTGCAAGTGGCCTTGGATAAAGGCTAGAGGAACTGGTCCACTTCAGGTGTAGTTTATTTTAACCCCATTGTTGCCTAAATTTATTTACAATTATATAAAAAAAGAAATTATTTGTGTTTTTGTTGTCAAGCAGATGCTAAATTAAGTGGAGATTGTTAATCTGAATATAGCACACAAGCAAACAATAAGCAGGTACGTATTTTTATCTTGGCATAACTTACTTCAACTTTGGACAATTTCTCAAAATTAGCAGCCAAAATCCATGCGCACGGCCACACCAACACTTTGCTTCCATCAGGTGGATGTTGTTTCCACTAGGACTGCTAGATGGCGCGACCAGTGCTTCTAATACGATCCTTGGTATGTATCGAATATGCATCAACCGGCATTGGCGGGATACATATGCCACTTCGGTTGCATTCAGGCCGGAAGCGGTTTGAAGCGATTTCACGACAGTCGTCTACAAGGGGTTAAAGATCTACAGGAGTTTGTCTAGCTGTCTCCTAAGCTTAGCTTACCAGACAGAAATGCCACTGTGTCTAAACTTACTCGATTAGAGAGCCAAAGGAATCTCTTAATGTTAACTTTATTATGGGTTACTATACCTGTGAGACTTCTATAGAAATCTATCTGTCTCAGCCTAATCTATTATAGACAGTTACAAGAATCTTTCTTTGTTGCCTGAAATAATCTTACTGAAGATTGGAGGGAGACGCCGGGTCCTCATGATACTGAACAGGATAAGAAGTTCAGAAAATGGATGGGTGTTTGGATTGATGTCAGCCTGCTTTAACTCATTTTATCAGAGAAGGAGTCAGGCTTGGGTCTGCTTGTCTAGGCCTAGGCCATTGGAAAGAGACACAGAGAACCGCCTGCTGTCTGCCTGAGCCTAACCACAGTAATTACAGCCAGTCAGAGGCGTCTGTTCATCTCCTTGTCTAAGCTTAGCTTATCAGAAACAGCTTACTAAGCTTAGGCTGTTAGAGACAGTGACAGGAGTCCGTCTAAGTTAGGCATGTTAGAGGCAGAGTCAATCATCATACGTTCCTGTCTGAGCTTGGGACAATAGAGACTGCGAAAAGTCACTAAGAGTGAAACTATCAAGTATTAGGGACAGCTGCAGGACTTGGTGTGCCTGTCAGTGTAAGCTTATTTTACAAGCGACACTTACTGTATAAATACATGCTGTATATGACATATAAATGAGGATCACTTAGCGTGCAACCAGATTGATGGCAATTCTCACATAGATAATGATTCTTTGAAATAAACTTTTAATGAAAATAAAAAATCTAAAATGATTACAGGAATCAATTCACCAAGACTAAAAACTCCAGAAGCCTAAGAGTAGCTCAACACCTGTATCATGTTTGCACTCGAATGCCACCTTCCTCATGTTTTAATTACAATTAGCAAAAAGGAAGAAATTCAGGTTTGCATATAATTTGACGTCAGAGTGCAAGTCTCCTTAAGCACAATGATCCGTCGACACCCATGTACAGTCAGGAGTTCTCAAGGGTGCGGTCATTTGTGGTGCTCCATTTTTATTTTATGTTAGGGACATAAATGCTAACTAGGCATATACTCTCTACTGAAATGCACAGACTCCATAATGACCATCTTGCATTGTACAATGAAACAGTTACACCACATAGAAGACGCTCATGGAGTAGCAACAGGCGTAATGTGTGGTAAAGTGGAGGAACTGCATGTTGCCCCTGGAAACTGTTGGGATGCCAAACTGGTTATCCCCATTTAATATTTGGTTTAAAAGAAACAAAATAGGGCACGCCAACAGAAAAGCTTCTAAAGAAGGTGGTTCTTTAATGGGTTGTATGAATCCTCATAGTTCCATTACTTGACCAAAAACAATTTCATTCTGGGATGGGTTCTTTGCATATGAAGCTGGCTCCTTTGTACTTTGAAAAACTTCCTAATAAGCAGAAAATAAAACTGAAATCTTTAATATATGGTGGGCTACAGGACACGAACAGATTAAGGAAACCTGGGCATAGCCTCTGTTACTGGATTTATGCAGTGAGAGTCCTTTAAAAACCTTGAGCCATTGGTATTTCACAAATCTACAACTGTCTATTCATGGTTATTCACTCTATAGACCCTGTCACAGATCTAAATAAATAAAGGTTCTTTCTGGAGCCTTCATATGCATGGGTCTTTTGGGAAACAAAAATGGTACCCCTATTGCATTGGTCTGAAGAATCACTTTGGCACCATAATTTTTAAGAGTGGAACTGCAAAGTTCTCAAGAAGGAACTACATGGGACAAATGGGGGATGCTAGGCATAAAACAGGATGCATTGCTTAAAAACGGGACGTCTGGTCAGCCCAACTGGAATGCACAACCTTGAACTATCCTGGTCAAACTAGGGTCTTCTGGTCACCCTAGTCTACATTTCTCTGTGTGAAAAAAAAACAAACTTGAACGAAATTTAATCTTAACAACTTTCTTACTGTGCCCTGCGTTCTTGTTTAGGACATGTTCACTTCGGATTGCATTTCAGGCAACTTCGTTTTTCTTATTTTGCGCTTTATGCTGTATTTTTATATGTTGTTAAATAAATACTTTAATTACAAAGATTCTTTGCTTGCCTGTTTGTGCACAAGCCAGGGTTTTACAACCATCCTCCTCCTTATCATTTTTTTTTTGCTATATTTTGAAACATTTCTTGATATTTTGAACTATTAAGCTAGTTTTCCCTACTTTGGGCCTATCCAGGTTAAAGCCTGCAGGTAGATTTCTGATGTAAGCTGGTCTGGAGTGATTCTCTTCTGAGTTGACCATTGAAGATCCTGGCCTGTTTTATGGTTATTTTTGTAGATAGATAGATAGATAGATAGATAGATAGATAGATAGATAGATAGATAGATAGATAGATAGATAGATAGATAGATAGATAGATAGATAGATAGATAGATAGATAGATAGATAGAGAATTGAAGAGTCACACCATGAGCTTCATAGCCAAATGTCTACCTAGAGCCAAATAAAGCTCTGTCTGTCTGTCTGTCTGTCCGTCCGTCCGTCCGTCTGTGTCTGTGTCTGTGTCTGTTTCTGACTTCTAATCATTACAGTGGCAAGAAACTCTCACATGGTGCACACTATAAATATAAAATTAAATTACCTTCTGTCTTTTATTTCCAAAAGGTCAAATTGATTATGACATCAGGTGTTTATCGCTCAAGATTTGTTTCCTTGGTTTGAAAATTGCTGTGCTGTCTTAGAAATATGTGCTGGGAGTCAATTAAAACAAAAGCAGGTCTCCTACACCTAAAATCACTAAAGACACACTAATTTTGGAAAATGCTGAACATTCCAAAAATGAAAATAAAAAGAAATATGGTAATGACCATCCCAAAATGTCCTTTTCTGCTCATGTTTTTGTTTAATTTGCTTTTGGCGAATTTCCCATGAGTGCTTCTAACTCTTAACATCTTTCCTTTGTTTACTTTTTTTTAAAGCTTTGGGAAATAAGCTATTGAACAGTATTGTGTACTGTAAAGACTGCATAGATCCCCGAGTTAAGAGGATTAAACATTCAGATGACGCTTAAGTCACAACCATGTGCGTAGCCTCTTTTTTCATCTCATCCAATAAAGCTGGAATAGAAGAAATCAGGTGTAATGAAGTTCTAATATAAACTTTGGGATTAGGAGGCTCAGTTTCTAAGATAATCAATCCACATTTATTGCGTGTTTTTTGTTCCATTTCATTTTAATTATTTTAGGATATCCTTCAATGTTAAATTTTCATTCGTTTAAGAAAGCAGACCTGAAATGGGGACTGGGACAAAATGAATGAGTCTTGCTTTGAGATCAAATTATTATTTATAAATTGAAAAAGAAGTATATATCAGATATGAAAGTAACAGTAGATTATTTCAGGCATATAACACCTCCCACCTCTCACCATCTCACCCTAAAACAACATTAAAAGTAATGCAGGTATGGAGTCAACTGGCTGATGCACTTCACTGTTATGATCAACAGTTTTTATTAATTTTTGTGGTTTGATCTGAACTGTTTTAAGTAAATTAAAGTAAAGTATTTTTAGGGGTTTTGGAAACCAAGGATTGTGAAAATAACATCTTCCTCCTATACATTTCATGAAAGTAAAAAATCTGGTATTATGCTGCGACTCCATGTTGTTTTGTATGTAAGTGTCACCATATTGCGGGCCCCATTGCTGAGATGTGGCTCCTGGATGGCAGATGACGTGGTTGAGAAGTTTGCAACATCTGAAGTTGTTCATATGATGGATTTAAAGGTCAGGACTGACGCCCATGTTCCCATTTGGGTTTGCAGATAGTGTGTGCTTTTATTGGTGATTATCCACTTCCTGGCTTTAGAACTCTGCTCTTGTTTTTTGTACCTTGAATCCATTGTTGTCATTCTCAATAGTTTCAAAGGTCTGGCAGAGATCAATAGGTAGAACAAGGTTCAAGGTCTGAGGTTTTAACTTAGTCATCTTAACATGTAATAAAATATGAAATTTGCATTCTCAGTTACATTCAATAACAGACAGAAATGAAAAAAAAACCAGCAAATAGAGATAAGACAGGTTAAAATTTACACAGAAATTCTCAAATAAATAATTAAAAAACAGATTAGCTGTTAACTACTTTTACCAGTTTAGTACCGTGTATTCACTTAAAGATGGTACATATGAAACCTTTACACTTCTGGAATGTTTTATTATCTCCAATTTCCTTTATTAAAAAGACATATGGCACTGGAAAGAATGGATTTTGTAGAGTGATTTGTGTGGGATCTTTCCTCCCTGATTTACCGAAGTGAAGTTCTACATCCAATCGGTGTCTGTCATCAGTGGAAATGATTTCCAGTTTACAAGACAAAAAAATGTCATCGATGTGAGCTCAGATCATAAGATCATTGCACAAAGATCTGTTAAATCATTCACTAACATCTTTTAAGGATAAATCCAAGGTTATAGTCCAAACCAGAGCCTCTCTCTAAATGTGTTTTGGTTAATTGTCGAATACTGGTCTCTTTCCAGGTGTTTACTTTAGTAAATAAAGTTTGGACTTTGTGAAATATCTACCACCGTGGCTACAATGATGACATTTTATGTTTATCACATGAAAAGCATGATTTCTATGTAGTTTCATAGAAATCAAGAGCTCTAAAATAGCAGTTGTGAGACTTGCCCAGACACCACCAGTCGGAAACCACATCTTTATAAAATGCACATGTTTATTAAGCACAAATACACAGTCCACCACAACACACAGTGCTCCCAGCACCAAATCACCCCTCTTCCGGACTTCTATCACAGTCCGTGGCCGCCTTTCTTCTCCTCATGGGAGCTTTGTCCTGCTCCCACTCCCAACTCCAGCTCCCAGACTGTAGTGAGGCGGCCTCTTTTATTTCTCCCCGGATGTGCTCCAGGTGTCTTACGACGTTCTTCCAACAGCACTTCCTGGTGTGGCGGAAGTGCTGCCCTTTGCACCGGAAGCACTCCGGGCGACCCTGGAAGGCTCTTCCTCCATCTTCCCGGGTGTGGCGGATGTAAACGTTTCCCGGGTTCCATGAGGCTTGAGGCGCCCACTGGCAGTGGCCACGGGTCCCACCGGGTTGGAACCTCCTTGCTCCTCTCCCGTGGTCCTCTCCTAACCCAGGGTGGTTGCCCCCTCGTGATCCGGAAGATATAAATGCCACCTTCCGGTCCTTCCAGGCATCCCGGCAGGGTAAGAATCCCAGCCATCTGTGACACAATCTATGTAGAAACAAATATACACAATAGAGAAATCCTTAGGAAAACAAATACGCAAAACTGATATTGTCACTATACTCACCATAAAATAATAACAAATGGAAATAAAATAATAATGACATCTTGAATTGGCACTCCAGCTACCATAAAAAAAAAACTTCACACTGTTCCACTCCATCTGAACTAGTGTGGTGCTGAGGTGTCACCCGTTGCATGGGTGTACTCGGGTCCTAATCTATGGATCCTGAGTTGGTTTGTCGTGTGGTGGGTGCAGCAATGCGCTGTATCAGCGCGTGCTCCTAACCTCCTCCTCCTCCTCCTTGAAACAAATGAAATGACAATTAATTAATTAATTAACAGCCTGACATGACAAGGATTTACAAATCATCAAGTATTTCATTGTTTTTGTCACACAAAAAAGAAAAAAAATCAGACGTGAGCGTCAATAGGCTTTGCACCCTAGAAACCAAGTTACCAGAACTATCCTGTAACATTTCAGTAGTTATTTACCACTCTGATGCTGATCTTTCTGATTATAAAATAGGTCATTAAGATAGCAATTGCCGTGAAGAATTCACAATTAATTGCAGAATTATGGTATTTGAGGGTTCCTCTAGAGTGTCTCTTTCTCTAGCATGATTTGTCTCAGAAAACTAATCAGCACATCATCATCTCTTAGCAGGCTTAAGTTTCGAGTTTGGTATTTTTCCATCCAGCCATTTTACCTCTAGACAGTCCTCAAGAAACACTCACACACACCCATCATTGAGATGCCAGTGTTTTCGGTATCAGGAGGCTCTAAAACGTCAAGATCTGTTGAAAACTGGAGATCGAAAATTTTTGATGAATCTAAAGCTTTTCCTCCTCCCCCATAGATGATAGGTTATGGTGAAGGAGGGTGTAAAGCAAAAAAAAAAAAACAACAAAATGGTTGTGGAAGACCACTGACTTAACAAAAGCTTAGGCATGAAGCATGTAGTATAAAATCCCTATTAATATGTGGCTAATTTTAACATATGTGCCTAACTTAACTAGCTCCTAAAGAGCAAAACTCCTTTACCACTAAAAAAAGGCAAAACAGACATAAACCAAATATAAAAGATATAATGTACAAGTAAGAAGGAACAATAATGTGCAAAATGCACTGTTAAAGTTTAACTTCAAAAAAATGATGAGATGAGCATCTTACCATGTTCCCAGATTCCTCCTTTACATAAGTAAATGAGCAGTTACTTCTGTTGTTGATGCACTTGGCCATATCTGCCACATAATACAGCATTGCCAGGGAGTTTTTTATCCAAAGAAGACCCGGTTAAAATTCGATAAGTGCCTAAGAAGAATGCAACAGTTATTGTACCTGACAGTTTAAATGTTATGTATTTCTGTTGCTCACGGGGCTGAGTGCTGTTGATTCAACTAATTGTGAGATCCTACATGAGAAGCTGCTCTCGTTCTTGTTACTCCTATCACCTATGCAAGTTTGAGCTTCTGTTTGCTCCAGTACTCTCTAGCACAATTTCTTTTGCAGCAAGGAGTTACTGCTTGCCAGTGCTGTGTAGACTGTGCCATTATCAGCCGTTCAAATTTAACCTTTATAAACTATTATATTCTGTTTAACCTTCCACAGCTACAAACAATCATACGCTTGATGCTTGTCCACAGTATTATGCTCCATGGAGCCATGAAAGAGAATATTTAATTCTTGTTTACTGAAGAAAGATACTTCTTTTATTCTGAGCTCTCAGGATATAGCCTGAAAAGAAATGACAAAGTGCTGGCACTGTGCTGACACATTTATCACAAAATGTCCCAAAAGATCTCATTAGGCTCTGGTCAAATACAGGTTTCTGAAACAAAAATTGCTACACTGACTAGTCTGGAGGAAAGCCGAGTAGCCACAGCATCCAATAAAAGCAATGGACAGTATTTAATTAAAAATGGCAGTTCGTGGAAAATGGCAGAGTGAGTCGGGGACATGCTTTAACCCCAATTGACGGCAACTTTATCTCCATAGTTGTGAAATGACACCCCACCGGATTGGGATTGCACTTGTGAGTGAAAGAGCAGAAAGACCCTGCCGCTCCTGCTGTCATCTCAACGCCACCGAATAAGCCAAGAGCCGTGGGCGCAGCTGTTCTTTAGGACAGCTGAGAGTTCCCAGAGGATCAGAGCCACACGCCTGGCTTGATGCCCCACCGTCACCCCCCCCACCACCACCCCCCTTCCATTTGTGCAGCTGACACTTTTCTATGTGATCAAAAATTTAACAAGACCTTTCCATGTTTTTCTTGGGTGCAACAAGAGGAATGTTCACCATAAGCTTCTGTTATTTTGACATCATAAGTGTCTGACTAAGGGCAGCACTTACGTGAGGAGCATTCATTTATTACGATCGTGTCTCCTGTTTATTATTGTTGTGCTCCTGGGTATCTAGTAGACTTTGGATGCTGGTCAGTACTAACATATGGGATTGAGGATTACCTGGTCAGTATTGAAAATACATTTAAATAAAGCAACACTTGCTACCATCAGTATGTCGCAGAGTTTAATTGTTTCATTATTACAGTATAATATGGAATTTAGTTCTTTTAATAAATGGATCTATAAAAAAAATCCAAAGCTTTGGATTTTGCCAAAATTAAATTAAAGCAAAATTAGAATTAGAATTTGACAAAGACTTGCTTGCATTCTGTGGTGGCATTAGATCAAATAGGATCCAATCCTGAACAAAGTCTACAACCAGATTAAGTGGAAGGTCTCTTGGCATGATGGACACTACTGTATACTCATTGAGCAAATTGTTATGAACACTATACTAATACTAGGTAGGGCCTCCTTTTGCCCTCAAAATAGCATAAGCTCTACAGGACTTGGATTCCTCAAGACGTTTGAAGCATTCCTTTGAGATTCTAGTCCATGTTGACAAGATTGCATCGTGCAGTTCCTGCAGGTCTGTCAGTGGCACTTTCATGCTATTTATCTGCCCTTCTACCACATCCCAAAGATGTTCTATTGGATTCAGGTCTTGTGACTGGGAAGGCCATTGAAGAACACTGAACTCATTGTCATGTTCATGAAACTATTTTAAGACAACTTTTGCTATGTGACATGATATATTATCATGCTGGAAGTTGCCATTACAAGATTGGTAAATTGTGGGCATGAAGGGATGCACGTGGTCAGCAACAATACTCAAATAGACCGTGGCATTCAAACGATGATTGATTGGTATTAATGGACCCACAGTGTGCCAAGAAAACATTCCCAACACCATTACACCACCACCACCACCATTAGCCTGGTCTGTTGACCCAAGGCAGGTTGGATGTCTGAATCCATGTTGTTGGTGCCAAATTCTTACTCTGCCATGTGTGTACCTAAGCAGAAATCGAAATTCATCAGACCAGCTTACATTTTTCCAGTCTTGACCTGTCCAATTTTAGTGAGCCTGTGTCCGCTGCAGCCTCAGATTTCTGTTCTTGGCTGGTAGAAGTGGAACCCAATGTGGTTGTCTGCTGTTGTAATCCATCAACCTAAAGGTTCAACATGGTGTGCATTCTGAGATTCTTTTCATGCTCACCACAATTGTTGGTTATCTGCGTTTCCACAGCCTTTCAGTCAGCTCAAATCTTCCTCACTTGCCCTCCTCTGTGGTAGCAAAGATGTACTCGCTGATACCAGATTGATCCTTTGATGAGCTGTTTGCATTCATAGTCATCAGGTATGAAAAGTGAGGAGGTGGCATGTGGGACCTGTGCTTATTATTTTATATTAGGATTTGAACGTCCCTTCTCAGAAGATGCGCTGCTCAAAGACAATATAAGGGACAATTTCAGCACTCTGTAGTTGTTGGAGGAACAATCTGGATTGCCTGTCTTCATTGTGTTGACCATGTCATATACATAGCAGGCTGCCAAACACTTTCCCGTTTGTTTAAAATGCATCCATTCTCTTGTAGTGGTATCGTTATTGAGAGACAAGATGGCTCTCATATTTGTGAAGAATGCTACTATGTTTTGTATCACCAAAACTGTGGAGGCCATGGCAAACAAAGAGTGATTGAAATTCTTTGCCCCAATTAAAAAGGGCTGCTTTTATGTGCTAGATACGGGTGTTCAAGACAAATCTTACATCACATCTCCAACAGCTTATTGTTAACTTCAAGCCATGGTACCTCAAGGAGCAATTTTTCAAAGAATTTGTTACTTATGTTCAACTTTGGTCTCAGTCTGGTGTTTCTTCACAAGTGGTGGAATACCAAAGTGATCACTTTGCTTTTTTCACATTTTGTCAAATGAAATTTAATAGGCAGGCAAAAAAAAGATGTTCTGTTTTGCTGTCTACTAGCTAATTGTGTGGTAGAGTTTGAGGGAGAAACAACGCATGCATTTTCTATTTTGGTCACTCATGTGCAATGGAGCAGCAGCTATATGCAATCCCGTAGATAAAGCTGCATTATATACTAAATACTATTTAAATATTAATCTTGTTCTTGATAACATCTAAAACAGTGACTAGTCCATGGTAATGTATAAAATACCTTGCATTGTATTGTATTGTATACCTTGTCTGGGATGCAATCTATGATAATATCTTAAAGTGAATCATATCCTAGATAAAGTCTAAAGCTTTGCTCTGTCAATTCAATATAATTTATTTTTGTATAGCACTCTTCACTGAGTATGGCATCAAAGTGCATGTGTAGATTTCTATCTATAAAGCAACGACAAACATAATCAAAGTATGTATCATGTACAGTACAGACCTGAAGAGACAAATGAAGTTGAACACACAGCAAATTTCTGTCTGATGACCATAAAATTAAGTCCATTAGAACATTAGAACAATCTAGAAGAGAACAGGCCATTCAGCCCAACAAAGCTCACCAGTCCTATCCACTCAATTCTTCCAAAATAACATCAAGTCGAGTTTCGGAGGTCCCTAGAGTCCTACTGTCTACCACGTTATATGGTAGCTTATTTAAAGTGTCTTTGGTTCTTTGTGTAAAGAAAAGCTTTCTAATGTTTGTACGAAATTTACCCTTAACAAGTTTCCAACTGTGTTTCTGTGTTCTTGATGAACTAATTTTAAAGTAACACTCTCGATCGACTGGACAAACTGTCTTCATAATTTTATACACTTCAATCATGTCACCTCTTAATCTTCTTCTCCTTACTGTAAAGGCTCAGCTCTTTTCATCTTTCCTCATAACTCATCCCCTGTAGCCCTGAATCAGCCTAGTCGCTCTTCTCTGGACTTTTTCCAGTGCTGTTATGTCCTTTTTGTAGCTTGGAGACCCAAACTGCACACAGGACTCCAGATGAGGCCTCACCAGTGTGTTAGCAAGCTTGAGCAGAACCTCCTTGTACTTGTACTCCACACATCAAGGCGCTATATAACCTGACATTCTGTTAGCCTTCTTTATGGCCTCTGAACACTGTCTGGAAGTTGATATTCCACTATGACTCCTAAATTCTTCTCATAAGGTGTACTTTTGATTTTCTGACCTTCCATTGTGTATTCAAACCTAACATTTGTACTTCCTATGTGTAATGCTTTACATTTACTGACATTAAATTTCATCTGCCACAAATCTGCCCAAGCCAATCTGCTGTCCAAGTCCCTCTTGTAAAGATTCAACAGATTCAAGATTATCTGTCAGTCCATCCATCTTGGTATCATCTGCAAATCTGACGAGGTTGTTATTTATATTCCTATCCAAATCATTTATATATGTTAACATTTTAATTGACATATAGTCACTTTAATATGCAAGGTAAGAAAACAAAAACTTCAGCCAACAGCATTCCTGCAGAAAATAAACCTCTGCAGGTCCACAGTCAGTTTTAACTTTCAACGTCACAGTCCTGGAGACGCAGTCCAGTTGTCCGCCTGTCCCTCCCGAGTATTCTACATGTTATAGACGACAGTCTAGCATGAGGATTAAATCCTTTCATTGTTGGATTCCAAATCTTTTACTGTCTTTGTGTTACATCCCAGGGGCAGGAGTAGCAGCTTGGCAATACAGCAGGATACCAAGAAAGGTAATATAATAGACGAGGGTCAGACAAAGTTCATAATGTCTGTCATGCTTGTTTTTTCACAAATGACTAACAAACAGAGAATGGGATTTAAATTGCTAGTACACAGTTCTAATTAGGGAATGCTTCACAATAGTAATGGATTTTCAGGCTGGATATAAATACTGAGACAGGGGTCCTCAATAGCCTTTTAACCTCGAAGTGGACACAGCTTCTTCCAGTGCTTAATGATGTCTAAATCTGCATCCGGTCCTAGTTAGACAATGTCAAAAACTGAACGTAGCGATTAAAGCTGCATCCTCTCCCAAATAACACCTAAGGCTGCATCTGATCCTCGGTGATTTCTAAAGCTGCAGCCTGTGTAAGGTAATGTCTGCACCAACATCCAGATCTCAAGAATATCTAATGTAGTATGAAATGCCAGATAATTTGTAAAGCAGCATACAGTTCATGATAATATCTAAACAAGTAAAGAATCCTGAATAATGTCCTAAATTACATTGAGTCCTAAGCTGCATGTATAGTATAACACACTATTCTCCAACCAATAAATCCAATTCAGAGTCATGGCGAGCCTTAGCAAGAGAATAACACGAATAACAAAAAGGGAATAACATGGAGCTTTGAGTAAGTAAGCAACACTGCCCACAACCTACTGTGAAGTTAAAGTAATATCGAATATAAAGCATTCGTTGAGACAGTAATAACTCTGGCTCAGAGTGTATTAAGTCCATGAAAGTGAGGAAGCTTTGTTCTGTTCATAATTTAGTTAGATGTGTCATTTCAGCACTCCAGAATGATGGCTGAAACTACAAAGTGCAAATGCATCGCAATCCCAGGCAGCATCTCAGTAGCAGTAACATGAGTCTATTGAACGGAACCGTAGACAAGCTTGTAACATGTCCGACGGTCAAGGGTACATGTAGTATATGGCTCACAGCACTGCCTGAGTGGTCCTCGATAACAAGAGAAGAGCAGTAAATCAAGCCAATGCCGAGTTGGAAATAAAGCAAGTGAACAGAGCCAAGTGCCACCTCCTGTATGGACAATGTAAGGTTATGTAGATGTGAGGGCACCTGAGTATTGTAAAATGATTGTTAGGCATCTTGGGGCAATGGATCAAATTCATAACCCTAATTTATAATTGTACGCAAATTTTTACATAACTTTAAAGCTGTTGTGACAGCATCTCCGTGGAAAGAAGACTGTGTTGTAACATTGGATAGGTGCACTGAGAATACAGCTGTAAACACAAAATAGGGATAGAAACAATCTATATATATAAAATCCCTATGTGCGTCCAGGTGTCCGTATGTGGGTGTCTACTGGTGAAGTGCGCATGCGCGGGGCACGGTGCGATGCGCGATATTACTGTCAGAGAAAGTTAGAGGCGTTTTAGGGAAATACAAACCAGTATTACTGCGAGAGGAAATTAAAGGTACACAATACAGTGACGCATATTACAGCCACATACAAGCCAGTATTACTGTCAGAGGAGATTAAAGGCATATTACTGACGCGCACGCCTGTATTACCGCCAGAGAAAATTAAAAGTATATTACAGACGTACAAGCCAGCGGACATACAAGATGGTATCCTTCAATAAGGGCGCGCACAAAAAGGCGAGCCTCAAAAGGGCAACCTCAATTGGGCGCAGCGAATAAAGGCGCACGTAAATAAAGATCTGCACCTTTGTTGCTCTTCACATATTCCAGAGCCATTTGAACTAAATTATCTACGAACGCCTTTATTCGCTGCGCTCAATTGAGGTCGCCCTTTTGAAGCTCGCCTTTTTGTGCGCGCCCTTATTGAATAGAGCCGTACAAGACAGTATTACTGTCACAGAAAATTAAAGACACAGAATACACGGCGGCAGCCCACGAAGAACGGTCAGCTCAGCAAGTAAACTCAACAAAAGAAAGGCTGAAAGAAAGAAAAATACGACCAACAAAAAGAATGAGGTCAAAGTCCCTTGCCATTTAATATAGACTGTTCCTACTAATGTTTATGCACTACTGTTCTAGCACCCATTATTGTAACGGGCTAAATGACTAGTAGATAAATAACAGTGCATGCTTCTGTTTATAAATGTAAGTTGTATGCTTAAATGCTGTGGTATACTGTATATACTTGTGTGCTTATCTAACTCCTTATTGTACTAAATAACATACTTAAGCAGAAATTACCTCCTTACACACAATACTGTATTTTGAGTAAACACTCTGACTTCGGTTTAGTTTTTCTTGCTTTTCTGTATCAAGAAGTTTAACCTTTTCTCTTGAGATCGTTCTAGACAAGTACAACATGTATTCTGCATGCGGGTTGTCCAAATTGGAAATTCTAGTGTGTATTTATTCTTATCTATGTGTTCACTGCGTTCATTCAGTCCTACCTGTTGGTAGCTTTATGTTACACACTGCCTGGGAGCCTACAGTATGCGTGAGATTTAAATTTGTGAAATTAAATATGTCATCTGTGAGCTGTACATACAATCATGTGGAAAAGTAAGTTACTTTTTTAACTTATGTGTACATATCAAGATTGTATTTCATTTAGACAGTATCTGTAGGTAAAGGTACTATAATATTGCAAACATCATGCCACATTTACATTTTGTAGTCCATTGTATAATTTAAATAAACATTTATCACTACTTCAAATACCTCAAATTACAATCAGGTGCCAATGATCAGATTATCATTAGAGAGGATCTCATCTGCGTCTGTCTAATTTAAACCTGATATTTAGTTTGGTGTGGTGTTTGTTGTTGAAGTGTGTGTTTATCACCATGCCGAGGTTGACAGAGCTTTCTGAGGCCTTCAAAAAAAGGTCATAGGTGCCTAGAAGTCTAAGAAGGGATATGCAAGGATGCCAGCAGCCATACCATGTGCATTTTAGAACAGGTCATCCACTAAAGCTAAGCATGTTTAGGCCCGGCCAGTACTTGGATGGGACACCAACCAGGAAATGCTGGGGTTTCTGCTGGAAGATGTGTTCAAGAGGCCAGCAGGGGGTGCTTACCATGTGATCTGAATGTGCACCCCAATGCCCCATTGCAGTGACAGGAAACTGTGCTTTAAAAATGGCTCCATCCTTCAAATGAGACATAAAACCGAGGTCCTGGCTCTCTGTGGTCATAAAGAATCACTTGAAATCCTTTGTAAACAGAAGGGTGTATCCTGATGTCCCTTCTAAAATGTCCACCACAGCCTGGTCATTCTGACCCGCTAATCGTCCCTTGTTACTAATTTTTCACCCCTTCACCACCTAACAACTCATCTGTGGTGAGTGTACTGGCATAAAATGTCTGCCATTGTATCATCTAGGTGGATGATGCACCTTAGTGGAGGTTGAAGTGTCTCCCCACTCACTATATAAAGCGCTTTGAGTAGTGAGAAAAATGCTATAGAAATGTAATAGAATTATTATTATTATCTCCAAACAAAGTAAAATCAACTATTCCCCTCTCTGGAAGATCATCTACAAGTGGAGAAAGAACTGTCAGCATTTCCAGGCCAGGAAGTTCAGCCCAAGAACAGAACACAAGATGCTGAAGGAAGTCTCTTAGAGCCCCAAAAGTTCATCACAGGACCACTAGGTAGCTCTTGCCATAGTTGAATGAGCTTACCATAACAAAGAGGCAGCACAAGATAGACTCGCATATGGGAGGTTTTCCAGGAGGAAACCTTTGCTATTTAGAAAGAACTTCAGGGCAAGAAAAGTTTGTCCATGAACACCTAGGCAAAGGCCAGGACTTCTGGAACAATGTGCTTGTTATATCTCAGGCAGAAATCCTCCTCTGGCTGGGGTTCTAATTCATGTTTTCTGTCTCTTTTGTTCATTCTTGATTCTTTTATTTATGTTAATTATGTGCATCATTCTTTGTTTTTGACTTTGTCTATTTATGTAAACTTCTTTTGTTATGATCCATATGTTTGTGGGTGGACTCCAAGAGGCGGGGCCACCTGCCAATCTACCACTAGCAGCTGTTCTCCATCCTATAAATCCAGACTTTCTCCCATAGTTCCTGGCAGTTCACCTTGAATGTGCTAGGAAGTTCTTGAGATTTCTTGTGTTCTACTGTGTCTTGTGATTTTTGTTTGGATTCCTGACCATTTTGCTCTGTTGTTTGACTTTTTCCTGACTGTAGATATAAGAAAACTGAGAATTTTAGTTATTTTCCATTCTTCTGTTTTTATTAAGGTTTGTCTTCGTTACTCTGAAGTGCTTACTCTCTAGTATGATTCTTCCCGGGGGTCTTCCATGTGGAGATTGGTTTCTTCTGGAGATTCCAGTTACCTCCTATTTTCTAAATATTTACTGTCCAGTTTGTAGGTATCTCTGAATAGCCTCATAGTGTGTTTGAGTGTAGCCCATCTGATTACATTAGAGGGAAATTCCTGCTTTGTGGCCATTGCTGCTTGGATAGGCTTTTCTGAAACCCTGAATTCAGCCCACTTGATTTCAAAATGGTGGCATCGATAGTGTTTGGCATCTGGTAAAGTCACAGAGCAGGCAGTTCCACTTCAGGCAGGAATCAAACCATGATGAGGCCCAAAGTATAAACTCTCACACACTCGAAGTGGGCTGAACAGGTGTGTTCATGAGATGTAGATGAACAGCAGAGTGCCTGGAGAAGAAGCTCTCTGAGCTCCACACTAACAGTGACCAGGCTGGGAGATGTAGGGCAGCAAGGCAGCAGTGCTAAGCAGTATGCCATTGTGCCACCCGGCAATATTATTAATATTATTATTATGAATGCTGTTTTCCTCCCTCAGTACTTAAAAAGACCCCTACAGAGAACTGAAATGAACAGTGCAAATACTTTTGCCACAAATTAAACATGCAAATAGGAATTGAAAGTAAAATGCCGGAGACAGCTCATTTCCCAAATTGCAAATACAGTAGAGTACTGTACATGGATTTTCTTCTGTCATTTCTGCAGCCATTGCCATGAGAGCTCTGCTGGTGTCCTGCAGCATTTAATTAGATATCGAGTTCAGCCCTGCTTTATTTGAATGCGTATGGTTAATACACAGGCCTCCGGTCCTTCAGATCTATTGCACATAAATTCAATTTTGGGAATTCAGCTCTTGCATTATGCAGTAGTATGACACAATGAGGGCAACTCCAGACCTGGATGTTAGTGGCAGAAAATTCAATGTGAAGAGCTCAGCGTTGAGGTATTAGTGCCGGCAAATTCAATGTGGAGAGATTAGTAATGGAACTTTAGCAGCAGGAAATTCAAACTATTTGGATTCAATCCAGTGGAAAGGGAAGGAGCAGAGTAGAGTGCAGATATTAAATTTGCTCACAAAATGGATAAATTGGCGATCTATAGTGTAGGATGAATGAGGATAGGATAATGCAGCTGGGGGCCCATGCCTGTAAGGAGCTGGCAGAGTATGCATGGAGGTATTGTAACCTGTGAAGACCAAAGAAGCCCATTGGGCACTTCGGTACCTTTGATATGGAACAGTGCTGACACAATGGCTGAGTGTGTATTCTGTGAAGTCAAAGGAAAACCAATGGTTACAGGAAGACGCAAGTTTGACACTTTGGCTAAGTGTGTAATTGGTGAAGTACAAAGCATGACTACCAGACACAATGGCCACTTATGACACATATGAAGAACAAAGAAGCCCAATAGACACTTTGGTACCTGTGAGACGGAGAGTGCTGACATGATGGCTGAGTGTGTTTTCTGTGAAGTCAAAGGAAAGCCAATGGACACTATCATGCTTTCAAGAAGACGCAAGTTTGACACTTTAGCTAACTGTGTAATTGGTGAAGTACAACGCATGACTACCAGACACAATGCCCACTTGTGACACATATGAAGAACAAAGAAGCCCAGTGAACACTTTGGTACTTTTGATATGGAACAGTGCTGACACAATGGCTGAGTGTGTATTCTGTGAAGTTAAAGGAAAGCCAATTGACACTATCATGCTTACAAGAAGACAGAAGTTTGACACTTTAGCTAATTGTGTACAGTAATCCCTCCTCCATCGCGGGGGTTGCGTTCCAGAGCCACCTGCGAAATAAGAAAATCCGCGAAGTACAAACCATATGTTTATATGGTTATTTTTATATTGTCATGCTTGGGTCACAGATTTGCACAGAAACACAGGAGGTTGTAGAGAGACAGGAACGTTATTCAAACACTGCAAACAAACATTTGTCTCTTTTTCAAAAGTTTAAACTGTGCTCCATGACAAGACAGAGATGACAGTTCCGTCTCACAATTAAAAGAATGCAAACATATCTTCCACTTCAAAGGAGTGCGCATCAGGAGCAGATAATGTCAGAGAGATAGAGAAAAGCAAACAAATCAATAGGGCTGTTTGGCTTTTAAGTATGCGAAGCACCGCGGCACAAAGCTGTTGAAGGCGGCAGCTCACACCCCCTCCGTCAGGAGCAGAGAAAGAGAGAGTGAGAGAGAGATAGAGAGAGACAGAGTTTGTTTTTCAATCAAAAATCAATACGTGCCCTTTGAGCTTTTAAGTATGCGAAGCACCGTGCAGCATGTCGCTTCAGGAAGCAGCTGCACAGAAGGTAGCAACGTGAAGATAATCTTTCAGCATTTTTAGACGAGCGTCCGTATCGTCTAGGTGTGTGAACAGCCCCCCTGCTCAATCCCACTACGTCAGGATCAGAGAAAGTCAGCGCAAGAGAGAGAGAGAGAAAAGTAAGTTGGGTAGCTTCTCAGCCATCTGCCAATAGCATCCCTTGTATGAAATCAACTGGGCAAACCAACTGAGGAAGCATGTACCAGAAATTAAAAGACCCATTGTCCGCAGAAATCCGCGAACCAGCAAAAAATCCTCGATATATATTTAAATATGCTTACATATAAAATCCGCGATGGAGTGAAGCCGCGAAAGGCGAAGCGCGATATAGCGAGGGATTACTGTAATTGGTGAAGTACAAAGCATGACTAACGGACACAAATGAAGAAGCCCAATGGATGCTTTTGGTGCATTCAAGCGCTGACACAGTGGCCGAATGTGTAAGCTGTGAAGGGCAAAAGAAAGCCGCTGGACACTGTCATGTCTACAATTAGAAACAAGGTTGAAACTCCGGCTAAGTGCAAAAGATCACCACAGGACTTAATGGCCATTAATTGCATGAATAAAGAACAAAGAAGCCCAGTGGACACTTTTGATGCCTATGATATGGAACAGTGTTGACACGACACCTATCTATCTATCTATCTATCTATCTATCTATCTATCTTAGTGTATAAGCTATGAAGGACACATTTAATGCCATGGAGCACTATCATGTTCTTCAAGAACAAATCCTGTAAGGTTAGCGTGATGGCTAAGTGTTTATTCTTCCAGCGAGACTGACAACGCATTTTGTTGAAGAACCAGGAGATGGAGGTTAAACAACAAAAAGGGTGAAAACCAAAAAACTAAGAACACAAGCGAAAATGCAAAGACATGAGACAAAAATCAAAGTCAAAAGTATGTTTGCTAAAAATTCACAACCAGAAATATTACGATAAAAAGTTTAAAGCTAATGTGATAAATAAGGGTATTGGAGTCCACACTTTCGATAACAAATTGCTCTTGTCAGTGACCTTTTAACCCACTGTGTTGATTAGCCGTGGGTGACAACCTCTGTTGGACACTCTCCTGGCAAGACAGAAGGCAGTCCTTGTGGCAGTAAACAAACATGGCAGGGAACGTTAAAATTGGTGACAAAAACGATCCAAAAATGACACAACTGGAATTGAAAATGTTGAAATGAAAAGTTCTGTGACTTCAAGATCCCCCCAAATGAGTGTAAGATCATTCAAATAAATGCACAAAAAATATTAATAAACATCTAACTATAGCAGTCTGTAACTGGTGAAGTTCAAAGGATGGCGCTGGACATTTAGATGCCCTCAAGAAAGGAGAGGGCTCACTCACTGGCTGAGGCTACCAAAACATTACAACCTCCCTCATATGAAGTGAATAACGTTGACTTTTTCAGAATGACGGCACATGACAAGGTCAGGTACATGTTAGAACGTAAGCTTGGCCACTCATGTGTTGAATGTAGATGATGTGGGCAGGTGTAAAGACCTGACGGACTTTGATAAGGGCCAAATGCATTATGGCCAGATGACTGGCAGGGCTTGTGAGGAGCTCATGATCAGCTGTGGTGAGTACCTACAAGACAGTGGTCTGACAAGGGGTAAACCATGAACCACCACCAGGGTGTTGGGGAGCCAAGACTCATCGATACAAGAGGTCAATGAACATTATCAGATACAAACCAACAAAAGGGCTACTATGGAACAAATCAAAGATAATTTTAATGATGGTTATGGGAGTAATGTGTCTCACCACTCAGTGCATTGAACCCTGCTGTGCATGGGACTCCGTAGCCACAGGCCAGTCATACTCAGGCTGACACATGCAATGGACACGTGAGTGTGTATAAGATGGGGACGGCAAAGGATTGTCATTGGGTGCTTGCATGCCCTGAAGAAAGGCAGTCAGAAGAACTGACATGACAGCCAAGTATTAAACCTGTGAAAGCCAAAAGAGACCAGTGGACACTTTGATGCCTATAAGAAAGGACAGGACTGACACAGCATTCAAGTGAGTAACCTGTGAAGAGCAAAGTAGATTTGATTCAATCAAGAAGCAACAATGCTGACACAATGGCAGAGTGTATAGCCTTTGAGGCAAAATGGCCAAGTAATGAGCACTTTCATACTTTCGTGTAGGAACATGGCCAGCATTATGATCAAGCGTGTATCATGTGAAGAGTAACAAAAGATGTCAGGGCACTTTTATGCCTTCAGGACAGACTGAAAATGACACAATGGTTGAGTTTGCAACCTGAGAAGGGCAAAATAAGACCACTGGGATCTGATGTGCGATTAGGAGAGAGACAAGGATGACACGATGTGAAGGCCAAAGAAAGCCAATAGACACTTCTATGTTTACAAGGAGGAACAAGGCTGACCTCCTCTGAGGGCTCCTCTGAAGGGCAAGCACAGGCCACCAGGCACTTTCACATCTATAAGATAGGACAAGGCAGACACAATGGCCGAGTGTGTCTTATGCAAGTCCTGTTTAACTGTTTTTATTGTATCACTTTACTTTCTCCTTTTAAATTTGGATCCCTATGGCGGTATTGTTCTTGGTGAAAACCGTCATACGGGGTGGCACAGGGAAACGGGAGATTTTCAATTGACGTTCAATGCACAAATAAACACATTACAAAATACATTTAATGATGAAATGTAATGTGCAGGATATGCAACTAATGATGGCAATCCATATTCATTCAATATTCATTTTATGTTTTGAAGAAAACATAATGAAGTTGACACCCAGTTGTAATTCTGCATTGCTCGACGTAACATCAAGAGGAATGCCTGCGATTTCCTCAGCAATAGTTGCAGGACATGTGTGGTACCCTTAGCTTTTAAGATGTCCCCACGGAAAAAATAGTCAGATCTGGGAATCTCGGAGGACATGGAATATCGCTGTTATGTGAAATGACGTGCCTTCCAAACAATCGTCGAACAGCTGAAAATTACGCACCCATGTTGCAATCATATGAGCAGACGGAACATGATCGTGACGTCCTAACTAGTAATGGCGCCAAAATTCCCTTTGTGCGGCAGACACACTATCACCATTCTTATAAAAGGCTTTCACAGTAAACGCTTGTGACGCACCACTCCACTGTTACTAATGGCAAGGGCTCCTAAACAAGGTCGCATTGGTCCCAAACAACTGACAACACCTTAGGGTTGCCAATGCCTAGTTCCAAAATTTCCCATTTGATTTGAATGTCCTAGACAGACTGGATCAGAGTAGGCTCCTCTATCTTCATGCATAAAATAAGATAGATAGTAGGAACTACTAGAGGCGTGTTTGTGTTTATCTGTTGTGTTGCCTTAAAAATGGAACGGATGAAATGAAAAAAATAAAAAATAGATAAACTACAGATATGACCATTCAACAGAACACAAGCAGTGTAATAAACGATGTAGAAGAGACACTCTGGTTTCTGTTTTATTGATCTGAGATGATGTATTGTGCCATTTCTTAAAGAATCCCAAGGGGACAGCCACAAAGAAGAAAAGAAATCACAAAAGCCTGAAATCCTCCACCCCAGATCCTCATTTCAAATCTGTTTAAAAGCATGAGCCTGTGCTACCCAGACTTCTTTAATGTGCCAAGTATTCTTTCCCATTTCAGTTGCAGGATTTTATTGGAATCAAGAATCTCAGTGCACTCATCTCTGTTTGTAATGTTAGGAGCTTCATTAGTTCATGTAACAAACAGTCTTTGTCTCCCACCGTTAATGACCAATGGTCACATACCTGGCAATTATGTGCCTGTAGTGCATTGACCAAAACTCAGGGTTGTAAATTCAATGCATAGTGTTGGGATGGTGTTTAATTTGTACTTTTTTCACTTATATAGGAATTAAATTGTGCTTTCATTATTTTATGGTAATTGTATGTATGGGGTCAGTGTCTGTTTTAATCCCAATAGCCAAATTTCTTCATGTTAGGTCAAAGGATAAGGCTTATATTTTTCAAGTCCCAGATATTTTTTTTGTATTTTGCATCCCAGGCACCTTTAGTCCCATCATAAACTGCAAGAAGAGACAAAGTATTTTTGTGGGAAAGAAAATCCAGCTGTGTAGTCATCTACCGTTGATTCAGAAAGTATTCAGACCCCTTTACTGTTTTTTACATTTTGCTATGTTGCAGCCTTATACTAAAATCATTTAAATTAATTTTTCCCCTCATCAAGTAAAACTTAGTACCCCAGAATTACAAAGCAAAAATGGGATTTTAGAATTTTTTTGCAAGTGTATAAAAACGGATATGCAATGTTGACACAAGTATTCATACCCTTTAATATGACACTTGAAATTTGGTTCAGGTGCATCATATTCTATTAGTCATTATTGAGATGTTTCCATAACTTGTTTGGAGTCTACCTGTGGTCAATTCAATTGATTTGACTTGGTTAGGAAATAGTAATAATAATTCTTTACATTTATATGGCACTTTTCTTCTTTCTTTGCTTTTACATATGAGCGGGGGCACCACTTCAACTACTACTAATGTGCAGCATCCACCGGCACGATGCGACGGCAGCCATGTTTGCATCAGTACACTCACCACACACGGGCTGTTAGGTGGTTAAGGGATAGCCAATTAGAGACAGGGGATGATTATGGGGGCCAGAATGACCAGGCCATGTGTACAGTTTAGTCAAGATATTAGCATACACCCTACTGTTTACAGAGGATGCCCAGGGATTTTTTATGACCACAGAGAGTCAGGAACTCGATTTCATGTCTCATCCAAAGGATGCCACCATTTTTACCGCTCAGCATCCCTGTCACTGCACAAGGTAAAGCGTACCTTGCTGGCCTCATCAACACCCCATCCCGCAGGAACTCAAGCTTTTCCTGGTTGGTCTCTCATCCAAGTACTGACTAGGCCCAAACATGCTTAGCTTCAAGTGGATTGCCTGTTCTGAAGTGATTGTGGTAAGGCTGCTGGCCAAGGTGAGACACCCACATGTCCATAGAGGGTCTCACAGTTGTGCCAAAACCAAGTCATGAGGTCTGAGGAACAGCCAACAAAGCTTAGAGACAGGATTATGTCAAGACTCAAATATAGAAAGGCTACAAAAAAAAATTCTATAGCACTGAAAACCACAGAGGCCTCCATTATTCTTAAATGGAGTAAGTTTAGAACATACCTGTCTATTGAAGGTTCCACAGTTGACAATGTGTGTCAGAGCAAAAACCAACCCCTGAGGTCGAATGAATTGCCCGCAGAGCTTAGAGATAGGATTGTGTTGATGTAAAGATCTGGGCAAGGCTACAAAAAAAGTTCTTGCTGCATCGAACGTTCTCATAAGCAACAGTGGCCTTTATCATTCTTACATAGAGGAACTTTGGAACAACCACAACTCTTTCTAGAACTGCCTACAAGTCCAAGCTGAGCATTCGCGGGAGAAGGGCAATGATAAAAAAGTTGACCCAGAACAAGAGATGGTCACAGTGGCTGAGCTCCAGAGAACCCATGTCGAGACAGGAGAAACTTCAACTGCCAAACTCTTATCGATGTGGGCTTTATAACAACAGAGAAGCTGCTCGGAGTTTACATAAAGGCACCTAATGAACTATCAGACTGTGAGAAACAAGAGTCGCTAGTTTTGGTGAAACCAAGATTAGCGTCATGTCTGGTGGAATCTCATGCACCTCTGGCCCTTAAAATAGGACAACGTTGTATACAAAGAATTATGGTTGGTTACATACAGTAGGTGTTTTCGTCTAAGCTGATAAGCACAGTTGATCTTAGGCTAGAGGAGCAATCATTGTGTGCTTTATGTTTGTAATTAATTAAGACCACTTTACAAAGATCTGTTCTTGCTTTGACATGAAAAGGTCATTTTTATGTCAAAAACACCAAAATTAAATCCACTATGGTTTAATGAGCATGGGAAAGGTGCTATATACCGTAAATTAATGTTTTATTATTATTAATATTGTATAACAATAATGAATGTTAATAGGCACTGTAGCTATGTTAAACTAACCTTCTGTTCTAGTTAAGCAAATACCCATGTCATTTTAGCATTAATATTACAATATTACGATGAGAAATTACATTTCTGGCCCCTGTATAGCACCTTTCTCGTACACAGAGCAGAGCTGTCAAATCTCAGCCATTAGACAGCTCATATTTAGTGCAGGATTGTATGCCTGAGGTCTACTCAATACTTTCGCGTTACTCCTCTGTTTATCATTTTGCATTTGGGTTTATTTATTTCCCTGTCATGTAAATGAATATGAATTTCCCTTGCTTCTGCTGCTTTATTTTTTTTTCTTTCTTTCCTTAGCCAGCATAATAAGATTACAAGCCATTACAGAGTTCAGATCATTGGATTAAATTGATGAGAACAGCAGGCCTAATGCTGATCCCTGAACTGCTGCACTAATTACCATTACTTTAAATATAAACCTTCTGCCAGTAAGTGGGAGTTGTGCAGGAGGGAATAGCTGTAATTTGTCAAAAAGAAAACAAAAAAAATACAAATTGAAACAGACTGAAGACATGAATTGGCCCTTCATGTGACTACACTCTACTGTATCTTGCTCCGGTAATGGTGGTGTAGCACCCTGAAGATGGTTTGGGAGGTCACAGGTTTAAGTTTCATTTTGAAAAATGTACATTCTGTTTTATCACTCGGTCACCCAAACAATTGCTTAGTAAACTATTCTAAATAAAATGGAAGAACACAGAAAAGGGTTTGTGTGTAGCCAAATACAGAAAGAAGTTTGGGGTAGCCACCCCATATACTTGAGGATTCTGGTGAATTAAAGGCAAAAAAGAAATATCTTGTATATAAACATCTACGCGTGGAAGTGTGTCTGTCCGGCCCGGAAGTGAGAGGTGGAGTCGGGGTAAGGGCTCCACGTTCGAGGATACGCAAGCGAGGCCAGCACATTGGCAAAATGAAACCTCAAAAGAAAGTTACTCGCTTAGCCGCTATTGCAGTAGCAAGGCAAACACATCGGCCAAATGGTATCCCTTTTACTTTTCCTCCCACGGCTAATACACAAGAGAGGCGAGCATGTCGGCAAAAAAAAACCTCAGAAGAAAGATAAAGTCGCTTAGCCGCTAATACAGAAGCAAGGCGAGCACATTGGCAAAATGAAACTTCAAAAGAAAGTCACTCGCTTAGCCGCTAATGCAGTAGCAAGGCAAACACATCGGTCAAACGGTATCCCTTTTACTTTTCCTCCCACAGCTAATACACAAGAGAGGCAAGCATGTCGGCAAAACAAAACCTCAGAAGAAAGATAAAGTCGCTAAGCCGCTAATACACAAGAGAAGCAAGCATGTCGGCAAAACAAAACCTCAGAAGAAAGATAAAGTCGCTAAGCCGCTAATACACAAGTGAGGCAAGCATGTCGGCAAAACAAAACCTCAGAAGAAAGATAAAGTCGCTAAGCCGCTAATACACAAGTGAGGCAAGCATGTCGGCAAAACAAAACCTCAGAAGAAAGATAAAGTCGCTAAGCCGCTAATACACAAGAGAGGCAAGCATGTCGGCAAAACAAAACCTCAGAAGAAAGATAAAGTCGCTAAGCCGCTAATACACAAGAGAGGCAAGCATGTCGGCAAAACAAAACCTCAGAAGAAAGATAAAGTCGCTAAGCCGCTAATACACAAGTGAGGCAAGCATGTTGGCAAAACAAAACCCCAGAAGAAAGAGTCACTCGCTTAGCCGCTAATACAGAAGCAAGGCGAGCACATCGGCCAAACGGTATCCCTTTTACTTTTCCTCCCGCGGCTAATACACAAGTGAGGTGAGCACGTCGGCATAACGAAACCTCTGAAGAAAGTCACTCGCTTAGCCGCTAATACACAAGTAAGAAAAGCATGTCGGTAAAACAGAACCTCCAAAGAAAGACAAAGTCGCTTAGCTGCTAATACACAAGGGATGTGAGCACGTCGGCAAAACAAATCCTCCTAGGAAGAGAGACACCCAGAGAAGTTCCTTTCAATCACCTGACATCTCTACATTTCAATTTTTTTTCTGACGATTTCAATAATTTCTAGGACCCCGGGTTTTTTACAGCACGGGCTTACATAGCTAGTATATACATATGTCTTTACACACGTGAGACCAAAGCATAACTGTTTTATTAGTAGAAAGATGGCGGTGTTATAGTCGGAGGTTATAGGAAGTGATGTCACTGGGACCAAAACCAGAAGTGATGTCAATGGGGTGCAGAACCAGAAGTGATGCAGTTGGGCCCAGAACAGGAAATGATATTGATGTGCCCAGGCAGGATATCCCTCAGGTGGTCTACATGAAAAAGAGAGAAAGGGTTAGTGCACACTGCCACCCCCTGGTCCAGAATGGAATTATCATCTTTTGAGTCCTTTCATGGCTTCCCATGCTTACGTGTGTGACACCGTCCATCTATTTTCACACCTTCTCAGTCCCATTCAGATTCTCAGAGCTTAGCCTAGTACCATCAGGGGTGCCAGTCCATCAAAAGAAACACTCACAAATGTACCAAAACTGGGTTAACTTAGACTTACCTATTGACCTAACAGAAACATATCTTTTGGAACTGGGAAGGAAGTCCAGAGTACCTGGAGAGAGCACATTCAGTCACGAGGAGAATATACACACACCACACAGATGGTGACCAGGCGGAGATTTGCATCCAAGACTCCCCGTGTCCCCTCAGTCAACCAAACCAGGCATTACTGTATGTTGTGTCATCACAAAACACTTAGTAAATCAAGACAGACTACAACTCAAAGCAAAACAAGGCAACTGGGTACTTTAAAAAAAGATGAAATGACAAAGAGATATGAAGGCTGGAGAAACTCGGAAAATGTCCTGTCTTCAAATCCAAACTTAAAATAAAATTAACTGAAGGTACGTAGGAATGGCTGACTTGAGAACAGAGCAGAGTCTGTAGTGGTACTGCAACAGAGAAATAAATTCAATGGGCAGTTTTTGGGAGAAAAGAGAAGGTTAAGATGAAAATCGCAGAAACGCTGTGATGTGAGGCAGGTGACATTCTGTCTCTGTCACCTGAGAATATCGACTGGAGTACGATTGGCCTGTGCTCTGTTTGCTTTAATTTAAGTGTCATGTACTAGCTACTTTTAACCCTAGGGATGCCGGATCCTTCTTCACCCCGACACACTGTGATATTTAACCTGCCTTGTGCTCCGATTATATAAAATGCAGGTAGCTGACTGCCCTGTTTCTCTGAAAGGTGCTTTGGAAAATGTAATTAAACATATTCATGTTCAGAACACTGTGGTGGGTTGGCAGCCTGCCCGGGATTGGTTCCTGCCTTGTGCCCTGTGTTGGCTGGGATTGGCTCCAGCAGACCCCCGTGACCCTGTGTTCGGATTCAGCGGGTTGGACAATGGATGGATGGATGGATGTTCAGAACACTTCCAAGTATCATCCCAGCATGTTATACAGTAATTACAAGTATATCATGAACAAAGACATGCAGCATAAACGTAAAACATAATGTTGAAACACAAACTGAGAAACATCAGACAGAATGTATACAGAAATGAGTTTACAGTGTCTAGAAAAAGTCTTCACCTCCTTGGAAGTTTTCCCATTTTATTGTTATTCAACATTTAATCATAATAGACTTAATCCGGCTTTTTTTATTAAACTGATCAACAAAAATGACTCCCTAATGTCAAAGTAAAAACATATCTCTGAAAAGTGGTCTAAATGAACCTATAAAAGGTAATCCAACATGGCTGCTGCAGCTCTGGGAGGTCACTCTGGCCTTGCAAAGAATCATGGGGCACTGGGAAAAAAAGAAATTTGTCCAAACCAACTGCATGGTGAATTTCCAGGATAGAGCTAGTCAGGCCATTAGGTTGGTATTTATGAAAATTAATGACTTAAAGGGGGACCACCCCCCGAGGCATAAAAGTATGATAACAATGTCCATGGTATGTACACACAGGGGCACCATTTGTGTTTCTAAATGCATGGATACTCTGAACACTGAGGGGGATTCTCCCCCAAAGTCCCCAATCATCAGTTCCCTACTCGGTCTTTGAACTCTGATGATATTGAGTGGGTGTGGTTAACCTCTGGGTACCATTTATGAAAGTTAAAGTGCACACACACTGTATAACAAGGGATGTACACGCCTTAAAGTCTGAAGTATATATACAAAGAGATGCTGTTTGTGCTATTGAAGGGGCTCCAGACACCTCCTTCCCCACAGGTCATTGAAGTCTAATAATACTGAATAACCACATTGGACTATGAGGGGTGACGCCTGTCAACCCCGCTTTGGGCTATAAATGAGCTTCGGCCTGCACTGTTCCTGGGAAATATTCGATAAACAAGATTACTGGCGAATGCAGTATATTCACAGTGAAAAATGTCTTGGCAAATTACACCGATCAACGCAAGTTATGGTAGGTTTGATGGCATAGCAAGTGACTTACATGTAGAACCTGAAAGCAACACTGAGAACTTGTTTATTTGGTGTGTAACGAGTTGAGCTGCAATTAATCTTATTGATGGTTCTGTTCCGACCACAGCCCGTGGAGTCTTGTGATAGATAACTGAAGCTTTGAAATATAATGCCAGGACTTCCAGTTCCTTTCTGACCATAGTCAGCTGGGCCTTATGCAGGTGAATGTTTCAGACTGCATTGCAGTCAGTTTTTGGTTTAACTCCAACCACAGACGTACGAATCCACTAGTGGCTGAAGTGCAATACATTAGGTTGATGATATAGCTGGGACCACTGCCAGAGTGGTCTTTCGGTGGCTGTTGCTAAATTGACTTGCACAAGGCTGTTCTTCCTATTGCCAGCTGGGCCTTCTGATGTTGAAATGCCATGTACAAGATTGTTGGTTCAAAGCCATCCACAGGCAAAGGAGCCCTCCTTTGTGGTTGGAGTAATATTTTTTTTACTTATGTATTTAATTTTTTTTTTAGCCTAAACCTTAAATATAATTAACTTAAATTATATAGCAATACAAAAACATCCCCCATTTTGCCCCCACCACGTAATTAAGCAGAACTTAACCCACTAAACCCCAACGTTACCCATCCGAGCACACCAGCCAGCTTAGCCACCACATTCTCTGTCCAGAATTGTATAATATATAACAGAATAACAACAGATGAAGAGGAAATGAGAAAGTTTTAGCAGAGACTCCTTCAAAATCAATATTTTAACTTAGTTTGAGATTTCTGAATCGTTTCCCCTCACCCCATTAAGCTTTCCATCCAAGAAGATCAAACTTGTGCCATTTATTCTCCCCGGGAGTGATCCTTTAGTGCAGCTCGGAGAAAATGCATTGGCACAAATTATGGAGAATGTAGTTTGCAACTGTCAATTAGTGGCTACATAGCCTGCAGCGTAGGAGCACGGGTGCTGCCCGTAAAATGGGTGACTCAGTCTTTAGCTTTTTTATTTATTTTTTTTTTTAAAGGTGCCACCACAAAATCTATTTTTATCGATAGGTTTTACTTTGATGTATTTTAGTAAGTAATGTACAGCAGTTAGTGCTTTTGCTTCACAGCTTCAGCATATTAGGTTCAAATCCTGGGATTGTCAGTGCCTGTACGTAGTCTGCACATTCTCCTTATGCTTGTCTAACATTTTCTGTGACTGCTCTGGTTTTTCTCCCACATACCAAAAAAACCAATAGGACCAGTTGAATGACAACTCAAAACAGTCACAATATGTGTGAGATTGTGAATGTGTGTGCCCTGTGACAGGTTGGCAGCCCATCTGGGGTTTGTTCTGCCTACGCCTGGCACTGCCAGGATATGTAATATTAAAGTTGAGGTTTGAACTACTCTTACAGTACATAAGGTTACGTACAGATCAAGTGAGGTGACAGACCACTCACGTTCAAGTCTGTCTTTTTTAAAACAGGGCAAGCAGCCTTTTGATTGGGTTATATGAACATGTGGCATATCCAACAATTTTCTTCCCTTAGTTTTATGCATCAGCTGCATACCACCACCTGCTTTACAATCATGTCCTGTCCTTTCCTATATTGAATGTGGCACACGCATAACATTATCTCAGTTAGTTACTGAAGTCTGAATGTCTTATCAGACTTCCAAAAGCCCCTTTCACATACACTCCATGTCAGCTTTTAATCACAAATTATTCTAACCAAAGATCTAGCTGAATTAAGTTCCTTAAGTTGAAAGGAAGTTAGTTTGACTTGGGCCTTGTTTCATAGTAGCACTCCCTGCTTGCTTTGAGTTTCATTCACTCTTTAACAAACTGAGGCAGCGTGAAGGACAATAACCAGAGTTGCAGTGAACTCACTTTCCAATGTGGATGACTCAGTTAAAGGCACAGCCGAGCAATTTAATAAAAAATCAAGACACCTAAACCTCAGTTTAAATGCTAAACTTTGCCACAAAGACTAACATTTCTGTAAAGTTTTAATGCTGCTTTTATTCTAATTAATCAAATGAAACATGGTGTGATAATGTAATAAAAATGTGAGGTGTCAACACTTGCAAAGTGTTCATTTTAAAATCCTTTGTCTGACATTTATGAAGAAGTTCATGAATAAATGATGATAAGTATGCTTTTCTAACCTTAATTTAATTTGGTGTTTACTTTTCAGTCATATCTATCTATCTATCTATCTATCTATCTATCTATCTATCTATCTATCTATCTATCTATCTATCTATCTATCTATCTATCTATCTATCTATCTATCTATCTATCTATCTATCTATCTATCTATCTTATCCTGCCTATTATACTAAAATCTATCTATCTATCTATCTATCTATCTATCTATCTATCTATCTATCTATCTATCTATCTATCTATCTATCTATCTATCTATCTATCTATCTATCTATCTACAGTGCATCCAGAAAGTATTCACAGCGCATCACTTTTTCCACATTTTGTTATGTTACAGCCTTATTCCAAAATGGATTAAATTCATTTTTTTCCTCAGAATTCTACACACAACATCCCATAATGACAACATGAAAAAAGTTTACTTGAGGTTTTTGCAAATTTATTAAAAAATAAAAAAACTGAGAAATCCCATGTCCATAAGTATTCACAGCCTTTGCTCAATACTTTGTCGTTGCACCTTTGGCAGCAATTACAGCCTCAAGTCTTGTTGAATATGATGCCACAAGCTTGGCACACCTATCCTTGGCCAGTTTCGCCCATTCCTCTTTGCAGCACCTCTCAAGCTCCATCAGGTTGGATGGGAAGCGTCAGTGCACAGCCATTTTAAGATCTCTCCAGAGATGTTCAATCGGATTCAAGTCTGGGCTCTGGCTGGGCCACTCAAGGACATTCACAGAGTTGTCCTGAAGCCACTCCTTTGATATCTTGGCTGTGTGCTTAGGGTCGTTGTCCTGCTGAAAGATGAACCGTCGCCCCAGTCTGAGGTCAAGAGCGCTCTGGAGCAGGTTTTCATCCAGGATGTCTCTGTACATTGCTGCAGTCATCTTTCCCTTTATCCTGACTAGTCTCCCAGTCCCTGCTGCTGAAAAACATCCCCACAGCATGATGCTGCCACCACCATGCTTCACTGTAGGGATGGTATCGGCCTGGTGATGAGCAGTGCCTGGTTTCCTCCAAACGTGACGCCTGGCATTCACACCAAAGAGTTCAATCTTTGTCTCATCAGACCAGAGAATTTTCTTTCTCATGGTCTGAGAGTCCTTCAGGTGCCTTTTGGCAAACTCCAGGTGGGTTGCCATGTGCCTTTTACTATGGAGTGGCTTCCGTCTGGCCACTCTACCATACAGGCCTGATTGGTGGATTGCTGCAGAGATGGTTATCCGTCTGGAAGGTTCTCCTCTCTCCACAGAGGACCTCTGCAGCTCTGACAGAGTGACCATCGGGTTCTTGGTCACCTCCCTGACTAAGGCCCTTCTCCCCCGATCGCTCAGTTTAGATGGCCGGCCAGCTCTAGGAAGAGTCCTGGTGGTTTCGAACTTCTTCCACTTACGCATGATGGAGGCCACTGTGCTCATTGGGACCTTCAGAGAAGCAGAAATTTTTATGTAACCTTCCCCAGATTTGTGCCTCGAGACAATCATGTCTCGGAGGTCTACAGACAATTCCTTTGACTTCATGCTTGGTTTGTGCTCTGACATGAACTGTCAACTGTGGGACCTTATATAGACAGGTGTGTGCCTTTCCAAATCATGTCCAATCAACTGAATTTACCACAGGTGGACTCCAATTAAGCTGTAGAAACATCTCAAGGATGATCAGGGGAAACAGGATGCACCTGAGCTCAATGTTGAGCTTCATGGCAAAGGCTGTGAATACTTACGTACATGTGCTTTCTCAATTTTTTTATTTTTAATAAATTTGCAAAAATCTCAAGTAAACTTTTTTCACGTTGTCATTATGGGGTGTTGTGTGTAGAATTCTGAGGAAAAAAATGAATTTAATCCATTTTGGAATAAGGCTGTAACATAACAAAATGTGGACAAAGTGATGCGCTGTGAATACTTTCCAGATGCACTCTATCTATCTATCTATCTATCTATCTATCTATCTATCTATCTATCTATCTATCTATCTATCTATCTATCTATCTATCTATCTATCTATCTATCTATCTATCTATCTATCTATCTATCTATCTATCGATGTAAAGCCATTTGCGATTATGGTGTTCTACAGAGTTGTTAGATCATGAAGGTGTTAACAGACTGAACGTGACTATAGTATAAGATTGTTAAACTGACAGGTGATAGTTGATTACACACAAGACATCAGATTCCAGAACAGACACATTCCAGAACCACAGTCCATATGTTTTTAGGACACCGTGAAACAGCTTTCTCTAACTGTACACCTAATTCTAACTCCTCCTGCCACAGTCCTTCATGTGATGGAAACTGAATCCCATAAACTTTGTGTCGGAGATGTTTTTTCAGTTAGTGTGGACACCCCACAGTTTATTGAAAGTAATATTCTGAAAAGTTGATTTGCTGCAAGAAGCATACTACATATTTGCTAAGCATACAGTTTATGTAATTGTCAATGAGTGTAATAGGACACCAGAAATTACTCAGAGGTTAACAGGTACACATTTAACTCTGCTTTGTATAAAATAATTATTATCATAGTTTTGATTGTATTATGATGACATGACTTAAAATTAAAGTGTTTTGTTATCTTGTTAGCCCTTTAATTTTGCATGTTTCTCAATGCCTTGATTATAAGTAATAGTGCAGAAATTTAGCTAGTCATCTTCATGAGGGGGAGACAATGGCAGTTGTTATTTTCAGTTTGCAACTGAACAACAAGAAGGAGTGAAGTGAAGCTCAGGGATATAATTAAAAGCAGAGGAACAAAGCACCTAAATTACACAGAAGTGTGACAGACCTGGCTGCTGACAGGCCTTTGTACTCTGTAATTATTCCCTGGATTGCTTATGTTTGGGTGGTGGGATTCCTGTTCCATTGCCTTTGGCCTGCTTTTTATATCTTCTGAAGTCTACCTGGACTTCAGAGACAATGTCTTGTTAAAGTTTTCTAAACTACAGTACTTACCTTTATCTTAATACAAAAAACAAAAAAGGTCTGTGTCGATTGAAGATAGAACACAGGTTATATTAATTCAAACCAGCAAGTGTAAATTCACTCAGGTGAATGAGTAAAGATGTCGTGGACTTGAGGTATTTCTTCATTATCGATCCTCTGATTTTCTGGAGACAAATCTGAAAAGGCTTTAATACTCTGTTCCAATCCTCTCTATCTTTCATTGTTTCACGCTCGTTTGAGCCCTTTGGCTGCCCCCTAAGCGCATGTGTGTGTGTGTGGTGTATGTGTGTGTGTGTTCACCATACGATGGATTTGCCCCCTGTCCAGGGATAGTTCCTACTTTGCAACCCTGCCCAGGATTCAGTATACTTGGAAAATTCAACAGCATGGTATAATATGGTGGTTAAAGGAGCTGCCTTCAAGATCCACAGATGTTGAGTCAAGTCCCGATCTGATCTCCATTTAGTTGGTGTTTACATGTCCTCCCCATCATCTTGAAAGTTTTCTCTATGTAAATCCCAAAGAGACCTCAGAATTGGCCTACTGTGATGGGCCGGTGGCCAGACCAGGGTTGTTTCCTGCCCTTTCGTTATCTGGTACTCCCAAAATAAGCTCTTGCTTCTCATAATCCTGGAAAAAAAAATAAGCAGTTTAGGAAATGGTGATGTGGATTCTTTATTATTTAATTAATTCTGCCACTGGTAATTGTTTAAAATGTTTAGCACCATTAATCACTTTCTTAAATGGCTACTACATGTGGAATGTAGTTCAACTTTAGTTTAATTAAAACAACAGCACTTTAATATCCACGAATTATGTAATTAACTTTGCAGACAATCCAGTTTTACTATAAGAAGGCCTGTAACATTGTGAATCTAGAAAAGGAGCAAATAGGAAGACATTCATTCCTCACTTCCCCTCCTGTCCAGGGCTGCTTCCAGCCTTGTGTCCAGTTCATCATGTGACCCACAATTGTAAGGTTATTTATTTTATGATATGTGAATTCTTCACCGTCTTTCATCCTATCAAGTACCCTTCTTGAGTGAATATCATCCCAAGGCGCTCAAAAGGGATAGAGCGTTAATCGAGTTGCTGAAATAAGTTTTCAACAATTTCAACCCAAGTGGATTAAGGATCCAATATGGAGTTTGATGCAGGATTGAACCTACCACAACATGGTTGACAGTTCAGCAGCTTAAAAGCTGGGCCACACTGTCAAACCCAATTATGTGATATCTGTGATATAATAATCTGATTTTTGCCTCTTCTCTTTCCACAGGTAATCACCCCTGAACCAGTCTAGCGAGTGAGGAATCGGGCTCCTCAGCTTTTTTTCATGCGTCTCCCTGCTTCAGACTCTCACACCAAAATGAACTGTGAGCAGGACCTTCTAGAAGGGGGGCTTAATGTCACCCTTACCCTCAGGCTCCTCATGCATGGAAAGGTAAGAGGATTATACTATTAGAGTCAGTAAAGGTGTCTTATGGTGGACTAACATCTTGGGGCCTGCCATTCATGCCCAAGAAGACTCCAGGCTGGAATCACCACCAAAGGGGATTCAACGAAATACCGAGAAAAGGGTCTGACTACTTGTGTTAGAGAGATATTTCAGCTTTTCGTTTTTTTGAAAAAGATTTCTTATTTTTGCTTTGTCTTTCTGGGAAATGGGGTGTGTGTGGGGGGGGTGGGGGGTCAATTTAAACGATTTTAGCATAAGGGTGCAACATAACTGTAAGAGCCAATCTTAGAAAGTTAAAGCTTTGAATTAAACTCATATTATTAGTGTTTGCTTACTTTCAATAGAATATGGATGGATGGATTTAAATTTTTGTCATAACCGTAGACAATGGTATAGCCTTTTCCGCCATAAGTTAGTAAGAGATCGAACTTTCTTGCTATAACTAAGATATGGTGTGTTAATTGTGTCAGATGTTGTTTAGAAGAGGTCCCAGTGCACAGGGACTTAAAAGAACCATTTTCTACTTAGAAGTGGGATAGGCATACAGTTTTCTGAACATTTAGAAATGGTCCATAAACGTTTTGAAGTGATTTGTAATGATTTGAAATGTACCAAGATTTAAACTTTGAACAGAACTTTTCTTAACAAGAATCTTTTCTCTTTTTTTCCTATTTCAATTTTCTTTTTTTTTGTGTGTGAACTGTTTTACCTTGAATTTTAACTAAAACTTTTAAAAACTAAGATATTTTGTCTGTGGAATCATATCAGCACATCAGGCTTTTATTGAATTCAATTTTTATGCTAGAGCTGCTGAACTTTAGTAATTTTGGAAAAAACACAGCTACAATAATAAAGTGTGTAAAAGGTGAAGGGGCTTGAATTCTTTCTGAAGGGGTTGCATAGTGAACAAATCCTTCTTCTTCTTCTTTCGGCTGCTCCCTTTAGGGGTTGCCACAGCGGATCATCTTCTTCCATATCTTCCTGTCCTCCATATCTTGTTCTGTTACACCCATCACCTGCATCTCCCCTCTCACCACATCCATAAACCTTCTCTTAGGCCTTCCTCTTTTCCTCTTCCCTGGCAGCTCTATCCTTAGCATCCTTCTCCCAATATCCCCAGCACTTCTCCTCTGCACATGTCCAAACCAATGCAATCTCGCCTCTCTGACTTTGTCTCCCAACCATCCAACTTGAGCTGACCCTCTAATGTCCTCATTTCTAATCCTATCCATCCTCGTCACACCCAATGCAAATCTTAGCATCTTTAACTCTGAAACCTCCAGCTCTGTCTCCTGCTTTCTGGTCAGTGCCACCGTCTCCAACCCATATAACATAGCTGGTCTCACTACCGTTCTGTAGACCTTCCCTTTCACTCTTGCTGATACCTGTCTGTCACAAATCACTCCTGACACTCTTCTCCACCCATTTCACCCTGCCTGCACTCTCTTTTTCACCTCTCTTCCATACTCCCCATTACTCTGTACTGTTGATCCCAAGTATTTAAACTCATCCACCTTCGCCAACTCTACTCCCTGCATCCTCACCATTCCACTGACCTTCCTCTCATTTACACACATGTGTTCTGTCTTGTTCCTACTGACCTTCATTCCTCTCCTCTCTGGAGCATATCTCCACCTCTCCAGAGTCTCCTCAACCTGCTCCCTACTATCGCTACAGATCACAATATCATCAGCAAACATCATACTCCACAGGGACTCCTGTCTAATCTCATCTGTCAACCTGTCCATCACCATTGCAAATAAGAAAGGGCTCAGAGCCGATTCCTGATGTAATCCCACCTCCAACTTGAATGCATCTGTCATTCCTACCGCAGACCTGACCACTGTCACACTTCCCTCGTACATATCCTGTACAACTCTTACGTACTTCTCTGCCACTCCCGACTTCCTCATACAATACCACAGCTCCTCTCGAGGCACCCTGTCATATGCTTTCTCCTGGTCCACAAAGACGCAATGCAAATCCTTCTGGCCTTCTCTAAACTTCTCCATCAACATCCTCAGAGCAAACATTGCATCTGTGGTGCTCTTTCTTGGCATGAAACCATACTGCTGCTCACTAATCATCACCTAACTTCTTAACCTAGCTTCCACTACACTTTTGTGACCCTCAAATAGACAACCCTTTTGTTCTCTGGTCTTCTTTTCATATATATGACCCATGATCTTAAGACCCTGGGGTACTAAAAGCTGCAACTCGTGTTCCCTCTGTTTGTCAGTGGATTCCAATCCTCCTTGGGGTGAACATTTAATGGACGCACAGGTGGAGCTTGTGTGTCAGCATATGCTGCAATGGCCTGGGCACTATATCCACAGCTGGTTACCATTTTGCACCCCTAACCCTAAACTGGATAAACTCTTTCCACCTTAAATAGACTATTTGTGGAAAACAATATTCACTTTCTCTTTTTTTGTTTTTAGGAGGTTGGCAGCATCATAGGAAAGGTAAGACATTTAACTTTCTTTTTTTGTTTTTTCCAAAATTTGGCAGAGGTACTCGGAAAAAGATTGCTAGACAATTTACCTGTGTTGTGAACATTTATCATTAGTTTTGACAGACAGATTGTACTTTATTTGTTCTAAAGGGAAACATAGCTTTATTAGAAGCTCAAGAAATATACAAATTACCAAAAAAGAAGAAAATAAAAGTTTTGACTTGGCTGATGACAAGAAAGCAGACGCAGAAGGGTATTGTAAAAATGTACTGCTATATCTTTGAAAGAGTGGCATCATTAAGGGGGCTTCATTATTAGGCTGACACCTTTATCCAAAGTAAATTACAACATTTGGAATACAATTGGTTCCATTTCTTTTGTTTTTCCAATTGCAGCACAAGCAGATGAAGTGAAATGCTCATTTGCAGGATTTGAATTCGCAACCTCAGCATTTAAATGTCTAAAGCCTTAACCACTATAACACACTGCCTAAAAATAATTAGATTTTTGCTTGGACATTTGTAAATCCCAGTTACAGGGCCAGCAGGGCTCAAACTTGTGTCGGTACACTGAGTAGGGCCACTGCCTTTACGTTTGAGCCACTAAAGACCCTCAATATGACTAGAACATGTATTATTATTGTATTATTATTAGTCTGACACCGTTATCCATTTGAGGCACAATTGGTTGTATTTCTTTTTTTTTTTGTTTTGTTTATGAATGATCAAAGATGTCGTGGAGTTGAGGTATTTCTTCATTATTGATCCTCTGGTTTTCTGTTGAAAAAAGTGAAAAGGCATTACCGTATATAATCACGTTTAAGTTCTCCTGCAGATAAGTTGGGGCTTGATTTTAGCGTATAATTTCCAGTATTTTATAATGTCGGTCAAATGCGGAAAACTCACACTATTGGCACAAGAGATTATGATATGCCAATGTCTGCCTGAGAGAGTAACCACGGTGCATACCGCCTTTTTTTTTCTATGAATTGTGCCTACGTGACCACACGGTAATACCCAAACTATTCCGAAGTGACGTTTGCACTGTTTCGTGTTTTTTGTATCTCACACCCTCATACACCTTTATCATAAGAGCATCCCTTACCTACGATGGAGCATTTGATCCGAAGAAAATATGAAACTGGTTTTAAATTAAAGTCATTGAAGTAGCGAAAGAAATTGGTAACTGCGCTGTTGTAACAAAATTCGATGTATCTGAGAAACTGGTGTGAGACTGAAGGAGGCAAGAAGATGTAAAAAAAAAAATTTAAGTGTCGTATTTTTTGAACGGGTGTATAAGTCGGGGTCTGATTTTATGATCAATTTTTTGGGTTTCAAGACCCTAATTATACGCGAGTACATACAGTAATACTCTGTTCCAATCCTCTATCTTTCGTTCTTTCACACTCATTTGAGCCCTTTGGTTGCCCCCTAAGCACACGTGTGTGTGTATTCACCATATCATAGACTTCCCACTTGTCCATGGGTAGCTTCTACCTTGCAACCCTGCTCAGGATTCAGTAGGCTTGGAAAAAACAATGGCATGGTATAATACGATGGTTAAAGGAGCTGCCTTCGAGATCCACAGATGTTGAGTCAAGTCCCGATCTGATCTCCATTTAGGTGCCGTTTACTCGTCCTCCCCATCATCTTGTAGGTTTTCTCTATCTAAATCCCAAAGAGCACTCAGAGTTGACCAACTGTGATGGGCCGGTGGCCAGTCCAGGGTTGTTTCCTGCCCTTTCTTTATCTGGTACTCCCAAGATAAGCTCTTGCTAGATAGATAGATAGATAGATAGATAGATAGATAGATAGATAGATAGATAGATAGATAGATAGATAGATAGATAGATAGATAGATAGATAGATAGATAGATAGATAGATAGATAGATAGATACTTTATTAATCCCAAGGGGAAATTCACAAATCCCAAGGGGAAATTCAGGAAATGGAGGTGTGGATTCTTTATCGTTTAATTGATTCTGCCACTAGTAATTGTTTAAAATGTTTAGTGCCATTAATCACTTTTTTAAAAGTCTACATTTGGAATGTAGTTCAACTTTAGTTTAATTAAAACAACAGCACTTTAATATCCATGAATCATGTAATTAACTTTGCAGACAATCCAGTTTTACTATAAGAAGGCCTGTAACATTGTGAATCTGGAAAAGGAGCAAATAGGAAGACGTTCATTCCTCACTTTCGCTCACTTGAGACACAATTGGTTATATTCCTTTTTTCTGTTTTGTTTATTTTTCCAATTGACGCACAGACAGGTGAAGTGACTTGCTAATTGTCACACAGTGTCAGTAGTGAGATTTAGATCAACAGCCTGAGGTTTTAAACTCCAAAGCCTTAACCACTACACCACACTCCCTGCCCTGTCCAGCTCTTGATTTCTGAGAGTCCTCTCCACAACTCCTCTGCTGAACTTAGGCCACCAGCCACTGATCTTCGAGAGCTCATCCCTTCCGCTGGAGACACCACCAACGTTTCTGAAAGTTTCATCATTGTCAGAGGAGAGGCCTATGCCCTGCTGAAGCTAGCGACGCCCCGGCATTGAAGGAGCGCCAATAGAGCATGTCTTGACACACTTCTGCTGATTAATGTGGTAGCTAAAGGGTGTAATGTTGATACCCCACAAAATGTATGTCTTGCTCCCCTTTCAGGTTCGGACCTAAAGATGATCTTCATAGTCTTTTACTCCTTTAATTACAGCCATTGAAGTCCCCATCAAGTGTTTTTCTTAACGTAAACCCAAAGTAGGGGCTGCTGATACACATTCAAGGATGTGTGATCTTTGTGTACCTCACCTACCCACAAGGGTGGCTGCTATCTGTTGTGTAAGGCGTTGTTATTAGAATTGCTCAAGGAGCTACACATCATAAAAGTTCTTACTTTATATATAATACTTTTTCCTCAGCAGGCTTTATAAAGGTTATAGCATCAATACTGCATAGATCAGTGGATTCTTGTAGAGAGAATGACCTGCTAAAATTCCAGTAATGCAGAATTTTCTGGCCACCATTTCCTGAGACTCCTATTGCTTGCTCAGCCCCCTTTGTGCTCCCTGGTAACACTCGGCTCTCTCTCGACCCTCTTAACAGTCAGTTCAAACCAGGATTTCACTCCACACTTTCATGAAAGTTTAACACTGCAACCAGTGCCAGCTTACCACGCTGCAGATGGCCTTGGATGTTGAACTGGGTAAGGGATTCGTGATGCCTGTCACTTCTGGCAGCCTTATGTGCTTGAAATTGACACCTGACTTCACTTGTGACTGAAAATGTGACTCTGTGAAGAGCAAATAAAAGAAAACCACAACACTGGCATACTACGTCAAGATTAAGAGGGCCCCAATGGGAAATTGAAAACCCTCAGATCAAAAAGAGTAGAAATTAATGAGATGTACAGAACAATGACACCACTGTTTAGAACTAGAGGTTAGGACATGGGACTGCATAGCACTTGGATGCCAGTTCGGTTTCTATCATTAGTTCAATGTGTTAAAGTTATGGAAATACATCTGTACAATACTTTCTTAAACTACGGGTTGCATGCTGTCTGGATTTGGACCACGAAGACTTCTGATTAATAATAGTACATAATAGGAAAGCTTGGCGCTCAGTTTGTGGGGTGTCTTGTGATGTGTCGCTGAGTGCAGTTTAAGCAAACGCCATCGATCCACTACTATCGGTGTCAGCGATGCTGCAAGGGGGAATGATGATGGTTGCCGGTGACTGTACTTGGAGAATAGGGATAACTATTGGCAGTGATTCTCCAAGGCGGTAGCGATTCTCTAAGGTGACGGTGGCTGGCAATTCAGGGTTTCAAAAATGGCAAAATTGGGTTGTGAAAAAAAGGTTTAAGATCCACTGCTCTAAATGCTTTGGGATATTGATTACAATCAAATGGCAGTATATAAAATCCCAAGGTCATCTCTTCTATCTACGACCATTTGACCCTGAGAAACTCATTATTTGTATCTGACAGTGGTGATTTGCAGGGTGATTAATGTCCTTAGCTATAAAACAAGAGGCTGAAGGTTCAGCACCCACCAGTGACCCACCGGATGACCCTCAGAGTATCACTTAACCTGCTTATGCTCACAATGTAAAATATACTGTACTTTGAGATTTATATTAAGGGAAAAGTGGCAGGTGAAATGTTAAGGTCACTGCTGGAATCCCTACCTGAATGTAGGGGTATGCAGTGGGGATCACCAGTGGTTAAAGGAATACTTCATCCAAAGGTAATATTTTTCCATATGTTACTTATCCCGTGTAGTTTGTAGTAATGGCCATGAAAAAATTTTAATCTCATGTTTTCATGCAGAACTAAAGAAAAAAGCTTCTGATATAACAGAACCCAATGGAGACCACTGCTGTACAACCACAAATGATGTTAAAAACCTCCAAAAAGAAAATTCCTTCCATCCCACCATCCCTTCAAGGATTTTATCGCCAATGCACGCATGCCCACTGTAGACAAAGGTCCATGCCAAATGCATTTTTGGTCATTTTAATACGTTAGAACATTAGGACAATCTAGACGAGAACAGGCCATTCAGCTCAAAGAAGCCCACCAGTCCTATCTACTTAATTCTTCTAAAATCGCCTCAAGTTGTGCTTTGAAAGTTCCTAAAGTCCTACTGTCTACCAAATTCTGCTGTGGATGGAGATCATTTTTGTTTAAATAAGCTGTTTTTGAGTGAAAATGCAATAATGTGGGCATAACCTTAGAGTGTAAACCGAGAGTTTGGTTCCCACCACTAAATTACTATGTTAAACTGCCTGAGCTTATATAAAAGAAACTGTGTGATTAATTGTAGTTTGATGTTCAGTTTTCAAGTTAATTTTTAAACAAGCAAATTGGTGAAGAATCAACCAATGCAACATAAATGGGCACATAGAGAAAAGCTGATGAGTTTTCTCTAAATGTTCTCGTCTTGCGTGACTCTTTTGTGTGTTATGTGTGTCGACCTTAACTGCTGGAACTTGAAGTGGTGCCAGACTTTGAAAATTAGGCACAACAAACTTCATCGTCAACTTTAAAAAGTACATTTTCTGGCACCTGAAGTTGTTTATTAAGGATAATGCAGCGTTGGTGAGGATTTCTTTTTTCAGAACTCAGCAGACAGACATCTCGATACAGGGAAGCGAATCACAGGATCAATTCCTTTTATAAAATTACCATCGGAAGATTGAGGATTCAGCAGTATCAAGTGGGCATCTATCACAATTTCATAACAGGAGATTTCATGGGAGGGCCAGCACCAAAAGCAAATGCTGCTGATTAAACACATTAAAAAATGGAATTAGATAAGCAAATATTTACCAGGCTTTGTGTTTCTCGGGACAGGTGACCGTTATCAGAGATGGCACTTCAGCTCCCTGGAGCTCTCCATTGCAAACGTCTGGAAGACATCCAGGCGCTGAATATTGTAGTGTTGGGTCCGGATTCTAGACAAAGGAATTGTGCTGCATTACAGGACTGTCAGACAGCTCAGATTTCACTGGGGCCTGTAGGAACTGATGCCTCATGATAAAAATAAACGGAGGCTTTTATATAGGGATTAAATTGTTATTCATTGACCACCACAGTCCTCCTTTGCTCCTACCGCCGGCACCACAACTACATTGCCCTGATCCAACAAATGTTTCAAAAGCATAGCTCATGATATATTGGTAATGCCTTTACAGCAAGTGAAGTGTGTTGTCGTTTGATTCATGGTATAAGCTCCGACATACTAGAGATATAAAAAAGTTGTACATTTATTTATGAACTGGTACATCTCCCAAAGTGACTTCCAAATTTCATAGATACAGGGCAGCTGCTACTGGTAGTTAAACAGCTGCTTATTATGACATACTGAGTCAGGGTATGGGATTGAACTAGCATCCTTATGGCTCACAGTTCATTATCTCCACCACTAGGCCACACCGTAATTTGATTTGGATTTTACTGTCACTTGTTTGTGTGCTATGGAGGTATATTTTGGACCATAAATAAATAAAAAATATGCAAAAATATAAAATTACCATGAAATGTGGCAATAAATAAATAAACAAATAACAACATGATATGTGAGTATAAATAATTAAATGTGTCACAAAATGTTTGTTGTGGCTTATTAGTTTATGCATTTATTTATTCATTCATTTGCTCATTAATTTATTTCACTGTCACTGCATGCAACATGAACTATGCCTTGAAATGAAAACTGCCATTTTCACTCGTCGAAATTGAGTGGGTGGACTCTTCTGAGTAGTGGTTTTGATTGGTGGCTCCGCTACACAGTCAACATATGGACTTTGGTTGAAATGCGCAAAGCAGTGACAGGTATAAGTGTAAGTGTAAGAAACCTGTGGCTAGAATTAATGCAGAAGGCAGTTACTTTAATTCATAAAGCTCTAAGTTCATCATCAAATAGATAGATAGATAGATGTTTTAGTGTAGTAGGCAGGATTAGATAGATAGATAGATAGATAGATAGATAGATAGATAGATAGATAGATAGATAGATAGATAGATAGATAGATAGATAGATAGATAGATAGATAGATAGATAGATAGATAGATGTTTTAGTGTAGTAGGCAGGATTAGATAGATAGATAGATGTTTTAGTGTAGTAGGCAGGATTAGATAGATAGATAGATAGATAGATAGATAGATAGATAGATAGATAGATAGATAGATAGATAGATAGATAGATAGATAGATAGATAGATAGATAGATGTTTTAGTGTAGTAGGCAGGATTAGATAGATAGATAGATAGATAGATAGATAGATAGATAGATAGATAGATAGATAGATAGATAGATAGATAGATAGATAGATAGATAGATAGATAGATAGATAGATGTTTTAGTGTAGTAGGCAGGATTAGATAGATAGATAGATAGATAGATAGATAGATAGATAGATAGATAGATAGATAGATAGATAGATAGATAGATAGATAGATAGATAGATAGATAGATAGATAGATTTATTGATTGATTGATTGTCCCAAGGGGGAACTTTACTACGGAAGCTGAATCAATAAACAAGTAAATGCATAAATATTATAACAAATAAATGCACACAGCAATTGCTAAAATGAAAACAAAGCATATGTCTTGGCTAAAGATGAAAAGAGAAGACCCAGACCCAGTAAAGCATTATAAAGCCATATTGCAATAGTTATAAAGGAGACTCTGTAGTGTTTCCTTTCACCCTTTTGTTGAATAATTTGTTGACTAAAAGTCCTCAGTGCTAGTGCTGTAGAGTAAGGGTGTGCGGCATTGCTCATAACAGCACTCAATTTTGTCTTCACTCTGCTCTCGACTACTGAAAGAAAAATAACTGAGTGTTTTGTACACTGGGGTTTGGCAGATTTCAACAGATTCTCTGATTGCTTCTGGGAGGTCTGTCCACAGGTCCTTTTTCTGCAAATGGATGAGAGCATTGATATGTATGGACCCCTCTCTGATTGTAGATTCCATATCCAGTGCTCAACAAGTCCTTCTCCAGCTTTGTTTCCCTCAAGATGCCCCACTCCAGCAGGTTTTAACTGGGTAACCCACCGGTCTTTTAGTGTAACCCCTAACTCAGTGGAACAGGTTATGCCTTCCTTTAATACATGCCTTTCTAATAAAATGCAGATCCATGAATTTGGAGTTTTCCTTTATGATGAACGTAGCCCATCAGTCTACATCATCCGGATCCCAAGTGGATATTCAGTACTTTATTGTTACGGCTTGTATGCCTTAGACTGGCATCAACTCCTTCATAATTTTGCTTTGAAAAATGAATCTTTTTAGCAATATTCTTTTCAAAACAGTAATATGGATGCCCCATTCTAGGTGGGGACTGTTTGTCAATTTTTCTCTGTGCTGTCAGAATAGACCTCAGCTCCCTGCTCCTCTGAACTGAATATGTGGGTTAGAAAATGAATGGATTGAAGCTGTAATACACACACACACTCACACACACACACACACATATATATAAAATATTGTATATTTTATTTTATTTATACATATAGTGGTTGTCCAAGGGAATGAAGGATTGAGATACAAGATAAATATTGGGGTGCCAATTCGGTCATCCCCGTTTACTTCTACTGTCCACTAATACCAGCATGCAGTGATGCAGTAACAAACAACAGATTTTGCCCAATGGCGTTATAAACAGCAGAAATAATATCTCTCAAGGGCTTCTTTAGGTCACACGGGATGAAAGTATGAAGGAGCTCCGTCCCTTCGCTCTCCCAGTCAGTGAGTGACACCTCCTTCCAGGTGGCTGCACTTTTATGGTCCGGAGACAGGAAGGGGTGGAGTCAGATGGCCTCATGGGACAGTTTCTCAGCTCTGTTCAGGCAAAGGAACATAGTTAGTGGCATTGCCACCACTCAGGGGGATTACATACCTGGAAGGAACCTAGAAGGTGAACTTCTGATGTGCAATACGAGTTTACATAAAATAGATATATAATTAATAGAAAAGTAGAATCCTTATATATAATATTGTATTCTATATTTCTAAAAATAAGTAATAAGATCAGATGACCGGGAGGACAGAAAAAAACAAAACAAAAAAACTCCAGTTAAGTTGGAGAGAAATCAAAGTCTGCCACCTGACTTTTAACTCTCTTTTATTTTTGATTTTAACATTGATTTTATGCCCCATCAGAACACTTGTTTTTAGGGGTTATTTATTTATTGAACTGCACTGCACTTTTGAGCACAATCTGACTGTTTGTAATAAACCCCACTAAGCACTGCACTCCTCCATACTCAGTACATGACTATCGATGTCTGGGAAACGGGTAATGTCAAGGTTGTGGGCACCTGGGTGCCACTAGTAGTAGTAGTAGTCATAATGTCACGTGTATAGAAGACAATGAAATTATCATTTATGGGTCCAAAAAACTATGCAACACCTCACCGCTCTTCAGAACCATAATAAGCAAAAATATATTCAAATGTAAAATTTCCTTTTATTTAAGAGCAAACGCAAATCACTGTCCTAAACTCAGTTGTACAGCCAGCTAAGCTATGGAGTTTTCCTCGGGGTCTTTCCACAAGGCTTCAGTAAGTGGAACCCCAGAAACCGGAGTCAGCATTGTATCCCTGCCACTAGAACACTAGCACAAGGAATTCTGACATTCTTAAAAGAAATTTGAGACAAACTCACAAGTCTCCAATAATGTTTTTGCTGTTTTTTTTTCCCACAGAAAGGAGAAACGGTGAAAAGAATTAGAGAAGAGGTAAGTATGTTTTCTAAATGTATAAAATGTTGATTTTTTTATATAGCACTTATCTGAATGGCTAATATAAGAAAGCATTTTACAAGAAATACAATAATTGGGATCATTAAATCAAGACATTTTTAATCTGCCTTTCCAAGTAAGCATTGTATAAAAGGTTTAAGAAAAACACTCCATTGTTATAATATATTTCATCAGACATTGTTTTAAACAGGCAAAATAGTAATTGTAATCATAACATAACACTCACAAATTAGATTCATTCAAGGTAGAATGGAGCCTAAAATGGCAGCACTGAAAACAAGGCAGGAACCCTCAGTGAGGCGCCAGTTCATCAAACGTGCACTCACCAACGTAAAAAATTTAAAGCGCCAATTCACCTTGTTATTAATATTATTATTACTACTACTACTACTAATAATATTAATAATAATAATTCTTTACATTTATATAGTGCTTTTTTCACTACTAAAAGAGCTTCAGTGAGTGGGGTGCCACTTCAACCACCACTAATGTACATCCACCTGAATGATGAGATATGGCAGCCATTTTGTGCCAGTACACTCACCACACATTAGCTGCTAGGTGGTGAGGTGGTGAGAGATAGCCAGTTAGAGACAGGGGATGATTAGGGGGCCACAATGACCAGGCCATGGGGGGCAATTTATTCTGGAACCCGGGATACACCCTGCTGTTTACAAAGGATTCCCAGGGATATATTATGACCACAGAGAGTCAGGACTTCTGTGCCATTTTTATGCACTGGGGCATTGGTATCCACATTGAGACCACAGGGTAAGCGCCCCCTGCCGGCCTCACCAACACCTTTTCCAGCAGCAACGCAAGCTTTTCCTGGTTGGTCTACCATCCAAGTACTGGCTGGGTCTGAACGTGCTTATCTTCAGGTGGGGGACCTCTTCTGAAGTGCATGTGGTATGGCTGCTGGCATTGCTCTATGTTATGCATTGTATCTTAACAATCTGATAAAAAAGTTTACTAAATATCCAATAATGCATTTACCTGCAGTGGATTTAATTTCATTTTCAAACTCTTTACTTTTGGACAGTTTATTGTCTTGTGGATTTACTTTTAAATTGATAAATGTACATCTTTTGCCATTAAATCCACACTCAGTGGCCCATAATGACAAAGTGAAGACATGTTTTCAGAAAGGCTTTGCAAATTTATTAAAAATCAAAAACTGAAATTTCTCTTTCATATATGTATTCCGTTGCTTTGCTCTGGCACTCCTAATTTTATTTTTTTTGGTCATGTGTATTACTGAAAGACACATGTATACTGCAAAGTTGTCTCTAATGTTCAGTACCCAGATTGTCTCTGTCACATTCTCCATTGTTTCTATAAAGTATGCAGTTGAATTTGGCCTCTTTAAGTGGGGAGAACCAAGATGATAATTGGCTGTGACCAACTACACCTAATTGGCAAACGTTTGTTTTGCAGAGCAGTGCACGCATCAACATCTCCGAGGGGTCTTGTCCGGAGCGAATCATCACAATCACTGGATCAACAGATGCTGTTTTCAGAGCTTTCACCATGATCACACTCAAACTGCAAGAAGTAAGTGTGTGAGGTGCTTAGCAGGCACTTGGGGACACCACAGATTTGTGTGACTGTTTGCTGTGCCCACCTCCTATTTTAAACCAATGGTTTTGTTTTTTTTCCCCTCCTGCTGGGCTGTGGGTTCATGAAATGAGATTATATGGGCCAGATAGTCCAGTGGTCTACTGTCACCCTGTTTTTTGAATGGTTGTATATAAGAATACATCTCAATGTCTTGTGGACCTGGTATTAAATATTAGATGTATGCCTTAAATACTGTGATCATGATGTTATCATGATATTAATTATATTAGTGTAATTTTGTGTTAAATTAATACTTTGGTAATGATATCATAATAAAATAATATTAATGATATCAATATACTTCAATATCAATATTAATGATATCATTCATTCTTGTTAACTGAATACTTTGGTAATTATATTATCAAATTAATCAGCTTTCTCAATCTTTAAATATTTGCAACCTGAGTTTTCATAACAGTTTTCATCGCGCCCTGTAACATTGTTTTGAAACCCTAATAAAATTTATTCTTATATTTTTTGCTGCCGATACACCACTACAAGTTTAAAATTTCCCTACGAATAGCGAAATTACTCCACATATGGCAACATTCGCACCCCACAGTTTGATATTAATGATGTTATTCTTATTTTCTGTTAACTGAATACTTTTCCAAAGATTAATGATATTGTCATGATATCCGTGGTATTAGTGTAATTTATTGTTAACTATATACTTTTGTAATGATATTCTCATGATATTAATGATGTTTTTAATAATACTATTTTGGTAATTATATTATCATGCTATAAATGATGCTGGTAATGGTAATATGGTTAATGGTATATTTGTTTGTGTATTAAATACCGTGATAATGATATTATCACGATATTAATAATATTATTGATAATGTAATTGTGTGTGTGTTGAATACTATAGTTATGACATTAGTATGACATTAATGATGTTGTTAATAGTATAACTGTATGCATTAAATGCCATGGTAAAAATTTATAATAATAATAATATATTTTTATATACTTTGTTAACCCCAAGAAGAAATTATCTTTTCTGGGGGTAACAGTACAGGGTCAGCCATTATTCAGCACCCCTGGAGCAATTTTCAGGTTAAGAGCCTTACTCAAGAGCCCAACGGAACCAGCAGCCTTCCAGATAGCAGCACAGATCCATTGCCACAGAGCCACCATTCCATCTTTTTATAATCATTATCATGATTGGTTATTTTTTGTTATTAACTTGTCATGTTTTGTCAGAAATTCCATCTTTTTATCTGTTTTTGAGGTTAGTCTAGTTATTCGGATGTTTGCTTTATTTTCTCAGTTGTATTTTAAGAGGTTTTTTTTCCCACAATGCCATTTTGTTTTCCCATGCGAAGCGTGCTTTTGTGTAGTTTTGTTTTGTTAGTTGCCATGTAATCGCCAGCAATGACATCAGAGGTCACAAACAAAGTGATATGAGGAGTCATGGAGTATAAACGTTGATGCATGAGGTCACTTCATTGTCCAAGTCTGGTAATTGTCTAAAAGAAAATATCAAAGTTTGTTTGTGTGTTTCACATGCTTAGGTCTTACTTCACTTCTTGTTTTTGACTATGAGTCTGGGTTATGCTTTGGGCTTTAATGCTTGGTGTTTTGATCATTCGGTTTTGACTTCTGTTTTGCTGTTCAACTCCTGTTCATCTCCCAGTCTGTTCATTTCCTTGGTAACACAACAGTCATGCTATTAATGTTTCTGATAATACAGTATTTTGTGTGAACTGCATAGCATAGTAATGGCAATGTTATGATACTAATAATGTTATTGATATTATCGATATCAACTACTGTGGTAATGATATTATTATTATTATATTAATAATATCATTAATATCACAATAGAATAAGCATATCAATGATAATAATTTAAGAATGTTCTCATGGGATGGTGAGGCAATGTAGTGTTTAGCACTGCTGTCTGACTTCTCCTGAGACCCGCGTTTGGATCTCGGCCCAGCCACCATCTTTGTGGAGTCTGCACTTTTTACACAGATCTTTTGGAGTTTTCTTAGGGTATTTTAGTTTTTTTGACATTTCTCAGAGACATGCATGTTAAGCTAATTGGTGTCTCTAATTGGGCCCAGTGTGAGTAACAGTGGGTGTAAAGTGTGATGGATTTGTATCCTGCTCAGGGCTTTTACATCTCCTGATGATGCTTGGACAGGCTCCAGTTTACAGTGGAAAAGATCTGACTAGAAAATGAATGGAATGATTAATGGACTTTCTTTTCATCCACTGCTAGTATCTGCTTTGTGAATATATTTTTGGTTGTACTACCCAGCTAATCTGTGAACCTTTAAATGAACAGGCAAGTTCAAACTGTGGATAAGTGGATGGATGGACTGATTCGTCTTCTGCCGTAACTGCTAGAATGGGGCATTTGAGAAAAATAGAAAAGCTCTTTTTCAGTTTTACCTTAACAACTAAATGTCATGAGCCTACATTATAACAAAATGTCAAATTTCACACACCTCATGATGTAAAATGTATTTCCTAATACTTCTGTGGCAGTGCACAAGCTGACATTATAAGACAAAAGACAATCCTGGAAGGGACACTAGTCCCTCATGGAGAGCACTCAGACACAAACTCTATTAATGAGCCCATTTATGAAATCTGCTCCTAATCCAGATATTTTTATCTGACTTGTTGTTCATATATTTATTTTTCATTTTCACACTGAGATTTTCAGTGTCAGGTTTAGAAGGTACACACATGACAAAAAAGGGGGTTGAGGCCTCTCTCCACATACACCATAAAGGCAGGCCAGGACCTTCACTGGCAGTCTGGATGAGGCTCCTCCAGTGCAGCTAACTCCCAACTACCAACAGTAGGCATTGACCTTACTAGACCCAAACAATGGAGATATTGAATTAAAGTTTAAAAATAAAGTTAACTGTGGTGGGTTGGCACCCTGCCCGGGATTGGTTCCTGCCTTGTGCCCTGTGTTGGCTGGGATTGGCTCCAGCAGACCCCCGTGACCCTGTGTTCGGGTTCAGCGGGTTGGATGATGGATGGATGAAATAAAGTTAAATGTTCCAAAATGCCTCACAAGAGAAATAACTTATAACACAAAAACTCTGGGGTGTGACCTAAAGGCAACACAAATCCTTTATAAAATAAAACTATTTTTTTTGCAGAAAAGGAATAACAAAAGGATCCCAAAAGTGTTGAGTGTTTCTAAAGGGAAATCCTAAGAGAAACAAATCTCAATACACTTATCCAGAAATCATAATCTATAAAATGTAGCAAAATAATCAAAGAACCGGCAACAGGCAAAGAAATGGCAGTACTCGGGAACACTCCAAATGACTTCATTGAAAACGCTGCTAAGGCCTTTACAGTGGTGATGTCAGGGTGGCCCCGCCTCCTGAGGTACCACCCACAAAGCACAAGGAATGTCTGCATATTTAAGGAGACATAAATAACATAAACAGATGAAAACAAAAATTTAAATACTAGCCAGGGACAAAATCCTGTCTGAAACACAACACAGACTATTGTTATATTTCTAAAAGAATTTTTGTTTTAGTGAGGCACATCCTGGGACTAGCATTGTACACTTGGTCAATGCAACAACATTACTAAATTGGCATGGTATTACTTAAGGTGAGTGTACTCTGTGTGGAAATGCCCCCCCATCCTCCCCCCCCCCACTGTTACCCCGTTGTGACACTGTGCTCAATAAGCAGGTTAGAAAATGCGTTCTTTGGGTGGATAGTTAACTTATTAAACAAAATGAGCCTCTGTTACATTAATGGTCACTGTCTTTACTCATCTTTCCATTTTGTATTCCCCATTTAATCATACAGGATCTCAGTACACTGGTATCTAATGGCACAGTTACCAGCACACCACCAGTGACCCTGCGACTAGTCATCCCTGCCAGTCAGTGTGGCTCATTAATCGGAAAAGGCGGCTCCAAGATCAAAGAAATCAGAGAGGTCAGCACATCTCTGTTTATTTATTTACCTTTTTAATAGTATACTTGTATTGATGAATTTCCTGAAATGTTCTTAGCATTTTATTGGAAAGTAGTTGAGAATTTAGTGATTTTATTTATATGAAGTATTTTTTACCTCACTGTTATCAATCATTAAATAGATCACTTGATCAATAAATCATTCTGTGTTTTACACAATGTTCATCACGCAATACATCACTACAAGGTGCTCTGCAAAACAAACAAGAAAACATTTCAAAGTCAAAACTCTAAATGTAACAAGTTTGAAGACAGGGTAAGACATAAGTAAGAGTGGACAGTAAACTGGAGAAGATGGCCAGGGTAAGATGGCAATAGTGTCGAAACAGAATGAAGAATCAAGTCCTTGATGGAGCTTGATGAACAGACCTAGGCAGAGATGTCGATGCATACCAGCCCCTCCCCAGCGTTATTCCTCCTTCTGAAGCTACAATGTCCCCCTGTGGAATTCATTCTTGAAAAATTCCAAGAGACCACCCTTAACCCCCCTGAATAGGAATGCACCATAACAATGTTTGTTGAATTCCACATTTCTTAAAGTGCGATGATTGGACTATGCAGCCCTGAAAAAACTGCCCTTAGGGGGACATGCTGACCATCAAATAACACACAGGTGCACGCCTTAGTAGGCATAGAAGGTTTCATGTTTCTGGGGCCCATGAGAGCACAGCTGTGTTGCTGAGAGTCAGGGCAGACAGACAAAAGTCATCCAAACATTGAAGTTTTCTCTGCATGTGTTACATTTTTGGATAGACTTCAGCTGTTTCCGTGGCATGTTTTACACAAATTGTTTATGTTCTTTTTGTCATCTTAATGACATAGTAGAACATTAGATCCTGAAAAAGATGAGAAGAGCTAATCCGTTTAAGAGATGAGTCAAATACTAATCACAGCTGTCTGGAGCATAATATATTTTATTATTATTTTTATTATTTTATTAATTTTTTTTAATAACCCATTCGGAGCTCTGAGTTGTGATGTTTCACCACCTCACTCCACCACATTCACGAGATTTTCTGGTGAGGTTACTCAGAGGAACACGAGGTCACTGTTGATTTGCTACATGTTCATTTAATATGAGAAACTTTATATTTTTTATGAAAATAAAGAGTAAACTAAACATATTAAATGTATATCACTTTCAGCAGTTTATACAATTAACTACAGTGAAAAGTCATCATCACATCACAGCTCGGAGAATTTGGGTAGCTTTGTTGTTTCTGAAATGTCCAACTTGTACCCCAGAGTTCATAGGGCGTTCACATGGAATTTCCAACTCCAAACTATCTGTGCGATAGCATGTGAATGCAGCATTATAAAGGCCTGTGTCTGGAGGGCCTGCCTCTTTAGGTTCAAATATAAAAGACAAAAAACTTAGAACACAGGAAAAATATTAACTGAACGAAAAACATAAATACATCAGCATCAATACACAAAATACTTCTTAAGAAGTAATAACCTATAACAAGAAGAAAGACAAAAACATTTTAAAAGCATCATTTACAAAGGAAAGCACAAAGTACAATAAAAGAAAGAAATTAAAAGAAAAAACACTTCAGCTACTGATGAAATCTCTTTCTGTATCAAAATGCCGCGCAGAACTTATCAGCCTAGCTGTAAACTCAAGACGCAGGCTTAATTTATTTATTTGTACAAAAAAGGCCAGACTGAAAAAAATATAAATTTTAGGGTTTTGGTTTCTGTTTTTAGTTCTTGACGTGGATTTCTGAGATCAAATATTCATTTTTGGGTTTTTAAGGCTCCCAATTATGATTATGAAATTTATTTGTGGAAATTCCAGTCAGATAAAAAGTTAAATAATTTTTTGTACTATTTCTTCTCTCGTGATTGCTGCTCTGTTTGGTTCCCATCGTTATGGACTGCTTCATGCGTTGCTAGGGGCGTGTCCTTGGAGGTTGTGACCTTTTTAGTAATAGCACAACAGGATAAAAATTAATTTAGGAATTTACTTCCTCAGCGAGTTGCGGATACAAAGTTCTTTTTTGAATCTCTCTTTCTAAATGTTGTTGGTCATTTTTTTTTCTGGTTCTGACCTTTCTGCCCTTTCTTTTTTCCAATGGTTTGTCACCCTTGCTTTGGTTTTGATGCTCAGGTCTTTCTTTCTTTTCTGTTACTTGTATTTTCTCCCAAGTATTTCTCAAGTCTAGTCAGTTCACTGGCATAACAATCACCATAGGAGAAGAAGGGAACCATAAAGCCCCTGGCCCACCATAAACTAAACAATTTTCCTTTATCTTAATACATAATTCGCCAGTCTCCTCACTCACTCACTCACGTCCGTCCGAAGCCGAATGCGCAGTCGCCTTCTGCGCACGTCGCCTTCTGCGCATGTCCGAAAAAACCCGAAAAAACCTTACGAGACCGACATCGCGGCATGTGGCAGATTTACGGCCGTGAAAATTCAAAGAGAAAGGCGACTACGGCCACGAAAATTCAAAGAGAAAGGCGACTTCAACCGACATCCAACCCCAACATCGCGGGAGGCGGCGGATTTATGGCCGCAAAAATTCAAAGAGAAAGGCGACTTCGATTGAAGCTCTAGAGGCCTGAAAGGCGATTTCGACTACAGCTCAAGGCCTAATTACGCATTCATTCAATACACCTATATCAGGTTTGTGGTGCTTATACGTATTATATATTAGGTGGCCAGACAATTCCCCACATCAGTCAATTCCCCACATTCCCAACTCCCCACAATTACAATTCCCCACATCACAATTCCCCACATTGCAATTCCCCACATTGCAATTCCCCACTTCCACAACTCCCCACATTGGGATAATATGGAGTGCACTGAATTAATAATATAATGAAGGAATTCTAAAATGCAAATAGTAGTAATTAATCTCCAAAAGTTTTATTTCATGACAATTTATTGAAATGCATTACTGATTACAAAATACAAGTAACTGATATACACAAATGAACAAATGAGTTTAATACAAAATATGCTTGGTACAAAATAATGAATTAGATAAGGTCCTATTCCATTTGCTAATAATTCCACTGTACAGGTTTATCTTTACTCCCGACTAGGGTAAGTTCGCTACAGACTATCAAACGTGCAAACTTGGTGCGCGCGACGCGGAGCACGTAGATACGTTGTAAGGCGCGAGAAGAATTTTATTTGATTTATTTCGTGTTTTTATTTTTACACCATAAGTAGAGTCTATTATTTTTGAGAACTTTAATTTTGGTAATTTAAAAAAGATAAAAATCAAAAATGTTACGTTTTAGCATGTTTTAAGAAAGATTCAAAAAATAATAGAATTCAACTTACCTGTTTCAAATTTTTAAAAGGCAAATTGTATATAAAAATGCATGCTTGGATAATGTATTTTTACATATTTATTAACAAGTAGCGTTTTTAAATAAAATAATGCTCGATGTGGGGAAACGGAGGGCACGCTTTTGTATCATTATATGGACTGTCTTATATAGTACATTAGTCTATGGTTATAATAAATATTATCCCAATGTGGGGAGTTGTGGACGTGGGGAATTGTGAATTTGGGGAATTGCAATGTGGGGAATTGTGATGTGGGGAATTGTAATTGTGGGGAGTTGGGAATGTGGGGAATTGTCGAAACGGGCTCTTTGTCTAGTATTTAAATATTTAAAAAATACTAATAATTAAAAAGCAAATAAAGAACAAAGGAAAAACAAAAGTAATTTCCTAAAAGTAAACCTTAAGGGTTGACCCAAGCAAAATAAACCAATCCACAATCAAAAGCCAAAAGCAAAGTTTTAGCACTTATAGAATTGAAAATCATAATCAGAAGAGAGATACTGTAAATATTCACAAAAGTCAGTTTGTAATGAGATGCTGTCTCCAGGGTTTAATGTGAGAAAAGGTAAAGTAAGCAGGAGATGAAACGCGCAGTGAGATTCGTAAATCAAGTTAGATCTGGGAGGAGCAATCAAAACAGGCAGCCAAACCACTAGGGGCAAATCGAGAGACGAAGTCAGAGGCAAAAAGTTAAAAACCGAGACGGACCTAAATGAAGTAACTGACTCCGCTAACAACGTTTGTTTTGATTTTTGAATACAACCGAGGGATTACTCCGTTTCTAGATTTATATCTCAGGTTCACTGACGTAATACACGTGAAGAACGAAATCACATGATGTAAATCCTGTTTGCGATTTAAAATGAAACATCCAATTAAAAATAAGCAAAGTCAAAATAATAAAAATGCTTCAGGAAAAAAAAGAACCTTCTTAATGATAAAAAATTGTACACAGGTGCAAAGTAAAACTGATTACTATGACTTAATGCCCCAATGAGGAACTGACCCCACAAAGCCCACTTTACTATAGGACAGTATCTTTGCTGCAAAGTTGGGGGCTCTAGTCCCTGAGGATCTATTTTAATTGTGTGTTACATTAAGAAATACCTGTATTATTAAATAATAATTCAAACAAAGTATTCATTAAGGAACATATATCTTAATCGTTAATATTTATAAGATAATATTTAGAAAAATAAAAGAGAGAGAATCGAGCCTGGGTTGTAGACCTTGGTCGTATCATAAAAGCTGCACAATAAATTTGGTTTGATCATTTTTTGAAGTGGTTATAACAAACCCCATATTGCATACCATAAAACAACTGATCTATCGATTATCTGAAGAACTCAGCAAGATTGCAAGTTCAAAAAATCAATTGATCGTTCCCTTAGTCGACAAGGAGACTAAAAATCAGGAAGAAGTGTAAAGCCAAGTAATCTCTTAAAATTCAACAGTGTAAGATTACCAAAACTTGTCACTCTGTTCAGCAGGCCAGCTGACATGGTAAGGGCATAGTGATTGGCACCACATGGAAGGGTATAAAACAAAGCAGGATTTGCATAATTCAGATTATGTTGACCTCTTTTGTAAGCCGCTTTGGATAAAAGCTTCTGCTAAGCAAACAAATGTAAATGTAAATGTAAATGTGAAGTGGAATCAACTGTTTAGACCTAATGGGGCAGAAAGGAAAGAAAGCTTGACCAGAGTGGATGCTAGGCCTTTAACATGCAAGTATTGCTGGGCACTTCATTCCATTGTGTTCTTGCCATCTTCACAGCGCCACTGCACTACAATGGAATTGTATTTTTTGCTGATACTGTACTTCCTCTTTCAGAGCACAGGCGCTCAAGTCCAAGTGGCCGGAGACTTGCTGCCGAACTCTACAGAGCGAGGAGTGACGATATCGGGAACGCCAGATGCCATCATACAATGTGTTAAGCAGATCTGCGCTGTCATTCTGGAGGTAAAGGTTCACATATTGGACGGATTTTAATTTGATTACAAGCATAGCTTAGTGTAAGAACCAAACCTAGGAAGTTAATGTTAATGGGTAATTCACCCAAGTGTTTGCTTAATCTGAAAAGAATGTAAGTTTTATATATCTACCTAGATAAAAACCTAGGAAGTTAATGTTAATGGTTAATTCACACAAGTGTTTACTTAATCTGAAGAGAATGTAAGTTTTATATATTATAAAAGCTAGCCCGGCCACAGACAGACACGACAACGCAGTGTCCACAACACACACGTTTATTCCCAACAGTATTTGCAATTATTTACAGTTCACAGTCCTTGGTTCTTCTGGCCGCCTCCACTCCTGTCTCGCAAGCTTTGTCTTTCTTCCACCCGACTCCGGCTCTCTGATTGGAGTGAGGCGGCCCCTTTTATCCTGTCCTGGATGTGCTTCAGGTGCCTGGCGATGAACTTCCGGCAGCACTCCCCAGTGTGGCAGAAGCAGAAGCACTCCAGGCATAAACCATCCCTGGTCTGTCAGCACTTCCTGGTGTCCCGGAAGTGCTGTCCCCCAGGGATCAAGGACCGGCCGGATACCCAGGGAAACGAAGTGCCGCTCTCCCAGTTCCTCCTTCCTCCAGGCATCCCGGCAGGACAGGGTTCCTGGCCGTCTACCACAATATCTACCTAGATAACGGAAGATCCAGTTTTGCCCTTATAAGCTAACTTGTTAATGGAATAGCAGGAGGGAGTCTCGTTCATTATCGGAATTAACCAGACAAATCGCTCCACCAACTAAGAATGGCCATGCACCACCACCCACAGAATCGAGAAAGAGGTATCAATCTGTCAATCCTCTCCATGTCCGGGCCGGGTGAGGTTTCCTGTGTTGAGTCAAATTAAGCGAAAGGCTCCACACCTGGTGGTGCCCTTCCGTCAATTTCTTTAAGTTTCAGCTTTGCAGCCATACTCCCCCCGGAACCCAAAGACTTTGGTTACCCGGTTGGCTGCCTGGCGGGTCATAGGAATAACGCCAGTCGGCATCGTTTATGGTCGGAACTACGACAGTATGTGATCGTCTTCGAACCTCCGACTTTTGTTCTTGATTAATGAAAACATTCTTGGCAAATGCTTTTGCTCTCACTCGAATTGTTGGTGAGCGGGGCTCTGTGAGTTGGCAGCCGTGGCTCTGTTGTACTTGTGCCATGGTCGGCTGCTTAGTGAATTGTTGGTGGGCGTGGCTCTGTGAGTTGGCGGCCGTGGCTCTGTCTTGCATGCGTCTTGCTTGCCATGGACTTAGTGAATTCTTAGAGTTGGTGGGCGTGGCTCTGTGAGTTGTCGTCGTATCCCATGGTCTTAGAGCTGGTGGGCGGGGTGCTGGTAACAGTCAGGCGGGCTGGCGTTCTTGTCCCATACTCTTAGAGTTGGTGGGCGTGGCTCTGTGAGTTGTCGTCATATCCCATGGTGTTAGAGTTGGTGGGCGGGTCTCTGTGAGTTGGCGGGCGTGGCTATGTTGTGCGTATCCCATGGTTGTCTTGCGTGCCCTGTCGGCTGCTTAGTGAATTATATATATAGATACTCTGCTATTTCTGGTGCAACAACAGAATTATCTCGGCTTGTTAGATGGTCAGTTAGGTAGAAACAAACTGTTAGGCCCCATCCACACTGCTACATTTAAATTTAAAAAACATTGACATTATTAGTTTCATTTTCACCTTTCGTCCACACTACCCTGGAAACTTCTGAAAATGCTCTCTAGAAGTGTATACTTTTGAAAATTCTTGCCTGGGATTTCATTGTGGACAGGCAGAAATGCAGATTTTTCAAAAGCGGAGACTCTAATCATCCTTTGATTTGTTCATGCTTATTTTGTGGCCCTTCACTAATTGGATCCTGATTACTGCAACATCTCATTTACTGGTCGGTCACCCTCCTCAGATGAAAACCATATTCCAACATAGTGGGCATAGAGGAGTCTCTTTCCATGGCGCGTGTTGTGCTACTTTCCTGTGTGCATCTAAATTGCATTTTTTATAGTTTGAATTCTGTATACTTGTGCAAAAGGCAAATAATTTTCCAGTTGCTGAATTTTTGCGATAAATTTTGTGGTTGGCCGTGTTACCGTTACAGCGAAAGATTCAGAGCCCTTTGAAAATGAGATTGTAAATAACTCAGTTGACAGCCTTTTATCAATGTGTATTACTTAAACTTGATCTGTTCAATTGCTACGAGGGGAGACCCAAAAATAACAAGAATTTTTTTCTGGAGGCTGGAGGGGCATCAGTTCCGACGTTTGCCGCTAGGTGCGTGCACTAGACTGCCCTCTGTATCATTTGGCCAAGCGGCATCCTTGAATTGTTCAAGCGATTGAGTGACACAGTGTTTAGAAAACGACCCGAATTGTATCAATCAGGCGAGTGGCTTCTGCATCACGACACGCAGCATTGAGTGTGCGGTAGTTTCGCACAAAAAAACGGGATGACAATGGTTCCTCCCTCAGTCCCCGGACCTTGTACTCTGTGATTTTTTCTTATTTCCAAGAATGAAGTGGGACCTTAAAGGAAAGGGTTTTCAGGATGTAGAGGAGGTCATGAAGCAAACGACAAAGGCACTGAAGGCTATCACTTTGCAAAAGTTTCAGTAAAGTTTTGAACAATGGAAAGAGCGGTGGGAAAAGTGTATTGTGTCTCAGGGAGGGTATTTTGAGGGTAATTCAATTTTGGAACTGTTCTGAGGAATATACAATTTTTTTTTTTAATTCTCGTTATTTTTGGACACCCCTTCGTTATGTTGCACCCTTACTAAAAAACTTTTGAATTCTTTTTTTCCTCATCAAACAACACCTAATACCTCAAAATAACAAAGCAAAAACAGGATTTTGCAAACATATTTGAAGTTAAAAGGCTGAACTGTCCCATTGACACAAATATTCAGACCCTTTACTCAGCACTTAGCTGAAGTCCCTTTGGCAGTGATTCCAGCCTGGAGTCTTCAGGTGTATGGTGTGACAAGCTTCATTTTTCTCTGCAGAACCCCTGAGTTCTGTCAGGTTGGGTGGAGGCCATCAGTGGACGGCTATTTTCAGTTCTCTCCAGAGATTTTTGATTGGATTCAAGTCCAGACTCGGGCTGAGCCACTCAAGAACATTGACAGAGTTGTTCCTAAGCCACTCCTGTGTTATCTTTGCTTTGTGCTTAGTGTCATCGTCCTGATGGAATGTAAACCTTCGCCCCTGTGTGATGTCCAGAGTGCTCTGGAGAAAGTTTTCACTAAGGATATCTTTGTACTTTGCTCTGTTAAACTTTTTCTGTACCTTGTCTAGTCTCCCAGTACCTGCTGCTGAAACATAATCCCACATCATGATGCTGTCTCCACCACACATCTCTATTAGAATAGTATTTTACAGGTGATGAGTGGTTTCCATAATTTCCTCCTGACATTACACTAATCTTGGTTTCATCAAGCCATTTGTTTCTGTGGCTTTTTGTTGAGCCTTTTAGGTGCAAACATCAACTTGTTAATGGAGTATTCTTAATACTCTGCTGTATTTCTGGTGCAATAATAGAATCATCTCAGCTTGTTATATGGTCAGTTAGATAGAAATGAACTGTTAGGCCCCATCCACACGGCTACATTTACATTTAAAAAACATTGACATTAGTCTCATTTTCACCTTTCATCCACACTACCCTGGAAACTTCTGAAAATACTCTTCAGAGGTATATACTTTTGATATCTCTTGCCTGGCATGATGCTGTTTCCACCATGTATCTCTGTTAGAATGGTATTGCACAGGTGATGAGTGGTTTCCATAATTTCCTCCTGACATTACGCTTATCTTGGCTTCATCAAGCCATAGAATTTTGTTTCTGTGGCTTTTTGTTGAGTCTTTTAGGGGCCTTTTTTGCAAACGTCAATCAGACTTCCATGTGTCTTTTACAAAGCCACTCTGTCATAAATTCTAGATTAGTGGAGTGTTGTAATGATGGTTGTCCTTCCTGCTTAGAAGTTTCTCCCATTTCTACGCTGGTTCTTCAACTGGCAGGGAAATCCTGGGGGTTATTGGCAGGATTGGCACTCAAGCCACTGTAAAAAAATCTCACACTGTTCCATTCCATTTGAACTAGTGTGGTGCTGAGGTGTCACCTGTCACATGGCTGCTGAGTGCGGCTGGGTATCAGTGCATGCTCCCAACCTCTACTCTCTCTGTCTGTCTGGAATTCAGCTGGAGTGATCATTGGGTTCTTGGTCACCTCTCTTACCATGGCCCTTCTCCCACAATTGCTTAGTTTGGGCTAGTGGCAAGCTCTAGGAAGAGTCATGGTTGTTTTAAACTTCTTCCATTTAAGGATTATGGAGGCAACCACGCTCTTGGGAACTTTTTGCAGCAGAAATTTGTGTGGCCTTTCCCAGATCTGCATCTCAACACAGTCCTGCCTGTAAGATCTGCAGGCAATTCCTTCGACCTCCTGGCTATAGACAGGTGTGTGCCTTTCCTAATTAGGTCCAGTCAATTGAATTGACCACAGGTGGACCCCAACCACGGTGTAGAAACATCTAAATGTGATGCACCTGAGACAGATTTCCATAGCAGAGAGTCAAAATAATTGTATTAATGTGATATTTCAGTTTTTAATTTTTAGTAAATTTGCAAAACTTTGGTGTCGCAATCTCTCCTAATCCACTACTAATATTGTGTTTGATGGATCTTCCCAGATGGTCTTAAATTTGAGAAGGATAAATAATCTGTGGTTGCCTTTACTTCACTATTGGCACGCAGACTTCTCTTGCGCAACTGGAAGAATCCTAGTTGACCTCTTTTTTTAAGTGAGTGGGTAACTGATGTTACATATTATTTGAAATTGGAAAAAATCAAATTCTCACTTTAGAGGATCTGTTCATAACTTTTTTTAAAACCTGGCAGGATCTAATCAATAACATTTTAGAATAAACATTTATATTGAGAAAGTGGATTCTTGTCCCTTATTTATTTTAATCATTGTTATTGATTTTTTCCTTCCTTTTCTTACTATTAAAGTTTTACTCTGTTGGCTTAGCTCTTTTTCTCATGGGTTTGGGTTGATTTGATTTGAAGTTAGTTTTGTTAAATTTGACTTGCTTGTATGGAATATTATTTGCTTTTAATAAATTCAATAAAATGTAAAAAAAAAATCTTAAAACTTTCTAAAATCCTGTTTTTGCATTGTCATTCTTGGATATCGAATCTTGCTTGATTTTAAATTATAAATGACCAGTAACGGCGCACTGCACAATAGCGTGCTGTGAATACACTTGATTTATAGTTTCCATCCTCTTTCTCTATACATTTAGCATTTGTTTGCTCAGAGGTTGATGCACTTGCTGCTTCCTGAGCAGATCTTCTTTTCTCCACCCTAGTCGCCCGCTGCTTCTCTTCTTTCATCAGCATCTTTTCACGTTAAAATTGATTAAGTCAGTTGCAATTGCTTAGTATGTATTCCTTAATTTTTCACTTAAGCTGGCAATTAAGTCTTCAATCTGCCTCAAGAATGATTTAAGATATGAAGAGGTAGGGGAAGTGATGGTGAAGGTGGTAGGGAATGAGAACGGCTCCCTTACACATGTGCCACATAGCCGCCCTGCTGCACACTGATTCTACAATAAAATAAAAATAAAATGAGGAATAAAAATCCTCACCCTGAAAGTGGACAGTAGATGTCACGTAGTATATGTTTACCAAATTTCAGGTCAATAGGTCAAATGGTTTGTGAGCTACAGGTGATTTAAAATCCTGGACAGACAAACGGACAGCCACGGTAGCGTATTATACAGTGCATCCGGAAAATATTCACAGCGCATCACTTTTTCCACATTTTGTTATGTTACAGCCTTATTCCAAAATGGATTCAATTCATTTTTTTCCTCAGAATTCTACACACAACACCCCATAATGACAACGTGAAAAAAGTTTACTTGAGGTTTTTGCAAATTTATTAAAAATAAAAAAATTGAGAAAGCATATGTACATACTGTAAGTATTCACAGCCTTTGCCATGAAGCTCAAAATTGAGCTCAGGTGCATCCTGTTTCCCCTGATCATCCTTGAGATGTTTCTGCAGCTTCTTTGGAGTCCACCTGTGGTAAATTCAGTTGACTGGACATGATTTGGAAAGGCACACACCTGTCTATATAAGGTCCCACAGTTGACAGCTCATGTTAGAGCACAAACCAAGCATGAAGTCAAAGGAATTGTCTGTAGACCTATTGTAGGGATTGTCTCGAGGCACAAATCTGGGGAAGGTTACAGAAACATTTCTGCTGCTTTGAAGGTCCCAATGAGCACAGTGGCCTCCATCATCCGTAAGTGGAAGAAGTTCGAAACCACCAGGACTCTTCCTAGAGCTGGCCGGCCATCTAAACTGAGCGATCGGGGGAGAAGGGCCTTAGTCAGTGAGGTGACCAAGAACCCGATGGTCACTCTGTCAGAGCTCCAGAGATCCTCTGTGGAGAGAGGAGAACCTTCCAGAAGGACAACCATCTCTGCAGCAATCCACCAATCAGGCCTATATGGTAGAGTGGCCAGACGGAAGCCACTCCTTAGTAAAAGGCACATGGCAGCCTGCCTGGAGTTTGCCAAAAGGCACCTGAAGGACTCCCAGACCATGAGAAAGAAAATTCTCTGGTCTGATGAGACAAAGATTGAACTCTTTGGTGTGAATGCCAGGAGTCACGTTTGGAGAAAACCAGGCACCATCCCTACAGTGATGTATGGTGGTGGCAGCGTCATGCTGTGGGGATGTTTTTCAGCAGCAGGGACTGGGAGACTAGTCAGGATAAAGGGAAAGATGACTGCAGCAATGTACAGAGACATCCTGGATGAAAACCTGCTCCAGAGCGCTCTTGACCTCAGACTAGGGTGACGGTTCATCTTTCAGCAGGACAACAACCCTAAGCACACAGCCAAGATATCAAAGGAGTGGCTTCAGGACAACTCTGTGAATGTCCTTGAGTGGCCCAGACTTGAATCCGATTGAACATCTCTGGAGAGATCTTAAAATGGCTGTGCACCGACGCTTCCCATCCAAACTGATGGAGCTTGAGAGGTGCTGCAAAGAGGAATGGGCGAAACTGGCCAAGGATAGGTGTGCCAAGCTTGTGGCATCATATTCAAAAAGACTTGAGGCTGGAATTGCTGTCAAAGGTGCATCGACAAAGTATTGAGCAAAGGCTGTGAATACTTATGTATATGTTTTTTTATTTTTAATAAATTTGCAAAAACCTCAAGTAAGCTTTTTTCATGTTGTCATTATGGGGTGTTGTGTGTAGAATTCTGAGGAAAAAAATGAATTTAATCCATTTTGGAATAAGGCTGTAACATAACAAAATGTGGAAAAAGTGATGCGCTGTGAATACTTTCCGGATGCACTGTATAAGAAGATTTTAGCACAATGCAGCGACATATCAAAATCTGAAAAAATTACAGGGGTCTAAATACTTTCTAAATTCTCTATATCTGCTTTTACCGATAGACGCCAGGTCTGCTCTAGCACCGGTCAGATTCTCATAACGTGCAGCCTGAAAAATAAGAGACATTCATAACATTCTTAAAAAGATACTCTGCCTTCTTCATTACCTGTTATAATTCATCAGAAGAATATTTTAATCAAATGCATAGATCTTCTCAGGCATTAAAGCGCAGTCACGGCGTCAATGCTGTCAAGGATTACCAGCACATAATTAAAGCATCGGTTACAAGGAACTGCTTATTCATAGAAAACCTTTCCTCTAAGCACTTTAACATAAGGAGATAATTGTTTCTGAAAACAGCTTAATAAAACCAACTCATTACAACACAGAATCTCTGGCTTTCTGAAAAGAACCCTCTGACATGCACACGGTTTTATTATCGGTTTTACACCAACACACATAACAGACAACAACTCGGGCTTGTCATCCTACCCCCCACCAAACACCGAAATGTGAAAAGCACAACTCAAAGGCTCACTGTCAGATTCGCTCTAAGTCATTATCTGATTTCACATTTCTCCACTCCTCTTAGTTCCGAGATGCGTTATGAGAAAACATTCCCCAGGTAATGATCAGCCCCATTAGTGTGATGCCGTCTACATTTTATTATTTGTTCAGGTCTGCAGGTACTGGCACTCACTTTTGCTTACTCGTTTTTTCAAGCTTATTTTCTTTATCCCGGAAACTAAGTACCAGCATGTGTCCAATTAGTTCAATATCACTAAAGGGTCGGCGTCATCCTCTGTCATGAGCTGAATGATTAATTTTGAAAGGTGACTTTAATTATGAAGTGGGGCTGAGGTTGGTGCTGCTGCCTCATGGGTTCTGCCTGGTTGCTGCCTATAGAATGTGTATGTTCTCCCCATGACTACATGGGGTTTCTTTTGGGTGTGCCTGTTTTACCACCACATCACCAAACATGCGTAAATTAGGATAACTGGCCGTTCAAAGCAGGGCCGTCTTAACAGCATTATAGGCCCCCGGGCAAAGCAGTACACTGGGACCCCTACACTACACAACCACTCACAGGAATAAAAATGTAAATGGTCGATAAAATGAAACACATTTATTGTATTGGTACTTCCAACAAAATCAGTGTTTAAACATTAAAAAACATGCTGTACAGAAAAGATTAATCAACACAAACATTTGAACAATATAACATGAGCCTTGAAAAACGCAAAAATTTCACCAGATAAATAATACTCAATTGGCAAACCATTGTGATATTTGCCCGGACACCACCAGTCGAAGACCACATCTTTATCCAAATCTTGTCTTTATTTTTCTTTTCCCACAACACAACACAGTCCCGCACAACTCACAGTGCCTCTAGCCCCAGTCACCCTTCTCCTGGGCCTTTCTCTCTCTCAACGTCCCTGGGCCACCTGTCCTCTCTCTCCAGGAGCTTCGTCCTGCTCCTGCTCCCGACTCCAGCTCCCTGATAGGAGGGAGGCCCCATTTATCCTCACCCAGATGAACTCCAGGTGCTCTACCTGACGTCACGTCCTGGTGTGGCGGAAGCGTCAGGAGAACACCCGGAAGCACTCCGGGTGACCCTGGAAGGATCAACATCCATTGGCATGGCGGAAGTAAATAAGCCCCGGGCTCCATGAGGCTCAGGGCGCCCCCTGGCGGTGGATACGGGCCTCCACGGACTTGAGCCTCCCTGCTCCCCTTCCGTGGCCCTCTTCTGCTCCAGGGCGGTTGCCCCCTCGTGGCCCGGAGGACAAATATGCCACCTCTTGGTCCCTCCAGGCGTCCCGGCCGGGTCTGACCCCCAGCCATGTACGACACCATACAGACGGAGATTGCACAGTATGAAATTACTATGAATTATTTACTATTAATCAAATGTTGTGAAATTTCTTTGCAGAGAATTGAGTTGAAGTGACGTTAACATATACGCTTTAATGTTATATAGAGCACAAGATCTGTATACATACATGCACGTGAGGTTACAGAGGTGACCGTGATACTAAATCAATGGTAACACAATAACAAATATTTATTCTGTAGTTTAGTATAGTATTTATTTATTGACAGCTAGTCAGAATATACATAGATTAACATGGGGCCCCTATGCTCGTGGGGCCCCTGGGCAACTGCCCAGCGTGCCCATGCGTGAAGACGGCCCTGGTTCAAACATTGCCATAAGATGGGCTGGCCTCCTCTTGTGCTTCTGAGACCATGATCTGGGTTTCATGGGGCAGGCCTAGGGATGTTATATTATGATATAGTATATTCAGTGTGATCCACAGCAGAAAGAAACCTGACAGATATTCAAGAAATAAGCATCTAATCTAATATAACAATGCAGAATCAACCAGGTAATCTTTGCAAAGTGTATTTGAGAACGTTATGTCTTGTTACTTTAAAAGAGAAGAGTAACACTGTGTTCCAACACTGTAATGTATCTCTCTAACACTGCTATCTGTATGTTGAATGTGAATGTTCTGCATTAGAACAGCTGGAAAAATACATTATTAGGGATAGGAAAACCAATAAATAACCGATATCACCAATGCATAAACACATAGACTACGGCTATTCAATTACAAATTAATTTGGGCCGGATTTTCACACCAAGAAATTTAGCTGGGCCAGATGGTTTAAACCAACACAAATGAATGTTTTAAAAAAACAAGTAATGTTTAGCCATGGTCAGTCATTATCCAACCTGCTATATCCTAACACATGGTCACTGGAGTCTGCTGGAGCCAATCCCACCCAGCACAGGGTGCAAGGCAGGAACAAATCCCAGGCAGGGCACACACACACACTAGGGACAATGTTGGATCGCCAATGCACCTAACCTGCATATTTTTGGACTGTGGGAGGAAACCCATGCAGACACAGGGAGAACATGCAAACTCCACGCAGGTAGGACCCGGGAAGCAAACCCAGGTCTCCTTACTGTGCAGCAGCAGCGCTACCACTGCGCCACAGTGCCGCCCTGTTTAGCCATTGTTTCGTTTTTAAATTTGGTCACATCTGACACAGGCACGTCAACAAGTGATAGTAATTTCAGACAGAAACTGTCAAATAGATGATTGATGACCTTAAACCCTGCCCCAAATTATGACTTATGAAACATGATGCGTGAAAATATAATTTATGAAAATATGAATTATGAATTATGATGTATGAAATTAAGTCCCATCCCAAAATTATGAATTATGTAATTTACCTCCACACCGAATTATAGTTTATGAAATTTATGTCCTGACCCCCGAATTATGAATTATGATACTTATGCTCCCCGCCCTGACACGTAACGTCATTGTAAAATCACCAGATTCAAAACTAATAACAGGAGCCTCATTTAAAAAATACACTCTTCTTGCTTGTAATACAAAGCCAAGTAAGTGTGTACCTTTACATTCCTTACGACCTTTGTATATTTTAATATGAACGATGGGCATCGTTCAAATTATTTTAATGAGTGCTCAAAGGTACACAGGTTACTATGACTTAATTGCACACATCATATTTCATAATTCATATTTTCATAAATTATATTTTCACACGGGCAGCACGGTGGCGCAGTGGTAGCGCTGCTGCCTCGCAGTTAGGAGACCTGGGTTCGCTTCCCGGGTCCTCCCTGCATGGAGTTTGCATTTCTCCCCGTGTCTGCGTGGGTTTCCTCTGGGCGCTCCGGTTTCCTCCCACAGTCCAAAGACTTGCATGTTAGGTGGATTGGTGATTCTAAATTGGCCCTAGTGTGTGCTTGGTATTTGTGTGTGTCCTGCGGTGGGTTGGCACCCTGCCCAGGATTGGTTCCCTGCCTTGTGCCCTGTGTTGGCTGGGATTGGCTCCAGCAGACCCCCCGTGACCCTGTGTTCGGATTCAGCGGGTTGGACAATGGATGGATGGATGGATATTTTCACACATCATGTTTCATAAATCATAATTTGGGGTGGGGTTTAAGGTCATCAGTCATCCATTTGACAGTTTCTATCTGATACTACTACTATGTGTCAACTATGTTCCCTGGTACTTTTGTCAGTGTTTTGAGTTTACCCTTCAGTTGCCTCTTACTGGTCACTTATCCTCTAATATTTCCCTCCAATATCCCTCTCCTACCGCATGCCCTTCTGCTCTATCTCTTACTCCTTTTCAACACACACTTTACTTATTAAGCAGTATGGCTGCAAAGTTAACGTTAGACAAAGTATGATCTGTGTCTTCTAACCGATGGAAGAACCTTCATTCTCTTCTCCATAACCCCATGCAAACCCTCATTTTGTGATCTATTTCTTTTGGAACTTTCTGGATCTCAGAAAAGTGGGTCATCTGGTTCTGTTATTGATGCAATATCAAAGAACTTAGAGAGAATTTGGGTTGATTCTGTTCTCCATAACCCCTGTAAAACCTCTTTTTCGGATCCAGTTCTTTTAGAACTTTCCACATTTCAGAAAAGCAGGTCATCTCATTCTGCTGTTGAAGCTAGATGTTAGAGAGAATTTTAGTAAAGGGTCTGAAAAAATGATGTGCTGTGGTGGCTAAGGCTCTGGACTTTAAGCCACTGGTTTGCATGCTCAGTTCTTGACACTGTGTACTCCTGTGGAAATCGGATAATCTGCTTGTACCCTACCTGTGCTAACAGTGGACGGCTGTAATGTGTCCTGACATTGTAAGTAGCCTTGGCTAATGGTGGGTGACAAATGCAAAGTAATAAAAGCTTTTCATCTCCTAAACCTGATGATATTTTTTTTTCTGAATTGCAGTCACCACCTAAAGGAGCCACCATTCCATATCGACCAATTCCCACACAAGGACCACTTCTAATTTCTGGCAATCAGGTAAGACATGGTAGCCCGACTTAGTTCTGTGCTTACTCTTACTCAGCATCATCAGTAAAATGTACATTTTGTGTGTACCTGGAATATATTTGTGTAAATGAAAGTCTGTGTTCCTGCTTTGTACTAGATGTTGCTAGAATCTACTATATAAAAGCGGTCAGGATTGCCCTTCCGTCCCGTGAGTGCAAAGTGTAGTGGTATTCCGCTTATCACAGAATTACTACTTGCAGCTTGCGGTACGAAGCAATGCGATGTGAGCAGAGTTCTGGTGCTCCCATCGTTCCCTTGCTTTTGTGCGCGATGTGCTAGAAAAATAGACAAAATTATGTCTCTGGAAATAATTAATGTTGATGGAGTACAAATGCCTCACCGCGTAGTAAATATCAGGGGAGATGGTGCTTGCTTATTCTCATCTATAGCTTATTTAGTGCATGAAACTCCGTCTTTAGCGGTACAGATTCGGGCTGACATTGTACGACTTTGGACAGGCACTTGAGGGGATAAAAAACTTAGGTTTTCGGGAGATGTTATGAATGGGCACTTTGATGTTCTCATTCCCTACACTTACATGCCTGATGTACACATGGAGCGCACACAAATTGAGGATAAAAGTCGGTCGCCTTAAAAGGCGGGTGAGCCTAGTATGCCTCTATTTTCTGTGTCCCTGTAGTGGACTATGGAAATGAATGGTTGGTTGGAATAAATGAGCACAGAATGAGTGAATGTAGATGAGGGAGCGTTCCTGCCTGGCACCTGCTGCTGCTGCCACAATTCTAAATTTGGATTATGCAGGTTTAGTGAATGGAGGGAAAGGCTATTATTTGTATATTGTATATTATATAGTTAATAAATCACATAAAAATTGTAAGAGGAGTTAAGGGTTTAAGACATTGAGGGGATGGTAAGAAAATAAAAAATAAGGAGTGTTAATGAACTTGTGCTTCAGTTAAACTGGTGTGATGCAGTCACTCGCTAGTCAATGCTGGTACTTTGTTAAGCGATTCTTTTGGGCTAAATGGGCTGGAGGCCAGAGGAGGCAAAGTTACCCAAGCGCATGAGGATGTCAAGGCTGGGTAGGTAGAAGAGAGATGGTTAAGTTCCTGTTGCTCCCTTAACATCTGCATCTTTCCCTGGTCTCTGTAAGGCTTATGCCATACTTACACAACTGACTACATAAGGGAACAGACTGGTCACACCAACCAGGTTGCCCCTTTTAATGTTTACAATACCCAAAAAATAAACAGACGCTCAATGACACAATGATAAACCAAAACCAGTGTGAACTAAAGAAGAAACAAGAGGATTTTAGTGTTCTGAAATTCTGGTGGGAGCTCTGCTCTTCGATCTGCTCTCTTTGGAATGACAAAAGCCATACCTGGAGTACCTTGGCTTTATAGCAGAGGGACCGGAAGGGCAGAGTCAGTTTCCCTCCATGGAGGATTTCTCAGAGCTATGGGAGAAAAATCAGATAATATTGTCAAGTGACAGCACCCCTTGTGTCCCAGAGTGGTAGTGTGTGCCTATGATGAGCCCAGAAGGCAAACCTCAGATATGCATGCATGACCATATATATGTATATATATATATGTATATAATATATTGTAGAGCATGGCCCAAACACAGACGGGTGGACAACGCTGGTTCACCCAACACACGTTTATTGTACATTCTAATTACAAATAAGTGACACACACAACCCCAAACTCCCCCAAAGTCCAGGCCTTCTCAGTGATGCCTTCTTAAGGTCCGCCTTCACTCCTCTCCTCCAAGACTTTGTCTCTCGTCCTCCCGACTCCTGCCACTGAACGGAGGGAGGCGGCCCCTTTTATAATCACCAAGATGTGCTCCAGGTGCCTCCCGATAATCTTCCGCCGGTACTCCCCAGTGTGGCGGAAGTACCAGCTGTGCACCCGGAAGCACTCCGGGTGTCCCTGGTCGTCTTCCCCCCAGCACTTCCAGGTGTGGCAGAAGTGCTGAGGACCATTGGGGCGTCCCCTGGCGGTGACCACAGGCCCCTATAGGGTTGAGCTTCCAAGCTCAGTTCCCGTGGTCCCCAAAGCCACCAGGGTGGTCGCCCCCTTGTGGTCTGGAGGAGGCGTAATCCCTCCTCCAGTCCTTCCAGGCATCCTAGCTGGGTGCCACCCCCAGCAGCTTGCCACTATATATATATATATATATATATATATATATATATATATATATATATATATATATATATACTAGCTGTGTAAGGTCATGCTATAAAAAGCCCAAGGTCCTAGAAACTATTGAAATCGTCAGAAAAAAAATTGAAATGTAGAGATGTCAGGTAATTGAAAGGAACTATTCTGAGCGTCTCTCTCCTAGGAGGTTTTGTTTTGCTGATGTGCTGACATCGCTGGTGCCTTAGTGGCTAAGCGACTTTGTCTTTCTTTGGAGAGTTTGTTTTCCCGATGTGCTCGCCTCGCTTGTGTGTTAGCGGTGGGAGGAAAAGTAAAAGGGATACCATTTTGTCGATATGTTCACCTCATTTCTGAATTAGCAGCTAAGAGAGTGACTCTTTCTTCAGAGGTTTTGTTTTGCCGATGTGCCCGCCTCGCTTCTGTATTAGCGGCTAAGCGAGTTTGTTTCCTCAAAGGTGGAGCCCTTACCCCAACTCCACCTCTCACTCACACAGACACACACACTTCCACGCATAGACTTTTATATATAAGATATATATATATGTGTGTGTGTGTATGCGCATGTATGCTGTATATCTGCTTTTATTTTTCTTGTGGCCCCATATGACATCATATGTAAATATTCAGCAACATTGTACGTATATAATACATATAACCATAAGATGTAATATGATATGCAGTACATTAGCCATTCATTTTCTTGCCCATGTATTCAGTTAAGATCTGTAGGTGACTGGTGCCTGCCCTGTCAGCATTCGGTAATAATCAGGAATCTGTCCTGGATTGAACACAAATCAATCACCGTGCACACACACAAGCACACACACACAACTCAACACTTACCCTCCCATTCACACCTGGCTAACTCAGAGTCACCAGATGACTCAACTTGCACGTCTTTAGAAGTGAGGGGGACACTGTACTATCTGGTTTCTATTTACATACATCAACATTACGTTTACTCCAATTTAGAGACACAAGGACTAAAGCCTACCTCAGCATCCTCAAATATATTGCAAGAATCATCATTCACATCTATGTACAATTCAGACTGGTTCAGTTCAGACTAAGTAGTATATTATTATTGACAGTATTTTTATTTAAAATTATTACATAACTGTCAAGAAAATTGCTACCTTAAATAAGGAATATAAATACATCTAATAATGGATGTCCTTTATTTTGACAAGCTTGAGGGAGCCTACCCTGTAAAAAAGCTCAGTTCTCTATGACAAGACTGAAGAATATACTGTAACAAAGCTACAATCTTAAGTTAATTAGGTTCATTTATATAACAGAGTTATGAAGCATATCAGTCTGTATTTATCAGCATAGACATAAATAGAATAACAGACAGCACACCCTACATCTTTTGTATATCTAAAGGTCTCAAAATTGTTAAACAATTTAAAAGTCTTTGACACGCATCTATATCTAAATTTTCTGCATATATTATATATAAATTACTATTAAGAACAAAATAATAAGTATTAATTGTAATTATTTCATCATTATCTTGGTAATGTGCTTGGTATAAATGGTACAGTTAAACGGTCAGTTACAGTTAGAAGAACTTTACAGATTCATACAGAAAGATTTTCGACAACACTTTACCTTCGATTTTGCAAAAAATCACCAATTACTAATTTACTTAACTTAATAAAAACTTCTTTGGGTCTTCATAACACAAAACATCAGTAAAGTGTTTTTCATTTCCATAATACAGGGTGTCCCACTCGGGAGTACAACTTTAAAAATGCGAATTACTCGCGAACGCGTGAACGTAACGGCGAGCTGTACGAACTGAACATACCTGTATTTAGTGGAAAACAAGTCCACATTACAAAAGGTGCTGAAAATGTCCTCCCCCAATGTCCGCGCACAAGGAAACGCGACGCACCATATTTGAGAATGTCCTCTGCAACATGTCACTGTCGATGGAAACAATTTCACGCTCGATGTTTGCTTTCAGTTGTTCGACGGTCCTGGGTTTGCTTGCATAAACCTTGCCCTTTAAATATCCCCATAGAAAAAAATCTGGGGGAGTTAAATCGGGCGATCGAGGTGGCCACAAAACCTTTCGAGATCACTTTGTCTCCAAAAAACGATCGTATCTCTTCCATACTGGCATGAGAGGTATGGCACGTTGCCCCGTCCTGTTGCCCCGTACAGTGCCCGCCTCTTTATGACACAGAATCAATTCTTCATTAAATAAGGAATATTTTGAACCTTGTTGCATGATGATACATGCACGCGTTGCAGAGTAATTCGCATTTTTAAAGTTGTACTCCTGAGTGGGACACCCTATATAACCTACTAGCAAAATGTCACTTTGGAGTGGTTTGAAGTGGCTTCACTAAGACACATTTCTCTTGATATTACATATTTAGTAAAAGTGTGAACTGTGAATCCTTCATATTGACAAGTCATTTGACCATCATGTCAATATGCCACACTGCACAGATATGAATAACCCATCTACTGATGTTTTATAAGAGTTATGAAGACCAAAAGAAGTGCATGTTAAGGTCTTGTTACATAAGAGTAAATGAGTAATAGATGCATTTTTGCAGTATCTAAACTAAAGTGTTGCCAGTTTTTCCCTAAAAGTAACATTCATTTAGATGTTCTGTTAATTTCTATTAAATGTATTAGCATTTTCTTGTCTTTGCACTTTATTTTATGGCTTTGTACACTTTGTAAGGTGCCTTGTGATGTTCTGTGAAAGGCATTGTATGAGTAAAGATTCAACTTGCTGTTGGTGTGCATTTGTGTGTGAGTATGCCATGCAGTAGACAAGTTTCCCATCCAAGGTTGGCATCTGCTTTTCATTCAGTTATTCACCTTAACAGAATAAGCATACTCAGAAAATTTGTGGTGGGCAATGTAAAGGGTCTCAACATTTCACTCATCTGAATTCATATTTCATGTCCGGTTGTTGTTTCTATGGAGTTTGAATGTTCTCTACCAGGTATTCTCTTATTTCTCCCACTATCCCCAGAGACATGGAGATTAGTTAAATAGGTAATCCTAATCTGTTTGAAAGTGTCTGTGTGCGCATTTGTTTGTACGTGAGTGTCCATGTCCAGGGCTGGTCCTTGCCTTGTTCACAAGGTTGCTGGGATAGGCGTCTCTTCTTCCCAATGACCCTCAATTGGATTAAGTAGGTTTGACAATATTATGTTATGAGACAAAATACATGGATGACGAAATGTAAAAAAAATTTAAGTTATACACCACATGCACAAATAACATTCAAGAAAATGTATTATTCAGCAAATGTTCTCAAAGAAACTGCTAATCGATGGAATACTTAGAAACGCTGCTCTGTTATTGACAGAGGTCCACTAAGGCCAGCCACCTTACTCTGAACTTAGGTGTCACTGTGCCCCTGATAGCCTCAGCTATATACTCACATATGAAGATACTCAGATGGCTGACACACACTCTACCTGTACTATATAGCTATATTCATACCACACACACTATATTTACAGGATGTAAAGAGAGAGTGGTCTCAGTTTATGTGATGTGAATATTTTACAGGACAAGGCAGTTAACGAGATCTCAGATTCAAACGTTTTTCACATTTAAATGATGTACTTTACTTTCTGCTTGTTAATTCCTGACCTACTGGAAAATAAGGTGCTTATTATTTCTGGGCTGATTTACCACTCAGCTATTATTCTACTTTTAGTAAACTCCCCGAGTTAAATTGTAAGTTATGTATATTCATTCACTAATGAACTAGCTTGGTTTCAAATTAGCATGTGACAAGTACAGGGGTTGAATGAATGAATAATAAGATATTTATTGTGATTAATTCTTAATAGCATTTATTTAATGGTCTGACTGAACATTTTTTCATATCTTCTTTGGTTTTGTTTTTTCTTTTTTGCTGCTCACCCCTTGTTTCCAAGCGTATGCCAGCATTTCACATTTGTGAGTCAGCATTCAGACATCATGGACTTTTACTGTCTGTCACATTTACTTCTGGTTGAAAGTTTTATTTACCATGGCAGTGTTAAAGCTTTGTGACAAAGTATGATGTTTGTAGTCTGTCAAGTGAACATTATTCTCAATTTTATCTTTCTCCAAAAAGGACAGATGTACTGAATCCATGAAAGTCAGGAATACATTTCACTCAGCAGAAGGATAAACAGCAATGCCAGTCACTGCCTATGTGGATAGATATGAAAGGTTCTACAGATAGATAGATAATAATTCTTTACATTTATATAGCGCGTTTCTTATTACTCAAAGCGCTCTCCACGCAGGGAGGTCCTGGGAAGCGAACCTGGGTCTCCTAACTCTGAGGCAGCAGCATTACCACTGCGCCACCAGATAGATAGATAGATAGATAGTTATCCTATGAAATCTATCTATCTATCTATCTATCTATCTATCTATCTATCTATCTATCTATCTATCTATCTATCTATCTATCTATCTATCTATCTATCTATCTATCTATCTATCTATCTATCTATTTGTCACCCCATCCAATGTTGGCTCCTGCCTAGCCTCCAGCATTACTAAAGATAGGCCTCACCCCCCTGTGAACCCGAACTAGATAAAACCAGTTTGAAGCTGGATGGATGGATATTGCACATTGCATATGTTAGTGGTGTCATTAGGCTGAGTAAGTCACTCAAGTTTAATTACATATATCGGAGATGAAAGTAATAAAATAAATGTAGTGAAGACCAGGGACAGATTAGCACAAAGACACCTTAAACTTGTCATATGAACGCTGGTATTACTTGGTTGTAATTACATTGATCTATCTAGATCTATCTATCTATGTGCACACTATATAATAGAGGCTGTAGTCTAGTCTACCCTGCGCTGACCCGATCACTACCCTACACTACACGTGTTCTACTACAGGGAGTCAGTGGATTGATCTGAAATGAAAGGTGATATGTGCCCATCTTAGATGGCTGAATGCAAGACCTGCAGCTACATTGTGCAGTGGCCTGGTAGCACATTCAGGTACTCCTGCCAACTTGAGAGTTCAAGCAGTCAAAGCGTAACAAGACCAATACCTGTCCTAGGCGTTGTGCTACATACTCCATCAGATATGCCCTGATCTTGAATCCACACGAATGAGAGACTGTTTCAGTGTGGTCAGTGAAGGATAGTTGGTCACCACTCACCACTCCAACGCTGTGTATTGACTTGGCAGGTGTTAATCATAATGAGCTGAGTTGAACACAGATGGTGTTCCTTCATCCATGTTGAGGTTTCAGTGAGCCCAGCTGAGATTCTAGCTGAGACTGTGTGGTCCTCTGGAATGAATGACAGATACAGCTGCATAGTACTGATATGTGAATGCATGGGACTGGTTGATAAGGCCTGTCATTTAGGGCGATGCTTGGGACACCCCTAGTGCATGTCTGATGGACCTTTGACATCTCTCCTCACCAGGATACACAGTAGGATCTGCTTGAAAGGTAGAACACAAACCATCTTAGAGTAGTCACAGGTCAGATCAGGTTGGGGAGCATGCACTGGTACAGCACGTTACCGCACCCACCACATGACGAAACAGCTTGGGATCTCAGTTGGCAACCCCCAGGGAGACACGTGGCCCAGTCCCACCCCCCCAGAAATGGCCATTTTTCTGCTGCAAACAGGTGTTACGTGGTGTTACGTGTTACCCTCTGCCATGGTGCTATAACTGACGCTCCCTCACAATGTGCCTCATTTGGGACTTGTGACAGATAGAGGGCACTATCGTCCTCTCGAACCCTCTGACTTGACTCCAGACACCAGGTAAAAGTCCAAATATAATTTATTTGAACAATATACAGTGCACAAAGCACCCTCCACTCCACAATACTCATAAATCAATCAATACACTAGTCAATACAATCCTCCACTCCCAGACGCGTTGCCACCCTTCCACCCAGCTCAGCTCCCTGTCTGGGATTTCCCATAGTCCTTTTATAGTCCTTGACCCGGAAGTGTTTCGCCCTCTCTGTCCACGTGACCTGGAACACTTCCGGGTCAGATAAAAACTCTTCTTCTTCACCCCGGAAGCACGTTATTCTTCCTGTCGCTATGACTATGACGTACTTCCGGGTTATAGGGCACATAATAGTCTCTGGGCCTTCCTGCAGCGTCCCCTGGAGGTTCCCATGGTATCCAGCAGGGCTGTGATGAAAAACTCCACTGTCCATGATGCCTTGCTGGAACTCGGGGCACCTCTATGTTGCAGGCAGGGCTCCACCTGGCGGCCTGCGTGTATTGGCAGGGATAAAAGGCCGGCCATGTCCCACAGACTTCATGAGCAACCACTCGTTTGACACAAAGTCAAACCAACAGTGCCCAAGGATTCTCTGAAGAGACACAGCACCGAAGGAATCCAGTCTTCATCACGGGTCACTGGATAGTATCCATGTCTCGCAACCATATAGCAAGATACGAAGCACCAGGAGTCTAAAGGCTTGGACCTTTGTCTTTTTGCAAAGATATCAGGAGTGCCACACACCCCTTTCTAGTGACCCTCCCAATTAGAGCAGTCCCAGTGATGCCTCAGTCTTTTTTTATGTATTTTTATTGATTTTAATTTGAAGCAAAAAACTTTCCCTACAATCAAGTTAGACTTAACAAACCAAATTTCAACCCTCACCCCAGAGAAAGAGCGGAGAGCCAACAACCAGAGCAAATCTTTAAAAGTAGCAAGTGATGCCTAAATCAGAGAGGGTGACAAGTAGAAGCTTTACAATAAATGACAACTGTAGACAAAGCAAGGGGGTTTGGTATGGCCTGCAACGATGTTAATTGTTATTGTGCAGAAGGCAGTTTCTGCTTTTATACATTTTAAAGAGTGCTTTGAATTGGGTGCCCAGTGAGAACACTTTAGATTAAATTCCCTTTGCTAATGTGGATGCTGATGAGGAAAGTGTTTTGCTGCAGCTGGTAGACCAAGTATGTAAATCGGTGCTGTCAAGAATGACTAATTAGTTATGGGGAGTCATTAGCATGGCTCAGGTAATCGCTTTCTTGAGTTGTCGGGGGAATTACAGTTGCCAACACCATTGTTCAAGTCACTTTCTGTACTATTGTACCAACATGAAGACACATTTATTCAAAACCACTGTTCACCTCAGTTGCATTTGCAGTCTGCTAGAACCAAATAACAGCATCATCCGTTTACGTCTTCATCTATTGTGAAACCCCCTGGACAGACTTTAACCTGGAGTGGCAATTGTAATATTAACAAACCTTAAAATATACTCACTGAGTGGTTTGAATCAGCATCTTAGGGTCCCATTGTACGTGTGGGGCACACGTCTATGTTCAGGTCAAGTCAGGTTAGGTTGGGGAGCATGCACTGGTACAGCACATTGCCATACCTACCACACGACTAAACAGCTTGGGATCCTGGTTGGCAACCCCCCAGGCAAACACATGGGAAATGACCAACTATGTGCCGCATCCAGGTGTTACATAGTCAGTCCCCTTGGCCTGGCCCAGCCACTCGGGTCCTCAAAGGGTGAGGATCCTGTGAGCCGGATCATCCTCAGGAGCCCCAAGGCCGTATTGCCGTAACTGATGTTCCCCTCACAATGCAGGTAATATGCCTCATTCAGGACTCCATGAATAACTTCTCATTCAACACAAAGTCAAACCAGTGATACCCAAGGATTCTCTGAAGAGACACAGTACCAAAGGAGCCCTTTGTCTTAGGTCACTGGCTAGTGTCCATGTCTCGCAACCATATAGCAAAACAGGAAATCTGTTCTTGCTATTTACCTAGAAGTTATAACTACAGTAGACACTACAAATCTGCAATGTAACTGCACTGTCATCATTTTTGTCTTTGCTACACTTTCTTTATTTTACCGTATGCCGTGAAATCATTTTAAACTTAAATTCAACACATTTCCTTCTGAGGACTGTCTTCGCCATTCATCCTTCACCTATCTATCTCACTACTGAATCCACAAAATCCAGTTTTAGGGTAACAGTCGATCCCAACAGTATGAGATACATGTGATCCCACCTTGGATGTGATTCCAGTCCATCAATCAACCATTTTTTGAAAGCAGTGTTTTTCACTGAATCCGATAATGAATTATTATTATTATATCTCGAGGAAAATGGTTTCAGGTAGAGAAATTGAAATTTCAGAAATGGATTCAGCACACCTAAATCTCTAAAGTATACTAAATTTTGTAATTAGAAGAAGAAAGAAAATAATTTGTTTCTTGACACTGAAGATTCTGTACAAAGACATTTAAAAAACAAACCATTAAAAGGAATAAACTCTTAAACTGTCTTTACGTCTGCGCTCTTAGACATTAACTGTGGTAGTTTCCTTACCTATTATATTGAGGTATCAAGCAGAATTTCGAAAGTCCTTGGGGGAGTCACCATGGAAATACTTTAGAAAGCCCCCTTTATGCGACAGTAACATTTACAGGATATTGCGCCAACGTCTTCTTAAATACATCTTAAGATACCTCAACTTCAATCACTCTTTCAGTGACTATATCATCAGATGGTGCCCAGCCTTCGCTTAGTGTTTTGACCCCTAATTGTGACACCCTTCAGCAGGTGCATTGGCAGTGGTGGCCAAATCACTGCCCTTCACCTCCAACCCAGCACATCCCGTTTGTACCCCAAAACTAGAACGCTCCTTCTGCTGCCCCTCCAGTCCTGTGAGCAGCTGTCCCTGATACTCCCAGGGCAGTATGTACTGACCATGACAACTGTGCAGCCATGCCATGCTTCACACTCTTTATCCCTGCACTCTCGGCTTTACTCTTGTTGCCTTTACCGTACTCCTCCTCCCATGGGACAATCAGTTTGATCAGGCTGACCTTCCTCACATGCTCTGACCAAATGACAATGTCAGACCTCAGGGATATTTGAAAATTTGGGGGAACTGCAGCATCCTTACCAAGTCCGCACTCATCTGCCACCCTTGTACCATCTGGAGAATGTTGCTTTTTGTCTTCCTTGCCGAAGATGGCTTGTCCACCCTCCCTGATGAACTAGATAGGTGGTGCTGGAGTCTCTAAGAATCCCATGAGGCTTGAATGTGTATATAGAACAAGTGCACTTCCTCAAGAGTTATCTAGTTATCTTTCTATTATAAAAAAAAATTCTGGGACGAGACAAGATTTTTTAGCCTGGGACGAGATGTGACTTTTTTAGAAAGATACTTTCACGTCCCATGAGACGAGACTTTGTGCTAAGAGATTTAACTAAGCCTGGGGCTGGAAATAAAAGATAAAGAGTAGATGACAAAGTAGAATGTCATAAAGAATTCAAAAACGTTGGCGTGAAACACAAGCAGGTTAGAAATAATGAAAGTACGAAAATTCAAAAGTCTCAAAAAAAATGATCGTAAAGATCACATTAGCGCAAACACATGGAAATTATTACTTGGTGAAATAATTGAACAGTGAAAAGAGATAGAATATATTGTTCGGATTTAAACTTTAAGTCAGAGACTTGTAGATCGTCTAATTCGTGTTAGCATCAGGGAAAATTTATTGTTTCTTCAGAATTAAGAGGCTTATCCGCGAGAATTTAAAGATTTGCTGTTTGGTGAAAATGAAATCCACATACGCGAGTGGCAGAGATGAGAAGTAGCTGGCGCATAGCGCAGGATGGAGGGGTTGGCAAGCAAAGTGAGCAGGGGGTGAAGTCCCCTAGTCTTTATAAATGTTGATCTGTAACATTCTGTGCATGTAATAGATAGACAGATTCTAACATAATAGGCAGGATAGATAGATAGATAGATAGATAGATAGATAGATAGATAGATAGATAGATAGATAGATAGATAGATAGATAGATAGATAGATAGATAGATAGATAGATAGATAGATAGATAGAACTTGATTTGTTCCCAAATATCAATGTTTTCCAAAGAGTTATGTTAATGTCAGAAATTTCAGTATCATAACAATCCTATTAGCTATAAAAAGCTTGGACAACTCTCGTAATTGTCTCTCTTTTATTTTTCTTTCCAGACCTACGCAATACAGAGCCATTACACCATTCCACATTCAGAGGTATGTTGACTTTATAGCCTTGCCTGTTTTGTTTGGGTGTGTACAGATTTCCAGATTTCTAATTAAGATGGCAGATGTGCCCTTACCCACTAACAGGTTCAAGCTATATTAATACAATTTTAAAAAATGCTACTCAAGATGTATTTGGCCCAAAAGGAAAAAAAAAAGAAGAAAGAACTTTGTTAATGGAGCAATCTTTGAAGCAGCAGGCCATCAGATCTCCTGACTTTGTGCCCAGTGTTTGCTAACCCTTTGGCACACAAGTAATGGTTTCTTAAAAGCAGCCTCATTAAATGAGGACTTATTAATTCTGGTAACTCTATATCCTCTGAAGCATCCTGTACTTTCAGTCCAGATTTCTGCTCAGATGTCCATATCTGCTTTCTAGCGCCCACCGCTGTCAGCAGAGTGCAGCCCAATCCTGACCAACCAGATCCGATTCCCATTAGCGCTGGCAGTGAACCAAACAAAGCTGATAAACTTGTAAATAAAATATGGAGCCCTCGCGCTTTTAACAGCGGCCCTTCTCAGTACGGTCTTATCTTGTTTCTCTTCAGGCAGACATTAATTACAGAATTATTTCAACAGTCTCCTATCTGTACTTTTTAAATTCATACTAATCTGCATTTTGTATAACAAAATGAATAAGCAAAGTGCATTTGGAAAGTAGCATTGTATGTTTACAATAACTATGATGATTTCCTTAGCATTCATAGCATATGGTGGCACTAATCCCCAAGCGTATTTCCTTTCGTTGTACTCTTTGACTCGGTACTGGTGCATGCAGGTTATGGTAAGGTATGCAGCCGCTGAATGATTTATTCTTTGTGTTATGCTCTTTGTAGCTAGCCAAGCTCCAGCAGCTGTCCCTGCAACAAGGCACTCTAACTCCCATGGGCCAGACGACTGCTGCTGTTCTTTCTGGTAGGTATGCAAAGAGGGGTGGGAGCTCTAAAGAGAAGCACATTCCTGGGGGACTCCCCAGAGACACACATAAAAGGCAATATAAATGCTTGGCACCACAACATGGGGTGTGCTCGGCCACTGGCTCAGGCAAAGTGGTGGGACATTGGTAGCGGCGCATGCACTATTTCACAAATAGATTTTATTAATTCAAGCTGGTTTAAAAATGAATGGACGGATTCTATTATTAAAGTTAAATAATGTCTATTTTTAAAGTTTTGTAAAAAGTGTACACTATAACCAGGCCTTGCATACTACGGTTACGTCTTATAAACAGAGAATGTTTTTACTGCACTAAAATAATTCATTCTTTGCACTGGAGTTGTGTCTTCATCAGCAATGGGATGTAGCTACATATTTATTGTAGGTCACCATTTATTGTTTCATCTCATGAGAGTAATATAAATTTTACCCAGAATGTATAGTTTGTAGTATGTCACATTATACTTCTCCATCATATTGTGGTTTTGGACTGTGTGCACTACATCATACTGAACAGCTCTTAAGATTTGTATTATGTATTGTGCAAATCATTAGCTCACACTTTTAAATTATCATCATTTTACCTAATGGTTAGCACACATTTATAAATAATTTTTCATTCTTGGATTGGCGCAGAGTTTCTGTCATGATTTAGGAGTCCCAAAGCACATAAATCCCAATAAATTCCAAAAGCACTTCCAAAAATGTTCACAAGACGGGGATGTAACTATCAAATTCTGGCTACTAATAAAAGGAAAGCTCTGATTCTTTATAAAATAAAATATTTATTCTTTACAATACATATTCCAATCACTATGAAGCTCCCTGGAGCACAATGGGAAAGTGGAATTGCCCGAGACACAAAGCAATCCAAAGCAAGCAAGTCTCGATACAGAAAATCAGAGAATCATCAAAAAGTTGAAAAACTCTTAAAATCCAATTAATCAGAAAAAATAAACACAAGTTCATGTAACAACTACCTAGAATGTTCAAAATGAGCCACGAGGAACTGTGGAAGACCATCCTCATTTATAGAACAGAGGGCAGTTTCTGGGAGTGATTGGCAGGTTGCTCCACCCCTTTGGGGGACCACCCACAAAACACATGGGACATAACACTTGAAGACAAGATGAAAAAAAGAACAATGCACATAATCAACAAAAACAATATTATCATGGCGCAAAAAACAATAAAAAAAACATGAAACAAGACTTTGAACTCCAGCCCAGTAGAAGAACCCTGGCTGAAACGTGACAGTTACGCTCAGAATGACTGAGAAGGGGAAGCCCATTAGGGACTGCAATTATAGCAGCACTGCCCTGCTGCGGAAGAGGAGTCTGTGTTATGCTTCAGCTAGAGCTTTATCCTCAGGCTTATGTATGTTTTGCGTTGTTCTGTTTAATTGTGATTTACTGTTTTTCATGCTTTTGTGATATTTCTGTTGTGTTTGTTTATCTACTACTAGCCGTTCCCTGCGGCTCAGCCCACATAGTAGTGAAACAGGACAAACTTCAATAATCAATAAACATAAAGGTATCTTTAGCTAAGTGGAAGCAAGTTACGCTCCAAAACACAGAGGTAGACCAACTCCCCACTCCTGACATTACTCTTCCCCCTCCACTCGGCCCGTAGCCTCTGTTTCTGATTAGTGCAGATATATCGCTTCTGCAAGTGAACTATGATTCTTAACGTGATGAGAGAAGTTGCAAAATCAACCAGAATGTTCAAGCAAATTCTAGAAAAAACCTGATCTAAATCCATTAAGTAGTTCTCTCATTCGCTAGCTAAGCAGATGTAAGATATGTCCCGAGGATGGTGAGAGAGTGAGGAGGGCCCTGCCCCCCTCCACTTGGGCCACTGCATCTCTCTCGGATTTGTTCAAATAAATTGATACCGCAAGCGAACTATGATGCTTAGCGTGATGAGAGAGGTCGCAAAATCAACGGGAATGTTCAAGCAAATTATAGAAAAAAATCCGATCTAAATCCGTTAAGTAGTTCTCTCATGAAAAGCAGACTGACAGACTGACAGATGTTGGATTTTATATATATAGAGATATAATAAAACACTACTGTCTGTGAGTGCATGTCTGGCCACTCTGAATAATCTGATTGGTCAATTTGGCTTTGGCCTGATTGGTCAGTGTGGCTTTGGTGGCTCAGTAGTAAGGATGATGACGACACAATACTTTAGGAGTGCAGGGTTCGATTTTTGATTCTGACCATTTTTTTTATTTTATTTTTACAAAAAAGAAGTTAAAAAGGAGCATTTCGACAACAACAAAGCAAAATAACTTACCATGCAATGATGGGTTACTAAATGCTAATGAGGTTAAACCCGAGTCACCTTCAGAGACGGGAATACGAATGATGTTTATTTAGCGGATCATGGGTAGTCAAAAAGAGGACAGGAGGTGAGCAAGGCACCTCAAAATGACAAAGTCTGAGAAGCAGGCATTATAAGAACATGATGGAGAGGTGAAGCACCGGGAAGAGAGGCTGAGACACTCAAGGATACCGAGGAAAGGTGTAGGAGGAATGCTGAGGCTACATGTAGGACAGGAGATATCAATTGTCAAATATTTTAAAATGTATTCTGTGTAGCTAGCATGTACTGAATGAAAAACAGAGAGGTCCTACATTCACTTGAGCCCATTATCTCCTTTACCAAGTCACAGCCTGTGACATATTTGTGCATTGTCATTTAAACATATTGCCATTCCTTGCATTTTGAGGGTGGTGTCTCAGAAGCCAGGGCCACTGTGATGTATCTGCTGCTTTATAATGCAGTCAGAAAGAGAGACCCAGCAGTGGGTCATTGAGTTTGTTATAGGAATGGTGTCTGTACTGCTTGTCTTTGATTTATTCTGCCGATGGATTCTTTTGCTCTGTTTACTGAATTACTGCTAATTACTACTGTCCTGCTCCACTGACAGACTAAGGAGATTGTTCTTCCCCCCACACTATGCAACTTTTCAATTCCACCCGGGGAGGTAAACGTTAACATTACACAAAGTTACTGTCTGTTATACCTGCATTTTTATCACTCTTTAATTTAATATATTTTTTTTTTATCAGTATGCTACTGCTGGAGTATGTGAATTTCCCCTTGGGATTAATAAAGTATCTATCTATCTATCTATCTATCTATCTATCTATCTATCTATCTATCTATCTATCTATCTATCTATCTATCTATCTATCTATCTATCTATCTATCTATCTATCTATCTATCTATCTAACTGCATAAGGCAGTTCTAGTGATAAGGGAACATAACAACAATCAGAAGGGGGAATGTAGGTATTCACCATTATATAAGTAACAGGCAAGAAAGCTTGCATAGCACATTTAAAAATACAGCAACATAACAAGATGATAATGGCACTGGCTATTAAAATGACAAAAACTGCTTTTAGCTAAACTGGGCAAAAACAAAGAAAATTAGTGAACCAGTCCATGTTCAGTCCTAATGTCCAATGAAGAGTAAAAACTGATTCAGCTGCATGAAGTACTTTATAGGCCAGATCAGAGATATTATAAGAAGAATCCAGAATTTAGGAGCAACATTTTTGTCCTATCACATTCCAGGTGCCTCTATGGGCTGCCATGAATTATTATGCGCCTGAGTCGTCATTCATTTGGTTTGGCTACATTTCCCTAGTCGATCAAGGGTGTCATCATTTGTCAATTTCCCAGAAATGTTGCATGCACATGGATCAGAGTTACTATAAATATATGCAAGTTCTTCCATCTTGTTTTTCTTATATGTATCGTGTCTTTTCCGTATTTTCGGCCTAATTTTGTGTGTATGCAAGTTTTATAAAATGAACCCCTTGCAATCCTATACAAGAAATAAGGTCTATAAAATGCATGAATAAATGATTGAAAAGCTGCATTCATTGGTAATAAACACAAATTCTCAGAAAAGTGTATGTGTTTTAAAGTGTTATGTAATCCCTTGATGTTTCTTCCTAAACCTCGTTTAATGAATCTCTATTGATTTGTTTAATCAGTGACATTGAAGTGAATTATAAAAACGCTACATGAAATTGTTGAAGACCTTCATTTCTAGTGATGCTTGGAAGCCTGTATTTAGTTTTCCAAGTTGTGATGCTTTTCAAAGAAACTTTGATCAAAATGCATAAAACATGTAAACCAGCCACAGTGGAGTTTCTCCAGCCTCGGGTGTGTAAGGCCTTCCTTGTTGAATTTTAACTGCATTTTTCATAGATTACTTTATGTTTCATTGTAGGTTTGGAAAGCAGTTCACAGACAACATCTCAGGAACTTTTAATTCCAAATGATGTAAGTTTTTGATTCCTAATATATTTGTAAACCTTTCTGAAAACGTGTTTTTACTTTGTCATCATGGATGTATTGAGTGTTGATGAATGGGCAAAAATAGCAAATGTTCCCATTTAAAATTAAATTTACAACACAATAAAGTGTGCAGAAAGCGAATGGGTTTGAATAATTTGCTGGATTAATAGAATAGTCCTGAAAATAAAGATAAGAAACGGACTCAACAACTTGCAATCATGTATGATTGGAGCTCAGAATTTCAAGATCACATCTATTACATTTACATTTTCTAATGCAAAGAATTAAATGCATTTTTGTTTAGTATTTTGCACCATGGATGACTGCTAGTTAAGATTGATTTTGTAAAATTTTATTAGACTATTCTGAGTGAGTGTTTAATTTATATACAAAGACACAACATTTATACAACATTTATACAATTAAATAATACAGTATATGTGAAAAAGGTATGATTTCTTTAATTAAATTCAGAAGTGTATCTTATATTGTGCTATATTTAATTTTAGTGTATTTGTATGTGTATCTAAATTTGTGATAAAATTTATTTTTGTATAATTTTTCATCTGTATTATACAGATTCCATACCAATTTTTTTTAATTGTATACACTATAAATTACTAATCTGTCATTTTTGTGTTTTTTGCTACAATGTTGTTCAATCATGATTGAGTTGTTATCATTTTTTCACATTTACTTTCAATAAGCAGAAGGAACTTAAATTACAATACTTGTGATATCCAGGTGTTTTGATTACATTTCTCGATGTTATTAACCTTATTGCTACTGATTATTTAAAAGATGTCTTTATCCAACACAAATTATAAGCCAAATGATGATGCATACAACAGCACAAAGTTCACAGGGGTCGCAGAAAATACTCAATAAATAAAGACGTGTCTTGAGCCATTGTTATATATGAACTCCAAACATGGCCGTCCTTTATTTACACATACAAGTGGAGTCCCACATGCTCTTGTTAATGCAGCATTGTGTACTGAAGAAATCTAACAAAACACTTCCTTTCATCAGAAAGGTTAATTTATATATATTGAATATGAAGCGATTAAAAAAAACTAATCAGCATACAAATAAATGGTATGTTCCCGAAACCATCTCTACCATCAATTATTATGTAAAGTCTCAAAATAGACTTAAAATAGACTTAAATCATTGAGTGTTTTGGGTGATACCTGGTTAAAAGAAATAAGATTTCTTATATGTAAATTGTTATCAGAGATCATAACATAAAGTTAAGTGTTATATATGATTTCATTTTATAATTTAAATATACTGGTACAAATGTCAGGATTCCCAGTTAAACAGACATGCATTTTGAAGTAATTTTTCTGTTACACGTGCAAACTTTATATATAAAATATTAAGGGTTGTCTCTCGTGCAAAAACTCACAAACTGCTTGGCCTATAAACTTGAACTTGGTTTCAATCGACAGCTTATTATTCCATGTGTAAAATAGAGAAACAACAAGCATAAAGAGTTTGGGTTCCCACGCAATATACTTGGCAAAGGGTAAGCAAAAAAAGGACGCGATATGTCTTTACAGACTTGAGTTCAAAATAGAATTGTGACATAACAAGAACATAGCTGTTATATATCTGGAAGGCTGGAATTGGGGGCTCTGCTGGACTGGAAATGGAAGTGATGTCTCTAAGGGGTGCGTTCTTCTGACAGTCTGTAGAGTCAAAGAGCGCCAACCCCTTGACTGGCGGAGAAACACAATTATTCAAGCCTATAAACTGCTTACCATGCGCACATGCGTGAGTCATGATACACATAACATCACTCGTGAATTGTTCATACAGGCTACCTCAACCACAAAATCAACCTTCAGGTCCTTCTCACATCAAGCAGAGGCACAACGACACACCACGGTGGACAGAAAACCAACTGCTACACGGGCATAAACACTGGCTGCATTGCTGACAGGAAAACAAGTACTGCAAACTCTGTTGATGAGAAGAAAACCAGAGCTGCATGGTCATGCAGCGCTGTTAACAGGAAAACAACTGTGCTGAGCTTTGCTGTGGACAGGACAACAACATCTCCATGGGCACACAGCATTAAAAAACAGCTAAGTGAGCCTGCATAACATCATTTACAAAATGGGCTGCAGCGACACTGAATTGCAGCAAAGGACATTAAAGTGGCCTCTGCAGGCTGTCCTGGTCTGCTGTGTTTCGAGAAAGGCACTTCTTTGAGGGCTGAAGGTCTGAGTGTTTCTAGGAGAGAATACAATCAAAATAGAGCACAAGAAATGTAGAACTATAGTTAGCCCTAAGATGAGACACAAAGTGAAAGTTAAACAAAATAAAAACTGCTCAATGGCTGATTAGGTCAGGTATCCAGGAGGAAAGCAAAGAGGTAAAATGTCGAAGCCGTCTCAAGACTTACATTTTTAAAGTCATGTTGATCATAAACTGAACACTTCAAATGAGATAATAATAATAATAATAATAATAATAATACATTTAATTTCTTTGAGCTTGTCTAGACTCCTGAAGACACATTACAAGATAAATCCATTAAACAGTACAATTAAATAAATATTAGGTGTTTCACCCTCTGCTCACTTTGCTTGCCAAAGGCCTGCGCTACGCACCAGCCACTTCACGTCCCTGTCACTCGTGTTGTGAAGAGGGGGGCTGAATACACCCCAAGGAGACACGGTCGCTTCTCCGAAACCCCCTCTTAAACGGTGATACAATGGGAAACAAATCCAGTTTTTTTTTTTTACCTCCTCTTTGCTCGATCAGCTGCTGGCTTGTTGCTGCTGCCGTGCCGCGTGATCTGCACCTTGCGCAGCACTTCGAATATTTAAATGCCTGTACAGCAGCTGTCCTACTCTTTGTCTTTTATTTCCAGCCCCGAGCATGGTTAAATCTCCTGGCACAAAGTCTCATCTCGCGGGATGTACGTTTTTGATCATTTTTTAGTTTATAATTTAAAAATGGAATAAGAATCTGAATATCTAACAACATCACATTAAAGTTTGATGAATTCTGAAAAGAATGATACCAAACATATATATGTAGGTTTTAAAATAAGCCTGATTTAAAGTATGACAAAAAAACATCACATAAATTCATTGCACAAATCGTTGCACTTTTAGGCTTAGGATTTTATATATAGAGAGTAGAAATAGAACACAATAAAACAATAAGTAATCAGAACAATTAAGAAGGATATAATCTATGGCACCGAGAAGGCAGTTCTGAAAAGGTGAGTTATAAGATATGTTTTAAGTAAAGAAACAGAATTAGGAGTCCTTATATAATGAGGTAGGGAGATTCAGAGCTGAGGAGCAACAAAACTAAAAGCCCAACCTTCCATGGAAGACAAATGGACTAAAGGGACAACAAAAATGGCAGAAGTAGAAGAGCGCAGTGAGCAGGCCGGTGTATAATCTTTAAGAAAATGTTTTCAATAAGTGGGAACAGATCATGGAGTGCTTAGTAAACGAAGGAAAGAATCTTAAAGTTAATACGGTACCTAAATGGGAGCCAGTGAAGTTTATATCGAATAGGATTAATGGAAGTGTGAGTTTATGTTTGACTCAATAAGCGTGTGGCAGAATTTTGATTGCTCACAAGTTTATGAAGGATACAAGACAGTAGGGCGATACAATAGTCTAGCCTTGATGCGACGAATGCATGAATTAGTGTCTCAGCCACAGAACAGGACAGTGAGAAACAAAGTCTTGAAAGGTTATGTAAGTTATAAAAGACAGCATGGGATTTAGCGTTAATGTGAGATTGAAAAGACAAAGTGCTGTCAAAAACAACACCAAGGCTCTTGAATTGAAGGCATAAAGGAATAAGGGTGTCGTTGATGCAAATATTAACATTTCCAAATTTTGAAATGGTAGCTCTAGAGCTCACAAGGAGAATTTCAGACTTGGCACTATTAACCTTGAGCAGATGATAAGCATTTCAAATTGTAATATCATGGAGGCAACTAATCAAAGAGGATAGAGAATAAGCCTGAGATGGTTTGGAAGAATAAAAAGCTGGAAATCATCAGCATTTTATTATCGTATTATTTCCCTCTACTTACCCTTTACCTGTTTTCCCTCAAGGGTAAGTGTTCTCGTCAAGTTCGTTATCGAGTTATTCTACTGTTGCACTTTAAGATGAACGCACACATATATAGCTACACACATACACACAGACCCTAAACACAACAGTGCCCCATGAATGAGACACACACGCTGAGTAATCTCTAGCACTTTAAACCACACAAGTGCTTTAGGAATAACACAGCCTGTCACTCAGCACTTCAAGAGACTTACTTATTATCGGCACAAACAACACACAATGTTTTAGTGATATCTCAGACCTAAATATTACTTTTGGTTTACAAGAATACATTTAAACATACAAAGACTCAGCACTCTTAACTATAGGCCATTTATCAGCCAAGAATACCTTCTATTCATACTGTTCCAACTATTGAGTGGCGCTCCTCACTCTCAGCCAAATAAACCCCGCAGCACAGAAATAATGGCAAAAGTCCGGCTGCACTAGGTGCTCAAAGAAATCTAACTCATTACTTCAATCACTCTAGACATTAAGACAAAGCATAGAAAGTTAAAAGCAGCATGGTATTTATTACAAGAATAATAATACCACTGGAACAAAGAATAATAGAAAATAGGTACTGATAGGAAAGTCTGAATATATATAGTCTTTAGGAAAAGCTTACAAAAAAGTTACAGATGACAAGGATGAATGTCCCAGGGCGGCGTTTGATTTAGCAATCGACGTTCGTGAAAATGCAGTTAACTGACGATCTGATGAAAACTAGTCACACGTGTCTTTGTTGTCTTCTCTGACGTCACTCTTCCTTCGTCGCTGTTTCTCTTCTTCTGACGTTGCTTTCAAATGAGTCATATTTATTATGAAATGTCATGCAGTGGTTTCACAACACATGCACCTGATTGGCTGGCTGTCAATATGATTGATGAATTTTGCTCAAACTCTTTAATCTATCTTTTCCCAGATAATAAAGTTCTTTGATATTGCCTCATGTCCGTCTTTCCCAGGCTGTAAACCAAATTATTGTCCCAGATGTCCATCTAATAACCTGAGGTGTCGGCTCAGTCTTCCTTTCCCAGGCTGTAATACCAAATTAGCACTAAGCTGTGAACAACTGTTATAAAAGTGAGGTGTAATGGAAGAGGATATGCCTTTTTTATCCTAAATGTAGTTCATCTGTTGTCTTGTCTTGAACAAAATATAATGGAAAATTAAACCAAAATGTACAGATTTTATACACCATAACAAGCATAACATAGCATAACATAGCATGGAACTGAATACAATGGTGACGGATAATTGAGAATTCTGAGAAATGCAGTTATTCTGTTAATAAACTGAAAACTATTAGTTAAGTAAGACTGAAACAATGAATTACCAGATGCAGTTATATGCTATGAAGAGAGGTGATCCGATAATAGTGTATGAAAAGAATAAGAATATCCAGTAAATGGGAATCAGCTTCATTGGTTCATTGTTTTTAGTATTTGGTTTTTAGTGAGTAAACATCATTATTCTTCTGTTTTAACTGATTAAAGATTTGAAGGCAAGAAAATAAAAGAAAATTTTGGCACATGCCCACCATTGAAACATGTCATGAAAGCTTTAACTGTAGATTAGAATGTCTCTCCAGTCGTTGTTTTTCCGGAAAATATCATGTGCGTCTGCCATAATAGTCCCAACTGTTAATGTAACAAATCCAGCACTGTGAGTCCAGAGGATTCTTATTGAGGGGAATGTTCATCGGGATTCCTTGCCATGCATTGTTTCAGCAGTTCAGCAAAGAGAGGGGGAAGAGAGCAGTGAACAAATGGAGGCCTGTCCTTGAACTGTATGTCAAGCCGCCAGCGCACAGACCCTGATTGTAAAAGCTGCCTCAGCATTGATAGACAGACTACAGTCTTTCCAGGGAGAGCTTTTTCCCTTTTTCCCTCCTTGGAAGGCATTTAAACGACTTTGATGACCTTTGCATGTACAGATTTAATCACATTCATCCTGGAAGTCAGAAATAAATATGAGTCTAGGAGAGGCAAAAATCTCATGATGACTTCTTTAATACTCATTAGGTCCCATGAGAAATCACACCGTTAACTGAGCACGTCGCAGAGCCTTTTGTCAAAGAGACACAAGAGCTCCTTCAACGACTGATTTTTTTTCCCCAGACGTCTTGAAGTTCACAACGTTACTCATAAAAATGATTAGCTGGTCTCCTATATTCCATTAGGCTTTAATTGTTTAATTGATTTAAAACTGAAAAGTGTGACCCGTAACTGCATGATAGCTGAAACAGCTCCAACATATATATCATATATTTTTTTTAGTCATCTTACAAAGCCAGGGTACATACATGGAGTATGAGTGAAAACTGACATTTGCTTTTTTCGACCTATGTTAATCTGTGCTTGAAGCTGTTGTGCTGTGATGCGCCCATCACACAAGCTGGTGACCCTCAGAAACTTGTCTTCTGATGGAGTTGTGACTTTGGGTCTGCCAGAGCTCCTCCTATCAGAGCTACTTCCAGTTTCCAATTACGTTTGGATTGTGTAGGACACCACTGGACTCACTGACACTTTTGCAGTTTCTCTCAATGAAAGGCCTACACTTCTAAGGGTAATAATGCTCTATATCATGTCATTTGTTAATTACTATAGTCACTGAAACTGACAACTTTGTACAGTGTAATACTGTCCAAGAAAGTTTCTTCAGAGGGTGTAGTAACAAAGTCTGTTCCAGCTCTGCTTTACGACAGACAGAAGGTTTTTAAGTAATCGACAGAAGGTGGGACATCTGTGCAAATTGTTTGCTTCAACTTGCAAAGCTTTGTTTACTTTAATTGCTGCAGAACATCTGTAGGTTGTAACCTATTACAGTGGAACCTCGGTTCACGACCATAATTCGTTGCAAAACTCTGGTCGTAAACTGATTTGGTCGTGAACCGAAGCAATTTCCCCCATAGGATTGTATGTAAATACAATTAATCTGTTCCAGATGGTACGAACTGTATGTAAATATATTTTGTTTTAAGATTTTTAAGCACAAATATAGTTAATTACACCATAGAATGCACATCGTAATAGTAACCTAAATGTAAAAACATTGAATAACACTGAGAAAACCTTGAACAACAGAGAAAAATAACATTGCAAGAGTTCGCGCTATAGCCTTACGACCCGATCTCTGTATAAACGCTTTTTTAAATGATTTTTAAGCACTGGGGAAAAAAAGGAACATTTGAACAAATCCAAACTTTATTTAAAAACCAACCACAAGCAACCATGAAAGTAACATTGCAGCAGTTCACGCTATAGCCTTACAACCAGATCGCAGGGAAAAAAAATGAACATTTGAAAAATCCGTAGCTTAATAAACAACCAAGAAAAGTAACATTGCAACAATTCACGCTACGAACCAAAAAATGAACATTTGAAAAATCCGCAATACAAAAACTAACCATAAACCACCAAGAAAACTAACCTTGCATGAGTCGAGTTCTGGCAGTGCTTAGAAGCCATGGTTAACTGCAGAAGTAGATAGATACACGAAATACTGTAGAGCACAAAGAGTTCACAGGTAAAGCACGCACGTCTGACCGAGAATAATGCAACACGTGCGGAAATCATCGGCACGCACAAACCAAAAGGGAAACTGGCTTGTTCGTATACCGAGTGTGTGGTCGTGAACCGAGGCAAAAGTTTGGCGAACTTTTTGGTCATAAACCGATTAGTACGTGTACCGAGACGTTCGTGAACCGAGGTTCCACTGTAGTTGTTCACTGAAGATGGCCCATTTGTAATATTATATTTACTTTTTTAAATTTTTTCTTAACTTAAACCAGTGGTTCTCAATCTGTGGGGTGGGCCCCCCTAGGTGGGCGCAAAGTAACAAAAAGGAGGGCGCAAAGATGTGAAAAAAAGAAAACAAGAATCAAAAATATGAAAAATACATCTATTGAAACCAAAACAAATTAACTTAAACTACATTCTGATACTAGAAAAATAAATATAGAGTTAGATAAATGTCGATAAAAGTTAAGTAGGTATAATAAAATATGCATCTATGATATATCATTAATTTAAAAAGAACAAATTGGTATTAGTGGGCTCCTTTCAAAAAAACGTTAGGGGGGGCACGATTAAAACTGTTATGAAAACTCAGGTCGCAAATACTTAAAGGTTGAGAAACGCTGACCTAAACTTTAAATTTAAACCTGTGGCAGTTTGCTACTTACCGTTTTGCCATATTAGGTTATTCATTGCATTTCAACTGATTACATTTGAAGTGGAGGTGTTCTAAAACTTTTGACTAGTAGTGGATGCAATATGGTGTTCACACATTAGTTTAAAATCAGCATCTAATGTAGTAAAGTTTACTCAGTGGACTTTAAGCTTTGAACTTTAACGCATGAATGCATGAATTAGTGTGTCAGCCACAGAGCAGGACAGTGAGAAACAGTCTTGAAAGGTTATGAACAGGGCCGGATTAAGAGCTTTGGGGGCCCGTAGCACATTTCAAATTTGGGGGCCCTTTTGGTCTGCATCATCTGAAGTTTAGATTCTGAATAGTTCAAACCGGACTAAATAATTATTTTACTCTCGATTATAATAAGAATCTTATAATATTTATGTGAATTTTATGTGTTGGGCCCCTAAAGTTTTGTTGTGTAAGAAATTTACAGTTTAAAAACGTAAAGATAATATTTTTAAAGACCACTTTTTCAATGCTACACTTTTTCATTAAATATTGGGTCCACCATTTGGGGGCCCCCGAAATTGCGGGGCCCGTAGCATATGCTACATGTGCCTATTGGTTAATCCGGCACTGGTTATGAAAGTTATAAAAGACAGCTTAGGATGTAGTGTTAATGTGAGATTGAAAAGACAAAGTGCTGTCAAAAACAACACCAAGGCTCTTGACTTGAGGGCCTAAAGGAAAAGGGGTGTCGTTGATGCAAATATTAACATTTCCAAATTTTTAATGGGTAGCTTTAACACAATGGACTGATAAATATAAGTTTTCTCTGTATCATAGTTCTACGAATAAGCTGTCTCAAATTAGGGAAAATTTGAAATGCTGAGTGTCTTTGGGTCCATGCAGGCCTGAATTATTTGTCCACTGCTTGAAATAGTTTTGGACACACTCAGTGGACTACATACCAGCCTGCCATTAGGAAGAATCAGTTTCTGTAGGAAAGGCGTGTTGCTGTGACAGTTTCAGTTCCCTTAGCACAACGCTCTGTAGTGCTAACCTCATGGATGACAAGGTGACTTCGGAGAAAGTGGTCTTATGGGAACCATCAATCTAAAAATCAAGCCGATTCTCAAGAGCATCGGTGTAACTCAGAGATGAAAAGGGTGTACAACCATTTCAGGAGGTTAAATCTCTTCTTGTGAAGCAGAATAGTTTCAACAGACAACGACCTGATAAACCATGTAAACCAGGGCCCATTTTACAAGACAACAAAAGGGGGGGGGGGTTTAATGGACAGGATCTAAAGCTAACCATTTGGACACTGCAGTTCATCTAAGTGATTAGCTTATAATTACATCTTTGTATTTCTTTGTTGTTTAGATGGGTGGGGGAACAATAATTGAATAAAAATCGCAATTAAACCTAGAAGACAATAAAATAATTATTTTTGAAAAAGTTTTCGGAACGCATACAATTATCTTTATCATTATGCAACATTGTGGCCCAGTGTCACCTCGATGAGCTGCAGATATCCATGTCCTCAGATTGAATGGATGAGTTTTTGTAAACGCCTGCATCATTATGATTATGACCTTTAAAGGTTTCTGGCTCATTTAGTAAGGTATTTATTTATTCTTTCTTTTTTCTTTACAGCTGATTGGATCTATTATTGGCCGTCAGGGTAGTAAAATCAATGAAATCCGGCAAGTGTCAGGAGCACAGATCAAAATTGGTAATCAGTTGGATGGCACAAGCGATCGTCACGTCACCATCACTGGATCTCCCATTAGCATCAACCTGGCACAATATCTCATTATATCTTGGTAAGGAATGTTGGAGGATGTTTTCTGGAAGTGGCTTTAGTGTCTGGAATGAAGGCAAGAGCCAAAAAAGAAAAGAATTTAGAAAGATTTACTGCAACTTATTGTCACCATAAATTCACTATATAAGTTCAGTTTGGGAGTAAATCGAATGTACAATCAAGTCATATAGGAGGAGAAGAATGAGACTACAGGCCCAAGCAGTCTAAATTAGGTTCTTCCAAAAATATTTTGGGGTTCATTCTCTTCTCAGCAAAGTTGAAAGACCTGTAAGACCCAATGGATAAAGAGGCCCCAGTTGAGATGGTGTGGGTATCTAGTGCTGGATACCTCCCACTGGAGGTCTACCAACCACATGAAAAGACCCAGGGCACGTTGGAAAGGGTATACAGCATGTCTTAGCTGGCCCCTCAGAAAAGCTTTGGGGTAATGGATGTCTGACCTGACCTGCTTAGATGACCATAGTCTTCATCAGGTCTACCAAAAGGCATATGAGAATGAGAATGCAAATGATTTGGTAGATAATGAATCAAGCAAATTATGATGCTTGTGCCAAAGGATACAAAATATACATTTATTCAAAACAGTGAGTCTAGTTTTTAATATACTGTAAACACACTAAAGAATGACAAAAGTATAAGGCAAGAGCACAACCTGGATGGGGTGCCATTTAATCACAGGGCACAATTAAGTATACATCCATACTCAACTATATAGTGCCAGTTGAGAGGCATCAATTCACTTAACCTGCCACAATGAAGACGATGCAGTAAGTCAGGTAGAATGCAAATGGATCGTTGATATGTGACATAACATTACACATCATCAATATATACTCTCAAGCTCTGATACGTGTCTCATAATTCTTTATGAAGTCTATTAAATTATAGTTCAGGAATGCAGACTCACTACTTAATACCACATTTTTCATACACAAAAAAATAAGCTAAAAAACTGTTCTTATATACAACAGAAAGATACTGCCAGAGCCAAAGAACAACTTTTAGTTCACAACCTAGTACCACATTTATTCAGAGGTTGAATCAGGATACCAATACCAATCAGCAGTTTATCTCATCGTAAACCACGCTGTCTTTCTCATGACTTTAACCCTGTCACCTCTTGGCTCTTTACACTGGTACTGATCTGTGTGTGTCGGTCCACATTTAGAGTAGAACCGAGGCCATTCTTACTCTCATTTCCCGTCGGTTTGTTGGTGGACTACAGTGTCTCTGAACAGAGAACAGTGATCAGTGTTAGAGTGAGCGACTTTACACATTTCAGCTGTGCCTGCCGCAATATGCACTGCACACGTACCTACTGTATCTTTATCAAATGTTTTTATTCAATGTAATTACAACCAAGTAATACCAGCGTTCATATGACAAGTTTAAGGTGTCTTTGTGCTAATCTGCCCCTGGTCTTCACTACATTTATTTTATTACTTTCATCTCCGATATCCATCCATCCATTTTCCAACCCGCTGAATCCGAACACAGGGTCACGGGGGTCTGCTGGAGCCAATCCCAGCCAACACAGGGCACAAGGCAGAAACCAATTTCGGGCAGGGTGCCAACCCACCGCAGGACACACACAAACACACCCACACACCAAGCACACAATAGGGCCAATTTAGAATCGCCAATCCACCTAACCTGCATGTCTTTGGACTGCGGGAGGAAACCGGAGCGCCCGGAGGAAACCCACGCCGACACGGGGAGAACATGCAAACTCCACGCAGGGAGGACCCGGGAAGCGAACCCAGGTCCCCAGATCTCCCAACTGCGAGGCAGCAGCGCTACCCACTGCGCCACCATGACGCCCTCGTCTCCGATATACACTATGTAATTAAACTTGAGTGACTTACTCAGCCTAATGACACCACTAACATATGCAATGTACAATATCCATCCATCCAGCTTCAAACTGGTTTTTATCTAATTCAGGTTCACAGGGGGGTGAGGCCTATCCTTAGTAATGCTGGAGGCTAGGCAGGAGCCAACATTGGATGGGGTGACAGACAGATAGATAGATAGATAGATAGATAGATAGATAGATAGATAGATAGATAGATAGATAGATAGATAGATAGATAGATAGATAGATAGATAGATAGATAGATAGATAGATAGATAGATACTTTATCAATCCCAATAGGAAATTCACTTGGTACAAGTTCTGTACAATTCCTGAGCACATCATAGAATCATTTAAATATAAAATTAGATAATTTTAATAATATTTGTGTTAATAGTAATAGTAACAATTTACACAAATGTTTTCATTTGCACTAGACCAAACTGCAGCTCGTCTATTGTATTTTACGGCCCAAAGCAGTAGGCCTGCTCCTGGGATGGCTGTCCTAACAATTGTGCTTAAAGGCCGACATTATAAATCCTTGGTCATGGCACACTGAGGTGGAACTCAATGCTTTTTTGTTTTTGACCTATTTGGACAAAGTCCTCTTGCAGGTTATTTTAAAAGAAAAGTGTACCGCTGTTAGCCAACCATTTAAGCATTTATGACATCAGTGTTACTCATATTGATTCCACAGTTCAGGGACCTTTAGCATAAAAGCAGAGAGCTTGTTAAAATTTCAGATGAAAAGTTACAATTTGTTTAAAATGAATGGGACTGTATGAATCCTATTGGTACCTCCTACTTCCAGAAGGCTTTATCTCCATACCCCAAGTGTGTCTCTCTCACTTCTCCATCTTCTGCTTGTCCATTTTGCCTGCCATCTTCTGCGGTTTCAGACTGATTCACCAAAAGAGTGTAACTCATTATTACGAAGTTGCAGTAGCCTTATAAGTCACAGGCTAATCTTTTTACTGTTTTAATTGACTTAAAGATTTAAACAAAACAAAACAAAACAAAAAAAAAAGAATCAGTCTTGGGGTGTTATTCATTAGCATATATTTCTGTGTTTCCCAGCTAACACTGAAAATGATGTGTTATAAATTTTGGTTTGAATTTTATTGTGAAAGCTGGCAGATTGCCAAATTGAAAAAGCAGGTTGCATGCCAGTAAAATGAAAAGCACCCTTGAGCAAGCCTCCATTAATTGGAAACCATTTTGTTTCTTCTCCCCTAAGCCCATCCTGAGCCACCCAAGCTCCTCCCCATTCTCAGTGTCATGAGAATTCAAATCCTCCAGTGATCTGTTGCTGCCTTCAGCAGACACCTTCGTTATGGATTTTTATTTCTGTTTATTTATTTTGTTAACATGTGTTTGTTTAACCTTCTAACCCTTTCCATCTTATCCCTCCCTTTTGTCTCCCCCTTTTCCCCTCTCCTCTACCCTCACAGTTTAGAGACCGCCAAATCCACTGCCCAGCCCTCCTCCATTACGACCCCCGTTGACCTCAACATGACCTTCACCCAGCCTGCCTCCCCTGCCTCCACTTCAGCTGCAGCGCTTGCGGCAATGGGTGCTGTGCCCCATGGTCATGTGTTGGGCACCCCCTATGCCCTTCCCCTCTCCAGTATCCTTGGAGTGAAATCCGTTCCCTTCCTTGCTCTCTCAGCACCCACCGCTGCCACCCACGGGTCTTTAACATCCTACACGGCCAAAATCTCCTCCACCAACGGGATCAAGAAGCCAGAGAGACAAAAGTTTGCCCCCTACTGATCGAGAGAAGAAAGGCAACCGTGTGTTTGTATCCTAGAGAGTCCAGAACTGTATGGAGGAATGGCGACCCGTCTTTTTTTTGGTAGCACATATCTGGAGAAGGCATGCGCAGTTTTCAAAGGCGACTTTTCTGACCTGTTTTCAAGCACACAGGAGGATGTTTGAACAAATCTGCCAACATCAGAGCCTGAAACCAACACCAATGGAATTTTTCTAGAAGTTTCAGAATGTTCTATTTATTGCTTTTTTTTCCTTGTAAAAAAAAAAAAAAACTCAAATATTCTGTATACTTGATTAATGTAGCTAATTCTGTGTATTTACATGAATATTTTAATATATATAAATATACATGAAATGCTTAAGCGCCTGTACATATTTTATGCTATTTCTATTTGCTTTTCTTTGCCTCCATTATCTTTATTTTTTCCTCATTTCTGAAAGGTTTAAGTTATTTGAATGTCAAATGTGTGTGAGATCTTTTATTTTATTCAGTAGTTGGACCAGAAGTGAAGTGCCAAGTGTTTCATGTATAATAACGTTGGCAGGGTCATTTAAGAATCTTCAGGTCTGGTGGCTTTTAATACTATAAAAAACAAGCAGATCTTTCATGTGGATCTTTCCTGAGGAGACTAAAGGGTGACAAACATAATGAATTACTGCAGATAAGTGTTTTTTACCTGTGTAAAAGCAGTAAATAATAAATAATACAGCATCTCAGAAGACTCATCAATCAATATGTATAAATAGCAGTGTTTGTTTGAAAGCAGCAGTGTCCACATTTAAAATGAGATATGAAGATAAACTGACATCAAAATACTGGGAGATTAACTCGAAAGAGACCCCGAATATTCTGTTGTAACTCCCCTTAGGATGAAGCAATCTGAACCAAACAAATACACTATATACCTTGACGTATGTGTGATCGATTGCATTACATGTGATGTTGGAATTGGCTTCCGTTTTCTGCCAGACACATTTCGACACTGCGCTCCATGTTCTTGAACGTGTCGGCAAGCATCTCGGGGGGGAATAGCAGCAATTTCACATTGGATGTTTTCCTTCAAATCTTCCACAGTTGAGAAGTTTGTTCTGATAGACTTTTCATTTGAGCAGACCCCAAAGGAAGAAGTCTGGTGGTGTCAGATCCAGCAAACATGGTTGCCAAATCCCCTTTGAAATTACCCTGTTGCCGAAGAAGGACTCAATTTCTGCCATGCTCCTTGCTGATGTGTGACACATTGCTCCATCTTGCTGGAAGTAACCTTTCCGTTAACTCACGATCATCCAGTTGATTGTGACATCGCTTAAACGAATTGGTGACCCAATAGGTTCGCACCATGAAGACGCGCTGCTCAATACCGTACACCATCATCCTGATGAGAAGTCGAGTGACTGAGTGAAGGGGTATGCACCCAGAAGTTGTAAACGTCATGACGGCTGTCCAGCGCCCACCTCATCACTCCGACGCATGGGCATCCCAGCTTATTCACAGCTCCATATAATGAGGAGCACATTGCGCGTTGTTTCGTTCAGATTGCTTCATCCTAGCGAGAGTTATTACAGAATATTCAGGGCCTCTTTCGAGTCAGTCTCCCTGTACATGCAAGACAGGGTTCAGGAATTTATTTTTTTAAATATCTGGGGGACATTGTATTGGTATTGAAACAAGAGAAGTTAATTTATTGATAGGAAATTGGAGATTACCTGTGTACAATGATACCAGCAGGCTCACTTGGGCACATTTCTATGTTTTCAACTATATTTTAGCATTCTAAATTATGCTAAATTCTAAATTACATTCTAAATTACTCCAAACTTTTGGTATGACCTCGTGTGTATAGAGTGCATATGCAGTGGAATCGGAAAGTATTCAGAGACCTTCACTTTCTGCCCACTTTATGGTGTTATAGATTTCATTTTAAATGGATAAACTTGTCATTTTGTCTATTTATCTACACTCAATCACCCATCATGACTAAGATAAAACAAGGGTGTGCAAATTTGTTAAAAATCAAAAACTGACATCTCTCATGAATAGAAGTATTATGCCCTTTAGCTGTGGGACACCAAACTGTGGACAGGTGTGTCCAATTTACTTTAATTATTCTTGAGGGTGTGTCTAGAACTTGATTGGAGTCACCTGTGGCTAACTAATTTGATTGGACATTGTTTAGAAAGGCACACAGCCAGGTATATAAGGTCCCACAATTCATAGCAGGACAAACAACAAACCTTGAAATTTAGGGGCCTCTTTGTAGACCTCTGCAATCAAATTGTGGTGGTCAGAGCAAGGTTATAAAATTCATTTCAAAAACTCTGAGTGTTCCCACTAGCATTGATGGCTCAATAATTGTGAAATGAAAGAAGTGTGGCTCCACTAGGAGTCCTTCCAGAGTTCAAAGTGATTAACCGCGTGAGGAGGGTCTTGGTCTTGGTCTTGGTCTTGGTCTTGGTCAAGGGTAGTGATCTACAACCCAAAGGTTATTCTGAGAGAGTTTTAAAAGTTCTCTGCTGAGATGGGGGACCATCTCACCAAACACTCCATCAAGAAGGCACTTCTTCTGGAGTGGCTGACTCCTGCTTGGAGTTTGCAAAACAGTATTTAAAGAACTCTGAGGACATGAGGAAAAAGATCTGACTAGACAAAAGTTGGACTGCAAGCAATATGTCTGGTAAAGACCAGGCACTGCTCATTAACTACCTCTAATACCATCCCTACGGTGAAGCGTGGTGGTAAGAATGGGGTTGTTTGTCAGCAGCATGGACAGAGAGACTGGTCAGAACTTAGGGAAGGAGAAATGCAGCCAAATACTTAGAAGATCATACAAGAAAACCTGAGATCACGCAACCTCAGACTGAGGTGATGGTTCACCTTGCAGCATAACAAAGACCCGTAGTAGTTTCGGGATTAGTGTCTGATTGAGTGGTTAAGCCAAGGCCCAGAATTAAATCTCATGTACGAGGGACATTCAGAAAGTTTCCGCACTTTCGTATTTTCATTGGAAACGGTGAAGACGGGAGGAGTAGTAATAGGACATTAAAAAGTTTCGGTAGACGCTGGGAAAATTGCATCGCAAAGGAAAGTGATGTAATTTGTTTTTAATAAATAGAGTTTATAAAAAAGTACAGAAACTTTTTGAACGTCCCTCGTAGAACTGTAGAGAGACCTGAATACGGCAAGTCACAGACCCTTCCCAACCAATCTAATAGAACTTTTAGTACATTTGCGGACCTTTCTGAAAACATGTTTTCACTGTCATTATGGGTTTTTGAGTGTAGATAGAATGGTAAAATTGAAAAATGTATCCATTTTAGATCTATAACACCATGAAATTTGCAAAAAATGAAGGCGTCTGAATACTTTCTGAATGGACCTTCATCAGGAGTGAGAAAGGTGGAATCCCACCAGAGTATAAAAAGGAGTCTCAAAGGGAATTCTCTGAGATCACTAAGAAGAGCTTATCAGAAACAAACAGTAGGCCAGCATTTTGTCCCTAAACAAATAGTGCAAGGTACACAGGACAGCAAAACCAGACACTTTACGATTCACCGTCTTCTCCTTGAGAGCACATTTTATATTTACAGCTAGAAAACTGGATTATCTCCCAAGGTTACAGCTCATTCTAAAATTAACCTGGACACAGAGCACCACCTGTTGGTTTGGGTTGCAAGCCTGAAGGAGCCACACAGTTCTGCTAAACCGTGAACTGAAGGGTTGTCTTTTGTGGGGTCTCACTGGGCATTAACTGGAAGTTCTTCTGGGTTTTATGTCTGGGGTAAAGTCCTGGGTCTGCAGATGTGGACATAGGCTGGGAAAACAATGGCAATAATAAATCTTGACTACCGCTTCCTCTGGAATAAATTTTATATAAATTCTGCAGGCTGAAGTAAAGCTGCTTCTCAAATTTGTGAAGAATCTTTTCATTTGTTATTATAAGGTAATCATTTTAAATGAATCCATAACAGAAAACACTTTTCTATAAGTTTACAATAATGGATTCTATTAGCCTTTATATGACGCTGTTAGTTAACTGCAGTTTTTCTGGTGTCTTTGTTTATTCTGCTTTCCTTTTCCTTTCTCTATTAAAATGTATTTTTCCTGAACTAAGTGCTCCGTATCATTCTGCACATCTCATACTGTCTATGTACAGTGGGTCTTTTTTGACAGTTACTTTAAAATGTTGATTTTCTCTAAAAAAAAAAAAAAGTTAACATGTCTATATTAAGTTAGAAGAGTGACATTTAAAATATACTGTATTTTTAGCTCTAATGCAGAAACATCTGCTATTGAGATTCACAGAAGATTTCATTTTCCTCTTCTGCTACGGTAGCTTTCCAGCCCGTTTTCTGAGAAATATACTTATTAGATTTATCCGATCCAGCTGCCCCTTCATTTCTGTCACTTTTAAATTTGATTAAAAATAGTTTTTTTTTAAATGCAATAATACATTATGTGCCTGGGTGCAGGAATGACAGCTCTGATACTTGGAAAAATTTGGGGTGCCAACAGGGTCTTCCCATTTATTGTCCAGACACCAAACAAAGCATACTTCCCATTACCTGGGGTAAATAAGGCAATAAAGGCAAGGTTGTTGGACTGGATTGCCAAGTCGTACTGCTAGTGGAGCTCCATCGGGCAGGTCACTTGAGCCAGTAATGATGACTCCTTCCTAGGATGCCCAAGTTGTTATGGCAGTTGAACCAGAAGGGGGAGAGTCAGTTGCCCTCACTGGCCGACTTCTCGGCACTGTGGAGAAAGAAGGAGATGAGAGTGTCAGCAGCAGCGCCCCCTTTTGGTTCTTACATTCCTTGACTGAGCCTGTGAGGAGGTCCTCCTACATGCATGCATGACAATTTAGTTCATTTAAACATTGTGTAATAAAACACAATTAATTATAAGCTAAATGGAAAAATAAAACTAGTTGAAATTTAGTGCATACCCACTCTCCTTATGCATGTTTTGAACTCAAGGAGGTAAGTGGGTTTCCTCCGGGCGCTCCGGTTTCCTCCCACGGTCCAAAGACATGCAGGTTAGGTGTATTTTCGATTCTAAATTGGCCCTAGTGTGTGCTTGGTGTGTGGGTGTGTTTGTGTGTGTCCTGCGGTAGGTTGGCACCCTGCCCAGGATTGGTTCCTGCCTTGTGCCCTGTGTTGGCTGGGATTGGCTCCAGCAGACCACCGTGACCCTGTGTTCGGATTCAGCGGGTTGGAAAATGGATGGATGGATGGATGGAGGTAAGTGTTCCCGTTCAAACACTCGTTTTCAAGGAATGTACACATTTTACACTACAGATTGTTTATTAATATTTCTTAAAGTATTTGCAAGTTCAAATTATAACTGTTTTGAGGAAACACTCCTTAATAGCTATTGCAACATCTCTTTGGCAAAGCTGCAGTTTTGCTATTAAAATACCCAATCAGAAAGTGTGAAGATTTCTTTAATAAGTAAGCATCCGAAGTAAAAGTTTATTTTCATTTGAATTCGTTCAAGTATAGTTCCTTAATTTAAACATAGTTTCCCACCAGTATTAATACTGTAGTGGTGTGTTGGAGTTGAATTATTGATATATTTTTGATTATTGATGTATTCTGTGAATCTGTTCAGGATTTTTCTTGTTCAGATATACTGGGTATCATTGACTTGAACCTGAGACTTGGTTTCTTCCAGTTTTGATATTATTTTTAAATTCTTGTTTCAGAATGCGTTGTTTGCCCATTATCATCCTCCTCCTCCTCTTCTTTTTCTTCATTACCTCTGGGTACACTTCACCTCATCTCCCACAAACCAAGTTAGCCATCTTATATGGTACCCGCCTTAGCAAAAATTAGACCTCTCTGTATTTGGTTACATTCATACTTCTCTCCATTCTGACCAGTCTCCCTGTGCCTACCACTGAGAAGCACACCAGTAGCATGATGCTGTCACCACCATACATATAACATTAAGCAGATGACAAGCACTCCATGGTCTTTGGCAGGCATGGTTCTTGGAGGTCTGCCCAAAGAGTTCAGTTATTGTTTCATCAAACCAGATATTCTTATTTTCATTATGCTGTCAAGAGTCCAAGGGTCCATCATTTGCCTTTTACATAAAAGTGGCTTCAATCGTAAACACCTGATTGATGGTATGCTGGTGAGGTAGTGGTTGTCTTTCTGTCAGGTTCTTCCATCTCAGCAGAAGACTTTATTAAAGTCACTGTTGAACCCGAGATCACCTATCCACAAAAGCACTTTGTGCCCAATTATCCACCATAACAGCTGTAGAAAGAGTCCTGGTGCTTCCAAACTTCAACCACTTTACAATTTAGGAAACCACTTGTCCTCCCAGTCACAATCACAGATTTATAAAATTCTTTATCAGCATGTCCTGCTCTATGCCACGCCACAGCTTGATTGTGGAGATCCAGAAAGAGTCCCTTGGACTTCATGGTTTGGTTTTTGTCCTGACATGCAGTGTGAGTAGATAGATATAGATAGATAGATAGATAGATAGATAGATAGATAGATAGATACTTTATTAATCCCAATGGGAAATTCACATTCTTCAGCAGCAGCATACTGATACAATAAATAATATTAAATTAAAGAATGATAATAATACAGGTGAAAAAACAGACAATAACTATGTATAATGTTAAATATTAACGTTTACCCCCCCGGGTGCAATTGAAGAGTCACATAGTATGGGGGAGGAACGATCTCCTCAGTCTGTCAGTGGAGCAGGACGGTGACAGCAGTCTGTCGCTGAAGCTGCTCCTCTGTCTGGAGATGATCCTGTTTAGTGGATGCAGTGGATTCTCCATGACTGACAGGAGCCTGCTCAGCGCCCGTCGCTCTGCCACAGATGTCAAACTGTCCAGCTCCATGCCTACAATAGAGCCTGCCTTCCTCACCAGTTTGTCCAAGTGTGAGGCGTCCTTCTTCTTAATGCTGCCTCCCCAGCACACCACCGCGTAGAAGAGGGCGCTCGCCACAACCGTCTGATAGAACATCTGCAGGATGTTATTGCAGATGTTGAAGGACGCTAGCCTTCTAAGGAAGTATAGTCGGCTCTGTCCTCTCTTGCACAGAGCATCAGTATTGGCAGTCCAGTCCAATTCATCATCCAGCTGCACTCCCAGGTGTTTATAGGTCTGTACCCTCTGCACACAAAGGTTGTGGGACCTTCGATACTCAGGTGTATGTGTGCCTTACTAAACAGTGTCCAGTCAGTTCAGTTTGCCACCAGTGGACTCCAATCAAGTTCTAGACACATCTAAAGGAGGATTAAAGCAAACAGGGTGCATCTGACTACAATTTGGAGTGTGAAAGCAAAGGGTCTGAATATTTATATACTGTAATTGAGAGATGTCGGTTTTTGATTTTTTGTGAATTTGCAAACCTTTCTAAAAACATGGTTTCACTTCCTCATTGTTATTGAGTGCAAATTGATGGACCAAAACGTAAATTTTATCCATGTAAAATTTAACTAGCTGTGGTAACCATCTAAGATGGATTGAAATGTAAATAAACCTCCATATTAACGTTTGTGCAGAGGAGAGACGCTGGGTATATTGGGAAAAGGTTGTTAAGGATGGAGCTGACAGGCAAGAGGAAAAGAGGAAGGCCTAAGAGGAGGTTTATGGATGTGCTGAGGTGATGGGTATAACAGAAGACAAAGGACACAAAGATATGGAAAAAGATGATCCGCTGTGGCAACCCCTAATGGGAGCAGCCAAAAGAAAAAGAAGAAGATTCACATTTGCAGTGCACAATCTATTGGAATGTATTTTGAAATGCAAACAGTAATCAAATTCATTGCATTTATTATTCCCACAGATGGTACATCACAAACATTTGTAGTAATGAAATGCATTGTATTTGTCATTCCAAAAGATGGTGCATCATAAACATTAGCATTACTTTTCTGAATCCCAAACCAAATTGCATCTAACAGAGACATAGCAAGTGGATGGACACACAGATACATAGACAGACAGACATTTGTCCTTTCAGTAAGTTGGGTTGTAATAAAAACAAAGGGACAGTTAGAAAGGATTGGGGCTCCTTGAAGGCAAACTCAGGATATTTGATGGCTAAATTAGGGAAAATTGTGAAGTGGGGTTCAGACTACAATCAGATTGTTGACTGAGGCAAAGATGGTGGCACCGCCTCTGTAGAGGAAGCCAGACCGGAAGGGGCGGGGCCAGGAGACATCAACCTGGAAGTGGTGTCACGGGGACTGGCAGTCATCTGATCTGTACAAACTAAAGGAAGAAAAGCTTTAGGTAAGAGTGCCATCTCTCAGCTCGGGGTGGAAGTGCAACTGGACGAGCCCACAACTTGTCTCCTAATCGCACGTGTGTGACAGGATCTACGACATAATAAAAGTGTGCTGAAAGAAAAGGGGTTTGAATATTTTTTGAATCCACTGTAAATGTAACCTACTTAAAAATGTAGGATTAATGTTATCTGGTCCTGGTAATTTGTTAGATCTCAGCCTACTTAATCTAAGGAGCACTTTCTCCCTCCATAGTAATATCATTTCCAGATCTTTGAGTACCTACTTGGAAGACCCTGCTGCTACTGCTGGAGGGTTATTGGCTACTTCTCCAAATGTGAATACTTCGGAAATTGCAAGTTCAGAGCATTTGCTGTTTCACTGCCTGTATATTTTAGTTCTCCCTTGCTGTTTTTAATGCTCTTCACCTCCTCCCTTCCTATTTTTATACTTCTAAACTATTGAAAGAATATCTTTGGTTCATTTTTCTCCTTTGTTGAATTATTTCTCTCTAACTGCCTTTTAACTTTCCTAATATCTTTTTTAACTCTTTCAGGGCTGATGTTGACTTTTGTCGAAATTCAGGGGTAGAGGATGGTAATCGGCTGTAAATTGCGACAAAACTCACCCTTACTTTTCAGTTCGACTCTCTTTGCTTGAAGGAAAGTTATGTAGCGTTGTTGATTTGACCTTGATTCCCTGGGCCTGCATGAATAGTGAAGAGCAAACATCCTCTAAAATGGCATCAACATCTACCGAGACTAAAGCAAATGTGCAAAGCAAAATACTCCATGGACATTTTAGGTATTATCACTGAATCGTGCTCTGACTTTTCGGGCTCTTGAGTTTGATGCAAGGGATCTGGAGATGGATATCAAAAATGAAAGTGAGGTACCAGCATCTGCCCATTGGTCCCCAGCTGACGGTGGTGCTGAACACGTTTGTGTAGCTGATACACTTAAAGCAGCGTTCGCCTAGGAGGATCAGCATTTATGATGACAAGAGGTACAAACCATATTGTGTAACACTGCGACTGCCACCGTCGCGCACCTGCTGTGCGAAGACAGACAGGTAGCTGGCCTACTGTGCATTCCTGCTGGCCACTGCTGCCAGAGATGCCGAACAGGTGCCAACAGCAGCCACAGCACGTAGCAACAGACATTTTATGTTGATTTATGTGTGAAACTAGTGTATTGTGTGCTTTTCAGAGTTTTTTTGGAAAAAAATATTCAGCCCTGAAAGAGTTAATCATTGCTCTAATGCCCACACAGCACTGGAATTATTTGTTGTGAAATGAACAGCCTTGACATACACAAAAAGGTTTGGGGCAGCCACACATATATTGTCCCTGGCTGCTAAAGGATTTCGAAATAGCACTCATCTGCATGAAATTGAGTCTCGAGCTGAACTGTCGTTAAGCAGGAAAGATGGCGGTTTTAAAGGATCCCAGACCGGAAGTGACATCATCTTGGTGCCAGCACTAACCAGAAGTGACATCGGCCTTGGCACTGGAACTGGAAGTGGCGTCATGAATGTGGAATCAGACCGGATTTCCCGTGTTTGGTCTACAGAGATGACAGGTTTAGTGTGTACCCTGTCACCCCCTAGCCTGGTGTGGAATTCCCTTCACATGGTCATTTCAGCTCCCTCCTAGTCGCACGTGTGTGACATTGTCTTGTGCACTTTATACAACTGGTTTTCCTTTGCAACTTTGTTTTCCTGCTCCACACTTATCCAAAACAGGAGTCCTCTTTAATTTCTCACTACTTTTAAATTTCAGGAAGAACTTGTCCTATATTTGCATGCAAAAATAATGCAAGATTTGTAAGCATACTTCTAGGTAACTTATTCCATAAGTCTACAGATCTCTGTTTGAAAAAGTATTGTGTAGCATTTGTGCAACTTCATTTGCTCCCATTTGTCTTTGGGTCACAGTAATCCCTCCTCCATCGCGGGGGTTGCGTTCCAGAGCCACCCGCGAAATAAGAAAATCCGCAAAGTAGAAACCATATGTTTATATGGTTATTTTTATATTGTCATGCTTGGGTCACAGATTTGCGCAGAAACACAGGAGGTTGTAGAGAGACAGGAACGTTAGTCAAACACTGCAAACAAACATTTGTCTCTTTTTCAAAAGTTTAAACTGTGCTCCATGACAAGACAGAGATGACAGTTCTGTCTCACAATTAAAAGAATGCAAACATATTTTCCTCTTCAAAGGAGTGCGCGTCAGGAGCAGAGTCTGTCAGAAAGATAGAGAAAAGCAAACAAATCAATGGTGCTGTTTGGCTTTTAAGTATGCGAAGCACCGCGGCACAAAGCTGTTGAAGGTGGCAGCTCACACCCCCTCCGTCAGGAGCAGACAAAGAGAGACAGAGTTTGTTTTTCAATCAAAAATCAATACGTGCCCTTCGAGCTTTTACGTATGCGAAGCACTGTGCAGCATGTCGTTTCAGGAAGCAGCTGCACAAAAGATAGCAACGTGAAGATAATCTTTCAGCATTTTTAGACGAGCGTCCTTATCGTCTAGGTGTGTGAACAGCCCCCCTGCTCAATCCCCCTACGTCAGGATCAGAGAAAGTCAGCGCAAGAGAGACAGAAAAGTAAGCCGGGTAGCTTCTCAGCCATCTGCCAATAGCGTCCCTTGTATGAAATCAACTGGGCAAACCAACTGAGGAAGCATGTACCAGAAATTAAAAGACCCATTGTCCGCAGAAATCCGCGAACCAGCAAAAAATCCGCAATATATATTTAAATATGCTTACATATAAAATCCGCGATGGAGTGAAGCCGCGAAAGGCGAAGCGCGATATAGCGAGGGATTAATGTACTTATTATAAAGTCACATTTGCATTTTTTGCCCTTTCACACTATAAGTTAAGCCCAGCAGACAGGGTCACTGCATAGTGCTTGGCATTTTGTTGCCCCATTAGTGCTTCATCAACTTGACTGTATCATATTGAGTGACAATTAGGCAAAGGATGAGGCAGTGCTATGCTTTTTAAATTTTTGCAACAATATAAGTAAAGTGTTTCGGCAAGCATGTCTGCTGTGCCTGAGATGATAAGTGACCTTCACTGATCTACCAGTGAAGTCCTGATTATCTTATACTCATTAGTCTTGATCAGAAGAAATGCTTCGGTGATCCTTTTTTTCCCCACTATGCGCGGAAATAACGTACCATAATGTTCTCAAATCTGCTTACTCCAGTTCATGGGGGTGAACTTATTCTGGCACCATCCCTAGACAAGTAGCCAGTCCATCAAGGGCTCACCCACCCTAACACACAAGGGTCCAATTTAGAATCCCCAATTAGCGTGTATGTCTCTGAAATATGTGACAGAGAAGTGGGCGTCTGGAGAAAATAATCCGCAGACAAAGGGAGGACACCTAACTCCTAAATGAATGCTTGTCCTCGCCATCTACTAAATCTCAGTTTTACACAGACAGCAACTCGGAGAGGATATAAAAACCTAAGATGCTGAATCCATGAGGTAACAGCTTTAACAATTGTGCTACCATGTCAAGAACTACTGCATGTACAATAATATTTTTGTCTTATTCTACCTGCATTACCCACAACTTCATTTACCATAACGGTTGAAGGAGTCAAGCTCGCCTTCTTCACTACAGCTTTTCACAACCATGCAGCACTGCAGGAGTCCTCGATCTTAGTCCTAGAGGGCTGCAGGCTTTCATGTCAGTCAACTTCTTGATTTTAGAATCAATTTATTGCTGTTACAGAAACAACAACAACATTTATATATATATAGCACATTTTCATACAAAAAGTAGCTCAAAGTGCTTTACATAATGAAGAAAAGAAAAATAACAGACAAAATAAGAAATTAAAATAAGACAACATTAGTTAACATAGAAAAGGAGTAAAAATTCCAGAAGGCTGGAGAAAAAAATAAAATCTGTAGGGGTTCCAGGCCACGAGACCACCCAGTCCCCTCTGGGCATTCTACCTAACATAAATGAAATAGTCCTCTTTGTAGTTAGGGTTCTCACCGAGTCACTTGATGCTGATGGTCTTACAGACTTCTGGCTTTTAATCCATCCATCACTGTTGGAACATCATGGTACTTAGAGTAGATGGTGTACCACCACCAAAAGGACACCGGAAAAGGAAACAGAAGAGAGAGTAGGGGTTAGTACAGATTTTAGAGCCACCATGAATAGTTATTATAATGAATTGGATATACAGAGTATCAGGATTTAATTTACAGTGAAGTTATGAGAAGGCCATGTTAAAATAATGATTGATTTGAAACATCCATTTCAAATCAATGTTAGTTAATAATAAAAATAAACAATAATTCTTTACATTTATATAGTGCTTTTCTCACTACTCAAAGCACTTCATTGAGTGGGGAGCTATGTCAATCACCACTAATGTGTAGAATCCACTTGGATGATGGGACGGCAGCCTTTTTTTGCACCAATATGTTCACCACATGTTAGCTGTTAGGTGGTGAAGTGATGAGAGAGACAGCCATTTAGAAACAGGGGATGATTAGGGGAAAATAATGACTAGGCCTTGGTGGGCTATTTAGCCTGGAAATCAGGATATCCCTACTCTTTACAAAAGATAACCAGGAGTTCCTGACCACAGAGAGTGAGGAACTCAATTTCATGTCTCATCTGAAGGACAGCACCATTTTCACAGCACAGTCACTGCACTGGGGCGTTGGGAGCCACATTCCAACCACGGGGTAGGCCTCACCAATACCTCTCCCAGCAGCAACCCAAGCTTTTCCTGGTTGGTCTTCCATCTAAGTCCTGGTAGGGCCTGAATATGCTGGATGACCTCTTCTGAAGTGCATGTGGTATGGCTGCTGGCTAACTCACTTGTTAAGATTCGAAACCCTTAATTGCTTATTTTAGTTAGTTGCTTTTAGTTTTCAGTTGTTTCCTGATTTTTTTAACCATCTGTCAATTAACTCTAAGGTTCAAAGAACCTCCAGCTAACTTGGTTCCATTTACATCTTACCATGAAATATCTGTTTAAATAAAATATAAATACGAGAGAATTGGGAAGGGCCAAGATGAACAAGTCTGCTCCAGTGCACAAAATATTTGGAATATGCTCTCAGGAAATGAAAATCAACAATGCACAAAAGATATGATGTGGCGGAATGAGAACATTAGGAAGCTAAGGAATTATAGTGTATTCAGAAAGTATTGAGACCCCTTCACATTTTGCTATGTTGTAGCTTTGTGCCACAGTCATTTAAATTCATTTTTCTCCCTCAATCAAGGAAAACTCAATACCCCAGAACGACAAAGTGAAAACAGGAATTTTTGTAAATGTGTTAATAATTTAAAAACTAAAACATCACATTGACATAATTACCCAGACCCTTTAGTCAGTACTTCATTAATGCTGTGGCAGAGGTTCCAGCCTGGCAGTCTTCTTAGGTTTGATGTGACAAACTTTATACACCTAGATCCTTCTCCACAGATCCTCTCAAGCTCTGTCAAATTGGATGGAGACCACCAATGGACAGCTATTTTCAGGTCTTTCCTGAGATGTTCAAATGGATTCTTGCTGGGCTAAACAAGGACATTCTCAGAGTTGTCCCTAAGCCACTCTTGTGTTGTGTTTGCATTGTGCTTCGGGTTATTGTACTGTTGGAAGGTAAACCTCCGGCCCAGTCTGAGGACCAGAGCACTCTGAAGCAGGTATTAGTTAAGGATATCTTTGTATTTTGCTCCATTCATCTTTTCCCTCCACCCTGTCTAGTCTCCTAGTCTCTACTGCTGAAGAGCAACCATTGCTACAGGATGATCCTACCCCCATCATTCTTCACTGTTGGAATTGTATTGTGCAGCTAATGAAGGGTGCCTAATTTCCTCCAGACGTGACGCTTAAAACTGAGGACAAGTCTGGTTTCTCATAGTCAGAGAGTCTGTTAGATACTTTTTTGCAAACTCCAAGCAGGCTTTTATATGTCATTTGGCCACTTTGCCATAAAGCTCAAATTAATGAAGTATTACAGTAGTCGTTGTCCTACTAGACGTTTCTCCCATCTCCACATAGATTCCAAGAAGCTTGGCCAGAGTGACCATTGAGTTCCTGGTCACATCTTTTACTTTGGCACTTCTCCCACAATTGCTCAGATTGGCCAGGCAGCCAGCTCTAGAAACAGTTGTGGTTATTCTAACCTTGTACCATTTCAGAATTTAGGAGGCAATAGTTTGGGAACTTTCAGTGTTTCAGGAATTTTGTTCCCAGATCTCTGTCTTGACATAATCCTCTCTCTAAGTTCTGCAGGGAATTCTTTCGACCTCATGACTGTTCAGTGTGGTGCTGAAGTGTCACCCGTTGCATGGCTGCACTCAGATCCCAATCCGGGTGGTTTGTCATGTAGTGGGTGCAGCAATGCACTGTAACCAGTGCATGCTCCCACCCTCCTCCTCCTAATTTGCTGTAATTCTTTGGATCTTTAATAGATAAGTATGTCCTAAACTTACTCCATTTAAGAATAATGGAGAACACTGTGCTCTTATGGATCTTCAGTGCCTTCCAAGATGTGTGCCCTGATACACTCCTGCACCTAAGCTCTGCATTCAGTTCCTTCGACCTCAAGATGTGCTTTATGTTCAACCGTGGGACTTTCTATGGTTAGGTGTATGTCTTTCCTAATCATATCCAATATATTAAACTGACCACAGGCAGACTCCAAGCAAGGAGTAGAAACATCTCAGTGATGATCAATACAACGCAATGCACTTCAGCCACATTTCAAGTCTCACAGCAAATGATCATAAATATTTGTGTTAATATAATAATTTAGGTTTTTTTTTTTGTTTTTAATACATTTTCAAAAATTGATGTTTTCACTCTGTCATTCCAGGGTGTATTGAGTGCTGTAATATAGCAAATATAAAAAAGTGAAGGAGTTGGAATGCTTTTGAAGTCAATCTAACTTGCTCATTACTAAGAAACTGGTTGGAATGAAAACTGGCAGCTACTGAGGTCTTTTGGGACTATCACTGAGGACCCCTGAGTAGATGACTTCATATTGATAATGGCGTTTCCATTCTGCAGCTCATACTGCCTATATAGCCACAATGGGCTTTAACAGGCCCTACCTTTTGACAGCCCCCCCAGCCTTGACTCTCTAAAAACACAAGGAAAAACTCCCAAAAAAAACCCTCGTAGGGAAAAAAATGGAAGAAACCTTGGGAAAGGCAGTGTAAAGAGAGACCCCTTTCCAGGTAGGTTGGGCGTGCAGTGGGTGTCAAAAACAAGGGGATCAATACAACACAATACACAGAAAAGAACACAAGTAATCCTCAATACAATATGATAGAAATATAGAAAAATTACAAGTACAGAGCAGAATTCAACAGTAGATGATATCACATAATACGATTTGGATTTGTTCAGAGTCCTGGAGACCTCAGCCATTAAGCTGCCTCCCCCTTTTGACTACTCCACAGCTGAGTCAGTGCTGGGCCAGCCAATCCAATGAAAGGACCCCTCTACTAGACGATTCCTGCGATCCTCCATCAGAGATGACTTTACCTTAGGCAGGCAAAACAACTTGGCAGGTGGGCCGTGGCACCAAGTGCCACATTAGAGTACCGAGAAGAGAAACAGAATAGGTGAGGGTTAGTAACAAATTAGAACGATCATGTTACTTATGTTTTAGTGCTAATGACTAACAACAGAGATGCAGTCTGTACAGTTAATCAGCAGCTCTAGTCAGGGTGTGCTAAACTGAAGTAGTGAGTCTTCAGCCGGGATTCAAAAGCTGAGACCGAAGGGGCATCTCTTATAGTAGCAGGCAGACCATTCCCCAGTTTAAGGGCCCTGTAACTAAAAGCTCAGCCTCCCACTGTTATTTTATTAATCCTTGGAATCATAAGCAGACTAGCGTCTTGAAATCTTAATGTACGTTCTGGTTTGTAAGTCATGATAACTTCAGACAAGTAAGCTGGACCTTGGCCATTTAAGGCTTTATATGTTAAAAGGGGGATTTTTAAATCTGCCCTAAACTTAACCGGGAGCCAGTGTAAGGATTTAAGAACTGGAGTTATGTGTTCATATTTTCTTGTTCTTGTAATAAGTCTTACAGCAGAATTTTGGATTAATTGGAAGCTGTGTAAAGAATAGTTTGAAGATCCAGTGAACACCGAAGTGCAGTAGTCAATCCTACTAGAAATAAATGCATGAATTATATTAAATCATAAGTATAAAAAACAACCAATATCATTTTTGAAGTAGACTGCACACAAACTGTACCATATTAAGCTATAGTAAATATAAGGAGAACTCTACCTGCATTCCGCTTAATTTCCAGAGTATTTTATTGTTATGAAAAGCCTGGAAAGTCAGCGATTTGCACTTCTGCCTAACAGCACCAGTCCTCGGTTCTTGTTCTATGACCTTTTGTTTGTTGATGTGGAGTTTGCATGTTTTCTCCATTAATGTCTTTAAATGTCCTCACATTCATGAATCTACCCTGTGATGCACTGAGTGGGTTATATGTGGGCTGATTAATGAATAGGCTCTTAAAAATGCCAGTTCTCTAATGGCACTTGTGGGGCTCCTTGTTGTACCATTGCTTAATAAAAAAAACATTCTATGAAGTGTACTTTGTGTATGTAATTGGTTGGATGAGTTTTAAAAAGGTTCCTAATATGTGCCCTAAACAGAAATCTTAATGTATAGTAGACTGTCTAGCAGGCTACAACAAATTAAGAAAACCTGAACATAACCTGTGTTATTGTATGCAGCAAGAGCCCTTTTAAACTCAGGCCCCCATTGGTATTACCATATCTATTGTCATGGTTACTTATGGAGCCTGTTACCAATCAAAATAATTAAAGGATTTTTCCGGAACCTTCACATAGATACTATAGTTCTTTTGTAAACCAAAAATGATTCCCATATACCATCACCCTGAATAAACACTTTGGCACCCATATTTTCAAGAGTGTAGGCTGCAGCCTAGAGATCCTGTAGGGTCCCACCATGGAGATAAAAAAAAGTTATTGGAATAATTTTTTTTACATCAGTTCTATAACCTCTTAGGAAAACAATCATTACCTCAAAGATGTACATTAGATTACCTGCAGGGATGGATATGCCATTGGGACTAACGGGACAAACCCCACCATGCTCTCTCTCTCTGCTCTCTCCCTCTCTGTGCTACACTGTGGAGCCACAAGGCATAAGCGAGTGCAGGGGCGAGTGAGAGAGAGGGTGGGACGCCACGTGAATGGTCCACGCTGGTCCACGCTGGATCACGTGATTGTACTAACTGTCAGCCACTCCACACCCACCCGAACGAGGAAAATGCACAATCGGAGAGACGGAAAAGTTTTTTTTTTAATTATTATTATAATTATTATTATTATTGTTATTATTATTATTTATTAATTAAATGAACAAATGAAAGATAAATACGAACCATGTAAGTGACTAGTAAAATGAAATGTATTCTTGTCTCCTCAAAACAGTTGACAAATTCAATACATATACAGTACAGTATATATATATATACAGTATGTATATATATATATATATATATATATATATATATATATATATATATATATATATCCAAAATATGAATTATCTTTTTAATGACATTTTTAACTTTTTGATGTAAATAAATGAATAATCCATTGAGCATTTTATAACTGATTAATGACTTATTAATTAATGTTGTTTTTGATACTCTGCAAATGCAGCATATAGAACAACAAATGCCAGAGTAGCAAAATCAATTTATCTATCTTCCAAACCCCAAGCATGGTTATGGAGCACCTTGAGCCTATCCCGGTAAGCAACCAATGCAAGGCAGGAACAATCTTTGCATGGGGCTCCAGCTGATTGCAGGGTGAATCTAGGAAAAGAAAATCCGAGCACATCTCTCCAGTTTTGATGTCACTTCATTGGTTACCTGTGTCATTTACAATTGACTTTAAAATCCTACAAAGCCTTAAATAATCTCACTCCATCTTATTTTGGAATGTCTTAAATCTTACACTCCAAATCGAAACCTTAGATCTTCAAATGAGTGTTTGCTTAGAATTCCGAGAGCTAAACTTAAAAGAAGTGGTGAGGTGGCCTTCTGCTGTTATGCACCAATAATTTGGAATAGCTAACCAACAGGAATTTGTTAGGCTAATACAGTGGAGCACTTTAAAACACTGCTGAAAACACATTATTTAAACATGGTTTTCTCATAATTTCATTTTAGTTTAATCCTGATGCTCTGTATATTTTAACAGTGTCATCTCTAGACAGAGGAGCAGCTTCAGCGACAGACTGCTGTCACCGTCCTGCTCCACTGACAGACTGAGGAGATCGTTCCTCTCCTACACTATGCGACTCTTCAATTCCACCCAGGGATGTAAACGTTAACATTATATAAAGTTATTGTCTGTTTTTACCTGCATTATTATCAATCTTTAATTTAATATTGTTTTTTTTTTGTATCAGTAAGGTGCTGCTGGAGTATGTGAATTTCCCCTTGGGATTAATAAAGTATCTATCTATCTATCTATCTATCTATCTATCTATCTATCTATCTATCTATCTATCTATCTATCTATCTATCTATCTATCTATCTATCTATCTATCTATCTATCTATCTATCTATCTATCTATCTATCTATCTATCTATCTATCTATCTATATTCAATTAATTATCATTTTAATTAATGGTGGCTCCAAAATCCGTACTAACCCCTACTCTCTCTTCTGTTTCTTTTCCCGGTTTTGGTGGCTCCGAGGCTAGAGATCTGCACTGGCAATCGAAAGGTTGCCAGTTCAAATCCCGTAAATGCCAATAGGGACTCTGCTCTGTTGGGCCCTTAATCAAAGCCCTTAACCTGCAATTGCTGAGTGCTTTGAGTAGAGAGAAAAGCACTATATAAATGCAAAGAATTTTTATTATTATTTTCTGTGGTGGTGATCTGTGCCACCACCACCTAATCAAAGCACCATGATGTTCCTATATTGATGGATTAAAAGCCAGAAGTCTACATGAACATCATCATCAAGTCCTTCCATGAGAACCCTGAATACAATAAGGACTGATCATTTATGTTAGGTAGAATGCCCAGATGGGGCTGGGTGGTCTCATGGTCTGGTACCCCTGCAGATTTTATTTTTTCTCCAGCCATCTGGAGTTTTTTTGTTTTTTCTGTCCTCCCTGACCATCGGACCTTACTCTTATCCTATGTTAATTAGTGTTGTCTTATTTTAATTCTTACTTTGTCTTTTTTTCTCTTTTCTTCATCATGTAAAGCACTTTGAGCTACATTATTTGTATGAAAATGTGCTATAGAAATAAATGTTGTTGTTGTTGTTGTTCTGATCAGGGCTCTATAAAACTAGATGGTCCCCAGTGGATGTCATAAGATACTGGACCGGGAGCCTGACGCGGAGAAGCCTGCATTGTGTTATCCTAGCTTCCCTAAGCTATGAAGCATTTTAGTTTGTTTAAATGAGGACACCCTATTGGTGCCCCTCCATTTTGAATTGTCTTGTGCAAGTTTGTGCTCTGGTCCCACTACCTTATGGTTACAGTGTAGATGGCATGATAGGAGTTAAAAATGTAAAGCTGGCCTAAGCAAATACAGGGTCTTAGTTTAGTGCTAATGACTTCTATGAAGGATTAGTTTTTCTGCAGTATTTTGCCGAGCTGTTCCTCACGTATTTCTGTAACATTCATATCTGAGAGCTGCAGCAGAATTTTTGCTGTAGTATAACTGGTGGTGCTTTATTTTCTAAAGAGTTATAGATGTTACAAAAGGTGTCATTCATTAAAGACATCTACTGTATCTTTCACTTCATTATATAAAATAGTAAACACACATACATACAGATGAAGCTGACTTTCATTTAATGCCCCAGTTAGTTATTGCTTCAGTATTTTGCAGCAACCTTTTGTGTGGAAACTTTAAGCAACAATAAAATTCAGTGGGACATAAAATTCCTGTTAGGTGTCGTCCTATACAGAAATTAGGTAGGGCAGGATTTGAGTTCTTGCTGTGTCACCAGTTGTCGCGGATCATTTGAGATTCCAGTAGTGGTCTGAAAATCTTAAATCTTAATCTGGCAACTGAGTAAAACCCACTTGGTCTGCATTCGGTGCCTTCTAACGCTTACTGATGAGCAAAGGATTGTTTCAAAGCATGTTCTACATGCCTTTTTACAGCTGGCAAAGCGAAACAAATTCCTATGGCTCCTTGGTAGAATAACTCTTGCTTTGAGCTATGTAGCCAGGAACATGTGGAAATAGCAAACCGATTGTTGCCTGGACCTTTTAATCTTGTTGTTGGAAACTCGGCAGACAAACATGTGCTACAAAACTCTTGGGGCGACCAGACTTCAAATACCTGCCATTCCCCAGCTCAAAAAACCAGACTGCTCCTGAGCCCTTTTTGTATGGCTGTTAAGCCAAAAAGCAGCTCCACTTCAGGTGAAGAGAGCTCAGGTTTCCTCATTCATCACCCTGAACATCACATCATGCCATCTTTCCTGGAACTCATTGTTATTTAGCTCATTTTAGAAATAATTCTTTTTGAGGTGTATTGTTAGTTCCAAATTCATCCTGTAAGAGTGTGGGTGTGCTTGAGAGGGCATCAAATTGGGCACAATTTAATCACAGAGGTCTACAGAGAGTTTCTTGGACTGCAGGGCTTGGTTTTTGTCCTGAATTGTGGGCCTTTCCATACACAGGTAATAGGTTTGTCTTTCCAAATGATGTCCAGTCAATTTAACTCGCCACAGGTGGACTCCGGTCAAGTTCTAGACACATCTCAAGGAGAATTAAAGCAAACAGGATGGACCTGAACACAGCTAAGGGTCTGAATACTAATAGGAATTAGAGATTTCAGGTTTTAATTTTTAACGAATTTGCAAACTTTTCTGAAAGTATCTTTTCACTTTGTCATCATGGATTATCGAGTGTAGATTTTCAACAATTTAAAATTAAATCTACAGCACAATAAAGGTCTGAAAACGTTCTGAATCCACTGTACGTGCACAAGTCTTTCCAATGAGGCTCATTCAGAGACACACATTTATAGGGTACGGGAGGTGTGGCAGATGGGACGTCCCAAGTATGGAAGTTACCTGGTGAGAGACTATTTTCAAGAAACGTTACTCCGACAAAGGGAAGCACCCTTGGCTTACAGCAGGGTCACAGGTTTGGAGCATGGAAGCTCAGCCCTGCTGGGGCCTGTGGCCACCGCCAGTGGACTCCTGGACTTTTGCAGGGCCCTATTTAGCAGCACTTCTGCTATACCTGGAAGGGCTGCCAAAAGAAGCTTGCTGGGCACCTGGATTTCTTCCGGGTGCCCTATAAAAAGAGCCAGTTACCACCACTCAATGGCCTGGGGGAGTCGCGGGGAAGTGGACAAAGCTCTGGAGGAGGAGCGGAGGTGGAAGGACTGGCGGCAAACGGACTGTGTTGTGCTTTGCACTCTGAGCATCGTGTGCTGGATTGTAAATAAACCGAGTGCTGTGTGGCAAAATTGTGTTCTGCTGGTTTGTGTCGGGGATAGGGAGGCTGTACGTGCCCTGGGGCATCACAGAGGGTATTTGCAGCAAAACCCACACAGACATAGAGAGAGCATGCTGGCTGCATACAGATGGTGACCACACTGGATTGTGAACTCTTGCGCTTGAAGCTGGGATGCAGCAGCACCAACCATTGCACCACTATGCCTTCACCCATCCATTTTGTCTGTTGCAGAGTTGCAGGTGCCAGAGTCGATCTTTTAGCATGCATACTGGCAAAAGGACAATATGCCAAAAGAAAATCTTGATTTTGGTGTAAATTATAATTGATCTTTTCTCGTATTTGAGAACATGAACACTTTGATGCAGCTTATATCACTCAAGACAGAGAGTAAACAAATAGATGGACCATCTTTATAGTGTCTGGAAAATATATTTGTAATCATTTACTTGTAAATATTTTATTGTGTTACAATATTAAATATTAATGAATTAAGTTAAGATCCATTAATCCATTCATTAACAAATCAGCTTACCTGATGTACTCCTTACTCCTTTTCCTATTTTAGCAGTATGTTGGAGTGACGCTAAATTTATTTTAAATGTCTAAACCACTAGGAAAACAATGCAATTAGTTCTTAAGTCATGCCGTTCCTTTTATGAACATGGAGTGAGGGCTAATGTGAGTTTAGCACAACAAATATATACGAGAATTCAGAATGCAATTGCGGAAATTAATAATGCAGATGGAACCAAAATTATGATTGAAGAAATAAAATATATAAAGAATATTATAAAATGTTGTACCATCAGAGTGTAACAGAAATGAGGCCCACTGCAAATTTTTTCTTTGAAAAAAGATGAAATGTCATACCATGATATGCTGAACATGGAGGAGCTGGATAAATCATTGAGGCACTCCAAAGTCAAAGCTGTATATGTGACAATACTACTGTATTACGACTCCTACTATTACTGAAAGTGATTTGTGCAGTACACGATGGAGGAGGCTTAAAGATTGTCCCTGCACCACTGGACCAAGGCAGGAAACTCCTCCAGCTGGGGCTTAAATGAACATTTTACAGAAGATCTCTCTTTCTCTATCTATCTACCATATACAGTATACTACTGTACAGTACAATCCCTCTTAACTGGCCTCGCATTAACCGGCCGACAGATTAACCGGCCTGTTAAAATAAAATAATTTTTGGTTTTTAATCCTGAGTTCTTCTTTATATTATATGTATGCACTTCCTTCTTTCCTGGAAAGTGAGAGGGCTCCTACTTTCAGAGTGATTTCCGTTTACATATTCCTTTATGAATTTTCCACGGTGCCTTCTTCTTTCTACCTGGTGGCTCCCCTGCTTCTCCCATCGGGCTTTGCAAAAGGGGAGTCACCCTACCTGCAGGTGCAGCTACCTTCCACGCTGGTCCAGTAGCCCTCCGATCCCTGTCTATGTCGGGTTCCATCTGGACCGAGACTTGGGTTCTTTCCCCAGTGGCCAGGGCACTCACGCTGGGGCTAAACCAGCCCAAAGTGTCCACGACTGCTGCTGCCTTTCGACGGCCAGTCGTCTTCAATACCGGTCACTCCAGCTTTGTGATCGCTCAGCTGGAGCGACCGCTTTCTTCAGCTCCACCGAGTGTCGGCCAAACACTCATCTGCAGGGGTTCACCTCCCAGCTGCCTGCCTTTGCGCCATCGAATCTGCTCTCCCTTGCTCTCCTCTATCTACTTCCTTCTCCATTAACCTCCCATTCTTTCCTGTTCTCCCCCTAGCCACCTTGCGCTTCTATTTATCATGGGGACGTGGATCAGATGTGGCAATTAGCAGTTCCCGGGGACAATTACGGATGCGGACGACTCCTCACCTATGCACTTAAGCTAGTATCGCCTGCATCACGAAATCCCCAGGAACCGATCGGCCACACGTACTCGCTAAGCCACGAGTGCGGCGATTATTTATTTAAAAAGTGGCCTTTTTGACTTGAGCTGTAGACCCGCTACACCACACTGTCCAGTCGTTGTACAAGAAAAAAACCCATGTGCGAAATCGTGGATGAAGCCTTGTGGATGTGGTTTCTTCAGGAACGTCGAAGAGGTACAGTACATACCTTAGAAATATTTTTCTACATGAAAATAGGTATGCGTCAGATTAACCGGCCAAAACGGCAACCGGTCATGAGTCCAGTCCCGAGGTGGCCAGTTAAGAGGGATTGTACTGTATATAATAAGTTCTCCTGCGCATAAGTCGGGACTTGATTTTATTGTATAATTTCTGGTATTTTATAATGTTGGTCGTATAAGTCGAATACAGAAAACTCACCCTATTGATCCAAGAGATTATGATATGCTTAAGCCCACCTGAGAGAGTAACCATGGAGATCACTGCCTTTTTTTTCTATGTGGGTGCAGCAATGCGCTGTATCAGCATGTGATCCTAACCTCTCTCTCTCTCTCTATGTGCCTATGTGACCACACGGTAATACCCAAACTATTTCGAAGAGACGTTTGCACTGATTTTTGTTCTGTGTATCTCACACCCTCATACACCTTTATCGTAAGAGTACCCCTTATCTACGATGGAGCATTCGATCAGAAGAAAATATGAAGCTGGTTTTAAATTAAACGTAGTTGAAGTAGCAAAAGAAATTGGTAACTGTGCTGCTGCAACAAAAGTCGATTTATCTGAGAAACTGCTGAGAGATTGGAGGAGGCAAAAAGATGTAAAAAAAAAACTGAAGTGTTGCATTTTTAAACGGACGTATAAGTCTGGGTCTGATTTTATGACTGATTTTTTTGGGTTTCAAGATACGACTTATACACAAGTATATACGGTATCTATCTATCTATCTATCTATCTATCTATCTATCTATCTATCTATCTATCTATCTATCTATCTATCTATCTATCTATTGATAGTGATTCAAAAAGTTATCTGTGGGAATGTGCATAAAATCGAAAGAAACAAAAGGGTAGATAGATAGATAGATAGATAGATTGATTTTAGTATACTAGACAGGATAAGATAGATAGGTAGATTTCATAGGCTATCTATCTATCTATCTATCTATCTATCTATCTATCTATCTATCTATCTATCTATCTATCTATCTATCTATCTATCTATCTATCTATCTATCTATCTATCTATCTATCTATCTATCTACCCTTTTGTTTCTTTCGATTTTATGCACATTCCCTCAGATAACTTTTTGAATCACTATCAATAGATAGATAGATAGATAGATAGATAGATAGATAGATAGATAGATAGATAGATAGATAGATAGATAGATAGATAGATAGATAGATAGATTCAAAAAGTTATCTGAGGGAATGTGCATAAAATCAAAAGAAACAAAAGGGCACAGTCTTCCTGGCTCGTCTTAAGTAGCTCAGTTGTCTTAGAAGGAACTCCATCCTGCGATCTAATCAATTCCAGGTTAGAAGCCTCTGTAAAAGAACTCAAAAGGACACAGGAAAAGGTTTGGGGGCAGCCACCCGTATACTTGAAATAGGTTTGCGAAAAGTGAAGGTTGTGGTTCAAAAGTTGACAGACTTCAGTCCAAACAAGAACAAACAGGCAACCAAACACGGCGCCTTTTATTAAAGCCAGGCAGGGGAAGTGATGTCATCGGGGCAGAAATGACTTCTTTGGGACCAGAACCGGAAGTGCCTTCATCAGATCCAGGCAGAATTTCTTGTCGTTGGTCTGCCAACGAAAAAGAGGAAGGATCAGTGTATTCTGCCACCCCATGGTCTGGCATGGAAGTATCCCTTTGTGAGCCCATGCGCACGTGTGTGACACCTCCTTTAGGAGATGCTCTGGATTTATAGGGCTTGGACCATAAAGGGCAGGGTCAGTTGCCCTCATTGGGCATCTTCTCGATACTGTGGAGGGAAAAGGTGATAATATTGTTAGTGACGGCATCCCTTCTTGTCCCAGAGTGGTGTTACTTACCTTTGATGAAAAACTTTATAGAAACTGTATATATTGTAGCAGCACTACTTAAATTAACTACAAAAGCCTAGCAGCCCTGGTAGTACTTCACCATCGGCCATCTTCAGGTGTTACCACTGGGGTTGCTGGGGGAGATATTTTAAAGGACTATTTGATTATTGTTGCTGATCATGTGGATCCCTTCATGGCCACAATTTATCCATCTTCCATTGGCTACTTCCAGCATGATAATGCACCACGTCACAAAGCAAAAGTCGTCTCAAACTGGTTTCATGAACACGTCAATGAGTTCATTTTCCTTCAGTGGCCTACCCTGTCACCAGATCTGAATCCAACAGAACACCTTTGGGGTGTGGTAGAGCAGGAAACTAGCTGCTGACAAACAATGTAAATAAAATGCATTATTATTTATTATTAAATCTGCAGAAATTGTGTGATGCAGTCATGTCACCATGGACCACAACCTCAAAGGAATGTTTCCAACATCATGCGTAATCCATGCCGTGAGGCTGTTGTGCGATTAAAAAGAGGCCCTACCCATATAGTGGTCTGAAGAATTTGCTAAATGAGTGTACGTGAGTGCCATCAATTCCCTTTTATGTAATGACAGTAAATCCATGGCTCCCTCCTTCACAATCTTATATTATGATAGTTTATTAATTTGCATTAAAGAGTGCTGAAAGAGAACCTCAGATGATGAAGGATAGAGCCAGTGCTACACAAAGCCATGTCTACTGAACAGCAGCAACTGTAAAAAGAATACAACACAAACTGTTTCAGTAGATTACTGTTTTTAAAAGTAAACAAAAGGTATAATCTAAAAAAAAAGTATTGTATTACAGTGAATATGCAAAGTAAAATAACAGAAGATACAGGCAATAAGAAAGCGGCCCTTTAATGCTGATGGCTTGGCATACAAAGCACAGGGGTAGGTAGCAGAGGTCCAGTGACTGTTTTCATTTCAGATTTCTCAGTTAAAAGTCAATTAATTTGTGATTAATGAAAATGTATTTTAATCAACAGCCTAGTTCCTGTTCTCATCCTGCAAATGATTAAAATGAAAAGTAAACAAATAAATACAACTAACAGACTTACGTTAGTTGATTTCACTAAATTATGTAGAATGGCGTATAACCTAAATGTCAACTGAATCCACACAGGCGGGCCTGCAGATTTTTCACATTTGGGTCAAATTAAGTTTAACATAATTAAAGTTATACACACTGGAAGTAGAAATGTTATTTCTAATGTGGGGGTCTGATACTTGAAAATGCATCATATGAGGAAGAGTTGGGAATCATAGCAGACTTGTCATTTTCCACATCCAGACAGGCTCCAGAAGTAACTAAGAGGGCTAAAAGGATGTTCAGTTACATAGCGTGATGCGTTCAGGGTGAGTTATGATTAAGCTGAACAACACACTTGGCAAGGCCTCACCAGGAATATTGTCTGCATTTGTAGACTCCACATTACAAGCACAACATCACAGATCTCACGGGTACTGTTCTGCACAGCATTACTGCATCAGCATGGCTTGGTCTCTTGAGGCACCTCTGCACTTCAAAGTTTCCTCCTTTCACTCTTATCTTGTGCTTTCTTTATCAGAGTACCCACATCAGTCTTTTCAATATTGTCCGTCAATTCCTTTCTTGGCCTACCCTGTGATCTTCTACCATCTTAATCCACTGTGAGTATTCTCCTTGCCTACTCTTCATTGTTTTTTCTTACAATGTATCCACACCATTTTATTTGTCTCTTAGCTGTGGTTTGTATTATGCCTTCTTCAAGTCCCCCTTCACTTTTTACTTTGTCATTACTCACATAGTCTTGCCATCTTATCTCTAACATCCATTAATCGTATTTCATTTCAAATGTCTCTGCCTAGTTTGATTATGTTCCTTGAGAGCACCTATTTCTGCTCAATAAAGCAATATTGACATTACAGTAATCCCTCCTCCATCGCGGGGGTTGCGTTCCAGAGCCACCCGCGAAATAAGAAAATCCGCGAAGTAGAAACCATATGTTTATATGGTTATTTTTATATTGTCATGCTTGGGTCACAGATTTGCGCAGAAACACAGGAGGTTGTAGAGAGACAGGAACTTTATTCAAACACTGCAAACAAACATTTGTCTCTTTTTCAAAAGTTTAAACTGTGCTCCATGACAAGACAGAGATGACAGTTCCGTCTCACAATTAAAAGAATGCAAACATATCTTCCTCTTCAAAGGAGTGCGCATCAGGAGCAGATAATGTCAGAGAGATAGAGAAAAGCAAACAAATCAATAGGGCTGTTTGGCTTTTAAGTATGCGAAGCACCGCGGCACAAAGCTGTTGAAGGCGGCAGCTCACACCCCCTCCGTCAGGAGCAGACAAAGAGAGAGAGAGAGAGAGAGAGAGAGATAGAGAGAGACAGATAAAAACAAACAATTAAAAATCAATACATGCCCTTCGAGCTTTTAAGTATGCGAAGCACTGTGCAGCATGTCGCTTCAGGAAGCAGCAGCAAAGAAGGTAGCAACATGAAGATAATCTTTCAGCATTTTTAGACGAGCGTCAGTATCGTCTAGGTGTGCGAACAGCCCACCTGCTCACACCCCCTACGTCAGGATCAGAGAAAGTCAGCGCAAGAGAGAGAGAGAGAAAAGTAAGTTGGGTAGCTTCTCAGCCATCTGCCAATAGTGTCCCTTGTATGAAATTAACTGGGCAAACCAACTGAGGAAGCATGTACCAGAAATTAAAAGACCCATTGTCCTCAGAAATCCGCGAACCAGCAAAAAATCCGCGATATATATTTAAATATGCTTACATATAAAATCCGCGATGGAGTGAAGTCGCGAAAGGCGAAGCGCGATATTGCGAGGGATTACTGTATACATACGAGGGGGGGACCCAAAAATAACCGGAATTTTGTTGTTGTTAGGTTGGTACTTGTAGTACGTGGTTGGGCCGCTAGGGTGATCTAGTTACACTCCTCACAAGTCAGTCTGCCAAGCGCCATCAGTCTGGAAGGTTGTGCTTGTGTTCAGTGAATTTTTTTGTAAAAGTAGGTTGCGCAACAGTGTGAGAAGGAAACTCTCTGATTTGTGGGAGTCGGGCGATTGGTTCTTTCATCATGACAATGCTCCATCTCACACTGCTCTCAGCATTCGCCAATTTTTGGCAAGAAACGGTATGACAACCCTGAACCACCCACCCTTCAGCAATTTCATATAATTTGAGAATTCTTAAAGACAGCCAGGTGGAACACTGTCAGAATCTTAAAATTGTAAACAGGCCTTCACAATCGCAACATAACAAGCTTTAACGTGTATCAGCACAGTAGGACTGAGTTAGTGTAGAATGTACACTTTCTTTGATAAAAGTGAATACAGATACATTACATGTTAATACCATTGTGGACTAAACATCCTGATACAAACAGAACCATCCAGACTTGAATGGGGCTGATAAAGCCAAACATTGTGCCAAGAGCCAAGAAAGCTTATGCATACTGTCACACATGTGCGCATGGGGGACAGTTTACAGACTCAAATAGTGTTAATCGTCAGCCAGATCAGGGGTTGGCACTCTCACCTGATCCTCTCTCCTCTTGATCCTCTGCAGTTCAGCCAAAGGCCCTGCCTCTCAGTGACATCGCCACCGCTCCACCTACTACTGACATCACTTCTGGCAAATCCCGATGACATCATTTTCCGGTACCCAGAACCCACCTTCCTGCCACATCAGTTCCTGTTATGGCTGCCCTGACTCCACTTGTCACTCCTATCCATCTTATTTATAGAGCAAACTCAACCTGCTAGTCAGTTTAGTTGTGAACTTTGCTTATGTAAGGACGTGTTTCTTTTCTTTTGCTGATTTTTCAGTATATGGGGTGGCCATCCACAAACCTTTTTCTGTCTGTTGCCTATTTTTTTACCACAATACTGTACTTATCAGCATAGATAACATAAGAAATTTGACAAACGAGAGGAGGCCATTCAGTGCATCAAGCCTGTTTGTTTAGGTAATAACTAGGCTGTCCCAATATCTCATCCGGGCACATCTTAAAGGTTGACAAGATTTCTGCTTCAACTCCATGTCTCGGTAGTTTGTTCCACATTCCCAAAACTCTTTTGTGAAAGAAGTGCTTTTCCTGGCTTCATTCCTTTATCCACTTCCTCTTAATGTCCACTGATGTCCTTGAGTATGTGATTTACATTTACATTGAAAGAATTCTGCTGGATCTACTTTATCAGTGCCTTTGAGGATTTTGAAGACCTTGATTAGGTCCTTTGACAGTGCAGGTCAGCTCCACACTCTCTGTTGATCTAGGGATTCCACCCGAACCCGCTACTGCACCTGAGGGATGAGCCAGCAGATGAGGACACTCATACAGAGCAAGGGGTAGGTGCATAAAAGACCAAAAGTGCTTTTATTAAAACACATCAAATACAAACAGTGTCCAAAACAATGCAGTGCATCAAAATTGTTCAATAAATAAATAAATAATCCTTTTAAAACAGTGAAAGTCCGTGAAGTTAAAATCCAGAATAAAAGCAAGAGCAAAACCAAACCGTCTTCAGGGCAATGTTTCTTTCACTCTTATCTGAGCCCAGCATAACTCCCTCTTCATCTCCCCAGCTCACCCTTTACTCACTCAGCTGGCTGAGACACCAGCAGCTGTGGTTCTCACCAACCCGACCCCCGTCTTGGGTCAAGTGACGTTGGCCAGACCGCTCGGAGTTGATTATCTTCTCATCATCCTTCTTGCTCTCTCTGATGTACCTCAGGTCCCTGTAGAGGACTCCACCTTGATTGCACCCAGTCCTCCAGACAATCAGTGGGGACGATCCGCCTCTAGTACACCAATCCTTCGCTCCGTCACAGGGCCTACACCGCGTTGCCTTTTCCCACACTGGCTGGCTGGCTTGTCCTGCCACTCCTCCTGATTCTGTTCTCACAGCTCTCATTCTGTTCTTTCTTTTCTGTTCTGTTTTTTTCCCCTTTCTCTCATGTCGGCTGTTCCTTACATGCCTCCATGATTGAAGCATCTCAATCGCGCACCACAGAAAGCCGATGAAGCAACTGAGACAGACAGCATCCTCATGTGCAAGGACATTTGCCCCTATTACTCCACCAACCTCTAGAAGCTGCCCATTCTACTGCCAGGTCTGCTTTTCCCAAATTGGGCTGCTCTCCCACCATCACACACACAGGAGGCAGAGTAACAGAGACGAACAAAGGGATAGACAGGATTATCATCGGATCAACAGACAGCCATGATTTTATTAACTCTCCCAGAGAAATGATTCAGTCTGTAACCAACACTCTAATGATAAATCAATTTCATCTTAGAACACTAGAGACTCCAATCAGGGGAAGATCAGAAGGAATAATCTTCTATTAGCTTGTCCCTTTTGTGGACATAACAAGGTGGATCTGTTCATGTTCATGCTTTTAAATGTAAACCTGTGGCACAACTGGGAAGATCTGACTACATCTTACTGCCATCTACAAGTCTGAAACCAGACGACAGCAGCTCTTTTATTATCCAAGCTGAACTTTTTATGTGTACTGGAGGTGGGTAGGGGTGATTTATTATAATGTTAATATTTTCTTGAGCTTCTGTAACTAAGAATTTCACTACAATTTAGTGACAGACAGACAGACAGACAGACAGACAGACAGACAGACAGACAGACAGACAGACAGACAGATAGATAGATAGATAGATAGATAGATAGATAGATAGATAGATAGATAGATAGATAGATAGATAGATAGATAGATAGATAGATAGATAGATCAAGGCACTTTATTATCAATTTTTACAATCATCTTCATTCAATCAAACAACTAGAAAAATTAAAAACTCTATACATGCACATTTTTCCTTTCTTCACATGAATTTCATAAACTACACACATTATTAAATACAAAGTTTAATACGCCACCACAAATACTATCATAGTGCACTCCTCCTACTTCACAATATCTTATATTAACAAACTACTTCATCACCACTATACCCAAGTGCACACCACCTACTCCATAGATTAATACCTGATATAAATAAATTACTTTACTACACTCCACCTACTCTGCAATAAATTCAGTTGAAGATCTGATCTAAATAAATGACTTCACCACATTTACACTCCAGTACCCTTCTCCTACATCACACATAAATTCGGATTAAAACATTTTCTAAATGAATTACTTTGGCACCATTACTCCCCAGTACACTCTTTCTATTCTGCACATAAATTAAGATTTATATCTTATATTAACAAACTACTTTACCACCACCACACCTCAGTAAATTCCAAATACTCCTCACATAAATTCTGATAAAGAACTAATACAAATAAATTACTTTACCACTACTACACTCCAAAGGCATGATAGATAGATAGATAGATAGATAGATAGATAGATAGATAGATAGATAGATAGATAGATAGATAGATAGATAGATAGATAGATAGATAGATAGATAGATAGATAGATAGATAGATAGATAGATAGATAGATCCCAATAGGAAATTCACTTGGTGCATCTTCTGTACAATTCCTAAGCACATCAGAACTTTACTTGTCCCCAAAGGGAACTTTGGCAATAATTGTACAGTATGTGACAAATAAAAATGGGTTTGATTTGATACTATTTCTACTAAGTCATGAGAACAAAACAGCTGAATGAATGTCAATGAATGTTTGTATTGTATAACACCTTTGACAGAGCAGACCATCAGAAGCTCAAATGAATAATGTAGAGCCGTGGCTTTATCTATGAACTGAATATTCCCAGCCTATCAGAAAAGACTTCTCAAAACACAAACTGTAACATGATGAATATACAATATAACAAAACACGTATTTTTCCAAATAGACTTATGAACATTTGGACGTTTTGCAAAATAAATAAAAATAATTGCTTTATTTTCCATTTCAAATAAGAGTTGAGCATTGGACAGCAAATGAAAAACAACTTGCATTATAGGGATGAAACTCAAACATGATATGACCCAGGGGTAGGAGACTGGAGCACATCATTAATACATGTTATCTTGTCAATGAAAGGTGGCAGCTGAGAGCCTGAATTTAACGGATTCCCACATGAGCGAGGATATCAATAAATCAGAATCTCTCAATACATCTGCATTCCCCTGACGCGTTATTTAAGAATGTCTCACTGTAGGCTTCACATTACAATCCAGATTTTTTTTTAACCTTCATGTTTTCTATATTGGGACCCTGGGCTTGAGCTTTGCTGCACAAGACAACAATGCCAATAGATGAGCTCACTCATCAGTCACTGATGTCATCTTAAAGCCCCCTTTTTTAATACCAGGCCATTCTGCATCATCCTGAGTACTTCATTAGAGGAATCCTGGAAATGGTGACAGGTCTCACATCTCTCGTTAATAAATTGGAGAAAATCCAAAACAAAATTCACTGAGCATTACTTAGATCACACAAATGAAACACAGGAATCATCACATGCAATGATCACTGAGGTCACTGTGCTCCTGGGAATACTCAAAGCTTAAGAAATGGCTTTACACCCTTGCTCTGATGTATGCCTCACCACAATTTGGTTATGGGGGTCTACAGAGAGTTCCTTGGACTTCATGGCCTGGTTTTTTTCTTGACATGATGTATGAATTGTCAAGACAATTGTATATCTGGATGTTTGCCTTTGTAAACAATGTCCAGTGCATTGAATTTGCCATAGATGAACTCTGGGGCTTATCGACTATGAAGCTAATGAAGCTTAAGCTTCACGGCCCCTTGTCCTGGTGAGGCCACAGGAGTGACTTTAATTATCATCCCACTATAACTTGAAAACTATAAGGCATAAGACATTTTTTATTCACACCAGTGACTTTCATATGTGAGATAATCCAGTAGAGAAACATCAGTCAAAATCTAAAATGTAGTGGTTAATTTTTTAAACAATTCATGGTGCTTAGTCATGGAACAACCCCACTGTAGAACATATCAGTCGTTACCCAGACATCTCTGGTGGTTGCAAAACATTTAAACAATGTAGGTCCGCCACTATATGGATTCCAATCAAGTTCTAGGCACACCTCAAAGATAATCAAACCAAACAGGAAGCACCGGACCACAATTTAGAATGGGTTATGGAGTGTAGACTGATAGGTTAAAAACAGCAAATGTACCCCTTTAAAATTAAATCTACAACTCAATAAAGTGTGCGTAAAGTGAAGGGGTCTGAATACTTTCTGAATCCACTCCACTCTGTGTGCTAACTCTACTATGATGGGCTTTGAGCGATGAAGGAAGGTGAGGCCCCAGTGGCAACTGCAGGGCACCTCTATATGCCAGTGAGGACTTGGCATAAGTAGAAATCCCAGAGAATGAGACCCCTCAAGCAGTTGCCCCAAGAATACCAGATCAAGAAAGGATCACTTACTTTTGCACATGGGGCTGGTTTAGTATTCATGCTTACTTTACTAAATTAGGCATGTTACCTGTCAAAGACAGATAATAGGATAAATTAAATTATTTTATATTTCTTGCCTTACATGTATCCTAAGCATTCATCCTGCACTGTTCTACGGTATCCTTGTGTGTCTCAATCTTGTTCCCATAAAGCCTGTCTCTCTGTCATTTCGAGGTGTGTTACTCACCTTTTGTCCATTTTTTGCCTACCAACAATGGTGGATGGGCTCCCGTTACTTGCTGTGGAAACATCATTTGCATTTTTGCAAATATTTCTGTCTTTGAGGACAACTCTCAGTGTTCCTTCTATGCCTTTCCTCTGTATCCTCATGTCTCAAATTCTCCTACCCGATCACATTTCAACCAAAGGGAAATTGACCAATCAGACCAAAGCCAAACTGACCAATCGAATTGCTTGGAGGTACTGGACACACCCACACCCAGAGCGACAGCTTTTAATATTTAGTAGACTAGCTTAAACTATCCGGCATTGCCCAGGCTTCTTCTAGAACTTTGAAATTTGTGTAAATGTAAAAATGAAACAATAACATGTTAAAATTAGTTCAATGATATTTAATTTACAAATTCATATAGTGTATCATTTTGTTCTATACGAAGTACATACAGTACATACAGAAAGTATTCACAGCGCATCACTTTTTCCACATTTTGTTATGTCACAGCCTTATTCCAAAATGGATTAAATTCATTTTTTTCCTCAGAATTCTACACACAACACCCCATAATGACAACGTGAAAAAAAGTTTACTTGAGGTTTTTGCAAATTTATTAAAAATAAAAAAACTGAGAAATCCCATGTACATAAGTATTCACAGCCTTTGCTCAATACTTTGTCGATGCACCTTTGGCAGCAATTCCAGCCTCAAGTCTTTTTGAATATGATGCCACAAGCTTGGCACACCTATCCTTGGCCAGTTTCACCCATTCCTCTTTGCAGCACCTCTCAAGTTCCATCAGGTTGGATGGGAAGCGTCGGTGCACAGCCATTTTAAGATCTCTCCAGAAATGTTCAATCGGATTCAAGTCTGGGCTCTGGCTGGGCCACTCAAGGACATTCACAGAGTTGTCCTAAAGCCACTCCTTTGATATCTTGGCTGTGTGCTTAGGGTCATTGTCCTGCTGAAAGATGAACCGTCGCCCCAGTCTGAGGTCAAGAGCGCTCTGGAGCAGGTTTTCATCCAGGATGTCTCTGTACATTGCTGCAGTCATCTTTCCCTTTATCCTGACTAGTCTCCCAGTCCCTGCCACTGAAAAACATCCCCACAGCATGATGCTGCCACCACCATGCTTCACTGTAGGGATGGTGCCAGGTTTCCTCCAAATGTGACGCCTGGCATTCATACCAAAGAGTTCAATCTTTGTCTCATCAGACCAGAGAATTTTCCTTGTCATGGTCTGAGAGTCCTTCAGGTGCCTTTTGGCAAACTCCAGGCGGGCTGCCATGTGCCTTTTACTAAGGAGTGGCTTCCGTCTGGCCACTCTACCATGCAGGCCTGATTGGTGGATTGCTGCAGAGATGGTTGTCCTTCTGGAAGGTTCACCTCTCTCCACAGAGGACCTCTGGAGCTCTGACAGAGTGAACATCGGGTTCTTGGTCACCTCCCTGACTAAGGCCTTTCTCCCCCGATCGCTCAGTTTAGATGACCGGCCAGCTCTAGGAAGAGTCCTGGTGGTTTCAAACTTCTTCCACTTACGGATGATGGAGCCCACTGTGCTCATTGGGACTTTCAAAGCAGCAGAAATGTTTCTGTAACCTTCCCCAGATTTGTGCCTCGAGACAATCCTGTCTCGGAGGTCTACAGACAATTCCTTTGACTAAATGCTTGGTTTGTGCTCTGACACGAACTGTCAACTGTGGGACCTTATATAGACAGGTGTGTGCCTTTCCAAATCATGTCCAACCAACTGAATTTACCACAGGTGGACTCCAATGAAGCTGCAGAAACATCTCAAGGATGATCAGGGGAAACAGGATGCAGCTGTGCTCAATTTTGAGCTTCATGGCAAAGGCTGTGAATACTTATGTACATGTGCTTTCTCAATTTTTTTATTTTTAATGAATTTGCAAAAATCTCAAGTAAACTTTTTTCACGTTGTCATTATGGGGTGTTGTGTGTAGAATTCTGAGGAAAAAAATGAATTTAATCCATTTTGGAATAAGGCTGTAACATAACAAAATGTGGAAAAAGTGATGTGCTGTGAATACTTTCCGGATGCACTGTATATGTATTATTGCAATATAGCTAATAATCTAATCTAATACTTTGCAATGTAGAATATTTTTGTTTTTTCCCTCAGCTGTGTAAATGTATAAATATTTGGGCATGCCCACTCTGGAGCAAGCAACATACTGTATAGCTGACCATAAGAAAAGCAAGGACTTTGTAAGTTAATGCCTGTTACTCTGAGAGACTGGCCTTGAGCCTCATTTATAGTCATAGCAAATGCAAGCTGAACTGCATACTGCAGTCACACTGTGAAGTTAGGGGGAAGCAACCTGAAATGTTAAAGACAGAAGCATCAATGACCTGAATGTCATCCACATCAGTTAACAATCAGCGCTGAAGTGAATCTTTGGATGATTGTAAACAATGATGTGAAGCAGGTGATATAGAGAAGAGACCCCAACAGACAACTAAAACATTTTTTGAGGGTGGAGTGAAGGGAACAACACTTGAAGAAAGAACCTTTTCAATAGTGGTTAAAGTAAAATAATAAAAACTAAACTAAAACTAAAAAATAAGTAATAACCCCTGATACAGTACCTACATTTTTTAATGTGGAAAAATTTAGGTCCACCATGTTGGATCCTCCATCTTAAATTTTGAAAAAAAAAATTTCAGATATATAATCTGTGACTGAGAAAATTCCAGTTTTAGTCGAAATTGGCTAATGAAGAACCAGTACCTACCTCATCAAGGGGAGGCGATGGGTTGTCCAGGTTTCATTGTAGTCTTTCTTGTCCATTTGCTCCTAGAAAGTAACTATGCAAAATTTAGTTCAGATCGGTCAAAGGGTTTAGGATTGTATAGGGAACATGCAGACATATGGACAGGCATGCAGACATTACGTTTTAAATATATCTGTATATAATAAAACACTAAGGCCTTTTTGACCAGTCCCTGTGTGTAATATAGCAGGTCCATGGCTCTAAATGAATGGCCGGTTTTTTAAATAATCCATTTGGCCGTGTCAGTCTCCGTGGACATGATCGTGCAGCTGTGGGAAGTTGATGAGGTAACTGGGGGGAGTCGCACATGCATGTCAGGGTGCGATCATTCTCAATTGCTTAATCGGCTTCCTGTGGTGCGTGATTGAGATGCTGCACCCACGGAGCCGTATAAGTATGGTCTGGCACAGGCAATCGGAAGGAGAGACAAATAAGAAAAGAAAGAAAGAGGTTTGGAGAGCTAGAGTGAGGCATTGGAGCAGTGGAAGAGAGTGGATAAGCCAGCCGGTTGAAAGAAAGGTCAGCGTGGTCATGGGTCCCGTGTTAGAGCAAGTGATCAGCGCTTGAGGGACAGGATCGTGCCCACTGATTGGGTTCGGGCAAGGTGGCATCCTTCCAAGGGATCCGAGGGACAACTGCATGTGCTAGAAGGAAGATGGGAGGACAGCCAACCCCAAGCGGTCTGGCAGACACCGACAGAGGCAGCCAAGACGGGGGTCGGTAGTTTGAGGACCATGGCAGATGAAGTCTCTCCAGCTGAGTGAGCCATGGGTAAGCTGGAGAGACATAGAAGGAGCTGTTTTGCCCCAATGACGGCTACAGGTTTTTAGTCTCGTTTTAGCCATTTTTTAAACACTTGGATTTTTTTACCTTTCATGGATTATTTTTCTTGGAGCACTTTGGAGAACTGCACTATGGACACTGTTTTGGTTTTATTTTGACTGTTTTTATTTAGAGCACTGTTGCACTTTCCACCACCCCCTTGTTCTGAGTGTGATTTGTTCCCATATGTTAAGCTCATCCAGTTACATTACCGATGCTGTTGGGTTGGAGAGGCTCCCAAAAGGGAAGTGGGAGCATGGCGCAGGACCCGCACCGTCACACTGTAAGCAATCTGATTGGTCAGCTTGCCTGTGGTGGCGCAACGAAAGAAGGAGTGCGAGTGTGAGACGCATGAGGTGGGAGTGAAGGCGTATGAGGCATGCTGAGAGAGTCACCTTCAAGACGGCAAATATAAAAGTGGACAAGAGGTGAGAAAGGCACCTCAAAAAAAATAATGACATAGTGTGAGAAGCAGGCTCTATGGGAACGTGTTCAAGAGAGGGAGCGCCGGTGAAGAGATGTTCACACGTGAAAAAACAGGGAAGGCGCTGAAAGTACACGTATGGCACGAGACAGCATCCATCCATCCATTTTCCAACCCACCGAATCCGAACTGCGGGTCTGCTGGTGCCAACCTCAGCCAACACAGGGCAGGAACCAATCCCAAGCAGGGTGCCAACCCACTCACACACTAGGGCCAATTTAGAATCGCCAATCCACCTAACCTGCATGTCTTTGGACTGTGGGAGGAAACTGGAGTGCCCGGAGGAAACCCACACAGACACAGGGAGAACATGCAAACTCCACACAGGGAGGACCCGGGAAGCGAATCCAGGTCCCCAGGTCCCCCAACTGCGAGGCAGCAGCGCTACCCACTGCACCACCCACAAGACAGCAAATATTTGTAATTATTCTATTTGTCTTAGACACTTACCGTGCCTAATAGATAATAAAACACAGTTTCTTGTACGAGTGTCAATTATATTGGTTATCATTTTTAAATATTTGGGTTCAGATAAATTATTTTTAGATAATTTGTCTAAGACCTTTAAACTAAAGCTTGAAAAGATGGGATTGCATATTGAGAAGTTTGACTATTATGATGATACCTTGCTGTAGCTTTTGAATGTATAGCCTAATACCGAGTCGTTAGGTCACATTGTCTTCTACTTAACCCTAATGTATGTGTACAGTAAATGTGTGCGCATTAGTGTGTAACATTTACACATCCAGTAATTGTTATCCACACAAACTTTAGGGAACGATAATTTACTGCCCTACATTAAGTACAAGCCTTGCTGCTCATATGCAGCCTCTCAGACATCTTTCTAATACACAGAGCTCATTTCTTTTAAGGCTCCAATGAATTAATCTCTTTTCTTTCATGTGCAGGCTGTTTGTAAAATGCCATCCTCGCTGTCGGGGAGCCTGGCTCTCCCAGGGGACTGTCTTTTCTCTGAAGCGCCTGGCTATTCTATCGATTATGTGCATTGCTCATTAAGGCACCACACTGCTAGTCTGGAGCAGCACTCTCCCAAACCCAACTTGATTGATTTGCATGGATTTTCAGAAGATCGTGGGGAAGTGTGCCAAACAGGGGGTTGGGGTGGGTGGGGGGGGGGGACTGTTTCCATTGAGCTGCTTAATGGATTTGATTAGGGACCTGATGCTTCTGCATAAATCTTTAATTACTTTTACATTTCCTGTCTTTTAAAAACTCACATCGGTTTCCAGCTCCCTTGCTGATCGATGGTGCTTTTTAAAATTTACTGGAATTGCATGCCGTGCTCTGAGCTCTACTGTACTGGGAGTGGTGTCACAGTAAGTCGTGAATCATGAAGGGCAGCAGGCGTTCGAGCTCTCGCCCGTAAAACATTCCTCACTATAAACCTTGACGCGTCTCATTCGTTAAGCCCTGTTTACCGGACACGGTGACCTGAAACAGGCAGAGCAGAATGAAGATGTAAGTCAGGGAGGAGGAGACGTCCACCTTCCCCATTTTGATGATTTTCCATAAAGAAGAAACTTGTCTTAGCTTACACGTTTTTGTGTGGGGAGCTTAAACTAATTAAAATATTCATTATTAAAAAGATCAAAAGATTTCACTTGGAAAAGTGCGTCTGATATCATTTATTGTAAGTGAATGTAGCTGTCAATCATAAATCAAACAGACATCCTTGGCCTACTGTCTTCATTATTCTAAACCTCTCCTTGAGCAGCACTGGCAGACCCTCAGGGTTACTGGGTCAGCTGCTTCCTTCATCCGCACCTCCCCATCCTCTGACAACTTACTAACACAAAAAACATAACCAGTGGATGGATTGGTAGAGGATAACAGTGAGAGACCATTGCATTTCCTTTGCTTTGAACCAGTAATACAGTGGACCCTTGACTTACGAACTCCATTCGTTCACGAGGGCTGGTTGTAACTCAAGTTGGTTGTAAGTCAAGACTATTTTTCCCATAAGAGTGCTGTAAGGGTCCCCGGAAGTACTCCACATGTTTCCAGATCCTCTTTCAGCAGCACTTCCGGGTGTGGTGGAAGTGCTGCAGTCCATGGCTCGGGGGCTGTCCAGGCCCCTCCTGATGGTGACCACAGGCCCCAACAGGGTTGAGCCTCCAAGCTCCAAGCCCATGGCCCTGATGCAATCCAGGGAGGCTGCCCTCTTACGTCCTGGGGGAGGTATTGTTGTGGATATGTCGTCTTTCCTAGTCCTTCCATCATCGAGGTGTCCTGGCCAGGCAAGGGTCTGCCACATCCTCCTTTTGCTCTCAAAACAGCCCAAATTCTTTGGGGAAAACATTCCTTTGAGATTCTGGTCTATGCTGATTACATTCTTCTTGACTTCTTGTCCAAGTGTTCTTCACAATTAGTCCCAGTTTGGACACCCGCAAGACTACATGGGAGTTGAAGTCCGGTAGTGCAGCCCTGTAGGGGTCCTTGGGGGATGATAGAAGCCTGGGGGAGGATCTCTGTATGACAAAGAAGTGCTTTCACTAAGCCATGACATGCCACCAGAAATACTCCCAGGCCCAACTTCAAAGGAACCTGCAGCCACACTTCAGTGAATCCGAGTCGGGTGGAAGATGAGAGAAGGACAGAGAGAGAAGGGACCGAAAGAGCGAGTATTTAATGTCTGTGATTAATTCAGGTGTGTGGATCAAAAGTCTTATATTTGAACCCAGAGTTGTATTGGGTCTTGTGTGTCAGGGGTTTGTGGGGGGTCAGTGGCATCCTCTACTGTTCACACTACCTTCTAGAAGTCTATATCTTCTAAAAGCTGTTAAGTTCATCCTATCGCATGTCTTGTAGTTCTTGTATTGTCTCTGTCTTGCTGTTATCTTGTAATTCTTGAATTGTCTATACGGTACTTTTGGAGCAACATTGACTTTATCATGCCCTGTAAATAAATTCTTGTCTATATCTAGTAAATGCTCCTGGCAATTCCTATTGATATTTTTGTAATTTTTGTATTATGTAAATCTTCTGCAAGCTTTTGAGTTCATCTGTGCTGTAGTTTTACATGTTAATGCTTGTAAGGAGAGCTGTCCATAAAAGAAACAATATCATTAGGTTATAAAGCTTACTTTTCTCATATATTTATTTTTTTTACCACTTCAAATGAGAAATTCTTCTCAAATCAAATACCTTCGGAGTGATGGCTCTGAGGCTAGGGATCTGCACTAGCAATTGGAAGGTTGCTGGTTCAAATCCTGCTAATGCCAAAAGGGACTCTGCTCTGTTGGGCCCTTGAGCAAGGCCCTTAACCTGCAATTGCTGAATAGTGAGAAAAGCGCTATATAAATACCAAGAATTATTAGAGTGCAGCCTGCTTGTGATCTTCTGCATTTAAAGAAGAGTCATTCAAACATTACTTTCTTGTCTTGCTCGTCTTTTTACAGTTTCTTGATGAAGTTTCTTGGGAATCTTTGGGATCAGCAGTCCCATCTTCTGGGATGCAGCCTGATTCTGTGTGTGTGGAAACTGACGAGCCTCATCAATCAGCCCACAAAAGCAGCCGTGTCTGCCGGCAATGGAGGCCTTTCACCTCTCACCTCATGACTGAGCTCTTCTTCTGATTGCAAATGTGTTGTTTTTATTGTAAAGAAAAAAAAATCACTTCATTCTTTACATTTTATAAAGAAAGTCAGTGCTTGTGCGTTTGATGGTCATGTGATTGATTTCATTCAATTACTTTGACTTTTTTCAATTTTGCATAACAAGACCTATCGTTAAAAGGCCATTGTATTTCTTGCTTAATCGACTGTTGGCCTTCCATCCATCCATTATCCAAACCGCTATATCCTAACTACAGGGTCACGGGGGTCTGCTGGAGCCAATCCCAGTCAACACAGGGCGCAAGGTAGGAAACAAACCCCGGGCAGGGTTTGTTGGCCTTGTTGTATTTATATATTTGGACTTTGTTGTTGACTTCTTAGAATTTGATTTTTGAAATAGCATTCATGAAAAGCTTTCTTTTTAAATATTAATACACACCAATATTATATATATATATATATATCCATCCATCCATCCATTGTCCAACCCGCTGAATCCAAACACAGGGTCACGGGGGTCTGCTGGAGCCAATCCCAGCCAACACAGGGCACAAGGCAGGAAACAATCCTGGGCAGGGTGCCAACCCACCGCAGATATATATATATATATATATATATATATATATATATATATATATATATATATATATATATATATATATATATATATATCCATCCATCCATTGTCCAACCCACTGAATCCGAACACAGGGTCACAGGGGTCTGCTGGTGCCAATCCCAGCCAACACAGGGCACAAGGCAGGAAACAAACCCCGGGCAGGGTTTGTTGGCCTTGTTGTGTTTATATATTTGGACTTGTTAGCATCATCTTGAATGTTGAATGTTGAATCTTGAAATTTGTTCTCCAGTTAAAAAAGGAAGGTGAGACACAACCGTTTTTTTGTATTAACTGCAAACCCATAATACATTTTTGAGTTTCCTGCTCTCCAAAATTAAACACTTGAAATTGAAATTTTTTCCAGTTACCTTATAACAATACCATATTGTTACCTTGTACAATATAACTTCAAAAATTAATTCAAAAAGCACATTTATAAATGCAATATACGGAAAATAGCAGCCTTCTTTCAAATTGTAATTTGCCAATATTCACATTTTGTACTAATACTTATTAACAAAATTAAATACCATAAAGCACAGAATATCAGCTGGCATCCTGTCCAGTACTGGTGCCACCTCTGAAACTATTGGCTGTGAGCACAGGTGGCCTGGCTGCTGTCATCGTCACTGACTCACTAGAAGCTTCCGCCCTGCTGTTCATACTGTAGACAACAGCCATGCTGCCATCTAGTGTACACATGTGTGATGTCTCCTCCCAAGCTTGACTCTGCTATTCTTATTTCTAACTACAAACCTTCAACTATAGTCAGAGCTGCTTCCTTAGTAACGTTTTATCTTTTGATATTTTACACTGTCAAAATGACTTTTTCATTTAGTGCAATATTTATTTAGGATGTCTAAGTAACATCATGGATCTTCTTACTGAACTTTGAGTTTGTTGATCATTCTAAATGTTTATTGTCAACTACACGTTACAATTAGGATTTTATTCCTGCTACTGCAATCTCATTTCTGATTTAATTTTCTATTATTATTTCTTCATTTATCCATCCATTTATTATCGAACCATTTAAATACTATTTAGGATTTCAGGTCTGGTGCAGGAACAGGGCAGGAACGAGCCCTTCACAGGTCGACAGTTCATCTCAGGGTCCTTTAACACACATATGCAGAGCTAATTCCCAGTCTGCAACTGACCTGACACGCACGTCTTTGGGATGTGGAAAGAGAACCACAAGAAGAAACATCCACCCAGTCATGGCGAAAACTTGTGAAGTCCACACAGAAAGTAATACAGTGTCGCTGTTATATGACTAAGACCTGGGGACCTGGGTTCGCTTCCCGGATCCTCCCTGCGTGGAGTTTGCATGTTCTCCCCGTGTCTGCGTGGGTTTCCTCCGGGCGCTCCGGTTTCCTCCCACAGTCCAAAGACATGCAGGTTAGGTGGATTGGCGATTCTAAATTGGCCCTTTGTGGGTGTGTTTGTGTGTGTCCTGCGGTGGGTTGGCACACTCCCCGGGATTGGTTCCTACCTTGTGCCCTGTGTTGGCTGGGATTGGCTCCAGCAGACCCCCGTGACCCTGTGTTTGGATTCAGAGGGTTGGAAAATGGATGGATGGATGGATGTTATATGACTAAACCCTTCGTTCATTTCTTTACCTCTGAAGAAATTTGATCACAACAACAACAACAACAAAAAGATTACCCATGAGGTAAAGTAGTGTTTACAGATAAGGAAGACATACATTGGACTCAGTGAATTCAAACCCCTTCACTTTCTTCATATCTTACTGATAAATAAATTGATTAATTAGCATTTTTTTCCCACCAATCTACACTCAATCAGCCATAACGACGAAGTGAAAACATGTTTTCTAAATGGTTTGGAAATTTATTAAACACTGAAATCTCTCATTTTAATATTCAGACCCTTAGCTATGGCACTCAAAATTGTGTTTGCTTTAATTCCCCTTGAGATGTTTCTAGAAGTTGATTGGAGTCCACCTTTGGCAAACTGAAATGATTGGACATCGTTTAGAAAGGCACCTGTGGATAGAAGGTCCCACAATTCACACTGCCTGTCAGGAAAAGCTAAGAAGTCCAAAGGATCTCTCTCTGTAGGCCTCTGTGGTTAAATTGTGGTGAGGCCTACATCAGGGTACGGGGATAAGACCATCTCTAAAGCTCTGCGTGTTCCCAGGGGCACAGTAGCCTCAAAAATTGTGAAATGGAAGAATTTTGGAACCAGCTGGACTTTTCTTGAAGTTGGGCGTCTAGCCATACTAGGTAACTGGGTGGTATGTGGCATGTTGGGATGGCGGGACAGCCTGATTGGACGGCTAGTACAGAATAGAAAACCCAGGAGGAGGTAGGCGGCCAGTTGGCCGAGGTCTCCAAGACTGTGACTTTATGTTTGACTTTCTCTTTTACAATTTTAATCTCCACTGTTGTCGACTGGCCATAGTTCAACAATTAATTAAGTTACAGATATTGTTGGTTTCCATTTGTGTTTAAACAATTCTACCTTGTTCTTTGTGTGTTTTAAAAAATATCAGCATTTACACTGTACATGTGTTAAAGTTCTGTATTTAGTTTAGTTTAATTGAGAATTGTTCACAGTGCTCTGTGGCTGCACTGAGTAAAAACCACAATGCACAAAATTAGTTGTATTGTCAGGGGTCCGTAGTGATGCAAGGTTTTTAAAAACAATGAGGCTCCAGCTTTGTGCGTTTAGTTTCAGTACGTGCCAGCGGCAAAGCTGTGCATCCACGGAGTGTTTAATGGTGGAAATTGGCTGATTGCTCGTTAACATGCCATTCCTCATTGACATTCTGTGGATCGTTATAGAAAACACCTAAACTCACAAGGATTAGCAGGGGTCAGAGATCATGGAAAACAGACAGGTGAATAGAGAAGAGGAAACTCAAGAAAGAAAGTGCAGAATCGGGCGATCGTGCCAATGCAGGGGAGAGGTGGTGAGGCGGCCGGGTGGCACTGCAAGGAACGATGCTCTGTGGCCTAGGGCCATTTTAACAGCATTATAGGCCCCCGGGCAAAGCAGTGCACTGAGGCCCCAACCTACACAACCACTCAGCAAGTCACAACATACATAGATAGATAGATAGATAGATACTTTATTAATCCCAATGGGAAATTCACAGCATGGGGCCTCTATGTTTGGGCAACTGCCCAGCGTGCCCATGCATTAAGGCACTCCTGTTGAGCAATAGATGGAGCAGGAGTAGTTGAGTGCATCATGGGTCATCCTGTAGATCCTGAGGGACGGTGGCAGGGTGACAGAGCAGGGCTCTGAGTGTCACAGCCTTGACTGGTAGAGGTGGCCAGGAACGAGAACTGGATGGGGGAATTATGGGGGTTGAGCAGAGGAGACGGGAGAAAGGAGCAAGAGACAAGGTAAAGAGAGAACTGATTCTGACTTTGATGGTTTCTATTGTAATTATTTGTTACATCTTTGTGATTGCACTGTTTTTAAGGACTATTTATAGTAAGATTTGAATTGCACCACACTTTTTGAGACATTCCTGAGGGTATCTAGATTGCAGTGGCGCAGTGGGTAGCACTGCTGCCTCGCAATTAGGAGACCTGGGTTTGCTTCCCGGGTCCTCCCTTCGTGGAGTCTGCATGTTCTCCGCCGTGTCTGCGTGGGTTTCCTCCCACAGTCCAAAGACATGCAGGTTAGGTGCATTGGCGATCCTAAATTGTGCTTGTTGTGTGTGTGTGCCCTGCGGTGGGCTGGCGCCCTGCCCAGGGTTTGTTTCCTGCCTTGCGCCCTGTGTTGGCTGAGATTGGCTCCAGCAGACCCCCTGTGACCCTGTAGTTAGGATATAGCGGGTTGGATAATGGATGGATGGATGTAAGACGCTATATGAAACATTTAATTAAGTAGTATATAATATTGTCCTAAATGAAAGATGCTATGTGAAATAAAAAAGACAAAGTAAGAAAGAACCGCGAGTAATGGTAAATAATGATGATAAACAACAAAATGATAAACAACAAAAGGCAAAAATTACCATAAAAGACGTAGAAAGATGGTGGGAACCTAAGAGAAGAACAGGGACCACCCATCTACACCTGCTTTCTCCTGACCAGTGGAGCTGGGGCCGATCCCAGCAAGCATAGGGAACAGGACCACCACAGGGTAAAATGGGGGACCTAAAAGGCCCTCTTGTGGTAGATATACAAAATTGCAGTACATAAATAACTTTTTGGAAGATGCGCCTTCGTTGGTCTTTGACTTGCCATACCAGATGTTCAGTATTTTATGTACCTGGTATGACTGTAGAAATGCAGTGTGGAAAAACTGTCATCTTTATTTCTGCTGTTATTGTTATTAACACCGGTCAAGTAGCGACTTCAAAAGTATTTAAAAAAATAAGCAAAGCATGAAGTCCCTGAAAAAATACACTCTTAAAGTTTCAGAATGTCTACATCAGGAGATATAAAAAATTAATCTAAAATAAGAGTTTATGTGTGCAGTGATCTTACTGCTTCCGATGGGTAGCTAAAAAGAAATAAATAAAAGTCGTATTGGTCCCCATTCTTGCTGGTGTCCCCAACCAATCTGACGTTAACATCTTTGTCGGTTCAAAGTACTGCGATAAAAGACACAGAAAGATGGTGGGAAACTAAGAGAAGAACAGGGACCACCCATCTACACCTGCTTTCTCCTGACCAGTGGAGCTGGGGCCAATCCCAGCAAGCATAGGGAACAGGGCCACCGCAGGGTAAAATGGGGGACCTAAAAGGCGAAATGTAAAAATCTTTGAAAGAACCCCATTAGGATGTAGTGCCCTGTTTTACAGCCCGTGATCCACTCACCCTCGTCATTAAAAAGAAAAGAAATCACCCATCCAATACCTCATAACAAAATCAAGAATAACACATCAGCAAGAGTGACAACGCATTCGTCGGAACCCTGAATGGGCTCGTTAAAAGAAGATGGTCCTGGGGGTCCACGTGAAGTGATACCCCCTGCCGGCTGGGCCCGAATGCATCATCTAAAAGGAGATCGGAATCAGTGCAGGATTTACGTATAAGCTACACAAGCTATAGCTTAGGGCCCCCGCCTTCTTGGGGGACCCCAAAACAAATTGTCCGAGTGAGCAATTGTCATATATACTTAAATATACTACAGCATTATTTGTCCCAATCAGGCCTGGCCTTAGGCATAGGCAAAGTAGGCGACCGCCTAGGGCCCTGGCGTCCGGGGGGCCCCGGATCGACTCCTTGGTCTAATTTTCACGCATTTCACAGAGCTTCCAGGGGGGCTCTGCCTCCCTCAGGGGGCCCCTGGACCCCCCTTTCGCCTAGGGCCCCATAATACCAAAGACCGGGCCTGATCGGAATGAGGAGTCTTTAAGCGGCTTTAGCAAAGGCATGGCGGCTCTGGGTTACGGCTTTGACAGAACGACCCCGGACAAATAGCTGGCCTTGCAATGGAACCCGAGTCGAAGGGGGTCCAGAAGAATGATGGTAAGCATTACTCTCTCTTTTATTTGCACCGTCAACAGACATATTGGTTCTTAAAAGCGTCGCAGCTCCAGTGTAACGGGGGTCCAAGGAGAAGCTCTGCACCAGAACACCAGCCAGGACCGAAGAGGCAGTGGAGTCAAATCTTACCTCTTAACCTCATCAAAAGAAAAACTGCTTTGCATCCTTTATTCGAAGAAAGAACAGACACCAACTGCTTACTTTTAATAATAGTAATAATAAGTAAAACAGGCTATTCTGCATTTTTAAAAGGAAGCAAATGCTATCAATTACACAAAAGTAATAATAAGAAGAATATATTTTATTTATATAGTGCCTTTCCCACGCTCAAAGTGATTTACAAAATAAACAACAGGAAATATACAACATGGGATACACAACACTATCCACACAGAACACTAAATAAACGTAAATATAAGAAACACAAAGCTGAACCATTATTTAAAAAAAGAAGGCCCAGCCTGCTATTCCTCAATCAGCTCATTCTTATTTACTTCATCATTAAAGTCGGTGATTATGAATGTTTACTGGACTCCTTCACCCAATGCGCTCTTTTTCGTTCTTTCAGTTGAATTAACTCCCTCAGGGTCGCACCGTATTAGTGGGGGGATCTGCGCTCATACAGCCTCAGGGATGGAATATCAAAGTGGGACTCTGTGAGCACAACACCACAACGGGCGTATTATTAGATCTTATTTGGCGGACGTCTTTATTCAAAACGACTTTTACAGACCCCTTTAGAAAGAAAAACGCTAGGACCTGAAAAATGTTTACCTCGGTCTGCTGTTGGTGTTCGCGTTACATGAGCAGACCCGTACAGGTTTTACTTCAAATTATTTCTTAATTGCCAGTTTAAATGCAGTGTCCTCTATTTTCCAGTAATATTAAAGGCTACTTGCACTTGGCAGCAGAAGATTAGCTCACCCAGATAAACGGACCAATTCAGCCCACCCGCTATAATGCCGACCTGTCCAATCGTAGTAGGGAACTCCTTTATTTAAGGGGTCCGCTGAGCTGGCGCTAGTATAAAGCACGACTTGCCGCTAGGGTGGTGAGCGAGCTGCGGTAGCTCAACTGGGTAGACCACCGCTGTTACCCCACCACTGCATGGGATCTACGAGTTCGAGTCCCATCATGAGACGATGGATATTAAAATCGAAATTATCTTTATGTGGTGAGGTTGAAGGTTAAATAATTTATAGACTACACCGCTAAAGTGGGCAACATCGTGAAAAGACAGCGAGCCGAGCTGGTCACGCTGTTGAAACAGACCGACCACCCCGGTCAAAGGGGCAGACCCGAGCAACAGGAGGTGAGCTCAAGCCCACCATCCAAATAATATGCTAAGTCTCCGTTTATTTGCAGCGCCCTCCATTCTGTCAATGATATGAAAGATTTCTCGTAACTTTCACCCGGAGGAGTAGCTCACCGAGGTAAACGAGCCGATTTAGTCCTCCCGGTGAAAAACAGAGGTGCGAGGTTCGAACCCCGTCCTCTACAGCCGTGCTAAGAGGCCATCCCATTTCTTTATGGGGTCCACAGACCTGTAGTGAGCTGAGCTGGCCCACCATCCAAATAGTACGCCAAGTGTCCGTTTATTTGCAGCGCCCTCCATTCTGTCAATGATATGAAAGATTTCTCGTAGCTTTCACCCGGAGGAGTAGCTCACCGAGGTAAACGAGCCGATTTAGTCCTCTCGGTGAAAAGCACAGGTGCGGGGTTCGAACGCCGCCCTCTCTAGCCATGATAAGAGGCCAGCCCATTTCTTTAAGGGATCCACGGACCTGTCGCTAACATTAAATGAGTCTGGTCGGCTACGTAAACAGTCAGACTCGGTAGCTCAACCGGGTGGACCCCTCATTAAGCGTAGAAGAGTGCGGGTTCGCGTCTCCCTCAGAATCATAGAAGCAATTCAAATAAACAGCAGGCTCTTTATTTGCTGTGGCCACCGATGAGTTAACGGTATAAATGATTTCTACACCGATCTTTAAAAGGGGACCCCCTCGGTGGCACAGCGAAACAAGCAATCGACCCCGGCAGCCAAAACCGAGTCGGCCCCGTGATCGAGACCAACCCCGGCAGCCAAGAGCGAACGAGACCGACAACCGAGTCGGCCCCGCGATGAAGAGTGACCTGAACCGGGTGCTCCCCGAGTCGTTAAGGGCCTGCAAGAATGACGACCAAAAAAAGACTTTATTTTATGTGACGTGTCAACGGAGAGATCAGTTGTCAAATGTGCTGAAGCTCAACGGCGAACAGGGTTCAAAGAGTAGCTCAATGGGATAACCACCGACAACCCGCCGCCCAAGATGGAATCAGCGGTGGGTTCGAATCCTCCTCTTGCCATCATCAGAAGGAAACCTGAGATGTAAAGGAAGGGAAAAACAGAAACACTTACTTACTTTTAATAATCATAACAAGCAAACTGAGCATAATGCATTTTTAAAGTAAGGTAAAACTAAGAAATACAAAAATATAATAGTACATTTTAATTATATAGCACCTTTCCCATGCTCAAAGATCGTTAAAGGAATTCAGTAAATGCAACTGGGAATATAAAATTTATGTGGATATAATAGCCTATTATATCCACATAAAACACTAAACAAATATAAACACTGAAAAACAAAGCCAAACAAACGGGCCTGAAGAACTGAGTGTTTTCCTCTTGTTTGTCAAATTTCTTGTTCTTATTTTCTATATAATTAATTAAAAAAACAGAAGATCCAGCCCGCTGCTTCTCAACAGCTCATCCTTGTTTACTTACTCAATACAATATGTTTTTTGTATAATGAATATCAACAGCAGGCCGATTACACTTTTTTCAACTCCTAACTTTTCGCTCTTTTTTCGTCGCTTAACAGCAAGCGATGGCACCTCAGTAACCGGTAATGCAAGGCGAGGCATTCGCCCGTAGAACCGAAACACCGGCCTGTGAGCGCGCACTGCTGTCTCGTGCGCGCGTGCGTGTCACTGGCCAAGAAAAAACTAACAGTACAGTGCAATTAATGCCCTAACTGCTGCTGCAAAATTTCATAAATCACATTTAGTTCGCTCTGCTACAGGACAACAACGACATGCCTGCCATGCACATCTCATACGTCCCAAGTAACTGAAACAATGCGTGCCAGTCAGAAGACTCGACATTTGTCCGCTTGATCCAGTTTGACATTGTTATGTTCAGTTACAGCTCTGCGTGGGCTGTCACCTTTCACCTTATCTTCCGTGCTTCAACAACCACAGTAGCGCAGGCGATGATGCAGAATTCCATCTGACTCAGTTACTGTAGTAAATACAAACTAATAAAAATAATAATAATAATAACAACACTTACCTGTTTCGTGTTGCTGACGTGAACCGGATTCATCTTGCTTCTGGCTTACGTTTAAATATTAGGAAAGTAAGAAGATCCCGGTCGCCTCTCCATAACTAAATTATTAATTTTACAAAACCACTAACGTGTTTACCAAAAACATAAAATAATTGTTAGCGTTTCGTCTAACCGCTCGGGCCGAAGGCGACGCCCCCTCGCACAGGTGAGCCCGTTTTCCACTAATTTTCAACTGAGTCTGACTGCACCCAATGGGCGAAGAGAGTGCGGGATTGCACCGCCCAGCAGTAGAACCCGAAAGGCTGCAACGACTATCCAATAGGATTTAGAGGAGGTGGAGAAGGCAGCCAGTCATTTGCCGCTGCTCTTCTCAACGGATACGCATATGGGAAGCCTGTTCAGTCATAAGTTTAGTGAATTCTTAAGCAGATTCTTTTTTATGTATGTATTTATTTATTTATTTTAAATTGTATTAATTTTATTGTAATCATTCATACAAATCGATCAATTTTTACAAAAAATAGGATTGAGAAACAAGTCGACCCCCATCCCTGAGAGAGAGAGAGCATGGCCAACGGAGTAAAACTTAAGGCTTGTAAACATACCTAAATCCATCCATCCATTTTCCAACCCGCTGAATCCGAACACAGGGCCACCTGGAGCCAATCCCAGAAGATTAGCTCACCCAGATAAACGGACCAATTCAGCCCACCCGCTATAATGCCGACCTGTCCAATCGTAGTAGGGAACTCCTTTATTTAAGGGGTCCGCTGAGCTGTCGCTAGTATAAAGCACGACTTGCCGCTAGGGTGGTGAGCGAGCTGCGGTAGCTCAACTGGGTAGACCACACCTGTTACCCCACCACTGCATGGGATCTACGAGTTCGAGTCCCATCATGAGACGATGGATATTAAAATCGAAATTATCTTTATGTGGTGAGGTTGAAGGTTAAATAATTTATAGACTACACCGCTAAAGTGGGCAACATCGTGAAAAGAGAGCGAGCCGAGCTGGTCACGCGGTTGAAACAGACCGACCACCCCGGTCAAAGGGGCAGACCCGAGCAACAGGAGGTGAGCTCAAGCCCACCATCCAAATAATATGCTAAGTGTCCGTTTATTTGCAGCGCCCTCCATTCTGTCAATGATATGAAAGATTTCTCGTAGCTTTCACCCGGAGGAGTAGCTCACCGAGGTAAACGAGCCGATTTAGTCCTCCCGGTGAAAAACAGAGGTGCGAGGTTCGAACCCCGTCCTCAACAGCCGTGCTAAGAGGCCAACCCATTTCTTTATGGGGTCCACAGACCTGTAGTGAGCTGAGCTGGCCCACCATCCAAATGGTACGCCAAGTGTCCGTTTATTTGCAGCGCCCTCCATTCTGTCAATGATATGAAAGATTTCTCGTAGCTTTCATCCGGAGGAGTAGCTCACCGAGGTAAACGAGCCGATTTAGTCCTCCCGGTGAAAGGTGCGGGGTTCGAACCCCGCCCTCTCCAGTCGTGATAAGAGGCCAACCCATTTCTTTAAGGGATCCACGGACCTGTCGCTAACATTAAATGAGTCTGGTCGGCTACGTAAACAGTCAGACTCGGTAGCTCAACCGGGTGGACCCCTCATTAAGCGTAGAAGAGTGCGGGTTCGCGTCTCCCTCTGAATCATAGAAGCAATTCAAATAAACAGCAGGCTCTTTATTTGCTGTGGCCACCGATGAGTTAACGGTATAAATGATTTCTACACCGTTCTTTAAAAGGGGACCCCCTCGGTGGCACAGCGAAACAAGCAATCGACCCCGGCAGCCAAAACCGAGTCGGCTCCGTGATCGAGACCAACCCCGGCAGCCAAGAGCGAACGAGACCGACAACCGAGTCGGCCCCGCGATGAAGAGTGACCTGAACCGGGTGCTCCCCGAGTCGTTAAGGGCCTGCAAGAATGACGACCAAAAAAAGACTTTATTTTACGTGACGTGTCAACGGAGAGATCAGTTGTCAAATGTGCTGAAGCTCAACAGCGAACAGGGTTCAAAGAGTAGCTCAATAGGATAACCACCGACAACCCGCCGCCCAAAATGGAATCAGCGGTGGGTTCGAATCCTCCTCTTGCCATCATCAGAAGGAAACCTGAGATGTAAAGGAAGGGAAAAACAGAAACACTTACTTACTTTTAATAATCATAACAAGCAAACTGAGCATAATGCATTTTTAAAGTAAGGTAAAACTAAGAAATACAAAAATATAATAGTACATTTTAATTATATAGCACCTTTCCCATGCTCAAAGATCGTTAAAGGAATTCAGTAAATGCAACTGGGAATATAAAATTTATGTGGATATAATAGCCTATTATATCCACATAAAACACTAAACAAATATAAACACTGAAAAACAAAGCCAAACAAACGGGCCTGAAGAACTGAGTGTTCTCCTCTCGTTTGTCAAACTTCTTGTTCTTATTTTCTATATAATTAATTAAAAAAACAGAAGATCCAGCCCGCTGCTTCTCAATCAGCTCATCCTTTTTTACTTACTCAATACAATATGTTTTTTGTATAATGAATATCAACAGCAGGCCGATTAAACTTTTTTCAACTCCTAACTTTTCGCTCTTTTTTCGTCGCTTAACAGCAAGCGATGGCACCTCAGTAACCGGTAATGCAAGGAGAGGCATTCGCCCGTAGAACCGAAACATACTATATACATGCTATATACTGTATATTCTGCCGTTCTTTATTATATTCTGTAAGTGCCTTGAGCATGGGAAAGGCGCTATATAAATAAAATGTATTATTATTATTATTATTAAACACCGGCCTGTGAGCGCGCACTGCTGTCTCGTGAGCGCGTGCGAGTCACTGGCCAAGAAAAAACTAACAGTACAGTACAATTAATGCCCTAACTGCTGCTGCTGCAAAATCTCATAAATCACATTTAGTTCGCTCTGCAACAGGACAACAAAGGCACTATAGCTTGAAAAAAGGGCTATAAAACTGTGTTTATTTTAATAACAGTTGATCATGAACGTGCGGCATTATAAACATCGTTTCCCAACCATGAGACCCATTCAAATAAAACAGTCACTTAAACATACTGACAATTCTAAACAGTCCCTTTATTTAAAGGCTCCGAACGCGGTGTGGGATCTCAAAACGGGGGATGTCGCATGTCGATTGGATTCCTACCTTGTGACAATAAATGGACTACAGTTTTCAAGCCAGTAAGTGACCTCGACATCTGCCCTCATATGCCAATGAAACCCACCTCAAGTGTCTCATACAGCAGACACAGGGTTTACTGGAATCTGGAAAGATCACTTCAAAAACACAACTCGGGATCTAACAGCTCGACCCGTCCATTGACAGACACCTGTCTTCTGGACAGCGCCATCACTATTATAACTCAGAATGTAAGACCACTACCTCGGCTTCGTTACCAAAAAGAAGACTTCTTTAGTAACCCAATGAATACGCAGACACCTCACTTCAAAACTAAACGACATGCCTGCCATGCACATCTCATACGTCCAAAAGTAACTGAAACAATGCGTGCCAGTCAGAAGACTCGACATTTGTCCGCTTGATCCAGTTTGACATTGTTATGTTCAGTTACAGCTCTGCGTGGGCTGTCACCTTTCACCTTATCTTCCGTGCTTCAACAACCATAGTAGCGCAGGCGATGATGCAGAATTCCATCTGACACACTTACTGTAGTAAATACAAACTAATAAAAGTAATGATAATAATAACAACAACACTTACCTGTTTCGTGTTGCTGACGTGAACCGGATTCATCTTGCTTCTGGCTTACGTTTAAATATTAGGAAAGTAAGAAGGTCCCGGTCACCTTTCCACAAGTAAATTATTAATTTTACAAAACCACTAACGTGTTTACCAAAAACATAAAATAACTCTTAGCGTTTCGTCTAACCGCTCGGGCCGAAGACGACGCCCCCTCGCACAGGTGAGCCCGTTTTCCACTAATTTTCAACTGAGTCTGACTGCACCCAATGGGCGAAGAGAGTGCGAGATTGCACCGCCCAGCAGTAGAACCCGATAGGCTGCAACGACTATCCAATAGGATTTAGAGGAGGTGGAGAAGGCAGCCAGTCATTTGCCGCTGCTCTTCTCAACGGATACGCATATGGGAAGCCTGTTCAGTCATAAGTTTAGTGAATTCTTAAGCAGATTCTTTTTTTATGTATGTATTTATTTATTTATTTTAAATTGTATTAATTTTATTGTAATCATTCATACAAATCGATCAATTTTTTACAAAAAATAGGATTGAGAAACAAGTCGACCCCCATCCCTGGGAGAGAGAGAGAGAGCATGGCCAACGGAGTAAAACTTAAGGCTTCCCAGATAGCAAATTTCATCTGGCCCAAATCTGGTCCACTTCTGCTAGGACTTTCTGGCCCACTTACCACATGGATTGATGGCAAGAGAGTGGACCACATCCGGATGCCGCATCCCAGCCAAAACAAAATTAAAACTCAGCCAAAACTCAGCCAAAACTGCCGAAGTCTGCCCAGCACTGAACCAGATGAAAATTAACTGGGCCTCATGTGGGCCACAGGTCAGATTTTCACTTTGCTCATTTAAATATAATTAAAATAATTTAAATATATAATTAATATAATTGTATATAATTTATAAATTATAAATATAATTTATAATTTAAATATAATTATACACCCTAGTAATATAATTATAAGTAGTAGTAAATATGGAGTAAATAATATTATAACTATATACTATACTATACTATATAGTTCTATACTATTCTATATTCTATATGACTATAGTATTACATAGTATAATAGTATATAGTATTTTAAGTTACACTATTACTTATTTAAATACCAATTATTTACTCTTACTTTCCATATATGCTATCCGACTATTATCTACTGCATATCTTTAATATGAACAAACAAACCCAAATACGCATATTTAAACTTATTACATTTTATTGTCATATACAGTGTAATGCATTTCAACAAACAGAACAATCCTGAATCTGCATTACATAATCAGTAACAAAATTACTAATACTAAAGTTTGTAGATGTGACAATAATAAAAGTAAATGTTTTATTTATATAGAAAACAAACAAAACAAAGTTCCTTGCGTTTCTGACATATCCAAATAAATAAACCACCATGACAAAATAGTCTATAATACATTTACAATTTATACAGTTTTACATTACCATTTTCTTATGAATCATGTGAGCATACACATGGAAAAATAACAAATAAGCCTGTATGTGCCTAAAAAACATCACATAGGTGAGATACACATATTATAAAATAGATTTTTACTTTACATATTGAACTTAATTTTAACTGTTGTCTTGCACAATGAATTATTTAAATAAACAAACAGGGAAAGGTTTCCTAAATGTAAATCTTTAAAACAAGCACAAAACAAGAATGTATCAAACAGTGATGGTAAAAATTTCAGTCAACAAAATGTACAAACATTAATTTTATAAAGTCCGTGATTGGATACCCACTATTACACACAGTTCCAGATGGTGCCTGATGTTAGAACTCAGAAAGCATTGAATGAGCACTAATCTCTTTGGGAAGGTTGTGGCAGATCAAGGTATCACATTTGTCCAGCTTGTCCTCAGCAAAGGTTTAGAAGGCTGGTCTTAATGATGACTTGAAAGAACATGCATTTCACCTGCAGCCAAGAAATCAACAGTTGATCAGTTACTTGAAATTATACAATTTCCTAATTAACTTCTTACTAGACGTGTTTGAGGGTTGATAGTGCTCACCTGATTCTTGATAGCTGTTCTTTCTCTGACGCTCCATTCTTGTTCGTCTCCCTCCATCCCTATCTGCAGCCAGATGAAGCCGTCTCTTAATCCACATTTCTATTTCCTGAGTTGTGGCTCTTGATGTTACAGAGTTTCTTCGTACTGCATCTAAAGAACAGTCATTATACAGTCTGAGTCAATCAGCAGTTGATACTTGGTTATTTGTCAGACATGAGCATTGACTGCATCCAACCATAATGGTAAAGAAACAGGCTGCAAGTGCAGGCTATGTCTTTGTTGTTTATTTTCAGTAAACAAAGCGACTATATAAAATGTAGTTGTATTCTGACAAGAAACAATATTTACAACTAGAGATATTTGTACAATACAGTATTTGCATTCGTTACTGCCTAAATGACTGGCTTTAAATACTTCCCTGTAGTTAGTTCACAAACATGACCAATTGCTTATCACTAATGTTTAACCCGATTACAGGTTAGCATCACTGCTGGCTGAAGACTTTAAGACCCAAAGTAGAATTTTATTCTGTACAAATAGATTGCACTCTGATGCAAAAGCTTCTTTCCCTCTCTCTGTGTCTCTGGAGAACAAGCTGGGGTATGCAAAAATGACAAATTCCTAATGTAAGAACTTGTATATGGAAAATAAAGTAAAGTAGTTATCATACATGGCTATAATTTCCCTTTATTTTTTAACACCATTTAGTATTTTGCCTGATATATTTCATTTAATGTTGAATGTTAAACATTAGATCTCCCCCCCCCCCCATTCAACTGGGGTTTCCTTGGTGGCTGGAGGGCCCTGAGCAGCCACTTAGTTTGTTTACATCTTGACCTGGCTATTAAAAAAGTGTTTGTGTGTTAAGGTTTTTTCAAACAGTAGTTTCTGACAAGGAAAGTGACATTTAATAAGGAACAATTGTCCATGTCAATGTGAAACTTAAGATGGTTAATGCAGAGAACATGTACACTTTTTATCTGGTCATAATGCATATAGTTTACCTTTAATAGCTTGATTTATTGTAAACAAACAACAAAAAGATACTCATCTCACAGAAATTTTCAGTCACAGGTTACTTCATTTTAAATGGCAGTGTATGCATATTGAAATCATTATAAATACTCACCAATCACAATATCCTTAATGTGAAGGCTATGAAAACATGTTTTTCCATTTATTCCCCTCCAGTTAAGTTGTTTGGCCAATGAATTGGTGAAAGTTTGCCTCATGATTCTCCACACCGTGTCTCTCACATCAATGCCTCCTTGAATCCCAAGCAATGTAATCTGCCAAAGGTTTACAGAAAGAAAAAAAAATAATTCACTGGAGTTCATAACTTCTTAAAATGCTCGATGCAATAGAAACATTAGGAGGAATCGGAACAAGCAACAAAGTAAAATATACTAGAAGTTCAAGCACCTATGTTTTTAGGTAGCTTTCCAATAAAGCTAATATAGGTGGAGCTATATAATAAAATGTACATGCTGAATCTTTGGGGTAAACTTGGACATGGGACTCCAAGCACCATTTGATATGATATGCCAGCAGTGTCAAATAAAAAAAAGCTTTTGACAGTCCTTTAGCATATTGTCATGCCCAATACTGACGGCCTTTACAGATGTTATCTGTGGTCAGACATGTCAAGTTATGAGCACTTCATTTAATTTTCAACAAAGATTTGACTACAGTAGCAGTCTTCAATACTCCCAAAAACTGACAACCATGCTCGGATAGGAATTTTTTCAGTCCTTTTAAAAATGTAATGTTGTAGACTGTTAAAAGCTTTTCTGACTTAAATAATTAACAATATATTTATTTTTTAACTATGCCTACGATTTTGACTACACATCACAGCTTGTGCATATCTGATGAGCACCATTTGGGCATTTAAGACAATACAACTTGAAGCTGTCGTTGTTTGAAGGTATATGTTTCAGTTGTTATTAAAAAAGTTCTTCCTTACTAGTTTTTTTTTTTAAATCTCCACCAACCGCTAGGTCACTTTCAAGCTGTTGCATGGATGTGAGATCTTGAAGTGGAAGAATGTCTTTTTCCAGCACTGGATCTGAACCACTGTCACTACAGCATTTCTCATGTAGGTCTTGTACGGTTTTTAAAATCACTTTGACTTGCTCCATCATCATTTCCTGCTTAACCTGAATGTTTCGAAGAATGGCTAAAACAATGTACAAACACCACAAAATTAATATCAAACAAAATAAGATCATAATTGTCACAGACATTTACCAAAGGGGATGAAATGTAAACTAAAAATTGGCATGATGAAAAGTGGAAAAATAAAGGAAACAGATGAAAAGAGAATCCATCCATTCTCTTCCGCTTATCTGAGGTCGGGTCACGGGGGCAGCAGCTTGAGCAGATATGCCCAGACTTCCTTCTCCCCGGCCACTTCTTCTAGCTGTTCCGTGGGAATCCCAAGGCGTTCCCAGGCCAGCCGAGAGACATAGTCCCTACAGCGTGTCCTGGGTCTTACCCTGGGCTTCCTCCCGGTTAGACGTGCCCGGAACACCTCACCAGGGAGGTGTCCAGGAGGCATCCTGATCAGATACCCAAGCCACCTCATCTGACTCCTCTCGATGTGGAGGAGCAGCGGCTCTACTCTGAAAACCTTCTATGATGAATGAAAACTTGGGACGGCGTTTTCTCTTGCCTGGACGTGGGTCACCGGAGCCCCCCTCTAGAGCCAGGCCTGGAGGTGGGGCTTGAAGGCGAGCACCTGGTGGCCAGGCCTGCACCCATGGGGCTCGGCCGGGCACAGCCCGAAGAGGCAACGTGAGTCCCCCTTCCCATGGGCTCACCACCTATGGGAGCGGCCAAGGAGGTCGGGTGCAGTGTGAGTTGGGTGGTGGCTGAAGGCGGGGACCTTAGCGGTCCGATCCTCGGCTACAGAAGCTGGCTCTTGGGACGTGGAATGAAAAGAGAAGGTAAAATCAATTTAGCTGTATTAATGAATAAAGGTAATGAAAAGTGGGTCCTGTGAGAAACATTAAATACACACACAATGTTGCACAGATTCATAATTCTTTTACTCAAAATGTAAAACATTTAGGGTAATTATTTTCGTGCTTCACAGTTGAGTCTGGTTATCAGGGCTTTATTTAAAGTGACAAACACAGAGGCAGCTATATTAAAGAGAAACTGAGATAAAACACTTACGGCCATAAATGTCTTGATTTGGTCCATCATTTTGTTGTGAGGTAGACCAGTGTCTAAATGCAGTATTTGCAATTTCCACACACTCTGGGGTTAGGTGCTCTTCCACTGTAGATGCACTTTGATTTTTGTAATCATTTCTCAGGCTTTTCATTTCTTGAGTGCATCTTCCACATTCAGTGTACCTACATTCAGAATGTAGCTGAACACTGTCAGGTTGATGCATCCTGCACATTGATTTTGCATTTCGTCCAAGTTCTCCAAGGTCAGCAGATATCTTGGTGGTTGATTTTGAAAATTTTTGAGGAGGGGTTATCTTGGGTGGTGGAGGTAGATGGCTTTTGGGTTTGCTACAGACATCACCGTCGCTATCACTATCAAATCTTGTGTTTGCTCTTTGGGAAAAGATTAAGAAATTATTGACAAAATACACAGTTATACAACATACAACTGTACAATTATGAGAAAAAATGCTTTACCAATTTAGACAAATTTTCATGAATTAGCCTTGTGGTAGTTATACTAAATTAAATTACAGTATATAGATAAAATGAGATAACTGGATCATTAAACTTAGTGTTTTCTCTTTAAAAGATCAAGTATTACAGCTTGAAAATTCACTGTATTAACACAAGCAACAGTCGGCAGGTGATGCTACAGTTCAAGCATATTAACTATTTCAGGCTTACATTTTCCTTCTTTTTGTCCTTTTTGGAATTTCATCATCTTCTTCATCTTCTGCTGTCTGCAAATCTGAGTGTCTTTCGGCAACTGGAAGCTTCAGTCTTGCAGTTCTGTAATTATCTGTTAAATTCCAGATGTAAGAGCATTTAGTCTATAATATGGATATACAGTACTCAGGAATACAATTATACCAGGGTGGCACAGTGGTAGCACTGCTGCCTCGCAGTAAGGAGACCTGGGTTCCTGTCCTGGGTCTTCCCTGTGTGGAGTTTGCATGTTCTCCCCGTGTCTGCATGGGTTTCCTCCGGGTGCTCCGGTTTCCTCCCAAAGACATGCAGGTTAGGTGATTTGGAGATCCTAAATTGGCCTTAGTGTGTGTATGCGTGTGCACCCTGCGATGGACTGGAGCCCTGTCTAGGGTTTGTTCCTGCCTTGCACCCTGCTGGGATGGGCTCCAGCAGACCCCCGTGACCCTTTTCTGGATATAGTGGGCTGGAAGATGACATATGATATGACAATTATACCAAATATTATAAATACAAACCTGTCGTGTACATAACTTCAACCTTAAATGATTTTCAGTTTTCTTTTGGCTGCTCTTTATTTATTATAGCCTTATGGATATCTCCAGTTTTATATGGTGGCCAAGCACACACTCCATTGGATACCCAATTGGATGGCACCAACTCAACTTCATTGCATTCCGAAAAATTCACAATGTGATACATAGCCTACAAAAATTACTAAAAACAAAGATTTTTTTAAAACATTTATAAAAGTCCTTGATAAATGCACTTACAACATGCATGCATGCTTACAATTACTAATCAAATATAAGTAACAATAATAATACATATGATTAATATATACAGTAAATTATATTAGTTAAACATGATTTCATTTGTACAGTTGAAATAATCAAATTTGCTTACCTAGCAACTTCACACACCACCATAAATCAGTCCAAAATATAAAGAATGCAAGTGGTGGGGTGATGAGAGTTTAAAAAACTAATTAGAAAAAGCACTTATGAACTCTGTAACACAACAGGAAGGAAGAAACAAACAAAAAAAAATACTGTACCAATTAATCTGTATTTACTGTATATGAAGTAGGGGGATTACAAGATATTTGTCATCTAGTGGCAAACGGACATATTTCAGCATGCCAGAACCAATAGGTAAACACTGAAGATTTGAGGAAAGCTTGGACACAACAAAAATCCCCAGGTATGAAGAATCAATTGGATATTCAAAAAATATGGCCTTGTGTTGGTATTCCTGACAGACAACATATTCCCTGTCTTCATGCACAATTATATTTTGAACTATGACAATTTTATTATCAATTTTAATACAGGAATCCCCTGTAGAAACTTTGATGACAAATCCATTAAACTCCACCTCTTTAAACTGGAGTACTACCTCAAAGTGTAATGGAACTGGACCATCTGAATGTTGCATTTTAAACCTCTTTTGAGGGTGTATGCTAAAATCAGAATTTAAATGCAAGAAGTCAAGCTCTGAAATCCTACGTATAACCTGTGTTAAAGGACAGTGAGGTCGTCTAACCATTTTCTTTAGCTTTCTTAGATAATTTTCAAATGGAAAACCTGATATAACATCCAAACTACCATGGACTTTAACATCTTGACTTAAATGAGTTAGCCCATGTACATTATAGCTGACAAACTCAGGACCATATAACTCACTAAAATGCTTGACAAATGCCACTAGCAAAGAGTTAGCAAAATCATTCATAGTTGAACAGTACTCAGGACTTGCTAAAATGTATATACCCACAGAGAGCAGCATGAAATTTTGATACACCTCAGAGTGAAATATCTCTCTCAAAACAACTGGACCCGTGTACAATAAGAATTGTCTCAACTCAGTTGCTTTCCACCGTAGTCTTTCAAAAAGTGAACGGGGCTTCCTTGCAAACTCGTTAAGTTGGTAGTGTTACGTGGTTTCATTCCTATCAGAAATTAACGACACTTGACTGGCTGAAACACGGCACTGTAGTGGGCCATTGCTTCCTATCCACAAATCCAAGAGACGTCTCATTACTCCTAAGCATACAAGGTGCATGTAATCATGCGGGAATCCCTTAATCATATCTATGATTTCTGAGAGAGGTGAAGATTCTACATGGTGTGCATCATCATCTAATGTTTTAAATGATTCACCTGTTCGAAGACTTGCAGTGGTTTCTGGAAATGTCATACGGTGGTTTACATATACTCCTTTTTGTACACACTTATCACAACTGTGATATCCAGTGTGTGATTTTATGCCCTTAATAAAGGCTCTAGCAGGTGCATCGCAAACAACTGAAGATAAAGTGATGAAAAATGTTTTTCCTTTCACAGGAAATCCTTTTCCAATTGTTTTTAACTCATTAACTAGAGCACTCAAGTATTCAGAAAGTGAGTTTGGTTTTGAACATCCACAGAACAATGCAATCAAAACTGGAATCTTGATATAATTCTTAACAATTCCAAGAACTGGCCAAAACTGAAGTGAAGAACTCTTAAAAATAGGAAGCCCATCAAAATTAAGTTGCAAATTAAAAGTGTGTCCACTTGGAACAGTTGACCATACCTTTTCAAAGAAAGCTCTCAGAGAATGTTTAATGCCAAAGTAATGAAATGAACCACCACCAAGCATTTCAACTGTGTAAGCAGTCTTAGTTTTCAGTAAGGACCTTGCATCTTTTGGCAAAAAAGCATGATTAATTCTGAGTATAGTTAGTAATGCAGATAAGGCAATTAAAGGGATACTGAACTGAACAGCCCAATTTCTCAAACTTGCCTGGAGGGTGTCCTGGTAATCATTCTGCCCACAATCAAAGTTATCATCACTGTCACTCTCTGACTGACTTGATTCCAAATCATCACAAGAACAACCAAACTGAGAAGTTTGAATCTCATCCACATGTATTTCACTGTGAGTGATTTCAATCCCACCACTAACCTGCCTTTCATTCTCCAATGAATCTATCAACTTATTCAAGGGACAAGAAAATATTATTTATATAACGTATACATAGTGCTACGATTCAAGGCTTATACAGTGACAAACTACATTATGAGATAAACGTTGCCTCCGTTCTGATTGGAACATTGTAAAAAGCTCCAATTGAGCACTCATTATTTGTCAAGACATACCTTAACAAAGTTTAAGTCTGATGCCACCTCCACCATTGTGCGTCTTTCACTCTATAAAAATAAACTCACATTCGCGGGTTTTTACGTTTGCACTTCCGCTCATGCTAACTAAACGCACTAACAGCGAAAAATCTCGGTGTTTCTAAGCGGTTAAAAACTTAATATATCACGTGCTAAAATAAATACCGAATTTTAACGTTACTTGCTTGCCTTCGTCACCGCTTATTATATTTAATATCTGGATATCATAAGTATTTAAGTAAAAAAAAAAAAAGCCCGCCGAATAATTTAAAATGGCTTATATAACAGTTTAAGCACGTTACAGCACCTTGCATACTATGCAATTAATTGGTTACGTTTTTCATAATATAAACATTTTAACATGAACGATAATAACCAACACATAATATATTAAATAATCGAATATTAACTTACCGTTTCACCATCAGTCAACTACAAACTTTAGTGTCTGACTGAACGGGCAACTGTTCGTCCCTCAAGGTGTTCCCTCATTGGCTAACGTGAACGTCAGAAGGCAGTCTGATAATTATCTCAATGGCTGGCCACAATGTCAATCAAAGAAATTACCTTTTTTTTTAAGCACAGATTGAGAAAATTCGAATCCACAAAAAGGCTGAAAGCAGTCATGGCAGATGCTGGATACTTGTTGAAAATTCTGCCCGCCGTTTATAGTGTTTAAAATTTGGAGAAAGTTTGTAAAGTTCACGATATTTCATCCTTGAGATGTGTTTTTGTTTGTACTTGTCACAAAGAAACGAGATTTCTCAAATAAATAAATAAAAAAACTCCGTGGTCAGTCTGATATTTACATGCATTTTGTAGCCGGCTCTTAACCACACCATCTTCGATTTTGAAATGAAAAAAATATATATATTGACATATGCTAACTGTAAATATTGCATTTTATTTTAAAGACACCTCACCATGACCCGTCACTGCCCTATTCTGAGTCATGCATCCAATCGCAGAACTATGCTAATGGCCCAGTACTGGCCCACATATGCCGTACCGGAAGCTGATTTGGCGGATTCATAAACTGTGCGCCACATGTGGCCCATATCCATCATGCCGCTGCCAGAAGTGAACCAGAGGTGCCAGTTTTAAACCAGATGTGGCTCACTTGTGGCTGCTATCTGGGTTGTAAACATACCTAAATCCATCCATTTTCCAACCCGCTGAATCCGAACACAGGGCCACCTGGAGCCAATCCCAGAAGATTAGCTCACCCAGATAAACGGACCAATTCAGCCCACCCGCTATAATGCCGACCTGTCCAATCGTAGTAGGGAACTCCTTTATTTAAGGGGTCCGCTGAGCTATCGCTAGTATAAAGCACGACTTGCCGCTAGGGTGGTGAGTGAGCTGCGGTAGCTCAACTGGGTAGACCACCGCTGTTACCCCACCGCTGCATGGGATCTACGAGTTCGAGTCCCATCATGAGACGATAGATATTAAAATCGTAAGTAATCTCTTTATGTGGTGAGGTTGAAGGTTAAATAATTTATAGACTACACCGCTAAAGTGGGCAACATCGTGAAAAGAGAGCGAGCCGAGCTGGTCACGCGGTTGAAACAGACCGACCACCCCGGTCAAAGGGGCAGACCCGAGCAACAGGAGGTGAGCTCAAGCCCACCATCCAAATAATATGCTAAGTGTCCGTTTATTTGCAGCGCCCTCCATTCTGTCAATGATATGAAAGATTTCTCGTAGCTTTCATCCGGAGGAGTAGCTCACCGAGGTAAACGAGCCGATTTAGTCCTCCCGGTGAAAAGCACAGGTGCGGGGTTCGAACGCCGCCCTCTCCAGTCGTGATAAGAGGCCAACCCATTTCTTTAAGGGATCCACGGACCTGTCGCTAACATTAAATGAGTCTGGTCGGCTACGTAAACAGTCAGACTCGGTAGCTCAACCGGGTGGACCCCTCATTAAGCGTAGAAGAGTGCGGGTTCGCGTCTCCCTCAGAATCATAGAAGCAATTCAAATAAACAGCAGGCTCTTTATTTGCTGTGGCCACCGATGAGTTAACGGTATAAATGATTTCTACACCGTTCTTTAAAAGGGGACCCCCTCGGTGGCACAGCGAAACAAGCAATCGACCCCGGCAGCCAAAACCGAGTCGGCCCCGTGATCGAGACCAACCCCGGCAGCCAAGAGCGAACGAGACCGACAACCGAGTCGGCCCCCGCGATGAAGAGTGACCTGAACCGGGTGCTCCCCGAGTCGTTAAGGGCCTGCAAGAATGACGACCAAAAAAAGACTTTATTTTATGTGACGTGTCAACGGAGAGATCAGTTGTCAAATGTGCTGAAGCTCAACGGCGAACAGGGTTCAAAGAGTAGCTCAATGGGATAACCACCGACAACCCGCCGCCCAAAATGGAATCAGCGGTGGGTTCGAATCCTCCTCTTGCCATCATCAGAAGGAAACCTGAGATGTAAAGGAAGGGAAAAACAGAAACACTTTTAATAATCATAACAAGCAAACTGAGCATAATGCATTTTTAAAGTAAGGTAAAACTAAGAAATACAAAAATATAATAGTACATTTTAATTATATAGCACCTTTCCCACGCTCAAAGATCGTTAAAGGAATTCAGTAAATGCAACTGGGAATATAAAATTTATGTGGATATAATAGCCTATTATATCCACATAAAACACTAAACAAACAAATATAAACACTGAAAAACAAAGCCAAACAAACGGGCCTGAAGAACTGAGTGTTCTCCTCTCGTTTGTCAAATTTCTTGTTCTTATTTTCTATATAATTAATTAAAAAAACAGAAGATCCAGCCCGCTGCTTCTCAATCAGCTCATCCTTGTTTACTTACTCAATACAATATGTTTTTTGTATAATGAATATCAACAGCAGGCCGATTAAACTTTTTTCAACTCCTAACTTTTCGCTCTTTTTTCGTCGCTTAACAGCATGCGATGGCACCTCAGTAACCGGTAATGCAAGGCGAGGCATTCGCCCGTAGAACCGAAACACCGGCCTGTGAGCGCGCACTGCTGTCTCGTGCGCGCGTGCGTGTCACTGGCCAAGAAAAAACTAACAGTACAGTACAATTAATGCCCTAACTGCTGCTGCTGCAAAATCTCATAAATCACATTTAGTTCGCTCTGCTACAGGACAACAAAGGCACTATAGCTTGAAAAAAGGGCTATAAAACTGTGTTTATTTTAATAACAGTTGATCATGAACGTGCGGCATTATAAAGATCGTTTCCCAACCATGAGACCCATTCAAATAAAACAGTCACTTAGACATACTGACAATTCTAAACAGTCCCTTTATTTAAAGGCTCCGAACGCGGTGTGGGATCTCAAAACGGGGGATGTCGCATGTCGATTGGATTCCTACCTTGTGACAATAAATGGACTACAGTTTTCAAGCCAGTAAGTGACCTCGACATCTGCCCTCATATGCCAATGAAACCCACCTCAAGTGTCTCATACAGCAGACACAGGGTTTACTGGAATCTGGAAAGATCACTTCAAAAACACAACTCGGGATCTAACAGCTCGACCCGTCCATTGACAGACACCTGTCTTCTGGACAGCGCCATCACTATTATAACTCAGAATGTAAGACCACTACCTCGGCTTCGTTACCAAAAAGAAGACTTCTTTAGTAACCCAATGAATACGCAGACACCTCACTTCAAAACTAAACGACATGCCTGCCATGCACATCTCATACGTCCCAAGTAACTGAAACAATGCGTGCCAGTCAGAAGACTCGACATTTGTCCGCTTGATCCAGTTTGACATTGTTATGTTCAGTTACAGCTCTGCGTGGGCTGTCACCTTTCACCTTATCTTCCGTGCTTCAACAACCATAGTAGCGCAGGCGATGATGCAGAATTCCATCTGACACACTTACTGTAGTAAATACAAACTAATAAAAGTAATGATAATAATAACAACAACATTTACCTGTTTCGTGTTGCTGACGTGAACCGGATTCATCTTGCTTCTGGCTTACGTTTAAATATTAGGAAAGTAAGAAGGTCCCGGTCACCTTTCCACAAGTAAATTATTAATTTTACAAAACCACTAACGTGTTTACCAAAAACATAAAATAACTCTTAGCGTTTCGTCTAACCGCTCACTGTAGGGCCGAAGGCGACGCCCCCTAGCACAGGTGAGCCCGTTTTCCACTAATTTTCAACTGAGTCTGACTGCACCCAATGGGCGAAGAGAGTGCGGGATTGCACCGCCCAGCAGTAGAACCCGATAGGCTGCAACGACTATCCAATAGGATTTAGAGGAGGTGGAGAAGGCAGCCTGTCATTTGCCGCTGCTCTTCTCAACGGATACGCATATGGGAAGCCTGTTCAGTCATAAGTTTAGTGAATTCTTAAGCAGATTCTTTTTTTATGTATTTATTTATTTTAAATTGTATTAATTTTATTGTAATCATTCATACAAATCGATCAATTTTTACAAAAAATAGGATTGAGAAACAAGTCGACCCCCATCCCTGAGAGAGAGAGAGCATGGCCAACGGTGTAAAACTTAAGGCTTGTAAACATACCTAAATCCATCCATCCATCCATTTTCCAACCCGCTATATTCCTAAGTACAGGGTCACGGGGGTCTGCTGGAGCCAATCCCAGCCAACGCAGGGCACAAGGCAGGAACCAATCCCGGGCAGGGTGCCAACCCACCGCAGGACACACACAAACACACCCACACACCAAGCACACACTAGGGCCAATTTAGAATCGCCAATCCACCAAACCTGCATGTCTTTGGACTGCAGGAGGACCCGGGAAGCGAACCCAGGACCCCAGGTCTTCCAACTGCGAGGCAGCAGCACTACCCACTGCCCACATACCTAAATTGATGAGTTTAATTGGCCAGTAGAAATGAATAGAGAGGAAACAGAAATGCAGAGATAATTACTTCCTCTGTGCTTTAAGAGCTTATTCTAAAATTTTATTTATTATATCCTGCTAGGTTTTTAAAAAATTCTGTACAGATCCTCTAACTGAATATTTGATTTTTTCCAATTTCAAATAGTATAAAACATCGCTTAAAAGAGGAGAGTTAGGATTCTTCCAGTTTAGCAAAATAAGTGTGCAGCTTCTTTTTTGACTGTTAAACTTTACTTGCTTCTATGGAATGCTATTGGATTTTAATAAAATCAATAAAATGTAAAAAAAACAAAACAATAATAATAAAAATAAAGCTCTGACTCGAGTTTCTTGTCAAGTTTTTAATGTTTCCGCATTTTTAGACTGATCTGCCCTTTAGTGGACACAGCTGATAGAGCGTTGGGAAAAGAAATGGCTTCAATTTCTGAAAGTAGTTGTTTGCACTCTTTGTTTGTAGATCTAATTAACACACTTAATAAGTATATGATTGTATTGATATGTCTCCTTTGTTCCACTGATCAAATATATATTTTTACCTCTTAGTGTGTAATAATACATTTAAACAGACTACATGAGCCTGTATCTGACCTGATCTTTGCAGACTGTTAAAAATTCCACAATGAGTAGCACTGGCCTAGGGGGTTGGCGAGCAGAGCGAGCCGGGAGCAAAGCCCCATTGTTTTTAATAAATTCAATAAAAGATAAAAAAAAAAAAATGAAATAATAAAGTATGCAGAAAGTTAAGGGGTCTAAATATTTAATGAATTCACTGTAAATTCTGAGGTAATGAAGACGGACGTTTCGAGGTGGTAAGTAATTCTCACTGATCGTGGTGCCAGAGAGTGTTGTCATGTTTCAATGTACTCTTTACATGTGACAATAGTGACCCCATGAACTATATGACTTAATGGCACTTTCTCAGGCCTCGGTCAAAGAGACAGGGGCCTTCAAATTGAGGCTGGGATGAGCTCTGGTACTTCAGGTGGAGTGCATGAAGCTTAATTGAGAACTAGTAGTTATAAAGAGCCAAGTGGGAACAAGTAAGGGTTGTCTACCATACAATAGCAGAGTATTAAATTAAATTAATCCATGTAATTTCTTGAAAGTTTCACAATAACAGATTCCCCTCGTGTTTCCTGTCCTGTTTAAGGGGTAGGCTTTCTGTCACAGGCACAGCGATCCCTAACACTGGTCTTATTTAATTCTGGCTACACTCTACAAAAGCAGTGCCCTCCAATCTGAATTCAGAGCTTCTCCAGGCACCCATCTTAACTCCCTTGCCTCTGCATTCATCAGCTGACGAATGTGTAGTAAATCTGCAGATGAACAGATAAGCTGTCGAGGGCCTTCAGAGGTTTTTCATTTCCTTTTTTTTTGTGTACCAGATATTTAATATGCCAGCAGAGTGAGAAACATAGGCAGATGTTGGCTGGTGACCTTCACTCTTATCTCTGCTGAATTGACTTTGTTGTCTTTCTTGAAAAGATTGCAGTCAAGTAGCTGAAAGGTAATATAAGGTTTCAGTTAGAATCTTCAAGCTTTCCGCAATCCCCCCATTACATACGTTTAAAGTGTATAAGCTTCAGGACGGGGTTAGCAGTTCAAAATTTCTTAAAATGTAAACCAGGGTAGTCAAACCTTATTCAACTCAACATACACTATGGAGACCTATCTTTCATGGGTGACATGGTGGTAGCAGTACTGCCTCACAGTAAGGAGGTCTGGGTTTGTGTCCCAGTTCCTCCCTACATGGAGTTTGCATGTTCTTTCCATGTCTGTGTAGGTTTCCTCCCACAGTCCAAAGACATGCAGGTTAGGTGGATTAGCAATACTACAGTTAGGCCCATAAGTATTTAGACAGTGATGCAATTTCCATAATTTTGGCTCTGTGCGCCACCACAATGGATTTGAAATGAAGGAATCAAGATGTATTTGCAAGTGTAGACTTGCAGTTTTAATTTAAGGCGTTAAACAAAAACATTGTATGAGCCGTTTAGAATAGACAGCCATTTTAATACATGGTCCCCCCATTTTCAGGGACTCAAAAGTATTTGGACAAACTAACATAATCATGAATATAATGACCATTTTCAAAACTTGGTTGAAAATCCAATCAATGACTGCTTGAAGTCTGAACCCATGGCCTTCTCCAAGTGCTGGGCTTCCACCCTGGTGATGCTTTGCCAGGCCTTTACTGCAACTGTCTTCAGGTGCTGCTCGTTCATTGGACGTTCTGCTTTCAGTTTTGTCTTCAGCAAGTGGAATGCGTGTCCAATTGGGTTAAGGTCAGTTGATTGACTTGGTAATTGAAGAATATTCCACCTCTTTGCCTTGAAAAGCACTTGGTTTGCTGTCACAGTATCTTCTGGCTCATTGTCCTTCTGTACTGTGAAGTGTTGTCCTATCAGTTTTGCAGCACTTGTCTGAATCTGAGAAAACAGTATAGCCTTGTACACTTCACAATTCATCCTGCTACTTTTGTCAGCAGTCATTTCATCAAAAACACCGGTGACCCACTTCCATTGGCAGTCACACATGCCCATGCCATGACACTGCCCCTACCATGTTTCACAGATGGTGTGGTATGCTACAGATCATGAGCCATTCCTTCACTTTTCTGGTACATATTGATCTTATTATTTTTCCAAAGAAAAGTGGACTGTCTAATCCTTTAGTCTAATCTGTCCTTCCTATTCTTGAGGATTACCAGTGGATTGCACCTTGTGGTAAACCCTCTGTATTTACTTTCATGAAGTCTTCTCTTGATTGTAGACTTCAGCGATGATAGGCCTACCTCCCAGATAGTGTTCTTTGTTTGGCTAAATGTCGTGAATTGGTTTTTCTTCAAGTCAAGTCAAGTCAAGTTGGGGAGCATGAACTGGTACAGTGAGTTGCCATACCCACTACATGTCGAAACAGCTTGGGATCCCGGTTGGCAACCCCCCAGGCAGACACGTGGTCCAGTCCCACCCTCCAGAAATGACCCTCTATCTGCTGCAGCCAGGTGTTACGTGGGCAACCCCTTGGCCTGGTCCAGCCACTTGGGTCCCCAACAATGAGGATCTTATGAGCTGGATCACCCTCGAGGAAACGCACCACATGGCCGTAGTGCCGTAACTGACGCTCCCTCACAATGCAACTCCACGAGCAACCGCTCATTCAAAGTCAAACCAACGGTACCCAAGGATTTTCCGGAGAGACACAGTACCACAGGAGTCCAGTCTTCGTCTCAGGTCACTGGATTGCGTCCATGTCTCACAACCATATAGTAAGACAGGAAGCACCAGGACTCTAAAGACTTGGATCTTCGTCCTTTTGCATAGATATTGGGAGCACCACACACCCCTTTCCAGCGACCTCATGACCTCCCATGCTCTTCCAGTTCGTCTACTGACTTCACAGGAAGAGTCACCAGAGACATGAATGTCACTGCCAAGGTAAGTAAACCTCTCAACAAGATCAACACTCCCTCCGCAAGCAGACACACTGCTGATGGCTGTGCCCAAGAGGTCATTAAAGGCCAGGATCTTTGGTTTTTATCAAGACACTTGCAAACCCAGACACTCAGACTCCTCACTCAGTCTCTCGAGCGCCCAAATCAGAGCCTCCATTGACTCTGTGAAGATCACAGCATCGTCAGTAAAGTCAAGATCCGTGAATCTTTCTTCACCAACAGATGCACCAAAGAAAAAAATCTGTTGTCTTCCATGGTTATTCAGGCTTCTGATGTTGCAGAGTTCACCAGTGTGTTCCTTCTCTTTAAGAATCTACCAGATGGTTGATTTGACCACTCCTGGTGTTTCTGCTATCTCTCAGATAGGTTTTGGTTTGTTTTCTCTGCCTGTCTTTACTTGCATGGACAGCTCTTTGAATCTCATAGTGTGAGTTTATAGCAACGGTTTCCAAATGCAAACTCCACACTTGAAATCAACTCCAGACCTTCTACCTACTGTGGAACCTAGCCCGGACACAGACAGACGGACATCGTTTTTAAAGTCACCACAAATGTTTATTTACAATCTATTTACAGTTCAAATGAAGCACAACCCAGTGCCGCAGCACAAATCACCCCAGTCCAGGCCCTCAATAAAATGCCTTCTCTCTCACTTCAGGCCGCCTCCTTGCCTCCTCCAGAGACCTCGTCCACTTCCATCTGACTCTAGCCTTAAATGAAGGGAGGCGGCCCCTTTTATATTCCCCCGGATGTGCTCCAGGTGCGTTCCGGCAATCTTCCACCGGCACGCCCCAGTGTGGCGGAAGTGCCGGCTGCATCCCCGGAAGCACCCCGGGTGTCCCTGCTCCTCTTCCCCCAAGCAGATCCTGGTGTGGTGGAAGTGCTGAGGTCCAGGGCTCCCAAGGCATCCGGGCGCCCCCTGGCGGTGACAATGGGCCCCTACAGGGTTGAGCTTCACAGCTCTGTACCCATGGCCCCCAAAGGAACCAGGACGGTCACCCCACGTGGTCTGAAGAGAGCGTAAGCCCTCTTCTGGTCCTCTGGGGCATCCCGGCCAGGTTGCTCCCCCAGCCACCTGCGACACTACTTAATAGTTAATGAAATAATGAAGGACCTGCTCACACCTGGTGTTGGAACTGTTTATCAGTCAGTTTGAGCCCCTGAAAATGTGGGGACCTGGCATTCCTAAATGGAATTTTACGATATTTCTATTAAACCCTTTGAATTAATTCTGAAAGCCTACACTTTAATCATGCAATTATTTCTTCATTTCAAATCCATTATGGTGGCATACAGAGCCAAAATTATGTAAACTGGCCCTAGTGTGTGGTTAGATGTGTGTTTGCCTTGCGATGGCCTGGGCCTGTCCAGGGTTTGTTCCTGCCTTGTGTCCTATACTGGCTGGGTTTGACTCTGTTCAGGTCTGTTTGAAAATGACTGACTGACCTGTGCTCTACAGAGACAAAGTTACACACACGAGGATTACTCCAAAGGTTTATCCTTCCTTTTGCCTGTTTATGGAAATCAGAGCCAGAGCTTATCCCAGCAGCAACGAGCATCTGGATTATAGATCTGTCCACCTCTGAGGTTTATTGCTTCATTTTGATACTGTGGCTTATCCCTCCTTATGTTTATGATTTGTGTAATAAGCCACCTTATTTTCATAATTTGTACCTGTATGTATCAAGCATCTCAGAATTACGCTTACGTCTTATTAGAATAAGAGCAGGACATGAGAAGTTGCTATGAAATGTCCTACATTTACTCCCAATGGGAATTAGGAGTTCATATTTGAGAATGTATGACATCATGATTTAACACCACCCTGAGCTGCAAACTGGCACTGATGAAGGCGTTTTGTAGTTTCCTATAGTAACACTGAGGTTTCATCACAAAGATAAAATTAATAATAATAATAATATTCAGAGGGACGTGATTACATTCAAATAAAAGGTTTACGCTGTCTCATAAAGTACTCTGGAGTTATTGTAACTGTGCGGGTCGATCCTACCCTTCCTGTGGCATTCATGAGCCATGTGAACATGTAACCGTCGATATTATAATATATACTACACTATAACTGAGATGAGCCAGGCAAATGAGGACAGCCACTTAGCAAGGGGTAGGTGCATAAATGATACTGTGCTTTTATTTTAAACTATCAAAACAAATTCAAACAGTGTTCAGAGTGCAGTGCTCCAAAAGTCTGCAATAAATAGATAATCCAATAAAGACCTGGGTGCATGTGGAGGTTAAAATCCAATAAATAAATGTCCATAAAAATGAGGTTAAAATACTGCAGGAAGCAGTTGTCTAACATTCCCGTGCTCTGGTGCAGTCCCCTTTAAACTGACGTCTCTCCGGCTTATCCTATTCAGATCTTGCAGCACGGGGAGACGTCATCCAATAGGCGCAGACAACCTTCAAACCTGCTCATGTCTCTGAAGCCCATCCAATGGTGTTCCATGGGGTGCTGTCAAGCCTCCGCTCCTTTGACTCCTGCTGCCATCTCAGGCCTTGCGGGGGAGTCCTCAGGAGTAATTTATTTTGCTTCTGTTTCCATGATCAGCAGGAGCAACCCTCAGCCCCCTCAAGCGTCCGCCATATGCTCCTCACCCAGGGCTTCATTCCCATCTCCTCTTCCAGCAAGCTTTGTCCTCCACCTCCAGAGACTGGCTTCCAGCTCCTTTTATTGAGTGCTCCAGGTGGCTCATCAGGATTACCTGGAATCACTCCCAGGTGTGGTGGAAGTCCATTGTAGGGCTCTGCAGCTCCCCCTGGTGGCCCCCATGGAATCCAACAGGGCTGTACCAAATTCTAGCTCCCAGTGTGCCCTGTAGTACTCCATGTTGCCACAGCTGCCCAGGAGGGTTGCCCTCTAGCGTCCCAGGGGAGAGTATTGCCTCAGAGATCCTCTCTCCCCAGGTCCTTCCATTCCATTGGTAATGGCTGTGGCTGCCTGTCACACTATCTATCTATCTATACTGCATTGAGCACAGAGATGGAAAGTCCAAGACACTCACACCGAATAAAGGATAAGCACGATAACCAGGGCCATCTTAACGCATGGGCACACTGGTGATTTGCCAGGGGGCCCCATGCTAATCTATGTATGTTGTGACTTGCTGAGTGGTTGTGTAGGTGGGGACCCCAATGCACTGCTTTGCCAGGAGGCCTATAATCCTGTTAAGATGGCCCTGACAATAACATGTGTGATAACACCCACTGCACGCCCAACCTACCTGGAAAGGGGTCTCTCTTTGAACTGCCTTTCCCAAGGTTTCTTCCATTTTTTTTCCCTACAAGGTTTTATTTTGGGGAGTTTTTCCTTGTCTTCTTAGAGAGTCAAGGCTGGGGGGCTGTCAAGAGGCAGGACCTGTTAAAGCCCATTGCGGCACTTCTTGTGTGATTTTGGGTTATACAAAAATAAATTGTATCGTATTGTTTGTTTGACAATGGATGATTCACATCTGTACTTTTAGAAGAATCACCTTCCCACATTTATGGCCACAGTAAACACCTCAGAAAGCAACACTTAGTAAAACTAGCCAGAAGTTATCCTGGCACTGCTTCTGAAGTCATGTTCAGTTCTCTTGCGTTTCTGATCATCTTCCAGAGTCGTATACCATGCCTCTCTCCATGATCCCTCATTTTATCTTCTGTTCACCTGGGAGTCTCTGTCTGCCATCTTGAACCTTCCCGGTTCTGTAAACTGTAACATGAATATTCCAGGGGTTTGTGGAATGCAAAGATGAGCATACCGGTGTGACATTTCGCTGTCAATCACCCATCGTACCCCATCTGTCTTAGGCTCTAATGAGACCTCTAATAGGCTGGCTACTGCAGTACACTTTGTGCCCATGACCACCTGTGTGTTGATACTGTGATAACACTTGCAAGTCACATATACATACTCACCTGCGCTTTGGGCAATAATCTTTATGTGCAAAATACTGATCATACCAACCATTCCAGGAAAACCATCGATTTTTCATGCATTACCGCACATAGAGTGTGGGAAAATGTATACATCTGCATATTACCTCTGATGTTGTAAGGGTTTTTGGTGCAAAATTCAAGGACTGGTTGGTTATGACATCCCCAAATCATTGCTATTGCACAGCTGCATCTTTCCCATGGCAAAAAACATAACGTGTCCAACACTTCCATGGCTTCTTCACATAGATGAAGCAATCATGTGACGTACAAGACTTTGTACGAATATTATTCTATCTCAGGCATATCTCAGGTGTTCCATCTTGCATAAAAACCTGGGGGTTGGTGGCAGGATTGGCACCCCAGCCACTGTAAAAAAAAACCTTGCACTCTTCAGTGTGGTGTTGAGATGTCACCCGTTGCACGGCTGCACTCAGATTTCAATCCGGGTGGTTTGTCGTGTGGTGGGTAATCAGCACACGGTCCCAATGTCTCTCTCTCTCAGTCAAATGGATATCTTTTCATGAGTCCATTGTTGTTCAGTGTTTCCAGAACATTAGGCCTTTTTCAGGTTGTGCTGATCTCTGCCTGAATGTCATTTCCTGGCAACTTCTATGAAGTTAGGAGAAGTTAGGAGTAGTTGCCTAAAATTGGAAAACTGATCAAATGGTTTTTACTCCTACTAACCAAATTGACACCATTCCAACATTTTTGAACCAGTTACGACCATTTTCCTACACTGAAAACACATGATAAATACGGGCCCTGGTCTATGAAATTTCTTTACTGGTTTTTGAACCACATTTTGTAGGCCCCCACAAATTGAATCCTCTCCTGTGCCACTTGGTTGAGTTTTGCACTGGATTTTTTGTTGGTGGTGGCCAGGATTGAGTTTAACGTCAGGCATCAATGTAATGGAAAATAAAAGCTTGGGGAAGGAATGGCAGGAATGTTGGATGTTATCCCCTTAACAGTAAAAAATAACAGAACAGAGAAAAAAGCGAAAGTCTGAAGAATAGCTCTAGTGCATCTAAGGACAAGACATACATACACACACACACACACACACACAGTTACCTCAGAGAATTGTGAGTACTGTTCATTCAAGGTCAGCAACAGATCCATACCACTTCTCAGCTTTAAATATTATTGCATCTAATTATGTGAATGTTAAGCCATATTGATCCATGGTATGCATTGTAAATCCGAAAACAGCAAATTGTTATTCTGTGTGATTTTTTTCCTTTATTATTTATTTATTTGCTTTGATTTTCATGCAGCAAAAGATAGAAGCATGTGAAGGGATTGGCATTATGTGCTAAAGCTTATGGTGTGAGGCGTTATAGAAATAAGTAGTGATTAATCCATCTATATATATTCATTTTAACAAAACTGTAATGAAACTGTCCATATTACTTTATTTAAATCAAGATGCAGCCAGTAAAATAATTCCTAGTCTAGAGGTGTCCTGTCATTATAGCCATCTCCCCAAATGTCCCGTGTCTGTATCTGTCCTCAAAGCAGCTAATTAATAGCGACCTTTAAAATGTGCTCTATTGATTTATCCCCAATTAGACAAAAACACTTTGATGATTTTATTTTTTTTTTTAAATACTGTAAATGCCAACTTGTCTCCTAAGAGATTTCAAAATGTCAAACGGTTGTTGAATTCTGCATCAAGTGCGCACCAGTGCATAAAATCCATGAAGAGTTGATGTCAATCTTAAAAGGAATTCTCTGCATCAGAAATCTTCCAGTCCTGTCTTACATGAAGGATTCCTGGAAAACTCAATATTTTTGATAGACTTTTGTCTTGTTAAACACTTATAGTTTTGTGGTGAGGCTGCTATATGGACGTGGTTAAGCTCCCTTTGACACAACGGCCAAATGTCCTGTCTTCAGTTCAAACACTCAATCCTGCGTGAAAGGGTTTCTGAGTTTGTGGGCTACTTTTGCTTTACCGGAGGAATCAATTTAACAGTAATTTACCAAAAAATGCATGCATTCTGCATGTGTGGTGGACGGCCAGGGCCCATACCTGGCAAGGATGCCATTATACTGGGAAAGACAAGTGCTAGATGGCAGCCCCCCTGGGTTGCTACGGCACCACAGATTCCCACAGGGCTCCATGGGAGTTGGAGTTGGATGGTACATCCCTGTTGAATTCCATGGGTGTCACCAGGGGGTGCTGCAGGGGCCCTACCTCATTGGGCTTCCGTCTTGCCTGGAAGTGCTTCCAGATCATGCTAATGGACCACCAGAACTGCTCCCAGGATAAAAGGAGCCAGCTCCTTCTGCTCAAGGAGGCAGAGTTGGGAAGGAGAAGATGAAGCTTGCTGGGAGGAGTAGAGGCTGAAAGAAAAAGAGAGAGGAGAAGTCAAAGTGTGGAAAAAGTGCTGTGATCTTGTTGCGCCTTATACTATGCTGTGGGAAACGTCTGAAAAGCATTTCCCACAAATTAAGGGCCCGTGTGTGTTGAAGAACTTGTGTCTGCCTGCGTCTGTCTATGTCAGGTGTTGGGGAGCTGAGCGCCCCTTGCAGGCCAAACACATTTTCAGTACGCGCCTGGATGACTCGACGTGGATTATGCAACACGAGTAAAGTGAGATCGCCTTTCATGGATGTTCTGATATAGTTTGCGGAGGTCAAGTGTTGGTCACCATCTGCTTCCATTAAAGTGGAAACTTTATTAGCTCCATTTCTCCATGAAAGTGTGAGCTTCAGTTTTTTCTTGGCCATCACACGTGGAGCGAATACTCCTTTAAAGCCAACACCAAGATCTTAACTTCTTATCGCCAAATCTGCATATTCCCAGATTTCTCTCTAGCGACTACCGTATTTGCATTTTTCCCCAGCTATCAACTCTTCGTGTAAAGCACACCAATCCCGATGCAAGTAATTCTTTTGTAAATGTTATGTGCTATCTTCTCAGCCAGTGTAACAAAGTTATTAGACTGTGTATGATGCCCCATGAACACAAATAACTTTGACATTTTGTTGAATAACACACTTTTATTTAACATGTCTGTAGGCTGGTTCTGGCTGACGGCAGAGGTTTTTGGGGCAAGACCTTTTCTATTTTGTAAGATCTGAGGACTTGGGATCCATTCCTGCCCAAACCTCTGGCTCTTTAAGGAGTGTAGGAACACTTGGGGTGCAATGATAAAACAAAGACAGTGGTAGAAGAAGCCCTAGCTTGGAGATTTTACTACATACATGTATATGGAGCTGCTCTAAACCCAGAAGTGATGCTGACAGATCAGAAATAGACATCAGGAAGAAGTTTAGACCGTTGGAGGAGTTCAGAGCTAGAAGAAGGAAATGGCAAATGGAAGAGTGACCAGAGTCACAGACAGAGGAAAAGAGAAAAGGAAGATGAAGGAGTTTGTTTCTGTGCTTGACGAGTATCGGCAAGAGGACCACCATCTCCACAACCAGTTTGTGACATGGGACTAATATAAGGAAGACCCGGGGAGGCCATAGGTGTTTTTCTGTATCTATTATTATTTTTGTTACAGTTATTTGTTCTTATGTCACCTCTTCATTTCTAGATATTCTGAATATAGGTTGACACACTAGGTCTTTCCTCTTAGTAATATATAGAACTAGCTGTCCTCAGTGGCTCCGCCAGCGTAATAGTGAAACAGGACAGTGAGGAGGGTCCTGCTCGGCTCCCCACTCCTGATGTCTCGCTTCCCCCTCCCCTTGGCCCGCAGTCTCTCTCTCGGATTCACGCACATATAACACTTCTGCAAGCGAAATATGATTCTTAGCGCAATGAGAGAAGTCATTGTTGAACAAACAGGTATTGCTAGCTAAGCAGAGGCAAGGTACGCTCCAACATGTTGCAAGAGGTAGAGTGATTCGAATGGAGGCTGGTGCATGAGTGATCTCGGCCCGCAGATGCTCTCTCGAATTTGTGCTAATAAATCGGTACCACAAGCGAACTATGATACATAGTGTGATGAGAGAAGTCGCAAAATCAACCGGAATGTTCAAACAAATTATAGAAAAAAAACCAGATTTAAATCTGTGAAGTAGTTCTCTTGTGAAAAGTGGACAGACAGACAGACATTGGATTTTTATATAAGCTCAGAGTTCTTCTTAACAGACTTTCCTTTAATGGTCCAAAGTGTCCCTTCACTTCTGACCTATAATTCTTTCCTGCCATTGCTGACGTCTGGGTCACAGTAGCTAGCATGGCTTCACCTTCCAAGTAAGCTAAAACATTTACTGCTCATGAACCATATCCAGGATGGCCCATAAGGTGTTTCAAATAGTGGTTTTATTCACCAGTACATTTCAACGTCAGACTTATTATACAAATTATACAGTAAATGTAAAGAAAGCAACCAGTTCATCATAACGGACATCAGACATCACATTTATAGCTAACAAGGGGGCTCCGCCCCCTGCTCGCTTCGCTCGCCTACCCCCAGTGTTGGGTAACCCGAAAAAAAATTGATGAATGTATGAGATATATTGGAGTGTAAAGGTGTAGATGATGAACAAAGGAAGTATATTCATTAATCCTAATGAATGTTCACTAATAGTGGACTCATTACAGAATGCGTTGTCAGCTAATTGGCGGAATTGTTTAGCGGCCGTCTGTCGTTCCTTTCTTTGCCGTTTATCTATTGACTCTGCTGTTTGAGAGGCGCGTTGTAGGTGCCTACGTTCATTAATTGTATTCAGGCGGGCTCGCTTCTGTATGTCCGTTAGTTGAGATGTTTCGTTTTGGGAGCCGTGACTCCTTAGGTTGCGTTGTTTGAGAAGCGCGTTGTAGGCGCCTGCGTTCATTTGTTTTATCCAGGCGGGCTCGTTTTTGTAGCCTCGTTAGTCGAGCTCTTTCTTTTTGGAGCCGTGCCTGCTTTGCTTGCGGCATTTCAGACGCGCACTGTAGGCGCCTGCGTTCATTGATTTTATCCAGGCGGGCTCGTTTTTGTATCTCTGTCAGTTGTGGTCTTTCGTTTTGAACCCGTGCCTGCTTTGCTTCCGCAGTTTCAGACGCGCGTTGTAGGCATCTATGTACATTGTATTTGTCCATGCGGGCTCGTTTTTGTAGCTCCGTTAGTCGAGCTGTTTGGTTTTGGAGCCGAGACAGTTTTGCTTCCGCGGTTTCAGACGCGCGTTGTAGGCGCCTACGTCTATTGTTTTTATCCATGCGGGCTCGCTTTTGTAGCTCCGTTAGTTGAGCTGGATCATTTTGGAGCCGTGACCATGACTCCATTAGTTATCCGTTGTCTACCGTTAGTAATATGGATAATTGCACTTACTGTTAATACGGAGTGTTTTCTGTGGTTGTACTGTTATATAATATAATATATAATATAATATAATAATAATACATCACTGTACTGTGATTCACATATGCTATATGGTTTGGACGTGTGAGGATGCCGTACGTTTAATACGGAGAGTTCATTTATTTTTATTACCCGGACCATGCTGTGTAGTGTGGACGTTTAGTTCAGAGGCGCGTTGTAGGCGCCTGCGCCTTTCATACTTTCTCGCGCCTTCCGTACTATCTTTGTGGACCTTTTGCAGACCCCGTAGTGTCTTCCGTTTGACTCTGGGGTGCAGTGCAGAATCCTCTTTTCTGTGTGGCTGTGTCGTTACTCATTAGCTATGGACGCGTTGTTGCTTCATGTCCTATTTACGTTAGTTGAGCTCTTTCGTTTCTGAGCTGTAACTCCTTTGTTCGCGGTGGATCAGACTTCGCTTGCGGTTTATGAGACGCACGCTGTAGGCGCCTGCGCACTATGTCTCCTGGGTCCATCGCCGTGTACCTGCGTCTGTGCCTTCCGATTTACTGAGACCTGCATCTGTGCCTTCCGGTTTACCATTCTCGGTTAGTAATATGGATATTATCAGCTTGTGAACAGAATGAAATTCTTTAAAGAAGCATCAGTACATGATAACTCTGTCTTTTTCCTGGAGATCAGCAAATGGCAGCTTTGAAAGCTGCCCCGCAATTTTGTTACACCAAGCACATTCAGAAATGGTGTTAGAGTTTACCTTTCATGCAAAATCACCACCTTTTTATGATGATTGAACAGAAATAAACTCTGCCAGCCTGACCACAGACTGACACACTGGGGTTGCCTACTTAATAGTATACAATGTGTAAGTTCTGGGGTATTCTTAATAGACTTTTCTTTTCATGGCCCACAGTGTCCCTTCACTTTTGATATGTCATTTTTTTTTAAAGTTTCAAGTGCCATTGCTAACTTCTGAGCCACACATTGTGCAAAGTGGTGATAATATGCTGCCACCTGGCTTCTTCTAGCTTTGACCCCAATCCTCCTATTGAGATTGCTTATTGTGCGGTCCAAATTCTCGTGGTTGCTGGTAAAGCACTAACTTTCTTTAGCCCAATCTATTGTGCCTTCCCCCCTACCCATAATATTATGTTGCTGTATGAATGTGTATAACGATTCTTGATCTCAGTAATGCTATACGTTGGTCAATATCTGGTAGGAGAATCATGTAAATCTGGATGTCTATGTCAAAATGAGATCATACCAATTGTTAGCCATCTGCTATTGAATTTTCAGGCTGCAAACATGAACTATATTGCTCTTGACTGGGAGCTGCTGCACTGAACATCATCATTCACCAGATGACCTTGACATTGTGTTCATCTTCTGTATCGTCATTAATAATCGAGGCTTTAAATGTTAGGCTGGTGGGCCACATTGATTGATGCACACATTTCAATCAAGGTTGCCCTTGATCTGTAAATTCACTGGCAGTCCATAAACAATGAGGAAATATTTGGATGCATCTTTAAATTATTTTATTATTTATAAATAAATTATGTGAATGTAAGGGTTAGTATCCTGTAGACCAGGGGTTTTTTAAACTCTGGTCCTGGGGACCCACTGTGGCTGCAGGACTCCTGGGCTTATTAAGTGGACTTTTATTTCCCAGATTCTATTTTGGGAACAATATAGAAATTAGAAAACTAAGTTTGGTAAAAAAAATATATATATATATATATCTTAAAATGTACTAAGCAGTTATATGGGAATAATGCATTTTTTTTTATTTTAACAATATTTTTATCTTGATTTTTATTCTATTTTTCCAAGTGTTCTAATTGTTAAATGAATCCATTACTGACTAATTAGGGGGTCTGACGCTGAAGTAGTTGCAGCGTTCACATTTCAGTGTTGTTTGCCTGGGTGTCTGCTCTGCTCGTTTTTAATTGTCATTATTAAGATACATTGAAGGGAGCAAACTGCACAGAGTAAGGGCGAAATATAATGAAATCAACAACGAGAGTTAAGCATGTCAATCTATAGCAAAAACAGAAATATTCTAAATCTATTTATATAAAAGCCAAATACCACTGACTCAACTCATCACAAAATCTCCTGAACCATGAGGACTTGGGACTTGAAATTTGGAAAGTAGGTTACCCTTGGCCCATAGGTGCTCGCTAAGAAACGGTTTTAAAAAATTTCGTGGTCCAAGCGGCGAAATTTCTTGTAGTTTTTTAGACCCGTTTGTTTGTCTGTCCGTTTTCACGAGAGAACCAATTAACGGATTTAGATCGGGTTTGTTCTCTATAACTTGCTTGAACTTTCCGGATTGATTTTGCAACTTCTCTCATCGTGCTAAGTATCAAAGTTCGCTTGTGTTACCGGATTTATTAGCTCGAAATCCGAGAGACACTCATCGGGCTGCAGGGAAGGGGGCGGAGCTCTCTTCCTCACTCACGCACCCAGCCTCCGTTTGAGTCGCTCTACCTCTCGCCACGTGTTGGAGTGTACCTTGCCTCCGCTTAGCTAGCGATACCTGTTTGTTCAACAGACATTAACATTTACCGATTGTTAAGGGAGTAACGCTTGACGTTTCTGAGAGAGAGAACAGAGCTCCATGTGTTTTAGAGGGTAGTTGCTGATTGCCAGAGATATCATAGCCACATGCCTTTCTCCTCATGCAGGGGACGCTCTCCCGTCAGAGCTGAACACGATCACATAGAGTGCCGACGTCTATTGATTTTTTAAAGTTTGTCCTGTTTCAATACCATGTGGGCGCAGCCACGGGGTACAGCTAGTGTCTTATAAATGTAAAAATTATGTTGCCGTGGTTTTTTCTGATGTAGAATAAGAGAACAGGAAAAAAATTACCAGCTACTAAAATGAGATCAGTGTGATCAGTTGTACTTGTCACTGATTATGAATCTGACTGGAACAAAAACCTGCAGTCACAGTGGGCCCCCCAGGACCGAGATTGAAAACCCCTGCTGTAGACAGTAACATTAAATTAGCTGACAGTGTTTCACCCCCTGTTCATGGCAGAGACCTCCTATTACCTGGAACTTCATAGTCAGTTTAGAAAAAACTAGCGATGTGGGATGAATGCTTCTAAAAAGAAATAGTATATTAAGTAACGGCAAATAATATTTACTAGCCGACGCCCGCCGTAGCATACGGCAGTGTAAGAATAAGAATGGAAAATGGTGAGAAAGGGAATTCAGAAATCAAGAAGAAATAAATAGTTCTTGAAAGACGCAGTGTGCATATAGAATTTCCGGCCAAGCAGGATTACATGTGAAAGTGATAAATAAATCAGGCTTTCCGAATTTACGTACTATGGCCATGGCATCCTGATAGTTTTGTTGCATGTATCTTGGACTTCCTGGAAATGTGGACGGTAATATGATCATTTTGCCTACACGTACGTTGTTATTTTCAGCGTTTGCTTGCAGTGCGTCTGGTAGTTCGACGCGCAGATCTTATTGATGTAATCTGAGACAGTTGAGACGCGCGCGCCGTCCGTTTTAACATATGCATCTACGACATACTGTTAGAATAGTTTGCCGCTGGAGTGCAAAATACTAAATGTACTCCTCATTGCTAATCTGTACGCGTAAAATTGGCACTGAGTAAGCCTTATTCACTTGCCGGTTCTTTTATCGGGAACATGTTGTAAATCTTTGTGCCAGCCAATGTCTCAGTAAGGGAATAAAAGTGGGTAAACCATAGGATCTGCAATTCATATTGAGTGTGGAAATCTGTTACAGGAGTTGCCTATGAGATAGATGCAAATGTCCCTTTCAGCAGGCATTTCGCCATCTTCTCTGACGAAAATCGCTGCAACATCAGTGTGACATGTCGGGGCATTGTATCATCGTAAATCCTGCCTAGGGTTTCCCTTGAAAACCATTTGCACAGATGCTGTTGGATTGGACCTGAGTGATTACATGCATGTGTTTGTATGATTTAGCGAAGGGGTTGATGGTTATGAGCATGGAATCTAGCTGAGAAGTACATTTTCACTGCATGCAGAATTTGCTTTATTTTGTAAGCATATTTTAGTAGCTTGTGCTGTGTCAAAAACATACAACTGTCCATATCCTGGAGAGGTAGAAGTGTTAGCGTATAGTGGAGAGATTTTGGTGATAAATTTGCCCTTGTATTTTAAAACAGTATGGTCCGTGGCCAGGAGGTTGAGGTTATCTGTGCACCCATGGAAGCAAATGCTAGAGGACAGTTGTATTCTCGAATGTGTTCACGATAATTTTTAGCTTCTGATGTTTTGCTGTGTAAGAAGTTGTTGTAAAGACACAGGTGGCTCCCGCAAGGGTGGTAAAGCTACTTTACCAGTGTGGCAGCACCTTGAGTACTTGTTGGATGTATTACGCTCAGCAGGCCAGTATAGTGCATGACATGGAAGAGGACGAATAGGAATTGAGAAATGTCGTGTCGGCTGCGTGTGGTCGGGACCGGTTTTTGAAGTGGAAGCAGGACGAACCAGAAGAGAAATATATATAAGAGATTATAAAAATATAAAAAAAATCTATTTCAGTTTAGGGTTCCTGTATTTAGGGTGGATTTTGGAGGGATGGGGTCATTGAATTCATTGTTCAGGCAGCCCCACCTAGGTGGTCCGAGGGAACTAGTATGCAATGTAAAAGCTGAAGAGCCACCTTAACTTAAATAGGAACTACAAAAGAACCGCAAGTAATGAAAGAATATAGCAAAAGGCATAAGAATAGGAGAAAAAACCACAGTAATAGCATCTGTATTATGAGTGATGGAGACAGAGCAGGCAATGCTATGAATTAGAATTATACTTGATAGCCATCAGAGCATGGAGGAATAATTTAGACAAAATTAAACTCAACTCCCTAAGTGAACTGACAGAAATGGCACAACTCCCTGCCTACAGAAAAGATGTAAAACGTGTGCTCACGATTTATAATAGAGACCGTGTAGTTATACCACAATGCCAACTACTGTACAACATTTTCCTGCAGATCACCTAATGTGATCTATCTAATTCCCTGCATGAAATGTTCTGACACTGCACTCTATGTGGGAAAAACTGAACAAAAACTCAGCCAAAGAATGAATTGACACAGGTGCCACATCAGGCATGTCAATAGAGATGTTCCTGTAGCAGCCCACTTCAACAGCCATGAACGCTGTGAGAGGGACTTTAAAGTCACATTGGCTTATGGGCAACTTCAGAACCAGCAAGAGAGAAACGAATGGGAATGTTAAACTCTTGCTAAAATTGAACACATCACAACATGGTGTAAATAGAGACAAGAGTTTTTATGGCCAGATATGAGGATTGTTTGCATCTCTCAGAATGACCCAGACAACCTGACTACAGACCCACATAGTGTCAACTTCTAAAGACTTTGTTGGACAGTTATCTATATTATCCAAAAGATCTTGACTAGACAACTGTTCTCCTCTCTTAGCATGAAGACTTCTATTAATGTTTTTTTACATCTAATATGTCCCACTTAAAGGTTTTCCTATACTGTACCTGTCCTGGTGTCTATATAAACACAGAGAACTCCAGTTTCTGTATTACATCTCGCCTGAAGAAGGAGTATGAGTTGCCCTCGAAAGCTTACATATTGTAATCTTTTGAGTTAGCCTATTAAAGGTGTCATTTTGCTTGACTTCTCCCAACAAAATAAATAAATGTCATGTCATTTTATAACTTGCTTAATCCAGACCAGGGTTGGACTGGAATCTGTCTTAGGTGGCATGGAGTGCAAGGCAGGGAACAATCCTGGACAGGGGTGCCAGTCCATCACAGGGCAGACACACATACACATACACACAAAAGGGGCCAATTTAGCATCACCAGTCCACCTAAACCTGCTCATCTTTGGACTGTGGGAGGAAACTGGAGCACCCGAAGGAAACCTAAACGGACACGGAGAAAACATGCAAACTCCATGCAGGGAGGACCTGGGGCATGAACCCTGGGTCTCCTTACTGTGTGGGTGGCAGTGCCACCGTTCTGCACCAATTTATATAAATTAAATGCACAAATAAAGTACAAATAAAGTACTCCAAAACCGAGACCATGGTCCTCAGCCGGAAAAGGGTGTGAGGTGCCCTCTCAGGGTTGGGAGCGAGATCCTGCCCCAAGTGGAGGAGTTCAAGTATCTCGGGGTCTGTTCACAAGTGAGGAAGAATGTAGCGGGAGATCGACAGACGGATCGGTATATATATTTTCATGCATTCGTAGTCTGAATCACAATCTGATTGTATGAGTGGTTACCTACCAGGTAATGCTTGTGGTTGGTCAGCAAGTCGGCTAACATCCGCCACGATGCCCTCTTTCAGTTGCGAGAAGCAGATCATAGAATGGTTGAAATAGTTTACTGTCAAAATAATGCAAAGAGTACGCGACACACCTGTTTCGCCCTAATTCTGGGCTCATCAGGCGTACACACTCACTGCACTCCTCTCGAGGAATTGAACCTCGGACGTCAGCGCTAGAGGGCGAAGCCCCTAACGTTGCGCCACGGCGTGCGGTTCGTTTATTTGACAGCATGGATCTATATATTAGATAGATAGATAGATAGATAGATAGATAGATAGATAGATAGATAGATAGATAGATAGATAGATAGATAGATAGATAGATAGATATGTCTATCTATCTATAACTAGACTGTACTATCAATATTATTTTCTATTATTCTTGTTCTATTTGGTATACTTATTCATGTATTAAATACTACGCTGCTTTTAACTTTCTCTATTTTGTTCTTCAAATCTAGAGTGATTGAGGTAATAAGGTATATATTAAGGGCTCATGGAGCAATTGAAAGTTTGCCATACTCTCTGATCTGCAAGGATTATTAAGGCTGAGGGTGGGAGCTTCCATCCAATAGTAGGGAACAGTACATAAAGTAAGGCATTCTTGGTTGATAAATGGGCCTATAACCAAGGATGTTGATCCTTTGTATGTTTGAATATACTCCTAGAGACCAAATAATATATTTAAAACATCGTATGCTGCTCATACCGATAGTAAGTAAGTCTCTTGAAGTGCTAAGAGAGTGACAAGTTTATGTATGATTTATTCATAAGGCACTTGTGTGGTTAAAAATGCTAGAGATTAACCAGCGGTGTATGCATCATTCACAGGGCACTGTTGTGGTTAGGGGTGCAAGTGTATATCTATGTGTGTGTGTGGGTTATTCTATAAGGTGCGACAGCAGACCAAATGAACCTGGTAATGAACCTGATGAGTACACTTATCCCTGAAGAAAACAGGTAAAGGGTAAGTAGAGGAAATACCGCGATAACACAGTGCCCTACATATCAGTCTGTGTTTCATAAATATTCACATATGCAAACAGATTATGATTTATTAATGACAATAATATAATAAAATGAAAATCATCTATGAAATGATTATTATATGATAGATTGCAAGGTCATGAGTGCAATATTTCATACTGTGGTGTATAAGGCAAGATAATGTGGCGACTAAATTGGTCTGCATACATGAAGGACCTTGACAGAGATGACCCTGCATCACAATCAGCATGCACCCGTCGCTGTACTTGCATGTGTCTTAAACAAATCATTCTTCTGAGGACCTGAACCTGCTGGCCCATAAAGGGGCACTACAATGTCCCTCCACAGTAAACAAGTAAGATAGTACCCATTTAATTGATTTTTTTAGGGTTGGAGAAGACCAAAAATATAAAATATATTCTTCCCACATAATTGACATGGTGAAAAGTAGCTCTTGAAATGAGTTATCAGGCCAGCAAAGGACATGCTTCCACTTACACAGGGGCAATATAAAGCAGACAATTAACAGAATATATATTTGAAATCTGTGAGGAAAACAAAAAAAAAAAATACAAAGCACCAGGTCATGCACTCAATCTGGGACTGAAACCAGTCTCCTGGAGCTGTGAAGCAACGGCAGCAACTGTGTCAACTCAATCAAATATATTCAAGACACTTACAATTACTATTATAGAACCCTCTCAATCCAATTCATTGTCACAGAGGAACAGATCCAATCCACAGCCAAACTATTCTCTGGGCAAATTAGGAATCAACAATGAATACAACATGCATACCTTTGGGGATATGGAAGGAAACACTCGTCCGATGTCAATGCTATTCCAGACATGGTTTACTCTACATTACTCAAGCACACACAGGGATTTGACATCAAGTCAATGAGTCTAACAGTCCTCCCAGTAAAGAGGGTGCTGCTTAAAACGTAACTGTGAGTTTTATCGACGTTTATAACTTTTCTCGCCTTCTACCCCTAACTGTCAACATTAGTCCACCCTTAACCACTTGTGTTGACAAAAGTGACACCCACTTTAAAAGAGTGACGCTATAAGGAGATCAAGAAGGACTCAACTCATAATGGCAGGGTGTAGCACTTGAACCCAAGATGCTGGATCCATGAAGGAGCAGGACTAAATGCTTTGCTACCTCTCTCTCTCTATCTGTCTATCTAAATGTCTATCATACAGTGGTGTGAAAAACTATTTGCCCCCTTCCTGATTTCTTATTCTTTTGCATGTTTGTCACACAAAATGTTTCTGATCATCAAACACATTTAACCATTAGTCAAATATAACACAAGTAAACACAAAATGCAGTTTTTAATGATGGTTTTTATTATTTAGGGAGAAAAAAAATCCAAACCTACATGGCCCTGTGGCAAAAGTAATTGCCCCCTTGTTAAAAAATAACCTAACTGTGGTGTATCACACCTGAGTTCAATTTCCGTAGCCACCCCCCAGGCCTGATTACTGCCACACCCTGTTTCAATCAAGAAATCACTTAAATAGGATCTGCCTGACACAGAGAAGTAGACCAAAAGCACCTCAAAAGCTAGACATCATTGCCAAGATCCAAAGAAATTCAGGAACAAATGAGAACAGAAGTAATTGAGATCTATCAGTCTGGTAAAGGTTATAAAGCAATTTCTAAAGCTTTGGGACTCCAGCGAACCACAGTGAGAGCCATTATCCACAAATGGCAAAAACATGGAAGAGTAGTGAACCTTCCCAGGAGTGGCCGGCCGAACCAAAATTACCCCAAGAGCACAGAGACGACTCATCCGAGAGGTCACAAAAGACCCCAGGACAACGTCTAAAGAACTGCAGGCCTCACTTACCTCAATTAAGGTCAGTGTTCACGACTCCACCATAAGAAAGAGACTGGGCAAAAAACGGCCTGCCATGGCAGATGTCCCAAGACGCAAACCACTGTTAAGCAAAAAGAACATTAGGGCTCGTTTCAATTTTGCTAAGAAACATCTCAATGATTGCCAAGACTTTTGGGAAAATACCTTGTGGACTGATGAGACAAAAAGTTGAACTTTTTGGGAAGGCAAATGTCCCGTTACATCTGGCGTAAAAGGAACACAGCATTTCAGAAAAAGAACATCATACCAACAGTAAAATATGGTGGTGGGTAGTGTGATGGTCTGGGGTTGTTTTGCTGCTTCAGGACCTGGAAGGCTTGCTGTGATAGATGGAACCATGAATTCTACTGTCTACCAAAAAATCCTGAAGGAGAATGTCCGGCCATCTGTTCGTCAACTCAAGCTGAAGCGATCTTGGGTGCTGCAACAGGACAATGACCCAAAACACACCAGCAAATCCACCTCTGAATGGCTGAAGAAAAACAAAATGAAGACTTTGGAGTGGCCTAGTCAAAGTCCTGACCTGAATCCAATTGAGATGCTATGGTATGACTTAAAAAGGCGGTTCATGCTAGAAAATCCTCAAATAAAGCTGAATTACAACAATTTTGCAAAGATGAGTGGGCCAAAATTCCTCCAGAGCGCTGTAACAGACTCATTGCAAGTTATCGCAAACGCTTGATTGCAGTTATTGCTGCTAAGGGTGGCCCAACCAGTTATTAGGTTCAGGGGGCAATTACTTTTTCACACAGGGCCATGTAGGTTTTGATTTTTTTTTCTCCCTAAATAATAAAAACCACCATTTACAAACTGCATTTTGTGTTTACTTGTGTTATATTTGACTAATGGTTAAATGTGTTTGATGATCAGAAACATTTTGTGTGACAAACATGCAAAAGAATAAGAAATCAGGAAGGGGGCAAATAGTTTTTCACACCACTGTATATACACTAGCTGTCCAAGCAGAAAGTAGAGACATTAACACGTCAAATATTGGCGCTGTATCTGATCGTGTTCACCTCTGATGGGAGAGGGTCCCCCATGTGGAGAAAAAAAAGTATGTGGCCGTGACATCTCTGGCAATCAGCAGCTACCCTCTACAACACACGTAGCTCTGCTCTCTTCTCACAAATGTCAAATGTTACTCTTTAACAACCTCTAGATGATAATGTCTATTGTAGCTAAACAGAGGCAACATACGCTACAACACTTGTCAAGGGGGTAGAGCGACTCGAATGGAGGCTGGTGCATGTTAATCTCGGCCTGAAGCCACTCTCTTGAATTTGCACAAATAAATCGGTACCACAAGTGAACTATGGCACTTAGCGCGCATGGTTCAAGCAAATTATAGAAAAAATCCCAATCTAAATCCATTAAGCAGTTCTCTCGTGAAAAGCGGACAGACATACAGACATTGGATTTTATATGTATTGTGGCGAGCGGCTGGGGGCGGTACCCAGCTGGGATGCCCGGAAGGACCAAAGGAGGGATTACGCCTCCTCCGGACCACGAGGGGGGCGACCTTAGAAAAGGAGCGTGGAGCTCAACCCTATGTGAATTTCCCATTGGGATTAATAAAGTATCTATCTATCTATCTAATCTATCTATCTACAGAGGCCCATGGTTACCGCCAGGGGACGTCCAGATGCCTGGAGAGCCCTGGTCCTCAGCACTTTCACCACACCCGGAAGTGCTGGGGAGACAGAGAACAGGGACCCCTGGAGTGCACAGCTGACACTTCCGCCACACCAGGGAGTGCTGGCAGAAGTTCATTGGGAGGCAACCTGGAGCACATCCGGGTGAATATAAAAGGACCACTTCCCTCCATTCCATGGCTGGAGTCGGGTGGAAGAGAATGGAGCTTGGAGAAGAGGAGTGGAGGTGGTCAGGAAGAGAGAGAAAGGCATTGTGAGAGGTCTGGACTGTGGGCGATTTAGTACGGGAGTACTGGGTTGTGTGTACACTGTAAATAGAATAATGATAAATGCGTGTTGATGCCTTGAACCATCAGTGTCCGCCTGTCTGTGTCCAGGCCAGCTTCCGCTATATATATTGTGGCAAGCGGCTGGGTGTGGTACCCAGCCGGGACGCCCAGAAAAGACCAATAGGGGGTGTCCGCCCTGGTGGCTTTGGGGACCATGGGAACAGAGCTTAGAAGCTCAACCCTATAGGGGCCCGTGGTCACCGCCTGGGGCGCCCAGATGCCACACCCAGAAGTGCTGGGGTGGGAAGAAGACTACGGACACCCGGACTGCTTCCGGGTGCACAGCTGGCACTTCCGCCACAGCAGGGAGTGCCCGGCAGTCGCTCATTGGGAGGCACCTGGAGCACATCCGGCCGGGTATAAAAAGGGCCATCTCCCTCCATTCGATGGCTGGAGTCAGGTGGAAGAGGACAGAGCTCAGAGGAGAGGAGAGGATGGCAGTCAGGAATAGAGAGAAAGGCATTGAGAGAGGCTTGGACTGAGGGTGTTTGGTGCTGAGGCACTGGGGTGTGCTGTGTCAATTGTATATAATAGTTGCAAATAAACGTGTTGTGGTGAATCAAACGATGTCTACCTGTCTGTCATCGGGCTGTTCCCCACTATATTATATATATTATATATATATATATATATATATATATATATATACCACACACACATATTATATATATATATATACTGTATATTTATTACTAGCCATGTGCGCCCAACTACGTTGCGCGTGTTAAAGTTGTCTGTGAAGGGCTCCCTGTTTTAAACGCGGCTGCCAGTCGTGAACTGGGCCCTTCGTCGCACAGCATTATGATTTTTTATAAGGGAAACAATATTACAAAAGAAAACCCTTGGAAATTGATTCGATAGGAACAGCCTACTCGGAATCACTATCCGAATAGTAATTATGTGGTGATGGAGGAGCATTTCTGCTCCTCTCCGTTCACAGTCTGTCTCGTTTTCACGATGCTGTCGTTTCCTCTCACGATCTCTTCTCTCAACCTTTCTCCAATCTTGCAGGTTGCTTTGTGGCAATCCAAAGAGTAAGGCAATATACACGGAGCAATGGTTATAAAAGGGGGACACATAGGTATTCCAGGCTCTTTAAAGCATAAATAGGGATCACTTCACTGACATGTGAGCAAGCCAGGGTACAACTGTGAGACGCGCAGCACTCGCCGGCTACAACGTAACAATAATAATTTCCGGAACGTGCTGTTACGTTGTCATTCATTTTACCCACTGTCTTTCTTTCATTCATATGTTACGTAAGCACGTACCTTTTATCTTCGGCAATCTCATTCTCTAACCAGCGTAACACTGTCCACCACCCCTTTCGTTATTCCAGCACATTGTTGACATCCGTGAGTAACAACAACGTACTAAACTGGAAGGCGGTCTACGCATGTGTGGAATTCGCGGACAAACAAAGATCAAGATCCAAATAAAGATTATATATAAAGATTAGTTAATTTAAAGCACAACAATTTGTTTAGTTTGAATATCTGTGTTTTGAGGTGTGACTGGAGTACTACAGTCTTCAGTAGTATAAGCCTGGAGGAGATTCTTAATGCAATGCCTATGTTTTAGCTGTCTCTCTACTGCCATCTAGTGCTTCTTCTTCTAATTCATTCGCGGACAAACAAAGATCAAGATCCAAATGAAGATTATATATAGAGATGGTACCCGGATGGGGGTGGTACCCAGCCGGGATACTCGAGAAGGCCGGAGGAGGGCTTGTGCCTCCTCCAGACCTCGAGGGGGCGACCGCCCTGGGGGGCCACGGGTACAGAGCTGGGAAGTTCGACCCTGTAGGGGCCCATGGTCACTGCCAGGGGGGCACCCCAATACCTGTAGGGCCCTGGACCTCAGCACTTCGGCCACACCAGGAAGTGCTGGGGGGAAGAGGAATAGGGACACCCGGAGTGCTTCCGGGGGATACAGCCGGCACTTCCGCCACACTGGGGCGTGTCGGTGGGAGATTGCCGGGGACACACCTGAAGCACATCCGGGTGCTTATTTAAAGGGGCTGCCTCCCTTCAGAGGATGACTTGAGTCAGGAGTGAAGTGGACGAGGTCTCTGGAGGGGAGAAGGAGGCGGTTTGAAAACAGAGAAGCAAAGGCATTGTGTATTGGGGTCTGTGAGTGAATTATTGGATTATGGAGTACTTCAATAAACGTGTGTGGGGTAATACAAACGTGTCTGCCTGTCTGTGTCCGGGTCAAGTTCCACAATATATATATTGTATATATTTTTTTTTTAAATTATGCTATTATTGCTTTTTTAAACAGTTCTACAAATCAATCAATTAATCCTTTGTAACACACTAATATTTCACTTTTGCAGTTATCAGTTAGTGCAGGATGTCAAGGCAAAAGCACAGTAACTTTCTGACATCTTAATTCAATTGTTTGTATACAGACCATTCCTCAAGAGAAGTCAAATAGTGTTTTCTTTCACAACACTGCATTAAGCAGCCTTCAGAATGCTTTGTTATTTTCTCTACTTAAATCCATTTGCAGCGTCTTGTTCAAGCTACAGAACCCGAGGCAGGAAACTTAATTGATTTTGCTCTTTTCTATGAATTCTTGAAGGCAGTAAAAGCTCTATAGGCTTCTCATTCATGGCGTTGCTGTCTTTTTTTTTTTTTTTTCAATCTAGATTGTGTGTGTTGATACTTACTGTGGATGTCTGCCGAGGAGGGCACTCTGAATCCCCTAAATTAATACTTTGTGGTTATCATCTGCTCGAGTTGTGGCCAAAAGGTACCCTCTGGAGCCATATTGTCTTGAAAGCTGGCTCCAGTTGTTGTTGTTGAGCCTTTCCATATTTGATACTCATTTTCTCCTGGCTCCTGTTACTGTGGCTATAAAATTTCAAACCTCTGTAGTTTTAATTTTTGCTGATGATTTTTTTTACTTATTCTCCTGAACTTAACCCTTACGACGTCTTCATATGCTCACTCAATGCTGTGCTTTACAGGTCTTTTTTCCGATTTGATTCTGACACCTTGTTTTAGATGCCTTAGACAACACATTTTTCAGACCAAACCTGCGTTATATTGATTGACCACCTTAACCTTGTAATACTGACAATCCTAACTTTTAGAACAGATTACATTAAAGATGTTTTAAGGGCTATGAGCACACAAATCATCTTAAATCCAGCAGAAAATCCATTGAAGTCAATGGTGGGTCAAAACTGACCCCAAAGACCAAGCAATTGTTAAAAATGTATAACATCTATACAAAAATGTGACATTTACAAAAGGTTTTGATTTTTGTGAATTTAGTGCACTTTACTAAGCATCTTCACATTTCAGAGCTAAAAGGATGACATTTAGAATGTTTTTTTTATATAGGTAGTGAACAAACAAACTACTCTAAATGAAGAGTAAAATCCATTAAAGTGAATTTTGGGTCAAAACTGACCCGAATAACATGGCAGTGTTCAAAATGTGTAGAAGCTATACAAAAATGTGATTTTTGGAAACTTTTATTATTATTATTATTAAAAACCTTCACGTTTCTGAGCTGAAAAGCTGACATTCATGGATGTTTCACGGGCTGTGAACAAACACGATGCCCTAAATGCAGTAGAACATCCATTAAAGCCAATGATGGGTCAAAACTGACCCAAAAGAGTTGGCAAGCTAAACATTTTTTAGAAGCTGTATAAGCTATAAATGTTTGCTTGTGTATTTATTTATTTTGCTGTTCCTTAATCATGGGAGTGCAGGAAACGTCTCAAAGATTCATCCTGAACAAATTATTTTACTGATTTCAAACACAAAACTGGGCCAAGTCTGATCCAAGGATATTGTAAAGGTTGTGGCGTATGGCTGGGACGCCTCCACACTGGAAGGACAGGGGGATGGAGCATATCCAGTGCATTACCCTCTCCGGAGCACTAGGTGGCAGCTCCCCTGGGTTGCAGTGGTGCCTCGGACTTCCGCAGGGCTCCATAGGAGTTGGAGTTTGGCACCGCCTTGTTGGGATCCATGGGTGCCGCCAGGGGGTGCTGCAGCTGCTGCTGAGCCCTTATGGGCAGTCCTTCCACCACATCTGGAAGTGATCCCAATGAAATGCGTCAACGAGCACCGTGGAGCACTTCCGGGTGCCTTATAAAAGGAGCCATTAGCCACTACTCCGGGAGCCAGAGTCGGGTGAGAGAAGACAAAGCTTGCTAGGAGGAGTAGAGGAGAAAAAGAAAGAAGAAGAGAGTTGTATTGTGCTGTGCTGTGCTTGTGAGAAACAGAGGAAGGCGTTTCCCACAACATAAACTTGTGTCCCACGCCTGTCTGTGTTTGGTTTGGACGGTGCTTGCCTCCTTGCTAGTCCAAAGGGTTAACAGAGTTTTTAAAAACAGTAAATGGCTTTGAAAGTTGTGTGAGTGCACATCTTTACGTACTGAATATACAGCCTTATGAGAAAGTAAGTGTATCATCTTGTAGCGGGGCTACATAATAGTATGTTCTATGTCTGTGCTGCGTGTGTTTTGTTTTCATCGTCCCGTTTACCGTCCGTTATATGTGCGTCAGTAAACGTTTACCCCGTAAGTGCAGAGGGGAAGGATGATGGAGAGAGACCACAGCCCCGAGATGGAAATCACCTGTTGGATCCACCAGTTACATCCGGGACATTTTGCATTTAAAAAAGAGGAGCGAAGGCGAAAGAGAGACGAGGAGAGAGAGAGGAAAAGAAGACAATTTAACCGATCATTTACAAACTCATCACTGCCGATCATTGCATCATTCCACTGCCTGCTTTTTCAATAATCGATTCTACATCACGACAGCCAGAGAAGAGAAACCCCGGCGTTCGAATTCATTCCAGCCATTGCCGGAACTTTTCACGGTGAGGTCGTTTTTGTTTTTGGGAAGGAGCACAATATCACTACAGCCAGTTTCAATACCGCCGGATTTTATTTTGGACTCATTTATCACCACATTTTCAATAGTTGTGTTTATCCAATCCGTGTTTTTATTTGTGTTATGTGTTTTTGTTTTTTGTTTAGGGGCAAGGGAGGGTCAATGTAAATATTTGTATATTCGTGTTCTCATATAATACAGTGGTGTGAAAAACTATTTGCCCCCTTCCTGATTTCTTATTCTTTTGCATGTTTGTCACACAAAATGTTTCTGATCATCAAACACATTTAACCATTAGTCAAATATAACACAAGTAAACACAAAATGCAGTTTTTAAATGATGGTGTTTATTATTTAGGGAGAAAAAAAATCCAAACCTACATGGCCCTGTGTGAAAAAGTAATTGCCCCCTTGTTAAAAAATAACCTAACTGTGGTGTATCACACCTGAGTTCAATTTCCCGTAGCCACCCCCAGGCCTGATTACTGCCACACCTGTTTCAATCAAGAAATCACTTAAATAGGAGCTGCCTGACACAGAGAAGTAGACCAAAAGCACCTCAAAAGCTAGACATCATGCCATGATCCAAAGAAATTCAGGAACAAATGAGAACAGAAGTAATTGAGATCTATCAGTCTGGTAAAGGTTATAAAGCCATTTCTAAAGCTTTGGGGACTCCAGCGAACCACAGTGAGAGCCATTATCCACAAATGGCAAAAACATGGAACAGTGGTGAACTTCCCAGGAGTGGCCGGCCGACCAAAATTACCCCAAGAGAGCAGAGACGACTCATCCGAGAGGTCACAAAAGACCCCAGGACAACGTCTAAAGAACTGCAGGCCTCACTTGCCTCAATTAAGGTCAGTGTTCACGACTCCACCATAACAAAGAGACCGGGCAAAAACGGCCTGCATGGCAGATTTCCAAGACGCAAACCACTGTTAAGCAAAAAGAACATTAGGGCCCGTCTCAATTTTGCTAAGAAACATCTCAATGATTGCCAAGACTTTTGGGAAAATACCTTGTGGACTGATGAGTCAAAAGTTGAACTTTTTGGAAGGCAAAGGTCCCGTTACATCTGGCGTAAAAGGAACACAGCATTTCAGAAAAAGAGCATCATACCAACAGTAAAATATGGTGGTGGTAGTGTGATGGTCTGGGGTTGTTTTTGCTGCTTCAGGACCTGGAAGGCTTGCTGTGATAGATGGAACCATGAATTCTACTGTCTACCAAAAAATCCTGAAGGAGAATGTCCGGCCATCTATTTATCAACTCAAGCTGAAGCGATCTTGGGTGCTGCAACAGGACAATGACCCAAAACACACCAGAAAATCCACCTCTGAATGGCTGAAGAAAAACAAAATGAAGACTTAGGAGTGGCCTAGTCAAAGTCCTGACCTGAATCCAATTGAGATGCTATGGCATGACCTTAAAAAGGCGGTTCATGCTAGAAAACCCTCAAATAAAGCTGAATTACAACAATTTTGCAAAGATGAGTGGGCCAAAATTCCTCCAGAGCGCTGTAAAAGATTCATTGCAAGTTATCGCAAACGCTTGATTGCAGTTATTGCTGCTAAGGGTGGCCCAACCAGTTATTAGGTTCAGGGGGCAATTACTTTTTCACACAGGGCCATGTAGGTTTGGATTTTTTTTTCTCCCTAAATAATAAAAAACACCATTTACAAACTGCATTTTGTGTTTACTTGTGTTATATTTGACTAATGGTTAAATGTGTTTGATGATCAGAAACATTTTGTGTGACAAACATGCAAAAGAATAAGAAATCAGGAAGGGGGCAAATAGTTTTTCACACCACTGTAATTAGTCACTGGTGTTTTTGGGATAGTGGTGCTTTGTGTGCAAATATACTGCATATATTATTGATTATTTGTCTGTCTTTTCATTTTACAATATATCCGTGTTTGATTTTACATATCTGTTACTGTTTTCTGATTATTTTGTTGTGTCGGGCAATAAAATAAGACAACTTGTAAGGAGTACGGCTTGTTATTAGAGCAAGAAACCTCAGGTAATCCAAGGAATAAGTCTTGGTAGTGTAGTGGCCGTTACAATCTGTCAGTTCTATGGATACTCCTAGAGTTTTCAGGAGATACCTTACAATCATCTTATGTTCATCAGTCCTAAAATTAGCAGCTATCTCCACCCAGGGGACCAACAACATTTAACTGATTCTACTTTGCAATTATTTATTCAACACAGAATATGTCAGCCAACATGCTGAAGCCCCGGGTCAAAACAGAAACTCCTTGACTGTTTCCACTTCGGTTAAGCAAATGATGAGAAGCAGGCGGTGCGTCATGACCAGTAAGTGCCGCACCCTCATCTAAATAAAGCACCTTTGCCAGTTCAGTCAGGAGCGTTCAGGTGTGTGTCGAAACCAACCTAACGACAAAAGGCAACTGCCATCATCTCAGAGAAACCATTGCTGTCGGCACCCACCACATTGCTCTTCAATAAACTAGATAAAGTACGTAAATCTGGTGGAGTACAGATTGGTACTTAATGTTAGGTTACTGAATTTTGGGACATGACAACAGCCAGATGATTTGTTAACTTTTTCTTGCCATGCAAAACATTGCTATTTATCTGTTTAAGAAAATTGATGAAAGAGTAAAATGAATGAGGTATAGGAATTTTGAACAAAATGTTTTGGCGAGAACCTTGAATCTAGCATCCTATAGTCTGTCAGTTCCAAAATGAGCACCTTGCAAATGTGAAGGATGTCCTGCTCTTCTCTGCTTCTCAGTTCAGTCTGAAGCCCTTTACCTTTAGTAACCGTAGACGTAACAGCACTGCCGTTGGTGCCGAGCACAAGGGAATTCCTCCTTGCTTGTCTAAACACCTTTAGTGGCTGCTGGAGAGCTGATCATTTGGGCATTTTGTGATTGTGATTCACCGTCCTCTTTCTCTTCTCTGTGTTACTGTCACCTAATATTTCTGACCTCATAATGGAACTGCAGATCTTACCTTATATATAATAATACGCTACCGTAGCTGTCCATTTCACAGAAGTAAGAAACAAGAACTGCCCAGTGAAACTGGTCTTAGTTTGTGCCATTCCTAGGTGAGAGCCATACTTAGTGTTTTGCCTGTTGTTATTCACTGAATGATTGGACATGTTGCAGTTTGTCACACACGTGCGCATGGGAAACAGCTGAAGGGCCTAAACACTAGTAATTCTACGCCGGGCCAGGGGGCGGCGGAGTGTACTGAATATCTCTCTCAGTCTCTTGCAGACCTTTCCCGGGAAATCTCGCCTGCTGCCAGTGGCGTAGCTCGAGTTCGCGCCACTCGGGGCGGGGCAGGGCTTCAATTTGCCACCCTCCAACGTATCTGAATATGTTAACCTATTTAAATAGAAAATTAAAATGACGTATGGAGAAAAATTAAGATACATTTTGCATATATTTATTTATATATAGAGAAACAGCAATATTTTTTCACATATAATTATTTATAAGCATCAACTAGACAAGAATATAGTATAGACGCACTGATAAGCCGTGTTCTGATTATTAGTTTAATATAATTACACTGCGAAAACCAGAACCGGAGTGGTGTACAAGCGATAGGTGGGGATGAGCAAGAACACATTCGGATTGTTAACGAAACGAAATTAATAAAGTATCTATCTATCTATCTATCTATACATTGTGAATTAGTTGTTTATCTTCCTTGAAATTATTATCGGTGTAATGTTTCTGTTTCTTTTTGATATTGCCTCATAAATATCAACTGTCGTGTCTGATGCCGTCACAGAAGGACCGTCTAAAAATGATTTTTGAAGCATTTGTGGATGAAAATCAGAGAATTTGACTTTTTTCATTCATGAGTGATATTTTTCCGAACCCTGCTGCTTACACGTGAAGTATTCTGAGCCTTTTGGCCAATAATGCCGCCCCCAAAAATGTGCTGCCTGGGGTGGACCGCCCCCTCCTAGCTACGCCACTGCCTATTGCCGGCCCTAAGGATAACGCCACTTCCGGGCACGAGAACGCCACTCCCAGTTCCTGCACCGACGACGTCATTTCCTTTACGGGCTGTTAAAACTGCCATCTTGTCTCCATACAGGCAGTTGATGATGATGATGATTCATTACATTTATATAGCGCTTTTCTCAGTACTCAAAGTGCTATCCACACAGGGAGGAACCGGGAAGCGAACCCACAATCTGCCACAGTCTCCTTACTGCAAAGCAGCAGCACTACCACTGCGCCACCTGTGAGGACTCTGACCTAAGCACATCGTGCTACAAAAGAAAAGAAACTTTAGCAGCCGAGAAAATAATATACGGGTGGCTGCCCCAACTCTTTATGATGTCTCCGACTCATTCTTATCACAGGTCGCTATATCTTCTTATATAATACGCTACCATGGCTGTCTATTTGTCTGTACAGGCTTTTAAAACACCTGTAGCTCTCAAACCGTTTGACCTATTGACCTGAAATTTGGTACACATATACTATGTGACGTCTACTATTCGCTTTTTGGGGTGAAGATTGACCTCCAAGGTTATTCCTCTTTTATTTTATTTTATTGTTGAATCAACTCTCGGCAGCGGGCAGCAGGGCGGCCATGCGGTGCATGTGTACGGGCTCCGTTCTCATCCCTCCCAACTTCGCCGTCAGCAAATGTTCAGATGGCATTGGAGAACAATGCCATACGTCTATGTAAAATTCAGATGGCAGTCATAGCAGACGCCAGCTATATTCCACAACATTCGTACTTTGGATTTAGACTGTTGATCAGGTCTTTAAACGTCACAATGTCAGTATAAAACAAATCTGGACACTGAAATACAGTAAAATGACTTGCGTTACAGTGAAGATGTGTGTTCTCATTCTTGAATTTCACTCTGTTGGACCATCTGTGCGCATAGTGGTGATTTTAGCTGTAGTCAATATTTTTTGTGGTTGGATTATAACAAATGTCCTGTAGCATTTCACAGTAGTAAGAAACAAGAACTGCCCCGTGAAACTGGTCTCAGTTTGTGCCACTCCTAGGTGAGAGACATACTTAGTGTTTTGCCTGTGGTTATTCACTGAATGATTGGACATATTGCTGTTGCTATATCTTCTTATATAATACGCTACCGTGGCTGTCTATTTGTCTGTCCAGGATATTAAATCACCTGTAGCTCGCAAACCATTTAAGCTATTGACCTGAAATTTGGTACACATATGCTACATGGCCTCTACTGTCTGCTTTCGGGGTGATGATTGACCTCCAAGGTTGTTCCTTTTTTTATTTTTATTTTATTTTATTGTAGAATTAACTGTTGGCAGCAGGCAGTAAGGGCGGCCGTGTGGCGCATGCGTAAGGGCGCCGTTCTCGTCCCTACCACCTTTGCCATCACTTCCTCTACCTCTTCATATCTTAAATCATTCTTGAGGCAGATTGAAGACTTAAGTTCTAGCTTAAGTGAAAAATTAAAGAAAATGTACTAGGTAATTGCAACACAAACACTGACTTAATCAGTTTTAATGCAAAAAGATGCCTATGAAAGAAGAGAAGAAGCGGGCCGCTAGGGTGGAGAAAAGAAGATCTGCTCAGGAAGTAGCAAGCGCATCAACCTCTGATAAAACGAATGATAAACGTACAGAGAAAGAGGATGGAAATTAGGAATGCTCAAGTCAAGTGTATAACGTGCAGTGCGCCATTACTGGTTCTTGTTGAGCATAATACTGCAGCATGGACATGGACGTACATTACGCTCTATCAAAATATAAGCAAGTAGCCATTCTCTCTTGTTTTGGATATCAAAACCTTGAAAGCCTTATTTCCTTATTAACAAGGAAAACCCAAATATACTGAAGAGACTGAAAGTTTACACACAGCTACTGAAATTTCAGCTTTTGTTAATTCCTTAACGGAAATAAAAACAGATTACACTGGACTGTTAAAAAGATTATTTTAAGTGGCAATTAAATCAGATAAAGGAAACAAAAAAAATGTAAAAAGTATGTAGTAGTTGTGTGTGTTACATGCACAGAGTACAGTGAAATTCTCACTTGCATGTGCAACCAACATGCAACATGTCATCATTCTCTGGCACCATGGAAAACAAGAATTCTAGCACATTTTCTATCTGTCTATCTAAAGAAAAGATGAAAAGCAAAATGATGACTACCTGCAGGCTTCAGCCTAAGCTGGCCTAAAACGAGGATCTAGCTTTTAAAGTTCCAAATACAATGAAAGTCCCAAAATATACCAACATATCTTACAAGGATAAGAGAAACCATAAAAATCTTACTTGAAGAGACAATTCCCTATCTGTCCTGTCTACTATACTAAAATCTATCTTTCTACCATATTATGTTCCGCCTTTCCTAACTATATTTTCATCAATCCCTTTCATATCTACATACTTATTATACAGGTGCTGGTCATAAAATTAGAATATCATGACAAAGTTGATTTATTTCAGTAATTCCATTCAAAAAGTGAAACTTGTATATTAGATTCATTCATTACACACAGACTGATGTAATTCAAATGTTTATTTCTTTTAATGTTGATGATTATAACTGACAACTAATGAAAGTCCCAAATTCAGTATCTCGGAAAATTAGAATATCAATTAAGACCAATGCAAAAAAAGGATTTTTAGAAATGTTGGCCAACTGAAAGGTTATGAACATGAAAAGTATGAGCATGTACAGCACTCAATATTTAGTTGGGGCTCCTTTGGCCTGGATTACTGCAGCAATGCGGCGTGGCATGGAGTCGATCAGTCTGGGACACTGCTCAGGTGTTATGAGAGCCCATGTTGCTCTGATAGTGGCCTTCAGCTCTTCTGAATTGTTGGGTCTGGCGTATTGCATCTTCCTCTTCACAATACCCCATAGATTTTCTATGGGGTTAAGGTCAGGCGAGTTTGCTGGCCAATCAAGAACAGGGATACCATGGTCCTTAAACCAGGTACTGGTAGCTTTGGCACTGTGTGCAGGTGCCAGGTCCTGTTAGAAAATGAAATCTGCATCTCCATAAAGTTCGTCAGCAGCAGGAAGCATGAAGTGCTCTAAAACTTCCTAGTAGACAGCTGTGTTGACCTTGGACCTCAGAAAACACAATAGACCAACACCAGCAGATGACATGGCACCCCAAACCATCACTGACTGTGGAAACTTTACACTGGACCTCACGCAACGTGGATTCTGTGCCTCTCCTCTCTTCCTCCAGACTCTGGGACCTTGATTTCCAAAGGAAATGCAAAATTTACTTTCATCAGAGAACATAACTTTGGACCACTCGGCAGCAGTCCAAAGGCGAGACGCTTCTGACGCTGTCTCTTGTTCAAGAGTGGCTTGACACAAGGAATGCGACAGCTGAAACCCATGTCTTGCTTACGTCTGTGCGTGGTGGTTCTTGAAGCACTGACTCCAGCTGCAGTCCACTCTTTGTGAATCTCCCCCCACATTTTTCAATGGGTTTTGTTTCACAATCCTCTCCAGGGGTGCGGTTATCCCTATTGCTTGTCCACTTTTTTCTACCACATCTTGTCCTTCCCTTCGCCTCTCTATTAATGTGCTTGGACACAGAGCTCTGTGAACAGCCAGCCTCTTTAGCAATGACCTTTTGTGTCTTGCCCTCCTTGTGCAAGGTGTCAATGGTCGTCTTTTGGACAACTGTCAAGTCAGTAGTCTTCCCCATGATTGTGTAGCCTACAGAACTCGACTGAGAGACCATTTAAAGGCTTTTGCAGGTGTTTTGAGTTAATTAGCTGATTAGAGTGTAGCACCAGGTGTCTTCAATATTGAACCTTTTCACAATATTCTAATTTTCCGAGATACTGAATTTGGGACTTTCATTAGTTGTCAGTTATAATCATCAACATTAAAAGAAATAAACATTTGAAATACATCAGTCTGTGTGTAATGAATGAATCTAATATACAAGTTTCACTTTTTGAATGGAATTACTGAAATAAATCAACTTTGTCATGATATTCTAATTTTATGACCAGCACCTGTATAGTAGTTGTAGTACTAGTTGTGTTGTCACGTGCACAGAATACAATGAAATTCTTATTTCCATGTGCAACTAACATGCAACACGTCATCATTCTCATACACCATGATAAACAAGAATTCTACCACCTTTTATTTCTATCCATCTATCTAAAGAGAAGTCAGTCAGTCAGTCATTGTCCAACCCGCTATATCCCAACACAGGGGTCTGCTGGAGCCAATCCCAGCCAACACAGGGCACAAGGCAGGAACAAACCATGGGCAGGACACCAGCCCACCGCAGTAAAGAAAAGATGAAGAGCAAAATAACGACTACCTGCAGGCTTCAGCCTAAGCTGGCCTAAAACGAGGATCTAGCTTTTAAAGTTCCAAATACAATGAAAGTCCCAAAATATACCAACATATCTTACAAGGATGAGAGAAACCGTAAAAATCTGACTTGAACAGACAATTCCCTTTCTATCTATCTATCTATCTATCTATCTATCTAATCCTGCCTACTATACTACTAAAATCTTTCTATCATATTAAGTTCTGCCTTTTCTAAGTATATTTGTATCTCTCTTTTTCATATCTAGTTACATATTATATAGTAGTTGTAGTTCTTGTTATGTTCTCACATGCACAGAATACAATGACATTCTTACTTGCATGTGCAACCAACATGCAACACATCATCATTCTCTGAAACCATGATAAACAAGAATTCTAGTACCTTTCATTTCTGACTATCGATCTATCTATCTATCTATTATGGAAGCCGGCCTCGACCACGAACAGACACCAAGACAGCAATGGCCAAAAACACACACGTTTATTGTGCTCTCTCTGTACAACCACACAGCATAATGCACAAGTCACTGACAGTCCTTATTCTTCTCTTCAGGCCGCCTCCACTCCTCTCTTGTCAAGCTCCGTCACGCTACCTCCCAACTCTGGCTCCCAGAATGAAGTGAGGCAGCCCCTTTTATACAGTACCCGGACGTGTTCCAGGTGCTTCCTGACAAACTTCCTGCAGCACTTTCGGGTGTGGTGGAAGTGCTGCATGAGAACCTGGAAGCACACCATGTGCATGTGTCTTCTGGTTTGGCAGCACTTCCTGTTGTGGCGGAAGTGCTGCAGTCCATGTTTCCTGGAACGTTTGGGCGCCCCCTGGTGGTGCCCACATGCCCCAACAGGGTGGAGCATCCCAGCTCTGATCTTGTGGCTCCCCTGCACCCCAGGGCGGCAGCCCTCTTGCATCCCGGGGTGGATATTGGCACTTTCCCGGTCCTTCCATGTCCCAGGCAACCCGACTGTGCAGCTGTCTATCACACTATCTAATCCTGCTTACTTTATTATGTTATTATATATACAGTCATATGAAAAAGTTTGGGAACCACTCTTAATTCTTTGGATTTTTGTTTCTCATTGGCTGGGCTTTCAAAGTAGCAACTTCCTTTTAATATCTGACATGCCTTATGGAAAAAGTAGTATTGGAGCAGTGACATTAAGTTTATTGGATTAAACAGAAAATATGCAATATGCATCATAGCAAAATTGGACAGGTGCATAAATGTGGGCACCCAACAGAGATATGACATCAATACTTAGTTGAGCCTCCTTTTGTAAATCTAACAGCCTCTAGACGCTGTCCTCCTATAGCCTTTGATGAGTGTCTGGATTCTGGATGGAGGTATTGTTGACCATTCTTCCATACAAAATCTCTCCAGTTCAGTTCAATTTGATGGCTGCCAAGTATGGACAGCCTGCTTCAAATCATCCATAGATTTTCGATGATATTTAAGTCAGGGGACTGTGACGGCCATGCCAGAACATTGTACTTCTCCCTCTACATGAATGCCTTTGTAGATTTCAAACTGTGTTTTGGGTCATTGTCTTGTTGGAATATCCAAAACCTGCATAACTTCAACTTTGTGACTGATGCTTGAACATTATCCTGAAGAATTTGTTGATATTGGGTTGAATTCATGCGACCCTCGACTTTAACAAGGGCCCCAGTCCCTGAACTAGCCACACAGCCCCACAGCATGATGGAACCTCCACTAAATTTGACATTAGGTAGCAGGTGTTTTTCTTGGAATGCTGTGTTCTTCTTCCACCATGCAAAGTGCTTTTTGTTTTGACCATATAACTCATCAGTCCAAAGCACTTTGTTCCAAAAATGAATCTGGTTTGTCTAAATGAGCATTGGCATACAAGAAGCGACTCTGTTTGTGGTGTGAGTGCAGAAAGGGCTTCTTTCTCTTCACCCTGCCATACAGATGTTCTTTGTGCAAATTGCTCTGAATTGTAGAATGATGTACAGATACACCATCTGCAGCAAGATGTTCTTGCAGGTCTTTGGAGGTGATCTGTGGGTTGTCTGTAACCATTCTCACAATCCTGCGCATATGCCGCTCCTGTATTTTTCTTGGTCTGCCAGACCTGCTGGGTTTAACAGCAACTGTGCCTGTGGCCTTCCATTTCCTGATTCCATTCCTTACAGTTGAAACTGACAGTTTAAACCTCTGAGATGGCTTTTTGTAGCCTTCCCCTAAACCAGGAGACTCAACAATCTTTATTTTCAGATCTTTGGAGAGTTGCTTTGAGGATCCCATGCTGTCACTCTTCAGAGGAGAGTCAAACGGAAGCACAACTTGTAATTGACCACCTTAAATACCTTTTCTCATGATTGGACACACCTGTCTATGAAGTTCAAGGCTTAACAAGCTCATCCAACCAATTTGGTGTTGTAAGTAATCAGCATTGAGCAGTGACAGGCATTCAAATCAGCAAAATTACAAGGGGAGCCACATTTGTGCACAGCCAGTTTTTCACATTTGATTTAATTTCATACAACTAAATACTGCTTCACTAAAAATCTTTGTTCGGAAAACACCGCAGTACTCAGATGTTCCTAGGAAATGAAAGACATACCGCTGTTATCTTTTTTGTTGAAAGGAGAGTCAATTATTATGCAGACTGAGAGGAGTTCTCAAACTTTTTCATATGACTGTATATATTTATTTCATATAGTGCTTTTCTCACATGTATATTTATCACTTGTATATTGCCTTTCATATCTATTTAATTTGATAAGCTTTATTAATCCCTGAGGCGAAATGATCTGTTACGTAGTAGTTGTAGTGACAGTACTAATTGTGGTGTCAAATGTATAGATTACAGTGAAGTGTGAAATAATTACTTGCATGTGTGACCAACATCCAACACATCATTATTTTCCGCTAACATGATAAACAATAATTATAGCCCTTTTCATGTCTACATATCTATCAATCAATCATATAGTGCCTTTCAAATTGATCTTATTGTGTTTTCCTATCTTTCTATCATATAGTACACTTTCTATCTATTATGTTCTGCCTTTCCTAAATATATTTTTATCTCTCATAGATTGCCTTTCATATCTATTATATAGTAGTTGAAGTACTGGTACTAGTTATGTTGTCACATGCACAGAGAATGCAGTGTAGTTCTTACTTAGAATGTGTGACAACATGCAAATTGTCATGATTCTCTGACACTATAATAAACAATAATTATAGTCCCTTTCATAGCTATCTATATATCTATCAGATAGTGTTTTTCTTTTGCTGGTGGAAATGTTCTACCAGTTCATAGCGGCCATTGTGTTGTTTTATGCCGAGTCACCAGGGAAAGCAATCTGAGCTCAAAAGACGCACAATGTCTGAACAAACTTATCAGGAAAGCCTGCTTCATTACAGGGTCAACCCTGGACACACTGGAAGCTGTTGTTGAAAAAGCTGATGGTGGCAAAATTGAACGCCAGCATGAAATATCGCCTTCATCCCCGCCAGGCGGCGCTCTCTTGCAGCACTTTTAGCCACAGACTCGTTCCACCAAGGTGGGCTAAGAAACGCCACTGGGGGTCTTTTCTGCCCACTGCTATCAGACAATTCAATGTTTCCACCCCAAGCACTCATATATGAAGTTTATTTTTTAAAGATATTAACTTCATTTGTATGTATTTATTGATTTATCGTTTGATTTACGGATTGGCTGGATTATTTGTCCTGTGAGTCTGTATCCTTCTTTTGTTTTGTTTGTTTGCTTCTGCTGCTGTATGCATCATGGGACTAATAAAGTTTATCTAATAAAGTTTATATAATCTAATTTTTCACTTCTAGAGCATAGAATGTCGGTCCAGTCAGGGGTGTTTAAGAGTCTTGGACCATCTTTAAATAAACGAAATTAAGATGTGAAAGGAATCAAAGTCACGTGGAGGTAATTATCGAGAGAATTTTAAAAAAAAATCCTAATTACGCCACTTACGGTGACCGCATCGGGATTTGAAATCGGGGCTTTGGTGCCATAAGACGACAACACTCGACCAATGATTAACCAAACGCTAACCATTTACAGTATATTATGTGGGAGGAAAGTCATTAGCGAGTCAAGGAGAGGTCTGTTTCATGTGCTGCAGAGCCATCTGGTGGCAGAAAGCTAGAAAGGATTGCAATGGCCAGCGCAGCCGAAAATAACTACTCCGGTCTTGAAAATCTTTTTTTTTTTCTTCACAAAAACAGAGAAAAAAAAATACACACAATATAGTTTACAGTTAAAGTTTCTGTCTGTAAATGAAATTCATTCCTGCAGGGAAAAGTACAATTTAGACAGGAAACGATCGGCCTTTAAAAACACGTCGCGCCTATATGAGAGGAAGACTGGAGGGTTCTTGTAGCCTGACGTCACAAAAAGTCAATTGTCACACCCTCTTAACCCTCATGTCCACCCCCATCGTGGGCTGATGGCGTTGGAATCGACGAGCGTATGCGCGCGCGTGTGTCTTATATGCGGTCAGCCGGCAGCTCCTTCAGGGTTCTTTCCTGTCTTTCAGTCTGCGGCACCATTAGAGACCCCGCTGTTCCGGGTCCACGCAACTTCGAAATAAAGAACGGGTTCGAATGTGGATGGGGTGTTTTGTCCATTCAATGATAACGGGCCCCAAGTTAACAGTGGTAATTGCGGATAGCGCTTTTGAGTACTGAGAAAAGCGCAAAATAAATTAAATTATTAATTACGGACTTATTGGTTATTTAGTAAAATATTTACTTTCTATTGTGTATAACATTCTGGAGGGCGGTCATTTCTTGATGCCCGAGCAGGTGCGGGACAGTGGCCGGACAACAGCGTTAACCTCTGGCATCCGATAAGATCTGATATTAATTAAAATCAGAGGATAGTAGCAATATTCACATATGCGTATCATTACTAAGTCCTTGTGGCTGGACAAAGATTCATGCGCTGCGGTGCAGTCGCGCTATTCACTGCACCACCGAGCTTTCCGTGCACGATTACGTCGTCTAACTCAAGCTAAACCAGCGAAAGGAGAGAACCAAATCTTTACAAACACTCACCTTGTAATCGTTGCATTACAGTTCGGCTACTTTGTGTGACTTTGGGACAGAGAATTATTAGGTCGAGATATTTAAATAAAGTTCACAATATGAAAAACTCGATTCCGTAAGCTTTAAAGTCAACTCACAAAAATGGCCATCGATTATATAATTTCAATACTTACAGACTGTTATATTCATATAGCGCCTTTCTACAGTCTTAATACTAACGGTTCATTAATGGCGCTTTACTGAGTTATGTGGTTGCTCGTAGTACCAACTGCTTGACAAAGATCAGTTTCATTTTGGGAAGGGGTCTTAGGGCTTTGAAAAGGTTTCTAATAACGCGCATAAAACGGGAACCTGTAATGTATGGTAGTCAGCTTAGCATGATGCAACAGATTGGGGAAAACCCGAATTTAGCCCGTGTAATTATATACAGCGAGAGAACTTTTAAAATCGGGAACCCATTGGCATTTTATAAATCTGTTATCTATTCCTGATTGTTTGTTGAACCTTTTGCGGATCTAAACAAAACGTTCTTACTGTTAGCCCAGTAAGGAGTAGCAAGAATCTTAGCAAGAAAACCACATTCTGAGCACATCTCACCAATCTGAGTGTCGCTCCATTACCTGTGCCTTTTACAATTGACTTTAAAATACTACTAATGGTAATTAAAATCGAGAGGAGTCAGATGAGGTGGCTCGGGCATCTGATCAGGATGCCTCCTGGATGCCTCCCTGGTGAGGTGTTCCGGGCATGTCTAACCGGGAGGAGGCCCCGGGGAAGACCCAGGACACGCTGGAGGGGACTATGTCTCCCGGCTGGCCTGGGAACGCCTTGGGATTCTCCCGGAAGAGCTAGAAGAAGTGGCCGGGGTAAGGGAAGCCTGGGCATCTCTGCTCAAGCTGCTGCCCCCGCGACCCGACCTCGGATAAGCGGAAGAGGATGGATGGATGATGGTAATTAAAATTTAAAATAATCGTACCCCTTCATATATTTTGGAGTGCCTGTTTACCTACGTTACAAATGTGAACCTTAGAACTTTTAAGAACGGTCTTTCTTGCTTGTTTATTGGTCCAAGAGCCAAGTGGTACAATGGCCTTTTGCGATTATTCACCAAGAATCTGGAATACGCAGCCAACAGAGAGAGATACGCCAGGTTAATGCTGTGGGTCATTTTTCCAAAAAATAAAAAACTAAAAAAAAAAACAAACTTGTAAACTTTTTTTTTTTAATTTGACCTTTTGGTAACTACATTTTAGTGCCACCCTTAATAAATTAGATAAAATTATACTCTAAAATGAACCTGCAATCTTTATTCCGCTTCTTCCGTATAGTGCTCTATTCCATCGCCACCTGTGATGTTTGAATGAAAGCGGACACCCTCACCTCGTATTAAGTTACATTCAATCGGGGTATCAAATACAAGCCTAAAAACGGGTTTTCCTATTGCTGATAAGCTGCGTTAAACTATAAGAGTGAGGACCTGTGTTAGGTGACAACATGTAATCCTTTTTTAAAAGCAACACCACTTTACAACAGTTCAACCACTCTAAATTATAAGATGTATGATGACGTTCCACAGCTGGGTAGGAACATCGGAGTATAATGCAGAAACCTTTAGTTACAATCCGAGTTGATTTTAAGAGGCGTGTGTGACCCATTCGTGCTCCTTACCACGTAGATACCCGGAAACTGCGGAGAACTTCCAGCGTTGGACAGATCAGTGTCCTAACAGCAGGGAGGGCAGGACTTCATTCAAAACGCCAGGTTGGAAGCTCAATTCTCGCCTTCTTGACTGGGTCACGTAACCCTTCCGTGCTCGAATTGACTGAAATATGTACAATTACAACACATATTACTCTCTTGGTAATGGTTTCCACTAAATTAAGTGGTGTTGTTAAAAGTTGCTCTTTAATAGACCTATAAAGCGCCTTACTGTGGCGTCCAGATCAGGAAGCTTCTGTGTTAAATAAAGAATATGCTTACTGGATTGGCCCCCAAATCGCTCTTAGATTTGTTCATCTTTGGTATTTCTACTCTGAACAGCTGCACAATTCTGCCAGCCAAGTCTGCCGTGTAGATCAACGCTGAAAACTTGGCCCGTCTATCTCCATTTTGCTTTACAATTGCTGTTCTGACATTTGATTGTCCGTTTAATCCTATTAGCAATTGTCCTTATAGATAGATAGATAGATAGATAGATAGATAGATAGATAGATAGATACTTTATTAATCCCAATGGGAAATTCACATTCTTCAGCAGCAGCATACTGATACAATAAATAATATTAAATTAAAGAATGATAATAATGTATAATGTTAACGTTTACCCCCCCGGATGGAATTAAAGAGTCGCATAGTTTGGGGGAGAAACGATCTCCTCAATCTGTCAGTGGAGCAGGACAGTAACAGCAGTCTGTCGCTGAAGCTGCTCTTCTGTCTGGAGATGATCCTATTAGATAGATAGATAGATAGATAGATAGATAGATAGATAGATAGATAGATAGATAGATAGATAGATAGATAGATAGATATTAAGTGGATGCAGTGTGTTTTATGTACAGTGGTGTGAAAAACTATTTGCCCCCTTCCTGATTTCTTATTCTTTTGCATGTTTGTCACACAAAATGTTTCTGATCATCAAACACATTTAACCATTAGTCAAATATAACACAAGTAAACACAAAATGCAGTTTTTAAATGATGGTGTTTATTATTTAGGGAGAAAAAAAATCCAAACCTACATGGCCCTGTGTGAAAAAGTAATTGCCCCCTTGTTAAAAAATAACCTAACTGTGGTGTATCACACCTGAGTTCAATTTCCGTAGCCACCCCCAGGCCTGATTACTGCCACACCTGTTTCAATCAAGAAATCACTTAAATAGGAGCTGCCTGACACAGAGAAGTAGACTAAAAGCACCTCAAAAGCTAGACATCATGCCAAGATCCAAAGAAATTCAGGAACAAATGAGAACAGAAGTAATTGAGATCTATCAGTCTGGTAAAGGTTATAAAGCCATTTCTAAAGCTTTGGGACTCCAGCGAACCACAGTGAGAGCCATTATCCACAAATGGCAAAAACATGGAACAGTGGTGAACCTTCCCAGGAGTGGCCGGCCGACCAAAATTACCCCAAGAGCGCAGAGACGACTCATCCGAGAGGTCACAAAAGACCCCAGGACAACGTCTAAAGAACTGCAGGCCTCACTTGCCTCAATTAAGGTCAGTGTTCACGACTCCACCATAAGAAAGAGACTGGCAAAAACGGCCTGCATGGCAGATTTCCAAGACGCAAACCACTGTTAAGCAAAAAGAACATTAGGGCTCGTCTCAATTTTGCTAAGAAACATCTCAATGATTGCCAAGACTTTTGGGAAAATACCTTGTGGACTGATGAGTCAAAAGTTGAACTTTTTGGAAGGCAAATGTCCCGTTACATCTGGCGTAAAAGGAACACAGCATTTCAGAAAAAGAACATCATACCAACAGTAAAATATGGTGGTGGTAGTGTGATGGTCTGGGGTTGTTTTGCTGCTTCAGGACCTGGAAGGCTTGCTGTGATAGATGGAACCATGAATTCTACTGTCTACCAAAAAATCCTGAAGGAGAATATCCGGCCATCTGTTCGTCAACTCAAGCTGAAGCGATCTTGGGTGGTGCAACAGGACAATGACCCAAAACACACCAGCAAATCCACCTCTGAATGGCTGAAGAAAAACAAAATGAAGACTTTGGAGTGGCCTAGTCAAAGTCCTGACCTGAATCCAATTGAGATGCTATGGCATGACCTTAAAAAAGCGGTCCATGCTAGAAAACCCTCAAATAAAGCTGAATTACAACAATTTTGCAAAGATGAGTGGGCCAAAATTCCTCCAGAGCGCTGTAAAACACTCATTGCAAGTTATCGCAAACGCTTGATTGCAGTTATTGCTGCTAAGGGTGGCCCAACCAGTTATAGGTTCAGGGGGCAATTACTTTTTCACATGTAGGTTTGGATTTTTTTTTCTCATTATGTTACTAAGTTAACTTCCAGCAGAAATTATCTACAATGTTTTACTTTATTATTGCCAATGAAAGCTTGTAATGTTACTGATTTGGATTAAATCTTATTTTTTTCAATGCTATTTCTTGACGCTTCTGCATTTTCTTAGCCCTTTATGCATCCCCAAAGGGTAGTTATCTGTTATGAGTCACCTGAATTAATAGCTATTAATATTTATGTAAAATACTATTTATTGCATATGTGAATATTTTTCTTTGTGACATTAACTCCACCAAAATACCACCTATTTCCAAATAGGTAATAAAACAGCAGTTCTGTATTCTAATAAAAAAACTTAAGGATAAAAAAAAATTATACATGCAAAACATTTTATGTCATGTCCTGTTCTCACCTAAAGACAAACAAAATACTATTTAGAATAAACTTTACATAGCCTCACCTGCTTTCACGGTCATTTGAATTCAGCTGTCAGGGAAAAGCAACACTCTTTAAAAATAGTCAATTAAAGCCAAAGGCTGTGATTTTAAGCTGCCATTTTGTTATTTTAAGCAGCAGCAGCAGCAGCAGCAGCAGCTCACTGCACCTCAGACTGTATCTGTGTGCCGTTTATTTTTTCTGACCCTGCTTCGGTTTTCCTCCAGCTGCTTTTTCTTCCACATCCACAAACACTTGCAGGTCAGCTTAACTGGCAGTTCCCACATCGGCCCCCTCCCATGTAAGTGCCAGTTTAGTGTTTGCATTTTCTGCCCTGTATCTAGTACTGCCAGGACAGGTTCCAGCACCACGTGACCCTAAATGAGATAAGGGAAGTAGTGATGGCATGACATGGCAGACAAATGATGCTGCCTACGGTTTAGCGTCACACAGCACTGCATATATTAACAAGCACACTTTCTGAAAAGTTAATGTTAACAATCTCAAATTTTTATTGAATACCCTTAAGTAATGTAAAATCAATGATATAGGTACAGAATTGGACACAAATATATGTTGCTATCGATTGCTTTCTAGGCTCAATTGGAATGTATTTTCTTTGTCGCTGATTGAGGTGTAACGCTTGTTGTCCAGGGATAGCCCTGCACTGTACCAGCACCGTATTCATTCACAGCCCTGCATTCAATGGTTCAGTACAACTGCAATACATCAGGAGGTTTCACATACTGGGCAAATATATTAAAAAAAGAAAACTAAACTGCCAATACACGAGTGTAGTATACAAACAAGGGTTCTCACTCTCAGTCCTGGAGGGTCAAAGGGAGTGGAAATTTTCACTCCACTATTTCCTTGCTGCCAACTAAAACTGGTATTTACTTCTACAGCTTTAGAGTGGTCCCATCTTGTCACATCAGTTCTTTCTAATATGGTAGATCTGACCATGTCCAAACACTTTTTGGTCTAGAGTGGAATAATAATACAGTTCCCCCGCCCTTTCTAAATATTTAACTAAAGGAGTCAACACATTATGAACAAGGGACCAAGTCAGGCATTTGAGCTACCTTCTGCCTCTTATTGGTAACTGGTGAAGAAAACAAGAAGCAATGAAAGTTACAACTCCAACTGCTGACAAGACAAAAAAAAAAAATTACAGCAAAAAATTAAACTAAAAAATATGTTGACTGCTAATTGTGAAACTGTCTGGAATGAAACAAACTAACACAAAAAGCAGCCCTCCACAATGAAGATTAAGAACCTCAAGTATACACATTCAACAAATTAACTTGTTTTTGATGTCATTTATTGCATTTTCAGAACTTTGAAAGTCATATTGCTTATCAATACCCTAATTTTGAACAAACGTTTTAGGATTACCTCACATTATCTCTCTTCTGTAAACTCGAGAAAGGTGACTAATGGTGTTTAGAAAAGGAAAGTCTATGTATAGGACAACTTAAACCAAGATAACAAAAATGACATATACCGTAGAGAGTAAGATAAAGAGTGGGGGGAAAAAAAAAAAAAAAGATTAAGGAATTAATTTTCTTATATTTGGTGCCCAGTCAACAGATATTATGAGGACTTAATGTACACAACCAACATAAATTAAAATAATTAAAAACTCCTAAGAAAAGAGCCCACAACAAATATTTTCACCTTTTCTTTAAAAAAAAAAAATGTATTTTCTATTAACAACACTAATGCAAGTTTTGTACTCAATTGTTCACACATTATACATGATGTAATCAGTAAATAAGACGTTTTGCATACAACATTTGTAACTAAATGAAAAAGGAAGTGTCAGGTAAGACAAACGTGTGTATGAATCATTCCAGAGGTGATGATGGAGCATAGCACACAAAAAATAAAAAATCCCTTTGTGCATCATGCAAATCTTACTCAATTAAAGGGGTACGTAATGGCCACAGGCTGTCAGTATTTTGACTTTTCCTACGTAACTAAACAAACAGTGCTAATTAAAAAAAAAATAAAATCATGTAAACCAAGATAGAGCCCAGAGTTAACTCAAAACCTGGGCATTCACATGTAAACAGAACATCGCATTTGCACAATTTTGCTCCAAATATTTGAAGATAATGATCTTTAAAAAAAAAAAAAAGTTCCATTATTCATATAACACAACAGAAGGACTAAATTAATGGCCGTAATATGACTGATCTGCAGCACAAAGCATACAAATCATTTTGCAGGGCTGCTCTGAACAAGAATGTCACGTTTAGTGTGTTAGTTTAAAATTTTAAAAACCTGAAATTAATCCATTAAAGTGAATAAAAAAATCCCCAAACACAGTTTGGTCTATAAAAAAAAAAAAAAAAAAAGTACAAGTAGTTTAAATGTCAAGTGTAAACACCTTTCAATTCTCCATTTGGAATTACCACAGAATATTTCTGTCTTTAAGATGTTTTGCACAATAAATTTGAACATAACCAGGATCTCTTCACTTGCAAAGAGCTGAAAGACAATCTGACTTTTTAATATTTATATTTTAAAAAGTTACAAAACTAACCTTCCTCCGATAAGAATGTTATATAAAGATAACTCCCTTCAAAATAGTCTAAAAAATTCATTTCATAGAGGTGGTGTCACTCTCCTTAAATGCCACAGATACAGTTTTAAAACTTTATATATATATATATTTTTTTTTTAAGAAATGCGGCTAACATTCTGTTAAGTTAAAATGTGAAAAGAAAAGAAGTTTGCTCTTAGGTTTCATCACATATCATATAGGCCACTACTGTACAAAACAGTACAAAACAGAGAATTTAGCAATGTTTTAAATATCTCATTTCTTAGAAAGAGAAAAAAACAGCTGCCATTGAAATCCATAATGTAAAACGATAAGGAACAATACATACAAAAAAAAAAAAAATGCTTGTCTATAGACAGTTAATTTGAAAATGTTTTACAGTTCAAGGGGAGTCTCGGACAATCACCACCACAAGATGCTCCTCTTCCAACTTGCCCAAAGTCCTAAGAGCCCCCTGAAGATAGTGCTGGGTGAAGTCGCAAGGAGGAAATGCATACAGCATCCCAGTAAACGCCTTGTCCTTTCCACCGCCTAATGGCAAGCTAATTACACCAGCGGATTGCTTCTGCTTCAAGTATGATACCAAGTTTCTTAGAAGCCTCTTGTGAAGTCCTGGTTCAGGCGGTGCTGCTTCTTTTCCCTGAGGAGCTTGAACTGCAAGAAGAACTGCATACCCATCTGGGCTTCCTTGTTTAATCCGCCGGCTGACTTCATCCAACTTAGGCTGGTCAAGACGCAAGCGCTGGGCAATTTTAAACTGTGTAATTTTGCCACCAGCCACAGAATCCTTTAATAAACTATTGACAACTGCAGACCCACCTTCCAGAAGGTGCATATCTGTAGGAAAACAGCTGTTCTTTAGTACCAAGACCCCATGCCAAACCAGCTGCAAAGTCTGGGCATATTCTAATAATGTGTTTGGCTTTTTGGACTCTGCTTTCCCATCCTCTGCTTTTGCCTCTTCAGACTCTGCATTTCTATGGTTCTGATCTGCATCCTTTTTCTTTGCTGATGGTGAGTCAAGTACACCACTATTGGTTTTGTCCTCTGCTGCACAAGGACGACCATCAGGAGTTGCACTGTTGATGTCACGGGTGTCAGCAACAATGTCCGTGAACCGGCCATCCTTCCAAACTCTATCTGGACTGCGTTCTGGGGATGAGCCCCGTGTTTTAGGTCGCCCCCGTTCTTCATATGCCCGTTCAGTTGAGAGGCTCCTGCGCTTTCGGCGGTCGTCCCAAGGTTTAGCAGCAGTCCTCTCATTTTCTCTATCACCTGTCCACCGCTCTTTGCTTCGACTGCGAACCAAACCTCGTCCAATACCATCCACATTATTCCTGCGGTCTAAACTTTTTGAGTGACCTGTCCAGCTGCCCTCAGGGAACCCCCTTTCTCTGTCTGGGTAAACGGAATGAGGTGGTGTCCTATCTCTTGCTCGTAACTCTCGCTCCAAACCACGGTAGCCATCTGCAAGCAAATCATACTGAACAGGCAAAGGACCTGGAGGCTGGTATTGCTGTGGATAGGTGCGTGCACCGACTTCATTGGCAAAATCGACCCGTAGTCTTCTGTTAGGCCCCCCAAGAGGGAAGCCACGCATCTGGGCACAAGCTGTCTGGGATGCAGCCAAGCTTTCATACTGGATGTACGCAAAGCTATCTCCTTTGCCATAATCAATGGTCTTGATGCTGCCAAAGCGGTCAAATTCACGTGCCAAAGCCGCTAATGAGGTATTTGGTCCCAGACCCCCAACCCAAAGCCGGGTTGTGGGATTGGCTTTGCCATAGCCGATTTTCACAACGTTGCGGCCAATTACGCGACCAGACATGGCAACTTTAGCTCTGTGAGCCATATCCAAATTATGAAATTTAAGAAAAGCATAAGCACCTCCTTGTGCCCGGGCAGGGCGTTTGATTACCACCTCTTCAATCAATCCATATTTATCAAAAGCCCTTCTAAGCTCCGACTCTGTCACATTGTGATCCAGGTTGCCAATAAATAAATTGCTGGTCGCTCTCTGGTCATCCTCAGGCAATAAATCCTCTTCTGGCATCTGGAAAGAGTAAGACCTCCCCCCTTCATCAAAAAGACCAACATACTCCAAAGCTCGCTCTCTGTCTCTAAGTCCTAAGGCCTCAAGTGCGTAATGCCGGGGCCTCTGCTCTCTCAAATTGCTGGACCCCGGTGATAAGGACCTTTGTCTGTAGGGGTAGCTGGCGTGAAGCGGCACATAGCTGACATCGGGTGGAGTGCAGCTGCGCCTCCTGGGATAGACAGGTTCAACTTTAAGAGGGCGATCGTATAAAACTAACCTGCCTTTGGCGTGCCTTGCCTCCTTGGCGTCGTCGGGGTGTCTGAAATTTACGTAAGCCACTCTACCAAGTTCAGGGGTGTGGGATAACTTGACACTGACATCTCCAAACTTTTTAAACTCGTGGAACAGTCCATCTTCCACATCCTCGTCTGAAAGCTGAGAGCCCAGATTGCTTATGAGCAGAGTCTTGTACTCCACGCTGCTGTTGCTGCTGCTGCTGTTTGCCCGGCCTCCGCTGCTCCCAAGATCGGGCGCCGTCTTACTTTTTGGAACGGTACCTGTAGTCCTGAGCGGCTGGCGGCTGTTAACGCCAATATCGTGGTGGTGCGCTCGATGGTGGGCCTCCTCTCGTGTCCGGCTGCTACTGTTGGACTTCTCCCTCTCTCTGCTCCGGCTACGGGCCTGGTGTTTGTGGTAATTCCTACTTTCCGATGTTAGCGAGGCTGCAGCTGTGCCATCCTCTTTTCGGCTGCTTTCTCGATCCCGGTCCCTCTCACGGATTCTTTTGGCCGTAGCTCTTCCAGGACTGGAGTCTCGCTCACCCTGCCGTTTCATGCTTCGATTATGCCGAAACTTTTTTTGCGCTCTTGCAGCAATGAATTCTACGCGTCTGTATGTGCACTACACTTAAAAAAAAAAGTAAAATGCAAAACAATACGCGCACATGCACAGTCAATCTGACAAGAAATGCATTTCGTCATAGACCAAGCAAAAATTAAAAAAAAACGGGTTAAAATAAACCAGCATCATACAACCTGCTTCTTAACCGCCATCTTGGACAAAAGGAATGTGCGCGCTCCTTGAGGGGCGGGACCAGCGTATGGCTAGGCGCAGCTCGTTAGATGATGTTACACGTACGTAAGCACGCAGGCGAGCCCGCACGCACGGACGCCTAGTTTGGGTGTCTTGGAAACACATTCGGACTGTTTCTTAGGTCTCGCAGAAGGATGCTGCGAGGTAAGGAAGGGATATAGCCGAAAGTAACTTATAACTTCAGATAAAGAGCTTGCTTATTATTTCTAATTAATAATTGAAGAAAAATTTGTATTTGTAAAAACATTAAAATAATTTAACGACTGTATTTTATGAAGGTTTCGTAACCGGTACACCGTTATTGGAGACATTACACACTGAGAACAAATGAACCAATGGGAATGTTGACTTTATTTATCTAATTCAAGTTCATTTAACTTAAAATGATCATGTTTGCGGGTATTAAGTAGCTGTTTGTCGTTACATTAACATAAATGAACACAAATGAAACAAAGGCATCAGATAATTTTCCTTTAATCAGAGTTATAAATCCGCTTCGGGATCTGTTGTTATTATTCACATTTTTTATGTTAATCTTATTTGAAATTAACCTTTTTATACGAAAAACATGGTACGTCCATTTTTACTATACACGGTTTCTTTAAGGTGGTTTAACTTAAAATCAATTTTTATGCACATGAATATCGCATGTTTTTACAAAGTGTTGCACAAATGCAATGCATTTTATTATTACAAATGTTTGTGATGCGCCATCGTTTGGAATGACAAAGACAGCGACCGGGCAGACACATAGGCTTTTAATTAAGGTGGATTTTACGATGCCTCATGAGTGCAAGTGTTCCGGGTATAAATACTTTAAAATCACAGTAAAAGCACAGTAAGCTGAGATTTTTCAACACTTTGGAAGTTGCCGTCTTGTCCCCAGAAGCTATTCGCTTGTTTGCTCAGGTGTGCTGTTTTCTGGTTTAAAACACTGTGAAAATGTCCCCAAAGAAACTACAAAACACAATTTTCTACATCTGGTATGATAAAGCCCTCGTAAATAAACTCTACATGAAACGTTATATGACCGCAAGTAAGCATTGTATTTTGTTTTTGCAATGTCAATATCATCAAAGACGATTAAGTAAGACCCATGATGACATTAAGCTCTCGGCGTATAGAGAGTTGTTCCAATAATTACTGCGATAGATGTCGCGCCTGCACCGAACCCTGTATTGCCCGACATGATAAAATAAAGCAAAGGTTAATTACTTTTATATACAAATCTGCAATAGGAATCTCACAGCGCGCACTCTTTGCATGTTAACTTACCCTGTTCAAACCTGAAACCCCGGATATTAGGTCTTAATAAAATCTGGGTGTGTGCCATCTCTTACTATTTTTAAAATGGATAAAAGGACGTACCGATATTCATACTGGGGTATCACTCGTAAAATCATCAGCTAAATGACCTACAAAACAATTCATAAGTAATATTGCCTTATTCTATTACAGTACCCCGAATCTAAATCTTATGAATAAGCATATTGGGTATAAGCATCCGCTGCAGAGGACAGTCTTCAGAGGCGCTTCTTTAAAAAGCAAGGGGCTATGCAGAAGGGAAGAAGGTGGGCAGCTTGTTCCACCAGGCAAAGCGATTATCAGTTACTACTGCTCAGAAATGCCACTTACATTTAACAGCCTTACCAGTTCCGCTTTGGTGATAGTTGTTTATTTCAGTCTCGTCAAGACAGCCTGTGTGTGTGTGTGTGAAAACAGTAGGGCATTTCTAATTTCGTGAAGAAAACTACCATTCCCACCCCAAAAAATGTCCATGATTTGCATCAGCTCAAATCCATTATGTACAACACTGAAACGTGTCATGTTTTTGAAGGTTGTTCAGATATATTAAAAAGTCCCCATTGTAAAATGGTAACCTTTATCAGGACATGCCGAAATGCCTGACCGGGGTCTGAATGATTGTTCATTCAGGAAAGGACATGAGATTTTCAACATTTTTTTTTTTTTAATTTTGTCAGCTTCTTAGATAGTGCAGTTGTTGTCAACAATTGACAGGACAGTTAAGGACTTTTCAATTTATGACTGGATGCTCTTCTCCTCTATTGGGACAGCAAAGCACTAATCCTTCCCACCAAGGGCCTCATGTATAAACGGTGCGTACGCACAGAAATGTTGCGTACGAACGTTTCCACGCTCAAATCGCGATGTATAAAACCTAAACTTGGCGTAAAGCCACGCACATTTCCACGGTAACTCATTCCTTGGCGTACGCAATTTATCCGCCCGGTTTTGCAGACTGGCGGCACCCAGCGTCAAAGCAGTGCTACTGTTCCTGTGTGATCACCCTTTCATTCTTAAATCCACATTCCTGGCGCGGCTTTATAAATACACTGAAATTAACTGCATATTGTTTATTAGTGTAATGCATCTGATTGTAATTAACCTGTAGCAATATAATGGTCCAGGGAATAGCCATAGTATTACAAATACCATAACTGCTTTAGCGTTGTAACTCTCACTGCATGTTCTTTCAGCTGATCCCGTTAAGGGTTGCCGCAGCAGATCATCTTTTTCCACATTACTCTCACTGCACCACTCGGAGTATTTATATCACTGTATCTGAGTGGGGAATCACAGCAGCAGCTGATTGGAAAGAGAATTATCGGTACACAGCATGTAGCAGATGCTGCCTGAGCCACAGCAAACGCTTTAGTCCCTGTACGGACTTCGCGGTTTAGAAACAGTTTCATCCCAAGAACTCTAAACACACTAAATCAGTCCATCAAGTGCTCCTTGTAGAAATATTTAGACTTATAAGTACAATTACCCCACTGTAAACTTGCACTACAGTTATAATATTGCACAACCTGCGCCACTTTATAAAGCGCGTATTTACATGTGATGACGGTATTCATTTCTAAGACGAAATGCAGCAAAACATGTTGATTATATTATACAGATAAAACTTTAACTTCATTTAAATAATCTGTATTGTTTATAATTAAACATGTGAGGACACGGTGCCGCAGCGCTAGCTAGTTCAGTAATTGTTCCTGCCTTGCGCTGTATTCTTGCTGGTGCTGACGCGACACTGGAAAGATAGACGGATATAATAATTAAAGACATACTACTAAGATATTTCAATGTTCCTTAAAAGTTTTGAAGAATCGAAGTTCTAAGCTTACAGATGGCTTCACGTCTATTACATAGCTTATTGTGTGGCGATTGAGTTTTTGGAGAAAGAAAAGTAAGGACAGGAATTGGAGGTTAGTACGTTTGAAAGAGACAGTACTGCTGTGATAAATTATTTAATTGAAGGTTGCGCATGGCGCAGCAAGCCTCTTGCGTGAGACATGAACAAGCACTGCGCCACCGTGTTCCCATGTTTAATAACATGCTTTCATTCCTATCATCATGAAAAAGATATCACGTATACATCTCAGTATTTTAATTATTCAGAGAGCTGTAATATCACAAATGTAATGGATTCTGTGTCCTGTCGGAGAAAGAGAAAGCCCGTTTAAAAAGCAGGTAGTGATTCATACACATAGAGCACATAGAAGATCAAATACAGAACAAAGCATTTAACATGCCACTTTAGTTACAATGGGATTTGAGAAACTAGTAAATTAAACGAATTTAAGATGAAGTTTATGATGTTCTACTTTAATGGCAAAATAAACTACGTGATTAAAGTGGAAATTTCGAGATTAAAGTTGACATTTTGTGCTTTTTCCCCACTGTGTGCCTTTTTTTTTGTCTGTACCCTAATAAGCTTTCATATGACACTCAGACGGTGGGCTACGACTCGCTTTTTCACGGCGACTTTGATATGTGATTTCTTTTTTATTTCGGGCACTGTGCGACTTTGTGAAGTTGAGCCTTCGAGTTTCTCCGACACTCTGTCACTCGATCAGCTTCCTTTTGTTGATTATACCACTGTTTAAACCAACAAATAGTACGTTTTTCCTTTGCCTCCACTTGGTATTCGCTGAAATTCTTATATTTTCTCCCGTGCTTTTCCCATTGTCTTTTCACAGAAGGCTATTTATATTGATTTGCATATTCAAAGAGGCGTAATTCTGGGAGGAGTTGTGACGGGACAGAAGGCGCGTGCACGTGCGTTACTTTTCACGCAAATCGGGATTTATGTAGTAGAAGAACGTGAAAGTATGCGTGCGCACAGATTCCTGCATCTGGATTTTTCTGTGCGTACGCACAATCCCGCTTTTGTGCTTACGCCATGTTATAGTGTGAGTTCTACGCACGGCGTTATACATGAGGCCCCTGCTCTTTATGCTGGTTAGTTTCAGAGGACTGGTTGCCTCAGTATCTGGACTTCATCAATCCTTTCTTTCTGGAACAGGTAAATCCTGAGCCTGTGTTAGGATTAACAAATTGCATATCTTTGGCCTTATGGATCACATAATTCTGGTTTAACCTGTTCCAGAAATGCACGTTTGGTTTAATCCAGGCTTTCTGAAACAGAATGAGACGGATTGCTGAATCCCGATTTACTTTAACCAATTTTGCACTAATCCTGCTTTCAGACCCCAGCTCATCACAGCACAATTACACACACTGTGGAAAATTCAGAGTTAACAATTAAACTAACAAGTCTTTGGGTATAATACTTTATAAAAGTCCATTTCCCAAGGTCACTATAAGAGGAGTCTTCTGCCCATTCATCTTTAACACGTGCGCACAATATGCCCATCAGTTAGCTCAATCATTTCAAAAACTGTTTTAATGGTCAATAGAAACTGGTGTCATGTCCATCATTGGGAATAGAGCAGTGTGTTCCTGAAAAACTGCCTGAAATTAAACAGGATTTTAGATATATACAGATTAAAGTATTTACTGTCATAGCAACCTAATTCTTTGTCTTAATTTATGCACTTTCAGCTGTAAAGCAGTTGATAAAAGTTGAGACCATTCTCTGATAAAAGTTTACCAGGAACTTTTGTCTCCAACTCCAGGCTAATTGCTCCAAGACAAGCTTTGCCAAGAGGTTCGTTCATAATTTCACAAGATACATTATTTCTCATTGTGTTTAATAATCACAGAAACGAAAAAAAAAAAAGCAAAAAAACTGCTGCAATAGAAAATTAAGGGTCTGTAGTTCTGAGATCCCCCCCAACCCAAAGAAACACACACGTAAATCAGGGAAGAAATATAGTTTAAGTAATTGATGTGTGCGTTTTTGGGTTTTTTCTTTTTGGAGTGGATGGAGTTTCACATGACTTTCACAAAGCTCACACAGGCCAAAAAGACTTTGGGTGAATGATGTTACACAGTGACCCCAGAAGGGTGGCCAAGTAGAGCTACCACTATCCACTCAAGTGTTCAAAAGAAACACACCCTTGCTACTTTAAGTAAGGCATGTATAAACACAGCAACACGTCTGATGTACAAAAACAGGCATCCCTGTTATTAAAAAGACTTTTAATATTTTATCAAGTTTAGCAACAAGGCATTAGCATTTTGAAACGTCCCTTACACAGTTTAAACAAAATGCTGAGATGGACAAAAACAGTGTGGTTACAGAAGTTCGATGTACCATTGTAAAAAAGTTTAGATGAAAAACTTCTGGCCAAGAGGAATTTGCTCTCCACATCGGCTTTCATGTGTAGAATCCTATTTTATCCTTTTATCAGATGTGTAGGCAAGGGGAACTGGGAGAGTGTGTGGGTGCGTATTGTACGATTAATAAAGTATCTATCTATCTAGTCGGCCTTCCAATGGACTAACACACTTGGGTCTTAGCTGCCAAGGCAGGCTATGGTTTCCCACAAGCCTGAATTGGATTAAGTACTTTTGAAAATGTCAAGAGGCACACACATTAAAAAGACAGTTAATTGTCCAGACCTTGCTGAACTACAAGACAAGTCACTGCTCAATGCTGTAAATTCGTATTCATTGTACTTTAAAAAATAAACCTTCCATGTCTAAGGCACCCAACCCCACAACTTAAAGAAATCTGCAAAGGAATCAGTTTAATCATGTGCAAATAGTTTTTTTTTTTTTTTTTTAAATGCAAATGTACTTGTGTCAACATGTTTACTCGACTAAATAAACTAGACTTTACTGAATGACCAAACGTGGTCCCCTGGCATCATTTGCAATTGTGTCGAGAGTCTCAAATGTAGGACTAAATATAGGTAACAAGGCATTAACTTTATCCAAGGAAATCTTTCTGTAAACCCTCTCCACCAATCATAGTGTTTACAAATATACAAGTAATACTGAAGGTATACCTCCATGCAGAGTAACAATATAATGAAACTAGTATGCTACAAAAGCCTAAATTAAATTCACTTATGATAATTAAGACTGTCCATTATCATTGAACCAATCATAGTTTTTCACAGGAATGTCATTAAGGGATATAGAATCTATTGCTTTGATTGCATGTGAATTGCAGGCTGCATCACACAATCTTCAAAACGGTTTACTGGAACTCAAGTATTTAATCTTAAATGGGTCTACTGAACAAGTGTGGCCGAAACAAAATACACACAGAAATTATCCCCCCAGCAAGTATGACCAAACAATAATCCCCTTAAACTTGACTTAGTCCATTACAACTCACCTTTGTTCTTGCACCCCAAGTTGGTAGAATTGGCAAAGCAGAACTTAGAATGAAATTGGCCCATTTAGTTGCCCAGAGATCTTGCACAGAAATCTTCAATAATGTATTGAAGAATTTTACCAAAGTGTGTCCATCACTCTGGCTAAAATAAATTGTATTGCCTACCCAATATAGCTGTCTTTAAATCTATAAAGACTGAAAACGTACCTACAGTATACTTACAAAAAAGGCTGCACAACTCAAGGACATTTTCTGTCTTAAATCAATAAACATTGTCACTAGACAGCTTCCTTTACAAGTATTTAATAAAAAAATACCCAGGAAATAGGCAGTACAATTACTAAACACATTAAGCCCATTTTTTTTTTCTCTCTTGCTCTGTTTTTTTTTTTTTTATATAAACCAAATCTCAAAGGAAACATGGCCCGTAATAAGTTATAAAAATCAGCACTTCAGATACTATGGCAACATACAGTCTGGATTAAATGACAAGTGCTTTAAAGCACCAAGTCTTTGAAAAATGTAGAAATCAAAGGTCCGTCCGTGCACTGGCCGCACTGGGAGCATACTGCGGCATCAGTTCATTGATCCTGCGTATGAAGTCAGATTTTTCAGCACATCCCTTGCAGGATTCTCCCCACTCTTCTAGGATTTTCTTCAGGTCTTTAACTTTTAATTTTTTCAGGTCCACTGTGCTAAGGTCAACTTGTTTATCTGAGTAAAGAACAGAAAATATAAATTAGACTATTAGACTAAGAATATGCCAGAGACCTTAAACATCACAACTACCATCCTGTAATTTAAAACTTCCTTTGTACACCTATAAAGGAAAAAAAAAAAAAAGAGATTCTTACCATATCTTAAATCACATATTTGGCCATCTTTCTTCTTTAGCTTTTCACAGATTTTCTCCACAGGTACATGAGAGCTTAAAGGTTTAGATACTTCATTGATTATTTTGGTTGCTGCATCCACTGTTGCTCCTATGTAATAGCACTGGAGAAAGGAAAACACAAACAAAAAAAGAAAGAAAACACACATTAGAAATCTTGACAGTAAAAGTAAAACCAGGAACAGGATCAATATGGATATACAGTACACAATTATCAACTGGTTATTCCGCTGCAAGATTCTTAGTGTCTATGAAGATGTCTATGAAGATCTATGAAAGTAAATACAATCTGGTGGCCATATTTAGCAATAAATCAAGGTTTTGTTTCTGTAATCATAATGTATATTACATGGTCATTTCAATTAGTACAAAGAAAAAAGTTCAAGTTTGTACTTTAAGCACAAAGCAGCACAGGTAACACTGGAGTTCAATATGCATAAAACAAAGCACTGAACGTAAAATTGACAATTGCCACTCACAACCGCTCCATGCAGTGTCCATCGCTATTATATTGACATCCTGGATAAATAAAAGCAAAATCGGCTGTGAAAAAAAAAAAAAAAAAAAAAAAAAAAATACAAAAACACATACTCTTGATCTTTCATTTAAATTAATTCTAAAAAACTGAAAAAAAGAAAAAAAAAAGTGAAATGTATTTTTCAAATATACAAGTGCCAGAATAAATCAAACCCCTTCACTTAATAAATCCCTCTTTCCAAAGGTCAGCATTATAAAAGAAGATTCAGAGGTGTTAATGAAGGTCCTGGAGAGCATATGGCCAGTGATCATTAAACTACCAGTAACCCCGCGATTCTCGAAAGAATCGCAAATCCAAGAATGCCAATCACTTTCTGTTCCCTCTGATATTTGGAGGGATGAAAAATCATGGATGGTGGGTGCATCCTGGGAAATTTTTGATTCAATTAAATAAACATATTTGTACTGAAGCGGTTTCTTTCTGGAGCTGTGACTCATCTGGTTCTGGTGTTTCAGAAGCGCGTTGTAGGCGCCTTTGTTTATTGTTTTTATCCATGCAGTCTCGTTTTTGTTTTTCTATGGCTGTGTCGTCAGCTAGAAGTCGTTTGCTGACGGCGGCGGATTCACGTGCTGAAGTGACGATGGTCTGCGGACCCAGGCTTGGAGGGGCACAGTACTAAACGAAGGTGGTATATGTGGTGATGTGGGCGGTCGCGTTCGGGCAGCGGTGGTAGTGTGTACGGCTTGCCTGTTGCCTCTGTGCATATATACTGTACAACCTGGCGTGCACGCTTTACCTCAGGTTTATTCTACAGGTCGTATCCATACAGGCTCATTTTTGTATTTCTAATCGTTGAGCTGTTTCTTTTTGGAGCCGTGACTCCTTTGCCTCTGCTGTTTCTGCAGCGCATTGTGGGCGCCCTCGATCATTGTTTTTATCCATACGGGCTCGTTTTTGTATTCCCCGTTTGTTGAGCTTTCTTTTTGGAGCCGTGACTTCTTTGCTTCTGGTGTCTCTGAAGCACATTGTAGGAGCCTTCGTTTATTGTTCTTATCCATGCGGTCTCGTTTTTGTTTTTCTGTGGCTGTGTCGTTAGGTAGAAGTCGTTTACTGTTAGGAATCATAATTCAACTTACTTTTAATACTAAATTACCGTTATGTGATTCAAATACGCCACACTGACTGCTGGCACAGTGGATTAGAGCAAGTTTAGTTTACAGGTTGTGTTGTTTGGGCGACCTACCGACGCGCTCTGGCCTCGGTGCACCCTGTGTCCGCCATCCGTGCATATATTAAACTGTGGCTTAGTAATATAGATCCCTCCACACAGAATCACTCTACATCAGTCTTATTTCGAGGGTCCGCACTTGGACTCTCATTTTCAGCTCATTCCAGTTTCTACATAGGGTTTAGGTGAGGGGACTTGGAAGGCCATGGCAAAACCTTGATTTTGTGGTCATTGAACCATTTTGAGGCATACTCCGGATCATTGTCCTGATGGAATAACCACCGATGTCCCAATTTATGCTTCCTGGCTAAGGCTGTCGGTTTCTGATTTAATATCTGGGAATACTTGAGTTCATTATCTAATGTCTCCTTACAAGTTTTCCCAAAGCATTCAGCAGAAGAACAACTCTACATCATCATAGATTCACCACCTTATTCACAGTAGGGATGAAGTACTTTTCTACATGCCTATAATTCCCTTCATGCCAAACTTGCCTCTGGTGCATGTTGCTAAGATGTTTGCCTCATCCGATAATAGAACTCAGTCCCACTTGAAGTTCGTCAACATATGGAAAACTGTAGGCACTAAAGTTTCTTATTTGACGAAAACAGACAATCCAAAACAACTTGTGGTTACGTAGTTCTGGTGACTTTTTGACCCCAAGATCCCACTCCCTAATGTCTGCAGTTCTCTAATTGTTACCACTGGAGATTCTTTGGTCACTCAAACTATCTTCCTCCCTGTGCATGGGAGGTCAATATAGACATGCGTCTATTCCCAACATCTTCAGTTTCTTCAGACTTAATTATTGCCCCAATAGTGAAAATGGGCATTTTCAACTATGTGACTATTTTCTTGTAGCCACTTCCTGATTTTAGCTGCTCAACCACCTTTTGTCATTCACCATTGTGTTCTCAAGTCTTTTCTGGTATGTTGGATAACTAAGGGAATTTGGCCCATTTGTCACCTCATTTATACTCCAGTGAAAACATTCCTGCTCAGTTGAAATTAAATGTAAGAGATAAATGTGAATATACTTCAGTTAGTTTTACTCAAAATTTTCTGTGGTGTCAAAAACTGAATTGTTTTATGATGAGAATTTTTCCTTTCAACAATTACTTCACTTCAGCTAAAGGTCATATTTTAATATTTTTAAAATGACAGACCAAGAGTTTTGAACTAGGATACTTTTTCATAGCCCATTTTATTTTTTATTTCCTAAAGGTGTCATTATTTAGTGCAAGCCACTGGCATAAACTTAACTTGTTTCTGCAATACTACTTATAGCAGGCTCTATTGTAGGCAAGGAGCTGGACAGTTTGACATCTGTGGCAGAGCAACGGGAGCTGAGCAGACTCCTGTCAATCATGGAGAATCCACTGCATCCACTAAACAGTATCTCCAGACAGAGGAGCAGCTTCAGCGACAGACTGCCGTCACTGTCCTGCTCCACTGACAGATTGAAGAGATCGTTCCTCCCCCACACTATGCGACTCTTCAATTCCATTCAGGGGTAAACGTTAACATTATACAAAGTTATTGTCTGTTATACCTGCATTTTTATCACTCTTTAAATGTAACTTTTTTTTTTATCAATATGCTGCTGCTGGAGTATGTGAATTTCCCCTAGGGATTAATAAAGTATCTATCCATCTATCTATCTATCTATCTTTTCAGCACAGCACTGTATTCCAAGGCCAGTCTAATGCGATCATGGGCTACACAGTGCAAAATGATGACAGCCGTAGTTCCAAAAGTTAATAAAACTCTCATAGTACATATACTTACATCTCTCTATTATAAAAAAAATCCTGGAGAGAAACAGTAGGGCATTGAGACGTGATCTTCACGTTAAGATCACGGAAGACAGTTAAAAGACCCGTAAGGACCTTAAACATGAGACATTGTGCCAAGAGATTGACCCAGGACCGTCTCGCGATGACGTAGAACACGAGATTCTTGCAAGAGACACCCTACTTGCAATCAATATCAAATAAGACAACGGGGCAGCACAACATTCAGTCTTGTGAAGGATTTGAGCACACACAGATCCAGGGTCTCAGCGCATATAAAACGTATAAAGACAACATGTTATAAATGAAACGTCGACGACTAAGTGAAGAAGAAAGTAGCGTAGAGAAAAGAGACTCAAAAGCGTTGGAGAAAAAATAAAGAGCAAAAAAGAAAAAATAATCTAGGTGCAAATTCAGAAAATAAGGAAAGTATTTATCAGCCTGTAACAAGTGGAACTGAAACAAAGCACGTCCAATTGGGCTCAGAATTAAAAGACAAAGTAGAACTTCATAAACACGTTCACAAACGTTGGCGCTATACACATGCAGAGCAGATTATGAAAGCAGATTATGAAAGCAGTGGAATTTGAAAGGCTGAAAAAAGTATGTGCAATACACATGTGGAGAAAGTTAAATATGAAAGTAGGAAAATTAGAAAGTATATAAAAAAAAAAAGAAAAAGATTGTAGTTGTGCAAACAAATGGAAATTAGCACTCGAAAAAGGGAAAATAATCACCATGGACCAGGTGTCATTAGAAAAAAAAAAGCAGGACAAAGCGAGGTCAGAAATAAAAGAGTACAGAACAAAGTAAAACGTCATAAAGAGGTTATAAAACAAAGGGGTCAAACACATGCAGAGCAAGTTAGAGATAACGAAAACTGGAATTCAAAAGACTCGGAAAAAAAAAAAAAAACGTAGGCGCGAAACACATGCAGAGCAAGATACAGAATATGAAAGCAGAAAAAACAAGTGTCAAAAAATGAAAGTAAACATTGCATTACCACAAAATAAGAGAAATTATTACTCTGAGAAATAACTAAAAGGAGAATAGAGATTGAATATATGGACACAGGTGATAAGTCAGAAGTATGTAAATATTGTAAGGCTTTGAAGTTTAAGTCAGAGAATTTCAAAAACATGTTTTACCTCACATGCATTTATTGGTTACTTTGCAAAAAAAATTATTAACTGCTGATGATGTAGATCGCTTTGTCTGTGCTGAAATTCCAAACAGAGAAACCTATCCTGAATTATGGTACGAAGTCATTAAACACATGTCTCACTGACCTCATTTAAAAGATTCAGCATATTGGAACTCAAAAGAGTCCAAATATCGTTTATACAGAAGTTCTGAAATAAAAGTGAAACTAATGAAACAGCAACAATTTAAAGAAGAAAAAAAAAATCTTAAAAGTGTGTATCCGGAAAACCAAACACGGGGGTTGGCGAGCGAAGCGCCCTAGTTACATTAAAAATAAAGACAGACAAATTTATGAAATGGTTTGAAGAAATGTACCTGTCAACCATCTCATCAAACATTTCTCACTTTACAAATTATCCAACCCATACTTTTAGTGTCTGAGAAAACAACTCCATGCAGGGTTGTGCACTTACGCCACATATCCTATACAATTAATATTTAAATATGTTATGACAAATGCTGTTGGGGACATCCTAGTCTTACAGCTGTAAATCATATTACAGTCGGCTGACCTATATTAATTGTTTGTGATCAAGCTATCTGTACCTTATACCATAACTACAATGTACATGCACTTACCAATCGATTTTCCTTTCCCTTTGCATCCTTGCAAGTTTTAAGCAATTCCTTCTCTATCTCCGCAGGGGTGAACTGCACGTCTTTATCTTTTAGGGACTGGTAAAACTTTCCAAAAAAGGTGACACACACTAAGATGACAGATAAAATTGATTAGAAAATGCACAGTGAAAAAATTTGCCATTTCTTGCACTTCAAATATGAGGAAGTTCATACAAAAGGATTTGAAAGACAGACATATGGCCAACATAGTGAGAGTAAACTAAGGAGGATTCAAATGTGAAAATTCAGAGATTAACTTTATTTTCATCCACAAGGTGGTACATAAATGCAATAAAATAAACTTAAAAACTCTAAATACTACAGTAAAAACTGACAAAAGAAAAGGCCCAATTAGTCATTTATTAGACTGCGAATGTATCAGAAAATGCTGCTTACACTGACACACTCTGCCAACCACTAGTTCCTGCTCTGCAATCAGAATGGGCCCGGGACCCTATTACTATGAATCAGGGTTCAATAGAAGGATGGATATAGCCTTATTTTGACTAGGCACTCAGAATATAGACTAGGCTTCATAGATTCAGTTGTTGAATAAAGTTGAGATGTGTTAGGGTGTGAAATCTTCCCTTATGTTACCCATTTAAAATCAGAACATTAGAAAAATTGTCACTAAGAACAGGCCATTCAACCCAAAAACTTCATTCCTCCTACTCCCCCCCCCCCCCCCATATACTTGGGTAATCATTGAATGGAAATTGCCTTTTTGCATGACCTTTCACCTTTTTTCACTGTCAAACAAAAATAACATCAGATCAACATCTTACAATTCCTACAGTCCTGCACTCCACCATACTACTTGGTAACATATTCCATGTCTCTCTGGTTCTTTGCATGAAGAAAAATGTTTGTGCAAAACCAGCCCTTAAAATTTCTAACAGTGTCCCCGTGTTCTTGTTGCGGAGTTTATTTTAAAGTAACAACCAAAATATACTGTACTAATTCATTCCAAAATTTTAAACACTTTTAATCATGTCCCCTCTTAATCTGTTTTTGTAAACTGAAAAAAATTCAGCTCCTTCCATCTCTCCCCACAGCTCATGACTCTTAGTCCCAGAATCAACCTAGTCACTCTCCTCTGCTCACTCTCTCTAGCACTACAATGTGTTTCTTTGTAATATGGAGAACAAAATTGAAAACAATACTCCAGGTAAGGCCTCGAGTATTGTATCAGTTCATTGTTCCAGGTAAGATAGTAATATCCTGCTTTGCTGCCTGTTGCAAGTTAGATCAGCTGTAGGGTCGTCCTGGGGAAGTCTCCCACCACCCCCTGCAGCTGTCTTCCATGGGGTGTTGACCCCAACCAACGTCTTATAACTTATGTATAACCTCTTTTGACGTACTCGACACATTGCGGCAACCGAACATCCAATTAGCTTTTTTGATCACTTCTGTACACTACAAGAATGTAGATTGTGATGAGTTCATTGTGAATCTTAGGTTCTTCTCATTGGGTGTACTTTCAAGTTAAAGACCTCCCATTGTGTATTCAAATCTAACATTTCCATTTCCTGTGTGCAATACATTAAATTTCCTCTGCGACAAATCTCCCCATGCCAGTATGCTATCCAAGACCCCCTGTAACAAATTACATGATTCTGTATCTATTCCCCCACCTTTTTTGGCATCATCTTCAGATTTAACCAGCTTATTGATTAGAATCTTGCCCACATCATGTATAAATATTAAAAAAAAAAAAAAAGAGAGTAGTGGCCTCAAAACTGATCCATGAGGGACACCCTTTTTAACATCACCTATTTTTTTTTTTTTTTTTTTTTTTTTTAAAGACCCTCTGAATATCACCGTTTGCTGTGGTTTGCTTGGGGCAATTTTGTACTCACCTACAGGTTGTGCTCTAAATTACCACTTCTTTTAACTTTGGTTTTGCCTACTTCTGAGCTACACGACGGATATCTGAATTAACACAATTACGGTTAACGCTTATTAAAAAAATAACTGTCTGGGAATCAATTCATGCACTTCAAAGGATTAACAAAAGTAAATAAAGACCAGCAGTTCCAGCTATATACAAGCGAAGAGCAGCCCTAAATGCGGCCGACTGACGTGGAGTCAACCTGCTTTTAGTTGTGATGCACGAATAACCCGGGGCAAAAGCGCGAAGGTACCAAATTCTATTTTATTAGTGGACACGGTTCTGCTCGCAAAAAACACTGAACAGCCCAATTTAAATTCGAAACTTCTGGACTGTGGACCGATTTGAGGGCGGAGGAACCCAGACACGTGCCAGTCGATCTTCGCTGTTGTATAACAAGGGAATTCGAAGCATTCTAAAACACATTTACCCACAAAACGCTCTAGCCCTAGATGTAAGCAATTATCGCCTTTTGCGTACAACGTAGATGTTAACTTAATGGAACAGTCGAGGAAAGCGGGAAAACAACGGCTAATATTTTTAAAGTATCGTTACCAATGAAAAATGTCTTTTATTTAACTCTTGCACTTGCCGGATGCAGTCACCACTAAAGATGCTGCACAGCAAGTCTGCCAATAAAAATGTTACATGAACAGCCAAATAACTATTCAGTACCCAACAAAATCTACATGACTCTCTACTTTATCGCAACTTTGCGTTTCAGAATTCTAATGCAACTTTTTTTTTTTTTTTTTAACATTTGTTCCTGCATTTCACACTAAACCATCAGCATCCAAATTCAAACACATTACACCTTAAACAAAATACTAGTCAAAGAAATGGATCGGTGCCACCCATAGATCTACCAGACTTAGCAGATCATAAAGCTGGAAGTTAAAAATGATCAGAAAGGCTGTCTTACCTTCACATTCTCCCTCCTTCAAAGCCAAGCTGGGGCTTGACAGAATAGACAACGCCAAAGCTAACGAAATCCCACCGAAATATAACATTGCACTCGACCTTATAGGGGAATAACAAAATAATTAACTCAAAAAGGGTTTCGAGAGATATAATATGAAAAAAAAATCAAAACTGCATTACAACCGACTCCTTCAACTCAGCGTTTTTCCTAACAGCCGGCTTATTTTACTTTAACACGCAACCAAGACCATTCAACCACCTCCCACTAGCACTAAATGCCCACCTCTCGAGAAGTGTCATTGGACTAGGCATTGCCGCCACCGCCCAGTTCTCACGATATCATTGGTTCTCGCGGGTAAAACCCATCCACGACGTATAACATGATTGGTTATTCTGTTAAGATTACGTGGATCTGTGGCCAGTTGGCGTGTAATCATTGGTTGTTACGACAGCGCGATGATGTCACGTTAGGAAACACAGTAAATGATAACTGGAAAAAGCGACTGTAGTACAGGAAGAAAACAAAGTAAGATAGTCGAGTTGAAGTGATTCAAATACATTACCCAACAGTAAATTACATCGGTCCATCATGAACCTATGTTGAATTTTTCTGAGAGTGTACCTTTCTTCAGACGTTTTGGTTACACGTTTTTAAATGTATTTGTGAATCACTTCGTAGGAACACCTGCTTTGTGTTTATTTGAAAAGTCTGAATGCCTTTGTATTTCTCATCTTTTTTTTTTCAAACAGATACTGAAGATGATGTTAAAAATGGGACGTCAAAGACGATTGTTTCAAAACTCACATTACAGATGAACTCTCTGAAAATTGAAATTAGAAATTGATTTTACTCGGAAACTTCGTTGTCTCATCTGGAATGTATCTTCAGTAGGAATGTGTCGTGGGTAGTTGTGTTATCTTCGATTTCTGTCCTAGTCACTGTTAATTCCTCTGTCGTGTGCCCTCAGTGTGTGTGGCGTGTGTTGGTGCAGAACTGACTTCCACCAGGTTGTCCAAAACAGTTGTTGGAGCAGATATATCAGTCAAACCCCCCGACCCTCCATCAATAAGCTAGTTTCCAAACATTTTGAGAGTTTTTATTCCTGATACTGAAGAACTACACATCTTTTTGAAGTACTGTTTAATAATTTACACGCTAAATAAACTGTTTCAAAAAAATACAAAAAACGGAAGACTGATCCACTGTAAAGAAATGTCTGTTGGACAAGTAAAGTATGTTCAACTACAGGTTCGGATTGTACTAAAATACTTTAAAACACTGATGAAAATTCTTTTACAACTTTCATGTGCAATATTGCATACCATCAGCAAAAGTATGGCATGTTTTTGCACTACAGGGAGTATGTTCACAACTGATGGACACCTTTTCTTTTCCAAAACAAATAAAAATAATCAAATTCATGCTAATAAAAAAACCGAATAAACATGCTGCGTTTATAAGAATTATGCTTTAAAATCAACATCATTTTCTTGTTTCTGGCATCTCCCAGCTTACCGGTATGAGAAAACCTCCACATATTAGATAGATAGATAGATAGATAGATAGATAGATAGATAGATAGATAGATAGATAGATAGATAGATAGATACTTTATTAATCCCAATGGGAAATTCACTTTCTCCAGCAGCAGCATACTGATACATCCATCCATTTCCTAACCCGCTGAATCCGAACACAGGGTCACGGGGGTCTGCTGGAGCCAATCCCAGCCAACACAGGGCACAAGGCATGATACAATAAATAATATTAAATTAAAGATTGATAATAATGCAGGTGAAAAACAGACAATAACTTTGTATAATGTTAAATGTTAACGTTTACCCAACCCCCCCGGGTGGAATTGAAGAGTCGCATAGTTTGGGGGAGGAATGATCTCCTCAATCTGTCAGTGGAAAGTGTATTGTATTGTATTATATTGTATTATATACAATGCAACTCATCTTGATGTCTAGTTATGCAAGATCTTGAGGTTCTTGGTGTCTTCACTTCCAATTTTGGCCCTGTATTCCTCAAAAAACACATTTTATGCTATTTTTTGGCAATATTTTGTGCAAGAAATCCCACAATTATGATAAAGAATAAACAAATAGGTGTCTTCTGCAAAAATGATCAGAAGGTCTTGAAGTTGTGCATGCCACATCAACCAAACCCAGGTTTTCACAAATTGTAGGGATTGGTAATATATGCACGTGGAGTGTTGTTTTATGCGATTTCAAGTTTACTGATCATGAATATGATCATTTATTTGATATTAGATTCTTTACCAGTGGTTCTAACCTCCCAAGAGCCAATCCCAGAAGGTTAAAAATGACAAATTTGAAAATAAGCATGTGGGGGTATTGTTTTTGACTATTCCAAGGTCAGTGATTACAAATGTGATGTTATTTTTGACTTTAAACCAGGGGTTTCCAACTCCAGTCCTGGTGGGCCACAGTGGCTGCAGGTTTTCATTCTAACCATCTTCTTAATTAGTGAGCCGTTTTTGATGCTGATTAAATTGTTTTGCCTTCATTTTCATTGACGTGACTCAGACCCCTTAGTTGTTTCTTTTTCCTTAATTGCAGCCAAACTACAATGAGAGACACAACAAGCCACCACATGACCAGCTAAACCGAAAATAAAGAAAGGTGAACGTCTCGGTCATGTTGGTCTGCTCAGGTCACCAAAACATCTTGACATCTTGATGGTGGTCTTAGAAAGAACAGAAAATCAACAGTCTGCTGTGGCAGAATGAGAGCAGCAACAAGTCCTGATATTCAATAACGGCTTTAATTAACAGCAAGAATTGATTTCTCATTAAGAAACTGGTTGGAGTGAAATTGGCTGGAGTTTGGTGTTCCAATTTAGCTGGTCATCTGTTGGCTCGTTTCACATCTCATTTCTGTTTGGCTGGCATTTAATGAAGAAACAAATCATTTCAGAGGACTGAATCCTTAAAAACAGGGCTGTTAAAATGAAGGGAAAAGGAGTTAATTAGCAGTGAAAACTGGTCACTGATTAGGAAAAGGGTTAGAATGAAAACCTGCAGCCCACCAGATCCAGAGTTGGTCACCCCTGCTTTAAACATTTAAATGGAAATACTAATTTTAATGTTTCAAGCATTTAACACACCTATTCTTATTTATTATGTACTTCTACCTCATGAAGTGAATCATATTTCATATGAACACCTTACATTTGTGTGGCTTATGCTAATACAGACTTTTTATTTAATGATATTAAAATTATTTAGCCTACTGCGTCTAAATCTCTCACAGGACATAGTCCAAAAACATGCAGTTTAGGTGGACTGGCATTGGTGAATTGCCCGTAGTATGTTTATTTTTAACCTATAATTGATATGAAATTAATTAATATGTTCTGATATATTCTATTAAGGATGTCTGGTGGCAGTTTATCATCTCTACATCTCTCTTATGCCAAGCTTAGAGTCAGACATGTCCAGGAGTTGTTTTTGCCTTGTGCCCAATGCTTGCTGGGACAGTCTCCAGCTGCCCTGCGACTCTGCCATGGTTAAGTAGGTTAGGAAGATGGATGAAAACAGCATTCTTAATTAGACATGTAAAGGCAGTGATCTGTGCTCAGATTTGAACAGTTTCATTTTAAAATCGAATAACTCAAGGCAGTGCTTAGCCCAAACTAGAATATGCATTCATTTACAAATCAAAACATTTTTGAAAAGCAAAAGAAATTGTTTAAATAATAGACAATACCTATAAATTCTTGTTCTGTACTTTTCTACTGCTGAATCTGTGCCTGTGCCTTAATGATATGGGAGTTGTCGTTACAAACTGTATTTGCTATACTGATATGGACACAAAAGATTTGATCCTAATCTTGCAAAGCAAAGATGACAACTTATCCTTTGCCACACTACTTGGTAGCTTATTCCAAGTGTCTATCATTCTTTGTGTAAAAAAAAATTCCTAAAGTTTGTGCGAAATTTACACTTAACAAGTTTCCAACTGTGTCCTCATGTTCTTGATGAACTCATTTTAAAATAACAGTCTTGATCCACTGTACTAATTCCTTTCAAAAGTTTAAACACTTCAGTCATGTCTCCTCTTAATCTTCTTTTGTTTAAGCCGTAAATGCTCAGCTCTTTTAATCTTTCCTCATAATTCAACCCTTGTAGACCTGAAATTAGCCTAGTCGCTCTTCTCTGGACCTTTTCCAGTAACACTCGGGCCTGACGCTTACACTAAACACATCTACACTGCTTCCAGAGCATCACTCGACATGAACGCTGTTGGCACTTTTACAGCCCAAGTAATCCTCGGGTCTAACGCTTACATGAGACGCGTCTATACAGTTGTCCGAGTGATGCCCATGACTAATGTTTTTCACACTGTTTTTACAGCCCGAGTGACACTCGGGTCTAACGCTAAGGAGGTTCATGACTGATTTAACTGGACTCCAAGGGATATTCAGTGACTTAGATGGAATTTGTCTCCATCCCAGCTTAAAGTATCCTTTTATCTTCGTTGTGTAGATTAGGCCACCATACTGCCTTGCCACAAATTCTACCTTACACATCCAGGGACATTTATGCAACAATTAACTGAAACCACAGAGGTGATCTCCATTGAAGTAATTCTATGATGTCTAAAACCAAATTTTTGCTTCACCAGTGATGATTTAGGCATGTCATATTAAAGTAGGAGGATACTTATATAGTCAATTATTGTGTGTTTTATATTTGTACTAGGGGGTTACCTCCTGCTCGCTTTACTCGCCAGCCCCCCTGGCCTGTGCTACTCGCCAGCCACTTCACATCTCTGCCACTCGTGTTGTGAAGAGGGTGGCTGAACGCACCCCAAGGAGACGCGGTCGCTCCTCCGAAACCCCCTTTTAAATGGTAATACAATGGGAAACAAATATAGTTTTTTTTTTTACCTCCCCTTTGCTCGATCAGCTGCTGGCTTGCTGCTGCTCCTGCCGTGCCATGTGATCTGCATCTCGCGTGGTGCTTCGAACCTTTAAAAGCCTGTACAGCAGCTGTCTTTGTCATCTACTCTTTGTCTTTTATTCCTGGACCCAGATGTGGTTAAATGTCTTGGCACAAAGTCTCGTCTCGCGGGACATGAGTTCTTGATATTTTAGTTTATAATATAAAAACAGAATAAGAATCTGAAAATCTAACAACATCACAGTTTGATGAATTCTGAAAAGAATGATACCAAACATTATAGGTTTTAACATAAGCCCGATTTAAAGTGTGACAAAAAACGTCACAAAAAATCGTTGCACGAAATCGTTGCACTTTTAGGCTTAGGATTTTTTATATACATACATACATATATATATATATTCATGGCATTCGTAGTCTGAATCACAATCTGATTGTATGGGTGGTTACCTACCAGGTAACGCTTGTGGTTGGTCAGCAAGTCGGCTAACATCTGCCACGGTGCCCTCTTTCAGTTGCGAGAAGCAGATCATAGAATGGTTGAAATAGTTTACTGTCAAATAATTCAAAGAGTACGCGACATGTGTTTCGCCCTAATTCTGGGCTCATCAGGCGTACACACTCATTGCACTCCCTCTCAGGAATCGAACCTTGGACGTCAGTGCTAGAGGCGAAGCCCCTAACGTTGCGCCACGGCGTGTGGTTCGTTCATTTGACAGCATGTAGATCGGGGTAATTACATTCATGGCATTCGTAGTCTGAATCACAATCTGATTGTATGGGTGGTTACCTACCAGGTAACGCTTGTGGTTGGTCAGCAAGTCGGCTAACAAATGCCACGGTGTCCTCTTTCAGTTGCGAGAAGCAGATCATAGAATGGTTGGAAATAGTTTTACAATCTACATGCTGTCAAATGAACGAACCACACGCCGTGGCGCAACGTTAGGGGCTTTGCCTCTAGTGCAGAGGTTCGATTCCCGAGAGGGAGTGCAGTGAGTGTGTACGCCTGATGAGCCCAGAATTAGGGCGAAACACGTGTCGCATACTCTGCATTATTTGACAATAAAACTATATATATATATATTTATTTGACAGTAAACTATTTCAACCATTCTATGATCTGCTCCTCACAAACTGAGGGCACCGTGGCGGATGTTAGCAGATTGCTGGCCAACCACAAGCGTTACCTGGTAGGTAACCACCCATACAATCAGATTGTGACACAGACGTTGAATGCCGTGAATGTAATTACCCCGATCTACATGCTGTCAAATAAACGAACCACACGCCGTGGCGCAACGTTAGGGGCATCGCCTCTGGCGCTGACGTCCGAGGTTCGATTCCCGAGAGGGAGTGCAGTGGAGTGCGTACACCTGATGAGCCCAGAATGAGGGCGAAACACGTGTCGTGTACTCTTTGCATTTATTTGACAGTAAACGATTTCAACCATTCTATGATCTGCTCCTCACAAACTGAGGGCACCGTGGCGGATGTTAGCAGATTGCTGGCCAACCACAAGCGTTACCTGGTAGGTAACCACCCATACAATCAGATTGTGACACAGACTTCGAATGCCGTGAATATATATTATATATATATATATATATATATATATATATATATATATATATATATATATATATATATATATATATAAAATTTAACTTTGCAGATTTCTGCTTTCACTTTGACATTAAGGAGTCTTTTTTCTTTTGATCAATGTCAAAAAAGCCAAATTTAATTTACTGCAGTTCAGTGGAAGTGACTATTTTCTATATGGGCACTGTCACTGCCTAAAGAGAACAAGGGCTCTAGTAAATGCAAAAAATGACATGTCAACTAATACCACTAGAAATCAGAAAGGAGTCAGGGCTGAGTTGGTAAAACAAATCTTTATTGTTAGGCATCATTAATGAATTTCACATCACAGGTGATTAGCGAGTAAGAAAAACCAAAAAAAAAAAACACTGTGTGTATTTACATCTAAAATTCACACCACCGTTTATTCATGCTAGCACGATATATACATGAAAGAACTTTTTCTGAACACTTGTACAAAGTTTCTTTTCGAGTTTGTCATTCTGATAAGATTTGTCTCAAACGCAGAATACACAAAAAAAAGGAAAAAAATAAATCAGTTAACGGTTAGGCCTTTTAAAGAGTCACAGAATTGCGGAATTAAATTTTTAGTTAAAAACACATTTACATCATAAAGTACAAGGCAGACAATTAATCACAATCTATACATTTTTTGCCCTTTTTTTAAATTTTATAAATACTCAGCATTCAGAAGGAATATTTACACAAAAAAAGCCAGACAGGTAGGATGTTGATCAAGACTGCAATGATTTCTGAAGGATTTTCACAAAATGGGTAATTATTTACAGTGCAAAGGACATTGCTGTCTGCACCTTTATTCCTAAACATTACTCCCTCATTCAAATAAAAAAAAAATGTATTATCCTACCTATAATACTACTAATTTATTAATAGATTTAAAATGTGTCTTAGTTTGGCTTTCAGAGCCTCCTTCCCTAAAATGATTGTTGAATTCAATGAGCGTCAGCTTTGGCAAACTTTCCCAAATGTTTAATTACTCAAACAAAGCCATGACTGAAATGGCCCGTGGAAATCCCCAATTAAGGAACGGTAGCATTTGTCCAACTCGAATTCTCAGTCTGTACAAAACAGTTCATATAAATAAAAAGCTTATTTGCGCCAGGCTTTGAGAATTTGAGTCAAATTTGGTGGTGTTGTGTGCCAATTGTGGGCAAGAGAGAATGGGTAATGCTTCTTTTATGTATAACATCGGTCAGATCAGAGAAGAACATAACGATTGTAACGTGGCATAAACCACTGATTTGTTTTTCTCAAAACGAGGCGATTTTCCCTGCCAGAAGCAGTGAACCTGAACGGCTGGATCACAGCAAGGTGATGTTTGCTTTTAATAGTGGAAGGGCAAAATTTGGATAGGAAAATTAAGACAATCAGAAGCCACTGTCTTAATATGACATCATTTAGTTTTGCATACTGATACATTTTTAATATAACTATATTGTTGCATAAACTATACAGTCTAGTATCATGGGGATTGTATAATTCACTTTGAAAAGAATTTTTCATTTTGTATGTTTGTAAATGTGTTTTTGATAGAGGGATTTTTAAAAAAATCATGAATACATTTTACACAAGATAATAAGCGCACATCAAGTAACACTTTATGTTTTTTTTTTTTTTTTGTGATTCTAGGAAACATTTTGTTCCTATTTTCTGAAGTAATGCGAAGACCACTAGCCGGACGAACTCCAGTCAAGTTGTCATCACAGTCGTTAAGAGGTATTTCAAAGAGATTACTAGTAAACCCTGGAACAGCACACAGCATGCTACTTTTCTTCACATGTCTGAGTTTTAACCAACAATTTGTGGTTGTTTTCTTTATTTCTATACAGAACAATAAAGTGCTTAAGTTTAAATTGGTGAAGTAAATAAGAACACTAGCATTTTCAGAGTTTTTTTTTTTTTGGAAATGTATCATTTTTAAAATGTAAATGTATGATTTGCATTACTTGCCTTTGCTTGATATTTAAATACACCAAAGTTTTGATTTATAATTACAACTGGATAAAATTATGCCCATTTGCATAGTTTTTTTTTTGTTTGTACAGCACCTAGTGCCATTTAATATGGAGTAATCTATTCACAAATATATAAAAATAATTTCTTTTGGGACTTTAAAATAGATGGGTAATAATCCAACTCACTGAGAACACAGTTTATTCTGCACACTGAGTATTTGTGCCTCAATGTTTTATTGATTCCCTGCCACTATATCCTCTTCAAATTATTAGAAAATAGGTGTAATTTATTGTTCATCTCAGTAGGATAGAGCATTATTGATGCAAAGAATGACGGTGTTGAATAAAATATAAGATGCTGATATAAAATATAAGAACAGTGGCATCCTCGGCCTTGTTGTGCTCCGCTTGTATGTGACAGGATGCATGGTAATAACGACCTACTGATACCGTTAAATTCTGATTTGGGCTCAAGTGGTTTGACGTGAACTTACAGAAAAAAAAGAAAGAGTATAAAGCCTAAATTAAACACTAGGATCATCAGACAAGATTACCTGGGCTTAGAGCACGAGGACATCAGAAGTTTAACAAACAAGAGGAGACCATTCTATCCATCAGGCCTGTCCCAGTATCTCATCCACACACTTCATTACCTCCAGCAGCAGATTTTTCCAGACACCTATCCAGTAGTATTGGCACCATATCCTTAACATTTTGGACTTTGTGAAAGTCTAAAGATCACTAGACCAAATATTCTATTCATTTGCAATGAAAAAAAAATATTTTTCATTTTGTAAAATTACAATTTCCCCCACTAAAATGGGGGGGTTAATGTTATTATAAAAGAACACTGTAGTGTATATACTTATATATTTCAATAAGCATTCTTGTGCACTACCATTATACCATTTTGAATTGAATGTTTTCTATTTAACAACTTAAATATCATCTTATAATCTACAGTTGCAGATTGATAAAATGTCTTTGCAACTTTATTTATTTTATATGAAATAGCTGGTTACATGTATTGAGTTTTCCTATTCTTTTTTAAAGCAAGTTTAATAATATAGGTATCTATTGATCAGTTTTTTTCTACTCCTATTTATTGATTAAAATCGACCATTTACTTTTTACATTTTTCAAGACCTAACATAAGTGACTTGTTCAGCTTTGGTTTTAATTTTAATTGATTTTGCATGTGGTATATCAGTAGCCCAGTTATTGACCGTGTGAATTTTGTCTGTTTGCTTTGTGTCTCTATGGACTTTTATCCAGTTACTCTGATTTTTCTCCAATATTCAAAGGGGTATGCATGCTAGATGGATCCCCGATCCCAAAATGTGAGTTTGTTCAGTGTGAGTGGCCTTACATCTCAGCCAGGGTGGGTCCGTACCTTGTGCCCAGTGCTGCTATGATAGGCTCTGATCCCCCCCGGCTCTAACTGGATTTAGCAGGTTTGAGAATGTCGTTTCACATTCTTTTATAGTAACATGGATTTAATTCTTACGCTAAGCTATGTAAAGTAAAAACTGTGTAACCCTAATGACTTTTGGTCCTCCTTTGGACCACCATGCTTTGTATTAACTACTGAGCATCAATGAAGAATCCAATGTTAGATTTGAAAAAAAAAATTATATATATATATATTGAAATTTATAAGACTGCAACGTACACCTTTAAATCTCAATGACAAGTTAAATAAATAAATAAAAGTACAAAAATGTACAGTTAGTTAAAGGACAGTCCTTTGAAATAATTGAATCGTAATGACACAATAAGTCTCTTAATACAAATTTCTATGCAGCATCTTGGTGTGTATGAAAACTGTTGTGTTCTAATGTCCAAAAGCCACAAGCAAAGAATATATTACTAGTCAGACTAAATACATGCCATCAGTGGAACAATACAATTAAACTTTCTAAACAATTTCTTGACTTGTATAATTATTTGCCTTTTCATCAAGTTGTCCGATGGCACAGTTACCAAACAGACCGTTATTGGGACTGTAGAGCATCATTACCTTCAAAGTACTCTGAAGACACAGCCCTGTCTTTAAATTTTGGTATCTTCCAAGTATTTAACAAAAAAAAGAAAAAAAAAAAAAAAGAAAAATCCGACCCAGACAACTCTCTGTCCAAGCACATTTTGTAAAGGAAGCATGAATGATCCAAAGTATTGAAATGTTCATTGAAGCAGCTTAATGATTTGGAGCAGCATTTAATTACACTAAACAGTATCATATCATGGAAGGCTCATCATCATCGACCTTCTAACATGAATGGTGTGCCGCCACTACGTGAAGCCTTGAGCTCTGATTATCTGAGAACCATCAATGTGCAACAAATTGACAGTGAAGAGTCCAAAAAAAGAGTATTAACCCATATAGAGACTATGCTATCTGATTTACATTTAGAGATGACTTTCTGATCCTTTTTTTTTAATACCTCCTGGTGAATTTATGATAGAATGTACAATCAGCTCAGCTCCAGGGTGGTGGGTTCTCACATTTTACACTAATCAAAAACAACATGCCCACAGAGTTATTATAGAAAAAGTCAAAAGTTAAAAATTGATTATGGCATTAAGGACTACTTTTTAGCTTTTTTTTTTCCTTTAAACAAAATTCCTCCCTCATTTCAGTAAGCCTACCTGGCTTAGTTAAACAGTTAAAACATAGTTTTATACCATTTGTCTTGCATAAATCTCCTAGATATTGTACAGCCACTCTTTATCCTCAGTCCTAAGAAACAATTCTGTATATTTCAACATTGTGTACAACATCGCATTAGGCATTTATTGTCACTGTTCACCTTCTAGAAATAAAATTTTACCATTTTAGAAAACACACATTAGGTGGTATTACTGGCAGTGAATGCAAATCAGATATTGTTTCAGTCTTCATATATGTACAAATGCACAGGGCCAACTCCAACATGTTTGCTGCCCTATGTGAGCCCACAAATGACTGATGCATTGTATGATTGGGGTTTTCTCTAATTGTCACTTCAAGCAGCGACCCTTTTACAGAAGATCTGTATTTCTTACTGTTTTTCTTTTAGTTTCCACTTTCTTATGCACCTATTTATATATTTGTTTATTTACAGAGCTTCTGTAGAAAGACAAATGTCGACCTGGGAGAAGTAAAGTCCTGTTTTTCCTATCTATCTATCTATCTATCTATCTATCTATCTATCTATCTATCTATCTATCTATCTATCTATCTATCTATCTATCTATCTATCTATCTATCTAATCCTGCCTACTATACTAAAATCTATATATCTATCTATAGATATGGATATGGCATGGATCGTGGACTATCTTACAAACAGAGCTCAGTATGTGCGTCTCGGGAACTGCAGGTCTGACATTGTGGTCAGCAACACAGGAGCGCCACAGGGGACTGTACTTTCTCCGATTCTGTTCAGCCTATATACATCAGACTTCCAATACAACTCGGAGTCCTGCCACATGCAAAAGTTCGCTGACGACACTGCTATCGTGGGCTACATCAGGAGTGGGCAGGAGGAGGAGTATAGGAACCTCATCAAGGACTTTGTTAAATGGTGCGACTCAAACCACCTACACCTGAACACCAGCAAAACCAAGGAGCTGGTGGTGGATTTTAGGAGGCCCAGACCCCTCATGGACCCCGTGATCATCAGAGGTGACTGTGCGCAGAGGGTGCAGACCTATAAATACCTGGGTGTGCAGTTGGATGATAAATTAGACTGGACTGCCAATACAGATGCTCTGTGCAAGAGAGGACAGAGCCGGCTATACTTCCTTAGAAGACTGGCGTCCTTCAACATCTGCAATAAGATGCTGCAGATGTTCTATCAGACGGTTGTGGCGAGCGCCCTCTTCTACACGGTGGTGTGCTGGGGAGGCAGCATAAAGAAGAAGGACGCCTCACGTCTGGACAAACTGGTGAGGAAGGCAAGCTCTATTGTTGGCACAGAGCTGGACAGTTTGACATCCGTGGCAGAGCAATGGGCACTGATCAGGCTCCTGTCAATCATGGAGAATCCACTGTATCCACTAAACAGTGTCATCTCCAGACAGAGGAGCAGCTTCAGCGACAGACTACTGTCACCGTCCTGCTCCACTGACAGACTGAGGAGATCGTTCCTCCCCCACACTATGCGACTCTTCAATTCCACCTGGGGGGGTAAACGTTAACATTATTCAAAGTTATTGTCTGTTTTTACCTGCATTTTTATTACTCTTTAATTTAATATTGTTTTTTGTATCAGTATGCTGCTGCTGGAGTATCTATCTATCTATCTATCTATCTATCTATCTATCTATCTATCTATCTATCTATCTATCTATCTATCTATCTATCTATCTATCTATCTATCTATCTATGTAAACCTGCTTTATCCTGAGGAGCGTCATGGGGAAACTGGAGCGTATCTCAGCAAGCACTGGGTGCAAGGCAAGAACAATCTGTGGTTAAGACGCCAGAGTGAACACGCACACATACACACATTAGGCATCGCCAATCCACCTAACCTGCATTTCTTTGGACTGTGGGAGGAAACCGGAGCACCCAAAGGAAACAAATGCAGGCACAGGGAGAACATACCAACTTTAGGAAGGAGCCAGGATGTGAACTCTGGTCTCCTTACTGTGCCTTGTTGGTCTCCCTGCTGCACCACCTTGCCACTTCTTAATACTGATGTAGAAAACTGATTAAAGAAATTGACCATTCAAGTCTTCAGTGGCTACAGGCCTTCCTGACTGCTTTCTCCCTGTGCCTGCACATGTACGTTGCCAGCCGTGCCTCACCCTGCTTACCCAGGATCAGAGGCAACCCATCTGACAAACTTTCCTTCCAGTTCCGTGAGCCGACCCAAGGCCAGGCTCTAGAGCCGTGGCTACACCCAGGCTGCTGGACTATAGCAGTGGGAAGATGCTTCTTCAGGTAGTGTTGCCTCTTTTGACAGTCCTTGGCCACAATATGTGTTTGTAAGTCAGGGTCTGTATTGGCTAAAAAAAATACCCTCCAAATGTTGCCACCCTAGATGACCACCTACTTCATCTAAATGGCTGAAGTTGACCCTGGAAATACATATATATCTATATATCTCATAGGCAAATTGGCAAATCTGTCTCACTGAACACTGCAGTGAACCCAGGCATTCTACAGTAAGTCAGGCTAACTGGCTAAATGTAAAGAAAACTAATATTTATTTAAATATCCTAGGGTCATTACAAAGAAGCTACTGTACTTGGGCTCACTGCAGGGAGATGGATTTTCAACTTTGACTATGACATATACTGTATATATGTGTGCATGTGTACATATACACGTAAATGTTATGTGTTAAATTTACAATTTTACTTCAGGTAAAAAAATCAGAATAAGTCCATGCAAGGATCTGCAATATTTGAGAAAATCAGTACAGGTTAATAATATCTTAATTATATTTTATTGATCTTTGGAGATTTGCAAGACATCTATTGTCAAAAGGGAAGATAACAAATTCCAAGTGTTTCCTTCAGTTTCTGAAAGATATCTGATGGATGAATAATTGTACAGTATACTGTATTAGTGATTTTAGGTATCAGCCATTTACAGCCCACAGTCTTTGTCTCCTGATTCCTAGCTGTGCTGTACGTTATTTTTATTTAATGAGATGTATACAGAAATGTGCACATAATTAAAAAGAAAATATGTCTATATACAATTATGAAAGATATAGGGATGAACCATACTCAAAAAACCTCTTACAGTCTATTCAAGAAAGTGCAACAGGCACTGGCAGCCAACATGAACTCACAATATTTCTCTTAAATAAAGCATATTTTATTATAAGGAATCACTTCAAAGTTTTCTGTCATCTCATTTAGGATTTACTTCCATATTATAGCCCTCAAACTCAAAATAAAATAGCTAATCAGGACCCTAGATTTTGTGAACCTTAGGCCCCCCTGAGTCACTTTCATTTCAATCAAACGCGATTCCTGTTTTCCAGAGGTTCCGCTAGAAGACAGGGGTTTCTTACTGTACAATGCTTCAAATGCTGAAGAACATCACTTAATACAAAATAATTATTTAAAGCTGAAAAATTCACCTTCATCGTGTTCCCTTACAAACAATTAAGTACAGGAACACTTGAGTCATGTTTTCATTTCTTAATCCCTCTCTATGCAGCAGATTATCTGTACAAAACACAAGAGTCTGCATTATGTATATGGCGACTTCGTCCATTAGTGTAAAAAAAAAAAAAATCTTTTCCTGGATGCACAGCAGCAAGGTACATTATGTAAATGTACAGGTTTGAAGATGTAGCTGTATGTATTTATTGAAAATATATTCACATTAAGAACCATTTTATGTTATTCTCAGATATAATCACTCGGAAAAGAAAAGAACATTAACATGCTTTAGGAAAAAATTCTGATTTACAAGATTAAACACAATCCAAATAAAGTCAGTCACAGAAAAAACATGTCTTCTACATTAAGTTGACTTCTCTATAAGAAGGAACAAGTGCTTGTAAAAAGGGTCAGGCGTGAGCCCACTTGGCCCAGACAGTATCAATCTGTGTAGTCCTAATGTGCTTGTATCGCTAACTGAAGTAAGGTTTGGTCCACATAGTCATGGCTCGGATTTAACCGTTTTGCTTCCTGTGTTTTAAGGAATGTGTCCTAGAAATGTCTGGATCATTCCTTGAGCTACAGAATGCATTCACTGTAGTAAAGATGGCACATGTTGCACTCATTCTGCCACAACGACAATTCATGTGCAGCTAACATGAATGCGAAAAATCTTTCCTGGAGGAAAACACTTTTCGAAATGTACCTACCCAACTTGACAATTAAAACATATTTTAGATTTAGATATTTACATTACTATATACAGTTCTATTTATATATTACTGAAGGTCAATCAAAATTATTAGAATTTTCATAAACTTTATTAGATAGTTAAAGTTTCTAATTGCTAATAAAAAAAAGTGGCTGCAAAAACTTTCTGTCAGGTTCTTCGTCGGGTTGTGCTAAGATCATTCTGCAGAGCTCAAGACTGAGGAAGCCTATTGGACCGTTTCCACCCACCCCTCATCAATCAGACATTTGAACTCTCCACCTCTACTCCTCATTGATCCCGTGTTCCCAAGCCACTTTGGCCTGCTCCTCTTTGTTGCTCATAAGAGGCTGTGATATCTTACGTGGCATTGGCCGGGGTCTTATCTCCTCTTCTGGAATGCTCCCTTCTCCACGAGGCAGGTATGGTTTTGGGGGCAGTGCAGGAGGGTCGTGGTGGCCATCCTGTGGAGTAACCCCACCTGGGGCTGAATGACTACGACAGGGTGGAGGTTTGACCGAGTCAAGGACATCTGGCTCCGAGATGCTATAACGGACGGGTAAGTACGGGGACTCAATGTCCTCATCCGTGTTCCAAGCCTGACTTGGAACAGAGTCCATGGTATCGGTGCGGGCAGGAGGCTCAGAGGACTGGCCAAAGTTGCTCTCACTTAGAGAAGATACCCCACTGCTGGCGCTTCCAGAAAGAGTTGAGTTACTGCCATCCAGGCCCGACTGTGGGCTCGTAGGAGAGGCTGGAATTGGGTGGAGTGGAGACTGCGTAAGTGAAGAAAAGCAAAATAAGAGAAAAAAGACAATAATTAATTTTTGCAAGACACTCATTAATAGTCTTTGAGAATATAGTATTTCTTTCTACTTGAAATAACAATAGAAGAGATTTTGGAAAAAATGTACTTATTAAATACCCAGATTAAACTATAAAGCAAGATAATGTGTGCAAATTTGTAAAGTTAATAGACCTGTACTTATATATAGGGTGGTCCAGATCTAACTATGCAACTTTTAATGCAATGCAGGAAACAATGCAAGACAAAAGAATTGTTCGAAATACAGTATCTTGCAATAAACGAATGCAGGGCAGGTGCTGCCATCTATCGGCAACAAAAATAATTTTTTGTGAATTCTCTATGTAATAAACTTAATAAGTTATAGCCTAATGAAAACTGCATAATTAGATCTGGACCACCCTGTACAGTAAGAAGGACAGATGAGAGACTTCTACCTCTGCAGCGCCACCACTGCTTCAATGCAGAGTGTATCATTCTGTGGCTGGCATTGCCATCGCAAGCATGTGATAAACAAAAAGGATACGGTCTTTGCTGCCTGCAGTGGCTCGTGTTGGCAATTTCTGAAACACCGTTACCCTGCCATTTTCCTATGACCCACAGCCCTATGTACGAATTGCCTCAACTTGGTCAGCTGTAATTTGGTGCTGACACAAACATGCTATTAGGGGTCAACTTCAGGGCTCGGGTGATTTTAATGTACCTGCCGAACCAGGGGTTGGTTAATACCTCTTCTCTTCCTCCCTCTGCAGAGTGAATGATTGACAGAATAACCACAGATGATGTCATGTCCGGTTTCTGGCCACCTGAACTTACCTCTTCTGCTTCCCAACTCTTAAAAACTGGCTTCTCCACAGACTCCCATCTGAAGAAGACTTAACTGTGTTTATTTTGTTTTTGATTAAGATCTTTCACTTATACGGGGATCACTTCGGTGCCCCAAATCTTTATGATCTCTTTGGTTTCGTGTTTACAATGAATAACTGTATATAGGTGCTGGCTGACCCATTGACTCCTTTGTAGACATGCATCAAGGATTTGACTATAAATGTGTTCAGTGTAGCAACCTGAAAAGAAGAGTGACATGTGCCTGTCACGGCTGTCTGAATACAAGACGTGCTGGTATATTTAAATCATCTGCTGTGGCTCGGTAGCACATGCAGATACAGTACTCCTACCAGAAGAGAGCTGCAATAGTCCAGACATGACAGAACCAAAGCCTGAACCAAGAGTTGTGCTGCATACTTTGTCCAATGAGGCCTAATCTAGCAGATGCTTTACTGCGTGAACCTGCATGAACAATAGACCCTTGCAGTGTGGTCAGTGAAAGACAGATGGTCATCAGTCATCACCCCCAGGTTGCATACTGTAGGAGAAAACAAAACGTATCATTGTGTGTTTTATTTTTTAATTTGTATTTCTGAGTGTTCTATTCTATATAACTAAGATCTATCTAATTCTCATCAGTTCTGACACAGTCACCAGGGGAAGAATAAGATAATTACAATTAATTTCGCAAGATGTATGCCAAAAACTTTTAATTTATTTAACTATTTTAGGACCTTTACATATGCAAAGATATAGGGTGTGTTATTGATTATACTATTTATCTGTATGTTGAGTGGTCCAGCTAATGTATTTCTTAACTCTGTTATGCAAATTAACTTGGTTTACTTAAGATTGGTACTTTGCCATATTCTTCAGTCTGCATAGGAAACTCACGTGTTGATACGTACGCTCCATTGTGTCCAATATTATGGTAAAGGATGTCCATTTTCTTCTAATTGCAATGATGTTTTCAGCTGTTATTTAAGAGTCTCTTATAAAAGAATTTCCACACAAGAATTGACTTGGTAAGTGTTAGCAATAATGAGCCAAGCTGAACAGAGATGGGGTGTTGATTAGACAATCCAGCTGGGACAACTAGGAGACCTGCCTTTGCCAGGTTCAGCTGAAGATGGTGATCCTTCATCCAGGTTGAGATATCAACAAGATAAGCCAAGATTTTAGCTAATTCTGTGTGGTCTTCTGGTGGGAATGAGAGGTGCAGCTGTATGTCACTAAAGAGCTGTGTGTTGGGCTTACAATAATGATGTAATAATCAGATATTTTATTGAATCATTGTGACACTGGAAAACTTGCACTTGCTTTGAAGATGCATTTGTCAGTTGTAAACACAACTGAGAGAGTGTGGTAGGTGCTGAATCATTGCTTTTCATGTTGCCCTATGGTTGTCATAGGGTAGGGTTGCCAGATTAGAAAATTTGAAATACAGGACACTCTTAAAATCTCTCTCTATATTACTATATATATAAATTTATACATGCCTCCTACACACCCAGACCAATATATTATATAAATGTAGAGACATAATGTGTTGCTTGGTATCAGACTTCTGGCCATGTTCAATACTCAAAGTGTATTTACATACACCAAAGTTTGCTTCAAAACAGCTTCTGCCTTGTTTGATAAATATACCTTCGCTGGAATATTCATCACGAAATTTACACTTACATTTTGGCATCTATGGATGGATGGATGGGTGGATGTATGGATGGATTAGTTTTTATATTAGAAAAAAGTGGGCCGTGGCAAGTCGTAACAACATACTTTGCTGAGACTGAATGTTGCAATGCTGATACAGAACTGCACAGCAGTGCGGCTGCAGAGCAAAACGGTAAGAGTGTCGCTGTCCTCAGCCAACCAGAGCAACTGAACAAGTTGCAAACAGGCAGCAAACACTCGTTTCCTCGTTACATTTGGGTTATTTTCATCAAGAGAATCTGAGAAAAGAAAGTATAATTACTTATGAAGTTACAACTAAATACCGTAAGAAGGTAGTAAAAATATATTTATATTACGAAATTTGAAAATTAGCTAAATACGGGACATTTGGATGTCCCTGAAAGGTCAGTACGGGACAGGGGACAAAATAATCAAATATGGGACATATCCCGTATATAAGGGGCGTCTGGTAACCCTATCATAGGGCCTTTTGGCCACATAAAATGCTGGCAACAGTTATTAGAGGGATGATCTCACATACTGTAGATGGGCGCATGGTGTGAGAATCTCACGTGAATATTACCAATGAAGGATTAGAGTATCACGACAGGTCAGTACATCGCCTGTACGAACATTTTGCATCATCTGCAGGCATGTAGCATCCTCCATGGATCACAAAGAGGTGTTCCATTGCAGTGTTCATTATATCTTTCATTGGCTAAGTACTACGGCAGATTGCATCAGCAACATCGTTACACTCAAGTAGCTTGGTCTTCCATATTACTACGATAGGCTTCCCATATTCTCTGGAGTTAATGACTAATTGATTTCTACATAGAGATATTGCAGAAAACAGTGTAATCCAAGCAGCAACATTCTTGAATGGCTGCATGTAATTAACAAAAAATATTTTACTTGAGAGGAAAATAAAATAAAGATGGAAATTATGAGTAAAGGAGTATTAATCTTTTATTGTTTTGAATAGTGAATATTCAAGTTCAGGCTCAATATAGGGTCTACAGTCAAGGTTACTGATTTAAAAGTTCAGGCAATTCAACGTCTAACTTTGACACAATTTCCTCCACATGGCATATAACAGTTTTAACTGCTAAGAGGAGAAACCTATGAGATTTTGTACTTGTATTACTACAATTATTTTCTTATTCCTAAGGTTGTTTTTATGCTAGACAGCATATATTTGTATAATATGATTATTACTTCAGGATATACTGAGGATTCAGAAAGTATTTAGACTCTTCCACTTCCTCCATGCTTTATTGTGCTGTAGATTTAATTTTAAACAGATAGATTTGCAATTTTTGCCCATTAATCTACATTCAATAACCTATAATAAGAAAGTAAAAACATGTTTGATGAAATGTTTACCAATTTATTAAAACTAATTTATTACAAGTAAAAAACCTGAAATCTGTCATTCATGTAAATATTTAGAGCCTTTGCTGTGTCACTCCAAACTGTGGCCAGGTGCATCCTGTTTGCTTTAATAATCCTTGAGATAGGTCTAGAATTTAATTGGAGTCCACCTCCAGATTGAGCTGATTGAACATTATTTAAAGAGGCAACATTGTGTATAAAAGGTCCCATAATTCACAGGACTAAAACCAAGTCATGAAGTCCAAAGAACTCTCTGTAGACCAGCATGATCAGTTTTTGGTAAATAATAGATCAGGGTAACGGTATAAAACCATTTCTAAACCTTTAAGTTTTCAGTGGCCTCAATAACAGTGAAACGAAAGAGATTTGGAACCTGCACGACTCTTCTAGAGTTGACCGGCTGGCCAAGCTGAGTAACTTTTCAAGAAGGACATTGATCAGGGGTGTTATCAATGGCTTCATTCCTAAATGCACTCCTCATTAATTTCCACTGGTGTCCTCAAGTACTTGATTCACCACTAAGCTGAAAGCATTCTACTTTATCAGTGCCTTTGAGAGTTTTGAAGACCTGTGTTAGGTCCCCACATAATATTTCCTCTGCTTGTGACTAAACAGGTTTAATTCTCTGAGTCCTGAAGAATAGGACATGTCCATAAGTCCTTGGATACATCTGGCTGTTCTTCTCTGCACATAGTACTCCAGAAGTGATCTCACTAGTGCATTATGTAATCTGATCATAATGTCCTTGGATTTATATTCAGCAGTGTTAACAATATAACCTAAAATTTTATATGCCTTTTTCATTGCTTCAGATTGCTTTCATTTTTTGATGATGAAAATGATGTGTCAACATTAAATTCCTAAATTCTTTTTCTATGGTTGCTTCCTGTAGGTCAGTGTCTCCCATCTTGTATTTGTAATCAATGGTCCTTTTGAAACACTTTGTATGTTCTAGATTAAACTGCATTTTCCATGTGTTTGCCCAGTTCTGAAGATTGTCCAATTCTTTTTGCTACCTCCTCAGTGTATGCCATTTCTCTAATTTTAGTATCACGTTCAAATTTCACAAGTTTACTAACTACACCAAAATTGATGTCATTAATATAAATCAAAAAATGTAACAGTCTAAGGACTGAACCTGAGGGACCCCACTGATGATGTCACTCCACGTGGAGTCATCTAGCTGATTCTACATGAGTTTTAGGAAAATTAATAAAACTAATGTCACAATACCCAGACTTATGTGGAAGGCAAATGGAGCTTCACAACAAATTATGGAGTCCACTACAGTACGAACGTCACAGCCATCTTTGTATTCAGAGCTAACCAGCTGGGTTTGACTATTGTTTTTCTCCATGGTTGGCAGCACACTCATGATTAGCTACTGTTCATACAGTTTTTAAATCACTGTCCTTTTATTTACTTGAGTTGTTTTTCTCTTATTTATTTTTGGATAGTGATTTCTCATTGTTACAAAATATCTATGATGGCTGTGATGCTGTGTTGAAGTCATTGTCACGTGTGTAGGAGTGAGTTGTGATGGTGGGTTTTTTATCTTAAAAATAAATCTGGAGACAAGATTTCTTTCAGTTTATGACTCTGTTCTTTGCTAATTTTTAACAATCTTCTTTTGCACTCAGAACTGGCCTGTCTCCATAAATGTGGAATGTTCGGCGGAGTGGTGGCTCTGAGGCTAGAGATCTGCACTGGCAATCGGAAGGTTGCCGGTTCGAATCCCGTCAATGCCAATAGGGACACTGCTCTGTTGGGCCCTTAAGCAAGGCCCTTAACCTGCAATTGCTGAGCGCTTTGAGTAGTGAGAAAAGCGCTATATAAATGCAAAAAATTATTATTATTAAAATTAATTATTCTATTGCTTTTAAATAAGTTGGATGAAACTTTACATGTCAAGGTGAGTCACAGCAAGTTCAGGTACTCTGGCATTTGTTTATATCGGAGAACCAGCTTAAGTTTCTTATTTCAGATGCTATTTAAATGTTGGACAGTTTTCATCTGATACATTTAGAGTGGAGAGGGGATAAGGGGGACTGGAAATAAATAAGTAATGGTATAAAAACAAGCACATTACAATTAGAACTAAAATATGTTATCCATTTATTGAAATATTGGCTGGATTTGTATGTTACTGCCTAAGGAGATAAGTTACATTATCTCAGTTAATGTTTATTAACTCAGGAACAGAACTGATTCGCTGTGTACCAGGAGCGGACTGGATCTCAAAACCGGCCCGGGCATCCTTCAACGAGTGAGGTGATGAGGTCGATTCATTGTAATTTTCTTAAAATTTGTGATGAGTATGCGGCTCGCTACTTGCTATAAGCCTATGATATGAACTTTATCTAAACTGTTGCCAAACTTAATCTGTACACTGTTATTTAGACACAATTTCAAATTTGACAACATGCTTAGAAATAAAATTTAATGAAAAATAAAAATTTAGTAACACGGCTTACACGTTATTAGAGTATCATGTCAAATGTCAATGTCAAGTCCAAGTGCCAGTACCCTAGTAGGCTAGTAGCTGCTCATTTACAATGGAATGAATTATAACCGAGCTTATAATGAAAACCTCACTATTGAAATGTTCCATTAACTTAATAATAAACTATAAATGTTCAATCCTAATATGAAAAATTCCTATCCTGAGCTTTATAATTTTATTTCATCATACTAATAATCGCAGTTGAAAACCACTAATTATCGCTCACGCCGATGACCAGAGAACAATAAAATGCATAATACATAATCAAAACTAATTATTAGTAACGAAGAATTTAAATACTAGATATGAGATTAAATAAATTGCAATAATGTATATGCTAACCGAAATGTAGCGGTATTGAAACAGAAATCAGCAAAAGGTAGTTTTGAACAAATTTTTCGCTGCAACGTTGTGTACTGACACCTAAAACAACTTGATGACGTAATACGGTATATTATATAGGACTATATAAATTGCAGTACCGGACAGATAATTCACTTGTCAACAAGCATTTTGTTACTGGTTTTCTTTCATCTGTACTTTAATAAATTTCACTTGCTGACTCCAAATCTGAAAACCGTTTTCATCCAGCACTTCCCATTTTTTAGTTATGATGTTCCAGGTCTTGGACAACTAGGGTGACTGGACAGTAAAGACGATGCGTTTCAGCATTTAAGAAAGAAGTGTAGTCTTGAGAAAAGTGAAGCTAAAAGTAAGGAAGGTGTTTTTGTTGGCCCTGAAATACATGAACTGATGCTTGACGAGGAGTTCAAAAGGAAACTGAAGCCAACTGACTCAGCACCCTCATTCGTGCAGGTTGTCCAGAATTTTCTTGACAGTCACAGAGCAGAGAATTATGCTGAGAACCTGCTGAAAGTATATTAGCTTACGGGAGCCAGAATGTCACTGAAGATGCATTTTTTACATTCTCATCTCAACTTTTTTCCACCAAATCTAAGCGATGACAGAGATGAGAATGGGGAAAGATTTCATCAAGATATAAAGGTGATGAACAACTGATATCTGGAAAAATTCACTCTGAGCATAATGGGTGACTACTGTTTGTTCTTGCAAGGAGAGACGGATGTGCAGTACAAGCGCAAAAGCGAGTGCCTCCAACATTTTTGGGCAGGCCGACCTCACTTTTATATTGAGGTAAATTGACATAAATATACTTTAACGTGTCTCTGGTATTGTCTTCTGTTTTGTTTTCAGAATAAACACATCAAAACAATTTTGGTGGGACATAGTCCAAACTCCAGATATCGTGTTGATATATAATATTGATATTCAAAAGTGTCAAAACATCAATGATGTGTATTTCAAAAACCTGACATGCTAGCTTAATTCCGATTTCACATATGAAATCAGTGTAAAAAACTTAATAAAGGCATGCTCTGAAGTTCCCAGAAGCAAACAAAAAAATATTTTTTTGTACACCAGTGTAATGTTTAGTATTTTAGAAAATTAATTTTAATGGCAAACAGTAACCAGTACATAAAATTTATTTCATGAAACGGCCGGCCCATGACCAGACCAGAGTCCGCGGCCCACCGGGCATTGCCCAAATGCCCAAATGGCTAGTCGCCCCTGCTGTGTACTAATATTCTAAAGATTGAATCATTCTGACCCTTGAATTCTGTTGACTTAACCAAGGGGACATCAGGACAAACAAACTTCAATTAGCATGCTGTAAAGAAATGTCAGTGCTTTTAAATGTAAACCTTCACTACAAACTGCTCAGATCTGACCATGTCTTACTTCCACATAGCAGCAGCTCTCTTATTTAAGGTAGAAGTTTGTATGTGTGTTTTGAGAGGTGGTTATTTTTGTTTTATATACATACATATATATATTTTTTGCTTTATATATATGTTTTCATCTATCTATCTATCTATCTATCTATCTATCTATCTATCTATCTATCTATCTATCTATCTATCTATCTATCTATCTATCTATCTATCTATCTATCTATCTATCTATCTATCTATCTATCTATCTATCTATCTATCTATCTATCTGCGTTATCTTTGCTTTGTTTTTTTTAATTTAAGTCCATTTTGTGTGTTATTCTTGTTTTAGCTAAGGATGGTGTTAGGAGCTAGTTTAACCGGGCAGGCACACAACACTGAGGTCAGGTGGCTGAAACTTACCATTAGGATTACTGTTGAGTTTTTGACATCAAATGTCGGTGCTTTTAAATGTAAACCTTCACTACAAACTGTTCAGATCTGACCATGTCTTACTTCCACCTAGCAGCAGCTCTCTTATTTAAGGTAGAAGTTTGTATGTGTGTTTTGAGAGGTGGTTATTTTTGTTTGATATACATACATATATATATTTTTTGCTTTATATATATAAGTTTTCATCTATCTATCTATCTATCTATCTATCTATCTATCTATCTATCTATCTATCTATCTATCTATCTATCTATCTATCTATCTATCTATCTATCTATCTATCTATCTATCTATCTATCTATCTATCTATCTATCTATCTATCTATCTATGTTATCTTTGCTTTTTTTTTTTAATTTAAGTACATTTTGTGTGTTATTCTTGTTTTAGCTAAGGATGGTGTTAGGAGCTAGTTTAACCGGGCAGGCACACACACTGAGGTCAGGTGGCTGAAACTTACTATTAGGATTACTGTTGAGTGTTTGACATCAATCTATTGTTAGTGCCCATAAAATTACTTTTAAATTATGTGTTGTGTCCTTTGTATCCCCCTCTTGCAGTTTAACTGTGGACTGTTTCTTCTACATAATTTTTCTTTTTAATTTAAAACACCTGTTGGCGGTGGTTGGAGACTCCCATGTTGCTTTGCACACCTTTGTCCTTACAATTGACCAGCAGCACACATATGGCTGGTTACTTTCAGCAAAAGACATCCAGCCTATTTCCTGTCTCGTTTTCTGGCTGGCAGCATGCTTATAATTGGTTGCATTCAATGCAGTAGACCTTCAGCTCTAATCACTAGCACTTTATTAGGGAAAGAGAGGCCATCAGTATACACATAAAAATTGTATATGCCTTTTCAATATTTACTTAATACAGATTAAAAACAAGTTGCTGATGTACAAACCAATGCAAGACAGAACCATGAGGAAAAAACATGGGCACAGAACAAAAGACAGGGTACCTTTCTTAAACAGCGCGCAGGGAGAGCTGGAGGGAGATCGCTGATCTGGTGATGAAACGCATCAAAGTGCATCGAGAAGTGTCCTAAGGGAAAACACAGCAGGAAAAAAACAAGGTTTGGAAAACACTGACATTGGAGGAGCTGATCTCTTTTGTTTTTTCTTACTGGAAGAAAAAATACTTCATTTATCACTTGGTTTATTGCTAACTTGAGAACGTGCCACATTTTGCTAGTAACACTGGCACCATGTCAAATGAACCAAACTAATGCCCTTTTCCAAGACATTTTTTTTAATACGAAAAGTTTTAAACACTGACAGTCCTAGTCATTGTACATTAGTGTGCAGCATATTGTACAGCATACATACACATTATGTATAGTGGATTCAGAAAGCTTTCAGACCCCTTCACATTTTTCACATTTTGTTATTTTGCAGCCTTGTGCTGAAATCATTTAAATTCATTTTTACACCACATCAAGCAACACTCAAAAAAAAAAAACAAGACAAGCAAAAAAAAAATTTTAAATTTGCCAATTTATTAAAAATAAAGAACTTAAATATCCATATCCCATTGACACAAGTTTTCAGTCCCTTTACTCAGTACTTAGTCAAATAGCTTGGATTCTTCTTGGGTTTGATGCCAGAAGCATTGAACACCTGATTTGGGGGATTTTCTGCCATTCATCTCTGCAGATCCTGTGAAGCTCTGTCAAGTTAGATGGTGACCACCAGTGGGCAGCTATTTTTATGTCTCTCCAGAGATGTTTGATTGACTTCAAGTCTAAGCTCTGGATGAGCCATTCTGGATGACTTGTCCCTAAGCCACTCCTGTGTTGTCTTTGCTTTCTGCTTAGGGTCGTTGTCATGCTGGAAGGTGAACCTTCAGCCCAGTCCAAGGTACAGAGTGCCCAGAAACAGGTTTTCATTAAGGATATCTACAGTATAAACTGTGTTCTCTTCAGATTTTCTTCAGACTTGCCTCATCTCCAAGTCCCTGCCACTGAAAAACAACCGAATAGCATAATGTTGCCACCATCATACTTCAGTGTTGAAATGGCATTGCCAACATGATGAGTGCTGCTTGGTTTCCTTCCTTCCTTCCTTTTATCAGATCACCATCTGATAGTTCTTTAGGTGCCTTTCTTCAAACCTCAAGTGAACTTCCATCTGTCTGTTACAAATGAGAAACTCTTACCTGGCCCCACTGTCATAAAGCACAGACTGGTGAAGTATTGCAAAGATGATTATCCTTCCGAAAGTTTCTTTTATGTTCACGCAGGAACTCAGCCAGAATGATGATCAGGTTCTCTGTCCTCTCTCTTAACAAAGGCCCTTCTCCCAAAATTGCTCACTTTGTCCAGCTTTAGGAACAGTTGTTGTTCCATATTTACTCCATTTAAGAATTATAATGGTAACTGTGCTCTTAGGAAGCTTCTTCAGATCTGTGCATCGACACAATCCCATCTGCAAGCTCTGCAGGCAATTCCATTGACCTCATTACTTGGTTTTTCCTCTGATTCACATTGTCAGTTGTGGGACCTTTTATAGACAGACGGTTGTGTGCCCATCCTAAGCAGTCAAATCGATTGAACTGACCACAGGTGGACTCCAAACAAGTGGTAGAATCATGGGATTCATCCGAGCCAAATTTCAAGTATCATAGCAAAAGATCTGTATACCTGTGTCAATGTGAGGTTTCGCTTTCTTTGGGTTTTTTTAAACTAGGGGTCTCTGCCCCCTGCTCGCTTCGCTCACCCACCCCCGGGTTTGGTTAACTGGATATACAATTTTAAGAGATTGTTATTTTCATGGGAATTGTTACATATGCATTATTTTCACTTTTACTTTAAAACTTTAGTAAAAACAATATTTGGAATTAACTTTTCTTCAAGATTGCATTGAATTTTGATTCCATGTTTGGACTTACACCGTGACAACACAACATATATTTGCCTGTGAGTGATTATCATTTCTTTCTCTCTAATAAATGAAACAACTTTTTCTAATGTTTGTTCATGCTCTTTCTTCTTCGCTTAGTCGATGATGTGTCATCTAGAATGTATAAAATTACTGTCCTGATAAAAGTTATAAGAGCTGAGAGAGCAGGAAGTGTGTCTGACAAAAGCATTCACACGACTGAGGTTAGATGACCGTGGTCTTGTTTAAGAATAGTTGTAAGTAGGGTGTGACTTGAAAGAATCTCATGTTAAAAGTCTCCGTCTCACGGGACTTCATACTGTGCCAGTGTTTTTGGAATCTTTTAATTCTCGCTGGCAACACGAATTAGACAAGTCTCCGACTTAAAGTTTAAATCCGAACAATATATTTGATCTCTTTTCGCTGTTCCATTATTTCACTGAGTAATAATTTCCGTTTGTTTGCGCTAATGCGATCTTTCCTATCCTTTTTTAAGACTTTCGAATTTTCGTAGTTCCATTATCTCTACCCTGCTCTGCATGTGTACCACGCCAACATTTTTGAGTTCTTTATGACGTTCTACTTTGTCATCTACTCTTTGTCCTTTATTTCCTTCCCTGGGCGTGGACTCGTCTCGCGGGATATATAAATGTCTCTCCGAGAAAATCACGTCTCGTCTCCTTCCAAGATTTTTTTTTTATAATAGAGAGATTAATTTGCAAAGATATCTAAAATCCTGTTTTCACTTTGTCATTCTGGGGTATATTGTGGTATGATCGTGGTGGCATGGATCGTGGACTATCTTAAAGACAGAACTCAGTATGTGCGTCTTGGGAACTGCACATCTGACATTGTGGTCAGCAACACAGGAGCGCCACAGGGGACTGTACTTTCTCCGGCCTTGTTCAGCCTATATACATCGGACTTCTAATACAACTCGGAGTCCTGCCACGTGCAAAAGTTCGCTGATGACACTGCTATCGTGGGCTGCATCAGGAGTGGGCAGGAAGAGGAGTATAGGAACCTAATCAAGGACTTTGTTAAATGGTGCGACTTAAACCACCTACACCTGAACACCAGCAAAACCAAGGAGCTGGTTGTGGATTTTAGGAGGCGCAGACCCCTCATGGACCCCGTGATCATCAGAGGTGACTGTGTGCAGATGGTGCAGACCTATAAATATCTGGGAGTGCAGCTGGATGATAAATTAGACTGGACTGCCAATACTGATGCTCTGTGCAAGAAAGGACAGAGCCGGTTATACTACCTTAGAAGACTGGCGTCCTTCAACATCTGCAATAAGATGCTGCAGATGTTCTATAAGACGGTTGTGGCGAGCGCCCTCTTCTACGCGGTGGTGTGCTGGGGAGGCAGCATTAAGAAGATGGACACCTCACGCCTGGGCAAACTGGTGAGGAAGGCAGGCTCTATTGTTGGCATGGAGCTGGACAGTTTGACATCCGTGGCAGAGCGACGGGCGCTGAGCAGGCTCCTGTCAATCATGGAAAATCCACTGCATCCACTAAACAGTGTCATCTCCAGACAGAAGAGCAGCTTCAGCAACAGACTGCTATCACTGTCCTGCTCCACTGATAGACTGAGGAGATCGTTCCTCCCCCAAACTATGCGACTCTTCAATTCCACCCGGGGGGTAAACGTTAACATTATTCAAAGTTATTGTCTGTTTTTACCTGCATTGTTATTAATCTTTAATTTAATATTGTTTTTTGTATCAGTATGCTGCTGCTGGAGTATGTGAATTTCCCCTTGGGATTAATAAAGTATCTATCTATCTATCTGTCTATCTCTCTATCTCTCTATCTATCTATCTCTCTATCTATCTATTGAGTGTTGTTTTAATTAGGGAAAAAATGTAACTTACTTTTAGTACAAGGCTGCAACATAGCAAAAAATGAAAGGGTCTGAATACTTTCTGAATCCACTGTACAGCATTTAGTTAACATGTAATAAATATAAAATGTATTTATATTTATATATTTGTTTTACATAATTTATTCAAAGTTATTTCTTATCTTGCACCTAGTGGTGCCTAGATAGATGTGGGCTCTTAAATAAAATAAACACATTGAAGAGTGGAAGGGTGTCGCTGATGACTTACCTGTATATTGTATGATAAAAAGGTTCTGTTTATTAAGGAATAATCAGTGAATGGTTTTGTATTTTAGTTTTGAGTCTTCAGAGCCTTCTGTCACAAAATACCCCGTAATTATTAACATTTAGTCTCTGGATACTCCAATTCCTTATATATCCTGAAAAAGGGTAGGTTAGGTTGAATGGCAATGCTAAGCTGGTGCTTGGTAAGAGTGACTATGTATAGAAGTATGCCTGGCGAGGGCCCGGCAGTGAGTTTTATAATGAATTTGTGCAGTGTATTTTTTTTACCATTTTTCAGAACATTCTGATTCTGTTTTATTTTAAAAGTACTCTTTATAAGTAACTAACGCCAAACCTATTTTGATACATTACAAAAAGTGACAACTACCAGGCTTTTCCACTGTTATAAGCCTTAGTCAGGGTTTCTTGGCAGCAGCTCCCAAAAGAAAACCTGGGCAGGCGTAAATATTACTCCAATATCAACTCCACTGAGAAGAGGTGTCAACAAATCAGGGTGCATTGAGCGCACCCTTTTACTTTGGTTTGTTCCCCTTCTAAACATATTGTGCTTTTTTTTTTTTAAGTCCACGTCCTTTATCACATTTTAGAAATGATGAACGGAATACCTTAATAAAAAAAAAGCTATTTTTAAAGTCAGATACTCACCTGGTGGTAAAGTCCTTGGTGGCACTGGAGGCACCATAATGTTCCCGACGTGGGCAGTGAGAAATGGCATAGCTTCTCTGGTCCCACTATCTAAGCTCCAGCTGCTGGGAGCTGTAGGGACAGCTGGAAAGCAAAACAGTGAGAGGGAGAGTCATTTTCTAGATGTACACTTTACAAAAAAAAAAAGTGTGAGTATATGTGTGTATTTTAATACAAAAGTCAGACAATTCAAAAAATGTCAAAATAAGTACAACTTGCTTGCTCGAAAAACAGGCTGTGAGGATGTAGCATCTTGCTCTGAACTGGTCTCTTCAACTGTTTGATACACATGTTTAAGTGTGGCTGTGTTAAATTGTAAAATTAGTTCCCTATGCTTTTATGAAAGCTTAAGAGCTGTGTCTGAATATTGTGATTCATCTGAATTTGTTCAGTGTAGATCTAGGCTGGTGTCTTGGCACCTCTCTTGTTTGTGGTCTTCATGGACAGAACATCAAGGTGCAGCCGAGGATGTGAGGGTATCCAGTTGGGGAAGCCAGGGTTAGCATCAGTGCTTTATGCAGATGATGTTGTCCTCTCTGCCTCATTTGGCTGACACCTTCTGTGCGGACTCAAGCGATTCGCTGCTGAGTGATCGGTATTTCCAAATCGGAGGTCACGGTTCTCTCTGTAAATAGAGTTGAATGCTTTCTCCCAGGGGTTTGGGAGACTGGGGGGTTAAACAACTTCCTTAAATGGAGAAGTTCAAGTAAGACATGATTTAAAGATTTACCAAAGGATGCTATGTAAAATATACTGAGTGACTGACTGACAGATGCTAAAATTGAATTAATGATTAAATCAATTACACTAGATAGATAGATAGATAGATAGACTAATTGCAATAACTGAAAATACTTGCATTGTCATTGTTCGTTTTAGGAGATTTTTGCCCAAACCACTTTAGAGATCATTAAAGCATTAAGTTTGACATAAGGGGCTCGGCCGGGCAAAGCCCGAACAGGCAACGTGGGTCCCCCTTCCCATGGGCTCACCACCTATGGGAGGGGCCAAGGAGGTCGGGTGCAGTGTGAGTTGGGTGGGGGCCGAAGGCGGGGACCTTGGCGGTCCGATCCTCGGCTACAGAAACTGGCTCTTGGGACGTGGAATGTCACCTCTCTGAAGGGGAAGGAGCCTGAGCTAGTGCGCGAAGTTGAGAGGTTCCGGCTAGATATAGTCGGGCTCACCTCGACGCACAGCTTGGACTCTGGAACCAATCTCCTTGAGAGGGGCTGGACTCTCTACCACTCTGGAGTTGCCCCCAGTGAGAGGCGCCGAGCAGGTGTGGGTATACTTATTGCCCCCCAACTTGGAGCCTGTACATTGGGGTTTACCCCGGTGGACGAGAGGGTAGCCTCCCTTCGCCTTCGGGTGGGGGGACGGGTCCTAACTGTTGTTTGTGCGTATGCACCGAACAGCAGTTCGGAGTACCCACCCTTTTTGGAGTCCCTGGAGGGGGTGCTAGAGGGCATACCTTCTGGGGACTCCCTCGTTCTGCTGGGAGACTTCAATGCTCACGTGGGCAATGACAGTGAGACCTGGAAGGGCGTGATTGGGAGGAATGGCCCCCCTGATCTGAACCCGAGCGGTGTTTTGTTATTGGACTTCTGTGCTCGTCACGGATTGTCCATAACGAACACCATGTTCAAGCATAGGGGTGTTCATATGTGCACTTGGCACCAGGACACCCTAGGCCTCAGTTCGATGATCGACTTTGTGGTCGTGTCGTCGGACTTGCGGCCACATGTCTTGGACACTCGGGTGAAGAGAGGGGCGGAGCTGTCAACTGATCACCACCTGGTGGTGAGTTGGCTTCGATGGTGGGGGAGGATGCCGGTCAGGCGTGGTAGGCCCAAACGTGTTGTGAGGGTCTGCTGGGAACGTCTGGCAGAGCCCCCTGTCAGAAGTAGCTTCAACTCCCACCTCCGGCAGAACTTCGACCACATCCCGAGGGAGGTGGGGGACATTGAGTCCGAATGGGCCATGTTCCGTGCCTCTATTGTTGAGGCAGCTGACCGGAGCTGTGGCCGTAAGGTGGTCGGTGCCTGTCGTGGCGGCAATCCCCGAACCCGCTGGTGGACACCGGCGGTGAAGGATGCCGTCAAGCTGAAGAAGGAGTCCTACAGGACCCTTTTGTCCTGTGGGACCCCAGAGGCAGCTGATAGGTACCGGCAGGCCAAGCGGAATGCGGCTTTGGTGGTTGCTGAGGCAAAAACTCGGGCGTGGGAGGAGTTTGGGGAGGCCATGGAGAATGACTTTCGGACGGCTTCGAGGAGATTCTGGTCCACCATCCGGCGTCTCAGGAAGGGGAAGCAGTGCAGTGTCAACACTGTATATGGTGGGGATGGTGCGCTGCTGACCTCGACTCGGGACGTTGTGGGTCGGTGGGGGGAATACTTCGAAGACCTCCTCAATCCCATTAACATGCCTTCCAATGAGGAAGCAGAGCCTGGGGACTCAGAGGTGGGCTCCCCCATCTCTGGGACTGAGGTCACCGAGGTGGTCAAAAAACTCCTTGGTGGCAGGGCCCCAGGGGTGGATGAGATACGCCCGGAGTTCCTCAAGGCTCTGGATGTTGTAGGACTGTCTTGGCTGACACGCCTCTGCAACATCGCATGGACATCAGGGACAGTGCCTCTGGATTGGCAGACCGGGGTGGTGGTCCCCCTCTTTAAGAAGGGGGATCGGAGGGTGTGTTCCAACTACAGAGGGATCACACTCCTCAGCCTCCCTGGAAAAGTCTATTCAGGGGTCCTGGAGAGGAGGGTCCGTCGGATAGTCGAGCCTCGGATTCAGGAGGAACAGTGTGGTTTTCGTCCTGGTCGCGGAACAGTGGACCAGCTCTATACCCTTAGCAGGGTCCTGGAGGGTGCATGGGAGTTTGCCCAACCAGTCTACATGTGTTTTGTGGACTTAGAAAAGGCATTCGACCGTGTCCCTCGGGGAATCCTGTGGGGGGTACTCTGAGAGTATGGGGTACCGGCCCCCCTGATAAGGGCTGTTCAGTCCCTGTACGATCAGTGCCAGAGCTTGGTCCGCATTGCCGGCAGTAAGTCGAACCCGTTTCCAGTGAGAGTTGGACTCCGCCAGGGCTGCCCTTTGTCACCGATTCTGTTCATAACTTTTATGGACAGAATTTCTAGGCGCAGCCAGGGTGTTGAGGGGGTCCGGTTTGGTGGGCTCAGGATTGGGTCACTGCTTTTTGCAGATGATGTTGTCCTGTTTGCTTCATCAGGCCGTGATCTTCAGCTCTCTCTGGATCGGTTCGCAGCCGAGTGTGAAGCGGCTGGGATGAGAATCAGCACCTCCAAATCCGAGACCATGGTCCTCAACCGGAAAAGGGTGGAGTGCCCTCTCAGGGTTGGTAGTGAGATCCTGCCCCAAGTGGAGGAGTTCAAGTATCTCGGGGTCTTGTTCACGAGTGAGGGAAGAATGGAGCGTGAGATCGACAGGCGGATCGGTGCGGCATCCGCAATAATGCGGGTGTTGCATCGGTCTGTCGTGGTGAAAAAGGAGCTGAGCCGCAAGGCGAAGCTCTCAATTTACCAGTCGATCTATGTTCCTACCCTCACCTATGGTCATGAGCTATGGGTAGTGACCGAAAGAACGAGATCGCGAATACAAGCGGCTGAAATGAGTTTCCTCCGCAGGGTGTCTGGGCTCTCCCTTAAAGATAGGGTGAGAAGCTCAGTCATCCGGGAGGGGCTCAGAGTAGAGCCGCTGCTCCTCCGCATCGAGAGGAGTCAGATGAGGTGGCTCGGGCATCTGATCAGGATGCCTCCTGGACGCCTCCCTGGTGAGGTGTTCCAGGCACGTCCAACCGGGAGGAGGCCCCGGGGAAGACCCAGGACACGCTGGAGGGACTATGTCTCTCGACTGGCCTGGGAACGCCTTGGGATTCTCCCAGAAGAGCTAGAAGAAGTGGCCGGGGAGAGGGAAGTCTGGGCATCTCTGCTCAAGCTGCTGCCCCCGCGACCCGACCTCGGATAAGCGGGAGACAATGGATGGATGGATAAGGGAGCAATACACTCATTAAACAGTACAATCACATTATTCGCTATGATGTGTCAAAAATTCATTTAAGTAAAATAAACCTTTAAAGACAATACTTGCATCTTAAATACCATATATACTCGCGGATAAGTTCTCCCCCGGATAAGTCAGGACTTACATATTACAGTACAATAAAACTAGAATAAATACAATAATAAAATTGAGTTTAAATTTATCAGCTAAAATTATCAGACAGAATAAGCCATCTTAAAAAGATGTGTTTTAAGATGAGATTTAAAGGTAGGAAGAGAGTCGATATTACAAATGTCTTGTGGGAGAGAGTTCCAGAGGCCATTTGACAGAAAGCTGTATGGTAGTCAAGCGAGAGGTACATTAAGATTGATAGAGGAAGAAGATCTATGGATACAAGAAGGAATGGAGATCAGAAAAATAAGGAGGTGCCAGATTATGAAGGGTCTTGTAAGTAATAAGCAAAATTTTAAAATCAATGTAATATTTAATAGGGAGCCAGTGAAACCGTTGAAGGACAGGAGTGATGTGTTCTCTGGAATGGGTTCTGGTAATAATGCCAATGTATGATTCTTGTAGTGGCGGGCCGTCAGGGCCTTCAAGGCCTTCTCTGCTGGCCTAAAAAAGTATCTGAATCTCAAACTGATGTTAATTATATTTTGTCCATGAATACTTATTAAATAATTCCAAATAGTCTGTCCGCTTCCTTTCATAGCTTTTCCGATGGCTATGTGGTGCTTCCAGACATGTATTTTCGTATTAAAGCATTTAACCAATCACATTTCAGCCATCATTTGTTGCCAGGCAGTGTCAAAGTCAAAGATGTCTGCCAGGAGGCCTTCACAATCCGTTCTGCAGGCCCTCTAACACAAAATAAATGTCGATTAAACCGTTGCTTCAACTAATCAGATTTTGAGTTGGTTTCTCTAGGGCCCTCTAGCAGGCGTACGGCAACGTCACTGTATTCAGACCCGTTGATTGTACAGGATGGTGTAATATAAAAATCTGAATGAGAGCATCATGGGGCAGCTGTACACATTGGTATGTTTGGCGGTGAGCATTCCCGTGTCCACTGCTTCTGTCGAGCAGACATTTTCAGCCCTAAAGCGAATTAAAACTTATGCCAGAAATACGACAGGGCAGGTTTGACTTTCAGCATTAGCTTCGATGGCGATAGAAAGGGACTTCGTGATGGACCTGAAGCGCATGGATAATCTGTACGACAGAGTAATTGAACTGTTTTTGAGGAAAGAGAGGAGGATGGATTTTGTTTACAAATAATCCGAATTTTTGGTGAGTAAAATGTTGCGATTTTCCTAAAAAATATTGCAAGTTTATGAGTTATTATTGATGTTTTTTATGTGTGTCGCGGGCTGTAGCTGCAGTAGAAAGGAACTTGTTCACCCCTGGTTTGTTTATTCAATAAAGGCATTTATTGTGGCTATAGGAGTTATCTATCTGCGATGCAACGGCTCTTTATACTGTATTTCTGCATATTAAAATGGTTTTTATAACCATAAATTAGTTTTTGAGGGGCGGGTTGATTCAGACGGAGCACTACTGAAGGCCTAGGTGTGAAATGCATGGTCCGCCACTGGATTCTTGGGGATATTTCCTTGACTGCAGTCCTTCTATTAGGACGATTTCCACAACTGAAGAACAGACTATGTGGCTTACCACAAGGAAAACAAGGTGTAGCAATTCAGCTTGAAAGATCTGAACTGCCATACTTAAAAGACACTGGGAAGCACCCGCTGTGACCTCACAATCAATAAGACGAACTGACTTACAACCAATACAATACAGTAAATGTAAGTTATACCTTTTTCTGCAACTGAGAGGTTTGGATCACTACAAGGCTTGCAAGGTCCAATCATCTGCTGCATTAGAGCGCGATGGAAATTTGTTGGCTGGAAAACAAAATTTTGTTTTTAAGGATAACATACAAGGAGTATTCATCTATAATAATAGAAAAGACAACACATCATTAAACATTGTTATCCACACAACATATAGAGAATAAGGAAACAAAACCAAGATAATAAATAGCCAGTGTGGTGGACGGCCAGGTCCCATGTCCAGCCGGGATGCCCCTTTGATGTGTATTCAGGGGGAGCAGCCCTGGACGGTGCAGTACCTCCCCCTGGACGTCGGATGGCCGCACCCCTGGGTTGGAGCAGTGCCTCAGTCTCTCGCAGGGCTTCATGGGAGATGGAGTTCTCCACAGCCCTGTTGGGGTCTGAGGTGGCCGCCAGTGGATGCGGCATGAGTTCCTGAGCCCAGCTGGACTAATCTTCAGCCCCACCTGGGAGTGGAACCTGAAACAGGTGATCAAGTACCTGGAGCACTTCTGGGTGGGCCATAAAAGGAGCCAGCAACCACCACTCAACAAGGAGGAAGACAAAGCTGTGGAGGAGTGGTGGTGAAAGAGAGAGGAGTGTTTTTGACTTTAGTGTTTAGTGCTTGGGACTGTGAGGTATAAAATTAAAGATTAAAAGTTCAAGAAAGCGAGTGAAAACATTATCAGGGAGAGAATATGCCCCACATTTGTGCATAGTCACAATACTTCTGCAAGCCAAAGGTCAATCCATGGTCTGTCACTAAATAATGCTGAGGTATTCCAGTTGTGGCTCACCATTATGAATATAACAGTAACAAAGGGAGGCTGGTCTTCAGTTCGAATGCTCATTTGAGTCTGAGTGTGCTCCATTTTCATTCCATATTTTCCATTTTTGAGTGGGGTATTCATTTAAGTAACATTTCTGCCATGATGTTACATGCCACATTGTGCAAAACATATGCCTGGAAAAGGCGTGGCATCACAGCAACAACAGTACAGAAGAGAATGTAATAATGATAAAAATGTCTCCTTAAATAGGCAATGAATATAAAAGAAACATAAAGTAAATTAAGTTTAATCAGATCATGACAGAATATAATTCTTCTGTTATGCCTGCGGCTGGCAATATGGACTTCAGCTTCCAGGGACTCAGAATTAGATTGGTGTGTTTGAAAATCTTTGGATTAATGAGGCGCAATCTATAACAAAGAGAGTTTATTGATAATTTACATCCAACGCAATTCACTATATTATCCATCCACTCTCTAAATCTGTAGCCTAGTCACTTTGAGTACTTGACAGGAACCAAACTTTGGTGGTACATCAATCCATTAGGGCACACTCATGTCTACCTTAAGACTAACACTTAGAGGGCAGCTCACAGATACTATTTGACCTAACAGACATGTTTAGGATGAGAGGCAACTCAAAAGCCATATGAACATGGAGAGGACATGCAAAATCCATGCAGACAATGATCTGGTCTGAGAATCACTCCTACAGTCATATGAAAAAGTTTGGGAACCCCTCTCAGCCATCATAATAATTGACTCTACTTTCAACAAAAAAGATAACAGTGGTATGTCTTTCATTTCCTTGGAACATCTGAGTACTGCGGTGTTTTCCAAACAAAGATTTTAGTGAAGCAGTATTTAGTTGTATGAAATTAAATCAAATGTGAAAAACTGGCTGTGCAAAAATGTGGGTCCCCTTGTCATTGTGCTGATTTGAATGCCTGTCACTGCTCAATGCTGATTACTGGCAACACCAAATTGGTTGGATTAGCTCATTAAGCCTTGAACTTCATAGACAGGTGTGTCCAATCATGAGCTATAAAGGTATTTAAGGTGGTCAATTGCAAGTTGTGCTTCCTTCCCTTTGACTCTCCTCTGAAGAGTGACAGCATGGGATCCTCAAAGCAACTCTCAAAAGATCTGAAAACAAAGATTGTTCAGTCTCATGGTTTATGTGGAAGGCTACAAAAAGCTATCTCAGAGGTCTAAACTGTCAGTTTCAACTGTAAGGAATGGAATCAGGAAATGGAAGGCCACAGGCACAGTTGCTGTTAAACCCAGCAGATCTGGCAGGCCAAGACAAATACAGGAGCGGCATATGAGCAGGATTGTGAGAATGGTTACAGACAACCCACAGATCACCCCCAAAGACCTACAAGAACATCTTGCTGCAGATGGTGTATCTGTACATCGTTCTACAATTCAGAGCAATTTGCACAAAAAACATCTGTATGGCAGGGTGATGAGAAAGAAGCCCTTTCTGCACTCACGCCACAAACAGAGTCACTTGTTGTATGCAAATGCTCATTTAGACAAGCCAGATTCATTTTGGAACAAAGTGCTTTGGACTGATGAGACAAAAATTGAGTTATTTGGTCAGAACAAAACGCTCTTTGCATGGTGGAAGAAGAACACCGCATTCCAAGAAAAACACCAGCTACCTACTGTCAAATTTAGTGGAGGTTCCATCATGCTGTGGGGCTGTGTGACCAGTTCAGGGACTGGGGCCCTTGTTAAAGTCAAGGGTCAGATGAATTCAACCCAATATCAACAAATTCTTCAGGATAATGTTCAAGCATCAGTCACAAAGTTGAAGTTATGCAGGGGTTGGATATTCCAACAAGACAATGACCCAAAACACATTTCGAAATCTACAAAGGCATTCATGCAGAGGGAGAAGTACAATGTTCTGGAATGGCAGTCACAGTCCCCTGACTTGAATATCATCGAAAATCTATGGGATGATTTGAAGCAGGCTGTCCATACTCGGCAGCCTTCAAATTGAGCTGAACTGGAGAGATTTTCTATGGAAGAATGGTCCAAAATATCTCCATCCAGAATCCAGACACTCATCAAAGGCTATAGGAGGCGTCTAGAGGCTGTTATATTTGCAAAAGGAGGCTCAACTAAGTATTGATGTTATATCTCTGTTGGGGTGCCCAAATTTATACATCTTATACATTTTGTTATGATGCATATTGAATATTTTCTGTTAATCCAATAAACTTAATGTCACTGCTGAAATACTACTGTTTCCATAAGGCATGTCATATACGTAATAAAAGGAAGTTGCTACTTTGAAAGCTCTGCCAATGATAAACAAAAACCCAAAGAATTAAGAGGGGTTCCCAAACGTTTTCATATGACTGTAAATCCCTGGGACTGTGAGGCTCCACTATAATGGTGACATCTTAACCACATGAAGATTATCAACAATTGATTTTAGGATTGAGCTTGCCTACCTGCCCATTCTCAGTCATCGCTGGGTACATTGCACTGCTGGGCCGATCTCGGTGAGGGGGCAGCAACATCACCATCTCCCGGTTGTGTCTGTACTTGTCTGGCAGAGAGGGAGAGCCTGCATTAGAGCACATGCATTCATCCGACATCTAAGTTGTGTTATATTGGGGCTTACTTTGTCTTTAATTTAACCTTACAATACATTGCAAACAAAGACTACCAACATTCTACATTGGGGTAAACAGTGGTCAAGCAGAATGCTGTTGACTGCACTATAAAAATATTAGGAGAATGCAAATAAATAGAATGGGAAAGGGCCATCCGCCAAGGCCTTCTCATTCATCGGGATGCTTACAATCATGCAGAGTAAAACTCAGTGGAGTTTCATTGCACTTTTTAGTGATGGTCCTAAATGTATTACATAGCGTATTACAGCAATGAAAAGTACTCACACTGCTGAAAAAATGCTTAGAGGTGTATACTGTAGTGCTTCTGTTAAAAACTAACCCTAGTGTTAGGCTGACGTCTTACCTCTGATGCTGGACGGAGCTGAATTTATCATCTGTGATGGTGCTGAGTGAGTGGAGCTTAGACTAGACGAGGAAGGGCTAGCCTATGGAAACAGAAGAAAAGACTGATTTTTTTTTTGGTGATTAAATTTGTAATGGAAGAAAAGATAAAGTAAAGAAAGACAATATAAGAAGACAAAATAAAGAGTGATTCATTGAACATTGTAGGTAAATGCATACAGCTTTAGAATAGTAATCAAGATGTTGATTGCTCAGTTCTCACCATTGGCTTACGCTTTTCCCCAAAGAAGTCACTTAAGTAGCAGGTGCTGCACACATTTTATTAACAATGTGAGAGATGGCCGGCTGTTTATCCCGGACAGCACCCCCAGGCCGCTAGATGGAGCCCTCCCTGTGGCGTGGGAATGCCCCAAAGACCACTGGGAATTATGGACAGTGGAGTTTTTATTTCCAACCCTGCTGGACACCGTGGGGCCCACCAGAGGACGCTGCAGGGAGGCTCAAGGACTTATGCATGCCCTATAACCCGGAAAACACGTCATGATCATATGACCAGAAGGAACGACGTGTTTCCGGGTTGAAGAAAAGGACTTTTAATCTGACCCGGAAGTGATAAGGACTCATGGACTGCTGGGCTGGAGCCACTTCCGGGTCGGAGAGTATAAATGGACTATGGGAAAGCCCAGACGCTGAGCTGAGCTGGGAGGTAGGGTGGCAACGCGTCTGGGAGTGGAGGATTGGTATAGTGATTATTATTGTGCTTTATTATTGATTGTAGTGTACTTATATGTGTAGTGAGGAGTGAAGAGTGCTTGGTGCACGTTATTATTATTTAATAAATAATAATTGTACTTTTACCGGGTGTTTGGAGAGGTACCTGAGGGTTCAAGGGCGCACTGATACGCTCTACTGCTACAACATAAAAACAAAACAGACTACGTGCTAGAGAGATGATTGGACTGAAAGTGTTAGCACACTAGCATTTTCTCTGAGTAGAAAATTGAACCATTTGACCCTGAAAATGGAATAAGTGTGAACTAAAAATGGACAAACAGATGAATAAAATAGTAAGGTTTTATTTGATGCATATAACTTTTATTACCATTCATGTTCAAAAGTGCCATTCGCAAAAGGAAACTGATGGCTCTCTGTTGCTCTCCATAAGGTAGGACTATAACTTCAACAAAGCACTTCCATATTGAGGAAGATTGATTGATATTAAGCCATCATTGTATATTTCACAACTCCAATAATCATGAGATTTCAGTCTCATGATTGAAAATATGTGCGTCTGATACCTGCATACGGTAGATGTCATCAACTGTCTCTCCTACCAGTCCATCGGTCAGAATCACCAGGTTTCCGGTCTCACTCGATGTGTGCGATGACAGAGATGAAGACGAGTGCCTGATAGAACCCAATAAGTTCAATGGGCTACAAATGAAAAATAGAAATTAACATATGGCAGAAATTCTACTCATGACAAACATCTTGAAATTTTTGTTGTATAAATGGTGAACAGTTTACGCACATTCAATTAAGCACTCCTTATTGGTTATAATTAAAGATGACCAAGCTCTTTTTTTTCCTTAATTATTTTCCATAACAATGCCAGTTATATGTAAATTTATTTGTTTAGGCCTTTACAATAAAGCATAAATACTGACATGCAACATAACAGTAACCATCCTAGCCCACAAACTCACACCCTTAGGCACACTCATTAAATAATATAGTGTAAGTGTCATGGTGGATGGACTGGTGTCCCAACTGGGATGGAAGATGAATCCTTGTCTGGCTGGGAGGCCATAGTGAATGGACAAATTGAGAGGAGGCACATCTCAGCCAGGATGGTTGATTCCTATTCAAGTCAGGATAAAAGAATAATAGATGGATTGATGAACAGTTCATTCCTCAGTATGAGATGGGGTGGTGCTCTTCTCGTTTGGACACCCATAGGGTTGCCTGAGACTTGTAGTTTTGAAGGGTGGCTCTGTCTGTATCCTTGAGAGCTGCCAGGGGGTACTATTGGGAATACACCTCCCTGGTTTGGGAGGCTACTGTATGACCCAGAAGTGTTTTTGTTACACAAGGCCAGGGCTCTGGAAGTTGTCCCGGGTCTATCATAATAAAAAGCTACCCTGCTTCAAAAGCTAAGTCAGATTAGGAAGGCAGAAGGCAAAACTGAACCAGACGAGCAGAAAGAGGTATTATGTTCATTGGAGACTGAGGTGTGGACTTTGAAAAAGAAGGTATTGTGAATAAGAAACATTTATCTGCATCTGGGACAGTCTTGGTGTGATTGTGTCTGGGGTTTGGGGTTCGGTGGTGCCCTTGGAGGTCACAGTAGATGTTAAGGTCATCCATCTTACTGCTTCGGAATAAGCAAAAAAAAAAAAATGGAATTTGCCAGTTGTTCTCTTGATAGATCTAAGATTTTTCTCCAGACATAAGGAAACTGAACAGGGGATGTGCAAGATGTGATACAGTATATCAGACAATATATTAGTGGCTTTGTATTTTAGGCTGAAATGGTAGATTGAATCCACAGTGGGGAGATGGCATCCTATGATTTTAGAAATGGTGAATATCAGTCACTTTTGCTTTTTGTCCTCAGAAAAGTACCACAGAAGTTCAAAACACCTCTAACTCTGTTTTTTCCAATTGATCCCTGGTCTCTAAAACTGATTTGAATATAGTTTTCCAGGACTCTGGGGCTAAGGAATCTAGTAGTTGTATTTATCTTTTGCTTAATTGTTCTTTTAACATTGTTTAAAACAATTCACGTTCTCCCATGGTTCCAACTTGTTTTCTTTATGGACGCCATCATGTTGGAGACAGATGTGAGGACCTGTTGCCGTGAAGTGGTTCCCAGAGGTCATGCACCATGACATCACTAGCTCAGTGTTTTTAAAAACCACCATTACACGTACCTAATCGTCCAAGAGGTGGATTTGTGAAAGAAAAACCTTTGTATTATTATTATTTTCTGGATCTTCTAGTTACAACCTTTTTTTCCTCTCCTGTGATTACAATTTATGTCTCATGTTACTTAGCTCTTGTAACGTGTACCCTTTTTGCCTTATGACTTACCACATCCATATTACTAACCGAGAATGGTAAACCGGATATGGACGCAGGGACCTGCCCGTGGACGCAGGAGACATAGTGTGCAGGCGCCACACAAAGGCCCCCTCCCCAGAGTGAAACGGAAGAGACTACGAACGTGCGCAGGTGCCACACAAAGCCCCCCCGCCCCAGAGCGAAACGGGAGAGACTACGAACCGTCTGACATGCCGCAAACCAGGCAGGCACGGCTCCAAAAAGAAACCGCTCAACTGACCGAGCTACAAAGTGAAACGGGAAACACCATGGAGTCCGCAGTAGTACACAATGCACCGCATGATAGTACGGAAGAAGCTCCGTATTAACAATGGGGGGCCCCAGAGTGACACGGGCGGACGCTCCGTATTAAACGTACGTCATCCTCACACGTCCAAACTATACAGCATAGGTGGATCACATTACAGTGATGCATTATTGACAGTACAGTAAAGATCACAGTATCGCAAACAAATGGAAATTAGTACTCGAAAAAGGGAGAATATAATCACCACGGACCAGGTGTCATTGAAACAAAAGCAGCATAAAGCGAGGTCAAAAATAAAAGACAGAGTAGAAAACAAAGTGAAACGTCATAAAGAGGTTAAAGAACGGGGCCAAACACATGGAGAGCAGGTTACAGATGATGAAAACTGGAATGCAACAGCTTCAAAAAAACCTAGGCACGAAACACATGCACAGCAAGATACAGAATATAAAAGCAGAAAACACGACAGTTAAACGTCCACACCACACAGCGGAGGCAGACCCGGAAGGTGCAGGCGCCTACATCGTGCGTCGGAAGGCGCGGGACAGTACGAAAGGCAAAGGCGCCTACACAGCATGGTAAAACCCGACATAATACGAAAGGCGCAGGCGTCACCGCCATATTGTGAGTGGCACTACTGCGTAGTGAAGGCGCAGGCGTCACCGCCATATTGTGCGTGGCACTACTGTGGAGTGAAGTTTGGAATAATGTGCTGCTTGGGATCGTACAAAATGCCTAACGCGACCCACCGTCTGAAACTGCGGAGGCAAAGCAGGCACGGGTTCAAACCGAACTAGCTCGACTGACGGAAATACGCCTACAACACGCGTCTCAAACCGCAGAAGCTGGGCAAGCATGGGTTCAAAACAACGCAACCTCCTACAACGCGCGTCTGAAACTACGGCTGCCCAGCGGGCACGGGTTCAAAACGCTGGGGGTAGGCGAGCGAAGCGAGCAGGGGGCGGAGCCCCCTTGTTGTTCCCTAACCGTGATTCTGACCACATGTCCTGAGTTTCGTCATTTAACTAATGTATTCCCAGTTTAAATCTCTCCATGAGCTCTGACTTCTCCAAGCTGTCTCCTGATTCCAATTTCTTTCAAAACTGCGGTCACCTTGTGCAGGAAGAACAAACTCATTCTGAATTTTTTATACTTTTTTTTTTTCAATAGGTAACTATCTGGATACCCTCTGGTGAGCTTTCTTGTCAATACTGGATATGGTGACATGTCATGTTAGAATTTTACAAATGGTAGTATCCAATTACTTGAAATTTTGCAGCACCTCTACATCCTGGCCACTAAAATATACTTTAAAGGTGAGAGTGTTCTTTTGCTTCCCAGCTTGACTTATAAAGAGATAAAATCAATAAAAGCAAAACAGCCTATACTAAGGTCAACCTAGTCACCTTTTTACTTTCTCATATACAAACTATCAGTAAAATATTGTAATTGTCCAAAAATTCAGTTTTGATTTTTTGATGAATCTTGGCGTTTTAAACCCCCCTGAGCCCGAAAATACCATTTTTGGAATTATGTCTGTGTTATGTAAACACGATAACTTGAGTATGCTTTCACTTTGGTCAACCAAATTTTGCATACAAGTATTAGGTACAAAATGTAGATTTCTATCAACTTTTAGGCTATTTCTATTAACTTTTATAATAATTGTTCAATATATTATCAATTTGATTTGATGTTGATGGTTCTTTAATGTATGTAATATAATAATATATAATTGTCTTGCAGTTTACTTCTCAAATATCCATCCTCATATGTGAGTATACAAGAAAGTCGAGGGGAGACCACTCCTGATTTTTATGTGATTGCACAATCTTTAATAGCTTCCAGTTTTCAGGAATTTACCCTATTTAGAGTGAATTCTGAAAAATACACTTATAGCATTTTTACAAATAATTAGTAATTTCTCTGCCTTTAGCAATTTTAATCGTAACCGCACATAAAAACTGTTAGCTTCATTTGAATATTCACGGTTGCTACAGTCTTGATAGGAAAAAATATTGTTTCTATTTCATTACCAAAGTAAATTAAAGAGAATAGAACTAGAAATGTGATATCTTTTCTCTCCATTTGTTGATACATATCACCTCCTTCTTGCGTTTTCTCCATTAACTCATTCATTTTTTGGAAGTTTTAAAAGCCTGCCAGAAGATAGAGACTATTCTGATATTATCTGGTGTAATGTGAAGGTGTGGTGTTATGGGTCCACAGCTCTCCCAGCAAAGGCCAGTTAAATAAATTAATCGTCGCGCTCGCGGCTTAGTGAGGGGGCGTTGTGACTGTTGCAAGCCGCAGGGCGATCTGCGGTGTAGGCGTTTCTCACCTAAGTGCACAGGTGAGGGACTGCCCACATCCGTGATCGTTCCTGTGGCTAATGGGCTGCAGCTGCCATGTCCTCTCCACATATATAGAGAAGCGCGAGCAGGTTAAAGAGAAGAAAGAAGTAAAAGGAAAGAGAGAACGGGAGGTAGTAGGAGAAGACAGGAAGCAGGTGGAGAGAGCTGGTGTGAGGAAGAAGGAGAACGAGCGAGGGAGAAAGCAGGCAGCTGGGAGGAGAGCCCACGAGGGGAGTGTTTGGCCGACACTCAGTGGGGCTGAGAAAGTAGTCACTCCAGCTGAGCGATTTAGGAGCCGGAGTGACCAGTGGAGAAGTCGACTGACCATAGAAGGCAGCGGGAGTCGATGAGGCTTTGGACTGGTGTAGCCTCAGTGTGAGCGCCTTGGCCGCTGGGGAATGGTCCAAAGTCTTGGTCCGGTTGGGAGCCTGACGAAGCCAAGGGTCGGAGGGCTACCGGACCTGATTGAAGGGCAGCTGATCCTGCAGGTAGGCGACTCTCCTGTAGAGCAGTCCAGATGGGTGTAGCAGGGGATCCGCCATGAAAACAGAAGACACCAGGCTTTTGGTTTTAACATTGTTGCTTCCTGTACCATTTTACCTCGTGGTTTTTAGAAAAGTTTTTCCTAATGGATTTTAACCTCCACGTTTGTTCGTTTGGTTTTTCACTTGCTTTTTTATGGATTATTTATTTAATGATGACATTTGAACTGCACAGCACTTTATTTTGAACACTGTTTTGTTCTATTTGAATAAAAGCACTTTGCACTTATACATCATCCCCTTGCTCAATTGTTATTGCCTCACTGTCTAGCTCATCGGTGACATTACCGACGATGTTGGGTTCAAGGGCTCCCTAACAAAAGATGGGAGCATGGAGCCGAACCCACATCGTCACAGAAGGGTGCCACCCTTCAATGGGACAACACTCTATTGATGGACACATTCACAAACAGCCCTCATAGGGTATCAATGTAGAAACGTCTAGTCAATCATTCATTCATGTCTTTGTGATGAAGGAGATAACTGAGGCACACAGAGAATATTGACACAAACACAATGGGCAAATGTGCAGACTCTGCATCGAGAGTAATAGGTGAGGATTCAGATCCTGATTTCTGAAGCTTTGAGTCCACAGCATTAGGCACTCTACACCTTGCTACCCTTGACTGTTTTCTTACTGCGAAAATCCAAATTGCCTTTCACAAGTGTAGGAAGAAACTTTTTTCATTCATTATTTAAAAATAGCACTGGAAATGATTTTCAAAAAATTCCTTACCCTGTAGATGGCACTAAAGATCTGTGCTCATCTATTCTAACTCACAAAGGATGAAGCAAAGCCCACAAAATAGCTGCAGAGCACAATTTTCTTATACAAGCACTGTATATATTTTATAAATTAACAAGCAGCCACTTCAGAAGCCTCAACTAATTAAGTCAATAACCTAAATTATTACTTTTTACAATTATGAATGTTGTTCAGTTCCTGTAAGATCAAATCTGAATGGATGCCAAACAGAATACAAGCAATGCACAAAAATAATCAGTATTTCAAAAATATGTTTCCAGTAAAATCTTTCTAATATAATTAAAGTTGCTATTCATGTCATAATATCTCAAATTACAGATATTTCAAATATATATTTACATAATCCTTTTAATTAAGCTAATTTAACCTGATGCTACTTCATAACATCAACCACAGAAGGCCTACTTCATTTGCACCAATAAATGGTCACTAAATATAAAAGTGGCTAGAATGAAAACTTGTAGTTGTTACGTATGGGACTGTATTTATGTGTTGTGGCGGTCGGCTGGCGTCCATGCCCAGCCGGGATGGCCCTGCACACTATATTCAGGGGGAGCAGCCCTAGACAGTGCAATACCTCCCCCTGGACGCTAGATGGCTGCCCCCCTGGGCTGGAGTAGTGCCTCGGTTTCCCACAGGGCTCCCTGGGAATTGGAGTTGGGGGCAGCCCTGTTGGGTCCCGCAGGTATCGCCAGGGGGTGCTGTGTTTGGGACTCTTGAGCCCGTGTGGGCAACAGATTCATCACACCTGGAAGTGCAGCCAGAACTCGGTGATCAAACATCTGGAGCACTTCCAGGTGACCTATAAAAGGAGCCAGCAACCACCACTCAAGGGCCAGAGTCGGGTGGAGGAGGACAAGGTTGCTAGAGAGGTGTGGTGGTGCCAAGGAGAAGAAAAGTGCTTGTAGAGGTGGTTATTAGTGCTTGGGACTGTGTATTGCCTGTGGGTCACGGGGAAGACGTGCGCCCACGGGTGAAGAATAATAAAATCTTTGTATTTTATACGTGCCTCCTGTATCAAGTCTGTGCCGTGTTGGGCGTAATATAGCGCCTTTCTGACAGTGCATATATTGTTTTGTTTCATTGTTAATTTTGAATGATTGCTTTTCATATTTGTATGTGTTTTCTGAAGTTTTTCTAATCCCATACTGTCTCTTTAAATCTTCTGACATTCCATGTGCCTTGTGGGTGGAGCCCTAGGAGGCGGGACCACCCTGACATCTACTGCTCCTGGATCCTCCTTCTCATTATAAAGGGATGGCAGTAGGAGAAATCCAATAGTGGATTACTGATTTGTATTTGAAGTATGTTAACTATTGTTTTACTTATGGATTTACTAGTTTTTCGGACTTTCTGCTCTTCTTCTTGGATTTTGTTTTTAGATTTTGTTTTTTGTTGTCACTTAGGATTGCCTTTTAGGCAACTTATTTTTGCTTTTTTGAACCTTTTGCTTTATTTTTCTTTTTTGATAAATACATCCTAATAGATCTTTTGTGTGCCCTTGTGAGTGCAAACCAGAGGTTTATGGTCATCCTCTTCTTTGTGTGGCTTTTTGCTTTAATTTGAGATCTTTTTTAGTTATTTTGAAGCCAAATTTCGCTCACTTTAGGTCTAGGTAGGTAGATTTATGGCGCATGCTGGTCTGGAATGAGTCTCTTCCGTACTGACCAATGAAAATCCTGGCCTGCTTTACAGTTACTTTTGGGGGCCTCAACCCCTTTTGCTATGTTTGGGACTCCAACATACAACAGTAGCCACTGTAGACCTCCAGAATCTGAGATTAACCCCCCGATCTAAGGTTGCACCAATGACATGCATCGCTCTCACTTTTGGTAACTGGCAGAAGTGGGTAGTATTTCAAAAAATTCTATTTCAGATTATTTTTCCCCTCATATTTAAAGCAGTGCACTGTAAGTAAACAAGTATCAAACTAAATTGAGAGCATACATTGATGATAAACCAATAAATACAACAGACAAAATGCCGTAGTGCACAACTCACCTGTGTCTATGGACTAGTTTCATGCTTTCCGGGCTCATGGGACTATGTGACGTCATATGGATGTTACCCCGTGGTGTGCTGGACCCTGAACATGCTGGGCTGAGTTTCTCCAACCCAGGGAGACCCTGCAAAGAAATGAATACAGCTGTCAATGAATGTACTATTTACATATACAACTTGAAATGTGATGTTAAACCCACTGAATTATCTATGATTACGAGTTGTGATGCTTTAGTTCTTGATTGTCTTTAATTCAGGTTAGTTTAAAGGAGTAGCCCACCAAAAATTACAATTTATAAAAATGCTACTTACTCCATGTGGTTTGTAGTGATGGTTGAAGAAAAACGTTTAATGTCATGTTTTCATGCAGAATGGAGGTAACAAAGTTTATGCTTTAATGGAAGCGGGCAGTGACCAATGATGGACAACAGCAAGCAACATCAAAGCATCTATTTAAAAACTTCACGTTACTCCTGTTACATAATCCATGTCAAGTCATGAAGTCCTAGACTGAAAACGTGCAAAATAACCTGATACATCAGCCAAGAGTCCTGTCTTCAACTGAAAAGTGCAACCCCGTCTGCAAAGGTTCCAGATTATGGGCTGGTTTCCTTTTACAAGAGGAATCAATTTAACAATATTTTAGCATAAATGCATGCATTTTGCATGTTTTCAGGCTACAACTGAATGACGGGACATGGATTATATGACATGAGTAAAGTAAGATTTTTTTTCCATGGGAATTTTTACATTATTTGCTGCTGCCAAGCATTGATCACCACCAGCTCCCATTACAGCAGGAACTTTGTTAGGTCCATTCTACACAATTAAACATCAGATTAAACATTTTATTTTTCTAGGCCATTACTACAAACCACACAGGGTAACTTTTTTAAAAATATAATTTTAGGGGTGGAATATTTCTTTAAGTTGAAAACTTTATGGCAATAACAATAAATATCTGTTTATGTATTACACATTGTTCAACAATAATATCCACCTTAATAAAAGAACGAGTGTCTGTGTATCTGTGTGTCCAACTGGTTGCTATGTCTCTGTTATATGCCATGATGTATGGGATTCATAAAAGCAGTGGTGATGTTTGTTAAGCACCATCTGTTGGAATGAAAAATGCATTGAAAAATACATTTCAACAGATGGTGCTCTGTAAGCATTAACACTGAAAAGAGAGTACCTGCCTGATGAACAGAAATCCGCTCATCCACCTTAATAAAAGGACAAGTGTCTCTGTGTCTCTGTTTATAGGTGTGTCCGTCTGATTGCCAGGGTTAGGGAGAAAAATTTGAAATAGGCAACACATGTACTGTAGAACAACGGTAAAAAATAAAAAAACAAATATAAAAATACCAAGTAAGAAAATTGGCCCTATCGGCCAATTCTGTTGTCCTATGTTATATGGCGGCAACACTAATTCAGGCCATGTGAACTAAGTTCATAGCTGTAATGCTAACGACTGATAATTTCACATGGAGGGCAATGGGTGAGTGAAAAAAATGATAAATTGACGTGCACATCAGGAAACCAAAGCCCCAACACGACAAGGCTAGAATCGCTAAACCAAGCCAATGTAGCAGTGCGTTTTCCCAGCAAAACTTCAACTACAAGAGTGGCCAATTTGTCGAGCGACGCTGAGAGGAAGCAGTAAAAATGGCCAACGTTATCCTAAGAGGAAAAAGCTGCCACAAGGGAAAGGAATTGGGTGTGTATTAATATACCAGACCAAGTGAACAACCCATGTATTAAATAAAAAATATGAGGCCTACGTTGATTACTTAGATTTAATCTCATCTTAGATTGGTCGCACAACTTATTTTATTTCAATTTTATTTTAAATACATAATTGTCACATTATAATAGTTTGAAATTCTTAATTTGGATTAAACAGTTAACATAAATTGGAAGATGAAAGAAAACCTAACTATAGTCTATATGTGACTGTAATAATGACATTTTATTTTTTGAATACCATGCCATGCAATAGATACTTTTTGATTTCTAAATCCTTTTAATGATGTTTCCCTTTTTCAGTTTAAGCTATTGACCCTGTTTTGAATTTAGTAAATCCCAAAAACCTAAATTATTGCCCAAGACACTAACTTTCTAATAGTTTGTTCAAAGTAACTCACATGGCACAGACTGCTTCTCATCATCTGGAACTGATCAATCAGTTTTTTATGTAGGGGGCGCATTTCAGGGTGCACAAGCTTCTCGTGTACAGCTAAGCCGACTCCCAGGATGTGTACCTGATAGGAAAAAAGTGGTCATTAATGCAGCCTTAGCTTGATATAAAAACACTGCAAGAACACAACCAGACAGAATCAATCATCCATATCTTAGTGAGGTAATAACAGATGCACATATCCTAAACTGGAATGCCAGTCAAACCAAATGGGGATGAGCTCCTTATTCAACTAAAGCGATCTATCTATCTATCTATCTATCTATCTATCTATCTATCTATCTATCTATCTATCTATCTATCTATCTATCTATCTATCTATCTATCTATCTATCTATCTATCTATCTATATGTGGCCAGAAGGGCATGCATAGGACTCCATTATGTACAAACTCCTATGGAGTTGCAGAGACAGCAGGTGCCATTAGGTGGAGCTCTAACCAACAATGCCCAAGGTCTAAAGACAGTTTAGCCCACAACCTACAAATGGTTCCAGATCTTCCAGAAATTACCCAAAAATGTTTTGGCAGAAGTTTAGAAGAGACTTTCAAAGCAACTAAAGTTGCAGTTTGTAGCAATCCTGGAGAAAAGCTCAACTGGTGGGAGAAAATGACCCCAAAAGGAATGGAGAGAAAGTGCAGGGGGTGCTGTCTTGGTATTGTGATTGTAGGGGTTTAGGGGCAACAAATATGAAAGGGAGATGGACAAAAATGGTAGTAAGGACCTAAAAAGTAGTTTTATTGTTTTCACCCTTATTTTGATACTCAAAGAGTTCTCCCTGCAATTATATATCCATTGCATTTAGTCCATCCATCCATCCATCCATCCATCCATCCATCCATCCATCCATCCATCCATCCATCCATGTCTGCTTATCCGGGATTGGGTCGCGGGGGCAGCAGCTTGAGCAGAGATACCCAAACTTCCCTCTCCCCGGCCACGTCTTCTAGCTCTTCCGGAAGAATCCCATGGCGTTCCCAGGCCAGCCGAGAGACATAGTCCCTCCAGCATGTCCTGGGTCTTCCCCGGGGCCTCCTCCCGGTTAGACGTGCCCGGAACACCTCACCAGGGAGGCGTCCTGGAGGCATCCTGATCAGATGCCCGAGCCACCTCATCTGACTCCTCTCGATGCGGAGGAGCAGCGGCTCTACTCTGAGCCCCTCCCGGATGACTGAGCTTCTCACCCTATCTTTAAGGGAGAGCCCAGACACCTTGCGGAGGAAACTCATTTCAGCCGATTGTATTCGTGATCTCGTTCTTTCGGTCACTACCCATAGCTCATGACCATAGGTGAGGGTAGGAACATAGATCGACTGGTAAATTGAGAGCTTTGCCTTACAGCTCAGCTCCTTTTTCACCACGACAGACCGATGCAGAGCCCGCATCACTGCGGACACCGCACCGATCCGCCTGTCGATCTCACGCTCTATTCTTCCCTCACTCGTGAACAAGATCCCGAGATACTTGAACTCCTCCACTTTGGGCAGGATCTCGCTCCCAACCCTGAGAGGGCATTACACCCTTTTTCGGCTGAGGACCATGGTCTCGGATTTAGAGGTGCTGATTCCCATCCCAGCCGCTTCACACTCAGCTGCGAACCGATCCAGAGAGAGCTGAAGATCACGGCCTGATGAAGCAAACAGGACAACATTATCTGCAACAAACAGTGACACAATCCTGAGTCCACCAAACCGGACCCCCCCAACGCCCTGGTAGCCTAGAAATTCTGAACATAAAAGTTATGAACAGAATCAGTGACAAAGGGCAGCCCTGGCGGAGTCCAACTGTCACTGGAAATGGGTTCGACTTACTGCCGGCAATGCGGACCAAGCTCTGACACCGATCGTACAGGGACCAAACAGCCCTTATCAGGAGTACCCCCCCACCCACCACAGGATTCCCCGAGGGATACGGTCGAACGTTTTTTCCAAGTCCACAAAACACATGTAGACTGGTTGGGCAAACTCCCATGCACCCTCCAGGACCGTAGAGCTGGTCCACTGTTCCACGACCAGGACAAAAACTACACTGTTCCTCCTGAATCCGAGGTTCGACTATCTGACGGACCCTCCTCTCCAGGACCCCCGAATAGACTTTTCCAGGGAGGCTGAGGAGTGTGATCCCTCTGTAGTTGGAACACACCCTCCGGTCCCCTTTCTTAAAGAGGGGGACCACCACCCCGGTTTGCCAATCCAGAGGCACTGTCCCTGATGTCCATGCGATGCTGCAGAGGTGTGTCAACCAAGACAGTCCTACAACATCCAGAGCCTTGAGGAACTCCGGGTGTATCTCATCCACCCCCGGGGCCCTGCCACCAAGGAGTTTTTTGACCACCATCTATCATCAACTATCATCAACTATCTATCTGTCTAGACACATTGTGGGTCTAGCACTCAACAAGAAGTACTGCTACCCATCCAGGTTGTACTTGTGGTAAATGCCATACCCTTAGTTAACCATTTTGCTTCTGCTTTAGGCTCATTTTAGGAATTAAGGAGATTTATGCTTAAGACTTCTGACGAGTGAATAAAGAGTTGTACTCACTCCCCTGCATTATTGCTTTATTCTCTGTTACTGATAAATGACATGTGCTGGGACAGGACCCTGGTTTGGCCTGTCTGTGATTGGCATCGATGAACGATAAAGCAGTCTGACACCGGGCTATCAGATAAACTGAGGGTATTGTAGGTCAACTGGGGTCCATCTCTGACACCTTAATAACAAAACACTATCCACTTATTATCAAACTTAATTAGTCAAGTTCAGCATCATGGCAGCTGGTCCCTTTTCCTATAGCATCAGACACAGCCCGAGATAGAATTCCAAGCATACTTACACTCACTCACTCACTCATTTTTATGAGCTGGCAGTTAATGTAATACGCACATCTTTTGGTTAAGTAGAAACTCGAGTACCCAGAGAAAAATCCTATACAGAAAATGGAAGTAAGTAAAAACACCATGAAGATAATGACCAGGCCAGGATTTGGACCTGTGCCACCCTAAAGTAAGAATGGAGCACAAGAAAATCAAATAGGATCACCTGCTCTTGCATGAGATCTTTCAATTGGGTGATTTTCTCTGCATCTTCTGGATGACTGGTTATGTATTCCTTGTCAAAAAAGGCCTAAAATAAAATGGCACAATGAGAGCATGTGAAAGATAACACTGATACATCTTTCTTTGACAAGGTTGTGTTCTTAAAAACCCTCAATTTAGTTTAGTTATTTGGGACACCAACTTGTCTGTTATTAAACTGGCAGGCTGGTACTGTATATCAACTGTATGTCATCTTTTAAGTTGTTCATAGTAAGACTTTCTTACTCAGTTTCAGTCACTGGCAGAGATGAGTCATTACTGGTAACATTTTCTCCAGTTCAAAACTGGAAGACAGCATTTCTATTGAATGGAAAAATGTTATAAATGTTATAAAGTGTCTTTTTTTGTAACTCAGGATATGAAGAAAGAGTACTGGTAAAGTAATGGCAATGTATTCAGTGGAAGTCCTGTGGTAAAAAACAACCCTTTCAATAAATCAGTGAAGGTGGTACAGATACCACAGTCCCACGACCTTACCTCTTGGTATCGGGCAATGCCGCCATTCACAGCCGCGTCGATCACTCCATTAAGACACATGCTGAGAAGGTTGATGTTTCCGTGAAGCTGCTTGTGTTGGTACTGGCTGATCAGGGTCCGAAGTTCATGATTTTTATTCTCAACCACATAGATGGCATTCTCCAAAGGGCTCACTTCCACCTAAATAACACAATTCTATCAGAAATTGTTTCACTGGAAATCCTTGTGCAATTTTTTATATCAGTTTTTTTTTTCTTTTGACAGTTCAATACATTAATAAACAGCGGCATATCTCAATGGAGACTGGCAATCTGTTACAGACTTGCCGACTCATTTTGACATCTATTACTGGTAAATGTAAGGAAGGCTTGCTGAAAATGTCTACTATGAAATGACAGCTCTCAAAAAGCCAGTCAAAAATTTGAGGACAACCTGACATTTGAAGAGGTGCTTTATGGCATTCTGAATAGCGAGATTATTAAGGACACAAGGGAAATTAGCCTTTCCTATACGAAATATATACGCTATTTTAAAATTGTCTTCCAGCTGCTGACATTATCAATGTGACAAAATAACTGATCCACAGTGAAAAACAACCCTGAACTGGTTGCCAGTCGATCTCATGGCACACTCATGCTGGTATGGGGCCGTTTTAAAGGAACTTACCACTGATATATGTGGGATGTAGGAGGAGAAGGATGTGATACCAATCTCTTTTTGTACTATCAAGATGTGGGGAAAAGGGCTGAGCCACCCCACAAGGCAGAAAGGTTATATTCAGAGCTTCTTTATTTCATACTTTCTCTTTGGAATGTGAGAAAAACTGGAGTGCCCAAAGAAAAAACAGCATAGACAAAGGGAGATCTTGAGAACTGCACACATTGACAGGGCTGGGATTGTGGAGCTGCTAACTCGACAGACGTGAGCGTCAGTAGGAACCAAGTTACCTGAACAAATCTATGACATTTCAGTAATTATTTCCCGCTCTGATGCTGATCTTTCTGATCATAAAATAGGTTATTACGATAGCAACTGACGAGAAGAATTCATAGTTAATTGCAGAATTACGGTATTTGAGTGCCTCTTTCTGTTGAATGATTTGGCTCAAAAACTAATCAGCACATCGTCATCGTATAAGTTTCGAGTTTGGTATTTTTCCATCCAGCCATTTTATTTCTAGACCGTCCTCAAGAAACTGTGACACACAGACAGATACACACCCAACATCGAGATCCGTTGAAAACCGGAGATCGAAATTTTTGACGAATCTAAAGCTTTTGCTCCTTCCCCATAGATGATAGGTTATGGTGTTGGGGTGGGGGACACAAAGCTAAAAAACAGGTAAAAGTGTTCAAGCGCATGACTATTGGCCACATGGGGAGAGAATCTATTTTCTGTCCATCTTGTTCATATTAGGGAATTGCCCATCCATCGGATACGTAGCAGTCCTTCTAAGATATTTCTTTTTTGCTTACAACACAGAATTGCTAGATTAAGTTCATATCGTTTTAACATATTGACACAGGGTCAGGCTATTAAAAATAAACAAAAAACAAATCACTCACCACTTCTCTCTTCTCCACCTCAAACCAGCGGGAAATGCCTGGCAATGGATGAGTCAAGATCAACGTCGTTCTTTCAATCCAGAGGCTCTAAAACACACAGTTCAGATTTAATAAATATATATAAAAATATAAAAAAAATATAATACATTATAAATGTAGAATTGCTCAAGAAAAGAATAAAGGTAAACCAACCCTTCTTATTGTGTCCTGTTCTTCACATATACTGTATATACATATATATATATATATATATATATATATATATATATATATATATACATATATATATATACATATATATATATATATATATATATATGTATATATATATGTATATATATATGTATATATATATATGTATATATATATATATATATATATATATATATATATATATATATATATATATGTATATACAGTATATGTGAAGAACAGGACATATATACATACAGGGTGAGTCAAAATTATGTTAACATTAATGGATTATTTTTATCTCGACCACACCTTTCCAAGTCGATGGATAGGTCATGGTGGACCATTGTCATGGCCTCGCCTCCACACTCCCCTGATTTGACACCCTGTGATTTCTGTTTATGGGGTATGCTGAAGGAGTGTGTCTATAGCAGGAAAGTTTGTGATATCAGTGACCTGAAGGACAGAATATAGACTGTGGTATCATCTATTCCCTGTGAAATGTGTGTCTGGGCTTTACATGGTATTGTTGCTTGTTGGTTTTTGTGTGTTGAACACGATAGTGAACAGGTTTAGACATTCCTGTAAATCATCTTGCACATATGAAGTATGTATTGTGAATAAATTGTTTCCATCATTCAAATGTTAACATAATTTTAACTAACCCTGTATATACTGTAGTGGACGGCTGGGGATTCAGTCCAGCCAGGACGCCTGGAAGGACCGGGAGAGGGACAATACCTCCCACAGGCCACAAGAGGGCAGCCGTCCTGGTCTGTATGGGGGCCGTGGGAAAAGAGCTTGGAAGCCCATCCCTGTTAGGGGCTCATGGTCACCGCCAGGGGGTGCCCAGATAATTATGGAGCCCTGGAAGGCAGCACTTCCACCACAAAAGGAAGTGCTGCCAGAAGATCATCAGGAAGCATCAGGAGCACATCCAGGTGAACTATAAAGGAGGCCGCCTCACTCCATTCAGGGAGCCGGAGTCGGGTGGAAGAGGACGGAGCTTGCGAGAGAAGAGTGGAGGTGGTAGAAGGAAAGTGAAGGACTGAGTAATTGTGAGAGTATTGTGGTGGTTGGTGTTGTGTGTGAAGAAAAGAAGAATAAAAGTGTGCTTTTTGGACATCTGGCTGTCTCAGTGTTTGTCTGTGTCCAGGCTATCATTTACTATATATACAGTATATACTCGTGTATATATATATATATATATATATATATATATATATATATATATATATATATATATATTGTGATAATTGCCCGGACACCACCAGTCGGAGACCACATCTTTATCCAAAAGACCTTTATTTTGTCTTCCACAACACACAAGTCAGTCCCGCACAACTCCACAGTGCCTCTAGCCCCAGTCTCCCTTCTCCTGGGCCTTCTCTCTCTTTGTCCCTAGGCCACCTAGACTCTCTCTCCAGGAGCTTCATCCTGCTCCTGACTCCAGCTCAATGACAGGAGGGAGGCGGCCCCCTTTATCCTCACCCGGATGAGCTCCAGCTGCTTTCCATGACGTCACGTCCTGGTGTGGCGGAAGTGTCAGGAGAGCACCCGGAAGTACTCCGGGTGACCCTGGAAGGATCGTCCTCCATTGATGTGGCGGAAGTAAAATAGTCCCGGGCTCCATGAGGCTCGGGGCACCCCCTGGCGGTGACCAGAGGCCCCAATGGTCTTGAGCCTCCCTGCTCTCCCTCCGTGGGCCTCCTCTATTCCAGGGCGGTTGCCCCCTCGTGGCCCAGAGGAGAAATACGCCACAACCTAGTCCTTCCAGGCGTCCCGGCCGGGACTGAACCTCAGCCATGTATGACAATATATATATATATATATATATATATATATATATATATATATATATATATATATATATATATATATATGGTTGAAATAGTTTACTGTCAAATAAATGCAAAGAGTACGCGACACGTGTTTCGCCCACATTCTGGGCTCATCAGGCGTACAAACTCCGTGGCGGATGTTAGCAGATTGCTGGCCAACCACAAGCGTTACCTGATAGGTAACCACCCATACAATCAGATTGTGACACAGACTACGAATACCGTGAATGTAATTACCCCGATCTACATGCTGTCAAATAAACGAACCACACGCCATGGCGCAACGTTAGGGGCATCGCCTCTGGCGCTGACGTCCGAGGTTCGATTCCCGAGAGGGAGTGCAGTGGAGTTTGTACGCCTGATGAGCCCAGAATGAGGGCGAAATACGTGTCGCGTACTCTTTGCATTTATTTGACAGTAAACTATTTCAACCATTCTATGATCTGCTCCTCACAAACTGAGGGCACCGTGGCGGATGTTAGCAGATTGCTGGCCAACCACAAGCGTTACCTGATAGGTAACCACCCATACAATCAGATTGTGACACAGACTATGAATGCCGTGAATATATATATATATATATATATATATATATATATATATATATATATATATTTGCAGTTGGAGATCCACAAAGGGAGAAAAAAAAAAAAAACGGATCACGTATCATAAAATAGTTTTATTCCTGAGCTTTCAACCCCTATCAGGGGTCTTCATCAGAGGATAATGCTTAGACTTACAAGAGTCAAAGGCAATATATAGCAACACATTCGGGGGGGGGTGGGTGGAGGTGACTAAGTCCGTATGATCAAAAGGGGGGGGGGGGGTTTATCGTTAAATTAAAGTGCATATGTCCTTCTTAAGTTGGCCTATGCTGGGTTTATGTCCAAGTGTCTGTTGATGGCATTTTCATCTGATAGCCAAGACTCGGCCAACTCTCTGGCGCTTTTTGTACTGGCCTTAAATTTTACTTTCACGTTGTCCCAGTTGAATGTGTGTATATATATATATATATATATATATATATATATATATATATATATTTTTTTTTTAACACATATCTGAGTCAGATATTGGGATAGCTTAGCCATTAGCTAAACTAATGAGCTTGATGGAGTGAGTGGTCTTGTGTTCTTTGTTCAAAAAAGTTTCTATTTGTAAATTGACACAAGGCATCATTGTCATTAAAAATAATTTTATTATCCTCTCTCGTATGAAAAGAAAAAAGAAAACACTTCATGCACCACTTACATAATAAAGTGATAGCTATGTATTAAGTTCCACTTCTTGTGCAAAAACGGAACATATACGATGGTCACCTCAAAACATATTTCAGAACATCCAATGGACAGAAGCAATCAGATGGCGTGAAAGGCAGGAACCTATCAACCTTGAGCATGTAATGTTATTGTGATTACAGTGATTCACATTTTAATAAATAGTCAAATATTATGAATAAAGGTTAGTTGTCATCTGAACTTTACAGGAACAAGCCTTCTTTGCCTTAGCCTTTTCTCTCTTTTGAATAGATCATATCAATAAGGATAAACTCCAGACATTTCTGAACTAACGTCAAGCTTATTTCATCAGGTCTAGAAACTTTATATTCACTGAAGATTTACCTCTAGTATTCTTTACGTTGGATGTTTTCTAGCTACTGTATCTGTCACACTTGAACATTTCTGAATGAGACCCACAGCAAAAATAGAGAAATGCAAATTGTATAGCCTTTCCTTACATCTGTAAAGGTCAGCACCTCTCTCATTTTAATGTGTGCCTATTGTCAGTCTAGCGCACAGACCAGCGCGCTGCATGCACAATGTGACATAATAAACAGAATCATTCATTTTTCACATCATTTGTTTCTTATTGTTTGCTGGTTGCTAAAGAGTCATTCATTCAAAACTAAACTGCTTCCTGTTTGGTATCTCAGCTCAGGTAGGTTTTGAATGACAGACCTGCGATAAAATTACATGGACAGTAGTGTGCAGCTGCCAGGCAAATAAAAGGCAAAAATCAAAAGTGGTGTCGACTAGTAGAGCTGATAGCCTCCTGTTAATGTCTCGTGTCTCAAGTGGCTGTGATTGGTAAAATTTAAAGTCAATCTTGTTTTCTAAACCTTGTTATGTAGATGTATGCTGTAATGCTGTATAATCACCATCCATGTATGCTCTTTCCAAATACTTTTTAAAAGTTAATCTACTGTTATAGTGATAAACTTAACACTGGCAGTTTTGATATGTAACTTTATAATTAAATGATATTTTAATATAGGGAAATATGTATTAAAATTCAGTTCATGTATGCAGTATTGACTAATTTTCAATTAAACAAATAAAAAAAACTATGCTTCAAAACAGGGTGGGACCGAGAGAAAAATGGGCAGGGATAGGCCTGCCCAGGTCCAATATTGGTGCCATGCCTGTGTAAGATGTAGAAAGAGGAGCACAGCAAACAAGATCTACAAGCACTTCGCAGACACTGCTCCACTGCTATAATCCACTGGCCTGCATGCATTGTCGTCAAGTCTCAGATAGGATTCTGGCATTGGAGCGGCTCACAGAGTTGAGAAAGTGTGACAGATGGTGTTGCCAATGACCCTATGCCAGCCAAGCAGGACAGAACCAGCAGAATGAATATGTTGGATGAGGCAGTCAGGAGTGCATGGCGCTGCGTGCAAGGGACTCAGAAAGACTGAGGCGATGGCACCAGCAGCCGAGGTAGGAGATGACAGTACCTGCCACGGAACAGCCAGCTGTTCTTTTTTAATGCCAACTATAAGTGTAATTAATATATTGCATTTATATATTTATTGCACAGGTGGTGAACGAGCTGAGTCTAGGGAAGGCTGCAGGGATCTGTGGTATCCAGGGTGAACTTCACTAGGCTGGTGGTAAGGCTGTCCTCCTGGCATTGCAAGCAATCTTTGCTTCCATTTGGGAAACTGCCGTCATCCCAACTGACTAGAAAATGGGATTTGTCGTCCCTATCTGGCAAGGGAAGGGTGATCGTCTGGATTTTGGCAACTACAGGGAGATAACACTGCTCTCGGTGCCGAGTAAGGTCCTTGCTAGGGTCATCCTCAATAGGATCTGTGGTGACTTGCTCACCTACCAGCAAACAGAGTAGTCTAATTTTATGCCTAAGAAGTCTACCATTCGACCGCATCCTGGCACTGAAGGTTTTAATGGAGCACAAACACGAATATGGGCAGAGTTTCTTTTCCAGCCTTTGTCGATTTTCGTAAAGCGTTTGACTCAGTTGATTGAGATGTCCTGTGGGATATCCTGAGACTTTGCATAGTCAATGGAGGCTCTGATTGGGGCTCTCAAGAGACTGAGTGAGGAGTCTGAGTGTCTGGGCTTGCGAGTGTCCTAATAAAAACTAAGATCCAGGCCTTAAAATGACCTCTTAGGCACAGCCATCAGCAGTGTGTGTGTCTGCGGAGAGAATGTCGACCTTGTTGAGAGGTTTACTTACCTTGGCAGTGACATTCATGTCTCTGGTGACTCTTCCTATGAAGTCAGAAGACGGATTGGGAGAGCCTGGGGAATTGTGAGGTCTCTGGAAAGGGGTGTGTGGCGCTCCCGATATCTACGCAAAAGGATGAAGGTCTAGTTCTTTAGAGCCCTGGTGCTTCCTGTCATGCTATATGGTTGCGAGACATGCACGCTATCCAGTGATCTGAGACTGGACTCTTTAGGTACTGTGTCTCTACGGAGAATCCTTCAGTACCGCTAGTTTGACTTTGTGTTGACTGAGCGGTTGCTCAGGGAGTCCCGAATGAGTCACATTATCTGCATTGTGAGGGAGCGTCAGTTACAGCACTACGGGCATGTGGCGCGATTCCCTGAGGGTGATCCGGCTCACAGCATCCTCATTGTTGAGGACACAAACAGCTGGGACAGGCCAAGGGGACGCCCATGTAACATCTGGTTGCAGCAGATAGAGGGTCATTTTCGGAAGGTGGGACTGAACCATGTGTCTGTCTTGGGGGGTTTCCAACCAGGATCCCGAGGTATTTCGTTGTGTGGTGGGTGCGGCAATGTGCTATACCAGTGCATGCTCCCCAACCTGACCCAACCTGATAATCCCCTAGGCTGTTAAGTGGAAGAGCATTTAAATAGAATAAATCGAAATGAAAACAATGAAATGATAGATATTGTAAGTATATTGTATATTATAATAAATAATATTAGTATATTGTAATAAGTAATAAGTAGACTTGCTACTCTTTGTTCAGCATTTCTCACCTTTTAAAGAAGTCAACTATAATGCAGTGTGGCAGTGTTTTATCTCTATGGTACTATGAGGCAACAATTCAAAATATTGAGTTTAAATTCTAAAGAGAACAGAATGTATTGACTATTAGAAAACAAATACTTTGTTTTGAGTGCTTCAGACGTAGAAATAAAAACTATAAGGAAAGAACTTATGAACATGTGCTCACCTTAAACTCGTTGTCTCGATCTTTTGGCCCCTTATGGAATGGTCGGTCATAGCGGAACCTGCGTACATTGTTGACACGATAGAAACTCTTGATTCGATCAGGCACTCTGTCCAGTTGCAGTACGTCCATATTTTCAGGGATTGGAGTTACTGCATAAATCTGCAAATCTACAGTCGCTGGAGTTAAGGTACAAAAGTCAATGTGCACAGATTTTTAAGAAACATTAATAGCCATTTTTATTAGCATAAATATACACATTTGATGATGACCTGCTTGAGAATGAATTACTTTTTCCTTGTGACACAGCCATAGCACCAAAGGCTTTGTTTTCTTATGAAAGGCACGTCAAGATTTTTTTCGATCCACGAGATGGAATAGAAATTCATCATAACAATGTGTGGTTTCAATGACCCACACCTTCTCACAAGAGAATTATTTTTATTTTAAGTTTTAAAAAAAGTATGTTTTGTGCTTAAAAATGCATTTTCACAACCTAACAATACTAAAAAAAAAGTTTACTAAACTTTATCTTTGCCAGTCTTTATCCATCTATATGCTGTATTACTTTCGTGAGGTAATCCATTGTTCCAGTAATAACATTAAACACACACCTTTAACACCTTCTGCTAAATGAAAATATCTAATACATGATGCATGGTCTTCTATGGTACAAGGTTTTGTTATTTCCCCCCACTTCTTTGACTGTACTTTGTTTTCATTTTGTTTTGTATTTGTAACTCATCTTCGATCCCTTACAGTTTGTATTTCCTGTTTCCTGGGGTGGGGCTTCTAACTGAATTAATGCCCTCAGGTGCCGTGGTCTTTAGGGCAGCAGTTACCTGAAGGCTATTAAAGGATGCCTGTTTCCACATCTTTTTATTATTGAACTATTTTCTAAAGTTGATGTTACATTACTGATGCTCTGTGTAAGAAAGGACAGAGCCGGTTATACTTCCTTAGAAGGCTGGCGTCCTTCAACATCTGCAATAAGATGCTGCAGATGTTCTATCAGACAGTTGTGGCGAGCGCCCTCTTCTACGCGGTGGTGTGCTGGGGAGGCAGCATTAAGAAGAAAGACGCCTCACGCCTGGACAAACTGGTGAGGAAGGCAGGCTCTATTGTTGGCATGGAGCTATCCAGTTTGACATCTGTGGCAGAGCGACGGGCGCTCAGCAGGCTCCTATCAATTATGGAGAATCCACTGCATCCACTAAACAGTGTCATCTCTAGACAGAAGAGCAGCTTCAGCGACAGACTGCTGTCACAGTCCTGCTCCACTGACAGACTGAGGAAATCGTTCCTCCCCCAAATTATGCGATTCTTCAATTCCACCCCTTTGGTAAATGTTAACATTATATAAAGTTATTGTCTGTTTTTACCTGGAGTACTTCCTGGTGCCCAATAAAAGGAGCCAGCAACCACCACTCAGCGGCCAGAGTCGGGTGGAAGAGGACAAGGTTGCCTGGGAGGAGTGGCGGTGCAGAGGAAGAGTGCGTTACTTGTGTGTGTTTGGAACATTGGTGTCTGCCTGTCTGTGCCAGGGCTGGTCTTCCACAATATATATATATATACATATTTGCAGCTGGAGATCCACAAAGGGAGAAAAAATGAATCACGTATCATAAAGTAGTTTTTATTCCTGAGCTTTCAGCCCCTACCAGGGGCGTTCATCAGAGGATAATGCTTAGTTTTACAAGAATCAAAGGCAATATATAGCAAAAATTATGTAGTGGAGGGGGGGTGGTGAGGTGGGGGGGGGCTAAGTCAGTGTGAACGGGGGGGGGGGGGTTATTGGTTGTAAAGATTTTATTTATATATATATATATATATATATATATATATATATATATATGTGTGTGTGCGTGTGTGTGTGTGTGTGTTATATTCATTGTGTTGCAAATAGATGCCACGTATTTGCTATAGCCATTGATTTGTTTAGTGATACAAATTAATTCCTATATCTTATTATCATACAATTTCTGTGGTGTCATCATTACATTTCTTTATAATAAATATAAAAATCTAAATGTATAAATTATTGTGTTTTTTTGTCATTTTTGTATTATTATTTCTTTTCCATTTTTACTTTTCACTTACTATGTTCATACACATTTAATAGATTGTAATTGCTTTTTTCCCTACAGTGACATTTTTTTAACATTCTGTATTTATTTTCTCTACTTTAAATATATGACTTTGATTAATACAATATTATTACTTTTGATGTTAATTCCTGTTTTTAAATATTAGTATGAGTAGTTAAGGTATGCATTGATGAAAACAAGAAATAAAAAGACTTGCGGCAGTGTGTTTTGCACTCTCCAGATAAAAACGCTAACTGCAATTTTTCAAGTGTTGTAAATATTCATGAATGCAGCATAAGAAAACGTGTTTCATTTTTTTTTTTGTTTTATGAAACAGATTGGTAGTTATTTAAATTCTGCATTTACTTTAACGGTGGGAAAATAAGTAAACTTGCATGCCAAGGAAAATCAGCAGGGAAGGCAGATTTTCAAGGCATTATCGTTAAATTATGCATGATAAATGTTCATATATAGCATAAAGCAGAGAGTTTCTGTAATCTACTATGAAATATAAAAAGGAATATTTTCCTGTTGCCCATTTCAAGGTTATCCGCTCTCATATTTTGACACTTGACATATGCTGCCTGCACAGTAAAGCGTGCTTTACAGTGAAGTGTCAAATTAGTTTATTTGGCTTCCTGCAGGTACCTCCAGAGACTTTAATTCTGTTTTATTCACACATGAAGGTCTAAAGCAAAGGATACACTGTGCATCACACTGCAAGATTGCTTCATCCGGTTGGTTAGGGTGCTGCATGGCAATAGCCTGAGGGAATTCACCCAGCATCCTCTGCTGGAATGCTTCCAGCCTCTCGTAGTCATGCCCCCGGCAGACAAACTCTTTATTCTGTAGAGGAACCACATTGCCATAATAACTCAGTAATTGTTTTGACACTTAAGGTTAAGTAAAAGAACCACATTTATAAAGCAGTAAAAATGTGACCAGTTAAAAATGCATAAACATTAGACACTAATGAAATGTATGAATTGTTTATATAAACACTCCACCTGCAGTGACCTTCATAATCAAACAAACTATCATAATATGCATAATATATCTAAATTTATGAGCATACTTAAATAAAAAAATGCATTATTGAATCTCTTTTTGAGGGAATGTCCATTATCGTTTTCCACAGTACTTTTTCTGTTAATGATAGTCATTATCCTTATTATGGACCCTTGTCCAGTTTTAACAGAAATTATAACCTCTAGGAAGGCAAATGGAATAAACAAGTAATTAAAATACATTAGAGGCTTACTTTCCACAAGATCCTAGATTGCAATATCCAAACTGATTGATTCCATTTCATAAATTAAACTTTAACATGTGGAAGCTACAAGGGGGAAGTGGGGAGTTTATTTCACTCGACTCCATTTCTCAAGCTGTCTGGCAGTAATGCCGTTACATTAACATACTGTGTAGGATTATGGAAAACACCAATGTCACATTTTGCATGGCTTGTAACAAAATTAAGCAGGCAAATTATAGTGTCAACAGAGATAATAAAAATTGTGTTTCAGGACTCCTTTCTGGCTCCCCTTCACTGCCTCGACAGTAAAGGGTTTTCTGAGGAACTTAAAATTATCGGGTTATCCTTACAGCTTACATTTTTTGAAGGAAGCCTTTCCACTGATTTTCATTTTCAGTTGCACATTAGATCATAGCTATTCTGGGATAGAAGAACTATTGAATAGCATGTAGTATATCCTATCTAAACCACAATCAACACATTTCTCTGTTATAAACTAGTCAAGTGGCTAAGGCAGGGATTCCCAGACGTGATTGTAATGTTCCCTTGTTTATTTCATTCCAACCTATTCCCATATCAGTGGCCAGTTATTACCATTACCTGTGATGGTTTGTGATGATTTTTGACTCTATATACAGCATACACATTAATATTATGTATCTAGTTATGTGGTATATACTGTTTAAGGATTGGGGATGCAGACATGCAGACATGAAAGATGAGGACAAGGCTCATCAAAGAAAAGAGAAGCGGGAGCAGGCAGGTGTAAAGGAAGAAAAACTTACTATATGAAATCTCAGAGTGCTTCAAACTGTGCCTGTCTGTTAAATTCTGACCTCAACTGTACTAGCATATCCAATTATAGGTATTCTAACTTTAATTTTTTTCTCTGATACAAATGTACATGTAAGAAGTCCTATTGTATGAACCAGATACTTATTTAAGACTTTTAATCTGCGTAACTATTTTGAGACATTTAATGTAGGTTTAACATTAAGACATTTGTCTCTGTCAAAAATCAAATTTCCCCCTGGGGACAAAAGTTGTTCTTTCTTTCTTTCTTTCTTTCTTTCTTTCTATCTATCTATCTATCTATCTATCTATCTATCTATCTATCTATCTATCTATCTATCTATCTATCTATCTATCTATCTATCTATCTATCTATCTATCTATCTATCTATCTATCTATCTATCGTGGCAGATTGCTGGGGTCCTTTCCTTACCTGGCCGGGATGCCTGGAAGGACCGGACGAGGGCATGTAAAGCTTCCGGGCCATGAGAGGGCAACCGCCCTGGATTAAGAGAGGACCACGGGAGAAGAGGGAAAAGCGGTTAACCCGTTGGGACCCGTGGCCACCGCCAGGGGGTGCCTTAAACCTCCAGGAACCCGGAAATAGTTACTTCCGCCACACTCGGCAAGATGGCGGAGGAACCTGCCAGGGACGCCCGGAGTGCTTACGGTGCAAAGGGCAGCACTTCCACCACACCAGGAAGTGCTGCCGGAAGGATGTCATTAGCCACCCGCAGCACATCCGGGCGGGAATAAAAGGGGCCACCTTCATACAATCGAGGAGCTTGAGTCGGGAGTGGGAGCAGGACACAGCTCCCAGGAGGAGACAGGCGGCCAAGGACTGAGAGACAGAAGCCCTTATTGTGGTGATATTAGTTGTGTGCATTGTGTGTGGTGTTTGGGACTGTAATACCTGTGTTTATTTGTGCAAAATAAAAGTTTGCTTTTTATAAAGATGTGGTTTCCGGGCAAGTCTCACTCTATCTATCTATCTATCTATCTATCTATCTATCTATCTATCTATCTATCTATCTATCTATCTATCTATCTATCTATCTATCTATCTATCTATCTATCTATCTATCTATCTATCTATCTATCTATCTATCTATCTATCTATCTATCTATCTATCTATCTATCTATCTATCTATCTATCTATCTATCTATCTATCTATTAGAATATACCATTTATCTGTGTGCTGATTGGTGTAAATCCAAATGGTTTTTACTATGTTATGTAAATGACTCTAACCTAACTGACGCTGTTCTGTTCAGATAGTCAACCTGTCGTGATACACTGAACGAGAGCACATGTCGGTTCCGTAACATAATGTAATAAAGAATGTCCATCTTTGGTTTCAATTGTAACAGTGACATACAACTATCCTTTACACGCAGAATATTTTTGCTAACACAGTACAGGAAGAACGGCACTGCCTGGGCACAGTGCATCGTATGTGCCCTCCACATTTCACACCTTACTTATTGTCCTCTGCCACCTGAAGTAATAATCTTTAGATTCAATATGTCAAGTTATGAAATGCAGAGTTTGTACAACTGCACATCTGTGACGTATCCCTGTTAAAGAAAGACTAATAGAAAGACACATCTACTTACCCTCAGAAAGAAGGGGAACTTCCTTCCATAGAAGCCAACTCTAAAAAACTCTGGTTCAAGGCGTTGCTGCTCCATAATATTGTCATAATATGCAGCCTCCATTTTCTAGAAGTACAAATAAGACAGATATTTAAGCAGGTTACATGTCTGTTTTTTTTATCAGATATGCTAAAAGTGTCCTGGTTTCTGCTTCATCGTTTTACACCATAAGAACACCTCTTCAGATTTTTGGAAGCTGCCTCAGTATTATGTGAAGAAAGATTTGCAAGTGACCACAAGGCCTCCATCTAAGTGTTGATATGTAAAGTAGGTCTTTTCAGTGAAACAAAATGTTTTCATTGTCTAATCACAGTATAGCAAGCAGTAAGTCAGCAGCACAAATGCCATTCAAGGCTGCCAGTTTGAATTGTGATTCTGACCCATAATTTAGCTGAACAGCACACAATTCCAAATGACACTGAGCCACAGTACCATCTTATTTATATAACATACCATTCTCAGTCCCACTTAACCCCATACATGGGTGGCACTGGCACTGCAGATCTCATACTTGGAAGGAATCTATAAGCTGACTTTGATTATTGATTGGGTGCCTCACCATCTGGACACATTAGTGTCTACCTGTAAGCATTATTTTGTTAAATAGAATAAAGATCTGTATTTTTTTTCATCCACTTACCCTAATCCAACTGAGACTCTGATAGTCATAAAGGGCTTCATACTGGCAGGCGAGCTCACGGCACAATGGGATGCCATATTCCCAACACTGAAAAGAACAAGAGACAATGGGAATTATACACAGACAATTAAATTATTAGGTTAGGATACTTTTGTTAACAACGGCGATAAGAATATTCTGTGTTGCTAGTGAAACACACAGACCTGTGGTTCTTAAAATAAAATGCAAATAAGCTGAACGTTTCCAATCTTTGTTGTACAGTTAAAAAACAGCACTTCACATCAGTCACAGTGGTGCTCGTCAAACAAACATCAATCTATGGATGTAGAAGCTATGCTTTCATTTGGACGGATATTTCAATGATGATGATCTTGATTGTCACCATGTATTTCTGTATCTTTCTCTTTCTTGCATTCTCTGTGCCAGACAACGTCTTTGTCCTGAAATACTTTAACTCTTGCAGGACTGATGTCGACTTTTGTCAAAAGGAGGAGTTGACGATGGTAATCGATTGTAAGCTTTGATAAAACCAACTGCTCTGTTTTAGTTGGACGCTCGTTGCTAGAAGGAAAGTTAGATTCATTGGTTCAACCGAGATTTCCTGCGCTCTTGTGAGTAGCAAGGCGCAAACAACGGCAAAAAAATGGCACTGACATTTGGCGAGAGATCAAAGTGAATGCGTAAAGCAAAACACTCCGTGGAAGATGTTTTGCCTGTTATCTCTGAACTGGAATCGTCGGACTCAGATTTTGACACAAGTAATTGAAAACGAATGTGAGGTACCAGCTTCAACTGATTGGTTCCCAGCTAATCGTTATACTGACACTTAAGAATGATAACAGGTAGAAACCAGATTGTAATGCACTGTGACTTTGACTCAGCCACACAAAGACAGCCTGGCAGCAAGCCTGACACATATTCTTGGCAAACTGGCAGCCACAGCATGCAGCAACTGACGTTTTATGTTGATTTCTGCGTGAAACAATTGCTTTTCAGAAACTGTTTTTTGGAAAAAATATTCAGAGTTAATTAAACTACCACTGCAGATTTCTCTTTTAGAGACTTTAGAGACTGTGTCACAGGTTCTTCCCCCATGCCATGTGACTCCTCAGTACCTTAGCACCTCCCACTACTCGCTGTTGAACTCTGACCTTTACACTATTTACACCTCTGAAAGCTGTCTAAATCATTAAAAAACATTTTTATTGCTCTTTAATTAATATTGTTTTTATCAGTATGCTGCTGCTAGAGTATGTGAATTTCCCCTTGGGGATTAATAAAGTATCTATCTATCTATCTATCTATCTATCTATCTATCTATCTATCTATCTATCTATCTATCTATCTATCTATCTATCTATCTATCTATCTATCTATCTATCTATCTATCTGGAGGACCACAGTGGCTGCAGGTTTTCATTCTAACCATTTTCTTAATTAGTGCTCTGTTTTTGCTGCTAATTAAATTCTTTTGAATTAATTTCAATTGAGTTGCTCTTGAAGACTTAAATCTCTTAATTGTTTCTTTTTCCTTAATTTGCTGCCAAACAATAATGAGATACAAAATGAGCCAAAACAAGACCAGCAAACTGTGTCTGTCATACAATATCTGAAAATAAAGAAAGATGAAGGACTCAGGAATGTTGATCTGCTCAGGTCCACAAAACATTTAACCAATGCTCTTAGAAAAGAGAAAATCAACAATTTCAGAAATGTCTGCTATTGCACATTGTGAGCAGCAACAAGCCATGGAATTAAGAACGGCTTTAATGAACAACAAGAATTGGCTCCTAATTAAGCAATTGGTCAGAGTTTGAGACCCTGTCTGAGCTGTTCTTCTGTTGGCTCACTCAGTTCACATTTCATTTCTGTTTTTGTGCCATTTAAGAAAAGAAATGAAGCAATTCAGAGGAACGATGAACAAATTCAGGGGAACACATCTTAAAAAAACAAGTCAATTAAAATGAACTCAAAAGAAGTTAATTAGGTGCAAAATGAGGTCATTAATTAAGAAAAGGGTTAGAATGAAAACCTGCTGCCACTGGGGCCCTCCAGGACCGGAGTTGGGGACCCCTGCTCCAGAGTCTTGTAGGCCAAGAGGAGCACATTGCTGCCTTAAATACTTTCATGGCATATGATGGCAAGGTGGGAATTGAACTGCCAATCACAAATTATCTGTCTGTACAAAGAAGCTAAGGGAGAAGTGTCGCCCCCAAAGCTGCATGCTGCACCATGGCAACTCATCCACATAACAAAAATAATATGATTGTTGCTTTGCTTCCCCGATTTTTGCCAGATCTTGAACCCTGATCATTCTTTTTACTCCTGATAATGAAAAGTAAGACTGAAGGGAAGAAGATCTGCCACCATTGAAGAAATCCAGGAAAAATATGTAGGAGGCTGTAGACAAGGTAACAAGAGATATGTATAGAAAATGTTACCAGGAATAGGAGAAGCACACGGAGAAGTGCATTGCATCTTAGGGAGAGTATATTAAAGGTGACTAAAAGGGAATTGCTGTAAGCTTTATAATAAAGTTTTTTAAAACAATTCTAGGAATTTTGGGTTGTCCTTCATATTCCACAATTCTTACAGGTTGGTAGGCCGCTTAAGGAATATAAATAAAGGTGCACTAAGGATACCACCTTAACTTATTGGTTATAATAAGTGTGCAATAAATCTTAGTTGCACCTTTTCACCTCTATGTCTTATTAAATTTGTTTTTTTGTTTTCTGCTGGTCCAATTTCCATCTTTGGGTCCACCCAAGTTTGTTGGTTGTGCCCCTCTCAGAGATGCCACTTCTGACACCAACCTCCTTTAGCCACTTTTTACAACATGCAGGAGAGATGGTGGGCCTTATTCTAACTGCTATTACTTGCACATAACATTTTATGTATTTCACATCCCTTTAAAATTTTCCTTTCTCCATTTCAAATGAACTTTAAAAACAACTTTTTCATCAGCTTTCCTTCTCGACACGTGTAATGTTTACCAGAGCAGCAGACTATGACTGAATTTATCAGAGAGAGAAAATAAAAATGCATATCATGTCACCCCTCCTCACCCCAGCATCCCTGTTGTCAAATCCAAGACATATTTTGTTTATTTATTGTCAAAAAATATCCATCAGTTACCAAGGAAGATCACTTACAAAAAAAGAATAATTAGGCAAAACATTCAGCAAACACAGCGTGAAATCCATAATAAATATCCTGCAGATGATTAGAGTTGCTGATTTATTTTTATTTTCACATTCATAATTATATCTCATTTCCTGAAATGCAAAAGTTTTACAACAAAAAATAACTTATAAACTAAAATCTAATTAGATGCTAGCAGTTGGTGCCAGTTACACCTACATGGCATTATCATATTTAATTATTAGCACTTTTATTTCTTGCTGTCCTTACAGTAAAGTGATGCCAGCTCCACAGAGCATAAGACTATATCAATCATTTTAAATAAGTCATATTTTAAATGTTTAAATGTCCAAAAATACATTTTCCTTGTGTGCTGAATGGATACTGAGCCGGTCTAATAGACAGCTGAACAGACAATGATGCCATGTGTAACATACTGTGCCAATGACTGACATCCAGAAAGTGAAATTGTAACTGACACATACTGTATGTGCAGTTCTAATCACTTTGTTAATTTACTTATAGGTAATTCTTCTTATACGTATATTTGTGCCTTTTCCTCTGCTGCTCTAAACCTGCAGTTTCCTTCTGGATAAAGGAAGGTTCTATCTACTGTCACGCATGTAAGTGCGTTTGAGAGACAGCTTAAAGGCACTAATGGTGGTCATTTTCCAACTGAACCAGGGGTGGCTGCTGCTATCTAATGCCTTCTCTCTTCCTCCCTCTGCAGAACAGATGTGTGACAGCCTTTCCACCTATGATATCACTTCTGTTGTCCTCCCTCCTGGACCTTTCAACTTCAGGCTTGGAATCCACATTACCTCAAACGCACCCCCCATTCTTGTTTGGACTTACATCTGGAAAGATGTACTTTGTCTTTGTAAAAAGACCATTTATTTTTTTGTTCATCCTACATTATACAGGGTCATGGATGTGCCCAAGAACTGTCTCTGCGTCGACTGTCTTCTTTTGCACTATCCGTCTATTTCGTGGAACAGTTAGTAGTTTTAGGAATTTTTCTCTGTGTCAATTATCCTCTATCTATCTATCTATCTATCTATCTATCTATCTATCTATCTATCTATCTATCTATCTATCTATCTATCTATCTATCTATCTATCTATCTATCTATCTATCTATCTATCTATCTATCTATCTATCTATCTATCTATCTATCTATCTATCTATCTATCTATCTATCTATCTATCTATCTATCTATCTATCTATCTATCTATCTAATCTATCTATCTACCTACCTACTGTGGACGACAGGGGGTGTTCCAGCTCCAACACCCAACACAAACACTCTGACACAAGTATAAAATGAACAAGAGGATTTGTTTTGGGAAATTCTTCCCCAGGAAGTGTTTCCCACAACACAGTCACAGTAAAGTACGATTTTGTCTTCTTCTTCCTCCTCTCTCTTTCTCTCTCGATCCTGGTCACTGCCTCCACTCCTCCCAGCAAGCTTCATCCTTTTTCCTCCCAACTCTGGCTCTACTCAAATGTGGCAGGCACAATTCCCAGGAGTGCTTCAGCTGATATGAAGCTGTGGTTCCGAAGCACTTTTGGGTGAGGTTGGAGCTCTACGGAGTAGGGAACTCTAAATCCTGTAGCTCCCCTTAGTTGTCCCCATGGGACCCAACAGGGCTGTCCCCCAGGACTACAATACCCGGTATGCCTTGTGCCTTGGGATCCAAGCTTGGGTTTGCTTCCATCTAGTGTCCTGGGGTAGACAAGGCCTGTGTAAGCTGTCTCCCCCTTTCCTTCCATTTCAAGGATATCCAGTCTGGGTAAGGATGTTGGCCATCTATCTATCTATCTATCTATCTATCTATCTATCTATCTATCTATCTATCTATCTATCTATCTATCTATCTATCTATCTATCTATCTATCTATCTATCTATCTATCTATCTATCTATCTATCTATCTATCTATCTATTACAGTATATAGTCTACATAGAGGAAACCTCACACAGAAACAGTAAGAATGTGCCATCTCCAAGCAGGGTAATGAATTTGTGACAGCTTACCCATGTGCCACTGTGCTGGCCCAGTAACATTATTTGATTAGCTTTAATAAAGTAATATCTATGTTACAAATTGCAACAAATTAATTTTCCACATATCTAATCATAGTATAGCAGAATGGACCACAGACCAACACTCATTCTTATTGCCTTTGACAAACCCAACTGGACCCTTGTTCCCAGTGCTAAAAACTCATTTTGGCTTCTGTGTCCACAGTACACCCGTGCAATTGACACTTTGCTTTGCCGTGTTCTTGACTGCTGACTTACTGTACCTTGCCCTTGTTGAAGTAGTGGATGACCTTGCGACACAAGCCCTCCTTACGTTGCCATTCACTCTGTGCTGGGTAATGTAGGAATTCTCTCAGCGGCCGATCCTCCCAATTAAGCAGCTCCCAGTACAGCAACAGTGTAAATGCTGCCTCTGTATAAGAGCATGGAAAAGAAAGTGTTAACTAGCTCATGCTATGCTCTGGTGTACAGAATCTTAATACACTTTTTTCAATTCCATGAACTTTAAAATGTCATCAAATTTTACTGATCAGACAGTTTTGTCTTTGCTCTGCACTTGACATTACCTTTATGAAATAATGGAAAAGTTATCAGCAAAAAGAAGACATCACAAAAAGCACAGATGAAAAAAATGAACACAAATAATTTAAATTTAAGAAGAAAACACTTGCAAATGCATTGTTGCTGTACTTTTAGGTTTTAGAAGGTTCATATCACCCTTGTAAAAAGGCAAAGAGTTCTGGTCTCATGGAATCAATTAATTCTTCCCTTTTCAACATTAGGCGTTCTCTTATTTACGGTGTTTGCACTGTTATCTGTTCGCTACAGGCATACATAATACACTGTTTATGTCCTCCTTTTGTTAAGTGCTTTGAAGTAAATGAATTTACAGATTCTGTAAAACTATGTTTATTTTAATAACAATCAGTCCAGTTTTTATTTCTTTTTTATTTAAAGAACAAAACACAATAAAATAAAAAAGTAAATACAATAATATGTTCCTAACACAATCCAGGATCCTCAGCACTCAATTCTCACTTGACTTAGTCAAGTGTGTGAAAAGGTAAGTGCACCTTATGAAATGGTCTTCTCATTTTAACATATGTGGACATATCAAGATCTGATCTTCATTTAAAGAGTGCCTTTAGATAAAGGTGATATTACACACATCACACCACATTTACATTTTATAGTCCAGATGCCAATTTTGCATGTGGGAAAAGTACGTACAGCCCTGCATTTATCATTACCTCAGATACATCAGATCCAAATCAGGCGCAAAAGATTACAACATCATTACAGAGGATCTTAAAGGACCCTGTCTTATTTGAATCTCAGATATTTAGTTTGGTTTACTCACAGTTGTTGAAGTTTGTCTTATCACCATGCCAGTACAGAAAGAGCACTTCAGAAAGACGGTTATACTGTAGATGTCTGGTATGTCTTAGTTTAAAAAGGTCTATGAACCATTCAACTATCAAGAAATCAACCATTTCACTTCATCTAGATGTGAAAAAGATTATAAGCAACCGCCAAGTTGTCCATGTCAGTCTACCCAGCAAGTTCCCATTGTGTATTGAAACCTAACATTTTTACTTGCTGCATGTAATACTTTACATTTAATTAGATTAAATTTCATCTGCCACAAATCTGCCCAAGCCTCTATGCTGTCCAAGTTCCTCTGTAATGATATAACGGATTTCGAATTTTCTGCCAATTCACTTAGCTAGGTATCATCTGCAAACTTAACCATATTGTTACTTATACTCCTATCCAAATCATTTATATATATTTAAAAAAGCACTGACCCCTGTAGAACACCACTCTTAACATCACCCAGTTCTGATGAGGTCCCTCACTTCCTGTGTCTGAGCCATTTCTGCACCCATCTACATACATCACCCTGAACTCCAGCGTCTTTTAGTTTGATGTCCAACCTCTCATGTGGCACCTTATCAAATGCTTTCTGAAACTTCAGATAAATAATATCATATGCTCCACATTGATCATGTCCTTTTGTTGCTTCATGACACCGGCATCTGTTGTGCTAATTGCCATGTCCACTTATGAGGACTTCTTTTCATACAATCTGTAAAGTCTGCGACACCCTCTGGAGAACAGACAGAAGTTTTTCTTAATGTTAGTACATTGCTCATAGAAGCAGTAGCATACCACTTTCCACCAACTGCTGACTTGTGCATTTCGCTGAAGTACGCTGTCACACACCTGCGCATGGAAGGCAGTCAAAGGGCCTAACTGAGGGTAAAATGTCAGCTCGAGGATTAATAAAGTGCACTAACCTCTCTTCTTCCTCTTCTACAGATCCAGAGAAGGGAAATCTATGTAAGCCAGCACCAACTTCCCTCCTGTCCAGACCACGCCCTCCTACTGATCTCACTTCCGCCACTCCCACATGGCCCCGCCTCTTCCTACACAACTATAAACACCCGCCCCTTTCTTTCCTCAGTCAATCTATTTTGGGACTCAGTCTTTTTTGACTATCACGTTGCTATTTTTTTGTGCCTTGCAATATAGAGGGTGAATCCCCAAACCTTTATCTTGTTCCTTGTCCTTCTGTTACAACGTGCAATGTGACATTGTTCCAAGAAGTCCTCATGTGTCCATTTCGTGAACATACGAAGAGCTCCACCACCGAAAGCAGCATGCCTTTTCTCCAGCACACGTGCGCAGATAACGGAACTAATAAAGCTAAACAAAATGTTTACAGGGACATCTCACTAGCTTTACTTGACTACATTTGCTGCTGCTAAAGCTAGAGCAGTGCTTCTGGTTTTTTGGCTACTTTTTCATATGCAACCCAATATATCTGTACAGTTTAAATACGGTATCTTGTGTGGGACAGCCTGGATGCCTCCTTAAAAGAAGGACAGGGGGAGATGGCTTTTGATGGGCGCCATTCCCCCTGAACTACTACTTGGCAGCCACCCTGAGTTGCAACAGCACCTTGGATTCCCACAGGGCTGTATGGGAATTGGTATTTGACTGCCTGTTGGATGTCGGGGTTACTGAGCTCTCATATGTAGGATTTGCACATGACCTGGAAGTGCTCCCGGGTCACAATTATGCGGCAGTGGAAGTATTCCCAGGATTTTGAATAAAAGGAGCCACCCGCCTCACTCTGTTCAGGGAGCCAGAGTCGGGAGGAGGTGGACGAAGCTTGCTGAAGGATGAGTGGAGGTGGAAAGACAGGCAGAGAAGAGAGAAAATCACTGTATAATGTGCTTTTGTACTGTGCTGCTGAGGGGAGTGAGGGAAAAGCGCTTCCCCGCTGAAGTAAACGTGTTGTGTCTCTGTCTGTTGTGTCAGGTAGATGGGGAGTTGTGTGCCCCCTGGTGGTCACAATCTGTATCCACTATATGACATTTGTGTTCTTGAAAAGTGATACTTTTCTTAGTATGCTAATTTTTTTTTATCATTTTCACTAGCTTAATATATCGTAAAGTATTTATTTGTGATTTTTACATCCAGTGTACTTTTTGAACAAATTATGTTTGAGAGGAGAACCCAGAGGTTCAAAGGTAAGCTCGGTATTTTATTAGTTATACTTGCTGACCCTGGAGCCAGAGAGTGATGATGTGTATCATGTTAGTTAGATACAGTATGTCTGTACTCGTGACTGTTAATGAACTTGAATATGAGCTTGAATTTGAGAAGAGGTGTTCACTGTAAAAGGAGCTATATACAGTATAATAACTAGCCGTCCCCAGCGGCTATGCCGGCGTAGCACTGAAACAGGACAGTGAGGAAGGCCCTGCCCAGCTCCCTACTCCTGACATCACTCTTTCCCCTCCCCTCGGCCTGCAGCCTCTGTCTCCGATTAGCATAAATACAGTATATTGCTCCTGCAAGGGAACTATGATTCTTAGCGTGATGAGAGAAGTTGCAAAATCAACCAGATTGTTCAAGCAAATTCTAGAAAAAAACCTGATCTAAATCCGTTGAGTTGTTCTCTCGTTTGCTAGCTAAGCGAAGGTAAGGTACACTCCAAAACGCAGAGGTAGAGCGTCTCGAATGGAGGTTGGTGCATAAGTGAGGAGGGTTGTTCACTGTAAAAGGAGCTATATATAATAACTAGCCGTCCCCAGCAGCTATGCCGGCGTAGCACTGAAACAGTACAGTGAGGAGGACCCTGCCCAACTCCCTACTCCCAACGTCACGCTTCCCCTCCACTCGGCCTGCAGCCTCTGTCTCGGATTAGCATAAATATATCGCTCCTGCAAGCGAACTATGATTCTTAGCACGATGAGAGAAGTCGCAAAATCAACTGGAATGTTCAAGCAAATTCTAGAAAAAAACCCGATCTAAATCCATTAAGTAGTTCTCTCGTTTGCTAGCTAAGCGAAGGTAAGGTACACTCCAAAATGCAGAGGTAGAGCGTCTCGAACGGTACATAAGTGAGGAGGGCCCTGCCCGGCTTCCCACTCCCGACTTCATGCTTCCCCCCCACTCGGCCTGCAGCCTCTGTCTCGGATTAGCATAAATATATCGCTCCTGCAAGCGAACTATGATTCTTAGCATGATGAGAAAAGTTGCAAAATCAACCGGAATGTTCAAGCAAATTCTAGAAAAAAACCGATCTAAATCCATTAAGTAGTTCTCTCGTTTGCTAGCTAAGCGAAGGTAAGGTACACTCCAAAATGCAGAGGTAGAGCGTCTCGAACGGAGGTTGGTGCATAAGTGAGGAGGGCCCTGCCCAGCTTCCCACTCCTGACATCATGCTTCCCCCCCACTCGGTCTGCAGCCTCTGTCTCGGATTAGCATAAATATATCACTCTTGCGAGCGAACTGTGATTCTTAGCACAATGAGAGAAGTTGCAAAATCAACCGGAATGTTCAAGCAAATTCTAGAAAAAAAACGGATCTAAATCCGTTGAGTTGTTCTCTCGTTCACTAGCTAAGTGGAGGTAAGGAACGCCCCGAGGCTGGCGCATGAGTGAGGATGTCCCCGCCCCCCTACCCTCAGCCCGCTGCGTGTCTCTCGGATTCACGGAAATAAATCGGTACCACAAGCGAACTATGATACATAGCGTAATGAGAAAAAAACACAAAAATAGCAAAAATAAAACGATCTAAATCCATGAAGCAGTTCTCTTCTGAAAAGCGGACTGACATACAGACAGACGTTGGATTTTATATATATAGAGAAGAGTCAGTACCAGAAGAAATCATTCAACGCTAATGAAGATTAATTATTTTAAATGGCTTGTGCGTCTGGAAGATCATATTAAGCATGTTCAGCACCATATGGTTTTTAAACTTTTTTACATATTTATGAAGCCTGCAAATGTTGAGGCCCATTTAGAAATCATCATCCCTACGGGAGGCAACCATAAGATATTAGTATTATAAATTAGCATGACTTCTATTAAGCTTTCATTTTCTCAAAGTCACTGACATCATCCCCATTTACTGTAAAAGGAGGGAGAGAGAGAAAGAGAGACTACAAAAAAAAAGATAAAAAAACTTGTCTATTTTTGTGATTTGACTAAATTATATTAAGGAAAAAGTGAGGTCAGGTGTTCAGGTGTGATTGGTTCTTCTTATTCAGTTTTGAAAAGCATTCAAATGTTGGTACCACACTGAAATTCTGAAAGGCCCAAAGTTGCTTGTGCTGATGCGTAGTAATAACATCCAATTGACTTTAGCGATGTCTGGTAGCATGAGCCATTATAAATCAGGTTCTCCAAGAATGATTTAACAGAAACGTGCACTGAAGAAGAGCGAGAAGGAGCAGCTGCTCATCAGGACCACTTCCCGACCCTGTCTCGTCCAGCTCTCCATGTTGGTCCGCACAGCCTAGCTATCCCTGGCCCAGCAGCATGAGGGTATTATCATGTTTGGGAGAGATTCTGATTTAGACACATTCAGTTGTAATCCTGCAAATGGCAGCTTTCACCATTGGTTCCTCAGGCAAGCCCATACATCATATGAGTGAACACGCGGTTCCTCTTGTACTTAGCAGGATTGGTATTGCGACAACACATCATCAGTAGGGTAAAACTAACCCATCTCTTGATGGCCTAATCCCAGCTACCTTCTCTGCTAGTGGGTAAATAATCCACCACTTGGTGAAGTCTGCTTTACAATATTATACAGTAAGCCAGCATCAAAGGGTCAAAAAGTGATGTTGCTATGAACATGGCTGCCACAAGCCTACAATCCCTGCTGTATCTTTTCTGACATCTCCTGTGTAACGGACAGCCGGTTGGGACACCTCCATAATGGAAGAACCGGGGGAAGGAGCTTGCACGGGGCAATACTGACAACAGAGGGCAGTCCCCCTCGCATGATACACTGCCATGGGTTTAAAGCATGGAAGCTCAACCCTGCTAGGGTCCGTGGCCACCACCAGGGGGTGCATGGAGAACAGTTGATCCCTCCTCTGCAGGACTGCTGCTACACCGAGAAGTGCAGTTGGAAGGAGATTGAGGAACACCTGGAGCACTTCCGGGTGCTCTATAAAAGAGGCCAGCTGACAAAACTCGTAGAGCCAGAGTCGGGAGGAGGTGGACGAAGCTTGCTGGAGGAGGAGTGGAGGCAGAGAGAAGGAAAGGAAAGGAAAAGAAAGAAGAAAGGGACAGTGTATTGGTGCTTTATACTGTACTGTGCTGTGTAGTGGGGAGCAAAGGAAAGCTCTTCCCCACTTAAAATAAACGGGTGCTGTGTAGCAAGACTGGACTCTGTGTCTGCTGTGTCCGGGTTTGGGGGAGCTGTACACCCCCTGGTGGTTCACACCTGTTTAAAACTCAAAAAACCAGAAGGATTATGAGGCCCCACTTTCGTAGTCTGTACTCATACTGAAAATGAAAATCAAGTAAGGTTTTGCCCTTCTGCTCCAAGGGCAGTTTCTAGCCTTCCTGAACTCCCCTTCTGACACCTGCATTATGGTGTCATAGCTATCCCCAGAGAAGTCCCCTCTCCTGTCTCACTTGGTGAGTGAAGGAAAGGATAAGTGCCACTTTCAGAGAACCCGGACAACCTCCACCACCACACTATAAAAAGTGTTACACTAAACCTATCAGGGTGGCATGGTGGCGCAGTGGTAGCGCTGCTACCTTGCAGTAAGGAGACCCGGGTTTGCTTCCCGGGTCCTCCCAGCGTGGAGTTTGCATGTTCTCCCCGTGTCTGCGTGGGTTTCCTCCCACAGTCCAAAGACATGCAGGTTAGGTGGATTGGTGATTCTTAATTGTCCCGAGTGTGTGCTTGGTGTGTGGTTGTGTGTGTGTCCTGCGGTGGATTGGTTGCCCTGCCCAGGATTGGCTCCTGCCTTGCGCCCTGTGCTGGCTGGGATTGGCTCCAGCAGACGCCCATGACCCTGTGTTAGCATATAGCAGGTTAAAAAATGACTGACTAACTGACTAAACCTATCAAGGCAGTTCAATGACCTACAAGGTGGTAAGGATGGATTTCCTGGGAGGATGATGGGGAAACAAGACAGAAACCAAAATCAGGACATTACTTATTTAATTAATTTTGTACAAACCCATCAATACCTGTGGAATCTACATTTGTTTCCAATAATTCTTTTGGCTCTGCAGCTTTGCCTTTTACAATTTTTTCTTAGCTAAAATAAAGACGCAGTTAATAGCAAACCTTTGTAGCAGGGTGTTGTATCGTGTTAGCCATTATGGATGCAATGCGAACTCAAGTAAAATGACCCCTGTTATTGGCTAACTGAGCAGATTTGCAATATGCAAGCTTTTGAGGCAACTCAGGCTCCTTCTTCAGGCAGTTTATAATCAGAGAAAGGGGCCTCGCATATTGTAGTCTGCTCAGTTAGCCAATAAGAGGTGTCATTTTGCTTGACTTCTCTTCTCTTTGGTGTCAGACTTCCGATTCTATTGTGTAGCCTGTCTTCAGCTCCTTGGAACCTCTTGGCCTTTCATCATTGTTAAAGACGTGAACCCTGCACACAATTTGAAATGTGTCTACAGCCAGGACAGCACTTCCTTCAGCTCTCATTGTAAGTGTCACAAAAGATCTCTGAATGGCAGCTAACAAGACATATCAACTGCATCAGATATGCACCAGGACAGACAAGAAGGCAGCAAACTAGCAGCAAATCAGCAGACAATCACTTTACAGCTCTGCATTACAATGCGTATCATGCAGCACAAATAACACAAAAATCATTCTTTTATGGCAAAAGGATGGTAACAATAATGCAAAAAGGTAATTTTTTAAAAAACATTGAATACATTAGATTCTGAAAGTATTCAGACCCCCTTCACTTTTTTCACATTTTATTATGTTGCAGCCTTATGCTAAAAATCAAGTAAATTCTTTTTTTTCCCTGGTTATACAGCACTCAATTTCCCAGAATGACAAGGCGAAAACAGGATTTTAGAAATTATTGCAAATTGTTATTTTTACATACAGTAGCTTACGGCGTGAGATTCACGCAGCATAGTGAAAAGCTCACAGCAAGACAAGACAGCCAAGAGACAGAAGAAGTTCAAGAGGAGCTCTGCTACTATCACTACATACAGTATGCCCGAAACGCAACAGGACCTGTGGATTAAGGATAAGATTATACGGCCGTCCGAAAATTCACTGTAAAGGATAGTAGTGAACATCATCATCAGACTTGATGGACAGTCAGAGAGACAGAGAGAGAGTGTGGTATAGCGGGTGCACAGCTCTCAGCAAAGGCCAGTTTTAAATAATCACCGAGGGGGTGTGGTGGTTGTGTGGCTGAAGCAGTTCTCAGGGCGATTTGCGGTGTGGGCTTTTCTCACCTAAGTGCACAGGTGAGAGACCGCCCGCATCCGTGACTGATCCTGGGGCTGCTAATTTGCCGCATCTGCTATGCCCTCTCGATATATAGAAGCGCGAGTCGGCTAGGAAGATGGAAAAAGAAAAAAGAAAGGAGAGAGAAGAAACGGAGGTTGTAGGTGAAAGCAGGACGCAGGGGAGAGACAGAGAGAGAGCCGGTGCGGGACAGCGAGCGAGCGAGTGAGTGCAGGCTGAAATTCAGCTGTACGGGAAGCCTGGGTGTGAGGAGTATTAGTGGTCGCTCCCGCTGAGTGATCATGTAGCGGGAGTGACCAGTGAAGAAGGACGACTGGCCATGTAAGGCCGGGAAGGCAGCGGGAGTCGGGAGGCTTGGAGTGAAGTCCTTGATGTGAGCGTCCTGGTCATCGAGGAAACCAAGTCTCGGTCTGGGATGAGTGCACGACCGAAACCAGGAAATGGGAGGCCTCCAGACCGGTCGAGCGGAGTGAAGGTCAGCTGCTGAGAGAGCGACTCGCCTGCTGCAGGGCCCAAACGGGAGAAGCAGGAGAGACGCTAGGGTAAGAGAAGCACCAGGCTCTGTAACTGTTTTAAAGGACTGCTTTCTGCATGGTTTTAACCTTGTTGCTTTTAGATGACTTCTTTCTATTGTTTTTAACCTCCACGTTGCACATCTGTTTTATGGATTATTTATTTATTGACGTTTTGAAAGCACCGCACTTTATTTAATTTGAACACTTTGTTTTTGTTGGATTTTAAATAAAAGCACTTGGCACTTTTGTACACCATCCCCTCGCTATGCTGTTGCCTCACTGCTTAGCTCATCGGTAACATTACCAACGGTGCAGAGTTCAAGGGCTCCCGGACAGAAGATGGGAGCATGCAGCAAACCCGCATCGTCACAGAAAGAGAGAAAGAGAGAGAGAGAGAATGAGATCTTCTTCTGGGCCTCATTATGGGTATGGAGAGACACCACAATGGCTTTTCGCCCATGGCTGTTCATAGAGAGTATATTATGCTTACCTGTGTAATTCTCTGCCTGAAGATGCATGTCACACAATTTATGGATGTAGCGGATGTACATTTCCTCTTTGTTGATTTCCGATTTGTAGAAATTCTAAAACAAAAGCATGCCATAACGTCAGACACATGACACCCTGACGCTGCACACAGAGCCTCAAGATCAATGTTATTGCATCTTACCAACAGGTTGACCGTGCAGCCAATTTTCTTGTTCTCTGTCTCATCTCCTTTCATGCAATCTCTGTTAAGAAGTAAGCGTACGGAGAAATGAGTCAATACAATGCTGCAAATAATATGCAATATAATTCACCTCCTTTTTACTTTCTCATATACGAAATATAGGGAAAGTATTTTAATTGTCCAAAAAATTGAGCCTCGAGATTTTGGTGAATCCCGACGTTTTAGAGTCCAAAAATACCATTTTTGGAATTATGTCTGTGTGTCTGTCTCTCTCTCTCTGTGTAAAGACAATAACTTGAGTACGTTTTCACTTAGGTCAACCAAATTTTGCACACAAGTATTAGGTACAAAACATAGATTTCTATCAACTTTTCAGTTATTATGAATATTATTATTACTTTTTTATTCATGCAGCTGCAGAGTCTGATTTATTCAACTTTACTTTGATAATAATTGTTCAATATATTATTCATTTGATTTGATTTGTTGTTGACAACTAATGAAAGTCCCAAATTCAGTATCTCGGAAAATTAGAATATCAATTAAGACCAATGCAAAAAAAGGATTTTTAGAAATGTTGGCCAACTGAAAGGTATGAACATGAAAAGTATGAGCATGTACAGCACTCAATATTTAGTTGGGGCTCCTTTGGCCTGGATTACTGCAGCAATGTGGCGTGGCATGGAGTCGATCAGTCTGTGGCACTGCTCATAGATTTTCTATGGGGTTAAGGTCAGGCGAATTTGCTGGCCAATCAAGAACAGGGATACCATGGTCCTTAAACCAGATACTGGTAGCTTTGGCACTGTGTGCAGGTGCCAGGTCCTGTTGGAAAATGAAATCTGCATCTCCATAATGTTCGTCAGCAGCAGAAAGCATGAAGTGCTCTAAAACTTCCTGGTAGACGGCTGCGTTGACCTTGGACCTCAGAAAACACAATGGTCCAACACCAGCAGATGACATGGCATCCCAAACCATCACTGACTGTGGAAACTTTACACTGGACCTCAAGCAACATGGATTCTGTGCCTCTCCTCTCTTCCTCCAGACTCTGGGACCTTGATTTCCAAAGGAAATGCAAAATTTACTTTCATCAGAGAACATAACTTTGGACCACTCAGCAGCAGTCCAAAGGCGAGACGCTTCTGATGCTCTCTCTTGTTCAAGAGTGGCTTGACACAAGGAATGCGACAGCTGAAACCCATGTCTTGCATACGTCTGTGCGTGGTGGTTCTTGAAGCACTGACTCCAGCTGCAGTCCACTCTTTGTGAATCTCCCCCACATTTTTGAATGGGTTTTGTTTCACAATCCTCTCCAGGGTGCGGTTATCCCTATTGCTTGCACACTTTTTTCTAGCACATCTTGTCCTTCCCTTCGCCTCTCTATTAATGTGCTTGGACACAGAGCTCTGTGAACAGCCAGCCTCTTTAGCAATGACCTTTTGTGTCTTGCCCTCCTTGTGTGAGGTGTCAATGGTCGTCTTTTGGACAACTGTCAAGTCAGCAGTCTTCCCCATGATTGTGTAGCCTACAGAACTCGACTGAGAGACCATTTAAAGGCTTTTGAGTTAATTAGCTGATTAGAGTGTGGCACCAGGTGTCTTCAATATTGAACCTTTTCACAATATTCTAATTTTCCGAGATACTGAATTTGGACTTTCATTAGTTGTCAGTTATAATCATCAACACTAAAAGAAATAAACATCTGAAATACATCAGTCTGTGTGTAATGAATGAATCTAATATACAAGTTTCACTTTTTGAATGGAATTACTGAAATAAATCAACTTTGTCATGATATTCTAATTTTATGACCAGCACCTGAATTATTTGAAATTAGAAAAAATCTCACTTAGAGGATCTGTACAAAAATTTTTTAAAATCCTAGCAGGACCTAATCAACAACATTTTAGAATAAACACTTAAATTGAGGAAGTGGATTCTCTTCCCTCATTTATTCTAATTAACTTTACTAATTTATGTATTTATTTACTTATTTTCCCTAAATTAAAGTTTTACTCTTTTGGCCTAGCTCTGTTTCTCGTGATTTGATTTGAACTTAGTTTTGTAAAATTTGACTTGCTTGTATGGAATGTTATTTGCTTTTAATAAATTCAGTAAAATGTTAAAAAAAAGATAAAGTAGGCACCTCTTTTTAAAAAACATGATGAAAACTACACTAAGGAATAACTTTGGCTGTACGTGTTCTGAAAATACACTTTTTTGTAGTATCATCGAGCTTTGTAGAAGCATAAAAGGATGTTGAGCGCAGATAAATCTATCAGGGGCTTTTCTCCAGGAGGCTTTGTGAAAACTAACCTGTAGTCAAGGAGGCGCTCCATAAGCCTCGTTACCGAGGTAACAAACGAAATGCCAGTTTCTCGCCAGGTCTCCTGTTCTATTTTCTCCAGCAAGCTAGCATATAGAAAAAGAAAAGGAGAGAATCCGATAAAAAAGTTGTTAAGTGGAACAAAGATTGACTTGATATTAAACATGCGTATGACCGAAGCGATATTAATGGGGGAGAGAGAACGACGTCGTCTTACCTAGGATAAGGCCCAAAAAGCTGAGTTCTATTCCACGCAGCCAAAAGCAGAGCAAAGACATGAAGGTTATTAAAGCAGAAGCAAGGAAACCAACTAAAAGCTTTGTTGAACATATAAGAGATAAGAAGGAACAGGGAGCACAAACTGTTCACAATATCATTTATTTTAATTTGACTAACTGGCAAGATTCAAGGTCATAGCATAAAGATCATGAAAGAAATGTTAAAAACATAACAAGAAAAAAAAATGAATCCAAATACATAAGACTAAAACCACTACAAATAAGAAATGTGTGTTCTTAGATTTTGTAGATAAGAAGACAGAAGTTTCGAGGTGAACTCACTAGACATGGCGGCAGAGAGTGGCAACCTGTTGCATGCCAATTAGCACATAAAAGTAAGAATTTCACTGCACTCTGAACATGTAATGACCCTGTAAACCAGTTTATTATTATTTACTTATTTGGCTGACACCTTTATCCAAGGTCAGTCAGTCAGTCATTATCCAACCCGCTATATCCTAACACAGGGTCACGGGGGGTCTGCTGGAGCCAATCCCAGCCAGCACGGGGCGCAAGGCAGAAACAAATCCCAGGCAAGGTGCCAGCCCACCACAGGGCACACATACACACACACACCAAGCACACACTAGGGACAATTTAGGACCTAACCTGCATGTCTTTGGACTGTGGGAGGAAACCGGAGCACCCGGAGGAAACCCACGCAGACACGGGGAGTTTATCCAAGGTGACTTACACAATTTGAGATACAATCGGTTACATCTCTATTGGTTTTCCAGTTGGAGAAGAGGCAGGTGAAGTAGCTTGCCCTTGGTCACCCAGTGCCAGTAGCAAGATTTGAGCCACAACCTCAGGGTTTGATGTCCAAAGCCTTTTTGTGGACACATACTCAAAAACTCAATGTACCGTAACAACATCAAACCTACTTATTCAAATTCAGGGGGGAAGAGGGAGGAGAATGTCCCAGAAGGTCAGGGTGCAAGACAGGAAACGACCCTCAGCCATTTTCAGATCCAGTCATGGACCTAACAACTGAAACAGGAGCCATTTTGTCATCACTCAATCACCTAACCTGCACTTTACAGGTAGTTGAGGGAGAAAAACCAAAGTGCCCAGACGAATCTAAACACAGACTGGGGCAGAAAGTGGTACAGGATTGAAACCCAGGATACTGGATCCATGAGAAAGCTGTGCAAATGTCTTAGCATACATTCTGTTTCATAAATAATTCATTTCACAGCAGTTATAAAGAAGGTTGCAAGAAATATTGATGGGTTCAAGATTCAGTATGTTAGTTATCCATAATCTAATGTGTCTCTTAATTTTATATTAGTACCAGTAAGCTTGATTTAAGTCCTCCCAATGGCAATTTTCTGAAAATAATAATAATAATTATTAAGTTTTCAAGTTTTGAGAATGACCCAAGTATTGGTTTTCACAAAGTTTGCTGCTTCAGTGTTTTCAGATCTTTTTGTCAGATGTTTCAATGGTATAATGAAGTAGAATTACAAGCATTTCATAAGTTTCAAAGGCTTTTATTGTTAATGACATTAAGTTTATGCTCAGAGTCCATATTTGCAGTGTTGGCCCTTCTTTCTTTTTCAAGACCTCTGCAATTCGCCCTGGCAGGCTGTCAATCAGCTTCTGGGTCCAATCCTGACTGATGGCAGCCCATTCTTGCATCATCAATGCTTGGAGTTTGAAAGAATTGGTGGGTTTTGGTTGTCCATCCACCTCTTGAGGATTGACCAGTTTTTAATGTGATTAAGGTCTGGGGAGTTTCCTGGCTATGGACCCAAAATTTCAATGGTTTGTTCCACTTAGTTATCACTTTTGCCTTATGGCCTGGTGCTCCATCATACTGGATTGTTCATTAATGGTCACCAAATTGTTCTTGGATGCTTGGAAGAAGTTGCTCTCAGAGGATGTTTTGGTGCCGTTCACTCCAACACAGCACATCTCTGCATAAACTTAATGCAATTGTCAATAAAAGCCTTTGAAAATTATGAAATGCTTGTAATTTTACTTCAGTATAAAATAGAAACATCGGACAAAAAGATCTGAAAACAGTGAAGCGGCAAACTTTATGAAAATTAATACTTGTGTCATTCTTAAAACATTTGGCCACGACTGTAGAGCTCCTGTCACACATTGTCACAAAGCTCTCATCAACAAAACTAACTGTAATAATGAACGATAAAATGGTGACTTGAAGTGTGACTACACAGCCTCTAAGAAATGGATTTCATTCCATCAGGTGCCTCGGTCAACAGACGGCCAAAACAATTTGGCTTTGCAATTTCATTTTATGAAAATCTCATCTTTACCAAGCAGCAGTTTAGTACATCTGTCACAAGTAAGTCGCATCAAAGAATGTAGCAGACAATGAAATGAGTTACCAGGTGACAAAACTGGAACGACAAAAACTAATTATATATTACGAAACGTTATTACCTTTAAATTTGTTACATTTTTAACTATTGTTAGTATATGAAAGGTTCTTTTGTACGTATATGATACTTTCTTGTTTTCCTTCTGATGCAAAGAGCCCAGAGTTGCACTAATAACTCTAGCGATGATGTGGGACCAGCTGAGGTAGCTTGAGGTTATGATAAAAATGGTGAAGGGAATTTTTGACTACAGAAAAGTATGAATGTAATTGAACTCTAGATATGTGTGCTGAAAGGAAAGCATGCAAACCATCAGACTTCCATGACAAAGCATGCATGTTTTTTAGAAAGAAACAACATTTATGATGAAAAATTTTGATAAGAAAATCAGTGTTGTGCATGAAATAGATTAAAACAGCTTGTTCAATGAACGAGCTAATTTTTCTACAAATGGTGAACTTAATGTAACGTATTTGCTAGTGAAGAACTTGAACGTGAGCTCGTTCAGTTTTAGGGGACATTCTCGATCTGGTTTAGGTCCAGATTAAACGTTTGCCTTACCCTGTAATGTAGGGGTGGAGCCGAATCTGAATATGTTATTCGGATAAGCACAAATAGTGGATTTTTACGAATTTTTATTTCATATGAATGTTTTGCCATTTATTTGTATTCGGAGAAAAAAACATCAAATCAATTAGGTTCTGTCAGGGTCTGCCTGCTTGTGTTTAAGCTGCACCTCCATTGACACAAGCATGCGGTGAAGCTCCGCTGTTGCTTTTAGGAAAACGTTGGACTTCGCAAAACCACTTTATATTTTTCCCCATCTGACATACAATATGTGACGCAAATTTTGACCGGCAGCGTAACAGGTTAGTTCACCTACACGCCGGTTCCACAGTCACCATTTGTGTCACACGGTTGGAAATAGAGCAGTAATTTATATGGATATTTGCATCTATTTCATTTCTTTTTTGATATTAGCATATATGGTTATACATGTTTGTTGCTGGGTATAACTCAATAAAGTGTATTTAAATAAAAAAAGGCTTCATAATTATTGTATTTTATTCAAGAACACGGTAATAGCCTAATATAAGACATGCAAAATTGAAAAACTTAAACTCATTGGGTCACTTATTCTCTCACTCCTTAAAAAATACAAAATGAACCGAACCTGAGCGATTTCAAAACTGAAATGGTGAACTATGAACGTGGATTTATTCATTTTAATCTGTGTGAACGGAACTTTGAGTGAGTTCTTGTGAGGTGTGAACGAAAAGTGAGAGCACATATTGACACACTTTTGTATTCACCATTCTGTTTCGCAACACAAGCCATTTCCTTCCATTTAAATTCAGGCGCTCAAACTTTGCACAGTTGATGACTCTGCATGTTTAAAGTATCCTCTGCTGATAAAAGCTCAATTGAAGAGAAATGCTACTCCCATAATGCAGAAATACCCGTAGCCATTAACTAAATGACAGTAGATCTTATTTGTGACCCATGTACAATACTGCCAGTTGGTAACCGGTTTCAGGCATCGCTGTTCACTCTGTTATGCATATATACTCTATGTATTGTCACACACGTGCGCTTGGGAGTTGACTTCAGGGCTTATCTGATGGTGCTGCTGCCTATTGTCTCTTCTCTCCTTTCTTCTGCAAACCTTACAACCGGGGACAGGAAGATGAGTGACATCACTTCCAGGTTCCCAATCCCCTTAGCCCGCCTCTTCTTCCCTGCCCCTTCTCTACCCTCATGGAGTCAGTCTAGTTGTAGACGCGTGCCTGTGAAGACGTTATTCAAACCATACCTTAATTTCATGTTGTTATACAAGGTTGGTTGAGAGTGCCTCAAATCATTATCTTTTATTTTGTGCTTCATTTACTTTATCTCTGCAGTATTTACGTGTATATTACAGGGTATCGAATGTTAAACAGACAGATCTAATGAAGACATTGAGTCCAAGTCATTATGTATGCAGTCAGTGTCTCGCAACAAAAAGCAAAATCTGAAGATTGAATTTATATGCAGTATTCTGAATTCACTTTATATATATAAACTAGACAAAGAGCCCGTTTCGACAACGTAAGATGAAACGGGCACGAGTGGAATAGTATAATATATAATAAGTATAAGCACCACAAACCTGATATAGGTGTATTGAATGAATGCGTAATTAGGCCTCGAGCTGTAGTCGAAATCGCCTTTCAGGTCTCTAGAGCTTTAATCGAAGTCGCCTTTCTCTTTGAATTTTCGTGGCCGTAAATCTGCTGCCTGCTGCGATGTCAGTCTCATAAGGTTTTTCGAGTAGCTGCGCAGAAGGCGACTGCGCATTCGGCTTCGGACAGACGTGAGTGAGTGAGTGAGTGAGTGAGGAGACTGGCGAATTATGTATTAAGATCGACTCCATACATAGTAAATCACTTTTTTTATATATTCCAAAATCCATTCTACAGTATGTTTACTATATATATGTCAGCAAGACCTGGTAAGTAAGCAAGCAAAAGTTCCCCAAGGTCAAAATTTTGGGTATCAAAGCTATCTACTCTCTTCCTGGCAGAGTGGGATATGTGTGCAAAATTTTCTTGAGATTGGAGCAAAGGCATGAAATTCTATAAAGAACAAACCCACACATAGACACACCTTGAGCTTTATGTATAAGCTCAAACAAAACAACTTTCCTTTTATACATACAGTACATTACAGATTGATTACAGTTTAATAACTTTAAATATCTGCACGCATAGGAATCATTTAGAAACAGTTAGAGAAAACCCACATTGCCATGCATAGCACTGCTTGGAAAATTCATATTCCTTTTTGAGATTGGCAGATAGTACAGTACGCACAGTTTCAAACACATAGTTATGACTCAGACTGCAGATATGGTCTTCTTATCAATCAAAGACACACCATAATCAGGCTTAGCTCTTTTAAGAAGTACTTTAAATCAGCACTAACAGTTGCCCCCCCCCCCAGTTTTCGGCCAGTCCCAGGCTATGCTTACAGCAGGCTGAAGAGCTCCCTGTAGTTTTCGTCTCCCTTCCCCTCAGACACCAGACTGTCCAATTTATCAATTAATTCGGCCTCCACCTGGAACGATGACAATGACAGAAACATTAAGCAGTACTATTAACAGCCCAAAATGTCAATAATTTAAAAGTTCATTAACCTACCACATGAGATTAGACTCATTTTTTTTTTTTTGGCACAGTATGCGAACTCTGCTAAAATAAGCCAAGTTTCACTAATATCCAATAATTCTGGTTTCTATGGTTGCTTTTGAAAGAAAGAAAGCTTAACAGGGCTGAAAGATGGCGTCTGAAAAAAGATCATCTTTAATGATTCCACTCTGCTTTTTTAGATGACACAATCAATCATGGAATTTGTTGAACCAGAGTGCCAAATACATTTTTATGTAAAAAGGTGGAAGTTATAGACTGAAAATCTTCAGCTAATATATATTAAAAATGATAACTGAAACAAATCATAATATTTAGTCCACCTTAAATAAATACACTTTATCTAGTAGCTAATTGTAATAGCCATTAATCACATTCTAAGTTTATTTATTCAAATACGGGGTCAAGGTGGATAGGAATCTGTGCCAGCAACACTGGGTGCAAAGAAGGAACCAACCCTTGCCAGGAAACCAGGGGAATGTGCCATCGCACACTCATAATGACTCATACATGGCTAGAAACAAATCCAATCTGTGCACCTTTGGGACGGAGGAGAAATCTGAACTACCCAGAGAAACACTTGCATGTGCACAGGGAGAACAAGCAGGCTCCAAGGAAACTGGGATTGAGCTAGTACTTGTACACTGATTCTAAGGTATACAGTAATCCCTCGCTATATCTCGCTTCGTCTTTCGCGGCTTCACTCTATCGCGGATTTTATTTGTAAGCATATTTAAATATATATCGCAGATTTTTTGCTGGTTCGCGGATTTCTGCGGACAATGGGTCTTTTAATTTCTGGTACATGCTTCCTCAGTTGGTTTGCCCGGTTGATTTCATACAAGGGACGCTATTGGCAGATGGCTGAGAAGCTACCCAACTTACTTTTCTCCCTCTATCTTTTGCGCTGACTTTCTCTGATCCTGACATAGGGGGATTGAGCAGGGGGGCTGTTCGCACGCTTAGACAATAGGGACGCTCGTCTAAAAATGCTGAAAGATTATCTTCACGTTGCTCCCTTCTGTGCAGCTGCTTCGTGAAGCGACATGCTGCACGGTGCTTCGCATACTTAAAAGCTCGAAGGGCACGTATTGATTTTTGATTGTTTGTTTTTCTCTGTCTCTCTCTTTCTCTGCTCCTGACGGAGGGGGTGTGAGCTGCCGCCTTCAACAGCTTTGTGCCACGGTGCTTCGCATACTTAAAAGCCAAACAGCCCTATTGATTTGTTTGCTTTCCTCTCTCTTTCTGACAGTCACTGCTCCTGACGCGCACTCCTTTGAAGAGGAAGATATGTTTGCATTCTTTTAATTGTGAGACGGAACTGTCATCTCTGTCTTGTCATGGAACACAGTTAAAACTTTTGAAAAAGAGACAAATGTTTGTTTGCAGTGTTAGAATAACGTTCCTGTCTCTCTACAACCTCCTGTGTTTCTGCGCAAATCTGTGACCCAAGCATGACAATATAAAAATAACCATATAAACATATGGTTTCTACTTCGCGGATTTTCATCTCTTGCGGGGGGGTCTGGAACGCAACCCCCGCGATGGAAGAGGGATTACTGTAGTCTGAGAAATGAAAGCTGCAATGAAGTGATGCAGTTAAGGGAGAATACCCTCCATAATGTCTGGGACACTATTTTCCTTGATTTCCCTCTCTGCTTCACAGTTTAAAATTACAAATCAAACAATTCAGATGTGATTAAAGTGCACATTGCAGACTTTCATTTTAAGGGTTCTATATGGTTCCCCCATTTCGGTGGAGTTGTGGCTCTGACGCTAGGGATTTGCGCCGGCTGGTTCGAATCCTGTAAATGAGTGATTCTACTCCATTGGGCCCCTGGGTATGACGTTAACATACATCCGGCCTCACGAGCAGGTCCTCCAACTTTCAGGGAAAACTTGGGGTTGGTGGCAGGATTGGCACTCCAGCCACCGTAAAAAACACTCACGCTGATCCAGTGTGGTGCTGAGGTGTTACCTGTTGGCACGGCTGCACTCAAGTCTGAGTCTGGGTGGTTCGTCGTGTGGTGGGTAATCAGCTTTCAACCTCTGATTTCAGAGCATCATATTATTGGGGACGTGGCTATGGCAGGTCTATTAAAGCAATCCTATTTAGTTCTTTGTCTCTTGCATGCAATGCCTGCTTGAAGTCTGTGATTTTATAGACATCACCAGGTGATGGTTCTTCTCTGTCCTCTAATGCAGCCATCTTCAGCTCCTGCTTGTTTCAGGGGGCCTTGTCCCCTTACGTTTTCACTTCAGCATAAGGAAAGCCTGCTGAATTGGATTTAAATCAGGTGATTGGCTTGGCCAATCCAGAATTTTCCATTTTTTAGCTTTGAGAAACTCCTGTGTTACAGTATGATTACGTCACTATCTTGTTGTAGGATGAAGCGCCGTCCAATGAGTTTGGAGTCATTTACTAGGACTTGAGCAGGTCAGATGTTTCTACACACCTCAGAATTCAGTGAGTGACTGCTGTCAGCAGTTCCATCGTCAATGAAGAGAAGTGTGCCAGGGCCTGTGGCAGCCATACCTGCCCAAGCCTAACATTTCCAGTACTACCATGTTCAAATGGTCTGCATTGGATATTCAGCAGTTTCTTTTCGTCTCCATACTCTACTCACTCTGATCAGGTTCATCTTTGTTTCATCTCTCCACAAGACCTCTTCCCAGAATTCTGCATGTTCTTTGAAGTTCTTCTTCACAAACTGTAATCTACCGTCCTGTTCTTGTGGCTAACTAGTGTTTTGTATCTTGCAGTGTGCTCTCTGTGTTTCTGCTCATAAAGTCTTCTGCTGATAGTCGTCTCTGACACACACACATCAGCCTCTGAAGTCTGTTTCTGGTCTGTCAGGCAGGCGTGGGGGGCTTTGTCTTTACCATAATGAGGATTCTTCTGTCATCAGCAGTGGTGGTCTTCCTTGGCCACCAGTCCCTATGTGATTACTGAGCTCACCGGTGTGTTCTTTCTTCTTAGTGATATTCCACACGGTTGATTTACGTCATCCTCAGGTTTTACTAATGTTTCTATTGGTTATATTCTTGTTTTCCAACTTAAAAATTCGTTAACTTTCATTGGCACAGCTCTTGTCCTCGTATTGAACAATGGAAAGTACAGACCCCAAACTGCAGAATCAGGCCACTGTATCTTATGAAGCCATGAAACCCACCCAAGGAATCACAAACACCAGGGTCACCAATTGTCCCAACCATTATGGTGCCCTGAAATTAGGGGACCGTTTAGAAGAAGATTTTTCATTCCTACATACTGTGACCAAAATATAATGCAAATCGTTTTAAATGGAAGTCTGCAGTGTGCACTTTAATCACAATGTCTGAATTGTTCGAGTTGTGATTTTAAATTGTGGAGCAGAGGGGCAAATCAAGGAAAAAGGTCTCTTTGTCCCAAACATTATGGAGGACACTGTAAAACTATTCAGTCATGTCTTAAAAGCAAAAAATGATCTTATTGCAAAGTTTTTTAACAAACATTGGATTAAAACATTTTAATATTATATTATAGTATACAGTAAGTACCTACAAGGCCAGTATAAACATCACATCACATTAAGCACCTTTTGAACTGCTCACATTTACTGAAGTGTGTATTTAAATTGCTTCCTGCATTTCCACTGGACAGTTCACTCACTTTGCCCAGTCCAGTCTTGGCGCCCACCCTGCACCCAGTTTTGTTTTGCCATGATAGTTGTCGACTCTCTGTGACCATGAAATGGATAAGAATGCAACAAAAATGGATGTCTGGAGGAGAGTCATTCACTCACTTGTTTGAAATTTCCATTCTTCCTCTGCTCCCAGTCCATCATGTCATGAAAAATTGGGATCATGATGTTCCGTACTTCATGCTGTGGCACAAGTGTGACACCAAGGAAAGGACCAATCATCCCGGGAATGAAGTGGATTTTATTTTCCCCTGCTTGGACAAAAAGTTAATTGTTTAATGATTTGACACATGCAGAGAGATTCATTCATTTCCATGTCATCCAAGCGAGATATGAAGTTACTCTGGAAAAAAGAATCTGTGAGAAGAAAAATGTAATGCCTTACCAAACTTGTGGCAGGCATTCTGTGTTCAGTGACACAAGCTTGGTTCCATTCTGAAACTTGCATGGGAAAAGTCGGATGTTATTAGCTTTTATTGATCAAGTTATTTACCTGTCCTTCTTTAAGACACGGCAAACCCACCTTCAATAGATTTGGGACATGTCATGTCATTGTCTAACACGGTAAATCCAGACCAGGATTGCATGGAGCCTATCCCAGTCAGCATAGGGCACAAGGTAGGAACAAACCCTGGACAGGGCACCAGTCCATCATGGGGTGAACACACACCAACATACCCCTCACTAGGGCAAATTACCAACACCAGTTCACCTAACCTGCATGTCTTTGGGCAGTGGGAAGAAACCAGAGCAGCCAGAGGAAACCCATGCACATAAAGGTGACCTGGGACATGAACTTTAGGTCTCCTTACTGTGCCACTCATATCTGGGACATAAAAACATAGATTTGATAAAGAAGAGGAGGACATTCAGTCCATTTGTTTAGCTAACAGCTAAGCTGTCCCTAAATTTAATCCAGATTTTTCTTAGAGGTTGACAAAGTTTCTGCTTCAACTGCGTGTTTCAGTAGTTTGTTACTGTTGTATTTATGGAGATCTTAAGTGGAAATATTACTGATTTGCCTGAGAAGTGTAGGTAAAGTTCAAGTTTAAGTTTCTTTATTGTTATCGCATCCAAATACAGAGTCCAGGTAGAAAGGAAATTGAATGTCTTTAGGACCATGATGCAAATATACAATACGTAGTGCAACAAGACAATGTACACCGTTCAGTGCAAGTACAACATACAGTGTGCAGTAAATGGACATGACCAGGTAGGACAAAATACAGCAGATTGGTTATAACTGGATCACTAATGGTTTAACAGTAGCAACATCATTTTTGTTATAAGCAGTTAACCAATGTACACTGGAGTGTAGTAACAGTTTAACATTCATACAGTGCAATGTGAGTATTTGATTTAGACCAGGGGTCCCCAACTCTGGTCCTGGAGGGCCCCAGTGGCTGCAGGTTTTCATTCTAACCCTTTTCTCAATTAGTGATCTGTTTTTGCTGCTAATTAACTTCTTTTCAATTCATTTTAATTGACTTGATCTTGAAGACTCAGACACCTGAATTGTTTATTTTTCCTTAATTAGCAGTCAAGCAATAATGAGAGGGCGGCACGGTGGCGCAATGGGTAGCACTACTGCCTCATAGTTAGGAGACCTGGCGTGGAATTTGCATCTTCTCCCCGTGTCTGTGTGGGTATCCTACGGGTGCTCCAGTTTCCTCCAACAGTCCAAAAACATGCAGGTTAGGTGCATTGGTGACTCTAGTGTGTCTCTAGTGTGTGCTTGGTGTGTGTGTGTGTGTGTGTGTGTGTGTGTGTGTGCGCACCCTGTGTCAGCTGGGATTGGCTCCAGCAGACCCCCGTGACCCTGTAGTTAGGATATAGCGGGTTGGATAATGAATAGATGGATGGACAATAATGAGATACAAAATGAGCCAAAACATGACCAGCAAACTGCGCTCATCACACAATATCTGAAAATGATATGAAGATGAAGGTCTCAGCAATGTTGATCTGCTCAGGTCCACAAAACATTTGAACAGTGCTCTTAGAAAAGAGAAAATCAACAATTTCAGAAATGTCTGCTATTACACATTGAGAACGGATTTAATTAATGACAAGACTCTGCACATAATTAAGCAACTGCTTGGAGTGAAATTGGTTGGAGTTTGAGGCCCTGACTTAGCTGGTCTTCTGTTGGCTCCCTCACTTCACAATTCATTTCTGTTTGGGTGCCACTTAAGGAAATAAATGAAGCAATTCAGAGGAACGATGGTGAAATGTAGGGGAACAAATCTTAAAAAACAATTAAAATGAATTCAAAAGAAGTTAATTAGCAGCAAAAACAGGTCACTATTTAAGAAAAGGGTTAGAATGAATACCTGCATCCACTGCGGCCCTCCAGGACCAGAGTTGGGGACTCCTGATTTAGACAGCTTTCAAAGGTGTAACTAGTGTAAAGGTCGCAGTTTAACAGTGGGTAGTGGGAGGTGCTAAGGTATTGAGGAGTCAGACAGCGTGGGAGAAGAACCTGTGACACAGTCTGGATGATGTGGCTTGGATGCTGCAAAGACATCTGCTAGACCGGCAGGAGCTCAAAGAGCCTTTATGTAGGGTGTGAGGGGTCAGCCACAATGCCAGACGCCTTGTGGAAAGAGATTGTGTGTGCTGTAGGTGTCTTGTATGGAGGGGAGTGACACCACAACGATGTCCTCACCTCTGTAGTAACTTGTGGCCTGCAGCACTGCAGTTCCGATACCACATCAGGATGGAGTAACACCTCTGAAAAACATGGTGAGGATCAAGGGTGGCGGGACCCTTTCGGACACTTTCTCATGGCAGGAAGTAAAGCCACTGTTGTGCTTTCTTGGCAACAGAAGAACAGATGAGGCTCCAGTTGAGGTCCTCAGTGATATGAACGTCGTGGAACTTGACATTTGCGACCTTCTCAACGGTGGAGCCATTTATGTGGAGTGGACTATGAACTGAGGGGACTTTCTAAAATTAACAACCACCTCTTTTGTTTTGGTGACGCTGAGAGACGGGTTGTTGTCAGTGCACCAGGCTGTCAGATGTTTGACCTCTTTTCTGTATGTTGAGTCATCGTTGTTACTGATGGGGCCTGCCTACCACAGTTGTGTCATCAGCAAACTTGACTGATGTGATTGGAGCTAAACTGGGCAGTGCAGTCATTTGTCAACAATGTGAAAAACAGAGGAGTGAGGACTCACCCCTGCGGTGCTCTGGTACTCCATGTGATGGTGCTGGAGATGTTGACGTCAAATTAACAAGAGTAAAAAATGGCTGCCATTGCATCACTCAGGTGGATGCTGCACATTAGTGGTGTATGAAGTAGTTCCCCACTCTGTGTAATGCTTTGAATACCTTGAAAAGTGCTATAGACATGTAATGAATTATTATTATTATTATTATTAAGAAGAAGAAGAAGAAAGTGGATATAAGGAAATGTGATTCAGTCATTCAGATACTCGACCTGAGGGTATTCTCTCCTGTATGCTGGATGTGTGACTTGAATGTTATGAACATTTCTTATAATGATAGAAAAACTGCAGTATTAATGTTTCCTTTAATCTTTTAATTATCTCGCTCTCCGATCATGCATTATTCATTACCTTTTAAACATTCACCGGGAGACACGCCGCATCCTCGCTGAGATCCTTGCAGGAATCTAAGATTTCTTTATTTCACTTGAAGTTACAGATGAACCCACACCATCAGAGTTCATCTGTTTATTTGTAGCACTATTTATTCATAGATTTTACAACACCGACTTTCTGAAATAACCAAAATTCATAAAACACATCCCCTTAATTTAGTATCTGTAGATGGCACTGTTGTCTTTTCCTTATAATTGCTGATTGCTTTGCTGCATGACCAAAAGTATGTTCAGCTACACATTTTTATGTTTCAAATATAAAAAAGGAATGCAGACCACGACTTCATATATAAACATTGATATCTTATCTCAGGGGTTACAGCTTTCTATGACAGAAAAAATAAATTTAAAGGAGTCAAGATACATAAGGAGCCAGAGTTCATTCAGTTGGTCACAGTCCAGAGATGTAAGGCCTTCAGCGCTGCACAGATCCCCTTCTAATAAAGATGGTCATCCTATGACAGTAAACCAATAAGCAACAAAAGAAGGGCTGGTAGTCACCTGATCTGAAGTACTTAAGGGCGACTGCAAGGGTGATGCCCTGTGGTGCGGAAAATGAAGACATTGAAAGAAGGTGATGCTGAGAACAACGATAACTGCTCAAGCAGAGACAAAGATTCCAGCCATTGAGCTGAGAGCTATAGGGGCTTAGTGGATAAGAACTGGGCAGTAATCCACAAATTCAATCCCTACACATACTTGCTATGTGACATTGAGATGTCGTTTATTTTTTCTGTGCTACAGTTGTTTTACAGCTCTGTGCTTATAAGCACAATGGGGTGGCAACCTGTTACAGGAATAGGCCATTAAAAACACATAAGAAAATATACACGTGGCATAAAATACAGAATCAGAATTTAGTGGAGGCTCTGAGGCTAAGGATCTGTGCTGGTATCTGGAAGGTTGCAGATCAAGCCCCATTACTGCCAGAGGGGATCCTACTGTTAAGTAAGGCCCTTAACCTAAAAATTGCTCCGTGTTGCCATACAATGGCTGACCTTGCATTCTGACCTCCCAATGGTCAGAAAAGATAATGCTGAATACCACAGGGATTAATAAAGTATGTCAATTCAATTCACCATTACTTAATGTACAAGAATTGAACTTGGTAACTTTGGAGCTACTTATAACAGGGAGGTTTGGTTAGCTGGTTTGAAAGTTGGGCCTTTTAAAATCTTTTAAAATGAGTTTAAACTCCCTCTGATAGCCTCCTTTCACTATTGTGATGGTAACTTCTACTTTCACATGTATAACCTCTGCCTTTTCTCCAAAACATCAAATGTAATGCAAGCAAAGAGTGGAAGGCTCCCTTCATCATGTTCTTTTCTTTTGGAATGGAGGATAGAAGGTTCGAGAGAGAGACAGTACCTCCCCCGGGACACGAGAGGGCAGCCCCCCTGGTTTGCATCGGGGCCACGGGATTGGAGCTTAGAAGCTCAACCCTGTTGGGGCCCGTGGCCACCGCCAGGGGGTGCCCAGATGGTTCCGGAGCCATGGACTGCAGCACTTCTGCCATACCATGGAAGTGCTGCCAGAACAGGAACCAGCTACACCCGGAGTGCTTCCCGGTGGCCAGGCAGCACTTCTACCACACCAGGAAGTGCTGCAGGAAACTCATCAACGAGCACCCAGAGAACATCTGGGTACAATATAAAAGGGGCCACCTCACTCCATTCGGAGAGCCGGAGGCGGGAGGCAGAGGAAAGAGCTTGCAGGAGATTAGTGAAGGAAGCAAAAGAAAGAAAGAAAGAAAGAAAGAAAGAAAGAAAGAAAGAAAGAAAGAAAGAAAGAAAGAAAGAAAGAAAGAAAGAAAGAAAAGGACTGTGATCTATTTATGGTGCTTTGTACATTGTGTGGTGCTGTAAAGCACAAGAACAATAAACGTGTGTGATTTTGGACTTGGGTGTCCTGTGTTTATTTGGGTCCAGGCTGATTCTCCATAGTATGTATAAGTTGTTAATATATGGTCAGTGTGCAAGACATATTCCAAATTATACTTAAACTTTGTCTCACCTAGGTTCTGCCACATACTGAACAGCTCATAAGCCATCATCACCCTCATATCGCCATACCTGTTAAGAAAAATGCAAGACACAAAAATTACAATTACAATAAAACGAAGAAGGAGCAAACAGTAATATCAAAACATCCATCCATTTACTCATAATATTACACTTTCAAAGCTGAGTCAAAATGTATCCGGGTTGACTTCGTAAGTTCAAATTTCACTGCATACAGTCATGGCCGAAATTATTGGCACCCCTGGAATTTTCCAAGAAAATGGTTGCAATTACAATTGTTTTATTTCCTTTATGTGCATTGGAACAACACAAAAAAAAACAGAGAAAAAAAGCCAAATCTGACATCATGTCACACAAAACTCAAAAACCGGGCTGGACAAAATTATTGGCACCCTTTCAAAATTGTGGGCAAATCGTTTTATTTCAAGCATATGATGCTCATTTGAACTCACCTGTGGCAAGAAACAGGTGCTGGCAATATAGCAATCACACCTGAAGTCAGTTAAAATGGAGAAAAGTTGACTCAACCTTTCTGTTGTGTGTCTGAGTGTGTCACACTAAGCATGGAGAACAGAAAGAAGAGCAGAGAATTGTCTGAGGACTTGAGAACAAAAATTGTGGAAAAATATCAACAATCTCAAGGCTACAAGTCCATCTCCAGAGATCTTCATGTTCCTTTGTCCACTGTGTGCAACATAATCAAGAAGTTCACAACACATGGCACTGTAGCTAATCTCCCTGGACGTGGACAGAAGAGAAAAATTGATAAAAGACTGCAACGAAGGATAGTCCGAATGGTGGATAAACGGCACCAATCAACTTCAAAACATATTGAAGCTGTTCTGCAGACTGAGGGTGCAACAGTGTCAGCTCGAACTATCCGTCGACATCTGAACGAAATGAAACGCTATGGCAGGCGAGCCAGGAGGACCCCACTGCTGACACAGAAACATAAAAAAGCTAGACTGGAGTTTGCCAAAATGTACTTGAGGAAGCCAAAATCCTTCTGGGCGAACATCTTGTGGACAGATGAGACCAAGGTAGAACTTTTTGGTAAAGCTCATCATTCTACTGTTTACAGAAAATGGAATGAGGCCAATGAAGAAAAGAACACAGTACCTACAGTCAAACATGGTGGAGGTTCTAAGATGTTTTGGGGATGTTTTGCTGCTTCTGGCACTGGATGCCTTGACTGTGTGCAAGGAATCATGAAATCTGAAGACTACCAAAACATATTGGGGCGCAATGTAGGACCCAGTGTTAGAAAGCTGGGTCTGCGTCAGAGGTCATGGGTGTTCCAGCAGGACAATGACCCCAAACATACCTCTAAAAGCACCCAGAAATGGTTGAAGAGAAAGTGCTGGAGAGTTCTGAAGTGGCCAGGAATGAGTCCGGATCTAAATCTGATTGAACACTTATGGAGAGATCTCAAAATTGCTGTTGGGAGAAGACGCCCTTCAAATCTGAAAGACCTTGAGCAGTTTTCAAAAGAAGAGTGGTCAGAAATTTCAGTTGAGAGGGGTAACAAGCTTGTTGATGGTTATAGGAAGAGCTTGATTTCAGTTATTTTTTCCAAAGGGCGTGCAACCAAATATTAAGTAGAGGGTGCCAATAATTTTGTCCAGCCCATTTTTGGAGTTCTGTGTGACATGATGTCAGATTTGGCTTTTTTTTTTCTCTGTTTTTTTGTGTTGTTCCAATGCACATAAAGGAAATAAACATGTGGATACCAAAACATTTGTAATTGCAACAATTGTCTGGGAGAAATGGTGAATTTTCAAGGAAAATTCAAGGGTTGCCGATAATTTCGGCCATGACTGTATATATCAAGTTAGACTATATGTGTTGTAGATTTGCCTGCATATATTTTTACAATTTACTTTCATATATCTCGTTTGAATGTATATTCAAAACTGACTCCTTTTCCTTCTTAAGAGCTGGAGATTTATAGGAATACCTTTATAAATACTCCATCCAAAAATGACATTTTTTTTGTATGTTACTTACTCCATGTGGTCTGTAGTGATGGCCAGTTTTAATGAATTTTTTTACATTTATTTTCTTTGCAGATGCTTTTATCCCAAGCAACTTACTAAAGATGTCAACATAATCGAGTAAACTTCAGTCTGGGCGATCGTTTTGGAACAAATGTTACAAAGTAAATTTACAAAACTGATTATCTCAAGTGAAACTTTAAAACAAAATACAAGCGAGTTATAAGTCCTAGGTTAGAAAATTTTAACATGGCCATTATCAGTTAGATATGACATTCACCAAATATGGGTGTCTTCAAAGGCTTCTTAAACACATGGAGGGAATCAGAATTTCAAATGGAGGGGTAGATTTTCTATGGAGAATGGAGGTAACATTTCTTATAGAATGGGTGCCCAAGGTGACCAACACTGGACAACAGCAAACAATCACAAAAACATCCATGAAAAAATCTCAAGTTACTCGAGTCACTTGTCAACCACATTTCAAGTCATCCATTTGCATGCTCACAAAGTGCAAAACGCATTCATTTTTTGCTAAAATATTGTTAAAATAACTGCCTCCTGAGCAATAAAAGTATTCCACAAAGATGAAGTCCATTTACCCGGATTTGTGCTTTTGAATGGAAGACCAATAAGTGAGGGGAAGATGCCACTGAAGCAGATAACCAGGTACTGAAGCAACTTTTCTGATGTACCATCAGGGCTTGACGTGGGCCATTATGCACCACTACTCCACTTATCACTGCGACGCACTGGCAGTAAATGATTGCTTCCGGCATTTCCCACTCTGATCTTCTGCCGTCTGATCAAATGTATGACTATGACCCATGTGGATCCCCACCTGACTCAATTAAGAAATCGGAAATCGGGAGGAGGACCAGGACACCAGCAAAAACAGAGAGTATTGTCTGGCACTTTTGCTTTTGATTTGATTTAATTTCCTTTAATAGTCACTTCTTTGCATTTACAGTACATTAGCGTTTCTCAACCTTTAAGTATTTGTGACCCAAGTTTTCATAACAGTTTTAATTGCTCCCCCTAACGTTTTTTTTGAAACCCTAATAAAATATATTCCTATATTTTTTGCTGCCAATACACCGCTTCTTTTCTTTTTTTCACATCTTCGCGCCCCCTTTTTTGTTACCCCACAGGTTGAGAACCGCCGCAGTACATACATAAAAACAAAATAACATCGCCCTTAAAACACCAGACAGAACAGAATACAAAGACAGTGGAAAAAAGTAATAAGTGACCAAAATTTATATAGTCCTAGAATACGCTTTCACATAAAACTATTCACATTAGCCGTTGTGGTTTTAGATTCTGACTGCAGTGAGAAAAAAAAATTCAATAACGTTGTCGAACTTACATAGATGCTCCTATACCTTCTCCCCATCTACATAAGGATAAATAAACTGCGAAGGACTTGGAGGGTTCACTGATTACACTGGAAGCTCTATAAATGCAGTGTTGGTTTTATATGGTGGATAGACTGGCATCAAGAATGGGATGGAAGGTGGATTCTTGCCCAGCTGGGAAGCCATAATGGAACAACAACATGGGATGAGGCATAACCCGACTTGAAGGGGCTGAATTATTATCTCAGTTGGAATGAAAGGTTAATGAATGGACTGGGGGAGGTTGTTGGTCAAGAGCAGTTCTTCCCATAGTACGTTGGATGTCAGTATGCCACTGGTGTGGACCCAGTATGGACACCTGCAGGGATCCATGGAAATTTGTAGTCCTGAGGGACATTTCTATCGGGGTCCTTGGGTGGCACCAGGGGGCGCTGCAGGGAGAAGGGCTCCCAGTTTCAAGGAGCTTCTGCTCGACTTGTAAGTGCTACCATCAGGTTATACCCTTGTACTCCCGGATTGAGGCAGAGTTGGGAGACAGATGGGAAAGCTCACCTGGAGGAGGAGAAGAAGGAGTACTGCGAATTGGTCCTTGTGGTGTGGACTGTAATAAGGTATTTGATGAATATAAAATGTTAATTTGCACCTGGGACTATCTTTTTCTAGTTGTGTTTGGGCTTTTCGGGGCTCGGTGGCACCCCCTGGTGGTCACAACATCTGGCAACAATGGTAATAAGACACCAATGATCTCTTCTGCAGTTCTCACTATCCTGTTCCATCTGTGTTTTTCATCCACTCTGCTGTCCCCAAACCAAGAGGTGCTACAACAAGTGAGTACACTTTCAATGGTGGCTCTTGTGGCACCCGTCGGGGTTTGTCGCCCGGCCGGGATGCCCAGGAGGAGCGGTGGAGGGCTTGTGCCTCCTCCAGGACACAAGGGGGCGTCCTCCCTGGTTGCCTTGGGGGCCACGGGTACAGAGCATGGAAGCTCAACCCTGTAGGGGCCCGTGGTCACCGCCAGGGGGCGCCCCGATGCCTTGGGAGCCCTGGACCTCAGTACTTCCGCCACACCCGGAAGTACTGGGGGGAAGAGTATTGGGGACACCCAGAGGACTTCTGGATATGCCGACAGAGCTTCCGCCACACAGGGGTGTGGCTACAGAAGCCCTCAGGGTACACCTGGAGCCCTTCCGGGGTGTATAAAAGGGGCCGCCTCCCTCCAGTCAGGGGCAAGAGTCGGGTGGAAGAAGGACGAAGCTTGGTGGAGAGGAGTGGAGGCGGACCAGAGACTAAAAGGCATTGTGAGTGTGGCCAAGGACTTAAAGGGGTGATTGGTGCTGAGGCACTGGGATTGTGCACTTCCATTGTATATAATAGTCATCAATAAACGTGTCATGTCTACCTGTCTGTGTCCAGGCTGTTCCCCACACTCTGTAGAAGATGGAGTGGGCCGGTCCAGCTCTTTTCTTCATGATGAGCATTCTTGATAATGGCTGAGGTGTTATTGCTGGAAGTTATGTCATCAGTCAAATGTACCTCCAGAACCTTGCTGCTATTTACTCTCTCAATAACCAAACCACTGATGGTCAATAGAGAGTGATAGTTGGGGTTGACCTTCCTGAAGTCAATGCTCATATCTTTGGTTGGTTTGGTGTTTCCACTTCACACATTGTTTACTTAGCCACCAGACCCCACAGCCTGTACTCTGATTATAGTTGTACTTATAGGGGTGATTTAGTATTCATATCATACCTAACTTTGATTTATTTATATTTTGATTATGCAGATGGTTAATTTTCTAGTATATGTAGCCTAATCCTATCAGCCAGCGCAAATTACAGGGAGGGAAAGCATTAGACAGAGCCTTCCTAACCTTTAATTTAATGACGGTGAAAGCAAACAATTAGAGGAGATAAAGAGTCTTAAAGTAAGATAATTCTTTGGTGAAATCTATGCTGCTAACTTATAAATATTTAAAACAGATGCAAATGAGCATAGCTGACAAGTATGCTTTAGCTTTAGGTTTTGCGGCTCTGAAATGGAAATGTCCTTCTTGCACAATTTTCAGCATGGCATCCAGGGCTGTATCTTTAAAAGGTCACTCTGACTTTTACAGTTGCCAGTGTGGGTGTTGGTTTGTTTTTGTTTTTGTCTGGGCTCCCACTTTTTCTTACAAATTAAATAAGATGAGGGAAAGAAATTCAATTCTTTAAAATGAATGTTTGCCTAAAATGTATTAAGAAGAGCGCTTAACTGTCAGACAAGATGGCAAAAATCTACAACTGAATGTCTGGACTCCTTGAGGAAATCACCAGAGCACTCTGAAAATGTGCCAGTAAACTAAATCGAAGGGCAAGGATGTGATGGCTCTGCCTGTCTGTCACTAAAAAGTGGTCATCTGCATTCATGCTGTCATAAGCCCAGTAAGTTTAACTTGATAGTGTAAAACACCAAGAGCCATCCCTTCTTATATGCAGATCATGCACTGAGTGTGGGGTCCGTGGTCAGAGGACCGATGTGGGAGGGACTCGCTGGGGGCTCACAGACCTCCAGGAGCTCTGCCGGACTGCCAATTGGATTGCACGTCTTTGCCGGTTGGTTTACTGGACTTGAGTCAAATAACTCCTCCCACAACCCTAACTGTAACCACAGTTTAACCGGGCGTATTTCGTAACTTCGCTGAACAATAAAGTAAAGCCAATGGTTTGAAGTGTGTCACTGTGATCTGTAACGTTTACTCCAAACATATTACTTAGTGTATATAGGCCATAAAGCTGAGAGAGAGAAACTGGTGATCAATATATATATATTGAGCAGGGTGGTGGCTCTGAGGCTAGGGATCTGCACTGGCAATCGGAAGGTTGCCAGTTCAAATCTCGTAAATGCCAAAAGGAACTCTGCTCCGTCCTGGGTATGACGTTAATCTGCATCCATCCATGCATGTAAGTCCTTTAACCTGCAGGGAAAAATTGGGGGTTGGTGGCAGAATTGGCACTCCAGTCACCATAAAAAACCTCACACTGTTCCACTCCATCTGAACTAGTATGGGGCTGAGGTGTTACCCGTTACATGGCTGCACTCGGGTTTGTCATGTGCTGTATCAGCGTGTGCTCCTAACCTCTCTTCTCTGTCCCCCGTGACTCCTGTGTAGTAGTGAAACAGGGGTTACACACGCACAAATAGGAGGAAACTGAATGGACCAGGTGAAGGTAATTCCACGCCAGGCCAGGGGGTGCTGGGATGCACTAAACCTACCTCTGTTATCTCTGCAGACCAAATATGGGAAAACCTGCCTGATTGAACAAAAATGTCGCTTCCGGTTCCGGTACCAAGAAAGACCTCACTACCAGTTCTGATGCCAAGAAAGACGTTACTTCCAGTTCCGGCCTCAGATGACATCACTTCCGGTCTCACCCTTTAAAACCGACATATTCTCCACCACCAGTTCAGTTCAGTCTGGAGCTCAATCTATGCACATCAGTGCTTACTTAAAAAAAAAAACTTTTGCAGCCAGGGACAATATACGGGTGGCTGCCCCAAACCTTTCCAGTGTGTTGAGACTCTTTCTTTTACACCCCACTTTATTTGTTTAAATTTAGTCTAATGTTTTAATGAGTAAGTAAAACCTAAATTTAGTGTATGAAACACATCCACACAAATGGGCAGAGTCTGCCTAATATTGCACTTGTACATCTGATAAAGTCTATCAAATTATACAGGGTGGCACAGGGAAACAGAAAATTTTCAATTGACGTTCAATGCACAAATAAACACATGTCAAAATACATTTAACGATGAAATGTATTGTACAGGATATGCAATTAATGATGAAAATCAATATTCATTCAATATTCATTTTATATTTTGAAGAAAACATCATGAAGGTGTTGTCCATTTCTCCATACGCATTCTGACAGCCTGTTGTGGAAATTCTGCATTGCTCGACGTAACCTGTCAAGAGGAATATCAGCGATTTCCTCTTCAATCCTCCTTTTTAGTTCAGCAGTGGTTGCAGGACGTGTGCAGTACACTTGGCTTTTAAGATGTTCCCATAGAAAAATATCACAAATAGTGAGATCTGGGGATCTCAGAGGCCATGGAATGTCACCATTGCCTGAAACAACGCATCTTCCAAGGAACCGTCAAATAGCTGCCATCAATAGATAGATAGATAGATAGATAGATAGATAGATAGATAGATAGATAGATAGATAGATAGATAGATAGATAGATAGATAGATAGATAGATAGATAGATAGATAGATAGATAGATAGATAGATAGATAGATAGATAGATAGATAGTGTGATGGACGGCCGGCTACAGACTCCGGTCGCCACCCCCAGGCCGCTAGGAGGAGCCCTCCGGACAGCATGATCGTGCCCCGAGTTCCAGCAGGGCCTCATGGACTTTGTAGTTTGTAGACACAGCCCTGCTGGATACCTTGGGGACCACCGGGAGTCGCTGTAGGGGGGCTAGTGGGCTCTTATGTGCCCTATAACCTGGGAGTGCGTCATCATCATGTGACAGGAAAGAACGACGTGCTCCCGGGCTGAAGAAAAAGGGACTGTTTACCCTGACCCGGAGGGAATAAGGACTTGTGGGTTTGGATGGGAACCACTTCCGGGTCAGGGGATATAAAAGGACTGTGGGAAAGCCCAGACACTGAGCTGAGCTGGGAGGTAAGAGGGCGAAGTGTCTGGGCGAGGAGGATTGTTTGAGAGAAAGAGTTTATTTGTAGTTTATGAGTGTGGAGTGGAGGGTGCTTTGTGCACTGTGTATTAGGAAAATAAATAATTATTGTACATTCACCTGGGGCCTCATGTATAAACGGTGCGTACGCACAGAAATGTTGCGTACGAACCTTTCCACGATCAAATCGCGATGTATAAAACCTAAACTTGGCGTAAAGCCACGCACATTTCCACGGTAACTCATTCCTTAGCGTACGCAATTTATCCGCCCGGTTTTGCAGACTGGCGGCACCCAGCGTCAAAGCAGTGCTACTGTTCCTGTGTGATCACCCTTTCTTTCTTAAATCCACATTCCTGGCGCAGCTTTATAAATACACTGAAATTAACTGCATATTGTTTATTAGTGTAATGCATCTGATTGTAATTAACTTGTAGCAATATAATGGTCCAGGGAATAGCCATAGTATTACAAATACCATAACTGCTTTAGCGTTGTAACTCTCACTGCATCTTCTTTCAGCTGATCCCGTTAAGGGTTGCCACAGCAGATCATCTTTTTCCACATTACTCTCACTGCACCACTCGGAGTATTTATATCACTGTATCTGAGTGGGAAATCACAGCAGCAGCTGATTGGAAAGAGAATTATCGGTACACAGCATGAAGCAGACGCTGCCTGAGCCACAGCAAACGCTTTAGTCCCTGTACGGACTTCGCGGTTTAGAAACAGTTTCATCCCAAGAACTCTAAACACACTAAATCAGTCCATCAAGTGCTCCTTGTAGAAATATTTGGACTTATAAGTACAATTACCCCACTGTAAACTTGCACTACAGTTATAATATTGCACAACCTGCGCCACTTTATAAAGCGCGTATTTACATGTGATGACGGTATTCATTTCTAAGACGAAATGCAGCAAAACATGTTGATTATATTATACAGATAAAACTTTAACTTCATTTAAATAATCTGTATTGTTAATAATTAAACATGTGAGGACACGGTGCCGCAGCGCTAGCTAGTTCAGTAATTGTTCCTGCCTTGCGCTGTATTCTTGCTGGTGCTGACGCGACACTGGAAAGATAGACGGATATAATAATTAAACACGTACTACTAAGATATTTCAATGTTCCTTAAAAGTTTTGAAGAATCGAAGTTCTAAGCTTACAGATGGCTTCACGTCTATTACAGAGCTGATTGTGTGGCGATTGAGTTTTTGGAGAAAGAAAAGTAAGGACAGGAATTGGAGGTTAGTACGTTTGAAAGAGACAGTACTGCTGTGATAAATTATTTCATTGAAGGTTGCGCATGGCGCAGCAAGCCTCTTGCATGAGACATGAACAAGCACTGCGCCACCGTGTTCCCATGTTTAATAACATGCTTTCATTCCTATCATCATGAAAAAGATATCACGTATACATCTCAGTATTTTAATTATTCAGAGAGCTGTAATATCAAGAATGTAATGGATTATGTGTCCTGTCGGAGAAAGAGAAAGCCTGTTTAAAAAGCAGGTAGTGATTCACACACATAGAGCACATAGAAGATCAAATACAGAACAAAGCATTTAACATGCCACTTTAGTTACAATGGGATTTAAGAAACTAGTAAATTAAACGATTTTAAGATGAAGTTTATGATGTTCAACTTTAATGGCAAAATAAACTACGTGATTAAAGTGGAAATTTCGAGATTAAAGTTGACATTTCGTGCTTTTTTCCCCACTGTGTGCCTTTTTTTTGTCTGTACCCTAATAAGCTTTCATATGACACTCAGACGGTGGGCTACGACTCGCTTTTTCACGGTGACTTTGATATGTGATTTCTTTTTTATTTCGGGCACTGTGCGACTTTGTGAAGTTGAGCCATCGAGTTTCTCCGACAGTCTGTCACTCGATCAGCTTCCTTTTGTTGATTATACCACTGTTTACACAAACAAATAATACGTTTTTCCTTTGTCTCCGCTTGGTATTCGCTGAAATTCTTATATTTTCTCCCGTGCTTTTCCCATTGTCTTTTCACAGACGGCTATTAATATTGATTTGCATATTCAAAGAGGCGTGATTCTGGGAGGAGTTGTGACGGGACAGAAGGCGCGTGCACGTGCGTTACTTTTCACGCAAATCGGGATTTATGTAGTAGAAGAACGTGAAAGTATGCGTGCGCACAGATTCCTGCATCTGGATTTTTCTGTGCGTACGCACAATCCCGCTTTTGTGCTTACGCCATGTTATAGTGTGAGTTCTACACACAGCGTTATACATGAGGCCCCTGGTGTTCAGAGTGGTACCTGAGGGTTCAAGAGGTGGATCACGCCTCTATCTGCTACAATAGATAGATAGATAGATAGATAGATAGATAGATAGATAGATAGATAGATAGATAGATAGATAGATAGATAGATAGATAGATAGATAGATAGATAGATAGATAGATAGATAGATAGATAGATAGATAGATAGATAGATAGATAGATACTTTATTAATCCCAAGGGGAAACTCACAATTGTTGGGTGATATGCAAAGTGGCTCCACCTGGGGACTTCTTTTTTAAGGATGAACCCGTTTCTTCGAAATTACGCGGCCATTTTGTAATCACATGAGCAGACAGAACACGATCATGACATCCTAACTGGTAATGACGCCGAAATTCCCTTTGCAGAGCAGACACACTATCACCATTCTGATAAAAGGCTTTCACAGCGAACACTTGTTGCGCACCACTCCACTGATCCATTATAACTAATGACAAGGGGTCCTAAACGAGTTCACATTGGTCCCAAACAGCTGCCAACGCCCCAGGGTCGCTAACACCTAGTTCCAAAATTTCCTATTTCCCTGTGGCACCCTGTATTTAATATATTTTACATTGGTATCATATCGTAAATGATACTAAGACATTAGGTACTGTTCAATTCTAACAATCTTCATTTTATAGATAAATATCTCAGCTTTAATTCAGAATTTAAGATTTCACTGTTACATGTTAAGTTATAATCAATAATCTCACTGATATAACAGCATTAAAAAGAAGAATGCTTTCCACAAAAACATCACAGAGACACTCATACAATGCTTACCAAACAAACATAAAAAGCAGGCCACACTGATAAAACACAGGGGGTCACCTTACTTGTCAAGAATTTTCTTTCTTTTTGCAGGGGTCAAAGTCTCCAGCTGTAGGCTTGGCTGGTTAATGTACAAAACAGCCAGGCTGAAGTAGGAGTTCCACACCTGTAGGGGATAATAATAATAATAGTTCTTTACATTTATATAGCACTTTTTGATTACTACTCAAAGGGAGGACCTGGGACGCGAACCCATGATCTCCTAAATGTGAAGCAGAAGCTCTACAAAGTATACAGAATTATAACATGGGGTCACCTGAAGACTCAGTTCTTCTGCAGCTTTTTTCTCTTAACAGAGTTGCGTTATTCATTCATTATTGACTTATGTGACGGAAATATTAATCATCAGGAACAGAAAAGATTTTAAAGTAACATAAAGTTGCAGAAAACAGTCACCCATCTTAATAATGCAATGCAGTAATAATCAGATGAAAATTCATCACAGGGTGCACAAACGTATGGACAACATGTTTTTGGACTGCATGAGGAAATTGGAGCTATGGAGGAAGCACATAGAACACCTGCCTGGGGGACGCTCTGCCTTTAATCCAACCTGGAAAGTGACAATGCTACCTGCTAGGCCAGTTTGCTGCCCTAATATGGACGGAAATGTTGATGTGTCATGTCTCATTTCTTTGTGAGATTACTTTTCTTTAAAATGTTGGCATGAGTTGTCATCATTCTAAAGACTATACGTAAGTTTGTGAATTCTTCAGAGCCCTATAAACGTACTATTTCATCTCCCTCAACACAAGGTGGCCTAGTCAATGTAAGAGAATTTCTGACCCCACTGTATTCAAGATAGTCAGATCATAAGATTAGTTATTATTCTTAAACTATTATACTCTTTCATTGACTAAATTATCCATACAAGGTAGATCCTACCCAAACAAGGTATATGATATGGAATGGACCACACTGTTCTCTTTACCTTGATTTAATGTGGTTAAACAACAGCATTATATAAATTATATCTATCTTTATTACTGTAATTCAGCTCTCCAAATTCATTCTAGAATTTGTCATAGTGAAGTAAAGTGTTTATATATTAGGGCTCCGTCACATCTTGTGAATAAAGGATGTTTACTGCAACCACTGGAGGAGGGATCTCTTTTATAAAATAAAAAATTTAAATCATGTCACCTCAGAGGTTCTGTTGTCTTAAAGTGAAAAGCAAATCCCTTCAATTTTAAAATATCTATTTTTATATAGTGCCTTTCCTATCTATCTATCTATCTATCTATCTATCTATCTATCTATCTATCTATCTATCTATCTATCTATCTATCTATCTATCTATCTATCTATCTATCTATCTATCTATTGTGGCACACAGCTGGGGGTGGTACCCAGCCGTGATGCCCAGGAGTACCGGAGGAGGGCTTGCGCCTCCTCCAGACCACGAAGGGGCGACCGCCCTGGTTGCTTTGGGGACCACGGGTAGAGAGCTTTGAAGATCAGTCCTGTAGGAGCCCGTGGTCACCGCCAGGGACTCGCCAGATGCCTTGGGAGCCCTGGACCTCAGCACTTCCGCCACACCTGGAAGTGCTGGGGGGAACAGGATCGGGGACACCCGGAGTGCTTCCGGGTACACAGCCGGCACTTCCGCCACACTGGGGAGTGCTGATGGAAGATTGCCGGGAAGCACCTGGAGCATATCCGGGTGGTTATAAAAGGGGCCGACTCCCTTTATTCAAGGCTGGAGTCGGGTGAGGAGAAGGACAGAGCTTGGTGGAATGGAGTAGAGGCGGCCTGAAGAGAGTGAGGCAGAGTGAAAGAGGCCTGGACTTTGGGGGAGTCTGTGGGTTGTGTGGCACTTTAATTGTAAATAGCAGTGTAAAATAAATATGTGGTGGTGCTTTTAAACATGTCTGCTTGTCTGTGTCCGGGGCTCGTTCCACACTATCTATCTATCTATCTATCTATCTATCTATCTATCTATCTATCTATCTATCTATCTATCTATCTATCTATCTATCTATCTATCTATCTATCTATCTATCTATCTATCTATCTTATCCTGCCTACTATACTAAAATCTATCTATCTATCTATCTATCTATCTATCTATCTATCTATCTATCTATCTATCTATCTATCTATCTATCTATCTATCTATCTATCTATCTATCTATCTATCTATCTATCTATCTATCTGTCATATAGTGCCTTTCATATCTGCCTGTTTTTCTGTCTGTCTGTCTGTCTGTCTGTGATTCACCAATACTATTTTTGACAGCTCAAACTTATAAAAGGAACTTCTTCAATAGCAAATGCTGAGACCAGTAAAAAATGGTATTGAAAACAAAAATATGATGCAAAATTTTTTATATGAAAAAGAGTCAATGACATCCAATTTAATGAGTGATTGAAACATGTTTTGTTTAACTATGGCCGAATTACAATGTATTATTTTTAATGAGACTTTTTTTTTAAATTAACAATAACACATGTAAATATTATTGACATTTGGCTCATGCTGGATATCAGTTCTCTTAACAAATGAGTATTTTGAAAAAGAAAAAAAAAATCCTGCAGCCTAATTTTACTTCTTAACTACTGAAATAAATATCTGCCTTAACTAAGTAGGTCAGCCTGCCTGTTCTCTCATCTACAGAGACCCTCCAAATAGCACACATCATTTTGTTTGCTTTGGAGATTTGTTAGAATTAATGTATCATGAAGATGTGGTGGATATAAAGCACAGCCAGCAGAGAATTAAAGGTGACACAAGCAAAACTTAAACAAAGGCTGGGAATATCAAGAGCTGATGTGTACAAAATTGTGGGGTTGCAGCAAGTCACTTAGTTATCAGCAAAAAGAAAGAAGAACCTTGACTGAGGGAAAGAATTGTCAAATCACAACACAATGGAGGAGTGCACAGTGGCAGAAAAAGCCTAGGTACAAATACAGACAATCTTCTGTCTGCATTTGTAGCAACCCTTTCCAATGACACGGATGCAAAACTGTCTCCAAGTTCTTTGTGCTACAACCTGTATTTTATGCCAACCAATTTAAAAATTTATGGCTGCTTGAATTTGAGGCTGAGTACTAACACTCAGAGAAAGCTATAAAATGAAACTGACACTGTAAAAATACTTAAATAAATAAATACTTGTACTTAAATACAAAGGGAGTGCCCATGAGTAGTATCTATCTATCTATCTATCTAATCCTGCCAACTACACTAAATTATATATCTATTTCTGCGGTGGGCTGGCGCCCTGCCCGTGACCCTGTAGTAAGGATATAGTGGGTTGGATAATGGATGGATGGATGGATGGATCTGTCTATCTATCTATCTATCTATCTATCTATCTATCTATCTATCTATCTATCTATCTATCTATCTATCTATCTATCTGTCTGTCTGTCTGTCTGTCTGTCTGTCTGTCTGTCTGTCTGTCTGTCTGTCTGTCTGTCTGTCTGTCCTTTGTTAGAAATAACCATTGAACACATTGATCATATTGTATATCTGTCTAGAGCAGAGGTTCTCAACCTTGGGAAACTCTACCACCAGGGGGTAAATTTCACCTACTCAGGGGGTAAATTTGCTTGAAAAAGCTGAAGTCACAAAGATCTCAATTAAATCCCAAAGTCATCATGAGACTTGCTCTTTCAGCAACTGAGCCAAGAATGTCCAAATTCGTAGGTGAAAAGCAACAACAAGCATCTCTCCATTTAATTTGGCTCCTTCCGAGATATACCATTATCTGCTTGTCATTAGTTTTTTTAAATAAGTGAAACAGCATTATTATGAGCTACTATTATTATTATTGAACTTAAAGTTAAAATGTTAAGAACAGTATCTTTATTATGGTAGAAATATAAACTCAAATTAGTGAACAAAACTGGGAGGGAGCAAATTTACTTTCAAAAAGTTGCCTCTGGGTAAAGGGGGTGGAAGAGGTTGACAGCCCCTGGTCTAGTGCTTCTCTCACATGTATACTTATCTAATGTAAATGGAGTGTTCAAGTAGCAAAAAGATACCAGGGGACAGAACACTGGCACGGTTCAAGGCACACAACTGAGTTGAGGGCCTCAGAAGACCAGTGTGGGATGTGGAGATAATTATGCCCTATACGTTTACTGTATACGATAGAAGGACATTAGTGGGAGAACCAACTTAAGTAACTGCTCTTTAAAAGCACTTTACTGGGTTGTGTGGCTTCTTGTAGAACCATTGCTTGACATTCAACCATGTCTTTCTAGGAAGGATGTTTTGAATACAAAATTGGTTCTTCAAGCTTTGGAAAGTGTTGTGGTATGAAATTTTGTCTATATGTTGATAAATATGTTGAATGTCTTTATTTGTAACTTAGACAAAGCAATGTAATATTTGTGTTATATCATTGCTAAGAACATCAATGGTTTGATGACCCCCTTTAGGACTGATTTTTTGTAATTTTATGACAGGGACCAGGGGAAGTGCATAAAACCAGTTTGGCAATTGACTCTCTGAAGGACTCTTTCAATCAACTCCCATAGGAAAGCCAAATCACCAAGCTGGCAAGCATCAGCTTCACAAATGGTATTGGGGGCAAGTGTGAAACCATTGTGTCACACCAGAATTCTATTGGTCTAAAGTTGCCTGCTTGGCTTTAAACCAGAAGCCATTAAGTATTTAGATCCCCTATTGGCTATAGGGTTTGAACAGAGAATCTATAAATTTGCTTGCTTTACCCCTCCCTATTCTCTTACACCATCGCCATGAAGAAGCATCTCTCTGTCACACCATTGCCATGAGGAGCACAACTCGGCAGCCATATTGAGACAGGCATGTGGCCTGTTCTTAAGAAAGCTGACAAAAATAAGAACTTAACTAGAGACATTTTAAGTAACTAACAAGTCTGTGTGCTGCCTGAAACTACACATCACCATTTATCAGGTTGTACGCTTGCCAATATTCACTTGTACTTTGCTTATTGTTATTATTTATGAATATTACCAATAATACATTATTTAAATTGTAACTTAACTCCTGCTTGTCTTTTACTACACCTAATTGCCTGAGGTTATACATGTAGAAAGGAAGGTGGGGAGAAGTTATATGGTACAATATCTTATAAACAATCGTAAGTTCGTGAGATTTGAGGCATTCTGACAAAGGCTACATATTAAAAATACAAAGGGGAAAGTAGAGGAACATAGAAGTCTACCAAGACAAAACAGAAGGGTTCCAAACATGTGGACAAAACAGAAATCTTTAATGTATTATGGGCTACGAAGCGGGCGGCACGGTGGCGCAGTGGGTAGCGCTGCTGCCTCGCAGTTGGGAGACCTGGGGACCTGGGTTCGCTTCCCGGGTCCTCCCTGCGTGGAGTTTGCATGTTCTCCCCGTGTCTGCGTGGGTTTCCTCCGGGCGCTCCGGTTTCCTCCCACAGTCCAAAGACATGCAGGTTAGGTGGATTGGCGATTCTAAATTGGCCCTAGTGTGTGCTTGGTGTGTGGGTGTGTTTGTGTGTGTCCTGCGGTGGGTTGGCACCCTGCCCGGGATTGGTTCCTGCCTTGTGCCCTGTGTTGGCTGGGATTGGCTCCAGCAGACCCCCGTGACCCTGTGTTCGGATTCAGCGGGTTGGAAAATGGATGGATGGATGGATGGGCTACGAAGCATGATATTGACAGATCAAAAAACATAAACTTAACTTGATTATTGTGTGAATTCTTTGGAACTTCAGATCTGTTATCATCTATTCATGGCTATTTATGGAATGTGATACGGATCTAAATAAATAAAAGTTCTTCCTGGAATCTTCATATGGATGGTTCCTTTGGGAAGCAATGGCATCGCTCTGAAGAACCACTTTTGGCATCTTTGCTTTTGATAGCAGTGAAGACTCCTAAGATGCCTTAGATGTGAGTAAGAAAACAAGTTCTGGTAGACGAGACAACAGCTTGCAAAACCTCCTGGCCAGCAAAGAGCACTCAGTCCCAACTTAAAGCAGACATCATGATGGAGAACAAGCTCTTTGTGAGTAATAGAAGGTTGAGGGCACAGGCAGACCAAGATCTACTAAAGCAAGTCTACTCTTGTGTCACTGGAGCCAACTTAGGGCCACCCTAACCTTGGAATGACTCTGAGAGTTGGTTAGAAGTGACCTTAGGATGGGATTAAAGCCATCACACCTCCATAGGTTTTGGAGTCAAAAGGGCAAAGGCTCAATTGCTAATGTAAATTTACATAAAGATACATTTTAAAATAAGAATTTAAAAGTGGATGTCACATTATTTAATCCTAAATGAAAAATACAAAAAGTCCTACCTTGAAGTCAAAATCACTTTCTGTGAAATTCTTGTGCAGTGCTGGAGAGAGATACTGGACAGTGGTGACAATAATACTAAAAAAGAAAAGAAGAGCAAGAACATAATTTAAGAAAGTATTCTGGAATATCTTTGCCTGTGAAGACTTTATATAAAACAATCCATCCATCCATTTATTTTCTGATGCTTTTCTGGGTCTAGGTCATGAGGGCAGCAGTCTAAGCAAAGGTGCTCCTTTTCCCTGCTACCTCCTTCAGCTCCTCTGGGGGGATTCTGTGGCATTCCCTGGAGAGCCAAGAGAAATAATCTCTCCAGCGTGTTCCGGATCTGCCCTGAGCTGTCCTCCCAGTTGGACGTTCCCAAAACAGCTGCATAGGGGAGGTGCCCGAGACACATCCCAGTCAGATGCTTGAACCTCCTCAACTGGCTCTCTTCAATGTAGAGGAGCAGTAGCTCTACTTTGAGCTCCTCCTAAATATCTATCTAAATTACTAGGTAGTGTGTAGTAGAAAGAGGTACTTTAGGGACCTCAACTTGATTGTGTTATTTTGAAAAAATTAGATAAATGTGATTGGTGACCTTTATTCTAAAGTTCTACTGTCAATCAGTAACTCGACATTGGCCCAGTACAAGTGAGTGTACTCTATGAAAGGCAGGTACCCCAGCCAGGACTGGTTATTGCTTTGCACCCAGAACACCCAGAATAAACTCTGAGTGAGGAAGAAGAGTGCAGTGGGAGGAGGAAGGAAGTTGTTATCCACCAAAGGTGAGTGCTCCTATTACAATACCAGTCACCTTATACGGTTGAGGCTGGTCTTTGAAGAACACTATGCTACAGGGGATAACGTTGCTAAAACTGAAAAACAAAACGAAAAGTATTTTTCACAATAATACCCTCACAAACAGATCACTCTCCCTCATATTGTCATCAACATCATGACTTTTTGCAATATAGTTTGTGACGAGTGGCCCTGGGCAGACACCAACGGAGTGGAAGGACCAGGGGAGAGAGCATCATTGAAGCAGTACCTTCCATGGGATGCTAGAGGGCAGCCCTCCTAGGCGGCTATGGCACCACAAATTCTCGCAGGACACGCTGGGACTTAGAGTTTGGTACAGCCCTGTTGGGTTCTGTGGGGGCTGCCAGGGGGGTGGAGGGGCTGCAGAGCCCTATAGTGGACTTCCACCACATATGGGAGTGATTCCAAGTAATCATGATGAAACACCTGGAGCACCACCAGGAGTAGAATAAAAAGAGCCGCCTCACTCCATTCAGGGAGCCGGAGTTGGAAGGATATGGACAAAGCTTGCCTGGAGGAGTGGAGTGAAGGGGAAGGACAAAGAAAGGAAGAGAAAGAAGAGAGAAGAAGTGGGCTGTGCTTTATATACTGTGCTGTGGGGAGCAGAGAAAAGCACTCCCCGGCTTAAATAAAAGGTGTGTGCTGGACTGGAACTTGTTACTGCTTGTCTGTGTCAGGTTAGGGTGGCTGTACGCGCCCCGGTGGATCACAAGTTGTAGCAAGAAGGTTATTTGTGCCAATATAATTTGTGAAATTTAAAGCCATGCAATTCAGCTGTGATGCAGACTGCCAGAGAGATGGACAAATGACATCTGTAAATCAGGTTAGAGAGAATGGCAGAAAACGTGAAGGACACACAAGCAGGTTATTTTAAAAAGTGCTGATGTCTGCTTGACCAATATGGTTAAAAAACCCAAAGTCTGTGATAAATGATGAGAGCAGATGAAGGTTTTAATAACCAGCCAGTTCTGGTAGTTGCCCATATCTGACATGAATTCTATGAAAATGTAATTATGTGAGTGCTTATAATGACAAAGATCCAGCACAAAGTCAGAAGGGTCTCACTGTGTCACCAACATTCCTTGCTGGATGGGACATCTGATTGCCAGCATTCTCTCACTTGACTGGGATGTCCCCTGGCTTCTCCCCTATTTATGTATACAGGATTATGCATTATATTCTAGGAATGAATGTTATCTTTTAAAGCAAGTTAAATACATATATCTCTTTCTGTACCATACTTCTCTCTTGTAATTATTTTCCGCCATGGGTACAAAAAGGAATGGTATTGGCGCTACTCTGTTCTGCATTAAGAAACACATCCCAGGGTAGAAGGAGCACACCCTGCTGGATACAACAGTGTAAGCACTTTTTTTGACAACTATAAAATAATTATATAATTTCTAACCCAGCCACAGGGGATGCACAAACCATTGTGTTTCTTCGTGCCGGTCCCAAGCCCGGATAAATGGGGATGGTTACGTCAGGAAGGGCATCTGGTGTAAAATTTTGCCAAATCAATATGCAGACAACAAAAGAAGTATGTAAGTGTTGTACAGGATATGTACGAGGGAAGTGTGACTGTGGCGAGGTCTGCGGTAGGAGTGATGGATGCATTCAAGGTGGAGGTGGGATTACATCAGGGATCAGCTCTGAGCCCTTTCTTATTTGCAATGGTGAAGGACAGGTTGACAGACAAGATTAGACAGGAGTCCCCGTGGACTATGATGTTTGCTAATGACATTGTGATCTGTAGCGATAGTAGGGAGCAGATTGAGGAGACCCTGGAGAGGTGGAGATATGCTCTGGGGAGAAGAGGAATGAAGGTCAGTAGGAACAAGACAGAATACACATGTGTGAATGAGAGGGAGGTCAGTGGAATGGTGAGGATGCAGGGAGTAGAGTTAGCGAAGGTGGATGAGTTTAAATACTTGGGATCAACAGTACAGAGTAATGGGGATTGTGAAAGAGAGGTGAAAAAGAGAGTGCAGGCAGGGTGGAATGGGTGGAGAAGAGTGTCAGGAGTAATTTGTGACAGACGGGTATCAGCAAGAGTGACAGGGAAGGTCTACAGGATGGTAGTGAGACCAGCAATGTTATATGGGTTAGAGATGGTGGCACTGACCAGAAAACACGAGACAGAGCTGGAGGTGGCAGAGTTAAAGATATTAAGATTTGCTTTGGGTGTGATGAGGATGGACAGGATTAGAAATGAGGACATTAGAGGGTCAGCTCAGGTTGGACGGTTGGGAGACAAAGTCAGAGAGGCAAGATTGCATTGGTTTGGACATGTGCAGAGGAGAGATGCTGGGTATATTGGGAGAAGGCTAAGGATAGAGCTGCCAGGGAAGAGGAAAAGAGGAAGGCCTAAGTGAAAGTTTATGGATATGGTGAGAGAAGACATGCAGGTGATGGGTGCGACTGAGCAAGATGTAGAAGACAGGAAGATATGGAAGAAGATGGTCCACTGTGGCAACCCTTAATGGGAGCGGCTGAAAGAAGAAGAAAATAATTATATAATTTCTGCCCACAGCTGAGGTTTCATGCAAGCTGCTCTGATGTGTGTAGACAGTGATGCCATCTGGCAGCACAATCTGAACAAAACAAACTTTATTTTGATCATGTGTATTGTGTGGCTTTCTAATCCAGAAAATTTAAACACACAAAAAGAAATGTCAGGACTTTTGCACCTGTACTGGACTGTAAGTGGGTACGGTGGCTTGACAGGGCAGTTGTTAGTGCTGCTGCCTCAAAGCTCCAAAATCCCACGTCTGTCTGTGTGAAGTTTGTATGTTTTCCCTGTTACTGAGTGGATTTTCCTCTGAGTACTTCATTTTCCAAAGACAAATGTGTTAAGCCAATTGGAGACCTCCAGCTGGCTCCTTATGAAAAGTGTCTGGATGAGAGACTGGGACATCTTAGCAATTAGCTAAACAAACAAGCTCGATGGACTAAATAGCATCCTCTCTTTTGTTAAGTTTTGTAATGTGGGGGACTTAATTGAGGTCTTCCATCACTTAAGAAAGTTCAGTGTTTACTCTTCCTGGGCTGAATCTGTCATTCTGAGCAGGTGAAAAAGGCTTACTTGCTTGTCAGGAGTCGCATTACCATCCAATCTCGAGGAAAGATACTAAGCTTCATCAGATTCCTGAACACACAGAAGATCTTTAATAGGAATTCCTGTAAAAGTCAGAATAAATATAAGATGACTTTGGATTATAACTCCTCCAGTTGTTCAGCCTTTGATGGGCATATAACCTTTAGACCAGGGGTGGGCTGCATCAGTCCTAGAGGGCCACAGTGCCTGCAGTTATTTGTTCCAACCCAGTTTCTTAATGACAAGACAATTATTGCTAATGAAGCACTTATTGCTCTAGTGACATTTTGATGCTTCATTTTAGTGGTCTTGCTTGTTAAGGTTCCCCACCCTTAATTGCTTATTTCAGTCGTAGCCTCCTTAGTGTTGCATTTTTCCTCAAAAACATGTAAAAAGCTTTGCATTTTCTGGCTTGAAGAATGACATTTTTATTAAATCTTATATTTCTACTGTAAAACGTGCAAAACATTAAAAGTACAAAGTCAGAAGTGTAGAAAGTATAATAATGATACAAATAATGATATTAATAATGAATAATAATAAAATGAACAGCACACTGCACATGTGCGAGTGATGCTTGGATTCTGAGAATTCCTTTCGGTTTCACCGCACCGCCTGAAGTCAGATTCACTTCACCTTCACTGCTGAGGAGAGGCGTTTCTTACGAGAATCCATTATGAGGCTAGGAGAAGACACTCCTACACTGTTAATTAGGTAACACTCGGGCTGATGTTTACACAAGACACGCCTACACCGTTGCCTGAGTAACACTCGAGCCTGATGTTTACACAAGACACGCCTACACCGTTGCCCGAGTAACACTCGAGCCTGATGTTTACACAAGACACGCCTACACCGTTGCCCGAGTAACGCTCGAGCCTAACATTTACACAAGACACACCTACATCGTTGCCCAAGTAACGCTCAAGCCTGACGTTTACACAAGACACGCCTACATCGTTGCCCGAGTAATTCTGGAGCCTGACATTTACACAAGACACGCCTACACCATTGCCCGAGTAACACTCAAACCTGACATTTACACAAGACATGCCTACACCGTTTCCCGAGTAACGCTCGAGCCTGACATTTACACAAGACATGCCTACACCGTTTCCTGAGTAACGCTCGAGCCTGACATTTACACAAGACACGCCTACACCGTTGCCCGAGTAACGCTCGAGCCTGACGTTTACACAAGACACGCCTACACCGTTGCCCGAGTAACACTCGAGCCTGATGTTTACACAAGACACGCCTACACCGTTGCCCGAGTAACACTCGAGCCTGATGTTTACACAAGACACGCCTACACCGTTGCCCGAGTAACACTCGAGCCTGACATTTACACAAGACATGCCTACACCATTTCCTGAGTAACACTCGAGCCTGATGTTTACACAAGACACGCCTACACCGTTTCCCGAGTAACACTGGAGCCTGACATTTACACAAGACACGCCTACACCGTTTCCCGAGTAACGCTGGAGCCTGACATTTACACAAGACACGCCTACACCGTTTCACAAGTAACGCTCAAGCCTGATTTTTACACAAGACACGCCTACACTGTTGCCTGAGTAACGCTCGAGCCTGATGTTTACATAAGACACGCCTACACCGTTTCCCGAGTAACGCTCAAGCCTGATGTTTACACAAGACACGCCTACACCGTTTCCCGAGTAACACTCAAGCCTGATGTTTACACAAGACACGCCTACACCGTTGCCTGAGTAACGCTCGAGCCTGATGTTTACACAAGACATGCCTACACCGTTGCCCGAGTAACGCTCGAGCCTGATGTTTACACAAGACACGCCTACACTGTTGCCCGAGTAACGCTCGAGCCTGATGTTTACACAAGACACGCCTACACCGTTGCCTGAGTAACGTTCGAGCCTGATGTTTACACAAGACACACCTACACCGTTGCCTGAGTAACGCTCGAGCCTGATGTTTACACAAGACACGCCTACACCGTTGCCTGAGTAACGTTCGAGCCTGATGTTTACACAAGACACGCCTACACCGTTGCCTGAGTAACGCTCGAGCCTGATGTTTACACAAGACACACCTACACCGTTGCCTGAGTAACACTCGAACCTGACGTTTACACAAGACACGCCTACACTGTTGCCTGAGTAACACTCGAGCCTGATGTTTACACAAGACACGCCTACATAGTTACATGAGTAACGCTCGGCACTAACGATGTTGGCACTTTTACAGCCCGAGTAAACCTCTGCTCTTAGGTGAACTGCGTCTGTACTGTTACCCAAGTGACACTCAGGACTAACACTTTTAACATTGTCTTTACAGCCTGAGTGACGCTTGGGTCTAACACTAAGGAGGTTAAACAGCTGCATTCCATGTTCTTAATGGCTCCTTATTAGCAAAAAAAACACAACTGACAAAATCCATCTAACTTGTTTCCACTTACACCTGTGTGGATTCATCATGCACTATTTAGTTTAATAAAACACGAGAAAAATGTGACAGACTGAAGATTATCCGTTTTAGGCTTCAAATCATTTAAATTATATCCTTGGAAAGGAAAAAGTCTATGATATAAGAACCTAATGTTGCAGATTAACAAGCCATAAAATTAAAGAAGGTCTGAGATTGGCAAGGAATGGTTTCTAATTACGCAACTGGGCTTGAACGAAAACCTGCAGCCACTGCAGCCCATCCAGGACTGATTTTGCTTAGACCCTTCCAGCCACCCTTTTAAATACAGTATTAAAGAGACTCTTAAAGAATTTTTAAATTACAAGAGCATTTGTTAGTATATTCACATTTCCAGGTTCTTCTAATGTTCTTACTGTAATTTTTGTGAGGTAGTTGATTTTTTGATCTTTTGACCCCTAATGTAAAAATCAATTAATAGTAAAACACCTTAATTTGCGTATATTATTTTAATAGAATCTTTTTCATCCAGTCAAGCTGAAAATGTATTCTTGACTAGTCGAGTATTTACTCCATTTCAGGATCTTCTATCTGATCCGCTCATCAAACCCAACAAGAAGCCTCACTGATGAATGAGTCTCCTTCCTTTCTCCTCACCTTCAGTTCTTCTTTGCTCTGAAAATTGTCCAGCAGATGTTGAAAATGGATGTCAGACATCTGGCGAAGCAGTGAGAGGAGACAGGACACATATTCACCCTGACAGGAAAAAAAAATGCAAATGCAAACAATAAACTCACCAGTCATCTTTCAGTAAGATTAATTAGAATAATTAAGATCAGTGTCAAGCTGGGGGGGAAATGTGCTGGGGAAGATGGGGGCTAGAAAGTAGCAGGAAGGGAAAAAGAATGGACTGGAAGGGCTATCTGAAATGTCAAATACAGCATTTATGAGATGTGTAGCAATACTTCTAATCTGTTTTAACATTTGCTAATTTATAATTTAATCACATTTAGGGTCTGTCCCTGGTTCCAATAAAATTTGCTGAATTTCAGCTATAGGCATTCCAACTAATAAAATCCACCCATGCCTTTGTTTTCTTTGCTTTCTTCTATTAAATGATGATACTAAAACTGGGGGAATGGCAGACACTGAGGAGGCAGCAAAAAACAATTCAAGTTCCTTCAGAAGTGAGCAAACACTTAGAAAAGGCAGTTTAACGTAGAAAAGTGCTACACGTGGGCAAGAGGACCCTCAATTATAAATACAAGATGGCAAACAATGTCCTGCAGGAAACAACCATTGAAAAGGTTGTGAGGGTTTATGTTAATACAACAATTTCATTATCTAAGCAATGTATACAAGCAATTAGAACCGTAAATAAAGTAGTAGATTCTTTCATAAAAACGAGACATTATGCTTAGACTATATAATTCTCTAGTGAGACCACATCTTGAGCATCATGTGCAGTTCTGCTCATGACGCTATAAGAAAGACATAGCAGCGCTTGAAACTGTGCAGAGGAGAGCAACCAAGGGCATCTCAGAGCTTGAGGACGTGTCCTACTGTGACAGACTGTTTGATCTCGAGTGGAGGAGACTGTGTGCAGATCTAACCCAGGTCTTTAAAATTCTCAACGGCATTGCCAAAGTAGATCCAACAGAATTCTTTCACCTTAATAGGGAATCACGTTCTCAAGGACAGCAGTCAGATCAGGTCAGGTTGGGGAGCATGCACTGGTACAGCACATTGCCGCACCTACCACAAGACAAAACACCTCAGGATCCCGGTTGGCAACCCACAGGCAAACACACGGAAATGACCCTCTATCTGCTGCAGCCAGATGTAAAGTGGGAATCCCCTTGACCTGGTCCAGCCACTCAGGTCCTCAAGAATGAGGATCCTGTGAGCTGGATCACCCTCGGAGAATCTCGCCACATGGCCATAGTGCCATAACTGACGCTCCCTCGCACTGCAGGTAATGTAGATCCAACAGAATTCTTTCACCTTAATAGGGAATCACGTTCTCAAGGACAGCAGTCAGATCAGGTCAGGTTGGGGAGCATGCACTGGTACAGCACGTTGCCGCACCTACCACAAGACAAAACACCTCAGGATGCCGGTTGGCAACCCACAGGCAAACACACGGAAATGGCCCTCTATCTGCTGCAGCCAGATGTTAAGTGGGAATCCCCTTGACCTGGTCCAGCCACTCAGGTCCTCAACAATGAGGATCCTGTGAGCTGGATCACCCTCAGGGAATCTCGCCACATGGCCATAGTGCCATAACTGACGCTCCCTCGCACTGCAGGTAATGTACCTCATTTGGGACCCTGGAAGCAACCGCTCCCACAAAATCAAACCAATGGTACCCAAGGATTCTCTGAAGAGACAGAGTACTGAAGGAGTCAAGTCTTCATCTCAGGTCACCAGGTAGCATTCATGCCTTGCAACCATATAGGAAGACAGGAAGCATCAGGATTCTAAAGACTTGGAAATTTGTTTTTTTGCAAAGATATTGGGAGCAGCACATATCCCTTCCCAATGACTTGATGACCCCCCCATGCTCTCCCAATCCGTCCACTGACTTTATAGGAGGAGTCATCAGAGACTAAGTAAGTAAACCTCTTAAGGAGTTTGACACTCTCTTCACAGACAGACACACTGCTAATGGCTGTGCCCAAGAGCTCATTAAAGGCCTGGATCTTGGTTTTTATCAGGACACATGCAAGCCCAGACACTCAGACTCCTCGCTCGGTCTCTCGAGCCCCGATCAAAGCATCCATTGACTCTGCGAAGATCATAGCTGCTGGTGCTGGTGAAGAAAGACAAAAAGCCAGGAACCATTTCTTTACAAAATGAGTTGTTGGAATCTGGAACAAGCTACTGAGACATGTAGCTGAACCAGAAACCTTGGGACAGCTTAGCTATTAGCTAAAGAAATGAGCTTGATGGACTGAATGATCGCCTCTCACTTGTCAAGTTTCTTACGTTCTATGAACATATTAGAAATTCAGTGGGAGATCCTGTAGTTTTGCAAATATTTGTCATTGAAGTTGTGTCATGCATCCCAGCTTTTCTCCCATTTTTGAGTATATTTTCTTTGGTTTACATAATTATTATTTTTTTAAATAACATTTTTAACATAATTAACATAATTATTTATTTTTGTTAATAACATCTTTAAACTAATTGGAATTAATTGTTTCATTTTGGCCAGGTTTTGTTTGTGGATTCTGCTTTGTTTCTTTTTCACCTTCTGGGTGTAACTTATAACAATATTAGCCTCAAATTTAAGGATGCCATGATAGTAATGTGCATTTAAAATTTACAGTAACACATTAATTGATAATGACAATGTCTGCACATAATCTATGATCCCAAATTTGAAAACTGATGGAGCTTTTGGATGTCTGACTGCCATTACAAAAGATGGTGGTCACGGCGCTGAATGTGATCCACAGGTAAACACAACCCAAGCTCCCCTCTTATGGTGTCCCCCAGAGATCCTGGAAGTATTGACAGAAACAAACGCTGATTGCCTTGGAAGCTGAAGGTTGACTTATTCAATTATTGTGACAGACAGCAGAGCCGAATGACAAGCACAAAAGGGGCCTCCAGAATGCAACTGAAAAAAATGACTTTGTAAACAGACAACTCATTTTCAAAACTCAGCTCAACATGCGGTTAAATGTATGCAGCAGCGTGTCAGATGTAGAAGGGGAAATGTGCAAAATACAACATATTTTTGCATATTTTAAAGCAGTGCGATGCTATTTTCTATGTAAAGCTATTAATAAAATGATGAGCTACACAAACAGTCACAGAAACCCTTGAAATAAAATTTAGCAAACATGTCTGAGGCCGTGTCTATCTTCCAGTGATATCTCAAATTAATGAAATATTACAAGAAAAATACTGCCTTGGGTTGAAGAAACAGAAACTCATTAGGCATACGTGAATCCTGTAATTAACTGTGAAAGAAAGAAAGAAAGAAAGAAAGAAAGAAAGAAAGAAAGAAAGAAAGAAAGAAAGAAAGAAAGAAAGAAAGAAAGAAAGAAAGAAAGAAAGAAAGAAAGAAAGAAAGAGAGGCCAGACAGTGTAACCTGACAAGATGCCCCACATCCTAAGGTATTACTTTTAATTACACTGTTTTTAGCAGTTAGGTTTATTCCCTGAAACCTTTTAATCCAGTTCAGCGCTGTCACCTCAGCAGTCAAACCCATGTTCCGGGAGAAATGAGGCAGCAGCACTGTCCGCAGTCTCCTTCATTTATATTTCATGATGAACTCAAGCTGACCTTTTAACGGCACCCCTGGACACTTTTACAACCCACTGATCTCAGCATTCAGGCAGAATGTAAGTGACAATATATGTGCTTGAGGCATGATGCCTGACACAAATGGTCAGATTAATGTGTGAATGGGTGTCAAGTCAATTAAAGGGCAGTGTAACTCATTCTGTATAGAGCCATATTCATAATAAATAAATAAATAATTATATATGGATATACAAATGGAATGGCAGCCTAGTGGTTATAGAGGCCCACCGAATCAACAAGCTAATTAAAAAGACAGGCTCAGTTATAGGACACTCTCTGGATCCCCAGGGATAATAGGAAATTCACAGAGGTAGAAACAAAGGAGGGAATTAAAACAAAACTCAGTGCCATTATAAATAATGTTGCACATCCTCTCTCTGAAACACTAATCTGAGACTTTCTACTAATAAATTATTCAGCAGATGTATGTCATGAAACGCGACAGGTGGTCCTTTATACCAATAGCAATATGTCTGCATTATTCCTCACTGGGACTTGGACTACCAAGTCAGATGTTTTCTTTTCTTTCTTTTAAAATTTTTCTTCTGTCTTAGTTATTCTAGTGTGTGTTCAGACCATAGTGTGTGTGTGTATATATATATATATATATATATATATATATATATATATATATATATATATATATATATATATATATATATATATATATATATATACACAAACTGAGGGCACCGTGGCGGATGTTAGCAGATTGCTGGCCAACCACAAGCGTTACCTGGTAGGTAACCACCCATACAATCAGATTGTGACACAGACTACGAATGCCGTGAATGTAATTACCCCGATCTACATACTGTCAAATAAACGAACCACACGCCGTGGCGCAACGTTAGGGGCATTGCCGCTGACGTCCGAGGTTCGATTCCCGAGAGGGAGTGCAGTGGAGTGTATACACCTAATGAGCCCAGAATGAGGGCGAAACACGCGTCGTGTACTCTTTGCATTTATTTGACAGTAAACTATTTCAACCATATATATATATATATATATATAGTGGCATGATACCACCCCTTCTTCTTCCACAGTCTTCAGTGAGGATGACTGACCTCAACCCTTCCAGTCCCAGAGCTTGGATGGAATGAAGAATTATTGATGACAGAGATGACCTAACGAAAGGAACTCCAAGTGAGAGGACCCATCAGCAGAGCCAAAATGTTTAGACGTTACTTGGCCACGTGATCACTTTTGTTGTCTTTTCTCATGCCATTGTGTGCTGTTTTTGTTTTGGACCTTATTAGTAATTGGGGTGGGCCATGTTGGCACCCCAAAATATTCTGGTTTCATTCTGGACCATGATTGCTATTTATATAATTATTTAATGAGCTTCTGTAAAAAGCCAAATTTCCCCCAGAGTACAAATAAAGTTCTATCTATCTATCTATCTATCTATCTATCTATCTATCTATCTATCTATCTATCTATCTATCTATCTATCTATCTATCTATCTATCTATCTATCTATCTATCTATCTATCTATCTATCTATCTATCTATCTATCTATCTATCTATCTACTTTTACACCTACCCCTTGCTATGTCTGTGTCCTCATTTGCCCAGCTCACCCCTTGGTTACCTTTCAGGTAGTGCAGGTTCAAGAGGATCCCAGAAAGGACTGGTAGTGAGGCGCCCACCCATAGCATCACAAGGACATCAATCAATTGCAAGACAAACTCCTACACTCATTCACCCAAAGCTGATGTAGATACACCAATCAACATAACATCCTGTGTGTGTCTTTGGGTTTCAGAAGAAAAAAAAACAAAGAGACACACAGAGAATGTGCAAATACACAGAGGAGGTGTGCTGGGTGATGTTTCTGGAACCATGAAACAACACAGTGCTATGTAGACAGATTTCAGACAGCCAAGCCTAATTCATAATGGACATGCCTGCCATTACCACATTGTCCATTTTTCCCACCTGAATCTCACCTCCAAATCACTCTATTGTTTTCAGTGGTTGTGTGTCATTACCTTTGTTAGTACTGTATATGTTCACCCCAGCTAATTTCTCAAATACAAACTCACTGGGGGGCTTTGTGCATTGCACAAAGTGGGAACAGGGAGTTTACTGATACAAAGTCACTGCTGATTGGCACCAATTATTGAAGGAACACTGAGTTGAATTACTAGGCAGACGTGAAAGACTTGGGATATTAATGTTCAGTATACAGTAAGCAAATACAAAGACTCAAAAGAAGTGCACGTTAAGGTCTTGTTACATAAATGAACAATACGAAGGAGGACCCAAAAATAACAATTTTTTTTAAATCGTATATTCCTCAGAACATTTCCAAAATTTAATCACCCTTAAAATACTCTCCTTGAGACACAATACACTTGTCTCACTGTATTTTCCATTGTTCAAAAGTGTTCCGAAACTCTTGTAAATTGATAGCCTTCAGTGCCTCCGTTGTTTGCCTGTTGACATCCTCTACATCCTGAAAAATCTTTCCTTTAAGGTCCCTCTTCATTTTTGGAAATCGCAGGGTACAAGGTCCAGGGAATAGGGGGAGTGGGAAACCGTTGTCATCCCGTTTTCATGAGAAACTGCTGCACACTCAATGCTGTGTGTCATGATGCATAAGCCACTTGCGTCATCGCCTCTATTTGGGTCGATATCTCCACAATGCATCACGCGGTCACTTGAGCACTTCAAGGACGCTGTCTGGCCAAATGATGTGGAGGGCAGTCTAGTACAAGCACCTAGTGGCAAATGTTGGAACTAATGTTCCTCCAGCTTCCAGAAAAAAAATTCTTGTTATTTTTGGGTCCCCCCCCCCCTCGTAGATGCATTTTTGCAGTACCTAAACTAAAGAATATTATAATCTAGCATAAAAAAATTGATTCCTAACTGGCAAAGTTAATCCATCCTAGTCTGGGTCACTTTAGTACTCTGGTGCTCCTCCCACATCTTAAAAAGTTGTATTTTATGTTAATTGACAATTCTGGATTGGTCAGTATGACTGTGTGTGGGCATGTCTATGAACGTGCCATGTGACACACTGGTTCCTGCCTTACTTCTGACACTGCTGAGATGGCCACAACCCAACACGATGCTGATCTGAACGAAGAAGGCATAGATAAAGTGTGAGCTGATTTTTAATATTATCCAGGGACATAGCTAAATGATTACTTTCAAGTTATATAAGGATCTTCTACTCGTCACCCTGATTTTACTGTGCAGCAGTGGAAAGGATCAGGAGCTGGGTGAAGTGGAGCAGCAAGGATGGGAAGAATGGACAGTTACAAAGAAAGCAAGAAAAAGAACAGGATTTGTTAGTTACTAACAGTGATCTCAGCCGTGCACTGTGGGCAGCGTTGACCTCTTACCGCCTCCTGAGACTGGGATTTACTCATTATCGTGAGAAGGGTTTGGAGGAGGACATCCAGCAGGCTCTCCACCATCATCTCTACCTCTTCCTGCACAGATGTATCCTGGAATGAAAATATAAATAAACAGAGAAAGCATCATAGTTAAATGAAACCAATAGAATCCTGACAAAGAAGAATTTTCAACATTAGAACTTCTAAAAGTTTACATTTTCTGTACAACAACTGAGCCATATTTGCATTGGAATGATGGGTGGCAAAGTGAAAAAGAGGAAACCAATTTTACTCTGAAATTTTAAATCTCTTACAAATATGTTTGGCTGTCACTGTGAGGAGCACTGCCACCTCATAAATCTGGCATCCTGGGATTGAATCCCACACAAGAATTTGATCGATAAATCAAGTCAAGTCAAAATTTATTTATAAAAGCAAATTTAAAAACAACAGAAGTTGTACCAAAGTGCTGCACAAAAGAACATATAAGGTTGCCATAAAGCAAGCAATTACGTAAAACAGTTTGCTAAGGACTATTTCATTTCCGTCCTACTCCTTTCGACGGCCTTATGCACAGTGAAAGGTGGAAGAGAAAAGGTGGATTTTTAACCGAATCTTAAAAACCTCAACAGAAGGAGAAGATCCAACATAGAATGGCAGATCTTTTCAAAATCTAGGAGCAAGAACTAAAAAAGCCCTGTAACCCATAGACTTCAGCTGTGATCTTGGAACTACAAGGAGTAGTTGAGCACATGACCTCAAAGTCCTCATTCCCCGTGAGGGGATGAAGGAGATTGCAGATGTAATTTGGAGCTAAACCATGCAAGGCCTTAAAAAAAAACAATAACATTTTTAAATCAATCTGAAATATCACCGGTAGCCAGTGGAGAGAGGCCAGTACAGGTGTGATATGCTCTCTTTTTCTAGTGCTGGTTAGAAAGCTGCTTCATTTTGAGCCAGTTGAAGGCACAACAGGGCAGATTTGGGCAATCCCACATATAGGGAATTGCAATAATCTAGAGATAATCTTATATATAAATGTCTACACGTGGAAGTGTGCGTGTCTGTCTGTCCACCCTGGAAGTGCGAGACTACAGCATGAAGCTCAAAAAAAGCGTCGGTTGCCAAAGTGAAACCACTGAGAAAAGAGAAACTCGCTTACCCGCTAATACACAAGCGAGATGAGCACATTGGCAAAACAAGACCTCCGAGGAGAAAGAAACTCGCTTAGCTGCTGATATACAACGGAGGTGAGCATGTCAGCAAAATGAAACCGCAGAGGAAAGAGAACCTTGCTTTGCCTCTAATGTACAACCGATGCAATTGATTGATTGAAGTGCCAGAATCCATGGTTTCTAGGAGTCCAGGCTTTCTACAGCACGGGCTTACACAGCTAGTAATAATAATCTGAGAGATTTCAGCTTTTTATCTTTTCAATAAATTTGTAAACTTTTCTGAAAACATGCTTTCACATTGTCATTATTGGTTATTGAGTGTAGATTGATGCTCAAAATGGCAAATGTATCCATTTAAAATGAAACCTACAACACAATATAAAGTGTGTAGATGTTGAAGATGTCTGAATATTTTCTAAATCCACTGTATGAGGACCGGTGGAGTGATAGCCTCTGTGGCTAAGGATCTGTGCTGGTATCTGAAAGGTTGCTGGTTCAAATCCAGTTAGCACCCTTCAGCAAGAGCCTTAAACTGAAAATTGCTCCAGGGGTGCTGTACAATGGCTGAACCCTGCATTCTGACTTCCAGAGGTCAAGTGAAAAGACACGTCAAGTGAAATTTCTCATTGGGGATTTAATAAAATAAAATCAAAAATGAGGACAACAAACAAGTGCCACCAGGAGCAGGATTTGAACCCAGGATGCTGAACCAAAGAGCTGCAATTTGGATTGTTCTTATTTAACAAATGAAAATGTACCCTACGATCGTCAAAATGAAAAAAGAATCTACATGTTCTTCAATTTTTTTTTATACACTACAAATGAATTCATATGTGTTCCCATACTAAATTATCTATGATGCCAACAATCGTGTTTAGAAACACCATAATAAGATAAACAGCGTCCATTTCTGTATGCAGTAAAAGTGCCCCCCGTGGGTTTGTGTTACATGCACCTGTGTCTGAGAGGCTTCACAGTTAGTTAGTACAGCTGGAGAGGAGAAACATTAATTATGAAAGGCTTATTGCTATCACTTTCTCCACTGGGGCCTTTATCAAATAATGACTTGAGGCAGTGAATTCACATCAAATCACTTATTTTCAATCTTTAATTTATAATGAATGTACAGGTAAGGGCAAATTCTGGTGACCTGGGGTTAGAATAATGTCACCGCCCCACTTGCATGTTATAAAATGTTTGCATTTACTGTATAGGGAATAAATTAAAGGGGAAAAAGGAAGGGTGTGGATCTTTACTAATCTGACTCAGATCAACTGTGAAGAAAACCATTAGTTCACAGCCAGTCCCTGCTCATACCCCATCTATAGGTAGGTTCCAGAAATTACCATTGGGTTCAGATCATCCATAAATGACAGAAGACAATACCTTTGGACAAGATGTAACCAAAAGTCTACAGACTATTCACACTGCAATCACTATAACCAGATTCCCTGCTGGTACATCAAACCTTTCTGGATTGTCTTTGCAGTGTTGTTTATGTCACATTTCATTCTCCATGACACTAAGAAGGTGGGTATCACTTGTAATAGATACCATGGATTGGCTGGCATCTCAACTAAGATGGATGGCTCCTTATCTAGCTGGTGGGACCTTGTTAATGGAAAGATGTGGGTGGACTGGCAGAGACCAGGTTGGTTTAGTGGTAACTTTCCTTATATATAATGGGCGGACAGGCAGAGACTGCTTTACAGGTGCATGTGCATCCCCAGTACACTGGGTGGTGACATCCCACTGGCATGCATTACCATTTGAACAACCGCAGGGTTGCATGGGAGTTATAGTTTTGCTGGGCAGCCCTGTTGGGGTCCTCAAGTGCCAGTAGGGGGAGCTGCTGAAGGAAGATTTTCCAGTCAAGGGGATTTTCCGCTTGAACTGAAAGTGCTTTCTGGATGCAATGCAACAGCACCAGAAGTATTCTTAGGTCTGGTATAAAGGAAGCTGCTCTGCCTCACCTGGGGAGTCAGAGTCGGGAGAGTAGTCAGACGAGGCTCACCTGGTTGGAGCGGAGAAGAGAAGAATCAAATTGCTAGAGCTGTGGAATATGGTGGCTATGACTAAGGATCTTCGCTGGAATCTGGAAGTTTGCCTGTTTAAATTCCAGAAGGGATCCTGCTCCGCTGGGCCTTTGAGCAAGGCCTTTAACCTGAAAATTGCTCTGGGGCACTGTACTAATGGATGACCCTGAGCTCTGACGACCAAAGGTCATACAAAAAGTATGAGGATTAACAAAGTATATGAAATTTTAAAAAATTAAAGCATTTGTGTCAATAAATATCTTTATTAGCACCTGAAACTGTGTCTGCACCGAGGGTGATCCCGCTAACAGGACAGGCCAAAGGGATGTCCATGTAACACTAGGCTGCAACAGACAAATGTGCTGTTGTATTTGGGGTTTGAGGTCGTGCAATGCCTTCTAGTGGTTCACACTCTGTAATTATTTTCAAGATGGCCTAGGGACTTTGTGATAGGGAATCCATTCCCGGACGGGTTTATCCATTCCCGGGAATTCGGGAATCCCACATTTCATTCCCGGGAATCCTGAGTGCCCAGGGATGACACAGAGCACAGGCATCTCACATGTGAACGGTTTTAGAACGACCGACACTTATTTTTAATAAAACTACTGCAATATGTTGACACAAATAAAAGACTAACCTTATCTACAAGCATTTCATGCTGTCATATAAGTACATGTATCTTTAGTTGCGGTAATAAGAGCGTAGAAAGCACAACGTCCTCACAGGTGGCGCAGTGGTAGTGCTGCTGCTTTGCAGTAAGAAGACTGTGGAAGATTGTGGGTTCGCTTCTCTCCTTGTGTGGAAAGCGCTTTGAGTACTGAGAAAAGCGCTATTTAAATGTAATTTATTATTATTATTAATGTGTCCTGCGTGCAGTCATGCAGGTGAGAGCGCACCTTCGTGCAGAAGTACGCCAGCCACTGAGAAAGCACGCTCTGCCTCCACTGAAGTAGGCAGCACAGTCATCAGATACTGATACACTTGTTTTAAACAACGCCCGCGCTTGCCGTTGCGCTGAAACACCGCCATTTCAGCTTTTACTGATGCATCCAGTTTCTTGTCATCATTCTGTGATGGCAAGTTTCTTGGCACAGATAATGCGGATGCAACAGACTGACGCACTGCAATTTCAAGTTGCTGTTCAAAGCTGTTGTCTGATGAAAGGCAAGCTGCGGCAATGGTGCCACCTTAATTATTTTCAGCTATAACTCTGTTATTTCTTGATCGATTTTTACACTTTTACACGCTATATATGCAAGCTTGGCCGTTCCCGTTTACAGCAGTTTCATTCCCGGGAATGCAGGAATGAAAAATGTCCGGGAATGGACTCCCTAATTTGTGAAAGTACCCAATTACAGGACAACTTTTCTTTACTAGGGCCACAGGTTTTTTTTGACTGGAAAGATGACTTTGAATTGGTGTTTATGCATTTTAGTAAAATGGCAATCAGGAGACTTTGCAAGTGACTGGGAGTCTGCCCGTGTGTATGGAAGATTACCAGTGAGCTGGCCTTAATGATAGAGAAGATACTGCCAAGGATTCCTGAGCAAATAAGCAGCTCTTTCTGCTGGCGCAGGTGGAGGTGGATGTGATGGAGGACCACAGGAAGGAGGATCCTTCGGGATTCTGAAACAGAAATTGAGAAATAATTCACTTTGAAAGAAAGAAGTTAGAAACAAAGTACTTTTAGGACATGGACAACTGAACAAAATCAAGAATTCTCTTCTGCTGCTGCCGCCTCAGACCTCGGGGAATTTTGGTTCAGTTACTAGCTTGGTAACAGTTTGTGTGGAGTTCTCTGCACCATATGACTTCTCTTTTACTATGCCAGTTTTACTTTTTTCCCCATATTGCACAGATGTGCATAGCATCACCATTTCTGAATGGACTCAATGATCTAAAGTTTGACTACATTTGTTATAATAGATTGACAGCTGGATAAAAAGTCCAAAAGTTTACCTGGGAATGAAAAGAGACGACTGTCCACAGTTCGGGCAATCGACTGTAGTTTGACCACATCCATGGACTGGCCAATGTGAACCGTACTGGGCATGCTCCCCAACGTTCCTCTGACAAACTCAGCCACTTCTTGGACAGTGAACATCTGAAGTAGCTCATCAAAAATTGCAGGAAACGAGTTGAGTAGAGCTGCCTGGAAGAGCAGAAGAGAAAATATAATTTGTTGAATTTGCAAGCCATTCCCCATCCCACCTTTGTCCAACATTTTTAGTCTTGCACATGTTTAGGGAGATTTTGAATGTACTTTTGCTGGAGAACACATTCTCCTAGCCTATGGATGAATACACTACTACATCCCACCACATCTCTATTAATGTACATTATAATGAGGAAGATGCTCAATTGATGATGCAAGTGCCACACTGGGCTGAAAAATGGACAGGCTTGAAGGAGGAAAGGGACTGAAAGGTTTCAGAAGAAGTGAAAGCGGGTACATTGTCATTAAAAGACAAGGGGATGGAAGGAGCTGCATTTGTAAGGTGATAACCCTTCAAGTGAGCACGGCTGGCACATGGGGACACTGTTACTTACTGATAAAGGTGAGGGCCTTAGAGCATTGGCGCTCCAGGGCTGCACACAGTTCACTGCTTCATTCGCCTGTCCTTGGGGCGGCTGGGTTCCCTGAGATCGTGGGACATTGAAGGGGAATTGAAAAATAAACATAGGGGGATATACAAGGAAAAGGGGCCAATAGAAATACATAGTTTGAATAAAAATAACTTAAAAGGATAACTTTACTCTTATTTAAAACATAAAAATGTATATAAGAGGCATTTATCCCTGATCTAAGGTACACAGATTTCAGGAGGAACAAATTTTCACAATCATCTTGATTTTCACCTTTTCAAGGAGACATAACAGATATTAGATTGCAGTCCATAATTTGAAATTTTATATTGACCCTCAGCTATTTCAAGGTCTCAAAGCCTTAATGATCTTTTGGGCATAGCCATCAGTAGTGTGTCTGTCTGCGGAGAGTGTCGACCTTGTCGAAAGGTTTACTTACATCGGCAGTGACATTCATGTCTCTGGTGACTCTTCCTATGAAGTCAGTAGAAGGATTGGGAGAGCATGGCGTGCCATGAGGTTGCTGGAAAGGGGTGTGTGATACTCTTGAAATCTCTGCAAAAGAATGACGGTCCATGTCTTTAGAGTCCTGGTGCTCCCTGTTTTACAATACGATTGCAAGACATGGACGCTATCCAATGACCTCAGACATAGACTGGACTTCTTTTGTACTGTCCTTGGGTATCACTGGTTTGACTTTATGTCGAATGAGTGATTGTTCATGGAGTCCTGAATGAGGCACATTACTTGCATTGTGAGAGAGTGTCAGTTACGGCACTATGGCCATGAGGTGTGATTCCCTGAGGGTGATCCTGCTCACAGGATCCTCAATGTTGAGGACTCGAGCAGCTGGACCAGGTCAAGGGGATGCCCACATAACAACTGGCTGCAGCAGATAGATGGTCATTTCCAGAGGGTGGGACTGTCTGCCTTGGCAGTTGCCAACTAGGATCCCAAGCTGTTTTGTCGTGTGATTGGTGTGGCAACGTGCTGTACTGGTGCATGCAACCTGACCTGACTCAATAATTCAAACTCTTAAATTTAATTCTTATACACTCTATTTTTTTCTAGTTAATATTAATAGCATTGGTTCTGGTGTACATAGTGAACTTGTCAAATTTGGAGATGACACTAAAATTGGAGGAATGACAGACACTAAGGTGGCAACAAAAAGAATTCAAAAGGACCTGGACAAGCTTCAGAACTGGGTGAACACTTTGAAAATGCCATTTAATGTAGAAAAGTGCAAAGTGGTACACATGAACAAAAGAAAGATTAGTTATAAATACAAGATGGGAGACACGGTATTATAGGAAGCAAACTCTGAAAAGGATATAGGGATTTATTTTGACAGAAAATTTTCATCATCTAAGCAATGTGAAGAAGTAATTAAAAATGTTATATCGTAAAAACTGTTGAATAAAAATCAAGGGGCATTATGTTTAGTCTATATATTGCACTAGTAAGACAGAACCTGGAGTATTGTGTGCAGTTCTGGTCACCATACTATAAAAAAAAGACATAGCAGAACTTGAACATTTGCAGAGGAGATCAACCAAGAGCATTCATGGGCTTAAGGGCATGTCAAACTGTGACAGGATTGAAGGATTGAAACAGTTTAGTTTTGAGCAGAGGAGACTGCATGGCGACTTAATGCAAAATCAAGATCTTGAAAATCCTCAAAGGCATTAATAAAGTAGATTCAGCAGAATTATTTCAGCTTAAGAGTGTATCATGTATTTGAGGACCATTCCCCCACACCGTCCCTCCTACATCAACAACTCCTACCACTTCAACTGGAACGGCCAGTGATGAGTCCAATTCTGACCATCAGTACAGGCTCTCGATACTTGAAGACCAAGTAAGGAAACAACTGAGGAAGGTATACAAAGGAAATTTGTGAGGGAATTTGTGGGGTCCTCTAGCACCTGTTCATTCTGTCCCTAAGGCTCCATAAAGTGTCGCTACTGTAGAAAACATCTTACATTGTTCCTGTTGCAAAGAAGGCAGGCATCTCTTCACCTAATGACTACAGACCAGTGGCTCTTATGTTTCACAGCCTGAAGACCTTTGAAAGATTCATCCTGGACTATATGAGTCCTCTTGTGGTAGACCACATGGACCCACTGCAGCTTGCCAATCAGACAAAGACTGAGATTGAAGTTGAAATTATCTATCTGCTCCACAAGGCTTATTCTCAGCTGGAAAAAACTGGCAGCCCTGAGAGGATCACAGTTGTTTGATTTCTCCGATTCCTTAAATACCATCCAGCCATCTCTGTTTAGGGGTAAACTCAGAGATATGCAGGTGGATGAACCTATGGTGTCCTGGATAATGGACTATAAACTGCAGTTTGTGAGTCCTGTCTCCTTTTCTCTTTAGTCTGTATACCTCTGACTACAAATACAACAGCAGGCCATGTCACTTGCAGAAATTCTCAGATGAGTCTGCAATTATGGGAGTATTGGTAAGGAGGGTGAGACAGCGTATGAGAGTCAGGTGGAGAATTTTATTTTTTTGTCCTGAAAGAACTGTCTGCAACGTAACATCAGCAAAACCAAGGAACTGGTTATTGACTTTCACCACACCAAAGAGCCTCTACACCAGTGTTTCCCAACCTCGGTCCTGTGGCCCCACTGTGGCTGCAGGTTTTTGTTCCAACCGGATTCCTAATCAGTGACAACACCTGATAGCACTGAGCTCATTTAATTAGCTGGTATTTTTTTCTTATTTTATTTCGACATTCAGAAAAGCATAGCAGCATGATTTTTACATTTATAAGACATTTAGAAATATTTCTGCTTTTGCTATAGATTTAAATGCTTAACTCTCTTTTGTTGATTTCATTATACTTTGCCCTTTCTCTGTGCACTTTTTCCCCCTTTGTTGTATCTTAATAATGACAATTTAAAACGAGCAGAACAGACACGCTGGCAAACAACACTGAAGAATCAAAGGCTGCAAGTACTTTAGCAACCGACCCAATAATGAGTAAATAATGGATTCATTAAACAATTAGAAGACCTAGAAAAGTACTGTTGAAAGGAAAAAAAATACATTATTTCTATATAACTGCTTGGTACATTTGAATTTATTTTTTTTAGCAAACTTAGTTTTCTAATTTCTATATTGTTCCCTAAACATAGAACTTGGGAAATATCAGTTCACTTAATTATCCCAGGAGTTCAATTAAAAACAGAAGCTGGTTGGAACAAAAACCCGCAGCCACAGGGGTTCACCAGGACCGAGTTTGGGAAACACTGCTCTACACTAAGTCAGTATTGAAGGAGTGGATGTAGAGGTGGCACACTGCTGTAAGTACGTGGGGGATTCACACCAATGACAGGCTGAGCTGATCCTGTAACACAGAGGAACTATAGAAGAAAGGGCAGAGCAGACTGTCTTTTCCTAGGAGATTGCGTTACTTCAATGTGGTTAGTGGCATCCTTTACAACTCTGTGATGGCCAGTGTGATTTTATACGCTGTGGTATGCTGGACTGGTAACATCACTTCACCAAATCAACAAGGTACTTAAAAAGGCTTTCTCAGTTATGGGTCAAATTTTTAATGCTCTGGAGGTAGTAGTGGAGGAGAGAATGAAGAGAAAACTTATGGCCATTATGAACGACGCTGCACATCCTTTCTTTGACACACTGAGGACTTTAGCCAAAGAATTATTCAGGAGCGTGTCAAGAAATGCTATCTATCTATCTATCTATCTATCTATCTATCTATCTATCTATCTATCTATCTATCTATCTATCTATCTATCTATCTATCTATCTATCTATCTATCTATCTATCTATCTATCTATCTATCTATCTATCTATCTATCTATCTAAGTTCTCCCACTGATAAGTCGGGACTTGATTTTACAGTGTAATTTCAGGTATTTTATAATGTTGGTTGTATAAGTTGAATGCGGAAAACTCACACTATCGGTCATAGAGATTATGATATGCTAACGCCCACCTGAGTGAGTAACCACGGAGCACAATGCCTTTTGTTTCTATGTGGGTGTGGCAATGCGTTGTATACGCGTGTGCTCCTAACCTCTCTCTTTCTCTGTCTATTGTGCCTACGTCACCACACGGTAATACCCAAACTATTCCGAAGCAAAGTTTGCACTGACTTGTGTTTTTTGTATCTCACACCCTCATACACCTTTATCATAACAGCATCCCGTATCTATGGTGGAGCATTCGATCAGAAGAAAATATGAAGCTGGCTTTAAATTAAACATTGTTGAAGAAACGAAAGAAATTGGTAACTCAGCTGTTGCAACAAAATTCAATGCGTCTGAGAAACTGATGCGAGATTGGAGGAGGCAAGACGATGTAAAAAAAAAAAAATTAAGTGTCATATTTCTGAACGGGCCTATAAGTCGGGGTCTGATTTTATGATCAGACCCAACTTATATGTGAGTATATACAGTATCTATCATATAGTACCCTATCTATCTATCTATCTATCTATCTATCTATCTATCTATCTATCTATCTATCTATCTATCTATCTATCTATCTATCTATCTATCTATCTATCTATCTATCTATCTATCTATCTATCTATCTATCTATCTAATCAGTCAGCAGAAGGCAGATGTCTAAGGAATTGACTTGCAGTCAGTATGGTTACAGGCCAGAATGTTGCTGAATATTGGTGTCTAAGTGACTGAACTAACAGTTTACATTTTCTCTCCATGTCTGTATGTTTTGTTGTCTAGTTTCTCCCCACCCAAAAGTCATGTCTAAAAAGGTTGCCTGGTGAGTTCAACTTGGCCATAGATAACTGTGGATTTTGGTTTGTGAGAGAGCTCCAGTCTTGCGTTACATGCTACTGAGGTGGCCTCCAACCCCAATGCCCTGAATTAGATTATGTGAATTTCGCAATGTTATATGTCAATTCTGAACTCTAATTTCAAGTTTGTGTAATTCTACTGGTAAAGAGTTCATCATGAATGTGACAATATTTTCTTTCCAGTCAGTATTTCAGATGGCATTGTATTCATTTTAAGGTTTTAACCCAACAAGGAAATGGTTTTGAAAATGAGTAGGTGAAGTCTGAAACCTCTGAGACATTTCTAAACTACATTACTCTCTGGAGATGTGGAAGCCTAAATGATAAAATGATAATGAAAGCTAGAAGATGGAGGGGTTTAATTCTGTATTTGTCAACTTCTGAACAATTTTTATGTAATTTAATTGATGCTAGTCAGATTAAAAAGAAATGAAAAGAAGTGAATGGTGTTCGGGGATTTCTGCAAATCTCTAGCACAGCAGGACCATTCAAAGCCCTTCATGGGTTTTGCATTTTTTAACTTTTTTATTAAATTATAGCTCTATTCAAACTTTCAATAAAAAAAAATGTGAAAAAAAAATTGCTGTAGGCACCATTTGTAGTCTCAAGATATTTTTAATTAGCTAGAAAGTGGAAATAACAAGATTTCCTGGGACACAATCAATTAATTATGAAACAGCAGTGAAACAAGTACCATTAATATACTTGCTAATTTTTTAAAAATCTTTGTATGCAGAGAATACAGACTGGAATCCCACAAAGAGAAACAGCATGTGTGTTGAATAAATTGGCTGTTGTAAATTAGCTTCATAGGTGCATTTGTGTGAGTAGTCCTGTCCAGTTCTGGCAAGATGGTCTCCTGTTCCACCCAAATTGCTTTGACTCACATCAAGAAGCATCTCAGATCAAAGATTTGCACTGTGGTGAACTGTTGGTGATTAGCTGTAAACTTGCAGAATTTGATCTAGAAGTGCATACTTGGCAGCATGAACTAAATGGACATTTCCAATTATTCAGCTGTGCAGAGATCATCTATAAATACTGTGAATGATGTGTTTACTGGTGATGTCAGTTAATCTCTCTCTGTGTCAGCACCCACCATTTTCCATACAGTGTTCCACTACACTCCACCCGTCCACAATACAAACCCCAACCTTGTTGCCAATTAAATTGATGCGGACTCGCACCATGAAGCATTTCAGTTTGAAGAGTTGCACTATGGTGAAGTGTTGGTGGTTAGCTGTGAACCTACAGCATCCAGCCCACAAACAAGTACTTTGCAGTGTGAGCTCAATAGAGAGCTCTAATTAGTCAACTGCGCAGAGTCCATCTCTGAATACTGTGAAGGCTGTGCTTCCTGGTGACCATCAGCTAATCTCTTTCCGCATTAGTACCCACCGTCTTCTGGGCAGCGTTGCAACTACGCACCCCTGGCCCTGAATTTGATTAAACAGGATTGACAAGGTCATGTTACAATAGTTATGTTAGTCAGGACTCCCACAAAGTTCACAGTCTCTGACCCATCACTGATACTGAAGGCTAATAGTCCTCGCTAAAACCCAATGATGTTAATGTTCTTCAAATTCTCACTTAAATAATAGCTTACCATTAGAAAAACAGATGTTATAAATTAACGGGTACAAAGAAATTAGAAAGTTTCAAGCAAATTTGACTGAAGGTCTCTGAAATGTCTTAAACAAAGTTGTACTTTTAAATTGTGCTTAATTGTGCTTACATATTTACCATAATAATAGAAATACAGTACATGCAGAAACTGATCAGTGTATTTTGGACCAAGTGGACAACTGGTGACTTTGCCTGAGGAAGTGTTATAAAGTATAAATAGTAATCTCCTAGTAACCAGACGGGCTCATTTTGAGCAGCATGTGCTTCTGTCCAGATAAATAACTAAAAAAATAAGGGAATGTTGTGATAGTTCATTCATAGTGAATTCTGCATGCTCCAGTTTGTATCAAATGGTTGTTCAAAGCTACAACCACATTCCCTCAAATTCCATCACATCCATCATTTATCCCACACCTGTCTCGGTTTTGTGTCTTCAAAGAATGGCGACCCTGACTATATAGAAATTTTTACAATACATTTACAAAGTTATCTGGATTAGTAGTATAGCAGTATTATAGGTGTCTCTCAGTTTTATTAACTTAACTTTATAATTATTTTACAATGGTAAAAGATTACAGTATTTAAGCAGCTTGAGTGGGCTGTTTGAAGAAGAATAATCAGCTCATCTGTGCTGTGCACATAACCAACACCTTTGAACAATATAAAGTGTGACTATTAAAATCCAGAACAAATCACCAATCTATTCTACTATAAAAGAAACATTCACAAGTGATTTAAAACTAACATGAAAGAGCGCTACACTTACACAAAGAGCCAACTGACCTGTGTGAATATAAGCGTCTCTGAACTCCTACTGTCCAAACTCAGCACAAAGCGGATGGACTGAAAGAGTTCCTGGATGCTGGCGCGAAACTGCTCCTCTTCCATTCCACATGTTGCCCGAGAGTAAAGGATCCTCGACTGAACAATAAACTTGAATAAGTACTCAAGTGCCTAGGCAGGAAATATAAGAAGACAGATTCATGATTCATGATATGTACTCTATAAAATAAAATTAAAAACTTTACACAAATAGACAGGTTGATGAAATTAATTACACTTCTATGCTCAAAAGGAGAAAATAAATAATACTGAGACAACCCACCCTGCCCAGGATTAGTTCCTGCCTTGTGCCCTGTGTTGGCTGGGATTGGCTCCAGCAGACCCCCGTGACCCTGTGTTCGGATTCAGCGGGTTGGAAACTGGATGGATGGATGGATGGATGGAGCACTAGGCAGTGTGCCCTCTAGTGGGAAAGGTGTTACGTCAAATCACCACTGATACATTGAGTCACTTCATTTTCTAGGACCAACACTGCAGAAAGCAAACTATATTTTTGCAATATGAGATCAAATGAAGATAGTGTAATGTAAATGTATATTTATATATTTTCATAATTGTTTATAATTTGTCTTTAAAGAATGTAGTGAATATTAAAAAGAAAGAAGCGGCTTTTGTCAAGTAAACACACATTAGGTGGAGAAAAGTGTAAGAAAGTATAAAAAGAGACATTGTTTTCAAAAGGGCTCACTTTGCTGTGTTTTATAATGTTTTAAATGCTTACTTAACCATCCCCCTGAGTCTTTTGGAAATTTTCTTAAGTACTGACTCAGGATGTGCCATGCAACTGACTTCACGAGAATGCTTTCCTAAGACTCTCTGCTTCTGACATACTTTACAAGCTATTTGCCGAATGCGATATTTGATTTGGTATTTTATCTGTGACATCAAAAGCATAGATTTAGTTTGTTTGAGCTTCAGATATCAAAGACAGAGATGCGTTGCATTCTGTGAGTCATCCCTCCAGGAGGAAAGCCTGGACTGGCAGGCAGGTTTCAAGAGGCAGTTTACAACCTAATTACCAGTGTATCCTTTCTTTTTTGTTTGCCTGAGACATCCTTTGGAAGTGGAGAAAATGCTAACAGGAACAAAACACGGGCTGGACTGCATATGCATGCTGGTCTCTTTCTTTCCATGCTGAGGAGAGGTCTCTCTACTGTTCTGTCCAAGGAGGAAGCCAGGCCATCTCTTTCTCCATTTAAAGACTATGTTGTAGCAAAAAACCCAAGCCGAACTAGAAACCAGTAAACATACTAAGACAGACAGCGAGCCGTTAGCCTATTATCAGGTTGCATCATTTCACCAACTCCCATTGTAATCTTCTATTCTGGTCATAATTAGAAACCTCAAGTTAATTTATATAGGCTATACAAGCTATAACTTTCGCTCCTTCCTGTTTTAGTGGTCTATCTTGTGGTTGTGTTGACTCTTCCTATGAAGTCAGTAGACGGATTGGGAGAGCATGGGGGGTCATGAGGTTGCTGGAAGGGGGTGTGTGGAGCTCCCGAAATCTATGAAAAAGGACGAAGGTCCAAGTCTTTAGAGTCCTGGTGCTTCCTGTCTTGCTATATGGTTGTGAGACATGGACGGTATCCAGTGACCTGAGACGAAGACTGGACTCCTTTGGTACTGTGTCTCTTTGGAAAATCCTTGGGTAACGCTGGTTTGACTTTGTGTCGAATGAGGGGTTGCTCATAGAGCGCCGAATGAGGCACATTACCTGCATTGTGAGGGAGCGTCGGTTATGGCACTACAGTGATCCCTCGCTATATCGCGCTTCGTCTTTTGCGGCTTCACTCCATCGCGGATTTTAAATGTAAGCATATGTGAATATATATCGCGGATTTTTCACTGCTTCGCGGATGTCTGCGGTCTACAGTACGTGTGCTTCCTCAGTTGATTTGCCCATTTGAATTCAAACAAGGGATGCATTTGAATTCAAACAAGGGACGCTACTGGCGGATGGCTGAGGGTCATTTCCAGAGGGTGGGACTGGATTGTCCCACGCATGTCTGCCTGGGGGGTTTCCAACCGGGATCCCGAGTTGTTTCGGCGTGTAGTGGGTGTAGCAACGTACTGTACCAGTGCATGCTCCCCAACTTGACTTGACTTGCTGCCTGAGATCAAAGATATAAAAGGCGTAGTGTAACATATGTCAGCAGAAATTTGAAGCATTCTGTTTTGGCCTATGTAATAAAGTGTATAAAGGGAAACAGGGTAAACCTAGGACCCTACCATGAACAGACCCCTCCTTTTGTGCAGTGTCACCACTACATTCACTCCTCCACTATGCAAAACCCACCCTTCTCATCAAGTGAATTTCCATGGACTCAACTTGTAGCAGTGCTACCAGGCAGTCAAAACTTCAACTCCCAGCAGCCCCTGCACCCTAAGCAGGCATCCAATGCAGGGACAAGAAGGCCAGCGTGAGTTTTAAAAGGAGCCGGTTATACAGTGTCTGGAGTTACCCGTCTGTTTTGTCTTCCTGTTCATGTCCAATGGATTATTGTTCTTGTCCTGGATTATATCCTGTTCATCTGTATGGACTGTCTGGTGTCTGTCTGCTGCGTGAGGACTGAATTAGATTGTTTGTTGACCTTCGGAGAAGGAGCGCTCCCATTCCCATCACTCTTCATCTTCAGGGTATACTGCTAGGACTGTTCTTCGCATATACTAACAGTGATTATTCAAACTTCATCATTTCACTACATTAGTTGCTGTTTCCTATGGACTTTGCTAGGGACTTCATTGTATGTAGTTTTTGTCAGTTGTTTGTTATTGCTTAATTTGTATTTATTGTATATCGCCAGAAAGGGAACAGGGGTAGGATTGTTTCGGTTCACGTGGTTAGATTTTCTTTATTATTGTTTAATACATTCTTGAATTTCTGTTTTAATTCTGCTCGCTTTTTGTCTCTGTGAGGGAGTATGTGTGAGTCGGGCCAAGGCTGGGTGCGTTCCTGGGATCCCCACCGAAAAAATAAATAAATCACCATCATCAGGTGGTGTGAATCTTAGCTGGGTTTTTCAGACCGCTACAAACTGACATCAACTGTGACGCTTAATGGTGTGAGACCACAGCAATTCAATGAGACAATAATGACAAAACAAAATGATGTGTTTATCCTGTTTCTATCGGCAGTGTGCAATTATCAGAATGTTTCAGAAACTACACTAACAAATTATTAAGTTATAATCTACACTATCAGCTCTTTATATAATTACTTTCATTTAATGAAATGGGAGAGGTGATGGTCAGTACAAGCACATTTACCACCATATGTGTTTGTAACTTTCAAGTTTACTTCCAGACAAAGCATGAAATGCCCAAAAGTGAAGGTGCTGGTACTCCACAGATGAGATAACTTTATGAACACCACCCATCTTTACATTTTTTAGTTCATGGTCATGGGCAGCCATGTTTGAAAGCATCAAAATAATGTGCTTCCATCTCCATGGCCTAGCTGTGACCAAAATCTAGAGCTGTTCCTTGATAGCCATTGCAATGTTATTTCTAAAACTGGTTTACTTACTGCCCAAGAATGGCCCAGATACCACTGACCATGTCATTTCTTCACTCAGATCAGCAGGATTAATATAACAGTAACATGTAGGTACAGTTAAGTCTAAAATGCAATAATCAATAAAGACCAAAGTGCCCAATGCATAATTTAAAATCTTTCAAAAGTCTTGTGGAACCAACCCTGGATGTTTTTCGATACAAAACTCAATAATTGTATTTGTTTAAAACCTTTGTTTGAGTTCCACGGCTTCAGATAATCCAAATTAACCAAGTGGCATTGGAATCATTAAGCTAGCGTACACTTAATTGTCACAAAATAATAAATATTGCACTCTAAAAAAAGCAGGAATTTGTTCTGGATGCACTGCAAAAATACTGAACTTTACAAAGTGCAAGTAACAGTAAAAAATTTCTTCAAATATAAGTAATATAATTTATTAAAACACGCCTATACATAATAAATCACAGCATATGTGAGAATGCAAAGGCTTTATCTATATTTCATATTTGTTCACAGTTAGGCAACCGTGCTTGAATTCTGTCAGAAACCTTAAACTGTAATAAACACCTACCAATATCTGCACAGTTCAAAATATGAATTGTTTATGATATGTCTTTCTTCATAAAAAATGTAATCAATTCCTCTTTAATATTTCACTCATTCATTTTCAAACCCGGTTAATCCTATTCAATGTCATGGTGGCTCTGAGCTCATCCTGGCAGCACATGACGCAAGGAAGGAGACACCAATCCAACACAAGGTTTTGAGGTGCATCACCTACTGTGATGACCATGTCTGGCGTCTATCTGTCATCATGAAACAGCTCAGATCCCAATTGGCCGATTTTGTTGAAACTTGGCACACTTATTCGTCAAGAAAATTTGTTGAAACAGTTCAGTATTCTACATGTCATGATTTTGCATGATTTTGGGTCCTTAAAGGCTGCCAGTGTTTTTTTTATCATTAGGTCCGCTTCCAGCATTGCTCTGAGGCTGGGACCCATGCATAATCGACGTGACAGGATAAAAGGATGGCTCTGGACACTAAAACTTATCTCATCTGCGGATACTATATCACTGAAATATTCAAAGATTATCTTTGTGCTCTTTTCTTGTGTGTGCTTTCGGTTTTGACCCTCTTATTCTCTCGACCATGATCATAGTCTCTCGTATTGGGGCTCAGGTTCATTTTGTTGACAGAACACTACATTATATTTATTCAATATGGTAACAATGATATTGCTTATTTTTATCATCATAAGTACCATCTCAGTGCTGGGATGGGTCTTGTTACTGTATATGCTGGCTTCTGCCGCCACCCCACTCTAGATAGATAGATAGATAGATAGATAGATAGATAGATAGATAGATAGATAGATAGATAGATAGATAGATAGATAGATAGATAGATAGATAGATAGATAGATAGATAGATAGATAGATAGATAGATAGATACTTTATTAATCCCAATGGGAAATTCACAAGTAAGTAGGAGGTAAACTTACTAGCAAGAAAGCAAGGTCATTCATGGCTTCAGATGCATTCCCCTAATTGCCCATACTTAACTTTAAATCAGGATGTTCTTCTTTCTCTTCTTTCCTTGTTTGATCATATCTTATTATTAGAAGCAAACCTCACTTTTATTTCTCTGGTAATGATGTCCAACTTCATTAAGTATTCACCGCTGGTTCATTTATTTGGTAATAACTGTTACCATCAGAGCACTGCTTAAAAGTATTGGGTTTAATTTTCAACCTGCTGATGTCCTGATTTGACAGGAACCAGATAACTAATTTTTTTGAGTATAACCGGGAGATGAGTGCAAAAGGCTAAACAAAACAAATAAAATAAAAATAACAACTAGAACCCAGATGAGAGGTAAAAATCACAGCCAAAATTGAGGCAAGAAGTTGAAAAATAGGGAAGACACATACAGTAAATCAATCGTAAAAGTAAATACAGTGATCCCTCGCTATATCGCGCTTCGCCTTTTGTGGCTTCACTCTATCGCGGATTTTATATGTAAGCATATTTAAATATATATTGCGGATTTTTTGCTGGTTCGCGGATTTCTGCGGACAATGGGTCTTTTAATTTCTGGTACATGCTTCCTCAGTTGGTTTGCCCAGTTGATTTCATACAAGGGACGCTATTGGCAGATGGCTGAGAAGCTACCCAACTTACTTTTCTCTCACTCTCTCTTGCGCTTTCTGTGATCCTGACGTAGGGGGTGTGAGCAGGGGGGCTGTTCGCACACCTAGACGATACGGACGCTCGTCTAAAAATGCTGAAAGATTATCTTCACGTTGCTACCTTCTGTGTGCAGCTGCTTCGTGAAGCGACATGCTGCACGGTGCTTTGCATACTTAAAAGCTCAAAGGGCACGTATTGATTTTTGACTGTTTGTTTTTCTCTCTCTCTCTCTCCCTGCTCCTGACGGAGGGGGTGTGAGCTGCCGCCTTCAACAGCTTTGTACCGGCGGTGCTTCGCATACTTAAAAGCCAAACAGCCCTATTGATTTGTTTGCTTTCCTCTCTGTTTCTGACAGTCTGTGCTCCTGATGCGCACTCCTTTGAAGAGGAAGATATGTTTGCATTCTTTTAATTGTGAGACAGAACTGTCATCTCTGTTTTGTCATGGAGCACAGTTTAAACTTTTGAAAAAGAGACAAATGTTTGTTTGCAGTGTTTGAATAAAGTTCCTGTCTCTCTACAACCTCCTGTGTTTCTGCGCAAATCTGTGACTCAAGCATGCCAATATAAAAATAACCATATAAACATATGGTTTCTACTTCGCGGATTTTCTTATTTCGCGGGTGGCTCTGGAACGCAACCCCCGCGATGGAGGAGGGATTACTGTATAAGGTTTTTTAAGGATTTATCCGTAGGTTGGATAAAGCTCAGTGCAACCTCTGACCTTTTACCGTATCTGCTGATGAACTCAAAGTCACGACCCTGGAGACCACTCCTCCAGAAACATGGGACGCGACCCTAACAACTGTACACAAAATCTCTTCCGCTATAGGAAAAGGCTATTAAATACCCCAAATATCAGCTCTCATCATGACAGCTGACATACCAATATGAATTTATTCTAAATTAGTCATGTTTGGTTAGTAATAGTAGTGCTAAACAGGGCAACACTGCAGCACTGTCTGGTCTACTTGTGCGGGCAATAAGATAACCCATACATCCTGTGTAGGAATAGTCAGGTGATTGACAGCGACACCCCTGAAGGCGGGACATCTATTTATTTTTTGTTTTTTATAGATGGAATCTGCATAAATCACACCATTTTTCCAAAGCAGAAGGAGAACAGCCATCGAGGAAAAAAGACACAAAAAATCTAACTAACTGACCAGTACCTGCTTTGGCCATGGGAAAAGGTTCTGCAGCTTCAGAAGACCTGCCTAGCTAGGCAAAGGTCAGCGATCGTCCCCAGGAACGTGAATCCTGAATTCCATTACGACTGTGAATCATTCAAGATTTCAACTTTTTTGGGTCTGCCAGCATCTACAATTCACTCACCTCTATGAACTGTCGACTTGAACTCTGGACTAGTGTGTGAACTTCGGAAGGGGGCTGAGGCTGTGATTTTTCTACCGTATATATTTTTATTGACATGTTTAGAGGTATTGTGTGTTGGTGGGGGGAGGAAAGGGATTGTTTCTGTTTTTTCATCTTCTTGTCTTTCCTTTTTGTATAATATACGAGGGACGTTCAAAAAGTTTCCGCACTTTTTGTAAAATCACTTTTCTACATAGTCACCTTCCTTTGTGATGCAAGTTCCCCAGTCACATGACCAATTGCTACTCCTCCCGCCTTCACTGTTTCCAAAGAAAATATAAAGGCGCTGAAACTTTACGAACATCCCTCGTATTTCTTTATAACTTTTTCATATACTATTCATATTGAATATAAGGGACAAATGGCGGTGTGCTTCAGGGAATGATATTGGCCCATCCTTTTATCAGCCGCCTTAAAGTCGGGAAAGTGAGAGGTAGTGATTGGCCTGTTTCAGCTTAGCGGGTCCGACTCGTCACAACATGACGTCACACTTTCAGAGCTTTTGCCACACAAATGCAGCATCTTGGATTCCAATTTTGTGTCTGGTCAAAGTCCCGGTGGAGTTTTCTTTCCGCATCCCCAAACACATATTGGCAGGTCCAAAAGGGCTGTGGCTCTTTGTAATTTTGGCCTCTGTGATTAACTAACATTCTTGGTTTTCTGCCTTATGCCAAGTGCTGCCAGGATCGTCTCTTAATGCAGTAACTCTAAATTGTACTAAGCAGGTTTGAGAATGTGTGTAGGTGTTGAGCACATCTAAATCTGGACTTGTAGCACCAGATCTTCAGCAAGTTATGTGCAAGACACGTACCCTCATGGCCTCCTGGATGTGGTCCTGTCGAATTACTTCAGCTGAGCGGTCCATGTACCACTTCAAACAGCGGATCAGCTCTCTGTAGGCATCACATAAATATTAATGACATTTTTTAATGGTAAACATAAATTATCTTTAGCTATAATTATGCCTAACACAAAACACAAATGACTTTCAAGCAATCCAGAATAACGTTAATAGATGCAGAAATTATCATTGAATTGGATTGTTATAGAAAAACATTTCTGAATTAACATCCACATATCAATATTATCGTTCATGAACATATGAGATACACTATTACATAATTCCATACTGGAATTCTTATTTGTGTTTAAAATTCACCGCTTGAACAGAAATAGCAGAGATCCACTCAAGCAAGGACTGAGTTAGAACAAGCAAAATAACAAGTTTCATTTTGTATACATACAGTATATTGCAAAACAAAAAGGGTTTTAGCTGTAAAATGACTAAAATACAATGTAGAGTTTACCGCTCTACATCTTAAAAAGTCATCATGAAGCTACAAAGTGGGAAACTCATGCTGATTAATTCAAAATAGAAGCAACACTGAGTCACCAAGGGGGGGCTTCATTGATTTGCAACAGCTACACATCATTCATTGTCTTGGAAACAAGAGGTCATGGCATAACAATTATCGACAGTATATATTCAAACAAAAGTAATCCGTCACTTGTAATGCTATAGAAACGGAAAGGAGGACCCTTAAAGTTGCTAATACTCACTTGTAAGCCAGTGCGCCTGCAAAATGCTTCAGGATGTAAGTGTCCATGACAGGTCTAAAGTGATAGTACTTACTGTCCCGGAGAAGATTTATGATAAACACCTGCAACACAAACCACAGTACAGAAATACTGTATGTATTCCATATGGAATGTTAAGTCCACACATGCAGTGACCACTGGAAAACAATGTTAGCCTCAGTGTATATATAGTATGTGTGTGTGTGTGTGTATATATATATATATATATATATATATATATATATATATATATATATATATATATATATTTATATACTAGCTGTGTAAGCCCATGCTGTAAAAAGCCCGAGCTCCTACAAACTATTGAAATCATCAGAAATGCAGAGTCAGTGATTTTGTTTTGCTGATGTGCTTGCCCTCCATGTGTCTATTTACAGTAAATGACGCATATTTAAAATAAAATCTTACTGTCAGCTTACCAATGACTGGAACACTAGAGGTCCATATTTGTCTGTGTTGTCATCCAAAATGGAAAACAGAGTGTCTAAAATGTCCTGCAAGAACTAGAAGAAAGAAAATTAATGAAAAAATGCAAACTACAAAAGTTTTAAACTTTGAAAAGTACATATTGATGGATAGACTGAGAGTTACTAAAACATAACTGGTAAAATATAAGAAGTCAAAATAATTTACAGTTCTAATAGACATTAGCATTAACAGTGACTGATGTCACACTTTCATCTTAGTTCATAAAACATCTTGAAACACTTCGAAAAATTATAAAAGAACTTCAGCCAATACTAAACAATGACCAAACAGTGAAAAATGTATTTCCTGAACCTCCCCTCCTGGCATACAGACAACCACCAAACCTTCAACAACTGTTGCTCCCTAAGTGAACCAACAGAAAATGGCACATCTCCGTGCCTACAGAAAAGATGCAAAACATGTGCCCACATCTATGATACAGACCGTATAGTTATACCACACTGACAACTTGAACATCACATAAAGGGATCATTTTCCTGCAGATCATCTAATGTAGTCTACTTAATTTTCTGCATGAAATGTCCTGACACTGCACTCTATGTGGGAGAAACTGGACAAACACTCCGCCAGAGAATGAATTTACACAGGTTCCACATTAAACATGGCAACACAAATGTTCCTGTAGCGGCCCACTTCAACAGCCATGGACACTGTGAGAAGGACTTTAAAGTCACAGTGCTTATGGGCAACTTCAAAACACAGCAAGAGAGAAAAGAATGGGAAGTTAAACTCATGCTAAAATTTAATACTTTACAACATGGATTGAATAAAGACAAGAGTTTTACGGCCAGATATGAGGATTGTTTACATCTCTCAGAATGACAGACAACCTGTCTACAGATCCACATTGGTTTGAAAAAACTCATTACAAACTTCAAAAGACTTTGTTGGACAGTTATCTTATCCAGAGATCTTGACCATACATTGTTCTTTTCTCTCTTGTTAAATTAACCCTAGCCTGAATGAATCTATTAATTTTTTACATTTAAAATTTCTCATTTAAAGATTTACCAATGTTGTTTCTTGTCCTAGAGTGTGTATATAAACACAGGGAACTCCAGTTTCTGTATTACAACTTGCCTGAAGAAGGGGCCTGAGTTGCCTTGAAAGCTTGCATATTGTAATCTTTTTAGTTAGCCAATAAAAGGTGTCATTTTGCTTGGCTTTTCTCTACATTCATAATGGCTAACACGGTACAACACCCTAGTATCTTAGTTCATCAAACTCATGCCATTAACTTAGTTATCTTCCTCTGTGCATTCACCCGCTCATTTACAGTATATTATACAGTGAAAATCTTTTTTTATACACTCAACCACATTTATATATGTCACACATGTCCAAGTATGTCAAGACAAGCAGTACCACACCAGAGTGAGGGGAGGTGATATCGCTAACTGTTTTTTCTCTTCCACTTGCAGCTACTGGAAGAATCCCAGTGAAGGTGTGTGACCCCACCCTCAAAGCCCCGCCCCTTTTGCTTGGAATAATATAAATGGAACTGTGTCCAGAGAGATATACAGTAATTCTCAGCTGACAGAGCTCCTGTGCTACCTAACACTACTAGTTTCTGTTATTGTGGTGCTAAAGACGGTATTGGCTGTTTTTCTTGCACTCAAGCGAATATATTTGTTTGCTTGCTACACCCAACTGCTACTGTGGACTTCTCGCTTCCTTTGGATAATTAATACATACAGTATATATCACATGTGAACAAGTCTCTGATAGAGACTGATTTTGGGCTGGCATGGGGAAGAGATCTGAGGGCAATAGAGCTTCCTCCAGATCTGCCCTCTGCCTTGAAGAGCAGATGTAACTCTTTCTCCATTAATTCCAGTGTAGTGGCAAAATTAAATTGGGTTACCACCATCCTGGACCCCAGCTCTTCATATTCTCACTTTTGTCTTTATTGCTGTGCATACATACACATACAAACACATTCACACACATATATATATATTATATATAGTGTATATATTGTCGGATATGAGCACTTAGGAGACACCTTTAGGGCTCTGCAAAGGTAAGCAATACCATAATACCACCCCGTACCAGGAGAGAGCACAGTTGTTAGCCCTTTCTCCACTCTCCTCTGTGGTCTTTAAAAAGTGACAGCACTTCCCCCACATCCAGGGATGTACCACTCCTTCTGGAAGTACAGAGTAAGTAAATTGACTGTCAACAGGATGTGGCGTCCATCTATGGGCCGGTGACTGAAAGAGTCGGACGTCCTGCTCAGAAGTGACAAAGCAATAGATGGTAACTGCATCTGAATGTGGCTGTGGCCACGTTGGCTTAAGTTCTTTTCTTTCATTACTTTAAAAAGTCTCTTTGTTATTAAGTGAGGTTTCACCTGGACAGTGCTCCAACCTTTTATTTTGTCTTTTGTACCTTTTTAAATATATATATATATATATTTATTGCATATTGTAATATATCCTATACGAGCAAATGCCAATCAGATTCAAGTATCTATCTTGATTGGGCTTCTCTACAATCAGAGCACTGTACAATGGATCCATTTAGGAAAAGTAAATGAGTGCAAAGAAAACAAAAGTGTGCAGATGTAGAAGTTAGGGTTCTTCAGCAGGAATATGGATGTATTGATTTTCAGCACCAAGAAGAGTCATATCCATATTTTGTGCAGAGAACCTACAATCAAAGACAACACACAAATTTGTGCAATGTTTAAAAAAGTGCCACAGACCATAACATGAAGTCTGGTTCTTTGTGACATCTAGTTCACCATCATGGACAGTGATAGAAACGGTGGAAATCATTCAAAGTGTTATTTTTATATTTACTAATATTCCAGCTTGCATTCCTTAAATAACAGAAATCATGTTTAAAAAAATGACATTTTAAAATCTGTCGAATGAGCGATGATAGCCATAAAAGAATTTCCTACTTTTACTATTTCTTCTCCACTGACGTGTCTTAGTCTGCCCAAAATATCCATCACTCGATCAGGATGAGCCTTCCACTTCAGGAGAGCCAAAAGATCAACTAGAATGAAACAATGAAAACAATAATTCAAAATCTGTTGTCAAGTCATCAGACACAATGATGTACAGAGATGTGATTTTTTTTTTTTTTTTTTTTTACCCAGAATTCCCTTCTAGTGTGTGAATATTTCAGTCGAGCTAACGTCTATGACATGGTTATGAAAAATTCTACAATTCCTCTTAAAAGTCAAAGCTCTTCTATAAGTTTTACTCCACATAAATGGGCAAGCAGTGGGGGACTCAGTTTTCAAAGAGCCAGTGGCACTGCAGGGATACTTTAAAAGCTGCTGGAACTCCTGATGGAAGAACACGCTAAAAGGCTGTGTTCAAAAGTTTTTGAGGCCTTCTTCTCGTGACAGCTTTAAAAATCTCTACAGGAACACTCTAAGTTGCAATGTTTTGATGCCCCGAAGGTCTAGAATGATTCCAACTGTATGGGGAAAAGCTGCTCAGAGCCGAGTGGTAGGGGAAGGTGCACGTATCATTAAAACCGAGAACAACTTCCCCTACATTCAAATTTAAAGTGAATAGAAGCTGGGTGGTCTTTAATTGTCCAATTGTGTTTAGAGTTGTTTAGTTGTGACCAAAGCAAAACTGGTGGGCAGTTATCCAGATATGACAGATACTAAAGAGATGCTTGATGTTTAAGTGAGAAACCAAATACTTGGCAAATCTCAGCTCTTGTGTCATGAGTCTGACTCAAACATTAGAGAGATTAAGTGGAGAATTAACACGTCCTACCCATGTTCTCACAACTTTCCCCATTAAGTTGAGAAACAGGCAGCCAAGCTGAGATATGAACTGAAAACACCTTATCTTCTACAATACTGAGGAGTTCCTGCCTCAACCGAAATAGCTTTAGCGTTCTATATGAACCCAAGAATACGCTATAGATTTGTAGTAGAGTTTTCCAATGAAGTGTGCATGTCACTAAATGCTTATGGAGGAACACGAGAGAAAGACTGAAATGCCGAAGAATCAGGCTAGAAAACTGAAAAAAATCACCATTCTGAGTGAGCTTTGTGGACGACAGCTGTGTAGAAATCCAAAGCGTCTCTTTGGCACTGCGCTGAAAGATAAGGCTGGAGGGAATGTTGGGACAGCCATTGAAGTCATCCTTGCAGCATGGCAGGCCCAGGTAGAGGGCGTGATTGCTGAAAGTAGTATTTTCATCACACTAGACAGAAAAGAAGACAGGTCTTAGCAAATGCTCAGCTGTGTCAGTTCAAAATTTCTGTGAATTGTATAATAGTAATGATAATAATAATAATAATAATACATTTCTGCGGTGGGTTGGCACCCTGCCCGGGATTGGTTCCTGCCTTGTGCCCTGTGTTGGCTGGGATTGGCTCCAGCACACCCCGGTGACCCTGTGTTCGGATTCAGCGGGTTGGAAAATGGATGGATGGATAATACATTTTATTTGAAGGCGCCTATCTAAACACCCAAGGACACCATACAGATAATACAATCATAAAACCAACAAAAACATGCATGTACACATACACATATACATCTAGATATCTATGGAACTGAAAATACAGCAATAAGAATACAGCCTAAGGTCATGTACAGTAGTGTAAGCTAATCTAAATAGATAAGTCTTAAAACGAGATTTGGAAATAGGTGGAGAACGTGTGTCCCGAATGTTTTGTGGTAGTGAATTCCAGAGATGAGGAGCACTACGACTAAATGCCCTGGAGCCCATGGTGATCAGGAGTGTGTGTGTGTGTGGGGTGATGAGAAGACCAGAAGTAGAGGACCTAAAAGTGCGGCGAGGTGTATAAGCATATAGGAGGTCAGAGAGGTTAAATGGAGCAAGGATATGAAGTGCTTTGACGGTAAGTAGAAGAATTTTACAAGAAGCCAATGAAGCTGTTTAAGAGATGGGGTAATGTGTTGTACAGAAGAGGTCCGAGTTATAATACAGGCAGCTGAATTCTGAACAAGCTGGAGTTTATGGAGAAGTTTATGTGGGAGACCAAATAATCACAATAATAAATGAGGGAAGTGACCAATGCATGAGTAAGGATGGTGGTGCTATTTAGTGTGAGGGAGGGTCGCAGATGTGAAATGCAATAAAAAAAAAAGATGACCATGTAACATTATCGATATGGGATTCAAAAGACAGTGTACTATCAAAGATAACCCCTAAACTCTTAACCTGAAGGGAGGGATAGACTGAGGTACCATCAATATTATGTGAAAAACTATTAGATTTTGATAAAGCTGACTTGGAGCCAATGAGGAGAACCTCTGTCTTATGGCTATTGGAGGAAAGTAGAAGAAAACCAAGATTTTACCTCAAATTGACAGTCATTGAGATAGGAAGGAGGAAGGACAGAGTTGGACTTTGTAGATATGTCTAGATAAAAGTGAAAATCAATTCTAAATTTCTTAAAAATGCCACCGAAAGGGAGTAGCTATATTAAAAACAGTAAGGGGCCAAGCACCCATCCCTGGGGAACACTACTAGTGACTGGGAGGGATCGTGATCGAGAGTTTTTTAGATGAACAATCTGAGCGTGATTAGACAGGTATGAAGTAAACCACATAAAAGGGTATATAAATTCCAAAGGCTGTTGTTCAAAAAGAAATCCCCCATTCATTACCTTTTGAATTCCATTTGTGATTTGCAGTAGATCTGAACCCACCCAGATAGCATTGGATATAACAGCGTAGCCACCGCACTCAATCATAGCAAGCCAATTTGTCATCGTTTACATTTTCTAGAGTCTTTTCAGGATTCCTTGTGTGTTTTTTAAATATGTGTTGTACGTGTTAAGGGTTTCTGTTTTTAAATTATGTCATAAATGTTATGGGTTATTTTTTTATACATAGGGAATCCATTTCTGACATTAATTTCTTGATTGGAAATGTTATTTAAAAGTTTAGCATTTTTTAACCTCCATCTCAACGATATTTTGTTTTGTCAATGGGAATCACCACGTTGGTTATTTCTGTGTCGTTGCCACTGTCATTTTTTGATGGTATCAGCTTGCACTTACAACTTTGTTTTTTGGTTTCCTTTATTGCTTTCTTCTTTTTTAGTACAATTTAAGTTTTTCATTAATTTCCTGGTTCTTGATTTACATCTTGGTATTTGGGAATTTTGGATGTAGGCTTTAGAGTTTGCATTTATGGTTAGATATGTGTTTTCTCTTGCTGTACAGTATATTATATAATTTATTTTAAGTATTTTGTCTCCTTTTCTTAATTTATTGTTTTCATAAGGAGTAGTTCGGAATGCTTGTTCTGACCCGCCAGTACAAGAAAACACCCACATTCAACATACCGCTTGACTTGTCTTGGTGTCTAGTTATGCAAGGCATTGAGCTTTTCGGGTATTCCGACACCTAATTTTTGGCCCTCTTCACCCTAAATACCCTCATTTTCAGGGTAATTTCTGACCATATTTTGTGGAGGAAATTATACCCTTGTGTTAAAGAGTAAGCCAAAAAGTGTCTCCTCCAAAAATAATCAGAAGGAGTTGAAGCTGTTCGTGCGACATCAACCGACACCAAGGTTTCACCCCCTAATGCAGCAGTTCTCAATCTGTGAAGTAACAAAAAAGGGGGCGTGAATGTTACCATATATGGTGTAATTTCACTATTCGTAGAGAAATTTTAAACTTATAGTGGTGTATCGGCAGCAAAATATATAGGAATAAATTTTATTACGGTTTAAAAAAAACGTTAGGGGGCGCGATTAAAACTGTTATGAAAACATGGGTTGCAAATACTTAAAGGTTGAGAAATGCTGCCCTAATGGGAGACGAGGCTTCAAAGTTACTCCTTTTCACAAAACTTTGAAAAAATGGCACGTGGAGCATCACTTTAAGCTATTTCAAGGCTGCTGATCACAAATATGATATTTTTGATGTCTTATTCTTTATCGACAGTCCTAGCCCTCTAAGAGTTACTTCCTAAAGGTTAAAAATTACAAATTTTAAGTCAGTGATTATGAATACGATATAATTTTTGATTCTTTAGCCCTCTAAGGGCCTCTTATCTATTTCACCCTCTCTCATTGAAAAATGACAAAATTCATTTACAGTCAAGAAAATTTCAACTTTATACATTTAAAATGAAACAGACGTTTTAACATTTCCAATATCTGACACAAATTTTCTTGCTTCTTATGTACATCTGCCTCACAAAGTAAAACATTGCATTTTTTATGAACACTCCCAATTAGGGTGACTTATGTATATTCTCATAATTTGTATTTTGATTCTTTACATTTTCAATTGAATACAATTACCAAAGATAAAAAATATAAGTAATGTGTTTGGCAAGATTTTCGATAGTTTTGATCTTCCTCTTTTGGGAAAAACATCATAAATCTAAAGAGAAAAAGTTACTACAAGCTTCACGAAGATAACCTAGTGTTTTTTTTTTAATATTATTTCATCTATTCTTTTTGAAGAGCGTAATCCATCAACATTAAAGAAAAAAGCTCAATGTATCATTTTCACAGTGAAAGATTTTACTTTGATCACTGAGATGAAGGGGACACTTCAATTCAGCACTAAGCATGGCTACTACATTTGAAAGGCAGGAGTCCCCAGGAAGCAGGATATAAATGTGACCCCTGCTGAAAACAAAGGCATTATACAGTATATTACTGTAGAAAATGAAGAACCAAAAGCAGGACAGAATGTTCTCAAATCTGCTTAATCTCGGCCTCCCCTCTGACACAAGGCAGGAACGATCCCTGGAAAGGACGCCAGTCCACCGCAGGGCCCACTGATTGCACACACTGACACTCACAGTGGGTCGGTGTGAAATCTCAAATTTACTGAACCTTTCCTTACTTCAGAAAGGAAAACTCATGCAGGCACAAGGAGAAGGTGCAAACTCCACACAGAGTTTATGTCAGTGTTAGGTTTGATGTGGTAGCAGCGTACACTGCTTCACTACTGCGCCACCTCAGCTACCAGAAACAAAAAGTCTGAATTAGCGTAAGCTGCCCTAATTCGGGATAATCATAAGAAATGTAATGGTTTACTTCATGAGGTAGAAGTACATAATAAACAAGAATAGTTACGTTAAATATTTGAAATATTAAACTGTGCTACAATTTAAATATTGAAAGTCTAAATATTCTCAATTGTGATCGAAATTTGTCAATTTTTCACCTTCTGAAACTGGTTAATAGACGACTAGATCCCTAGTAAAGGATCAAACATCAAAAATAACATCATCGTTGATCTTGAAATTGTCTAAACCGATACCCCACATTGCTTATGTTTGAAATTTGTCATGTTTAACCTTTGGGGAGTGCCACTTAGAGGGCTAGGACCACAGGTAAAGAATCAAATATCAACAATATGATCACATTCAAGATCAGCAAACTTGAAAGAGCGTAAAACAACACTTCACAAGCCCATATTACTGAATATTTTGTGAAAAGGAGTAACTTTGACTCCTCGTTTATTATTACGGGGTGAACCCCTGGGGTCAGTTAACATGGTATGCATAACTTCACATCTTTTTGATCATTTTTACTAAAGACACCTATTAGTTTACCCTTCATCATGAGAGTGTAACAAAATAAGGTTCAAAAAATGGCCTACAAAAATGAGATTTTAAGGTCCAGAGGGATAAAAATAGGAGGGGTACCCCAAAAAAGCTTGATTATTTGTTTGACTAGACATCAAGACAAGTCGAACCATATGTCATATGCGGGGGTTTTCTCATAGTGGAGAGTCAGGAGGCGATGGAGAAAAAAAAAACAAAAAAACGAAGTGATTCCAAAGCATTCGTTAGTAATTCTTAATGTAGGAAATGGACGGGCACCTCAGTCATGAAAAAGGTTGGTTTACAACCCGGACAGCAGGCCAGGACAGAACAAACATTGAATTGGCCAGTGGAATGGAAAGAAGTCTCTGTGATCAGCCGGTTTAGAATAATGGAGGGACCACCAGAAACAGAGTTGGTTTCCGGTCCGAACATAGACGAGACACCCATAATGTGAGAGGACAGAGGAGGGAAGTAATTCCTGCCTTTTGTCTCCCTCCATACGCTAGATGGCAGCAATCCTGGATATTGGTGCCTGTTCTGACACCTTCAGGGAATGCTAGGAATTGTAGTCCAGTAGTGCAGCCCTGCTGGGGTTCAAAGGTACCGCCTGGGGGTGCTGCAGGGAGTTACACTACCTATTATTAGGGGATTCTGTATGACCCAGAAGTGCTTTCAATGGGTGAAGCCCTGATACCCAAAGTACTCCTGGGTCATACATAAAAAGAACTGCACTGCCTTGTCCAGGTGAGTTGGAGCTGGGAGTGGAGAAGGCAACACTCAACTAAAAAAGTAGAAGTGCAGTGAAGAGAGATGGAGAGAGAGAGAAAGAAAAGAAATATAATATTTAATCATTGTACCAGGTACTTGTGTAATAAAACCCCCTTTGGTTTGAATCCAGGACTGTGTTTATGTGTTCGTGCTTGGGGTTTGGGGCTCTGTGGCGCCCCCCTAGCCTTCACATTATGAACTGAATATTGAATAAAATGCTTAACTTATGAAACAATACAACATGGCTCATTAAGTGCTTTGTGAAAGCATTCATTGTTAAAGGACTTCTGTAAATGTTCTAAATAGGCCTAAATATCACAGAGCTCTCTACATAAGCTTAAAGAAAGTCTCAAAATGAGGTCTACTTGGGAAAAATAACTAAATGATATCTATACTCCACCAGCCCCATTTTATTGTCTCAATACCTTAGACTACAAAGCCTACAGATGCACACACATAGATTCCCAGTCTGGACACTGGGTATATCATCTTCAGCTGAAATATTTTGGGGGTCAACTTAAAAAAAAATGAAAATATGTTTAGTGAGGGAGACCGATGAATGAGAGATGCAGTCCAGTTCAATTTTTCCCGATTTCACCGGAGGTGGCATTTAGTTGTTGGTCCAGGCCAGGCTATGCCTTCATCATGAGAAAATGTGATTTAAAAAGTTTAGGGAATGAAGTTTTCATATAAGATACATATTTGTGTTTTGTCTTATATTTTGCTTCTCGGTACATTATTCTTGCTTCAATGATGACACACTTTACGTTTCCAGACTTGTATTTGGCACAGTTTAATGGCACATTTTAGATAGGAAGTAGAAGTCATAACAGAAGCTGACAGTCAAATGGAGCTTTTTAATTATTTGCTATAGAAAAAGGATGTCACTCTAAAGAGCGAAAGCATTGTTCGCCGCACTGTAAATGACTGACATGCGGATAATAGTTTAAAAATGCACTTTATGAAAGAAAAACTGCATGATTATGCCAGAATTATTATTTGCAATAACTTAGGCTTTCTGCATTTCTGGCAGAAATCTACCGTATTGTGCTCTCCATCACAAAACGTGAAATATACAAATTCTTCCACCGCAAACATCTTGAGACTTGTTTCCTTTATATAAGAGGTGTTGCAAGAAAGTTTAATGAGGTCAGGCCCTCAACTGGAAGTGGTTGCCTGTTCACGACAGACTATTCTTTCCGCCATATTGGTTTATCTACAGCATGTTTGTTTGTTGTTTCTATTTTTTTTACATTAAATAAATATAAATACTGGAATTCAACAGTCTCATATCCTGATTCATCTGATCGTGACTCCTGCACTTGGCTTTCTGTTAGCTAAACCCCTTCCCAGACTGTCTTAAGAATGCTGTAGTTAAACCCCTGCTCAAGAAAAATAATCTTGACTCCTCTGCTTTTCAAAATTTTAGACCTATTTCTAACCTGCCTTTCTTAAGTAAAATTCTAGAGAAGACCATCATTATGCAGCTTAACGATCACCTCAATAAACATGCTATTCTTGATAAGTTTCAGTCAGGTTTCAGAACAAATCACAGCACAGAAACTGAACTCGTTAAAGTAGTAAATGATTTGCGGGTAAATGCAGACAGAGGCCATTTATCTGTTCTCATCCTCTTAGATCTCAGTGCTGTATTCGATACCATTGACCACAATATTCTTAGAAATCGCCTTAGTCAATGGGTGGGCCTCTCTGGCAGTGTCTTAAATTGTTTTGAGTCCTACCTGGCAGGTAGAAACTTCTTTGTAAGTTGTAGTAATTATACTTCAAAGACCCATGATATTCTATATGGTGTTCTACAAGGCTCTATCCTGGGTCTGCTGCTCTTTTCGATTTACATGCTTCCGTTAGGTCAGATTATCTTGGGGCATAACGTGAGCTACCACAGCTATGCTGATGACACACTAGCGCCTGATGACCCCGACTCTCTTGATTCACTGACACAATGTCTTACTTGTGTTTCTGAATGGATGAGTAGTAATTTTCTCAAACTAAATAAAGAGAAAACAGAAACTTTAGTGATTGGCAATAATGGATATACAGTGATCTCTCGCTATATCTCGCTTTGTCTTTCACGGCTTCACTCCATCGCGGATTTTAAATGTAAGCATATGTGAATATATATCGCGGATTTTTCACTGCTTCGCGGATGTCTGTGGTCTACAGTAAGTGTGCTTCCTCAGTTGATTAGCCCATTTGAATTCAAACAAGGGACGCATTTGAATTCAAACAAGGGACGCTATTGGCGGATGGCTGAGAAGCTACCCAATCAGAGCACGCGGTTAAGCTCCTGGGTGCTGTGCTAATTCTTGAGCGTCTCGCGACCATTCTACGAATGGCAAAAGATCTCCAGACATCAGTTGAAGAATGGGACCTGCAAATGATTCGTTCTTTGCAATTTAAAAATGCTCTTGATGGCACCACGGAAGTGTATAGGAACCTCTTTACACAAATGAAAAAGCAGCGCCAGCAACTGCCCATCACGAAGTTCCTTACACGCAAAACACTGCCTAGTACGCCTTCAGTGGAAGAAGACGACGGTGGTGGTACACAGTCGCCTGAAGAGGCTCCTTTAGAACAGCTGTGACAGTGCAGTAAATGTCATCGTTATTTGACAAGTTGGTGAGTACCCAAAACTATTTTTCTACGTACTTAGTACATGTATGTACGTTTATTGTAACTGTGCACACATTTTATACAATTTTTTCCTTGCATTGTTGGTATTTATTGCCGGTGGCCTGTCTATCGTAATGGCTGTAACAAATGTGATATCGGAGACGCTCTACAGTATCTTTAAAATAACATTTTGGTTTTATGTACAGCATTTACATGTTACAGATTTTTCACGTATTTTTATATTACCTACTCAATTACAATATGTTTAAAACTGTATTACGTATTAAATAAAACTCCTCAATGATATACGATACGTATGTTTGTGAGTAGTATATAAACTGTGTTTACATACATAATTTCAACGAATCTTACCTAATAACTAAGAGAATATAAAGGGTTTATGCTGTATAACTGTACAGGGAATATTTATAAACCATGTGGGAGAGTTTATAAGGACTTAAAATATATAAAAATAACCATATAAACATATGGTTTCTACTTCGCGGATTTTCTTATTTCGCGGGTGGCTCTGGAATGCAACCCCTGCGATGGAGGAGGGATTACTGTAATGAGGTTATTAGAAATAAACTGGATACATTAGGATTAAAAGTCAAGACAGAGGTAAAGAATTTAGGGGTAGCTATTGACTCTGACCTGAATTTTAAATCACATATTAATCAGATTACTAGGACAGCATTTTGCCACTTAAGAAATATAGCAAAAGTTAGACCCCTTATAACATTACAAGATGCTGAGAAATTAACCCACGCTTTTGTTTTCAGTCGACTAGATTACTGCAACGCTCTCCTCTCAGGACTACCCAAAAAAGATATCAATCGATTGCAATGAGTGCAGAATGCAGCTGCTAGAATCTTAACTAGGAAAGAAAGAAAATCCAAGCACATCTTTCCAGTTTTGATGTCACTTCATTGGTTACCTGTGTCACTTAGAATTGACTTTAAAATCCTGCTTATGGTTTACAAAGCCTTAAATAATCTCGCTCCATCTTATAGTTCGGAATGTCTTACTGTACACCTTACACTCCAAATCGTAACTTTAGATCTTCAAATGAGTGTCTGCTTAGAATTCCAAAAGCTAAACTTAAAAGAAGTGATGAGGCGGCCTTCTGCTGTTAGGCACCTAAAATCTGGAATAGCCTGCAAATAGGAATTAGCCAGGCTGATATGGTGGAGCACTTTAAAAAACTGCTGAAAACACATTACTTTAACATGGCTTTCTCATAGCTTCATCTAAGTTTAATCCTGATGCTCTGTATATTCAATTAATTATCATTATTATTCATGGTATTTACTGTGGTGGGCTGGCACCCTGCCTGGGGTTTGTTCCCTGCATTGCGCACTGTGTTGGCTGGGATTGGCTCCAGCAGACCCCCGTGACCCTGTAGTTAGGATATAGCAGGTTGGATAATGGATGGATTCATGGTATTCATATTCAAAATCCATACTAATTCCTACTTTCTCTTCTGTTCTTTTTCCAGTTTTCTGGGATGGCGACCTGCGCCACCACCACCTGATCAAAGCACTGTGATGTTCCCACATTGATGGATTAAATAAAGGCCAGACGTCCACATGACCGTCATCATCAAGTTCTTCCATGAGAACCGTGAACACAATGAGGACTGACCATTTATGTTAGGTAGAATGCCTAGAAGGGGCTGGGTGGTCTCGTGGCCTGGAACCCCTGCAGATTTTACTTTTTCTCCAGCCGTCTGGAGTTTTTTTGTTTTTTCTGTCCTTGCTGGCCATCTGACCTTACTTTTATTTTATGTTAATTAGTGTTCCCTTATTTTAATTCTTATTTATTTTGTCTTTTTTCTCTTTCTTCATCATGTAAAGCACTTTGAGATACATTATTTGCATGAAAATGTGCTATAGAAATAAATGTTATTGTTGGATTTCCAGAGGTCCCTGACACCCCTCTTTTACAGATGTTATACTTATTTTTTAAATTTTGCCCTTTTGATTTCTTTGTTTTGTGTGTCCCTCTGTCTGCTTTACAGTTTACAATTTCAATTACAATTTGATTTTATTTGATGTTCTGTATTTGTTCAAGTCTTGCTCCGTGTCGTAATAAGACCCCAATGAGGTATCTGCCTTCAGGTGCCGTAATAAGGCCATTCGACAGCACCCAAGGGCTTTGGCGTGTCACTCCATTAATCACCGTGTCATAATTGAGCTTCATTTTAATATTCTTCTTTAGCATATTATTTAGTGTGGTCATTTACTTCTACCTTTTATATTCATTTTGTACTACCAAAATTATTTTTACTTCTTGATTTTGTTGTCCTCCAATGTCATGTTGCTTTTTACAAGTGCCACCATTTTGTGGTCTGTTTGTTTGTGGTTGCTACTACAATGCTAAGATAGGACAGCGGGGAGCACGCAATGCATGACGTCATTGTGAAGATAATTTAATCGTCAGGGATATTCGCTTCTTACTTGACAGACATTATGGATCTTATAACAAACCTCATCCTTTATTCGAGTGATATCTTTATGGCTCTTAACACTTTGCTTTGAATGTTTTGATGACTTTTTTTGTTTTGTATTTTGGTGCCGATGACTCGGTTGATTGACCTCCTGGCTCGTTCCTGTCGTCTCCTGGTCCCTTATTCTCTACCCATGTGGCCTGCCAATTAAATACACACAGAGTGGCTTTATCAGCTTGTGTCCTCTGTGTCTTTATTCTCTTTTTGAATTTTGAAACTTTTGTCTTATGGTTTAGAATCGTTTAGAGGTCTTTGAACTGTTAGTGCACGGGTGTCGAACTCCAGTCCTGGAGGGCCGCAGTGGCTGCAGGTTTTCATTCTAACCATCTTCTTAATTAGTGACCAGTTATTGCTGCTAATTAACTTCTGTTGCCTTAATTTTAATTCACTTGACTCAGACTCCTTTGATGTTTTGTTTTCCTTAATTAGCAGCCAAATAATAGTGACACATAAAACAAGCCACCTCCTGACCAGCTCACCTGTGCCCATCACACAATCTCTGAAAATAAAGAAAAGGTGAAGGTCTCTGTAAGGTTGATCTCTCAGGTCACCTAAACATTTTGACAGCGTTCTTAGAAAAAACAGAAAATGAACAGTTTTGGAAATGTCTGCTGGGGCAAAATGAGAGCAGCAAAAAGCCATGGAATTAAATAACGGGTTTAATTAACAACAAGAATTGGCTTCTCATTAAGAAAGTGATTGGAGTGAAATTGGTTGGAGTTTGATGCCCCAGTTTAGCTGGTCATCTGTTGGCTTGTTTCACGTCTCATTTCTGTTTGGCTGTCATTTAATGAAGAAAATAATCAACTCAGAGGACTGAATCTTTAAAAACAGGGCTATTAAAATGAAGGGAAAAGGAGTTACAGTAATCCCTCCTCCATCTCGGGGGTTGCGTTCCAGAGCCATCCGCGAAATAAGAAAATCCGCGAAGTAGAAACCATATGTTTATATGGTTATTTTTATATTGTCATGCTTGGGTCACAGATTTGCGCAGAAACACAGGAGGTTGTAGAGAGACAGGAACGTTATTCAAACACTGCAAACAAACATTTGTCTCTTTTTCAAAAGTTTAAACTGTGCTCCATGACAAGACAGAGATTACAGTTCTGTCTCACAATTAAAAGAATGCAAACATATCTTCCTCTTCAAAGGAGTGTGCGTCAGGAGCAGAGACTGTCATAAAGACAGAGGAAAGCAAACAAATCAATAGGGCTGTTTGGCTTTTAAGTATGCAAAGCACCGCAGGTACAAAGCTGTTGAAGGCGGCAGCTCACACCCCCTCCGTCAGGAGCAGAGAGAGAGAGAGAGAGAGAGAAAAGCAAAGTCAAAAATCAATAGGTGCCCTTCGAGCTTTTAAGTATGCGAAACACCGTGCAGCATGTCGCTTCACGAAGCAGCTGCACAGAAGGTAACAACGTGAAGATAATCTTTCAGCATTTTTAGACGAGCGTCTGTATCGTCTAGGTGTGCGAACAGCCCCCCTGCTCACACCCCCTACGTCAGGATCAGAGAAAGTCAGCGCAAGAGAGGGAGAGAGAAAGTAAGTTGGGTAGCTTCTCAGCCATCTGCCAATAGCGTCCCTTGTATGAAATCAACTGGGCAAACCAACTGAGGAAGCATGTACCAGAAATTAAAAGACCCATTGTCCGCAGAAATCCGCGAACCAGCAAAAAATCCGTGATATATATTTAAATATGCTTACATATAAAATCCGCGATAGAGTGAAGCCGCGAAAGGCGAAGCGCGATATAGCGAGGGATCACTGTAATTAGCAGTGAAAACTGGTCACTGATTATGAGAAGGGTTAGACTGAAAACCTGCAGCCACTGCGGCCCACCAGGCCCGGAGTTTGACACCCCTGCTTTAGTGTTTTAGTTTTTGACTTTTTGAGTTATTCGTTCCGTTGTTTGTTGTAGGATTTTAAATTTCAGACTGGCTCTGTTATTTTTGGATTTTGTGTTTTTGAATCACTGACCTTCATTTTTGAGGATTGATATTCTTACTCCTTTTTGTGTTTAGCTTTCTTATTTCTTCAAAGTTTCTGTTCCTTCTCTTTTCGGTTTGTATTTCCTTATTAGAATAAATTCTGTCTTGATTTTTGATTGACTTTTGTTAAAGAATTTATTTCATTACGTGCCTAGAGTGGGCAGGGTTTACCTGCATGGTTTCCCTCTCCTTTTTACATTTTCTATCAATAATCATAAGAGATGGAAATTAAATTCACATCAGCCTTTGTAGGCCTGCACTGATATGAAAATCAACTGAACTTTGTAGTAATTACCCCGCCCCCCCCCCCCCCACTCCCCAACACACACACAAACACAAACACACACACACACACACACACACGCACACACGCACACACACACACACACCTCCTCCACACCTTATGATAGTTTATTATTACCTTGTACACATAAAGTTCATGGCTTTCATCAGACAGCGTGGTGCCGTCCTCCCTCATCAGTGGGGTGAATGCAAAGCCAAACAGCTTCTTCTCTCCTTTATCTTTTGCTTAAAAGAAAAGCAGAAGTTTTAGTGACAATCAGGTTTGACAAAGTGGTACATTTTTGCTGTTATTCCATAGCAGACCCAGGAGGACATGCTTTGCAGGTACAGAACGCTAAACTGTGAACTTGTCTGACTGAAAAGATTGATTGTGTAACTGGCAGCATTTATAGGACACATTTACTGTTGGAATTATTATTGTAGAAGGCAAACAAAACTTTGTACTAATAATAGCTTTTTGCATCAGCAGTTATAAAGAGTTTTTGAAAATTACAGTAATATATAGACGCGTTTCCTCTGTATGTAGGAGGCGGCACTGGTGTCATGTTCCCAGTTCGTTCATCCGTTAAAATAAAAGTAGAAATGGCATTCTGGGTAATAAAAAACCTGAGTTTGTTAGCTCAACACATAATCACAGCCAAGCAAAAATCAACCACAGGTCTGATTTAATTGTCTTCTGTGCTGCCTCTTTTTCTAGTGAGAGTCTTTTGTATTATATTTCATATTCATCCTTTGGTTTAGTGAAGACAGATATTAGCATATATTTGACTAAAATGACATTTTGGAAAACAGAAAAGTTTTCTAATGAATGTTTTTTTTTTTTATTTTAAACAGAAGCTTCTATCAATTTGCTTAAAATAAATCTTTACTTTGTGCATTAAAAAGGCCATTGGGACTTGAAACTTATCCATCAAGCCAAAGGGAAGAATTCAATTCAGTTCAATTGAATTTATTCTTATTGGGCCTATTTCTGCCTCTGAGCCCAGCATACTACACAATAATTAAATTTTAGTTAAAAAAGATGGAGTATCAAAAGAAAAAAATAATGTTAGAACATAAACATAAAAGCATCATTGAATATACACAAAAATTATATATGTTACTGGCAACGTATGAAACGCGGGCATTGTATAGAATGCCTAGGCAATAAATAGAATTCCTGGCGTTTATGGGCAAAGTATGAAATATCCGAATTATTTTAATACTAGTCATTTAGCCCGTTACAATAATGGGCGCTAGAACAGTAGTGCATAAACATTAGTAGGAACAGTCTATATTAAATGGCAAGGGACTTTGACCTCATTCTTTTTGTTGGTCGTATTTTTCTTTCTTTCAGCCTTTCTTTTGTTGATGTTTACTTGCTGAGCTGACCGTTCTTCGTGGGCTGCCGCCATGTATTGTGTGTCTTTAATTTTCTGTGACAGTAATACTGTCTTGTATGTCAGTAATATACCTTTAATTTTCTCTGGCGGTAATACAGGCGTGCGCGTCAGTAATATGCCTTTAATCTCCTCTGACAGTAATACTGGCTTGTATGTGGCTGTAATATGCGTCACTTTATTGTGTACCTTTAATTTCCTCACGCAGTAATACTGGTTTGTATTTCCGTAAAACGCCTGTAACTTTCTCTGACAGTAATATCGCGCATCGCACAGTGCCCCGCGCATGCGCACTTCACCAGAAGACACACACACATGGGCACCTGGACGCACACAGGGATTTTATTAAAGATGATTAGGTTGGCACGATGGCGCAGTGGTCCTCCCTGCGTGGAGTTTGCATGTTCTCCCCGTGTCTGCGTGGGTTTCCTCCCACAGTCCAAAGACATGCAGGTTAGGTGCATTGGCGATTCTATATTGTCCCTAGTGTGTGCTTGGTGTGTGGGTGTGTGATCTGCCCAGGGTTTGTTTCCAGCCTTGCATCCTGTGTTGGCTGGGATTGGCTCCAGCAGACCCCCATGACCCTGTGTTCGGATTCAGCGGGATGGAAAATGGAAGGATGGATGGATGTCTGTTGTACAAAAAATTTGAAAACAGAGTCATGAAAAGGCCTTCATTAAAAATTACATAAATGAAAAAAAAAAATAAAATAAAATAAAATACAGAACTTTCTTACTGAAAAAAATAAGAGAAAAAAATGAACCTACTTGTTGCAACAAGGAAGGCTTGAATGGCATTTTGAATTGCACTTCATTGCTTTTTCGCATTAGCGGGAGTATTTTATACTTTGCCGGTTTGTCTTTTGGCATTGCACAGAATGCCTAGGAAATGTGTGAAAAATTAATCGTTTCATACTTTGACGTCCAATTTTTGGCATTCTATATTACTTAGGCGCCCTGCCTGGGGTTTGTTTCCTGCCTTGTGCCCTGTGTTAGCTGGGATTGGCTCCAGCAGACCCCCGTGACCCTGTAGTTAGGATATAGCGGGTTGGGTAATGGATGGATATATTACCTAGGCATTCTATACAATACCCACCTGTCATACATTGCCGGTAACATATATAATATAAAATGATATATACAATACAATACAATTTATGTTTGTATAGCCCAAAATCACACAAGAAGTGCCGAAATGGGCTTTAACAGGCCCTGCCTCTTGACAGCCCCCCAGCCTTGACTCTCTCTACGAAAACAAGGAAAAACTCCCAAAAAAATCTAGTAGGGAAAAATGGAAGAAACTTCGGGAAAGGCGGTTCAAAGAGAGACCCCTAGCCAGGTAGGTTGGGTGTGCAGTTGGTGTCAAAATAAGGGGGTCGATACAATACAGTACAATACACAGAACAGAACAGAGGTAATCCTCAATACAATATGATAGAACTATTAAAAGAACATAACAGAAATAATCCTCAATACAGTATAAAAATAAAAATATAATTCAACAGTAGATGATATCACATAATAGGATTTGGATTTGTATCATATATCTATTGTGGCAGGTGGCCGGGTGCGGCCCTCAATTAGCTGCCTATAAAAGGGTCCGCCTCCCGACAATCAAGGCTGGAGTCGGGTGAGGAGGTGGACGAGGTCAGAGGAGGCGGCAAGGAGAGGCCCTGAGTGTTTGTGAGGAGAAGAGAGACGGCTAGTGAAGGAGCCGGGACTTTGAGAGACGGTGGGGGTTTGTTGGTGTGGTGCACAGTGACTTTTGTATATAGTGTGAAATGTATAATAAACGTGTGGTGATGGACTGCAACGTGTCTGCCTGTCTGTGTCTGGGCTGTTGCCTTCTACAGTAGCGTAGTCAGCAGGATGCTGCACCTGGCATTCAAGAAATTGTCTGTGGAAGGCCCGGCACAGCAGGCGAGCTCACCCACGTGCCGCAGGGGCGGCGTGCACCGAACCCCGCAGGGGAATACAGTGTCGTGGAACATTAGGGGTGTCGGACTTTGTGTTTCAGGCGGCAAGGAGAGGCCCTGAGTGTTTGTGAGGAGAAGAGAGACGGCTAGTGAAGGAGCCGGGACTTTGAGAGACGGTGAGGGTTTGTTGGTGTGGTGCACAGTGACTTTTGTATATAGTGTGAAATGTATAATAAACGTGTGGTGATGGACTGCAACGTGTCTGCCTGTCTGTGTCCAGGCTGTTGCCTTCTATACTATATATATCTATATATATATATTGTCACAGCAAGATTGAGTGGAGCGCATGTTTATTGCCTCACCGATCTGACTCTCTAAGTAACAGCACAAGTACAGACACAAACCAAGTGTAATCAAGAGTCCCCGGTTCGATCCCCACTCACTCCTATATTTGCCGTTTTCAGTAGTAAGCTGCTCTTTTTGTTAATATTAAACAGTACACACATGCACTTGGTTTGTGTCTGTACTTGTGCTGTTACTTAGAGAGTGGTGATGTTAGAGCACGTGAGTTTATTCAGTGCAGCAGGAACAACGCACATGTTGATCTTTATTTTTCTTTCAGTACATGTGCCTTCCCTGTTTGTTTGTATATCTCTGCCTGTCTGTCTCTCTATTACGCAGTGCTCTGTCTGTCTGTGTGTTATGGATCTTGAAAAAAATAAGTTATAAGGACAGTTGTTCATGTTAATTGCAGTCTCAATTGTTAAAAAAATATTTTAAAAGAAGCATCCCACATGAAAATATAACGATCTCATTAACTGACAGTGCATACTAATTTATAAATTTTATGTCTGTTTGAGGTTAAAAAGAAAAAAAGAAGTAACACTTTATTCCCGGCGGGGAATTGAAATCATGTCTGTGAGGCACAGCAAAGCTACTGCGCTCTGAGAGGCAAATCTTAGCACGCTACGCCATGGACACTGTTGTATAGATCTTAAAGCTTTTGTGAAAGTGTTTATTTGATCTTTGGAACTCGGCTTTACACATTCTATAGTTTATGCCTACATTTTGTAACATTTATTACTAAAATATGAAAAAGTTTCTGTTTTAACAATGTATTTACACAGATTACTGTAGAAACGGTACACACATGAAATGCGTGTGTTCCAAATAACGATCTATTATTTCCACTCTAAAACTCCACTTCACTCCCACATAATCAATCAAGGCATGAGCTGGGAAAAGTTTGTGCACGTTCTAAGTCGGAGGGGGGATGGAATAGCCGGCTGCTGGCAGCTTGTCTTTTATCAGCACATTTAGAGGACAAAAGACGCTGGCGGAGAGGTGTGAACGGATTTAAGAAGCGATTTAAGGTGGGCCGGATCTACGAGTTTTTTCGTAGACTCTGGTAATTCTATTGTTATTAGGGTGAATTTGATAGCGTGGCACCTGTAAAACCATGTGCCTAAGGAGCTGTCTGAAGAATATCTGACCCTTTAGGCGTTGAGCCTTTAATGTTCATATGACAAAAACAAACAAATGCCTACTAGACTGAGATCATGTCCTCAAGTCACTGCACCCATGACAAAAACAAAAAGGAAAAATAAATCAGACTCACTAGAACAATGCCTGAATTCAAATCGCAGGTGTGATCCTCTGAAGCGGTCAATAGGGATGGGAAGCTTGATGATCTCACCCCAGCGTGGGCTGTTATTGTGGTAAAGGACGAAAGAACGATGTTCACTCACATGGGGTTCTCCTGATCCAAGGCTTATACAGTCCTGAAGACGACAGAAAGAGAGCAAAAGCCACAGGTTAGCAGAACAAAAGATAACACCTCATCCGCTCAACGTCCCATTCAATAAGTTAGACATAACAGGGGCTTTCAGACTTTTAAGGTTCACTGCTATGTTGACAATGGCTTAACAAATTCAGGCCCTTTTAAGACTTTTTAAAGATTTCCAAACTTTCACTGTTTATTTGTTTGCTTCTCAGTCCTCAATTGTTAAACTGAATATTTTGTAAAAAATCAGGAGATTTCATTTGGTAGAAAAAAAAGCTTAAAATATTAAAATCTTAGTTTGAGTGGAATTCATTTTAAAGCAAAACTGGAATGCTTTCTTTAACAAATACAAAGACAAAGATAGATAGATAGATAGATAGATAGATAGATAGATAGATAGATAGATAGATAGATAGATAGATAGATAGATAGATAGATAGATAGATAGATAGATAGATAGATAGATAGATAGATAGATAGATATGAAAGGCACTATATAATACATAGATAGATAGATAGATAGATAGATAGATAGATAGATAGATAGATAGATAGATAGATAGATAGATAGATAGATAGATATGAAAGGCACTATATAAGATAGATAGATAGATAGATAGATAGATAGATAGATAGATAGATAGATAGATAGATAGATAGATAGATAGATAGATAGATAGATAGATAGATAGATAGATAGATAGATAGATATGAAAGGCACTATATAATACATAGATAGATAGATAGATAGATAGATAGATAGATAGATAGATAGATAGATAGATAGATAGATAGATAGATAGATAGATAGATATGAAAGGCACTATATAAGATAGATAGATAGATAGATAGATAGATAGATAGATAGATAGATAGATAGATAGATAGATAGATAGATAGATAGATAGATAGATAGATAGATAGATAGATAGATAGATAGATAGATGGCAATGGCAGGTCTATTAAAGATGTCACATTTAGGACTTTGCTGCATATGCCTTGCATGCAATGAGTGCTTGAGGTCTGCGATTCATACACATCAGCATTGCTGAGGATCTTCTCTGGTGATGCTCTGCCATGCCTCTAATGTAGCCATCTTCAATTCCTGTTTATTTGGTTGGCCTTGTCACCTTACGCTTTCTCTTCAGCATGTGGAAGGCCTGCTCAATTGGATTTGAAATGGGTGACTGGCTTGGCAATTCAAGAATTTTCCATTTTTTAGCTCTGAAAAAGTCCTGTGTTGCTTTAGCAGTATGTCTGAGATCATTATGTTGTTGTAGAATGAAGCATGATACAAGATGTTTCACCGCAGAATTCATTGTGTGACTGCCGTCAGCAGTCCCATCATCTAAGAAGTCAAGTGTGCCAGTGCCTGTAGCAGCCATACTGTACATGCCCAAGCCATAACTCCCCAATTGCCACCATGTTTAACAGATGAGGTGGTCTGCTTTGGATCTTGGGCAGTTTCAATTCATTCATTCATGATGCCAATTGTCCCAAACATTATGGTGCCCTGAAATGGGGGGACCGTATAGAAAAAGAGTTATCATATCTGCATGCTGTGAACAAAATGTGTGCAGATCCCCTTACATGAAAGTCTACAATGTGCACTTTAATCACAATGTCTGAGTTGTTTGATTTGTAACTGTAAACAGTGGAGCAGAGGGATAATTCGAAGAAAAATGTGTCTTTGTTGAAAACATTATGGAGGGCACAGACTACTTTATTTCTCCCCAAGGGGAAATTAAAACTACAGACGCTCAAGAAAAAAAGAATATCTATAGTGTTGATACTAACACTTTAATATTATATGCAATGCTCAAATGCAAACACAGCCCATTAATCAATAAGTTACAATGGCAAAGCCGACGTTACCTCTGCTTGTAGTTTCCTCCTTGACTTCCTGCGCTGTTACTGCATTTGGAGCAATTACTCCAAGTTAAAGCAGAATGCACGCTTTCCATATTGAAGCCAATGCATAATACAAAATCTCAGAATGACACAATAGTGGTGTTACATGTGCCAATGACTTGCTTTGTTCAGTGCCTATGATATCCTTAATTAAAGGAAATGACTTGTGCAAATTCTACTTAAGTGCAATTCGTTGGTTCACCCCTACTGCTTTTCCAGAGCAGTCATTTCGATGGAAGCCTCTGTGGAAGCAAACTAATTTTTTTAAAACTGGATATTTTCCAAAATACACTTTAAGATTTCAACTGAATTATAAATTCCTGCCAGACCCTTAAGTGGAATCTGCAGGTCTGAAAATGGATGGACGAATTATACAAAGGGAAAAATTACAGACACCATCCACAGTAATTACCGAGAAATGTAACAGCTTTGTGTAATTATACTGATTCAGCATGGCTTTTATTTCCCTTAAATTATTTACACTTCTGCTGCATTACAATATGACAATCATTTACAATGTACTGAATTATGCACAATGTGTATTTTATCAATTACCAAAGCTGTTAAATTGTGTTGTATTTTATTTGCAAGTGTTAATTAAGCGTATCAACTTGCATTACACTGTAAAAACATTAGCTTAACTTTGCAAAATACATTTGCAGTCTGTGCTGTCACTGAATGGTATGAAACAACACTCACAGTTGCTCCTTAATGTACTTCAAGATCAGGGGGTGGAGCTTATCTTGACAACCGATCAGGGGGTGGAGCCTATCTTGACAACCGATCAGGGGGCAGAGCCTATCCTTGCAACAGATCAGAGGGCGGAGCCTCTCCTGACAACACAGTGTCACAAGACAGTCCACTGCAGGACCGTCACACTCACACTCCACACAGGTCCAGTTTAGAAGAACCGGATAACCCAACCTGAGCATCTTCGGGATCTGGGGGGGGGGGGATAACCAGCGCTCCCGGGCAACAAAGCCATGTGGACAACATGAACGAGAGAGTGCCATGCTGACAGTGACTGAGTGCAGGCTTCAGATTCAGAAGGCCACCATGCCACCTTCTAAATGAACTTTGCAAAAGTAAAAGTAACATTATAAATAGGGTGTATAAAATATGCAATTAGCTGGGATGTGGAACCATTTCATATAGACTGTGTGAGGAGACTGAAAATTCAATTGTATGTTCCACCCGCAGTCTTCAGACTGAGCCCATTAAAGCACTTTAGATTTCCATGAGTTACATTTCAGCTGATCTTTAAGTACATGTGAGAAACAATTAAACTGTTTTTAATTTACAGTATCTTATACTGTATATAAAGCAGACTGTAACAATCTTGCAGTCTTGTACTGTATGTATGTTATCATGCAGTTGACGCTTGGAACGTTCACTGAAGCGCCATCTGTTGGCTGATTTGAAGTTGACATGTAACTAGCTCTATCTTCTTCTATAATACGCTACCGTGGCTGTTCGTTTGTCTGTCCAGGATTTTAAATCACCTGTAGCTCGCAAACCGTTTCACCTATTGACTTGAAATTTGGTACATATATACTACGTGACGTCTGCTATCCGCTTTCATGATGATTTCATTACTCTTTTTATTTTAATTTATTGAATCAACTCTCGGCCGCACGCAGCAGGGCGGCCGTGTGGCACATGCGTACAGGCGCCGTTCTCATTCCCTACCACCTTCACTAATCATTCTTGAGGCAGATTGAAGACTTAAATGTCAGCTTAAGTGAAAGATTAAATTAAACGTACTAAGTAATTGCAACACAAAAACTAACTTAATCAGTTTTAACGCGGGCCGCTAGGGTGGAGAAAAGAAGAGCTGCTCAGGAAGCAGCAAGCGCATCAACCTCTGAGGAAACAAATGATAAACGTACAGAGAAAGAGGATGAAAAGTAGGAATGCTCAAGTCAAGTGTATTCACTGCACGTTATCGTGCAGTGCGCTGTTACTGGTATATACATATAAAATCCAACATCTGTCTGTATGTCTGTCCGCTTTTCACAAGAGAACTACTGAACGGATTTAGATCGGATTTTTCTCGATAATTTATTTGAACATTCCAGTTGATTTTCGACATCTCTCATTGTGTTAAGTATCATAGTTTGTTTGCAGTTCCAATTTATTTGTGCAAATCCAAGAGAGACGCAGCGGGCCGAGGGGAGGGGCCCTCCTCACTCACGCGCCCGCCTTGGGGCGTGTACCTTACCTCTGCTTAGCTAGCGAACAAGAGAACAACTACACGGGTTTTTTTCTATAATTAACTTGAACATTACGGTTGATTTTGCGACTTCTCTCATCGTGCTTAGAATCATAGTTCGCTTGCAGGAGCGGTATATTCTCAGTAATCCGAGACAGAGGCTGCGGGCTGAGGGAAGGGGGAAATGTGACGTCGGGAGTGGGGAGCCGGGTGGGTCCCTCCTCACTCACGTGTCAGCCTCCGTTTGAGTCGCTCTACCTCTCATGACGTGTTAGAGTGCACCTTCCCTCCACTTAGCTAGCAATATTTGTTTGTTAATAGATTTTTAAAGTTTGTCCTGTTTCACTACTACGTGGGCAGAGCTGCGGGGGACGGTTAGTATATTATAAACTGCAAAACTGGCAATTTACAGTTTTTTTTTAAAGCTGTTCTATCGTGCTGCAACTTTTCTGCAGTTATCCAATGGTTCATTTTCAAAACTGCGCAATTATATTTGGATCAAGACACGAGTTTCCTGAATGCGTTAAAATATACCTATAAATGAATTCTCATGTGCGTAAAAAGTTATCACATTGTCTTTGTGAAACACGAACAGGTGTCCCAGCTGGTGTGGACCCCACTCCCTTACCTGACCAGGAGGCCTTGATAATGGAGGGTCAGGGAGGACCTGATCAGGAAGGTCAGGGACACAGGAAATGAACCCACAAAGGAGGACACGTCCTCCTTTTTCCGGATGTCTAGGTGCCAACCCTAGGTGCCATGGCCTATCTTGACTTCATTAAATGATTGAGTGCAAATTGGCTTAGATTGTGCCAATTTAGTGTAACAAGTAAAGTTGGGCATGAGGGAGCCAAATGAAGAATATGCTGAAAACCCAGGTAGACATGGTGCAGATTCCACTGTTGCTGACATTGACCACTATGAATCAGCACAGCACCATATGCCTCCACTTAAAGAGTAGCATACATTTAAATTCTCTATAAAATACACAAGTAGATGAATATATTCAAACAATCCTTTATTTTTCATACTTTTCTTGTGACAGGGGAATGAAACCAATCCTGGCACCACATTGGCACATCCAGTTCGGGTATAAAAAAATCAATGGCTCCACAGAAGTATTTACCTTTAATATTTCTCCGTCAGCATACAGGACATAAATGGTGACCTCGATGTTCTTCTGCACACTCTTGCCTCCTCTCTCGAAGTCTCCGCGCTCCAAGGTCAGGTACAGGTCATTACGAATATCACCTGTCACACAAACACAGTAAGTAACACTTTTAAAAGATCCACTTTAGCTTACTTAACATCCAGTTTAACTCATCCGTGAATTTCTGGGAAGGCGATGTTATACTCACAGCTGATTAATGACAGCTGCTTCAAGAAGACAGTTGACGTACATTGCTGAAATGGTGTTTTATTCAACAAAAGTAACAGAAATGTCTATTCTGGTCTTTAATGGTGCTGCTTTGTTTTAGTGGTAAGTTAACTTTTCAAACAGACTTGTCGAATTGCAGATAATGCCACTGTTTTTCTAGACTGAGACAGACTGTCCACAGTTAACCCTTAACTACTCGTGCCATTTCTCATCTCGTAAGTACTCGTGCGCTGTACTTAATGCACCAGTGTTAAAATGGCTATTTATATGCATGCTGTGAGGTTGTAATATAAAATCTACTCTATATATATTGTGATATATGGCCGGCAGTATATCCCGGCCAATACCCCCCAAGCCGTCAGATGGAGCCATCCCTGCAACATGGAGGGGCCCCAAATTCCAGTAGGGCATCATGGAACTTGGAGTCTTTCATCTCAGCCCTACTGGATACCGTGGGGGCCGCCAGGGGACGTTGCAGGGAGGCTCAAGGACTTGTGTTTTCACTATAACCCGGAAGTACGTCCTAGTCATAGGGACAGAGGAAATGACGTACTTCCGGGCTGAAGAAAAGGAGTTTTTACCCGACCTGGAAGTGTTATAAAGTCACATGGACTGAGGGACAGAAACACTTCTGGGTCAAGGACTTTAAAAGGACTCTGGGAAATCCCAGCAGCGAGCCGAGTTGGGAGGAAGGGTGACTGAGCTGCTGGGAGTGGAGGATTGTTGTTATTGTTTGATTATCAATTGTTTATTGGAGTATTGTGGAGTGGAGGGTGCTTTGTGCACAGTATTATTATAATAAATTCAACAGTTGGACTTTTATCTAGTGTCAGTACGTGTTGTCCGAGGGTTCAAGGGGACGACAGCGCCCCCTATCTGTCACAATATATAAAATCCTAAGCCTAAAAAAGTGCAACGAGTTTGTGCAACGATTTTATGTCACGCTTTAAATCAGGCTTATTTTAAAATCTACATATATATGTTTGGTATCATTCTTTTCAGAATTTTTCAAACTTTAATGTGATGTTGTTAGATTTCCAGATTCTTATTCTGTTTTTAAATTATAAACTAAAAAAATATGAAGAACTCACGTCCCGTGTAATGAGACTTTGTGCCAAGAAATTTAACCACGCCCAGGGCCAGAAATAAAAGACAAAGAGTAGGACAGCTGCTGTACAGGCTTTTAAATGTTTGAAGTGCCGTGCGAGATGCAGATCATGTGGCACGGCAGCAGCAGCAAGTCAGCAGCTGATCGTGCCAAGAGGAGGTAAAATATAATATAATCATATTATCACCGTTTAAGAGGGGGTTTCAGACGAGCAACCACGTCGCCTTGGGGTGCGCAACTGGGGGTTGGGTGCCGAAGGTGCCGGGGGGGGCTTGCCCGCCTAGTATTGCAATAATTTTAAATTGTTCATGTTTTTAATGTAATTTAATACCATATTACTGAATAGCATGTGATCCACATCTCCAGTTCTCTCTCATTCGTCGCTAGTCACATTTTCATCCACTGCAGGATTTGCACATGGATCTCATTTCACTTCAGTTGTTGAATGTTTGATGCAGACCAAGTCATTGCAAGAAGAACATCTCATAATTGTCATACACACTTAAATACCCACACCATATGGAACTGGCGACTGTGCATCCACTCATAACACCAGCTGGGGCTGACTGGAAGGAAACCATCGTGACACTCTACTTGTAGTGAATCAAGCTGAGGACAGATGGGGGATGCTCCTGGTAGGTTCAAATGAAAGGACGTTGGACCAAAATAACTGAGATTTGTGTACAAAATACATCAGCATGAGTAATTAAAGGTTAAGTGGATCCATCAAACTGAACAGCAAGCCAGTGGTGCTTCTCAGTCTGAGCATTTCCAGGAGCAGGTTGCACTGAGGGTTTGTGTGCCAGGCAAGAAGAATCAACAGTTCTTGAATGCTGGTTCTTCCTTTAGAAACTTGCCTAAAATTACAGATTTTCAGACTTCTGCATGTAAATTACACTTGATTTTAAATACAACTGAAATTCACTGCCAGGCAGCATCGTTGCTATAGATTTCTGTTTAGAACATTAGGACAATCTGGAGAAGAACAGGCCATTCAGCCCCACAAAGCTTGTCAGTCTAATCCACTTAATTCTTCTAAAATAACATCAAGTCACATTTTGAAAGTTTATAAAGTCCTACTTTCTATCATACTACTCTGTAACTTATTCCAAGTGTCTGTGGTTCTCTGTGTAAAGTAAAATGTACAAATGTTTGCAAGTTTGCAACTGTTCCCTGTGTTCTTGATGAACTCATTTTAACGTCCTTGTGCTAAAATCATTCCAGTTCACTCCTGCTCCCCCTCAAGCAACACTCAACACCCCAGAATGTCAAAGCAAAATCAAGACCGTAGAAACCTTTGAGAAGTTTATTAAAAACAAAAAACTGAAATGTAACAATGACTCAAACTCTCAGAACCTCCGCTATGACACATGAAATCTGGCTCAGGTGCATCTCGTTCTATTGACTGTGGAAAGCATGTGCGAAGTAACCTGGTTATGGTTTTTCATGGCCAAATAATCAGATTATTCACAGAGAAGTCTACTTCTGTTAACCAGGCTTCTCTAATCAGAATAAGGGATTACATGACATTTTAGAGATCAGGGCTTTAATAATTGGGGCATTAAAGCACATGTAAATATGATAAATGTTTAATTATAATCGTGGCCACCAGGGGGCACACCCATTCCCCAAACCCGGCACAGACAAACACCAGTCACATTTCCAGCAATACATGAGGGTTTTATTTTCAAGGGGGAAATGTTTTTCCTTTGTCCCCCGCCAATGCACAGTATAAAGCACAGTATAAGGCACACAGCACTTTATCTTCTTTCTTTTTCTTCATCTTTTCTATCTCTTTTACCTCCACTACTCCCAACTCTGTTTGCTTTTATAGAGCACCTGACTGACAGACAGCAATGAACAGGCGCAGACTAAAAAATTGTTAATAGTAACCTGCTTATGGTTTTATGAGGGATGTTCAAAAAGTTTCCGCACTTTTATATTTTCATTGGAAATGGTGAAGGCAGGAGGAGTAGTAATTGGGCATTAAAAAGTTAGGGTTAGGGTTAGGGTTACAATATAATAATAAGGGGTACAATGCTGGGAAAATTGCATCACGAAAGAAGGTGACTATGTAGAATAGTGATGTAATGTGTTTGAAATTCTTAATAAACAGTTAAAAAAAAGTGTGGAAACATTTTTTGAACATCCCTCGTACACAGTCACATAATCGGATTATTCACAGAGAAGTCTGCTTCTCTTAACCAGGCTTCTCAGAGGCCAATAACCTGACTCATCTAATCAGAATAAGGATTTACATGACATTTTAGAGATCAGAGTTTTGTTAATAATTGGGTTATTAAAGTCCATGTAAACATGTAAATGTTTAATAATAATTGTGGTCATCCGGGGGTGGGCCAGTTCCCCAAGCCCGGCACAGACAGACACCAGTCACATTTCCATTTATTTTCAAGTGTGAAATGCTTTTCCTTCCTTCCCCTCTAATGCACACTATAAGGCACACAGCACTTTCTCTTCCTCTCTTCTGTTTCTTCCACCTCCACTCCTCACAACAATGAACACGTGCAGACTACAACATCCTTAACCTTAATCTGGCTATGGTTTTACATGGCTACATCATCGGATTATTCAATTCTGTTAAGCAGTCTTCTCAGAGGTGTGAGAAGTGCTCAAAAGTATCCCATGATCTCCTTCCGGCAGCACTAACCCTAACCCTAACCATAACCCCAACAGTGCTGAGCTTCCAAGCTCCAAACCTGTCCACCATACCAAGCCAGGGGTGCTGCCCTCTGCCGTTCTGGTGGAGGTACTATACTGCCCCCATGCAAGCTCTCTCCTCCCGGTCCTTCCATCATGAAGGAGTCCCAGCTGGGTTAAGAGTCCCAGTCGTCCATCACATAATAAAACATGCAAACTTCCAAGGGGGTGAATCCATTTTTATAAGCTCTGTATCTCAGAGTGTCAGATTCCTGTCTTGTTCTCACAGCTTACTGTCTTGTTTGCACAGAGTAATTGTCTCAGAAGATCAGTAAGACCATTTAGGGTTACATTTAAATGCGTCATTCCATAATCTTTCTGGGCATTTTTATGTACGAAGCTTCTTACTCACTCTAACAATTTATTCTAAAAGTGATATAAATGCATTTCTAATGAAAACGAACCAAAAAGAAAAAAAACTCTTTTTTGAACGATATGTTTAAGTCTCGTGTAGACATGAAAGGCCTGGCCGATTACTCAGTGCTCACAACAGAACAGCAGCCCTGTCAGAAATAACTAGATGGCTCTGGAGCACTTGAGCAGTAATGAATCCAGTTGGCATTACTGACATTTCCATGATGAACAATTTCCCTATGGCATAGAGGTCTAGTTCAAAAGCACAGAAAATTACAAGCAGTGTTTCCAATTCAACCACCAAAGTGGTACATCGTTTTACTAGGGGGAAAAAAAAAAAGAGATCACGCTCTCCCTGGAGATCTCCGAGGATATTGAACACGGCTAAAAAGCTGTCACCTTGAAGGGTGCAGACCCAGACTTGACCAATACTGAAAATAATGAATGGCACTGGAGGGGAAGATGGAATTTTCTGTTTTCTAGTACAAAGGTAATTGTGTGGCCCTGCAGAGAGGAACAATTTTTGTATAAAGTAGGCAGCATGTCTCTTAATGTTTATTCCTTAGATTTAGAATTAGTAAAACTCTTACTGGAATGATGGTGGTAATGAGTACTGTCACGCATCTGTGCCTGGCAATCTCCTTCCAGGCTCTGCTGAGGTACCATGATGGGACGAGAGGGGACGATCATGCTAAAGGTTTCTCCCATTCCACCCACAGCTCTGAGAAGTGGCCAAGTGAGGGTAACTGACCAGACCACAGCCCCCATAGCTGGCCTCAAATTTTTGGGCGGGGGGGGTTATAAAACCCAACAGTCCCCAGAGGAGGTTGTCTGCTTTTGGACCCGCTGTTTCCAAGCCTTCACATGGGGGAGTTTTTTCTAACTGAGTCCTTCAATATGCTGCTATTTTCTGTTGTTGGTGCTGTCAAGTATGGTTGTTAAAGTTTTTTTGTCCCAATAAAATGGGGACACCCAGTTGCTGCCCCAGCAATTTGAAGTGTCAGTCAGTCAGTCGATGGCTTGTGCTATTCTGTCCACTCTAGTTACAGTACCTAGAATTGTTTTTTCAACTTCGTGAATTGTAAGAAAGCAGGAATAACTTTGACTGCCATACAGTGCATGGCACCAGGACTTTTAGGAAGCCATGCTCAGTGGCATAGCTAGGGGTGGACGGAGGGGGCGGTCTGCCCAGGGCAGCATTATTGGCCAAAAGGCTAAGTACAATTCGTGTGTAATCAGCAGGGTTCGGAAAAATATCACTCATGAATGAAAAAAGTTAAATTCTCTGATTTTTATCCACAAATGCTTCAAAAATAATTTTCAAACTGTCCTTCTGTGATAGCAAATTTATGAGGCAATAACGAAATAAACATAAACATTACACCAATAATAATTTCTATGAAGATAAACAACTAATTTACAATTTAGAATTTTGTTCCATTATCAATCTGAATGCGTTCTTGCTCAGCACAGAAAACATCCCCACCTATCACTTTGTAAACTACACTGGTTCTGGTTTTTGCAGTGTAATTATATTAAACTAGTAATTAGAACGCGGCTTATCAGTGCGTCTGTACTATATTCTTGTCTGGTTGATGCTTATAAATAATTATATATGAAAAAATATTGCTGTTTCTCTATATATGAATACATCTATGCAAAATGTATCTTAATTTTTCTCTATACATCATTTTAATTTTCTATTTAAATAGGTTAACATATTCAAATATGTTGGAGGGTGGAAAATTGAAGCACTGCTCCACCCCGAGCGGCATGAACTTGAGCTACGCCACTGGCCTTGCCGACTCAAATATTGAGTCCAGGGAGCATCCAGGGTAGGATTTATAAACAGCTTCCAGCCATTATTCACTTGAACAGTAAGGAGGTGAGGTGGGGCAATGGCTCCGCTAATATACTGTACAGTCATATGAAAAAGTTTGGGAACCCCTCTCAGCCTGCATAATAATTGACTCTACTTTCAACAAAAAAGATAACAGTGGTACTTCTTTAATTTCTTAGGAACATCGGAGTACTGGGGTGTTTTCAGAACAAAGATTTTTAGTGAAGCAGAAATTTGGTTGTATGAAATTAAATCAAATGTGAAAAACTGGCTATGCACAAATGTGAGTCCCCTTGTAATTTTGCTGATTTGAATGCCTGTCACTGCTCAATGCTGATTACTTGTAACACCAAATTGGTTGGATGAGCTTGTTAAGCCTTGAACTTCATAGACAATCATGAGAAAAGGTATTTAAGGTGGTCAATTGCAAATTGTGCTTCCTTCCCTTTGACTCTCCTCTGAAGAGTGACAGCATGGGATCCTCAAAGCAACTCTCCAAAGATCTGAAAACACAGATTGTTCAGTCTCGTGGTTTAGGGGAAGGCTACACAAAGCCATCTCAGAGGTTTAAACTGTCAGTTTCAACTGTAAGGAATGGAATCAGGAAATGGAAGGCCACAGGCACAGTTGCTGTTAAACCCAGCAGGTCTGGCAGGCAAGAAAAATACAGCAGCGGCATATGAGCAGGATTGTGAGAATGGCTACAGACAACCCACAGATCACCTCGAAAGACCTGCAAGAACATTTTGCTGCAAATGGTGTATCCGTACATCGTTCAACATTTCAGTGCAATTTGCACAAAGAACATCTGTATGGCAGGGTGATGAGAAAGAAGCCCTTTCTGCACTCACGCCACAAACAGAGTCACTTGTTGTATGCCAATGCTCATTTAGACAAGCCAGATTCATTTTGGAACAAAGTGCTTTAGACTAATGAGACAAAAATTGAGTTATTTGGTCATAACAAAAAGCGCTTTGCATGGTGGAAGAAGAACACTGCATTCCAAGAAAAACACCTGCTACCTACTGTCAAATCTGATGGAGGTTCCATCATGCTGTGGGGCTGTGTGGCCAGTTCAGGGACTGGGTGCCTTGTTAAAGATGAGGATTGCATGAATTCAACCCAATATCAACAAATTCTTCAGGATAATGTTCAAGCATTGGTCACAAAGTTGAAGTTACACAGGGGTTGGCTATTCCAACAAGACAATGACACAAAACACAGTTGGAAATCTACAAAGGCATTCATGCAGAGGGAGAAGTACAATGTTCTGGAATGGCCATCACAGTCCCCTGACTTGAATATCATCGAAAATCTATGGGATGATTTGAAGCAGGCTGTCCATACTCGGCAGCCATCAAATTGAACTGAACTGGAGAGATTTTGTATGAAGAATGGTCAACAATACCTCCATCCAGAATCCAGACACTCATTAAAGATTATAGGAGGACAGCGTCTAGAGGCTGTTAGATTTGCAAAAGGAGGCTCAACTTAGTATTGATGTAATATCTCTGTTGGGTGCCCAGATTTATGCACCTGTCTAATTTTGTTATGATGCATATTGCATATTTTCTGTTAATCCAATAAACTTAATGTCACTGCTGAAATACTACTGTTTCCATAAGGCATGTCAGATATTAAAAGGAAGTTGCTACTTTGAAAGCTCAGCCAATGATAACGAAAAACCCAAAGAATTAAGAGGGGTTCCCAAACTTTTCATATGACTGTAGGTCTTGTCTTTGCCAGGGTCTCAGCCTTTCCTCAGCAAAGCCTGGAAGGTGTTTCCCAGGCACACATGCATGACAGTACTCATTGGCGCCATCATTCCCGTCAGAGTTTTAAATGTAATTGTGATAAGAGGTTCGTAGTGATATGTGACTTGACCAAATAATCAAACAGTAGTTTTGCTAGTGAGATAGAGCTGGGTGTCATCAGCATAACAGTGGAAGCTAATGTTATATTTACGAAAGATGTTTCCAAGGGGAAGGACATAAATAATGAAAAGGAGGGGCACCAGGATAGAGCCCACCTGAAGTAACAGCAGAGGGTTGGGATGTGAAAGTTTTAAACTGAGTGTGGCCTGAGAGGTAGGATCTGAACCAATCTAGTGGAGTGTGGGTAATGCCAATCGAAGATAATCTATTGAGAAGAGTACGGTGACAAATAGTGTCAAAGGCTGCATGCACTCAGATCAAGAAGGACAAGAATAGGAATTAAACCAGAGTCAGCTGCCATAAGAAGGTCATTAGTAATTTTGATAAGTGCTGTTTCTGTACTATGGTATAGAGTGCCAATTTAAAGGACATAAGGGCGGGGTGTTATGACCACAATATAAAAAATTATATTTAAATAACAACAAATAATGAAATAAGGAAGAAATAAACATTAGCAAGGAAAGAAACCTGACAGTGTTGCATCAAAGCAGAAACCCAAGCCCACTGAAAAAAACCTCACAAAGACCCTGGAGAGAATAAATGTTGATCCCATGTTCCTGTCGGTGTCTGTGTTTAATTGCCGTATTATACTTAAAAGCTGCAAGTAGATACTGAATGTTTAGTCACAGTGTTTGTTATTAAGAGCCCATCGGCCACAAATTCTCCAAAGTTCTAAATGCCTCAAGGTTGAAACCAATTAAACTCGAGCTTTCTGAAGACAAATCTGTCTTTATCAGTGCTCTAAAGTGAAGTGATCTTATTGGAGACCAATAGCAGTCTTGGCAGCCTTTTCAGTCTGGAGTACAAATAAGGGACGCACAACAAGGAGGCAGAAATAGAGCGCAATTACTCAAAGCAGCTTAGTGTCAGGACAAACAAGATTGTTTCATTACAATTCTGAGGTTAAAACCAAGAATAGAAAGAAACAGACTGGGAAAAACAGCCATTACACTCTGAACCAGACAACTGGCATACAGAATTGGTGACGCTGGAGTGATTTATTAGGCAGGAGAGTGCTATATTTGGGGGCTCGTTAATATCAGTTAAAATTATCATGGCTGGTGATATATGTGTTTATGCGTCAAGTCATACAGGCGTCAGACACCATGCAACTGAACCTACAGGGAGACAAAACAGTCGTGGCCAAAAGTTGTGAGAATGACCCAAGTATTGGTTTTACAAAGTTTGCTGCTTCAGTGTTTTTAGATCTTTTTGTCAGATGTTTCTATGGTATACTGAAGTAGAATTACAAGCATTTCATAAGTTTCAAAGGCTTTTATTGACAATTACATTACGTTTATGCACAGAGTCCATATTTGCAGTGTTGGGCCTTCTTTCTTTTTCAAGACCTCTGCAATTCACCCTGGCAGGCTGTCTGCCAATCAACGTCTGGGCCAAATCCTGACTGATGGCAGCCTAATCTTGCATAATCAATGCTTGGAGTTTGTCAGAATTTCCGGGTTTTTGTTTGTCCACCTGCCTCTTGAGGACTGACCACAAGTTCTCAATAGGATTAAGGTCTGGGGATTTTTCTGGCCATGGACCCAAAATTTCGATGTTTTGCTCCCCGAGTCACTTCTCACTTTTACCTTATGGCCCGGTGCTCCATCCTGCTGGCAAAAGCATTGTGGGTGACCAAACTGTTCTTGGATGGTTGGGAGAAGTTGCTCTCAGAGGATGTTTTGGTGCCATTCTTTATTCATGGCTGTGTTCTTAGGACAAATTGTGAGTGAGCCCATTGCCTTGGCTGAGAAGCAACCCCACATGACATGAATGGTCTCAGGATGCTTTACTGTTGGCATGACACAGGACTGATGGTAGCGCCGCTCACCTTTTCTTTTTTCTGGATGCCCAAAACAATCAGAAAGGGGATTCATCAGAGAAAATTAACTTTACCCCAGCAGTCCAATCCCTGGACCTTTTGTAGAATATCAGTCTGATGTTTTTCTTTCTGCCCTACTTGACACCCACCAGGCCATACTCCAAAAGTCTTCATTTCACTCACACCTGCCTGCTGCCATTCCTGAGCAAGCTCTGCACTGGTGGTGCCTGAAACTGAATCAACGTTAGGAGACGGTGCTGGTTCTTGCTGGATTTCTTGGGCACCCTGAAGCCTTCTTCACAACGGCAGTGGAATTGGATTTTTTTGGGATGAAGTTCATTTTCAGGACAAAGAGGGACTTTGCAATTAATTGCAATTTTTCTGATCCCTCTTCATAACATTCTAGAGTAGATGCAATTTGCCATCATAAAAACCGAGGCAGCAAACTCTGTGAAAATTAATATTTGTGTCATTCTCAAAACTTTTGGCCACAACTGTAGTGTACACAGAAAATGGACCAGAATGAAAATGTGGAAAGCACCTGCTTTCTCTAAAAATTGGGTGTTACGATGCCGGTAGATAGGCCAGGAGGTTGCTGCTCACCCACTGACGGGCTCTCTCAAGCGTGACCATGTCTTACCAATACTGACCTCACTGCATTGGCTTTTGGTCCGCTGCAGAATTGATTTTAAAATCCACTCTTACATTTCAGAAAACTCCTTCACATTTACGCACCAACAAGAGCATTGCATTCTACTAGCCAGGTGCTCTTAGTGGTCAAAAACACTTTTGTCATAGCTGGATTTTAATTCCACTTCTGATAGATTATATTTGCATAGAAAGAACGTATAGCTGGTGGATCTGTTATCGTTATTAGCCTCTATTTTGCTCTGCTTTCTTTTCTGGTTTTCTCTGCGTTCTTTTCCGCTATCACCCCCTGATCAAAATCTTGTGCAGCCTCCTTTGATGCTGGAATGAAAGCAGATACCCCACCTGTCCATGGCACTCACTGCATTGAATCTTCTAGGATGAACCATAAATAACAACAAGGAATGACTCAAGTATATTCATGTTAGGTAGAATACCCAGTGGAGGGTTGGTAGTCTCTTGGACTTGGAACCCCTGCAGATTTTTGTTTTCCTCATCCAGCATTTCACTCTTGTACTTTATTGCAATATTTTCTGTCCTCTTGGCCCATCTGACCACATCATCGGGTTCATCAATCTGTAAATAAGGTGTCACACACGTGCGTATGGGAGGCAGCTAAAAGGCTCAAATGATGGAAATCCTATGTCAGACCAGGGGGTGGCAGTGTGCACTAACTCTTTCTCTTTCAGACCACCCGAGAGAAATTCCGCCTGGGCCTGTTGACATCACTTCCAGTTCTGGACCAGTCGTCGTCACTTCTGGTTTCAGTGATGCCACTTCCGGTACTGGGCCTGAAGACATCACTTCTGGTTCCATCACCCATGACATCACTTCTTGTTATAGCCCAATGCCAGCATTTCCTCCACCCGACTTTAAAAACTCCATTTTGTAAGCCATGACTCATTTCTCTTTTGGACTCAACTCTGTAAAGACTGAATGATGGTTTTGCTCTCTTTTTGTGGCCAAATCTTCAAGTATACAGGGTGGCTACCCCAAAACCTTTCCTGTGCTCTTCTCTTTTATTTACAAAGGACTCACTGGATCTATTTCTAGTCTATTTGTGCTATGTAAATGCGGATTGATTTATTCTTACTTACCATTTTTGGTATGTCATTTATTCAACCTTATTCTTATCTATTTCTAATGTGTTTTACGTTTTTCGCATTTTCTTCTTTGACATCATGTAAAACACTTTGAGCAACGTTTTTTGTATGAAAATGTGCCATAGAAAGAAATGTTGTTGGTACAGTTTAGCTACAGAATTTTTTTAACACATGTGAAGTCTGGCAGAAAGGGAAAATTTTAATTTGACGTTATGGAAAGACTGGGTAATCATGCTGGAAAGGTTCCTGGTTACTTAATTTGCCTTCAGCGTCCCACAAATGCCCCCAGCTGAGTTAAAGAAGAGGAGAAAGAAGACTAATGGCATGTTTAAAGTGTATTGGCTCCGTGGCCTAGCTTGAGATTTTTCAGGCGCTTCTTATAAACTGAAGGAGAAGCAGGTAATTAATGTACTTATTGAAATGAAAAAATGAGGATGAATAGTGAAAGAAAGAAAGAAAGAAAGAAAGAAAGAAAGAAAGAAAGAAAGAAAGAAAGAAAGAAAGAAAGAAAGAAAGAAAGAAAACTTACACCCGGCTATCTTCATCTCTGCAGCAGGGAGACATAGAAGGAGGAAGAGGATGAAACAACAAATGGGTAGAAGAGTTGTGGGGGGAAAAAAAAGAACAGAAAGGTCAATCGCTAAATGAAAATGAACCAACAGAACTTCATTTACATACATCCACGATTTGTGTGAATTTTCCACTTATTTTAGGGAGATAATAAGAATGACAAAAATTTGTGGGTAAAACCCCCTTTTGAACCAATAAGGCCCGTGTCCTGTTAGTGTGCTAAGCACTGTTTGATTTTGTGGTGTAAATTTTGTGACACAGCATGTTAAAACAAGCTCTATTAAAAGAAATGGTGGATCAGCCCAGTGGTAGCCAGACAAGGAGATCAATCGTAAAATCCAGCTGCCACGTTTCGTCATGACTACAAATGGAAGTTTCACACAGACAAAGAAAAAAGAGCCGAAAGTTAATTCCATAGTGAAAAATAATAAAAAAAACCAGATTGTTAGAAAGATGACCTTTTGGCCCTTAAGCTTTCATTAGCCATGTCTTTTTATTTTTCACCAAAGTGTTAACTTTTACCTCTCATTTCTCCTTTTTGTGGATGCCAACTCACAGACTTCGCCCATCATTCTGCTGTACAAATTTGTAGTTCTTATTCTTTGAGCATCTTGATGTGGTCACGCTAAACACAGTTAAGAGGGTTTATGGTATAGTAGAGTTAGGCTGGGTTTGGGTGGAAATTTTGAAAAGCATGCCCAACTCATGCCATGCTTTAGGGTAGCCAGAGTATGCTGCTTCTTTGGAATGGAAGACATTTTCGTAATAAAAGACGCTGAGGAAAAACTTTACTTTTTCAGGCAATCTTCAACATATAAATAAAATGGGTGCGTCTTTATACTTCCGTTAAAACCTCACAAGAAAACTCAGTGTATGTTTTTTTTTTTAAAGAGGTCATTTTTCAACTCGGGTAAAATAGGAATTGGAAATTTTGTGTTACTGTGCCTGGAAATGTATGAAAATTTAAAAAACGTGAGGAGTTTTTGTGGTCTTTGCCTGAATGAGTCCCTTCAACAAAATTCCAAAGTGACATGTTGACGGGTGAGTCTGCTTCCAGTCACTTAGCCAACAGGGGATTGTTTTTACTTCACCTCATTCCTTTCACTTCCAATAGTTGATTTTTGCAGTGTAAGAAGAAGAAAAGTATGGGTGAGGAGAGCATAAGAACATAAAACAATTGACAAACGAGAGGAAACTATTCAGTCCATCAGGATCGTTTGTTTAGCTAGTAGCTAAGCTGTCTTAATATCTCCTCCTGATTCCTTTTAAAAGTCATCAAGGTTTCTGCTTCAACTCCTTGTCTCCACAGTTTGTTTTAGAGTCCCACAACTCTTTGCATAAAGAAGTGCTTCCTGAGTTCCGTCTTTATTGCACTTCCCCTTCATTTCCACTGATGTCTTTGAGCACGCGATTCACCCTTAAGCTGAAAGCTTGTTGCTGGATCTCCTTTATTAATGCGTTTGAGGATTTTAATTACCTGGATGAGTTCCCCACACAGTCTCCTCTGCTCGAGAAATTGGCCTCAACTTTGTTAAAGAACTTTGATCCTCAAAAACATTTTTTTCAGGGAGGACGTTAAGAAATTATGAAATGTTGTGGGCAAGACTTGGAGTAGCAGGGATATTAGACTGAAAACACAGTTTTGTAAACTCTGTCTTTATTTAATGAAAACATATTGTTTTTGTTTTTTGATTTCTTTCATCAATATCTGCCCAAAAAATGTGGTGCAGATTGCTGTTATTATAATAAAATTTCCATCAGTTTTTATCTTCTAAAGCACCATTCACAGCGTGCATCATCAAACACACTTTACCAAGTGAAGAACACAACGACAGGTGATCAGTCTTACAAATTCCCAGCTTTATAATAGTTTAAGTCAAACTGAGGAGGTGTGCCAGTTGAGCAAGATTAGGCTGTGAGCTAGCAATGAATCAAAAACAACTACCGTATATACTCGAAACTCGATCATAAAATCAGATCCCGACTTATACGCCCGTTCAAAAATGCGACACTTAATTTTTTTTTTTTTGCATCTTCTTGCCTTCTCCAATCTTGCACCAGTTTCTCAAACGCATCAAATTTTGTTGCAGCAGCGCAGTTACCAATTTCTTTCGCCACTTCAACGGTTTTAATTTAAAAACAGCTTCATATTTTCTTCTGATCAAACACTCCATCGTAAAGGTGTATGAGGGTGTGAGATACAAAAAACACTAAACAATGCAAACGTCACTTCAGAATAGTTCGGGTATTACCGTGTGGTCACGTAGGCACAATACTACTATCTCAGGTGGGTGTTAGCATGTCATAATCTCTTGGACCAATAACGTGAGTTTTCCGCATTCGACTTATGCCACCAACATTATAAAATACCGGAAATTATACGGTGGAATGAAGCCCAACTTATACGTGGGAGAACGTAAATGCGAGTATATATGGTACAACAAAAATAACATTCAGGTTGGCTGCTCTATCAGGATCCTCAAAAGAGGGTAATTAGAACGTGTGGGTCTTTAGAAAAGCCTTAGACAACAAAGTAAAAAGAGGTGGGCAGTAGACTTTGAGTCAAGGATAACACACTAAGGAGGGTTTGATTCAATCTGGTTTGGATTCTAGAGCTGTTCATGGCCAGAGTAGTGTGTGTAGTGTTCAATTTTAAATTGTACGAGGGAACATGCGGACCTTCAGCTCTCAAATAAAGGTGGGTCATACAGAGCAGGGGCGGGCAAAGTCGGTCCTGGAGGGCCGCAGTGGCTGCAAGTGTTTGTTCCAACTCAGTTGCTTAATAAGAAGCACTTATTGCTCAAGTGACATTTTTATGCTTCATTTCAGTTGTCTCACTTGTTAAGATTTTAGATAGATCTTTATTGTCATTGTCACTTTTACAAAGGAACAACGAAATTGAAGAAAGGAACAACGAAATTGAACCCCTATTGCTTATTTTAGCCTTAAACAGTTGTATTCTTGGTTTTTAATTGCTCCTTATTAGTAATAAAATGCAAATGACAAAAGCAGTTCTCTATTTAGCTTGTTTACGGTAACATCCAAGTGTATTTATCAAGCATTATTTGGTTTCATTAAATACTTAGAAGGAAAGTGAAGAGAAAAAAGTGAAGGACTGAGAATTACTCATCCGTTTTTGGCTTCAAGTCATATGGATGATATTCTTATAAAGGAAAAAAAAATTAGGATATGAGAATGAGCTGAAGTGGCAAACAAGCCTTGAAATTAAATTATTAGCAAGGATCGTTTTCTAATTAAGCAACTGGGTTGGAACAAAATCCTGCAGCCGCTACGGCCCACTAGGACTGACTTTGCCCAACCTTGATATAGAGCAAGGTGAACATTTCCATTTTACTGCAGATTATGTTGTTTTCACTATGATTATATACCACCGTACATTTAGTACATCACTGATATAACTTTCGAAAGTAGTGCTCCTCAACCAAACATTGATGATTATAGAAACAGCACTAGTAGGATTGACTACTACAATTCTGTGTTCACTGGATGTTCAAACTGTTCTTTATACAGCTTCCAGTTAATCCAAAATGCTGCTGCAAGAATTATTACAAGAAGAAGAAAATACGAACACATAACTACAGTTCTAAAATTCTTACATTGGCTCCTGGTTAAGTTTAGGGAAGATTTCAAAATCCTCCTTTTAACATATAAAGCCTTAAATGGCCAAGGTCCGGCTTACTTATCTGAACTTACCATGGCTTTCAAACCATGTAAGAACACACATTAAGATCTCAAGATGCCGGTCTACTTATGATTTCAAGGATTAATAAAATAACAGTGGGAGGCCAAGCTTTTAGTTACAGGGCCCCTAAACTGTGGAATGGTCTGCCTGCTACTATAAGAGATGCCCCTTCGGTCTCAGCTTTCATATCCCGGCTGAAGACTCACTACTTCAGTTTAGCACACCCTGACTAGAGCTGCTGATTAACTGTACAGATTGCATCTCTGTTGTTAGTCATTAGTACTTAAACATAAGTAACATGATAGTTCTAATTTGTTACTAACCCTCACCTATTCTGTTTCTCTTCTCTGTACTCACATGTGGCACTTGGTGTCACTGCCCAGCTGCCAAGTTGTTTTACCTGCCTAAGCTAAAGTCATCTCTGATGGAGGATCGCAGGAATTGTTGCGTAGAGGGGTCCTTTCATCGGATTGGCTGGCCCAGCACTGACTCAGCTGTGGACTGGCCAATAGGAAGAGGCAGCTTGATGGTTGAGGTCTCCATGACTCTGAACAAATCCAAATCGTATTATGTGAAATTCTGCTCTGTACTTGTAATGTTTCTATTGCACTGTTATATTGTATTGAGGATTACTTGTGTTCTATTCTGTGTGTTGTATTGTATTTACCTCCTTCTTTTTGATACCCACTGCACGCCCAGCCTACCTGGAATGGGGTCTCTCTTTGAACTGTCTTTCCAAAGGTTTCTTCCATTTTTTTTCCCTACAAGGATTTTTTTGGAGAGTTTTTTCTTGTCTTCTTAGAAAGTCAAGGCCGAGGGGCTGTGAAAAGGCAGAGCCTGTTAAAGCCCATTGCGGCACTTCTTATGTGATTTTGGACTATACAAAATAAATTGTATTGTATTGAATGTAAGAATATTAAAGTAAAGCTTGCGTATGTGCGGAAGTTGTGAGTATCTGACAATCTCCTCATTTGTCAGCAAACATTTCTCTGTTATTGTCGTTGTTGCATTCTGTATTGTAGAGCATGTCTGACATGTCAGTAAACCATACTATAAACCAGCTGCTCAAGGGCTCTTTATTCAGGCTTATCTCTCGTCATTCTTTGTCACTGAAGCACCTGCCTAATTTGGCTTGACGCTCAGGAGATGTCATTGCCAGAGTTCTTTTTGGTACCATGAATGCATGTAGCACTGCATTTTGCTTTCTTATCGATCGCTTTGGTATAATGACAGGAGGAGAGATCAGTCTGCAAGGCATTTATCTGAGTTTGTTACAAATGCATTCTGTATCCCATTGTTCTGGTGTGGAAAATATTCCGTTTTTCGACTGCAATCTGTTTATGTGAAATTTTAATTATTTTGCTCAGATAAACCAGGATAAACTGAATTTACAGGACTTTAATTACATACATTGCAAGCATCCTTTTGTATTGTACTAGTAATTTATGTGTTTGATCTAGTGAGTTTCTTTTTCAATTACTTTACTGATCTGGGAATAGAAAATAATCACAGATGCCGTAGAACCCGTTTTAATTAATTTATAACCTGTGAATGTATGGATGCCGTAGGACTAGGAATTACCAAAATTAGTTTACATCTTGGGAAAGAAAAGAGTGCAGAGGTACTTAAAAGATCAAACATTTTAATTAGAGTTATTTGCCATCAGGACAAGATAAGCCAATCAAATGTGAGCAATGTCACATGTCCCAAATCGTCATTTCATTTTAACATAAATATGGCTTGTCTTGTGGAACAAACAGAAGAAAGAAATGGAAGAAAAAAAAGAGGCCTGATAAGTCTTGTACCAGGAGCCCAGTGGGGATGCTGGAGCAAACTGGTAACATTGGCACTCCAAGGAGAGGTGACATGAGACATAGGCCACAAACATGGATGAGATTCTGTAAGAGGAGACCATAGTATGGCTCAAATGAGACAATGTTTGGGGATGACTTGGCCGCAGAGGTGAAGAGAACAGTAACAAAAGACATAAAAGACGTAGAGAAAGAGTAAGTGTGCCTTGCGCCCATTTAGAGCAGGACTTGAAACAGACACAATTTGTGCAAGTGTAAGGCTGATCACTTATCCTTCAGCAGCATATTATAAACCATTATCTAAGTGGCTGTGGAGCTTTATAATTCAATTGAGTTACCGCATAAGCAAGCCGTGTGAAAGTGGCTACACAGCGCATCATAACACAGCAATACGGGCCCAGCAACTGCATAAGGTATTGTTTAAATTACACAGGTAATGACATACCCCATCATACGAGTGGCTTTGAAGGATGTTTTTGTTTAGTTTTATTCTTTTTATAACCAAATAAGGTTCTGCTCATTCTTTAGATATTCTGTCTATTTAGATATTTATTTATTTTCTTAGTTATCTACTGTGGCACGCAGCTGGGGTTGGCACCCAGCCGGGATGCCCAGGAGGACAGAAGGAGGGCTCATGCCTCCTCCGGACCATGAGGGGGCGACCACCCTGGTTCCTTTGGGGGCCACGGGTACAGAGCTGGGAAGCTCAACCTTGTAGGGGCCCATGGTCACCGCCAGGGGGCGCCACCAGTGCCTGGAGAACCCTGGACCTCAGCACTTCCACCACACCCGAAAGTGCTGGGGGGAAGAAGGCTGAGGACACCCGGAGGGCTTCCGTGAGCACAGCCGGCACTTCCGCCACACAGGGGAGTGTCCGCGGAGGAGTGTCGGGAAGCACCTGGAGCCCATCCGGGCTTGTATAAAAGGGGCTGCTTCCCTGCAAAGGGGGACTAGAGTCGGGCGAGGAGTGGACGAAGTCTGATTGGAGAACAGTGGAGGAAGCCTGAAGGAACCACTGAGAAGAGAGGCCTGGACTTTGGGGGATTGGTGCTGGAGGCACTGGGTTTGTGCAAATCTAAGGATTGTAAATAGTGTAAATAAACGTGTGTTGGGTGAAAATATGATGTCCGTCTGTCTGTGTCCGGGCTGCTTCTCACACTACCTATTTAAGCATTTATTTATTTAAAGAGCTTATGTACAAAGCCAAATTTCCCCCTTGGGGACAAATAATAATCTATCTATCTATCTATCTATCTATCTATCTATCTATCTATCTATCTATCTATCTATCTATCTATCTATCTATCTATCTATCTATCTATCTATCTAATGATGCCTTTCATATCTATCTATCTATCTGAGTGGTGGCTCTGAGGCTAGAGATCTGCACTGGCAATCGGAAGGTTGCCGGTTCGAATCCCGTAAATGTTTTTCCTTTGTCCCCCGCCAATGCACAGTATAAAGAACAGTATAAGGCACACAGCACTTTATCTTCTTTCTTTTTCTTCATCTTTTCTATCTCTTTTACCTCAACTCCTCCCAACTCTGTCTGCTTTTATAGAGCACCTGACTGACAGAGAGCAATGAACAGGCGCAGACTAAAAAATTGTTAATAGTAACCTGCTTATGGTTTTATGAGGGATGTTCAAAAAGTTTCCGCACTTTTATATTTTCATTGGAAATGGTGAAGGCAGGAGTAGTAATTGGGCATTGAAAAGTTAGGGTTAGGGTTAGGGTTACAATATAATAATAAGGGGTACAAGGCGGAGTGGTGGCTCTGAGGCTAGGGATCTGCACTGGCAATCGGAAGGTTGCCGGTTCGAATCCCGTAAATGTCAAAAGGGACTCTGCTCTGTTGGGCCCTTCAGCAAGGCCCTTAACCTGCAATTGCTGAGCGCTTTGAGTAGTGAGAAAAGCGCTATATAAATGCAAATAATTATTATTAATTATTAATAATTATTATCTATCTAATGATGCCTTTCATATCTATCTATCTACAGTGAGGAACATAAGTATTTGAACACCCTGCGATTTTGCAAGTTCTCCCAGTTAGAAAACATGGAGGGGTCTGAAATTCACATTGTAGGTGCATTCCCACTGTGAGGGACAGAATGTATAAAAACAATTCAGGAAATCACATTGTATGATTTGTACAGAATTTATTTGTATTGCACTGCTGCACATAAGTATTTGAACACCTGAGAAAATCAGTGTTAATATTTGGTATAGAAGCCTTTGTTTGCAATTACAGAGGTCAAATGTTTCCCGTAGTTCTTGACCAGGTTTGCACACACTGTAACAGGGATTTTGGCCCACTCCTCCACACAGATCTCTTCTAGATCTGTCAGGTTCCGGGGCTGGCGCTGAGCAACAACGGAGTTTCAGCTCCCTCCAAAGATTTTCGATTGGATTTAGGTCTGGAGACTGGCTAGGCCACTCCAGAACCTTGATATGCTTCTTACGGAGCCACTCCTTGGTTATCCTGGCTTTGTGCTTCGGGTCATTGTCATGTTGGAAGACCCAGCCATGACCCATCTTCAGTGCTCTGACTGAGGGAAGGAGGTTGTTGCTCAAAATCTCACAATACATGGCTCCATTCACCCTCTCCTTAATATAGTGCAGTCGTCCTGTCCCCTTCGCAGAAAAGCACCCCCAAAGCATGATGTTTCCACCTCCATGCTTCACAGTAGGGATGGTGTTCTTGGGATGCAACTCCTCCTTCTTTTTCCTCGGCGAATGAAGTTTAGACCAAAAAGTTCTATTTTGGTCTCATCTGACCACATGACTTTCTCCCATGCCTCCTCTGGATCATCCAGATGGTCATTGGCAAGCTTCAGACGGGCCTGGACATGTGATGACTTGAGCAGGGGAACCTTCCGTGCAATGCGTGATTTGAAACCATGACAGCATAGTGTTCTACCGACAGTGACCTTTGAAACTGTGGTCCCAGCTCTCTTCATGTCATTGACCAGCTCCTCCCGTGTAGTTCTGGGCCAATTCCTCACCTTTCTTATCATCTGTGATACCCCACAAGGTGAGATCTTACATGAAGCCCCAGTCCGAGGGAGACTGACAGTCGTCTTTAGCCTCTTTCATTTTCTGACAATTGCTCCAACAGTTGATCTATTTTCACCAAGCTGCTTGGCAGTTGCCCCGTAGCCCTTTCCAGCCTTGTGGAGGTCCACAATTTTGTCTCTGGTGTCTTTTGACAGCTCTGTGGTCTTGCCCATGGTAGTAGTTGGAGTCTGACTGACTGTGGGGTGGACAGGTGTCTTTAAAGAGCTCAGACAGGTGCTACTAATTAAGATTACTAAGTGGAGTAGAGGTGGACTTCTTAAAGGCAGAGTAACAGGTCTCTGAGAGCCAGAATTCTTGCTGATTGCCAGGTGTTCAAATACTTATGTGCAGCAGTGCAATACAAATAAATTCTGTACAAATCATACAATGAGATTTCCTGAATTTTTTTTTTTTACATTCTGTTTCTCAAAACGGGAATGCACCTACAATGGGAATTTCAAACCCCTCCATGATTTCTAAGTGGGAGAACTTGCAAAATCGCAGGGTGTGCAAATACTTATGTTCCTCACTGTATCTATCTATCTATCTTGTATTAACAGTACTCATAAGAACAGAAATTACAGTCCACTGTTTAATTCATGCTTTTCTTTTGTAACTTGTGTTATTACAAAATTTGGTGAACAGAAAAACATGTATTGGTTTAGTAGTCGAACTCAAGGAAGAGAAGGACTTTGTGCTTTAAGTCTCCACATGAGTGTTGGCCTTTGACACACTCCTCCCTGTCTACTTGCGTCTCCATCTTCCTCTTGAATGAGATTCGTATTATTGTGTGCTATGTAATGGACCAGTGAGCTGTTCAGCTTTGGTTCCTTCTTTTTTCCCAATGCTGAACTTGAATTTAGTGGGTTTGATAATTGATGGGAGGATGAGTTTGACACGCTTTATGTGTTAAATTCTGCCATTACTAGGGCATCATACTACTAAGTAATTGTACTGAATCTGTCACTTCCATCTCTTTGTTCTGCTGTGTTATGCTAAGCACCCTGCACAACAGAAAGCAGTGACCTGTTTTAATACATTTCTGCTTTCTGTCATGATGGTGCTGTCTCTATAATTATCTATTCAATTCTAAAATACTAACTTGGTATCCAGTGTAATGACATAACAATTTTTTTTAACTGTACTGCATATAGCATCTTTGACAAAACAACAAAGAAGAAATATCTCAGAAAATGCACAAGAATGTGACTCAAGAGCAACATATGGCAATAGAGCAAGATTGAAATGGACAACTAAAGGACAAAAAACATCTCCTTTAAAGGAAGCTAGACTCTTTAAAGTAATGTACAGAGGTAGTGCATTTCAGTTGGACGGCCACAATACAGTTTTTACATGATTTTTTTGCAGCTCACTGATTAGACTAAACATTTCTCATAAAACATAACTGAATGTGATTAAATTCTATATTTGCCTAATGCATATGGTGTCATTCAAGCTTATGTACAGAAAAGGGTTAAGAGATGGTAAAGGGGAGCATAGAAAATTTGAAACTGATTATCAGCAATGAGGAGAAAGAGCGTGGCATACGTTCTGCCCAACGTCAACATTTACCATATTTCTGAAAAGGTGGCACTGCCTCCCACTTTTAAATGATGTAAATACTTGTTTACAGTCCACACGTAGCTACTTGCCCAAACGCCAGCTAGCCTGGGCACCCTACCAGTTTCTATTTCCATTCCTCCTAAAGATTATCAACTAAGCAGCATGATATCCAAAGTTATAGAAAGATTTAGTTTGCAGGCATATAAGCTCATGGCAATGCATGACAGCATTTGGAAGGCTCAGATGAACATGCATTAGCAAGGCCGGTGTGTTCTTGAAGCTGGACGCCAAGTGAGTTACACACACAATCACACGCCTACTGTAATATATTTACATAAATACAGATTTAATGTCCTGACCAGTGCTGAGGGATGCTTGTACCTGGCATGATGACATCAGGGAACCCAAGTTTCCTTGTGACCGCAACCCCACGGTTGAAGATCATAGGATTTTCCCTGCGGATTTGTTCCATTTCACCTCGTAGAAGCTGTAAGGAGATTATCAGTCCTGTAGGAAAGAAATGAAAAAGAGATTGAAGTTTATGGGGTTCATCCTAAAACTTGGGAATGAAATCTCATTGTAGCTGAGTTTGTATTCCGCATTTTATATAACCCAAAGGTGAAACATGTTAGGGTAAAACATGAATTTGTAAAGAGCTTCTGACTTGCGCTGCCTGCTTAACTAAGACATTCTCTACCTTTAGCAGGCCGAACATAACCAAAAGAACGATGAGATCATGACATTAAATAATTTTTACTTTGTCCTGTATAAGAATTTATGTTTTTTTAGATATAGAACTGTGTAAAAAACATTTAGTCTTTGTAACTATTTTGGGACTTTTAGATAACATTAAGGTATCAGAGTGTTACAACACTGTGGTGGGCTGGCGCCCTGCCCGGGGTTTGTTTCCTGTCTTGCGCCATGTGTTGGCTGGGATTGGCTCCAGCAGACCCCCCGTGACCCTGTAATTAGGATATAGCGGGTTGGATTATGGTTGGATGGATGGATGTGTTACATCATCATACCATTTATCTGCATGCTGATTGGTACAAACTAATGTGCTCCTCAATCTAACTTATTTAAGATTGTTGCTTTTTTATATTATTCAGTCTTGTCATAGAGAACCGGGCAAGCTTGGTGTAATAAAGGATATCCATCTTTGCATTTGTTTGTATTGGTAGTCTTGACTATACTTTATTTAAGATACTAATTTCGCTGACACTCCACATTGATGGCTAGTTTGGTGCTGCTTAGGTGAATACAGTAGATGGATATTATACAGTAAAGAACCACTATGCTGTAAAGCTCATAGGAGGAAGAGGAGCAAATAAGAAGTTTTATCTGTCACACTCATTGAGGGCTGCCCAAAGGGAGCAGTTTATGATTATATTTCATGACCAGCAGTCAACCCCATTGATTATTGTTAACTTTTAAAACGAGACACTCTGCATAACAGTGTTCTCCAGTCCTGTTCCGCCTAAATACATCGGACTTCCAATACAACTCGGAGTCCTGCCACGTGCAAAGGTTCGCTGACGACACTACTATCGTGGGCTGCATCAGAAGTGGGCAGGAGGAGGAGTATAGGAACCTAATCAAGGACTTTGTTAAATGGTGCGACTCAAACCACCTACAACTGAACACTAGCAAAACCAAAGAGCTGGTGGTGGATTTTAGGAGGACCAGGCCCGTCATGGACCCCATGATCATCAGAGGTGACTGTGTGCAGAGGGTGCAGACCTATAAATACCCGGGAGTCCAGCTGAATGATAAATTGGACTGGACTGCCAATACTGATGCTCTGTGCAAGAGAGGACAGAGCCAACTATACTTCCTTAGAAGGCTGGCGTCTTTCAACATCTGCAATAAGATGCTACAGATGTTCTATCAGACGGTTGTGGCGAGTGCCCTCTTCTACACGGTGGTGTGCTGGGGAGGCCTCACGCCTGGACAAACTGGTGAGGAAGGCAGGCTCTATTGTAGGCATGGAGCTGGACAGTTTGACATCCGTGGCAGAGCGACGGGAGCTGAGCAGGAGAATCCACTGCATCCACTAAACAGTATCATCTCCAGACAGAGGAGCAGCTTCAGCGACAGACTGCTGTCACCTTCCTGTTCCTCTGACAGACTGAGGAGATCGTTCCTCCTCCACATTATGCAACTCTTCAATTTCACCCTGTGGGTAAACGTTAACATTATACAAAGTTATTGTCTGTTATATCTACATTTTTATCACTCTTCAATTTAATATTGTTTTTTATCAGTATGCTGCTGCTGGAATATGTGAATTTCACCTTGGGGATTAATAAAGTATCTATCTATCTATCTATCTATCTATCTATCTATCTATCTATCTATCTATCTATCTATCTATCTATCTATCTATCTATCTATCTATCTATCTATCTATCTATCTATCTATCTATCTATCTATCTATCTATCACAATATAAAGAATAATACACAAATACATTCTGAGAAAATGTTTTATTCATGCATTGTGTGTAAAAGAATTTGATTCAATGTCAAGGGAATACATGTTATAAAATCTGCTTACATTAGTGAAAGGAATTGTATGCATCTTTTGTTTCAGAGTACTGAGGTGCTCAGACGCTGGTTATGTATGCATTCTGGTAACTCAGTGGTTGACGGCCAAGAACTATCGCTCTGATGGCACCCATGTTCCAGATTTGCACAGGTAGCCTCTCACCGGTGGTTAAAAACATCGATGACAATGACATGCAGTACACAAATGAAACGCTACCAGGACTTCGTTCAATTACTGGCCACAGTGTTTTAAGCAACATTATGAGTGCAAGCAACCACTTTGCATGTGAGTCCCCACGTCTACATAGCAGTACTTAGTTTCTCACCAAAGCTTTTGGGTATGGAGGAATATTTCGGACAAAATTATATAAATACGTAAATACTCAAATAAATACATGTATTGTGAAATGTGACAATAATGATATGTGAACATAAATAATTACACGTGTCATGAAATATGTTTTTTGTTGCTTATTATTTAAACAGTTCTCATTTATCCAGTTCTTTATATATTTCATCAACTCCTCACGTAACAGAAAATACACACGAAATGTAAACTATCATTTTGACTCATCAAAGTTTAGAGGGTGGGCTCTGGTAAGTGCTGCTTTTTGATTGGTGATTTGTCGATACTCAAAGTTATGTCAACGCTTGTCTGTGGTGAATATGAAAAGGAAAGAGGGCCCATAATTTTCGTGTGAAGTGGCTACTTTAATTCGCAAGCTCTGAATTCGCAGTCGGGAGTCTGTATCTGAAGTATCATTTGTGAATGATGGGCAAACATTTATGTATATCCTACTGACTATTCACCAGTCAAGACATTGTATTCGTTAGCGTTCACCCTCTCAACTTTAACAGATGGATACTTCATACAAACGATGAAACTCAAAGTGCTTTACAACATGTCAATGATGTACTTACATGCAAAGAAAAACAAATTAATGAATAATAATGAATAAATAGCATACAAAAGATAAATGAATAATGGACACTTCCATAAGAATGATATATAATTAAGAGAAGTACTTAAATATAACTTTCTAAATTACAGTCTGATGATAAGCTCAGGAGGCCAAGGTGGACAGAAAAAATTAAACATCTTTAGTTAAGCTGGAGCAAAAAACAAAATCTGCAGGGGTTCCAGACCAAAAGACCACCCAGACCCCACTGGGCATTCTCCCTAACATAAATGTTCTTAAGTAATTCTTTGTTGTTTTTAAAGGATTTGAGGAATTGGATCTTGTGAGAAGTTGAGGTATATGTTGTCATTCAGACATTATTGGAGGCTGCATGGGACTTTGATCAGGTAGTGGTGGCGTAGATCACTGGAATTGCATACAGAGCTTAGAGACAGGATTGTGTTGAGGTACAGATCAGGGGAAGGCTAGAACAAAAAAATTATTTGGCATTGAACGTTCCCCGAGCATAGTGGTCTCCATAATTCCGAAATAGAAGAGCTGACCACCTGGATAAACCAAGAAATCGTGGGAGAAGAGCCTTGGTAAGCAGGTGACCTAGAATCCAATGGTTTCACTCAGTGAACACCAGAGACCCTGTGTAAAGATGGAATAAACTTCCAGAAGGCTGTCCTTCACTGTAACACTCCACTGGTCTAGAGATTATGACAGAGTGACCAGACAGACGTCTCTCTTCCGTTAAAGACACAGAGAAGCCTGATTGGAGTTTGCAAAAAGACACCAAAAGGAGTTTCCTTAATTTGAAGAAACCAAGGTTAGCACCATGCCTGGAGGAAACCAGGTGATATACCATTCCAACGGTGAAGCATGATGGTGGTAGTATCATGCTATGGGGTTGCTTTTCACCAGAAGTGACTGGGAGACTAGACAGGGTTGAGGGAAAGCTGAATGGTGAAAAGTACAGAGATATCCTTATCTCTGGATCTCAGGATAGACTGAATGTTCAGCTTCCAGCAGGACAATGACCCTAATGACGAAGCAAAGACAACACGTGAGTGGCCTAGGGACAACTCTTGGAAATTCATTGAGTTGCCCAGCCAGAGCCCAGATTTGAACCCAACTGAACATCTCTAGAGACCTGACCATATCTGTCCACAGGCAGTCTCCATTCAACTTGACAGAGCTTGAGAGGATCTGCAGAGAAGAACAGCAGAAAATCCCTAAATCCAGGAGTGTAAAGAGTGTCATGTCTTACCCAAGAACATTCCAGACTGTGATCACTTCCAAAGGCGCTTCAACTAGATACTGAGTAAAAGGTTTTGATATTTTTGTCATTAGGCTATTTCAGTTTTTATTTTTAATAAACCTGCAATAAATTCTAAAACTCTGTTTTTGTTTTGTCATTCTGGGGTATCGAGTGTTACATGATATGGAAAAAAAAAAACAAGTGTAAATGATTTTAGTACAAGGCTGCAACATAACAAAATGCCTAAAAAGTGAAGGGGCCTGAATATGTACTGAATTTAAAGATAATTCTTCATTAACTGTGTAGCAGATAAGGTCTTTGTCCACCTCTCGGACCCTCAGGTACCACTCCAAACACTAAGTAAAAGTGCACAAAGCACTCTACACACCACACTACTCATATAAACACAATACAATACAATAATCACTCTCTCCTCCTCGCCCAGACACTTGCCACCCTACCTCCCAGCTCAGCTCAATGTCTGGGCTTACCCATGAGTCCTTTATACCCTCTGACCCGGAAGTGGTTCCTGCCCAACAGTCCACAGTTCCTTATTCCTTCCGGGTCAGGGTAAACAGTCCTTTTCTTCACCCCGGGAGCACGTCGTTTCTTCCCGTCATGTGACCATGACGTACTCCCGGGTTATAGGGCACATACGAGCCTACGAGCCCCCCTACAGCGACGCCTGGTGGCCCCCAAGGTATCCAGCAGGGCTGCGTATAAAAACTACATAGTCCATGAGGCCCTGCTGGAACTCGGGGGATGTTCACGCTGTTGGGAGAGCTCCTCCTGGCGGCCTGGGGGTGAGAGCCGCAATCGAAAGCCGGCAATCCACCACAACTGAAACTTCACAATAAATCACTTTTAATGGCCAACCACAAGTTCTGGATAAAGTGAATTCAGCTGCATGTTATTACATGAAGTACATACTTGCAAATTAGAATTACCTTCTGGTGATGGCCCACTAGAACCAGCCAAAGCAATCATAATATAGACAATGTCGCGCAAGAGCATCAGATTGTCACCCTTCAGGTTTTTCCCAGGATTGTAATTCCACTGTGGGCCAAGAGGTGGCACTGCCACTAACTGTGATGTCTTCCTTTTCCTCCACAGTGCTGAGGATTCAGCCAGTGAGGACATCTGACTCCACCCCTTCCAGTCCCTGTACCATAAAAGCACAGCCACCTGGAAGAAGGCGTTACTCAATGACTGGGAGAGTAAAGAGCCGGAGCTTCTTTGTGCCTTAACCCCACGTATTATAAACAGCCCTGGAGAGGCAGTATCTTTTGTTGCTTAATGCACCATTGCATGTTCATTTTTTGTTTGGATGATTGAAATAAATGGGGACAACCGGGTTGGCACCCCAACAATTACTTTGAGTCACGAGCCGTCTTTCCCTCGGACGACCACAACAAATTAAAATCAGAGCTGACACTTGGCATCCTGCTTTAGACCCCTCTACTTTAATCCAGACATAGCAGCCTGATACAGGTGTAACTTTCAGTGTATTCTGGGGTGAATTTTTCAAGCAATCTTCATGTCTATGGCCATCCCATGGCGCATTACACTCAGGTTACACGTGTATTCACAGTGGACAGGCTGAATAAATCTAAAGAACTTTTGAATTTGGAGCTCCACCACACTGTGAGGTGCTAGAATTTTGTTTTGTGGCCACAGAACAGCGAAATCCGAGTCTGATATTGTTACACTACACAAACAATCGCTTCTAGCACAAAGATCCACCACCAGCTGGGCACAGCAGCTCTTCTTTCGCTTGTGAGGCAAGACGGCAGGCAGCCGATAATTACAGAACAGATGCGCTGTGCTTCCTGTTTTTTTTAGAATCCTTGTTAACTGTCATCTTGCACCATGCAGACTATACAGTATATGAACAAAACTGACTGATTCTCTTTTTTAATTACTTAAAAATTCTTCTGTTTCGCATTATAACCCATGAGCCATTAGCACTGTTCAACACAAGAGAATTGTCAGATAGATAGATAGATAAGAATAGGCCTATCTATCTATCTATCTATCTATCTATCTATCTATCTATCTATCTATCTATCTATCTATCTATCTATCTATCTATCTATCTATCTATCTATCTATCTATCTATCTATCTATCTATCTATCTATCTATCTATCTATCTATCTATCTATCTATCTTATCCTGCCTACTATACTAAAATCTATCTATCTATCTATCTATCTTGAACCAGAATGGAAGAATGGTGGACCAAAGGGAAATATGACCAGGGGATAAACACTGTCAGTGAAGAACCAGAAGGACTAAAAAATCTTTTCATCAAAACCAAAAAGCAACCCCCCGAAAAAAAAAAAAACAACCAGGAGATGAGAAACCAAAGAAATCAAATCCTAAATTGTATACCAAAGTTTTTTTTTTAACAGTTATCTACAATCTTGGATGCTGTCTGATGCATGACGCTACCCTAGAACATGTCAAGAAAGCGACATCACAAAATGTGGCTAATGAGAAATGGACTAACGCTTGTGGATCCCGTTAACAACAAAATGGTGCTGTGGTAAGTGAAAAACACTATTAATACATTTTTACTTTTACTATTTTTCAGAAGCAATATACAAAGAAAATGACAATTGAATCTCTGAAATTCAAAACTCTTGGGGAATTACATTTGGATAACAGAAAAAAATGTTTAAAGTATGAAAATGTATGAAGAACAGATGTGTTTTGCTGATACATCAAATATAAGGAGGTAGATGTGCCATCTCTTGTCGAGGACTCTGAGATATTACTCAGCATATGAATACCAAAAAACATAAAAGACGTATAATAGAGTAAGTGTGCCAGGTAGAACAGGACTTGAAATACACCCAGTCTGTGCAAGTGTAGGGATGTTCACTTATCCTTCAGCAGCATATCATAAACCACGATCTGAGTGGCTGTGGAGCTTTATAATTCAATTGAGCTACCGCATTAGCAAGCCGTGTCAAAGTGGCTGCAGATCGCATCATAACACAGCAATACCACGGCGGAGTGGTGGCTCTGAGGCTAGGGATCTGCACTGGCAATCGGAAGGTTGCCGGTTCGAATCCCGTAAATGTCAACAGGCACTCTGCTCTGTTGGGCCTTTGAGCAAAGCCCTTAACCTGCAATTGCTGAGCACTTTGAGTAGTGAGAAAAGCGCTATATAAATGCAAATAATTATTATTATTACGGGCCCAGCAACTGCATACGGTGTTGTTTAAATTACACAAGCAATGAAATACCTCATTGTTGTGATGTGAGATTTGGCATATAAGTTGATAAATATTTTGTATGTCTTTATTTGAAACTTAGGCAAAACTAAGTCAGGAAAGTGAATTTTATGAGAGTTTGGGGAAGTGCTTGAAACTAATGAGTCTCTCTCTTATCCCCCCACACAAAGCCAGGTTGCCTAACTGCCAAGCTTTACCTCAATACATGGTTTTGGGGTGGGGGGGTGGGGTTTGTGGCAGGTGTTAAGATGTTCTATTCCCCCATTGCTCTGAAGTATGACTGTTTGGAACTGGCTTGTATACGAAGCCTTCAAGTACCATGACGTCCTATTGGTTCTAGGGGTAGGACAGAGAATCTATAAATTTGCTTGCTTAACCTCACTCTCTCTCTTACCAACCGATGAAGGAGCAGCTCAGACACACCATGAACTGAAAAGGGCAACACAGTGAAGAACACAGCTCGGCAGCCATATTGAGACAGGCAATGCGGCCTGTTCTGAAGAAAGCTGAGCACCAATGATGACTTAACTAGAGATTTTTTTTAAGTAACTAACAAGTCTGTGTGCTGCCTGAATCTACACATCACCATTTAATCAGGTTGTATGGTTGCCAATATTCAAATGTACTTTGCATATTATTATTATTTATGAATATTATCAATAATAAATTGTTTAAATTGTAATTTAACTCCTGCTTGTCTTTTACTACACCTAATTGCCTGAGGTTATAGATGTAGGAGGGAAGGTGGGGAGAAGTTATATGGTACAATACTTATAAACAGTGGTAAGTCTGTGAGATTTGAGGCATTCTGACAAAGGCTACATATTAATAATACCAAAGGGGAAAGTAGAGTAAAATAATACTCTACCAAGACAAAACACCTATCATACGAGTGGCTTTGAAGGATGTTTTTGTTTAGTTTTATTCTTTTTATAACCAAATAAGGTTCTGCTCAATCTTTATAATAAAGATTATATAGTCTTTGTCAATTGTCAGTATAATGACCTATTCTATGATCAGAAAGATCAGCATCAGAGCAGTATAGAATTACTGAAATATTATAGCATAGTTCACAATAGGGCGCAAAGCCTACTGATGCTCACGTCCGAATTATTTTTCCAAAGATTCCAGGACCAGGTTGTGTAAATGAGACTGTCCCCTGCAATGGACTGGCACTCCATGAACCATTCTGGCTCATTCCCACCATGCACCAAGTGCACTGATTCCTTTCAACTATGAATGGTGACAAAATGAAGGAAAATATTTATCCTAAATTATCTGTCATCACTTGTCATATAATGCATTATATACGAGCAAACTGGAAAAAGTGAAGTCCACACAATTCATATTTTACAGAATACCATGCATTTATCATAACTGCACTAGATTCTGAAAAGTTGTTTAGTCTAACTTGTGGAATGGTCTTCTCTTGCATTTATAAAAATAACAAAAGTGAAAATACAAATTGTCCATGCTGTATCGTGCACTCTCTGTCGGTGTGCCATTCATTTTCAGCAGTATCAAACTCAAACAAGTGTCTGGTTCCTCCAATGTTTGAGAAATTGTCACAAATAATATATTTATAGGAATGTCCCCTTGTACTAAAACAAACATGAAAATCTTGAGATCTATGAAGAATGACAGTTTTTGGAAAAGGCATTAAAAACTCAAAATAGCTGCCTTAAATTCTGCAAATGCTTTGACACGTTGTCAGAAAACACAGAACACTGTTAAGACAAGAGGAGTTGATTCTCGGTTGTGACATGCTGGTTGTCGAAAAACTAGTAGGACTGCATATATTTAAATAATATTTTTGTTTACTGCATGTTAAATCAGTCAGCCAAGCTTTAGTTTATGCAGAACTTTACAGATAGTGTCATCATAAATCTATTTAACAAGAATAAACTGTAAAGAATCTTAAATAAAGAATAAATAATCGACTCATCCATTATCAAACCCTCTTTAATCTGTGGCAAATTGGGTTCTGCCAATTGGCGTAACTTGGGGATGTGGGTGTAATACCAGAACACCTGAAGAAAAACCCATGTGGATAAAGTATATCGGTGATATTATCGATGAGACATTACTCACGGCCTTACCCTTGTCCTCTCACTTCACATCCTCACGTGAAGAGGTTGACTGCAAACTCAGGGCCTTGGAGTCAGAAAGCACTGGTGAGGCTGTAATAGAACTCCCCTTACGCCGGGCACACACTGTGTGATTCTTAGAAATCGTGGTCAAATGACTACTCACACTGCACAATAGAATCGTCAGTCATGTGAAAAAGTACATACAGATAGAGTTGTTTGGCTATAGTAACAGTAGACATATTTGTCAGGTGGAAAGGTTCTGATTTGGTGTTGCTTTGCTGCCTCAGGGCCTGGGCAGCTTGCAGTCATCAAGTCAACTATGAATTCTGCATCATATCAAAGTGTGCTTGAGGAGAAAGTGAGGCCATCGGTCTGAAACCTGAAGTCGTAGCAGAAATGGACCTTTCAATGTGATAGTAATCTGAATACACACTAGCAAATCCACCAAGGAATGGCTCACAAAGAAGAAATGAACTGGCCTGGTCAAAACCCTCATTTGAATCCCATTGAAATGTTTGGGGGGGGGGGGGGGGGGGGTATTTTAAACAAGAAGTACATGCAAGAAAATTCACAAACATCTTGCAACTGAAGGAATTTTGCATGGAGGTCTCGTCACAAATTTCAGTGAGTCGTTGTCAGAGATCGGTGGGCAGTTATGCAAAACTTTTCCAAGATGTCATTTGCAAAAAGGGGCAATACAGTATCAGCATCTGAGACCAAGTGTAGATTTATATTTTACCAGCAGATAATTTCATCTATTAATATTTTTGTTGAACAAATGGTTAATGTAGTTAGGCTTAGGGTTAGGATTAGTGGAGAAAAAAACACAAGGGGTAAGCTCTGGCACACATAGTTTAAAATATTATATTTAACTAGGGGACTTTGCATCCTGCTCGCTTCACTTGCCAACCCCGCCCCCCCGGTCTGCACTTTGCATCTCTGCTCTTCGCGTATGTGGACTTCACTTTCACCAAACAACAAATCTTTTAATTCTTGTGTATATGCCTCTTTATTGGGAAGAAATGCTACTTTTCCCTGATGGCAACACAAATTAGACAATCTACAAGTCTACGACTTAAAGTTTAAATCCAAACAATATATTCGATCTCTTTTTCACTGTTCTGTTATTTCACCGAGTAAAAATTTCCGTTTGTTTGCGCTAATGCGATTTTTACTATAATTTTTTAGAGACTTGAGAATTTTAGTACTTTCATGATCTCTAACCTGCTCTGCATGTGTATCGCACCAACGTTTTCGAATTCTTTACGACGTTCTACCTTGTCATCTACTCTTTGTTTTTTATTTCTGGCCCCGGGCGTGATTAAATCTCTTGGCACAAAGTCTCGTCTCGCAGGATGTGAAACTATCTCTCTGAGATACTCACGTCTTGTCCCAGGCTAAAAAGTCTCATCTCGTCCTAGGATTTTGTTTATTATAATAGAGAGATTTAATCAAAGGTCTTAACCCAGCATGGTTGTCTCTCTGAAAGTAATAAATCCTTAATTAACATTATTTTTGTATCATGTGCATAAACCAATCATCTTAGATATACCGTACTTCATCCTATTTATCTATCCAAATAAGGTTAAAAGAGTACGGTCTAGTCAGATACCCCTTCTCCTATATCCATAATTAATTCATTTTTAAGCCTAGGATACGTTACAATGTATAAAAAAATAATTAAATGCACACTAGTCATAAATTAAATAAATAAATCTCAAAAAAACAATATTTAAATAATGGTATCAAATATACACATTTTCATTAAAAGTAATAATAGGGTTTTTAATAAAAAAAGGCCAGAGTCCAATTTTTAACATTAGGGCCCTTTCATAAATTTTAAAATTAAGGTTCATATTCTGCTTAGACTTAGGGTTAGGAATAAGGAAAAGGAACATGATTTTAACCTCAGGGACCCCTAGGAATATTTTTAACATTAGGGATCCAATTTTACTAATTTTAAGTTAAGGGTAAGTGAATATGATACGTTACGGTATACGGTTTGAAAACTGTTTGCTCTCCAGGCCTTACCAACTTCAAGGCAGATCACAAACTGGGACTAATTTGTAGTTAGTGGAACAAGAAATCATTAGAATATTCCATTTCAATTTAACTTAAGGGGGATATTATATAATCTCCCATAGACTATGTACAGGGTGGTCCAGATCTAATTTTGCAATTATTTCTTTGCATTGCATGAAAAGTTGCATAGTTATATCTGGACCATCCTATATTAATATAAAGGCAAACATTTTAACATAACTAAGAAAATACTTCTATCAATTTAAGATAACCTAAACAACTAAGAAATGGCACTTAGCAGTTAAAAAAGCACATGTTCTTTATGTTTTTATTCACATACATCATCTTTATCTGTAGACATGGTTTGCATGATGATTTACTGTTTGCCTGTTCACATATTCAGAAAATGTCAACAGTTTCCATTGGGAGTACTTAATGTTTTCATGTGACTGACTGTATTTTGAGATGCATGTTCAGTCCGACTGACGTGCCACGATGTGGGTGCTCAGACTACATTTGTCCACAGGTAGTTTTATTCATTGACATTTTGTAAGGAGGCTTTACCCATTCAAAAAAACAAAAAAATCTTATATGGCCACAGGCATCTTAAAATGTCAACAAAGAAAAGAGCTGCTTTGTTTACTGTGCTGTGAAACTACCAAAAAATAAAAAGGTGTAACTGGACACCTGGATGTTTGGGAAGTAGTGGACAATATAATCTGTCTGTTTTACAGGGAGATCTGGAAGTTCCTAAGCAATGTAATTTACCATTGTATGTGTGTATGTGTTTGCTTCAAGTTCTTCCAGTAGATGTTTTTAAGACACTTTTATCATTAGTCATTTAGCTGTATGGGTGTTGCCATATGAAAGTTACATTTTTGAAATCATGAAAGCATGACTATAGCAACGCCCAAGGTGCAATGGGCACTCACTACAATAAATGTTTGAGAAATGTAATGGAGACATCAAAAAGAGGTTTGAAAACTGTCGGAGCCCAGTGTGTGCTCTCTCTATTTCTTTCCAATGTCTGTAGTTTCCAGTCAGTGCTACGATAAACTGTCAGGTGGACTGGGGTCTCTAGACAGTCGCAACACGAGTATGTGTGATGCTGTTTTTGAGTATGCCCTGCTATGGATTAGAAATTGTAAAAAACATCAGGAATGGAAGGAATGGGTAGATGAATAGGAAAAACACAAAAGAACATGCACAGCAGTAGTAAAATATGATTTTAAATACAAAACAGACATGAATTCTTACCATAGTTGGTGCTGGGCGCTGTGTACTTGGTGCTTGATTTACGGATGATGTTTTCATGGATTTGATACCATTCATTTTCATTGTTACAACTGAAAAGAAAAACAGAAAAATGTGAAAACATACATAAATAAATCTATTTATCAGTCTGTTGTTACAGGTTATCTAGCTGGGAAGGAGTTGCTGGGGTAGAAAGATCCTAGGACTGGAACTTGTCAGAAGACTATGTTATAACAGAAGCCCATACTGGAGCCTGAAGAGTTCATCCATGTGACAGTGTAGGTAGGTAGTACAGTACCTGGGATGTGTGCCATTACTTGTCAGACTTTAAAATGAGAGAACAAGAGAGCAAGGCAGAGGAAGGGAAATGGTGGGTGATGTGGGTGTACCTCAGGCCCTTTTATATCTAGGGAGCCAGACCTGGTTAAGTTAGGGCAGGTAAAGCTAAATAACATTTTCTATTTATTTGATTGTTAATTTCTCCAGCTAAATGAAGTACAATTTTCTATATAACTTTTAGATGTTAACACTTCTACTTTGTTCCGGATGAGGATAGCACAGAGGGATGTCCCTACTATAATATCTTACATTATCTATCTATCTTTTGTTCAACATGCACTCCTAGGTGGTGTCTTCAGGGCTTTTGTAAGGTAAGTAATTTGACTCAGAAACACAAGATGGCGCTGTTGGTAACTGCTCCCTTTAAGGCCATTTAATGAAAGACCTCTGACGAAACAACAGCTGAAATCACTTTCACCCGTTCTGCCTCCTCAATAGTCCTGTCTCTTCAGCCCCAGACAATATAAGGTATATATACTAAGATAAGATTCTACTACGGTAGAAATCGGGTTTCAGTTTTGGACCTGCCTCTAAGTGCAACAGAGTTCATCACCAGAAACATCTTATACCTCTAATTTGACCTGTCACAATCTTTTTGCTTTGTTTTTTTTTGAATAGTTTGGCCACTGGACCATCAATGAAAGAGGGCTTTGCCACCAAACCCAAGAGGTGTCTGATAGGAAGTGAGCCTACCTGTGAATGAGTAACGTCACGTACGTAAAACTAATTGCTTAAGTAGACCGGACCATGTTTTGTAATTCACACCAACATTTCAAGCTAAAGGATGTCACTGATGAAAAACTTCCTGAAAAATTGTCCCTTGGAGTCATCTTTCTTCATGACAATACTCCGCGATATAGAGTGCATGTGACAGTGGAAACACTGAAAGAATGCAACTTCGAACTGTTGTCCCACCCTGCTTATTCACCTTCAGAGAGACTACATTGAAAAACTTAAAACAGCATCTATCTATCTATCTATCTATCTATCTATCTATCTATCTATCTATCTATCTATCTATCTATCTATCTATCTATCTATCTATCTATCTATCTATCTATCTATCTATCTATCTATCTATCTATCTATCTATCTTATCCTGCCTACTATACTAAAATCTATCTATCTATCTTATCCTGCCTACTATACTAAAATCTATCTATCTATCTATCTATCTATCTATCTATCTATCTATCTATCTATCTATCTATCTATCTATCTCTAGGTCCTTAACCCCCATGGATTGGGAAATTGCACAACTTTTTTTAATGTAATCTTCATTATACATGTACAAAGATAGGAAATTAAAGTTAGGTTCGTGTCTCAAGAAAAAAAAAAAAACAAAATAGACAATGTGACAGCTTCACACAGACAAATGGGAAGAATCAGCTGAGGTTCCTGGGCCTGTTAGTCAGCAGTGCTAACTACTGAGCCACTGTGTTATCTTATAGTAAAGACAGTGACTTTTGTAAATGAAAGCGGCAGAATTAGCCCTGAAAAGCAGGACTAAATTTCATACTCTGTATATGAAGATGAAAGAGGGGAAAAATCAAACGTGTGGCTCTTCAGAACAAACTCACTGAACCCATGCAGAGACGCGTCTAGTTAGCATGGTTATAAAATAAAAAAAAATGTACAGGGGGCAGTGATTTCCAATATAAACAGCCATTCTACTTCAAAGGCATGCATGTCTTCATTTCTAATTTTATCCTGTGAATTGCTGCTCTGCTTGTAGGCAACCAAAGTACAAAGAACTCATCTTAAAAAAAAAATAAAAAATGGAAACAATAATAAAATCACAAATACACAGCCATCAAAGCTGAATAATGAAAACTCTTAACAAGCGAAAAGACCACAACAAAATGTCTGCACGACTCCCATACTGAGGAAAGAAATTATATTATATCTTATAGACCCCTTGGTCTACTGCAGCTCATGGAATATCTCCGTTAATAAACGTGAGGTCGAGTCCACATGTGATGCTTTTGCAAAGTCTCTAAATGCTCTTCATTGTCTTTATTTTTTGGGAAAGTGTAAAGGCAGCATGGTGGGTTAATGCTGATATAGACTGTAGAATAATTCCTATTTCATGAAAACTGGACAAATCAGAAAGTGAAAAATGTAAAGTATGTTCTAAGAGGGTAATGGACTTTTTCACCTGTCAAAGTTGAGAGGGTGGGCTCTAGCTAGTACTGTGTTTTGATTGGTGAATCATTTGTGCTGTGGACGTAAATCTTTAGCCATCAAGGGCAACATTGCAGGAGACACTTCAGATGAAGATACCTGGTGATGAATTTAAATCTTCTTTACGCAGTAATTGTGGATGTTTTCTTGCAAATGAGGGCATGCACTTCACTGGCAATTCACCAATCAAAACTCAGTACTTGCTTGAGCCCACCATCTTAAATTTAAGGAGTGAAAGCCAGCAAGTGACAGAAAGATTTACAAATGGGACTGTCATATCTCTATATATAATCTTCATTTGGATCTTGATCTTTGTTTGTCCGCGAATGAATTAGAAGAAGCAGCACTAGATGGCAGTAGAGAGACAGCTAAAACATAGGCATTGCATTAAGAATCTCCTCCAGGCTTATAGTACTGAAGACATTAGTACTCCAGTCACACCTCAAAACACAGACATTCAAACTAAACAAATTTTTGTGCTTTAAATTAACTAATCTATATATATAATCTTCATTTGAATCTTGATCTTTGTTTGTCCGCGAATTCATGTTCCTCTGACACTGCCTTGGTTGTTACTTTTCTTGACAAACACTGTCAATACCACTCTTTGTGTTTAGATCTGGCGTTGACACCATGCTTTGTGTTTAGATCTGGCGTCGACACCTGCTTCGTTGTCGAGACTGTGTTTTTTTGTGTTTCTATCGACTGTCATTGGCAGCACTTCGTCCAAATCGAATGTTCACCCACTTCTTGGAGTCGGCAGTCAGAGTATATAAGTCGGACACACTTCTGTGATTTTCCATCAGTCGGCATTTGGAGTTCAAGAAAAAAGCATTGGTTCTTCCTTACTCTTTGGATTGCCACAAAGCAACCTGCGAGATTGGAGAAAGGTTGAGAAGAGATCATGAGAGGAAACGACAGCGTCGTGAAAACGAGACGGACTGTGAATGGAGACAAGCAGAAATGCTCCTCCACCACCACATAATTACTATTCGGACAGTGATTCTGAGTAGGCCGTTCCTATCGAATCAATGTCCAAGGGTTTTGTTTTGTAATTTTGTTTCCCTTATAAAAAATCATAATGCTGTGCGACGAAGGGCCCAGTTCACGACTGGCAGCCGCGTTTAATCAGGGAGCCCTTCACAGACAACTTTAACACGAGCAACGTAGTTGGGCGCACATGGCTAGTATGTTATAAAAGGCAAACTAAGGACCTCAATCAAGCATGAGCTCCAGGAAACACCAGAGATTATTGTTTCTAATAATTATAATCTCCTAACTGTCCTGGGAACCCCTTGGTAACCCACGATATGAGATGTCAAGTCTGGCTGGGGAAAGGGATGCATGGGGTTCACCGCTAAGATTGTTGCCCACACGACACGACTTTGGATAAGCGTTAAATAATGAATGAATGAGCAATGTTATGAACAACTGTAGCAAGGCTACATAACTTGTCATTCGGGTTGGCCTTCTGGACTGTTCGTCACTTTATAATGTGGCTGGGAGGGTATTTATAAATATAGCCCTTCTGGCACTTGTGAGGACGACCCAGTGCTGGGAGGACCCCGCCTGGTAAACATTCCAGCTGCCAGTTGCCGGCATCATGTTACCATAACAACCAAGTTAGGGAAAAGATGTTTCGGCGGGAAACTTTTCTTTTTAAGGAGAATGGCGGATTGAGGAAGGGGGAGAAAAAAAGGAAGGAAAAGGCTGAAGGCAAGGAGGCGACTATCTACGCTTTAAGAATCATCAGGTTCTGACTTCACCCAGGGACGTCTGCTATTTGTGGGTGGCCACCCAAAGAAATAATCAGTGTGACTTATTCCCGAGAAGAGGCCAGGGTCTGGTGTTCTCCATGTGATCCCGTTTGGTGAGTCGGACTCGTGAGTGAGTTTCTTCATGATAGCCAACGGAGAAGCCGTTTTTGCCAGAGAACTGTTGTGTTTCCTCCTGCCATCCTACGGTAGGAACTGAACTGTAGGTTTCTTCTCCGTATATATGGAATACATTAAATTTTTCTTTCTGCTTTCACTGAGAACAGTTTTTTTTCATTTTTCTTTATTGTCCGTATAAAACTGGGGGTTAGGCCGCTGGAGAGGGCGTCTGGAGAAGGGGGTTCACAAATGAGCACTCAGGCACCGGGCAAATAAATGTGATGGGCAGATTTCAATATATTTACCAGTCCCACTTTCTTCTGAGTTGTTTTTACCAGTTATTTAAGGGCACGCATAGGGACAAGAGGGGCCGAGGACCGAATATGGTAATGCTATTTTATCCTTCAAATATCTTCCACTTCCCTCTCGGGTGGTGAAGTGTAGGAATCGCGTTCCTGTTTCGGGTGATTGCTACACAAGAAGGAAGACAATAGAAGGACAATGCTATTGTTGTCTTTATCTAGTTGCTCAACTCTCCTCCTATTCTAAAAGACACTAAAGACTCTTCATCAGTCCTTTCAGTGCTTTCCATTGTTGCCCACAACTCTTCACACCAAACCCAATCAAATGCTTTCTTAAAACCTATGAAGCAATGGTAGAAGTTTAATGTCATACTTCAATTATATGGTAACTAGCCAACCCGCTGCGTAGCATACGCCACATAATTATGTATTGATGGGTGAACACTTCCTGAAAGACACAGTTGTCCAAATGGGGTGGGTTTGAGGATATGACTGTAAGTGAATGCAAAGATGGAACTCTGGAGAGAAGGCGGGGAAGCGGGCCCGAGAGGTTTCGGGTCCTAACCGTCCAACGATGGGTCGGCACAACCGGTAACGATCCTTCCGCAGGTTCACCTACGGAACCCATGTTAGGACATTTACATCCTCTAGATAGGCAAGTTCGATCGTCTGACGCCCATTATACCCCCGCCACTCTAGTCTGCCGATTTCTTAAGTCATCTCTTAGTCATTGTTCAGTACGCAGTGCCTGCTCATGTGTCCGCCCCCCAACTCCTCACCTGAATTGCTTTCCTCTGTGTACAGTCCACATGCACTTGTGAGTCATGTTGACTGTTCATTTTCCACACACCACCTCCGTCGCATGCACCTGTGAGCCATGTTCGGGCTGGGTGAGGTTTCCCGTGTTGAGTCAAATTAAGCCACAGGCTCCACACCTGGTGGTGCCCTTCCGTCAATTCCTTTCAGTTTCAGCTTTGCAACCATACTCCCCCCGGAACCCAAAGACTTTGATTACCCAGTTGGCTGCCCGGCGGGTCATAGGAATAACGCCGCCGGATCGCCAGTCGGCATCGTGTATGGTTGGAACTACGACGGTATGTGATCTTCTTCGAACCTCCGAGTTTCGTTCTTGATTAATGAACAAATTCTTGGCAAATACTATCACTCTCGCGCCATGGTCGGCTGTTTAGTGAATTGTTGGTGGGCGGGGCTCAGTGAGTTGGTGGGCGTGGCTGTCTTGTGTGCGTCTTGCTTGCCATGGACATAATGAATTATATATATAGATATTCAGTCATCCAACTCCGCCCTTATCTGACTCCGCCCCATCCAGTGTCCTGCAGCGAGATGTAACTGCATGTGTTTCACTGTTTTGCCACTGGGGTGTTTGTCAAATGAGTAAAACAAAAAATATAAAAAATACACAAACTGACGTTACCGCTCTCAGGGTAAAAACTGAAACAGGAAACTAATTTGTAGTGGAGGGGCTCAGAACGTTGCTCTGTTTTAAGTCAGACAAATTTGCAAATTTGCCAAAGCTTTTTGTTGGAAGATTTAGAAATTTGAAAAATATGTACAGTACGCTACATTCAAGATGTGTAGGTGAAAATGCAACTTTCAAGACAAATTTCCTTGAACATTAAGTGTGGCAAATTTTCTCAAAATTGGTCTATTTGAAGCCAAAAGATGGACAGTCAAATAAAGAGACAGACAGACGTGGCCATTACAGTAGGTGCTTTTTTGCTTCAAATGCACCTAAAAAAATGAATAGAAAAGTAAAATGCAGGAGTGTTTCTTAAATAGAGTGATGCTGGGGTAGGCTGTGTGCTCCGAAGAAAAATGAACGGATGACTGTGTAAATCTCTCGTAAATTTATTAATGGTTTAAAAGTAGCACTATGATGCTATTAATTGGTACGAAAAGTGGTGAAAACCATTTAGTACCAGGCAAACTTAAAAACAAGTAGTTCTCTACATTATATTCACCAACACTGCCATATTTTATAAATATTTCAGCAATTTTCTCTATGCACTTAATAATCTCTAAAGTTTCATGGTAACAGTAAGTAATAATAACACTCAGGGTCTTCTGTTGTGTGCAGAAGGAAAATATAATATTTGATATTTGTTTTTCAGTATGGATTGTTTTCAATCATTTGCTTTACATTATCAGTTGGAAAAATCTTTACTTAATTTTCTAATCTGTGTTTATAACTTTAAAGGCAAAATCCAATCTTACATCAATTGAATGGCACATATCTAGCGACTTGGGAAATGTCAATACATATTGAATTTACGCAGTTTTATTTCACTCAAAGGCTACATGCATTCTTTATGATTTCAGATTAAATATTATTGCTGATTTGAAAGCCTTTCAGTTCGTTGAAATGTAACAAGTGGGGGCGAACTAATAAGAGCCGTCTGTACTCACAATAATACCAAGGAGACCAAAATACACAGTAAATTGTTTAGTTTAATGTTTTATTTTTTTTTGTTTGCCTTCCCTACAAGGCCTAATTACAGGTTGTATATAAAATATGGTGTCATGGACCCCACATAATACAATTTCACACTCATTTCTCATTTTATGCATAATTTACAAAGTTTTGAAAACGTCTTATCACAATGCCACATTCTTTATTATAGTACAGCATTGTTGGGTTTTAATGGATCGCATCAACTGTTGCCATGGTAATCTTTCCCAGAATAATCCGGGAATGTGTAATGTATGACGTCATTCAGAGCACCAGCATAAAGACCAGCACTTTCTATTCTGGAGTATCCAGTGACAGGATGCTTATGTTGGTGTGTGTTGCTTGTTTTGAGGAAGCATTTCCTGGTTACAAACGTATATTTTTCTGATTAAAGACTTTGATTTTTGCTTAAGGTGGCACAGTGGCGCAGTGGGTAGCACTGCTGCCTCGCAGTTGGGAGACCTGGGGACCTGGGTTCGCTTCCCGGGTCCTCCCTGCGTCGAGTTTGCATGTTCTCCCCGTGTCTGCGTGGGTTTCCTCCAGGCGCTTTGGTTTCCTCCCACAGTCCAAAGACATGCAGGTTAGGTGGATTGGCAATTCTAAATTGGGCTTGGTGTGTGGGTGTGTTTGTGTGTGTCCTGCGGTGGGTTGGCACCCTGCTCGGGATTGGTTCCTGCCTTGTGCCCTGTGTTGGCTGGGATTGGCTCCAGCAGACCCCTGTGACCCTGTGTTCGGATTCAGCGGGTTGGAAAATGGATGGATGGATGGATTTTTGCTTAATGTTTTAAATTAGATGACCTGGTCAGCTGTCTTTTCTGGTTTCAACCCTTGTCTGTTTTTTTGACAACATATCGTATCTCCTGGGACTTCTTCATTGAAATCTTTTACTGTCTCATATTGAGCCAGCAATATATTTTATCAAGTACAAGGACATATTTATCGTCAAGTGTACATTACACACTGAAATTAATTTTTGACAGTAATATGACTCTGATAACAGACAATGAACACAACACCACTTGTCAGTTTTTTGGCTGTTAAGCAGCCTTATTACCTGTGGATACCAAGGTAAACCAAAGGGGCTGGGGCCTCCCTCTGATGTTGCAGCTGAGAGATTGTTCTGTTAAGTGTAAGCTCTGTTAACATTTTTGTCTTTGTTTTGTGTATTTATGACTGTTTTTCTGATTTTTTTTTTTTTTTTGGCATTTGATTCTTCTCCTTGGTTTTTACTATTTTTGTCAAAAACACTGGATGCTAAAACAGAAATCACAAAACAAGGGGAGTTTTACATTTAAGATTTTGCACAAATATACCTCCCAATCCTACCAATCTTATTCAGCAACAACTTAATTCCAGTGCCCATTAGAATAAGTCTACTTGTCCCTTCCTTGGGACATTTACCAATGAAAGAGCTCAGTTGTTTTTTCCACTTTTAGTCTGTTCATGTCCTTGCCACTTGTATTTTCTCAGGCTAAGTAGCCTGGCCAATAAATTCCTGCTTTGCGATTTCAGCTATGGACTACCTGCATGCAAAATCGATTGGCTGAAAAATTAGACATTATTAGAGATTAACAAAAAAAAATGATTTAGCTATATGCTAGGTATTATTATCTCAAATTACAAAAGGCCTATATATTTTGCAGTCCCAACCCAGACTCACGACGGGGAGCAGTGTCATTTGGGAGAGTCTTTGGACAAAGTCAAGTCAAGTTGGGGAGCAAGCTCTGGTACGGCACATTGCCACACCCACCACATGACAAAACAGCTTGGGATTCCCGTTGGAACCCCCCCCCCCCTCCAGGCAGAGACGCGGTCCAGTCCCACCCTCCGGAAATGACAATCTGTCTGCCGCATACAGATGTAACGTGGATGACCCCTTGACCTGGTCCAGCCACTCGGATCTCCAACAATGAGTATCCTGAAAGCTGAATCATCCTCCGGGAATCGCGCCACATGGCCATAGTGCCGTAACTGATGCTCCCTCACAATGTAGGTAAAGTGCTGCATTCTGGAACATCTTTGAACAAAAGTGTCAACTAAATGAAAATATTAATATCCATCCATTTTTTAACTCATTCAGTCCATTAGGATTAGGCTTTAAGACATGAACGTGGTGAATGGAACACTAGTATATTACAGGGCACACTAATGCACATACAGTACAGTAGATGCACTCTTTAATGCAGGGCCAAGTTAGACCCCCCCAACCCAATCAACATGACATGGAGTGTGTTAGGAATACTGTAATACCTGGAGGAAAACCCACATACACACAGGGACACGGACTCTACTACTGTGAAGTTACATTTGAACCCCAGATGGTGGAGCTGTGCGGCAGCAGTACTAATTCCTAAAGCCATATGTACAAGTATTAACTAACATCAGAAGGAATAAATAAACAAAATAAAAATACAATGTCGTAATTTTCCTCCAGTTCAGAAGACATTTGAAACAGCTTAGTGCAATGGCTGCATGTGTATTTTCACAGACATTTTGAGAGAGGTGCTTTTACATTGACTAGTGTGACAATTAATTCCAAATAAATAAGTTGTAGCAGCAGCTCTGTTAATTACTGGAATTCAGTTTAGAGCATTCCCTAATGGGTTCTTATTTTTTCCTGGAGCATAGCTGTTTATAGTTGATCTTTTGTACGATGTGTTTCGTACCCCTACATCTCTGAACAATGGCAGAAGCTGTCATGTGTGATCAACGTCTTTCATCGTAATGTAATAAGTGACTGGCTGCACGGTCACGGTGTCGTGTCTGATTGTTCTTGGCAGGTGTAGAACAACTCCATTTATCACTGAAATGACCTGCAGGTCTTATTTTTAAAATGACAGGATCAAAGGACGCCTATTTAAAAGCTAAAGGCTTGTGTTGCAAAAAGCCCAATTTAAATGCCAAATCATGACTAAATGTAGGCAGCAAATATTCATTTAGCTTTGCGGTACTTGCTGTCAGTACTCCTGCATGCATCACATCATCGTCTAAATCCAGACTGAAGACTTTTAAGATGATCGTGTATACCTGTTGGGCAACCAATTTTTTGGAGGATAACTGTTCATAAAAATACAAAAGAATGTATTTGAATATAGAGTATGTGAAAATGAATTTAAATTTCTGCATGCTACATAGCATACATGTACAATCCTGTATGCGGGCATTGTCATTAGAATATTAACATGCCGGTTTTACACTTTTATTAAATTTTCTTACCCAAGAAAATACTAATAAAGGTTCCATATTAATTAGCCCCTGAGAGGATTAAAGAATTATTCATTTGTTAATGACTTTCTAATAACCGCTTTTCTATTGTTCTTGGTACTGCTCAGGCCAGATTTATACTTTATACTTTGGTCGATCGTGGTTTGAAATGGGTGAACCGATTCAGTCCTGTGGCTCCCGACCTTTTCTATTCCTCGCAACCCGTGAACATGTTTGATTTGTGTTCAAACCCCCTACTAAAGTAATATCACATTTGAAGATGATTTTTATAATACAAATTGAACTACATAGAGAACTGCAGGTGAACAAACTGAACTCCAAAAAATAAGCTTTTACCTCAGTGCATAAAAGTGAAATACACTGCCTGGCCAAAAAAAAAAGTCGCCACCTGGATTTAACTAAGCAAATAGGTACGAGCCTCCTATTGCATAATTACTGCAATGGCGATTATCTTTCAGCTGGCAACAAGTTATTTAACCCCAACTGGTGCAATGAGTTGCTTCTCATTTCTTAAACAACCATGTCGAAAGACACATCTCGTGGTCATGGAAAAGATGTTAGTCTGTTTGAGAAGGGTCAAATCATTGGCATGCATCAAGCAGAGAAAACATCTAAGGAGATTGCAGAAACTACTAAAATTGGGTTAAGAACTGTCCAACGCATTATTAAAAACTGGAAGGATAGTGGGGACCCATCGTCTTCGAGGAAGAAATGTGGCCGGAAAAAAATCCTGAATGATCGTGATCGGCGATCACTTAAACGTTTGGTGAAATCAAATCAAAGAAAAACAACAGTAGAACTCAGGTCTATGTTTAATAGTGAAAGTAAGAGCATTTCCACACGCACAATGCAAAGGGAACTCAAGGGATTGGGACTGAACAGCTGTGTAGCCGTAAGAAAACCACTAATCAGTGAGGCAAACCGGAAAAAAAGGCTTCAGTTTGCTAGGGAGCATAAAGATTGGACTCTGGAGCAATGGAAGAAGGTCATGTGGTCTGATGAGTCCAGATTGAGTGATGGGCGCATCAGGGTAAGAAAAGAGGCAGATGAAGTGATGCACCCATCATGCAAGATCTTGGTGAAAAATTAATGCAACACTGGATGGAACTAAATCTTGTGACATTGCAGAAGCTTATCGAAACAATGCCACAGCGAATGCGTGCCGTAATCAAAGCTAAAGGCGGTCCAACGAAATATTAGAGTTTGTGACCTTTTTTTTTGGTGGCGACTTTTTTTTTGGCCAGGCAGTGTATAAATTGAGCAATTTACGTTTAAAAATCTCAATAATGTTGTAAATGTGTCCCCCTATGAAGCTTAGACATTCGAGTGACAATCCAGGGGTTGGGGTATCCCATAAAGCATCAGACTCCGCAAGGAAATGACACATGATCAATGATCGAGGGGCTTGTTGGATTGGAGACCCTCGTAAAGCAAAAATGCAAGTGGGCTACTAAGCAATGAAACACAGTCGACGAGCTTTGTCCCCCATAGTGTAGTTCAAAAACAGATGCTGTACACAGTGCTGCGCTACTGCCAGGACCGCCAGCAGGAGAGACAGGCTGAGTGTAAGAAGCAGGTGTTGCACAGAATTCCGTCCCCCTTGTCCCCGTCTAGCAAAAATGTCAATCAAACCTCAAAATCAGTATGGGTTGGGAGCCCTGATTTAGCCAAATGTGACCCGCAAATTTAGGTGAGATTTCCTTCTGTATAAAAATCTCATAAACCTCCTTGTGACCCTTGCAAATTGTTTTGCATTTCTTAATCTTATTCTTGTTTTCTTAATTCATAATTTGCTTTTCCTCAATAGAAAGGCTTGGTCAATTTAGAGGACTTCCATGAAGTCCTTTTGGAGCTGCCTGGAAGGCAACACTGTTCTGTAAATCTGTCTTGTATGGTTTTTGTTTTCTACATATGTACTCATTGTTAGTGAGGAGCGATGCCTCAAGTCATTGAAAATGTGGAAATGTTCGGGAATTTCTGCAAATTCATCGAAATGCATTCAAGTCAATAAGGAAGGAGAAACTGAACTAGTTTTAAGAGGATTAAAATGATGTAATGGTATTTTAAGTGCCTCCGAGGTTTAGGAACTAAACTATGAAAGAGTGATAATTGTGTCTAAAAATGTGACCTGACCATACAAATGGCCCAAGTTTCTGTGGTGGTCAGGCCAGGTCATGTTGGGGGAGCAAGCACTGGTACAGCGTGTTGCCGCACCCACCACATGACGAAACAGCTCGGGATCTTGGTTGTCAACCCCCCAGGCAGACACACAGTTCATTTCCTCCCTCTGGAAATGACCCTCTATCTGCCGTAGTGAGGTATTACATGGGTTCCATTGGCCTGGTCCAGCCACTCAGGTCCTCAGCAATGAGGATCTTGCGAGCTGAATCACCCTTGGAGAATCACGCCACAGTGTTGTAGTGCCGTAAGTGACGCTCCCTCACAATGCACATAATGTCCTACTGTGACAGACTGTTTGGTCTTGACTAGAGGAGACGGCATGCAGACCTAATCCAGGTCTTCAAAATTCTCAAAGGCATTTTCAAAGTAGATCCAGCAGAATGGTGAATCACATACTCAAGGGCAACAGTCAGGTCAGGTCAGGTTGGGGAGCATGCACTGGTAGAGCACGTTGACGCACCCACCACATGACGAAACAGCACAGGATCCCAGTTGGCAACCCCCTAGGCAGAAATGTGGAAATGACCCTCTATCTGCAGCAGCCAGGTGTTATATGGGCATCCCCTTGGCCTGGTCCAGCTGCTCAAGTCCTCAGCAATGAGGATCCTGCGAGCCGAATCACCCTCTGGGACTCTCGCCACATGGCAGTAGTGCCATAACTGACACTCCCTCACAATCAATGCACGTAATGTGAGGGTAGAGGGAATGCTACAAAAATTCCTGAGTTTCTAAAATATCCCTGGCTCTTACAAAAGGTCCTGCGATGGGAAAGTGCCTTTCTACCTTCCTTACCTGAGAAATCTCGTAACACAATATACAACACTAACATTAGTACAGTAGTGTAGAAGCGCTAAATGAATCAGGTACCATTATAACATGTTTGCTTCACAAAACACAAATTCATGAAAACTTTACAAAAATGTTCAGACTCAGGAGGACATCCTGGCCCAGTAACTGTTGCTTTTACATCCATATTGTCCATGTGTCTTTGTAGATTGTCTCATTTCCTTCCAAATCTCAAAGTCTGATTAGTCTAAAAAATCCCAGACTGAGGGAGTTGACGAATCCTCATCAAAAGTTGGTTTGCACCATGTACTGAATGCTGTTTTTGTGGGCTTCTGGTACCCCATGACACTCTGGAGGAATAAGTGGATTCAAGAAAATGCAGAGATGATGTTGATTCCTTCAAGCAATGAGCAGAAGCAAATAAAGATATGATGAAGTACAAGGCTAACTCATAAGATGTGGAGTATAGAAAAATCTTATCTAAAAGTAGACCAGGCCTTAGAGAGACCACATTTACAGCAGTGTGATTCGAGTCTAAATGCTGGGCTGCTGGAAAAGGAAGAAACAGAAGAAAGCTTTCCTTAGCCTGTAAACCAAAGGGGCCTATAGGGGTTCGAATTCCATTGGCCATGAAATGCCAGGCATGAGGTGATTTGTAATTCAATCTTTGAACGCCAACATACACTAAACTATTAGAAATGAAATGCTGAAGTGCCTCAGAAGGGATGGGCAGAGGTAGTTTTCTTATCTGTGTTTGTATGTGTGTGTGTGTGTGTGTGTGTGTGTGTATTGGAAATTATAGGATTCTTCTCATTCGAGGCACTGGGCAAGATATTAATGGCCTTCACCGTTGTCATGGAAATTCTCTTATTAAAATACTCTTAAAAAACAGCCAAGAACACCATCGAAATTAGTCGGAAATTGGACATTACTTTGGATCCAATGAAGAACATGACAGAGCAATCGTCTTAAGTAAGCTAAGTTCATACGCATAACACTGTTAGGAAACACATTGGTCTGCACCAATCGGCATACAGATAAATGGTATAATCTATAGAACATCCTATATCTTTTGTACATTTAAAGGTCCGAAAATAGTTAAAACAGATTAAAAAGTCTTTGGCAAACATCCTATCATTAAATAGAAAGCCCAGCAGTGGCTCTACTTCCTGCGTAGGCAGAGGATCTGCTCTAACAACATTCTACAGAGGAACCATAAAGAGCATCCTGAGCAACTGCATCACTGTCTGGTTTGGAAATTGCATGGTCAGATATTGCAAAGTACTAAAACAGATAGTGAAGACAGCTGAGAAGATCATCGGTGTCTCTCTTCCCTCCATCATGGACATTTACACCACACGCTGCATCCACAAAGCCACCAGCATTGTGAATGATCCAACACACCCCTCACATTCACTGTTCACACTCCTACCATTGTGAAAAAGGTACCGAAGCATTCGGGCCCTCACCTCCAGAATGTGTAACAGTTTCTTCCCCCAAGCAGTCAGACTCCTGAACACTCATGGACCGGACTGATATCTGATATACACTGCCTGGCCAAAAAAAAAGTCGCCACCAAAAAAAAAGGTCACAAACTCTAATATTTCGTTGGACCGCCTTTAGCTTTGATTACGGCACGCATTCGCTGTGGCATTGTTTCGATAAGCTCCTGCAATGTCACAAGATTTAGTTCCATCCAGTGTTGCATTAATTTTTCACTAAGATCTTGCATGATGGGTGCATAACTTCATCTGCCTCTCTTCTTACCCTGATGCGCCCATCACTCTGGAACAGGGTAAATCTGGACTCATCAGACCACATGACCTTCTTCCATTGCTCCAGAGTCCAATCTTTATGCTCCCTAGCAAACTGAAGCCTTTTTTTTCCGGTTTGCCTCACTGATTAGTGGTTTTCTTACGGCTACACAGCTGTTCAGTCCCAATCCCTTGAGTTCCCTTCGCATTGTGTGTGTGGAAATGCTCTTACTTTCACTATTAAACATAGACCTGAGTTCTACTGTTGTTTTTCTTTGATTTGATTTCACCAAACGTTTAAGTGATTGACGATCACGATCATTCAGGATTTTTTTCCGGCCACATTTCTTCCTCGAAGACGATAGGTCCCCACTATCCTTCCAGTTTTTAATAATGCATTGGACAGTTCTTAACCTAATTTTAGTAGTTTCTGCAATCTCCTTAGATGTTTTCTCTGCTTGATGCATGCCAGTGATTTGACCCTTCTCAAACAGACTAACATCTTTTCCACGACCACGAGATGTGTCATTCGACATGGTTGTTTAAGAAATGAGAAGCAACTCATTGCACCAGTTGGGGTTAAATAACTTGTTGCCAGCTGAAATCTAATCGCCCATGCAGTAATTATCCAATAGGAGGCTCGTACCTATTTGCTCAGGTGGCAACTTTTTTTTTGGCCAGACAGTGTATGTGTTCTGTTCTGCAGTGTTGCACATGTTTGCATATTTGACTCACATGCACCTTATTATACATTATGTGTCTTTATGTTATGTGTCGTGGATTCTTCGCTGTCCTGTGTTTTATGTTGCACCATGGTCCTGGAGGAACCTAGTTTTCATTTCACTGTATGCTGTACTACTGTATATGGATGAAATGACAATAAATACTCTTGACTTGACCTCAGGCCATGAGATGCCAAGGCTAAGGAAAAAAAAAAGTTCTCATTTAATGTACAAATTCTTAATGAGAACAAAATAAAAGGAATTAATAGTTAATATCTCATCATCTCCATAGTAAATGTGCTGAAAACAAAAGGTAGAGAATGTCTTAGTTATACAAGCAAATACAGTCAGAAACACTTCATAAACCCCCAGAGAAAGTTCTTCCTAACACTGAACACCATCAAATTAAGTATATCATGACTGACTTAATCGTTCCATAAGTGAAGAAGACTAAACTATGGCAAAAGTCTATTAGAGAAAAAAAGAAGAACAGGGCATAGATCTAGAAACCAGCAACTAACAAAAAGGGCTCAACGTGCTAGAAGTAGTAAACAAAACATAAAAGACAAACCCAAAAGTTTAAAAAAGCTCCAGAACAAAATTCCAGGAGTAACTAGTTATCTACAGCTAAACAAACATCATCAATGGGAAACAAAATTCCTCGCAATGCGAGACTGCCCTTAAATAAGCTGCCCACCAAAGAAACATTTCCACATCCCCATAATATCAGACATAGGCATCACATGTAGGAAATGCCCCCTAGTGACATGCGGCATCATAGCAACTAAATTTCAAAATGGACGAGCAGTTATGTTTTCCACACATAATGCAAGAATGGGAAATAGTAACAAAAAAAGTAAGATTTACAACCAAAATGTAACATTTTACGAAAATTAAACCATTATGATCTTCAATTAAACAATTGAGTGTTATGTATTTTAGGTTAAGGAAGACTGGATTCTTTATTCCTGTGCATGAAAGATATCATGGGACCAAGGTAAATGTTTTCAAAATTCTCAGCTATAGCCAATGCTCCAGAATTCATGGATGATGAAACACACCCATGAGGACAGAACAGAAGTCAATTCACCACATAAACCACAAAATTATTAACAAATGAACAAAGTACAGTAAAAAAAAATGTACTTCGCTATGTCATTTCACTGGATACTGAGTTTGTATTTTAAACTTAATTGATATGGAGGCAGTATCATAAAAACAGAACACAGAAATGGTTCACAAACAGGCCACAGGGCACTTAGCATAACACAGCACAACAAAAAGATGGTAGTGACAGATTCAGCACAATTACTTAGTAGTCTGATGCCCTGGGCACTGCACAATGTAACACATAATGCTTGTCACAAACTTTTCTTCCATCAGTTATCACACCCACTAAATTTAAGTACTGTGGGCTTGCAGCATTGGGAATAAAAGAGGAACCAAATCAGGACAGCTTACGAGTCCATTACATGGCAAACTCACATTCACAACCATGCTAACTCATGGCAGAGCCAATTAAGGCAATACAAAACTCATTCAAAAGGAAGATGGAGACACAAGTAGACAAAGAGGAATACATCAAGGTGCGACACTCACGTGTAGACTTTAAGCACAAAGTCCTTCTCTTCCTTGAGTTCGGAAATGGACTGAAGAACATCATTCATGCTCAGGACTGTGCAGCCGTATGGACGTCTGTACTGCACATGTGGAGGCCCCTTCTTGGAGTCATTGATCAACATTCGCCCTAAGGAGAGACACACATAGGAGGAGCAAATGATCCTGTCTTTGATACTACAGCAGCACATCTTTTTTCTGTTCACCATACTTTGTATTCAAACAAGCTACAAAAAAAATAGATGAAATAAAAAGTGCCCTGTAGCTTCAGTACATGTGAGTACTGTGAAAAGAACTAGAAATGAGAAAAGATAGATAGATAGATAGATAGATAGATAGATAGATAGATAGATAGATAGATAGATAGATAGATAGATAGATAGATAGATAGATAGATAGATAGATAGATAGATAGATAGATAGATAGATAGATAGATAGATAGATAGATAGATAGATAGATAGATAGGGGGAAATAATTATTCAACATGTCAACAGTTTTCTCATTTAACATATTCCCAGTGCAGCTATGCATATGAAATTTTGACAAGACATTATTGACTCAATAAAATGACACAGCCAAAGAAATTGTAACATTCCAATCCATAAAAAAAAAAGTTATGTGCAATAAAATGAAATGATGCAAGAAATAAGTATTAAACACAGTAAGAAAAAGCACTAAACCAGCCGATTCCACTAATTTGTTCTCCTACCTGTTCTGGGTAAGTGCATGTGGGTAGGTCAGTGCTTCATCTCTTTGAAAAAGCGTTACCTACCTCTGAATGTAATTTATCAAATCGGCAGTCAGGCAATAAACATTTCATGATGAGCAGAGGCAAAGAGCTCTCCCAGGACATTTGCAACAAGATTGTTGAACAGCATAGCATTGGCACTGGTTACCAACAGATTTCTCAACTCCTAGATATTGTATTAACACCACTGGGACCATTACCCAGAGGCAGATGTGAAAGGCACAATATAACAGATAGATAGATAGATAGATAGATAGATAGATAGATAGATAGATAGATAGATAGATAGATAGATAGATAGATAGATAGATAGATAGATAGATAGATAGATAGATAGATAGATAGATAGATAGATATTATTTATTTTTAAAGTAACCTTTATTGTAAACAGTAACAAAAACATTAACAAAACAATATACACAGTCAATTTACATAAAAAAACAAGTGTCAGAATAAACAAAAGAGCCATACATCCGACCCCTGCTACTCCCCCTTTACACTCCTCCTACTCCGCACATTAATAAGAAATTTAACAGTTAATAATTCATTATAACACAAAGACCACCTTTACTTCCTCTGTACACTCCTCCTACTCCGCACAATAATAAATACATGATGTTGATGCCCACCATTACTTTTTGTTATTCCCAGTTGAACACCAGTTCACCCCCCTCACACAGTACCTGTCGTGTCCCCCACATGTCGCTAAACATTTCTAAATTGTTTGTTAGTTTATGGTACATGAAATCGAGTTTTAGTCGACTTTTAATTAAAATTTTGAAGAGCAGCAGAACGTCAGTCCCCACGAGGTTCTTCTCTTTGTTTCTCCTTGTTTTTAAAATTGCTAACTTGGCTTGTCCTAAGAGGAAGTTTCCAATAACACATTTATTCTTATTGTTTTGATAATAATTAATACCAAAGACAAAACAAATATTTGAGATAGATAGATAGATAGATAGATAGATAGATAGATAGATAGATAGATAGATAGATAGATAGATAGATAGATAGATAGATAGATAGATAGATAGATAGATAGATAGATAGATAGATAGATAGATAGATAGATAGATAGATAGATAACTAAACTCAGGGACACATGAAATATTGTAGCGCCCCCAAGAAATCCCTTTGCGCTCACACACCTGATGTTATATAAGACACTGCTGACCTCAGGAGAGATTTTGGCGTTTAGCGCAGATGTAACTCTGGAATGGACCTTAATAGCTGCTTCCTGGCACAAGTTCACAAGGTAACTGAGCTTGGGGTCAGGAGGTGAACTGAACAAAGACTCAGAGGCATAAGGAAATGCAGCATGGAAAGAGTGAAACTGAAAGACTGTTTGAAAGAATCCTTGGATATTTTGTATGATCCATACGATCATCCCTCACTTGTCTAATTTCTTTATTAAGAAATCCGCTTTTCGATAATCTGTTTGAACTTACTTAGCATTATTTCAAGTTTGGACTGATGTTAGGAGGCACTCCTAATTATGTGACCCATACCTCTAAAGCTGAACATTCCAAATAGCACCGATTTAAGAATTTTAAATTCTGTTTTGTACATGTTTATGCTCCCCAAGACAGAAGACAATGAACATAGGTGTGTTTGCAACTCAAAGTGAGTTGTTGATTTCTTTTAACATATAACAGCTTAATGTCCACCAAAGAATACTGCAGAACTTCTCTTATGAAAATGAAACACATTGCAGTATACCTACAAAATATGTGGACACATCTTTCAATATAATGTAACAGATACAGTATGAAGTTCAAATATCTAAATTTCTGAAATATAAGAAAAAATATGTTTCCCTTAGAATATTGTACCAAACACAACAGATCCGTGGCAGATCATTCATGGCTTAGCTGAAAAACCAAACCACAGTCTTCAGATTCTAATATATTTTCCCAATAATTCACTAAAAGTCGCTCAAGTCGGTTGCTATCAGCATATGTAGGTATGCTCTCAGCTTCAGTTTACAGCTTTACCACTTACTGTACTTGTACTTGCTGTATTGTTTGTGCTGTGTCACAGTGTGATTTAGTGAAGAACATACAGTATCATTATGTAGTTGTCCTAATCCCTTGTGCTCGCTTTTTAAATTGCTCTCTATTGCTTTTGATGCTTACATTTTCATTCTTGTATGCATTTAACTTACTTTGTAAGTCACCTTGGATAAAGGTTTCTGGTAAACAAATAATAGTAATAATGATGATAATAACACATCTCAATGTCAGAAACACCAAGGTGGTATCTTTTGGATGACATTTTCAACACCAGGTTATTTTATTTTTAAAATATCCTGCAATATACAAAAATGACAGGTATCTTATAAACTGTAAAATATGCTGTGCAGTATATTATAGCTAGAATTTGCAATATACATAAAAGTAAACTGTAATAGTTTTGTAAAATGTATTTAATATACTGAATATTGTTCCAGGTATTTTAAATTATATCAGGAAACATATTTTTACATTTTGGAAAATATATTGTAATATGCAGAAATGACAATAATTTACATGTTTGATAACACATTTGAGTATACTGCAGCAGCAGGTGAGCAGGCTGGGAGCAGGAGCTGAAACAACCACAAGACGAACCACCTGGATTGGGACACCTCAGCACCACTGCCATCAGCAGGATGGTAGGAGCCCATCCAGGATAGGAATCACAATAATAATAATAATAAACAACTTTCAGTAAAAATGGTTTAAGGAAATGATAACAATAATAATAATACTCAAAAGTAATACCACATAAATAATAATTACCAAAAAGAACCATACCTGTCCTTATTATATGTGCAACTATGTACAGGTCTCTTTTCAAGTCCTTGCTGCTCAGGTCCTTTAGAAATAAACAAAAATAAAAGCATGTCACCGATGCTGCTATTAGTAAATATTGGCTGTACATATTTCAAGTTTATTACCATGTTCATATTGTACAATTAAATTCTTATTTGCATGTCGACTACAGACTAGTATATATTAGATTAGATTAGATAAACTTTATTACTACCAATGGGAAATTCAGATGCACATACGTAAGACAATTTCCCCTCAGGGATTAATACAGTGCATCAAATAAAAAAAATCAAATAACATATACTGCTAAAAAAATGAAGTGAACACTTAATCGTCACAGTCTTAACATCGAGTCGGTGAAGCTTCATTGATATCAGACTGCCCAGTTAGGAAGCAGAAGCGACTGTGAATCAACTTCACCTACTTTGGTGCAGAGGAAAGTAGCAACAGGTGCCCTGGAGAGGCAACAGCAAGACACCCCCTAAAAAGGGAATGGTGGCCACAGACTCTCCTTAACCTTCCTGATTGATTCTTCACTAGATTTGCATTTTTGATAGCGTCCATGTCACAACTGGTAGCATGAGGCGGTACCTGCAGCCAATTAAGGTTGTACAGGTAGTCCAGCTCCTCCGGGATGGCCCATCCATACGTGCTGTCACAAGAAGGTTTGCTGTGTCTCCCAGCCTGGAGGAGATACCAGGGGGCTGTGCATAACACAAAGAGAGTAGAACAGGTCTGTAGAAGGCACTATCCCAGCTTATGCAGATATATATATACGAGGTGAGACACAAAAATAACTGGACTGGGCTTGGGGCTTTCCTGGAAAACCGACTGGAGGTTTTCCGTGAATCATAGAACTTTATCCCCTCCTACACGGCCTCTCAAACCGCCAACCGGCTAAGTATATCCTGTGAATAAGCCCAGTCAGTATTTGTACAACAATTGCTACAAGTGTTGCCGCTATAATGTCGGGTGAAAATATTGAACAGCGAATCAACATCAAATTTCTTGTGAATTTGAACAAAATGGCCACAAAAACTTATGATAAAAACAGTGTACGTTGATAACAGTTTGTCTCGCACACAAGTTTTTGACTGGCACAAACGTTTCAAGGAAGGACAAGAAAATGTGGAAGACATATAACGCCCAGGTCGCCCGCGGTCGTCTCGGACAGATGAAAACATCAAAACGGTGAATCAGATTGTTCGAAATGATCGTACAGCTTTTTCCGTAAAGCAGTTTTTGAATGACAAAAACATTCCTGTCCTCGATCTTCCTCCCTATTCGCCCGATTTAGCTCCCTGTGATTTTTACTTGTTCCCGAAAATCAAAAGTGACCTGAAGGGAACACATTTTTCTTCAATGGATGAAGACAAAAACGACAAGACTGTTGAAGAGCCTCAAGCAAGAAGACTTCCAGCACTGTTTCAATCAATGGAAGTTACGTATGGAGTGGTGTAGAGATCGGGAGGGGGCATATATAGGAGGTGACAATGTTTAGAATGCTGTAATTCAACAATAAATGTATATTTTTTTAACCAGTCTGGTTATTTTTGTGTCTCACCTCATATTATATATATATATATATATATATATATATATATATATATATATATATATATATATATATATATTGTGGTACCCGGCTGGGGTTCACACCCGGCCGGGATGCCCAGGAGGACCGGAGGAGGGCTTGTGCCTCCTCCAGAACACGAGGGGGCGTCTGCCCTGGTTACTTTGAGGGCCACGGGTACAGAGCTTGGAAGCTCTACCCTGTAGGGGCCCGTGGTCACCGCCAAGGGGCGCCTCGATGCCTTGGGAGCCCTGGACCTCAGCACTTCCGCCACACCCGGAAGTGCTGAGGGGAAGAGGATTGGGGACACCCGGAGGACTTCCGGATACACCGCCAGAGCTTCCGCCACACAGGGGTGTGACTACAGAAGCTCCTTGGGATGCACCTGGAGTCCATCCGGGGTGGATAAAAGGGGCCGCCTCCTCCAGTCATGGGCAAGAGTCGGGTGGAAGTGGACGAAGCTTGGTGGAGAGGAGTGGAGGTCGACCAGAGACAATAAAAGGCATTGTGTTGTGGCCAAGGACTTGAGGGGTAATTGGTGTTGCGGCACTGGGTCTGTGCACTGTAAATATGATTAATAAACGTGTGTTGGGTGAAACCATCGTGTCTACCTGTCTGTGTCCGGGCTGTTCCCCACAATATATATATATCTGCGGTGGGTTGGCGCCCTGCCCGGGATTGGTTCTTCCTTGTGCCCTGTGTTGGCTGGGATCGGCTCCAGCAGACCCCCGTGACCCTGTGTTCGGATTCAGCGGGTTGGAAAATGGATGGATGGATGGATGGATATATATATATTGTCAGTGCCACATGGGTTGGACGGGCATCCCGACCAGGAGAGCGGGAGGAACCAGACCCAAGAGAGATAGCCAGAGGGGATGGATGGACAGCCCATCAGTTATGAAAGACGCTGTAGGGGATGTGTTATCCCCCAGAACGTTAGATGGCAGCAGCCCTCTGTATGGGTGTCCATTTGGGAACCAGCAGTGAATGCTGAGAGATGTAATCCAGCAACACAGCCTTTCTGGGTGTGGATGTAAAGAAAATAGAATAATGAAGAACTGTTGATAACTCCATGATCAAACCATCCCAGTGATATTGAGGCATAAGCTGAAGGTATTCAGACGAAATGGGACCACTGGCACAGTCTGTGCCAAGAATCTGGGTATGTTCAATAAAACAGGGGAGTAGGCAAGCAAGCCAGCATCACAATTATGTTATATGATGTGCCACCTCATTAAATACCATTTATTAGAACTTGATGGAATCTTTATATATAATACACTACCATGGCTGTTCGTTTGTCTGTCCAGGATTTTAATCACCTGTAGCTCGCAAACCGTTTGACCGATTGACCTGAAATTTGGTACACATATACTACGTGATGTCAACTATTCACTTTCGGGGTGATGTTTGACCTCCAAGGTTATTCCTCTTTTCATTTTTATTTTATTTTATTGTAGAATCAACCCTCAGCAGCAGCCAGCAGGGGGGCCGTGCAGCACAAGCGTATGGACGTCGTTCTCATCCCTACCACCTTCGCTGTTACTTCCCCTACCTCTTCATGTCTTAAATCATTCTTGAGTAAGACTGAAGACTTCAGTGCCAGCTTAAGTGAAAAATTAAGGAAAATATGCTAAGTAATTGCAACACAAACACTGACTTAATCAGTTTTAACGCGAAAAGATGCTGACGAAAGAAGAGAAGAAGTGGTTCTGCTAAGGTGGACAAAAGAAGAGATCCTCAGGAAGCCACAAGTGCGTCAACCTCTGAGCAAACGATTAGTAAATGCACAGAGATAGATAGATAGATAGATAGATAGATAGATAGATAGATAGATAGATAGATAGATAGATAGATAGATAGATAGATAGATAGATAGATAGATAGATAGATAGATAGATAGATAGATAGATAGATAGGATACTTTATTAATCCCAAGGGGAAATTCACAAGTGAATGAAAACTAGGAATTCTCAAGTCAAGTGTACTCACTGCACGTTATCGTGCAGGACGCCATTACTGGTATTAAATAATAGCTATCACAAATTGTGCTTTAACACAGGCAGATTAGCTCCAATTCACTGCATTTTATTAATAATTCACAAAATTAATTTTAATGTCTCAGTCAATGTGGTTTGCTGTTATTATTTTTTAAAAATAAACATAACGACCAGAGTTTATATAACAACTAATGTATAATGAAAATCAGAAGAGAGTTTAAAGGTCACCAATGATAACCAAATTCAGTCAAATCATTCACTAGAAAATGAGAGTGCCATCATAATACTGAAAATGTGTCCCAGTAAGGCTCAAGGAGTGAACCAATAAAGAAAGACACACTGAGACCAATGGAGGACATACAAAAGTCTTTGGCTTCCCTAGAATGAATGGCCGTGAATGGACAATAATCCAGATTACTTGTTAAAACAAGTGATTAAGTAACTCCATCCAAAAAATGATTCAGAGAAATGTAAATTCCCACCTCTCATACTATATCAGCACAAGGTTAAATGCAGTATAAACTCAGCTTTGCAGACATCCTTGCTGTCAAGCATGATGTGGATAGTGCTGCTCACTGTCATCTTCAATGAAATGAAATTTCCATCATTCCACGGCTTTTCCATTACAGTATTACGATATCAGAATCCTTCTTTTAACATACAGTATAAACCCTTAAATGGCTAAGGCCCTGCTTACTTATCTGAACTTATTATTTACAGACTAGAGCACACATCAAGATCTCAAGAATGCACCCTACTTCTGATTCCAAAGATTAAGAAAATAAGAGTGGGAGGTCGAGCTTTTAGTTACAGGACCCCAAAGCTGAGGAATGGTCTGTCTGACTGTATAAGAGATGCCCCTTCGGTCTTTAAATCCCGGCTGAAGGCTCACAACTTTAGTCCAGCACACCCTGACTAGAGCTGCTGATTATCTGTGCATACTGCACACCTCTGTTAGTCATTTGTATAAAAATATAAGCAATAAAATATTAATAAACTGTTCCTAACCTTCCTCTATTCTGTTTTTACTTTCTTGCATACGAAGTATAGGAGAAAGTATTGTAATCGTCCAAAGATTCGATGTCGAGATTTTGATTAATCTTGACATTTTAGACCTCCCTGAGTCTGAAAATACCATTTTTGGAATTATTTCTATCTGTGTGTGTGTGTGTGTGTGTGTGAGTCAGGTCACCCGAATTTTGTATACAAGTATTAGGTACAAAATAGATTTCTATCAGCTTTTGGGCTATTTCCGTTAACTGGAAGTGGTACTTTACCTTTTATGTCTTTTTGGGTATCCTCATGTGGCACTTAGTGCCACTATTCTACACCCAAGCTGTTCTCCAGCTTATGGAAAAGTCATCTCAGATAGCATTGAAATCTTTAGATGGAAAGATTCTCTTGTCAGATTGGACAGCCCAGCCCTGACTATGTTGTATAGTAGAATGATCAGCAGGTGGTGGGTGGCTGGTTGGCCGAGGTCTCTAGGACTGTGATTGTGTCTGATTTTATCTTTGACATTCTCTCTTACAATTGACCATTAGTCACACAATAGGTTTATTTTCTCCAAGGATCCTGCTGCCTGTAGTTTTTGTCTTAATCTCGTCCGTTGTTAACTGGCCATAGTTCAAAAGGTATTTAATGGACAGATGTTGTTTGTTTCCATGTATGTTAATCAGTTTCTACTTTGTTTTCTACATATTTAAACAAATATATCTTTATGTGTACTAATTCTGTATTTTGTAATTTGTGAAATTCCCTGAGAATTGTCACAGCGCTCTGTGCTTATGCTCAGTGAAGGATGCTGTACAAAAATAAACTGAATTGAATTGAATTGATGAGAAGTCAGTTTGTTCTGAAATCAACTCTGGACGGGGTGCCACTCCACAAGAGGGCGCATTCACAGACACACACACATGGGGATAACTCAGAGTGTTCAGTCAACATGGCCTGCATGTCTTTGAAATGTGAGAATAAACCAGAAAACCTAAACAAAACTTAAAGGCACACAGGGAAAACACACTGAACCAACAAAGACAGTGACCGAGCGGGGAATTGAGGCCACATCCATCAAGCTGTGGCCTCACAAGTACCGCAAATCCAAAGTACTGCACAGTGGTACATCTAAAAGGCCAACTTGCTTCAGTCTGCTGAAAATCAGCTCAAATGAAAATTCACCGTTCGGCAAGACAATGACATAGAGCTGCTGAAGAGAGAAGTGAGAGTCCTGACACGAATCAAACTGCAAATCTGAGGTAAGAACTGCAAATTGTCATATTTAGTGATCCCTAACCGTCTTTACAGAGATGAAGTGACTTCATAAATCAAAATGAGACAAAGGAGCAGAATCCTGCTAGACAAAGATGACTGCTCAGCTGTGTTATTTTTTTGTTTTGGGAGATGAACAGATTTCAGCTTTATTTATTTTTTTGAGACATTTGTGCTTAATATTCAACTTCTGTAATCGATGAAGATAAGTAGTTTGAGTAAACATGTTTAAAATAAAAAAGTGCCTACATTATTTTCAATTAGTCAGACTTTAAAATTATTTTCTCAGAGGAAAGCATTTGAAGTGCACTGCATATATGCACAGCCCACCCACCCACACAGAAATTAATCTGAGCTGAGATCTGCAAATGAGTTTTGTGATATCCACCATCAATCTGTAGACTTGCACAAAAGGTTACCAGATAGAGAGCAACTAAAGGCCAAATTGACATATTTCATCCACCTACGTGTGGACACTGACCAATCTGTCTCTGTTCAGCTTTTAAAAATAAAATCATAAAACAATGTGGCCACTAACAGGCACTCCAGCTCCCCCAACACCTGACAAGCATATAGGCTTTGGACAGAACTCTGCCACAAACAAGAGTTTTATTCGTAGGAAATTCTTCAAGGAATTGATTCCCACCCAACAACCACAATACAGAATAAGCACACAGCAATGCTCTGTTGTCTTCTTCTTCTCCATCCCTCTCTCTCTCTTAGTCTCTGCTTCCTCCTCTCCTTATAGCGAGCTTTGGCCTCCTTCTCCTGTCTCTGGCTTCTGGAGTTGTGGCAGGCGGCTCCTTTTATGTTACACCCAGGGGTATGTCCGGTGTCCTGAAGCTGTGGTTTGGAAACACTTCTAGGTGTGGCAGGAGTCCAACTAAGTAGGGCTCGCCAGTCCCCACTGCAACCCCAGGCAGCACCCATGGAATCCAACAGAGCTGATTGGAAGAACTCCAGTTTCATGAAGCCCTGTGCGAATCTGTGGTGCTGCTGTAACATGGGAAGCTGCCATCTCCTCTAGTCCTTCCTGGCTGAGGGTGTCCTGGCCATCCTTCACAACATTAAAATCTCAAACCCGCTTCATCCAATTTGGGGTCAAGGGAGACCCAGAATCTAATCAAGTAGTGCATCTTAAGGGCTCTGGTTATGGTAGTTACCCAGCAAACCAGGGGTTGGCACTGTGTGCTAATGCCTTCTCTCTTCCTCCTTCTGCAGAATGGAAGACTGATGGCTGTTCTACCTCTGACATCACATCTGTTATCCACTCTCCTGTACCCGCCCCTTCCTGCCTGGAACCCACATGACCAGCAGTTCAGCCATTTTGGTGTCAATTCACTGTCAGACTCCTATCTGAAAAGACGTCAACATTACCTTTGTAAAAAGATCATTTTCCTTTCGATTTATTTTCATTATAAAGGGTCACAGATGTGCCCCATGACTTTTTCTGTGTCTACTTTTTGTTTTACACCACAGAAAACCCAAGTAGAAACCAAAAGAAGTTGCTGACTCCAATAATTATTGACAAGACATGGGAATTGAACTCAAGAAGCTGGATCTATGAAGAAGCAACACTAACAACTGTACTACCATGCCAGAAGAAAATGTTTTCAAGTACTGTAACTCTAGACCACATAATAAAGAGAAATAATTATTGAAGTACCTTCTATGGATTCAGCATTTTCTCCTTGTGTCGGTTTTCTTCAGACATATCAGCTGCCTCTCATAAATCAAGACACTATGTTTTAGGTTAACTGGCATCTCATATTGTAGCAGCACTACGTAGGTGGACTGCAAGAGTCTTAAATTTAAATTTTACAGTTTGCATGGAGATTGTATGAACTTTGGCTGTCTCACCACAACCCAAAGAACTGAAGGTTAGGCTGATTAGTAACTCTACATTGATTGTATATGTACTGAGATAAAATGGCATTCAACTGGGGGTAGTTTGCTACTTCGAGTCCAACACCTTCATCAAAGTGCTCCTAAATGTCAAAAGCAAACTCAAAGACTCACAGAAAGGACATTTGCAATTGAATACAGGACTTTTGACCAATGAATGACAGTGAGAGGTGGGTGTTCAAGTCAAAAAGTTCCTCTCATGAGTCCTGGAGTTAACTGTTTATGTAGCCTCTGATAACTGCTTAACTTTTTAGCAAAAAAAAAAAAAAAACTTTCAATCCACATGTTTTGAGCTAGCAACTTTATGAAAGACAAATGGATTATGCAACACGAGTAACAAGATTTATTTTTTCATTTTTCCATACATGTTTATCACAGCATTTGCCCCTGTCTCCGCCACCACTACAAAGTACACAGGGTAGCATATAAAAATTCGGACGTGAGCGTCAGTAGGCTTTGCGCCCAAGGAATCAAGTTACCCGAACTATTTTAAAATATTTCAGTAATTATTTACCACTCTGATGCTGATCTTTCTGATCATAAAATACGTCATTACAAAAGCAATTGCTGTTCATAATTAATTACAGAATTACTGTATTTGAGGGTTCCTCTAGAGTGCATCGGCCGAAGTACAATGCTGAACATGGAAAAAATTTGGAAAAGCAGAGATATCAGCCTCGCCACTAAATGCAGGCTAGTCCGTGCAATTGTTTTTCCAATAACCATGTATGGATGTGAAAGTTAGACCCTGAAAAAAGCCGACAGAAGGAAGATCGACGGTTTTGAACTTTGGTGCTGGAGAAAGCTACTCCATGGATAGCGAGAGTAATGAACAAAGAAGTGCTAGAGCGCATAAAGCTGGATATCTCGTCAGAAGGGAAAATCACTAGACTCAAACTGACCTATTTCGGCCATATATTGTGATCAAATTCACTAGAAAAATCGGTCATGCTAGGGATGGTAAGCGGCAAAAGAAGACCCGGCCGCCAGCGGACTCGTTGGCTTAACACCATCAAAGCAGACACGGAGCGTGAACATAACACAGCTCAAAGAAGCTGTGCAAGATCGAAAAGCGTGGAGAGAGCTAGCTTATAGAATCGCCGAAGGTCGGAAACAACTGAATGGATGACACACTAGAGTGCATCTTTCTCTTGCATGATTTGGCTCAAAAACTAATCAGCACGTTGTCATATCATAACAGGCTTAAATTTCGGTTTGGTATTTTTCCATCCCGCCATTTTAGCGCTAGACTGTCCTCAAGAAACTGTGAGACACAGACAGACACAGACAGAAACATACCTATCATCGAGATATTGATATTTTCAGTATCAGGGGACCCTAAAACATCGAGATCCGTCAAAAACCAGAGATCGATATTTTTGACGAATCTAAAGCTTTCACTCCTCCCCCATAGATAGGTTAGGGTGGGGGTTGCACAAAGAAAAAAATATATTTTTGGGTGGAGTATTCCTTTAAGGATGCTGACATTTGAACATTTATTTTGAAAATTAATGGGTAGGGCAATGGCCAAGAAGTTACGTCCACATAAACCATTTAGAAAAATTGTTTTGATCAGGCTAAATTCATGAGGGACTCCATATTGGACTGTTTTTAAATACAACTTAAGCCTTATTCTGTTTTAAAAAAAGGGACCTAACTGTATTTTGTGAACAGTCAAAGGCTACACAATAAAAGTAAAGGCACAAGAGGCAATGCCAGTTGTATTAACGGCCTTTCTGTCCATTATTGTACCATTGGCACTACAGCAGTCTATGGGAGGCATGCAAGTAAGAATTTCATCATACTATGTAAACAAAAAAATAAAAAATGTGAATTTAATATGAGCCCTGATAACCTGCTATATTTCTGTTGCTGAAACATTCAGACTTTTATTACTGGACAAATCAGAGTCCATAAATCTCAGATGCATTCAATGTATTGTAAAACTGCCACCTAAAATTATCAGCTTCAAGGATTAATGGTTCCACTCAAGGGACCTTCTGGTCTTGTGCGTGTTCTCGGTGGGAACTTAGGATTTAAGAAATGAATAATTAATTATTAATACATTTAATAATAAATCATTCATATGCTCCTCAAAAGTTAAGCCCACTTTCCCATCTCATCTTACTGTTGTCCCATTAGCATTTTTATGATCTTTACTCAATTGTTATTAATTCACACACGGATCCTGAGTGGGATTTTGGGATAGGTGATGGGGCTTGATTGATCACTTTGACTATAGCTATTGTCTCTGTATGCAAGTCAAACTGAAAATAATGCAGTAGGGTACATAAATTGCAGCAGTGTGCTGTAATCTCTGTACTTTATTGAAACTGTGCATAGACAACAGAATTGGCATATTTAAGTAAAGAATTGTATCTTAACTTACTGTAGATAGATAGATATATGTTAAGCATACCCCAACAACTGAGGATACACTGCAAAAAATGAAATGTAAGAAAGTAAAAAGTACTTATATCATGGCATTAACCCTTGTTTTCCTTATTGTAAGAATTATTGACTTATCAAAAAATTTGTATTTATGATTACTGTACAAACTCGCGTATAAGTCAGGTCTTGAATCCCAAAAAATCAAAACATAAAATCAGACCCCGACTTATACGCCGGTTCAAAAATGCGACAAAAACCTCCTCCAATCTCACATCAGTTTCTCAGACGCATTGAATTTTGTTGCAGCGGCGCAGTTACCAATTTTTTTCGCTACTTCAACGACGTTTAATTTAAAACCAGCTTCATATTTTGTTCTGATCTAACGCTCCATCGTAGATAAGGGACACTCTTACGATAAAGGTGTATGAGGGTGTGAGATGCAAGAAACACAAAACAGTGCAAACATCGCTTTGGAATAGTTCGGGTATTACCGTGTGGTGACGTAGGCAGAATACATAGAAATAAAAGGCCGTGTGCTCAGTGGTTACTCTCTCAGGTGGGCGTTAGCATATCATAATCTCTTGGACCAATAGCGTGAGTTTTCCACATTCGACTTATATGACCGACATTATAAAATACTGGACGTTATATGATAAAATCAAGTCCCGACTTTGCAGGTCAGGGCTTCTCGACCATTGGGTCGCGACACCAGAGAGGACAAGAAACACGTGTAATGACAACTTCTGAGACTACGCCCCCTAGCAACCAGGAGCCATGTCTAGGTAAGAGGCATCATGCTAATGGAAAATTCTAAACAATAAATTGAAAATAATAATTTTGTAACATACAGTAACTAATGGTGAGGTTCCATGGACCACAAAATATTAATAACATGTTTAGAAAAACTTTATTACAGGTATAATAAATTGAAAAAAAAAGTCCTAATCATAACAGAAAATAGCAACAACAACATTTATTTCTCTAGCATGTTTTCATACAAATGATGCAGCTCAAAGTGCTTTACTAGATGAAGAAAGAAAAAACATAAAAATAAGATCAGGCAATACTAAGTAACAAAGAATAAAGTAAGGTCCAATGGCCAGGAGGACAGAAAAAACAAACAGAAAAACTCCAGAGGGCTGGAGAAAAAAAAAAACGAAATCTGCAGGGGTTCCGAGGCCACGAGACCACCGAGCCCACACTGGGCATTCTACCTAACATCAATGATCTCAATCAGTCCTCATGGTTTTCAGGCTTCACGTGTAAGATTTAGATGATGGTGGTCATGTGGACATCTGGCCTTCAATCCGTCAATGTAGGGACTGCAGGGTGCCCTGATCAGACCTTTTTTTAATTTTCTTTTCAAAATATATGAATATTTAAATTTTTTTTTAACACCATACATATATAGTTCTTACTGTCATTTAGTTGATAAAAAGAGGCTTTCCTTACCGTGAACAGAGCACATAGACGGTCTATCTTCTCTGGATTTTTTGGGCCACCATTTTTGTTAAGCTTCACCATGAACCGCTCACTGAGGAAAAAAAAAAGAAAAAGGGCATCCAGGGTTAGACTAGCAATAAAATAACAAATAAATATACTGAATAAGCAGGTTTGAGAATGTTATATTGTTATAATATTGTCATGTAATAATGTAAAGAAAGGATAGAAATAATGAACATATTTTTAGGTACGTATGAGTTTATTAATATTTCTGATGAATCCAATAATCCGTTCATTTCTGAAGCCTTCAGTGTTGGTTCTCATCTTGCTGGTTACTACCAGCTGTCACACACATGTGCATGGGGAGGGAGCTAAAAGGCTCAAAAGAGAGTAATTCCATGTCGGACCAGGGGTTGGCAGAGTGCACTGATCCTTTCCGTTTTTCCTCTGTAGACCAACCACAGGAATTTCTGCCAGGACCCGATGACGTCATTTACGGTTTTGGGCCCGGCGACGTCACTTCTGGTTCTGGTGTCAGAGGAAATCACTTCCGGTCCCAGTCCCAAGGACGTCATTTCCGGTTTCAGGGCCCGATGACATCACTTCTAGTTCCGGCGTCAGAGGAAATCACTTCCAGTCCCAGTCCTGATGGCGTCAGTTCCGGTTCTGGGCCGGATGACATCACTTCTGGTTCCGGTGTCAGACGAAATCACTTCCGGTCTCAGTCCTAATGGTGTAATTTCCGGTTCCAGGCTGGACGACATCACTTCTGGTTCTGGTGTCAGAGGAAATCACTTTCAGTCCCAGTCCCAAGGACGTCATTTCCGGTTTCAGGGCCCGATGACATCACTTCTAGTTCCGGTGTCAGACGAAATCACTTCCGGTCTCAGTCCTAATGGTGTAATTTCCGGTTCCAGGCTGGATGACATCACTTCTGGTTCTGGTGTCAGAGGAAATCACTTCCAGTCTCAGTCCTAATGGTGTAATTTCCGGTTCCAGGCTGGATGACATCACTTCTGGTTCTGGTGTCAGAGGAAATCACTTTCGGTCCCAGTCCTGATGACATCATTTTCCCTGTTCGGCTGTAAAAATGCCATGATTTGTCTGTTACATCAGTTCTGTTTTGGACTCAAGTCTGTAAAGATCTATTTATCATATTTCGCCTTTTTTTTTATCTGATCTGAAGTATACGGGGTGCTTCATTTCATGCATCATTTCACCCAGCATAGTCACTGATATCCTGAGACCCTGAATAATGTAAGAGGGTTAGAAAGTGGAGCGATGGGAGTCATCTTGACTATTTTTTTTTCCTTTAATGAGTTATTTTCTGAACCCACCCTGTACTGAGTGTTGCCAGGGTAAGCATTGCCCCCCCCTCCCCATAACCCTGAACTGAATAAGCAGGTTAGCATATGGACCGATGACTACGGGCAATCTGTTCATTTTCAGAACTCACTCAGTGAGGCCACCCTGTCAGCCTTGAGTAGAAGATATCGACTTTCTGCAAAACTTACCTTAAAAGTTGTTATCATGCAGTAGACAAATATAACATCTTAATGAGTTTAAAATGAACAATGCCTGGTGTCTGAACATATATTAAAATGTTAATTCTTCTCATTGCTTCAGATGCACAGAGCATATGTTAACCAGCAGAAAGCACAGCATAACACTTGTGGGGACAATGTGGCAGCGTGGAATTCATAGATCAAGAATTCTGGAAAGGCACTCAGGACATGACTCATTGTTATTTTATAATCACACAAATAAGATAGAAACTTCTTGCATTATAGAAGACAACAAAGCCCTTGACACAGAGGAGATTGGCTGTCTGGGGCTGCCGAGCCATAGAAACTGCATAGAGGTCTCCTCAGGGGATGAAGAGGACGGCTAGGTGGGTTTCTGTTGTTCGGGAACAAAATCAGAGTTGTTGTTCCAGGATGACCTTTCACTTTCATCCAATCAGCTTCTGATATCATTTCAAAGGGGCTTTATGCTTGAAGGCACACTATTTCACATTTATTTTATAAGGGATTAAAATAAAAAAACAAAACTGGCCACCTTGGTCATTTAAATGAGGCCAGAGTTTTACATGCAAGCTCAGCGGAGTTTGCTTTCATTGTCGCAAATGATTAAGGGATTGGAAAGGCCTTTCGTAATTCAAATTCTGAATTTTTCATTGCTCTTCGGGGTTTGTTATGTGAGGGGTAGAGTTTAAAGCTGGCCGGTAGAAAGTGAAATGAGTGTCCTGCAAGAACAACGGTAACGTGGTGATTATCAGATTGTCCAAGGACACGGTCTCAGTACGCACACACACACACTTTGCCACACACGTCCGTATGGGAGACCATTTAAGGGCTCATCTACTGGTAATTACACACCAAACCAGAGGATGGCACTGTCGCTTTATGCCTTTTCTCTTCCTCCCCCTGTAAAATGGATGACTGACAGACACTCCAACTCTGATGTCCCTTCTGACTTTCGGCCTCCTGAACCCGCCTCTTCCGCGCCACCGTCTTCCAGTCAGTTGAACGAGACTCCTGTCAGAAGAAGACGTTATCCACATTTTTTTTACATGTTTTTTTATTTAATTCAGTGTCAGTTTTACAGGCATCACCTTCGGTTGCCCCAATCCTTTATCATCTCTCTTGTGTGTTTATTACAATGTATACATAGCAGCCATGAAGAGCAGCTAAAGAGTGACCAGAAAGTGCCCTGCCAAATACACTGTCTATAAAAGGTATTCACCCCTTAGATTCTCTCACATTTTATTATTGTATAGTGTAATGGAACTGGGCCATCAGTTAGCCCCAAACCCCAAAACACGAACACACAAACAGTCCCGGGTTCAAATAATGAAAGGATTATTCCACACAATACCTCCACAAATTTGCAAAAGCACCAACACGAGTTTTCTTTCTCTTTTGCTCTCCACAATACTCTCCTCTCACCACCACACTACCCTCCTCCAGTCGAGTGTTGCTCCACGTTCTCCCAGCTGCAACTCATCTGGATGAGGGAGTGCAGCCCCTTTTATTAAGGACATGGGAGTACTTCCGGTGCCAAGGCTACTGCCTGATGTAATGGGAAGTCTCATTTATTAGGGAGTGCATCTCCCTGCAGCAGAACCCAGCAGGACTGTGTTGCTGGACTACACTTCCCAGCATGCCCTGCTGGTTCCACCGATATCCAGTGCCGCTGCCACCTAGCATCCTGGAGGAATAAAGAATCCCCAGCGATGTTTTCCAATGGGCTGTTTGTTCATCCACTTCGGCCATCACTTCCGGGTCTGGCTCCTTCCTCTCTCCTGGTCGGGATGCCCATCTGCCTGCTCAGAGCCTCCCGTCTGGGTAAAGAACCATTCCCTTTTCTGGTCGGGATGCCTGTGGTATTTTCAATAGTACTGAATTATAATGGATTTAGCTGGGCTTTTATGATGCTGGTCAACAGAAAAAGACTTTTTAATGTCAAAGTAAAAACAGATCTCTGCAAAGTGATCTAAATTAACTACAAATTTAAAATGAAAAATAACCGATCATGTCAGTATTCACCTCATTTAACATGACACATTTTACTGATTCTCAACATCTGCAATAAGGTGCTGCAGATGTTCTATCAGACGGTTGTGGCGAGCGCCTCACGCCTGGACAAACTGGTGAGGAAGGCAGGCTCTATTGCAGGCACGGAGCTGGACAGTTTGACATCTGTGGTGGAGTGACGGGCGCTCAGCAGACTCCTGTCAATCATGGAGAATCCACTGCATCCACTAAACAGTATCATCTCCAGACAGAGGAGCAGCTTCAGTGACAGACTGCTGTCACCGTCCTGTTCCACTGACAGACTGAGGAGATCGTTCCTCACCCAAATTATGCGACTCTTCAATACCACCCAGGGGGGTAAACGTTAACATTATTCAAAGTTATTGTCTGTTTTTACCTGCATTTTTACCACTCTTTAATCTAATATTGGTTTTTGTATCAGTATGCTGCTGCTGGAGTATGTGAATTTCCCCTTGGGATTAATAAAGTATCTATCTATCTATCTATCTATCTATCTATCTATCTATCTATCTATCTATCTATCTATCTATCTATCTATCTATCTATCTATCTATCTATCTATCTATCTATCTATCTATCTATCTATCTATCTATCTATCTATCTAAACAGGGCTCCAGGACATTACTTTGCCTGGGGGCCTATGACGCTGTTAAGTCATACACATGACATCTTGGCTAGAGTTTGCCAGAAGCCACAGGGGAGACACTGAAGTCAACTGGTCTGATGAGACCAAAATTGAGCTTTTATGTCCATCACACTAAATAGCTTATAAAGTTGTGGGAATGCTTCTCTGCAATAGACATTGGAAGGCTGGTGAGTATAAAATGAATGCAGTAAAACGCAGGGAGATATTGAAGGAAAACCTGGTGTGGTCAGACAGAAACCTGAGCCATGTGACATATGTTTTCTATCCATCCATCCATTATCCAACCCGCTATATCCTAACTATAGGGTCAAGGGGGTCTGCTGGAGCCAATCCCAGCCAACACAGGGCGCAAGGCAGGAAACAAACCCCGAGCAGGGCGCCAGCCCACTGCAGGACACACACACACACACATTAAGACATAAAGCCAAAGCTACACAGGAATGTCTTAAAAACAACTATGAGAATGTCCTGGAGTGGCTGAATCAGATCCAGATCTCGATCTAATTGGGAATTTGTGGCTGGACTTGAAAAAGGCTGTTCACTCAAGATCTCCATGGCATCTGACAGAGCTTGAGGAGTATGGAATGAAGAAGAACGGGGAAAAATGGCAGAGCCCAGATGTGCAAGGCTGATAGAAAGAGAGACCTATGCACTCAGACTCAAGGCTGTCATGGCTGGCAAAGGTCCATCTACTGAGTCCTGACTTGAAGTGGGGGGGTATTTATACATTCTGAAGGTAACATTAAAACAGTAAAGTCATTCCCAGTTGAAGTCGCACAGAAGAACGTTTCTCTGTTTAAAGATGGACAAGTTCACAACATCGCCAGTGCTTTTCAAAGGGAGATTTTGACATTTTAGAACTTTATACAGCTCAAATCTGTTTGAGATATCTGAACAAAAGTTGAAGCATCTCGACAAATTTCTATGAAGAGTAAGTGTGCCAAATCACAACAAAACTGGTCAACAGAGGGCCGAGTTGTTATGAAGTGACAATGTTACCCACCATGTCACCGTTTGTTCAGACAAAAAAAATTAAATATTGAAAGCATTTATACAGTATATTTAAATATATTTAAAGGAGTTCATGCACATAATAGGATATTTCTGAAATCACATATAATGTCTTAAGTGGTGAGGTTCAAACTAACTTTACAAAACCTATTAATGCCATCAGTCCTGGCTTACAGGGCAGTCAGTCATTTTCTTAGCTGCTTAGTTCTCAACAGGGATGTGGGGATCTGCTGGAGCCTATCCCAGCTAGTACAGTGTGCAAGTCAGGAGCAAACACTGGACAGGCCGCCAGTCCATCACAGGGTGACACATACACAGCCACCCCAACCACACACATTCGGCCAATTTAGCATCACCAATTCACCTAACCTGCACGTCTTTTGAGTGTTGGAGGAAACTGGAGCCCCTGGAGGAAACCCACACAAACACGGGGAGAACATGAAAACTCCACGCAGGGAGGACCCTAGACGCAAACCCTGGTCTCCTTAGTTAGTGCGAGGCAGCAGTGCTACCACTGTGCCACCCATGACAGGGCACCCAAACTCAAACTAATATTAGAAAATTGCCCAGGGGCCTATGACACTGTTAATTCATACACATGACACCTTGGCTAGAGTTTGCCAGAAGGCACAGGGGAGACTCCGAAGTCAACTGGTCTGATGAGACCAAAATTGAGCTTTTTTTGGCCATCAGACTAAATGCCATGTCTGAATACTTCAGAATTAGGCTGTGGGAATTCTTCTCTGCAGCAGACACTGGAAGGCTTGTGAATATAAAATGAATGCTGTAAAACGCAGGGAAATATTGAAGGAAAACCTGATGTGGTCTAACAGAAACCTGAACCTTGTGACATGTGTTTTCCAACAAGACACAAAGCCAAAGCTACACAGAAATGTCTTAAAAACAACTATGAGAATGTCCAGGAGTGGCCGAGTCAGAGTCCAGATCTCAATCCAATTTGGAATTTGTGGCTGGACTTGAAAAAGGTTGTTCCCTCAAGATCTCCATGACATCTGACAGAGCTTGAGGAGTATGGAATGAAGAAGAACGCTGAAAAATGGCAGAGCCCAGATGTGCAAGGCTGATAGAAAGAGAGACCTGTGCACTCAGACTCAAGGTTGTCATGGCTGGCAAAGGTCCATCTACTGAGTCCTGACTTGAAGTGGGGGGTTTGTATTTCTACGATGAGAAGGTAACATTAAAATAGTAAAGACATTCCTAGGTGAAGTCACACTTAGAACTTTGCACAGTGCAAATCTGTTTCAGATATCTGAACGAAAGTTGAAGCATCTCGACAAATTTCTATGAAGAGTACGTGTGCCACATCTCAACCAAGCTGGTCAACGGAGGGCAGACAGGCAGACATGGGTTTTCGATTCAGACCTGACTCCTACCAATGTGCCCAGATTAGAGCATGGCCTCCCATGACCCTGAACCCAACTAAAGAAATTAAAAAATGAATGGCTGTAATATAATTGTGAAGACTGATATTCAGTTCAGATTTTACTCTTTGGGCATCTTGTGAGCCTATAATGAAATAAGTGGGGTCAAAAAAAGAAAAAAAACCAAATGAAATTCAATATAACTGGGAGAGATACATCAGGAGCTACACAGAAACTCAAACTGAGATGCACTCCATTTAACTGGGCCTCAGCTTTACTTTAATGGCAAGACCACGAGAAGGGGACCAGGCCCCCTCTAACATTCACGCAGACTGACTACACTTTTACAATATTAAAATCCTCTATTTGTGTTTTTTGCTTAATTACTTTTTGCCTATCCACACCCCTGCCAATAAAGCAATGTCTAATTTGATTTGATTTGATCTGAAGGAGAGGGTGAAGGGTTAGCGAAACAGCAAGAAGGGAAAAAAAGGAAAAGATGGCTAATCTAATTGTGTGAAATTCAATTTCTCGGTTCTGTCTTCTGTAACAATGGAAAGACTCATCATTTAAGAGATTTGGGAGTGCAGAAGAGCGGCATGTAACTCACTGACCCTTGAGCGCTCCCTTTGCTTTACCGCTTACATAGCCCATTTAATGTTCGGTTGCTCACCAGCATCTCTGACATCAAGAAGACAGATTCAGATTGCATCTGACAGACCATATATCCTCATGCTAAGTTATTCCCTGGAGTTTTTTTTTTACGTTTCTTCACGTTTTTTTGGTGATAATCAAGCAAAAAGTTGTAACTTTTTAAAATGTATTCTTTTTGCATCTATGCAGGCATGTCTAGACTCGATTTTCCGTCACCACTGGATGATTAAATTCTTCATTTTATCGCCCTTTAGCTGTTCACCTAACTCCATCTATCTAACCACCACTAATTTCAGAAACAAAAAGCCCACAGCAGGAACCAGTTGTGGATTGTGACACCATTGTCACACTTTCCCACTCAAATGCTGGAATAAATTGGAATTGCCAGCCTCCCTGCCTTTGGTTTCTCAATCACAACTATTCTAGCTATTGGAACCGCAGTAAAAAAGAGAGATGGAGAAAAGGTTGACTGCAAATTGATTGTTGTTCAAAAACAAATTTCAAAATTCATAAGACATGTGGGTGATCAGACACTGAAATGGAAAACAATCAGCCAAAGCGAAGAACAAAATCATCAACTGGAGAAAGTCCATCCATTCATTATCCAAACCGCTATATCCTAACTACAGGGTCACGGGGGTCTGCTGGAGCCAATCCCAGCCAACACAGGAAACAAACCCCGGGCAGGGCTCCAGCCCACCACAGGGCACACACACACACCAAGGACAATTTAGGATTGCCAGTGCACATAACCTGCATGTCTTAGGACTGCGGGAGGAAACCGGAGCACCTGGAGGAAACCCACGCAGACACAGGAAGAACATGCAAACTCCACACAGGGAGAACCCGGAAAGTGAACCCAGGTCTCCTTACTGCGAGGCAGCAGTGCTACCGCCCCGACTGGAGAAAGTGACTGTGCCAAACAAGGCAACACAGGCCCAGAGTGTTTTAATAGGTCTGGTCTGGTCAAGTCAGGTTGGGGAGCATGCACTGGTACAACGTGTTGCCTTACCCACCACACAATGAAACAGCTTGGAGCCCCGGTTGACAATCCCCCAGGCAGACATGCTATCCAGTCCCACCTACCAGAAATGACCCTCTATCTGTCGCAGCCATGTGTTATGAGGGTGTTCGCTTCGCCGGAACACCCTCATGGTATCACTCCACATGGCTGTAGTGCCGTAACTGACATAATGTATCTCATTCTGGACTCCATGAGCAACACAAAGTCAATCCAGTGGCACCCAAGAATTCTCCAGAGAGACGCAGTGCCGAAGGAGTCCAGTCTACGTCTCAGGTCACTGGATAGCATCCATGTCTCACAACCATATAGCAAGACAGGAACCACCAGGATTGTCTTGAAACGATGGGGCAGTCAGTCAGTCAGTCATTTTCTAACCCACTTAGTTCTCAACAGGGTCACAGGGGTGTAGCTAGCATAGCGTGCGAGGCAGGAACAAACTCTGGACAGACCACCGGTCCATCACAGGGTGACACACACACACACACATACATAGCCACCCCAACCACACACTAGGTCCAATTTAGGATCACCAATTCACCTAAACTGCATGTCTTTGGAGTCCTGGAGGAAACCCACGCAAACACAGGGAGAACATGCATACTCCATGCTGGGAGGACCCATGACACAAACCCTGGTCTCCTTACTGCAAGGCAGCACTGCTACCACCACGCCACTGTGCCACCCATAAACAGGGCACTCAAACTGAAACGACTATTAGAGAAGCGCCATTCATCTCAGAATTGAAATCAACGCCCAGGACTCATAGCTTTAACGTAAGATATGACTTGCTGTCGAGGCTGTTTCACCTTGCTCTTTTATATTACTTTTTTATTATTTATTTTATTATGTCACCTTTTCAGCAGGTTTATTCTGGTGGGTATGACAAACAGCATGTCAGAAGGGGTTCGACCACAGCCCACTCTCACAAACATAATCTAACAACAACCAAGGAAAATTCAATGTGTGTATGGATCTTCATAGACGCCCTGACATTAACTGAAGATCCATCCAGTGTTGGTTTCTGCCTTATACTGTGTGCTCCAGGATAGACATTAGCTCCTCAACAGCACTAAACCGGAAAGCAGAATGGATGAAGTCCAGCTTGATGACTCTAATCATTCCACGAGTAGTGTTTCCTTTCTCGCTGGGTTTAAATTTCTGATTTACAAACTACTGAAGTTCCTGGGTCTCAGACACCACGTGATGAAAATTCTATTCAGCTTACGCGGTTCTTCAATTGATTTTCAGACAAATTCTGCACAGAACTATGCACACTCTTTCTGAGTCACCTGCTGATTTAACAGAAAGCAAGTGTTGCTACGAATGAGATGATGCAGGAGTCAAGATGGCTGACTGCATGTCCAGAGTGGCGTCGGCACAAAGGCTAATGAGACGGAGTCAGGGAGTCTTGGAATCCGCACCTGCCCCTCTGCTTTTAGGTTCAGCTGTTACATTTTGGCAAACAAAAGAAAGCCAGTTAGAGCAAACTGTGAGATCAAACAGCATGATGAATGAAGCACTTGAGCTGCATTTCTTAGATCAGGGACTACTGGAAGCCTTTTGAACTGTGTACCAATTATTCTAAATTAATGATTTAATTATTTTGTACCAATTATTCTAAATTAAAACTCTGAGAAGTTACAAGTTAATGATATCTAAAAGAAATGTGTATTTGTGAACAATGTAGAATAAGGGCAAACTAGGACATCTGTTAGTTAGTTAATGGCATACATTAGACAAATATTAATGAAAGACCTGTGTGTGTGTGTGTGTGTGTATGGAGCAGTCTGCTCTGCTCATGCCCAGCCAAAGCCACTAGATGGCGCATGCATGCACTTTTATTTTTTTGGCCCTTGCATGCACCTCACTTCTCACTACCAAAGACCGGTGCGCAGCAAATGCCGCCTTGCAACAACGTCATCATGCTAATGACACAGTTGAAGAGACACAACGTCGAAATGAACCAGTTTCCGCGGCTCAATAACGTGCAAGTGAAACACCTCAGCAGCAGAGGGCAAGTCTTGAAGTTTTCACTAAAAACGTCTATCTGGAGATATTTTCTCGAGACAAAGTTTAATAGGACTCATATGCCAGTGATATGGCTAAGATATGGTATCACCAGAGTCTTTTTACAAAGGCCAGTGGGGCAGCAAGCACAGGAGGGTCCATGTCCTCTGCTCTGGGTAATTCTTAAGAGTTAGCTGACGCCTCTCCAAGTTCACAAATCTAGTCAAACTGCTAGGGAGTCTTCATGTTGTATTTTTGTCCAAAAGACCCCACTCAGCTAGTATGACATATTGTCTGGTCTTAATGAGACTTCCAAACTAAGTTCACAAATCTAGTAAAACTGCTAGGGGGTCTTCAGGTTGTTTTATTTTCCTGAAGACCACACACAGCTATTACATATATATAAATGAAAGACCTGTGTGTGCGTGTGTGTGTGGAGCGGTCTGCTCTGCTCATGCTCAATCACAGCCACTAGATGGTGCATGCATGCACTTTTAAATTTTTTGGCCCTTTCATGCACCTCTCTTCTCACTACGAAAGATCCATGTGCAGCAAACGCCGCCGTGCAACAACGTCATCGTGCTAATGACACAGATGAAGAGACACAACGTCAAAATGAAGCAGACTCCTCGGTTCAACAATGTACAAGTGAAACACCTCAGCAGTGGAGGGCAAGGCTTGAAGTTTTCACTAAAAATGTCTATCTTTAGGTATTTTCTTAAGACAAAGATTAATAGGTCTCATATGCCAGCGATACGGCTAAGGTATCACCAGAGTCTTCTTACAAAAGCCAGTGGGGCAGCAAGCACAGGAGGGTCCACGTCTTCTGCACTGGGTAATTCCTAAGAGTTAGCTGACGCCTCTCCAAGTTCACAAATCTAGTAAAACTGCTAGGGGGTCTTTGGGTTGTTTTTTTTCCCTGAAGACCACACACAGCTATTAGTCATTGTGATGGATGGCCGGCTAAATATTCCGGCCCACACCTCCAGGCCTCCAGGTGGAGCCCTCCCAACAGCATGGAGGTTCCCCGAATTCCAGCGGGGCCTTATGGACCTTGTAGTTTGTATACACAGCCCTGCTGGATACCTTGGGGACCACCGGGAGTCGCTGTAGGGAGGCTTTCAGGCTGCTACGTGCCCTATAACCTGGAAGTGTGTCATGATCACATGACCAGAAGGAACGACGTGCTTCCGGGTTGAAGAAAAGGACTTTTACTCTGACCCGGAAGTAATGAGGACTTGGGGATTGTTGGACAGGAACCACTTCCGGGTCAGGGGATATAAAAGGACTGTGGGAAAGCCCAGACACTGAGCTGAGCTGGGAGGAAGGGTGGCGAAGTGTCTGGTAGAGGAGGATTGGTATTAGATTAGAGAGTATTGATTATTGTATGTGTAGTGTGGAGTTGAGGGTGCTTTGTGCACGTAATTATTATAAAATAAATAAGTCTTGGACTTTTACCTGGTGTTTGGCGTGGTACCTGAGGGTTCAAGAGGTCGATAACAGCCTCTACTGTTACATCATATATAAACGAAAGACCTGTGTTTGTGTGGGTGTGTGTGAGTGTGTGTGTGTATGGAGTAGTCTGCTCTACTCACGCTCAACCACAGCCACTAGCAGCAAGTACAGGTGGGTCTACATCTTCTGCATTGGGTATTTCTAAAGAGTTAGTTGACGCCTCTCCAAGTTCACAAATCTAGTGTCCCGAAAACCACACGCAGCTATTACACATGTATAAACGAAAGACCTGTGTTTGTGTGTGTATGGAGCGGTCCACTCTGCTCACGCTCAGCCATAGCCACTAGATGGCGCACGAATGCAGTTTTAAATTTTTTGGCATCTGCCTGCGCCTCACTTCTCACTACTAAAGACCTGTGTGCAGAAAACGCCGCCGCGCATCAATGACGTGGTGCTAATGAGAAAGATAAAGAGACACAAAGGAAGTGATCATCGCAGTTCAACAATGTCCAAGTGAAACACCTCAGCAGTGGAGGGCAAGGCTTGAAGTTTTCACTAAAAACATTCTCTATCTTTAGGTATTTTCTTAAGACAAAGATTAATAAGACTCATATGCCAGCAAACGGCTAAGATATGGTATCACCAGAGTCTTCTTACAAAAGCCAGTGGGGCAGTGAGCACAGGAGGGTCCACGTCTTCTGCACTGGGTAATTCCTAAGAGTTAGCTGACGCCTCTCGAAGTTCACAAATCTAATAAAACTGCTAGGGGGTCTTTGTATTGTTTTTTTTCCCTGAAGACCACACACAGCTATTAGTCATATATAAACGAAAGACCTGTGTTTGTGTGGGTGTGTGTGCGTGTAAGGATTAGTCTGCTCTACTCACGCTCAACCACAGCCACTAGCAGCAAGTATAGGTGGGTCCACATTTTCTGCATTGCATAATTCTAAAGAGTTAGTTGACGCCTCTCCAAGTTCACAAATCTAGTGTCCCGAAAACCACATGCAGCTATTACACATGTATAAACGAAAGACCTGTGTTTGTGTGTGTGTGTATGTATGGAGAGGTCCGATCTGCTCACGCTCAGCCACAGCCACTAGATGGCGCATGAATGCAGTTTTAAATTTTTTGGCGTCTGCCTGCGCCTCACTTCTCACTACTAAAGACCTGTGTGCAGAAAACGCTGCCGCGCATCAATGACGTGGTGCTAATGACAAAGATAAAGAGACACAAAGGAAGTGATCATCGCAGTTCAACCATGTCCAAGTGAAACACCTCAGCAGTGGAGGGCAAGGCTTGAAGTTTTCACTGAGAACATCGATTATCTGAATGTATTTTCTTGAGACAAACATTAATAGGACTCAAATGCCAGCGATACGGCTAAGAGATGATATCGCCAGTGTCTTCTTTACGAAAGCCAGTGGGGCAGCAAGCACAAGGTGGGTCCGATTCCTCTGCACTGAGTAATTCCTAAGAGTTAGCTGACGCCTCTCCAAGTTCATGAACACAATAAAACTGCTAGGAAGTCTTCATGTTGTATTTTTGTCTAGAAGACCCCACTCAGCTACTATGACATATTGTCTGGTCTTCATACGACTTCCAAACAATAGAAGAAGGCTCTCCTACTACATTAACTGAAACTTTATGTCACAAATCCTTAACAAACAGTGATCTTAATAGGACTTGAAAGCCACCTATGAGCACTTGGAATTTGGGCAGTGTGACAATGCCGGTCCCTTACAGACTCCCTCTTCCCATTTGGGAGTCCACTGAACAAACACCGTCGATAGTTAAGACCGAGATGAACTGACAAATGAGGACAATTCTTAGATGAAGCCAGAGGATGGTAGAAAAAGTGCCAAGGTGCTTTTATTAAAACCAGCAAACAAAAACAGTTGTGTCCAAACAAAAAATGCAGTGCTCCACAGTTCCAATAAATAATCCATAAAAACAGTGGAAAGTGGGGATACAAAGCAATAAATAAATCCATTAAAAATAAGAAGTTAAAATGCAGTCTCTCTCCTCACGATCTCAGCACACCTCCATCTCTCATTCTCCCCGGCTCACCCATTGCTCACGTAGCCGGCGGAGACCCAGCTGCCACGAGCTCCTTTCAGCCGACCTCCATCTTGGCTGCCTTCGGGCATCACAGCCAGACCGTCTGAGGTTGGCTCTACTCCCTTCTTCCTTCGCGCTCATGTGGTCGCACCGCAGAAGCCTAGGGAGGGCACCTGCCTTGCTCGCCACACTCCACCCAAATGTTCAGTTGGGTGAACTAGCCCCTAGAGCACCACAGCTAACACTTCTTCACGGGGCCCACAGCTCGCACTGCTTCCTCTTTTCAAGTGGCCAGATCCTCCAGCTAAGACTGCCTTTCACGTCCTTTAACCTCTTTTTCCTTTTCTTTTCCTCGATCGATCCCCATCTTTAATTTCTCCTTTCCTTTTTCTTTTTGATCGATCCCCATCCTTGATTTCTCCTCTACTTTTTTCCTTTTCCTCCTATGCCGGCCCATATATATACATGTCTTCGTGGGCGCAGCGCCTTAATCACACGCCGCAGTAAGCCAATGAAGCAATTTAGGAAGACTGCACCCGCATGTGCAGGTGCAACTCTCTCCAACTACCTCATTAACTCCCCGCGGTCATGCAATCGCGCCCACGGAGACTGACACGGCTTTATGGATTTAAAAACCTGGCCATATTTTATGAAGTTGCGGACCCGCTATACCACAGGCAGTACAGTGGAACCTCGGTTCACGAACGTCTCGGTACACGTACAAATTGGTTTACGACCAAAAAGTTTGCCAAACTTTTGCCTCGGTTCACAACCGCACACTCGATATGCGAACAAGCCAGGTTCCCTTTCGGTTTGTACACGTTCAGTCTCTCCCTGTGCAGCGAGCAAGAGAGAGAGAGCGAGAGCGCGAGACACACACACATGCAGCGAGAGAGAGATAGAGCCCCACACACACAGGCAGAGAGAGAGAGAGCCACGCACACACACAGGCAGAGAGAGAGAGAGCCGCACACACACACAGGCAGCAAGAGAGAGAGCCGCGCACACACACACAGGCAGAGAGAGAGAGCCGCGCACACACACACAGGCAGAGAGAGAGAGAGCCGCGCACACACACAGGCAGCAAGAGAGAGATCCTCGCACACACACAGGCAGAGAGAGAGAGAGCCGCGCACACACACAGGCAGCAAGAGAGAGATCCTCGCACACACACAGGCAGAGAGAGAGAGAGCCACGCACACATACAGGCAGAGAGAGAGAGAGCCACGCACACACACAGGCAGAGAGAGAGAGAGAGCTGCGCACACACACAGGAGCGCTAGAGAGACACACACACACACAGGCGCTCCAGGCTCGCGGGAGAGAGAGAGAGAGGGCGAGCGAGAGAGGGAGGGACGCATAAGGTAGAGAAGGCTTATTTTTGTTTTCAGTTGTTTACAGCGATCGGGTCGTAGCGTACATTGTTGCAATGTTACTTTTCTTGGTGGTTTATTAAATTACGGATTTTTCAAATGTTCATTTTTTCCCCTGTGCTTAAAACTCATTAAAAAAAATGTGTTTTTAGCGAGCGGGTCCTAGTGCTTAAGAATATTTGTGCTTAAGAATTAAAAAAAATATATATTTACATACAGTTTGTATGGTCTAGAACGGATTAATTGTATTTACATACAATCCTATGGGGGAAATTGCTTCGGTTCACGACCAAATCGGTTTACGACCAGAGTTTTGGAACGAATTATGGTTGTGAACCGAGGTTCCACTGTACTCCCAATAGTCACATACTGCTATATGTATACCACAAAAAAATGCTTTTAGTTACCTACAAATATACACATCACATGTGCATGGTGACCACAGCTCAAATGCTGTTGTCATATTTACAGACCTTTATTTTATTTTTTTTATTAAATTATTTATCATCATTTAATATTATTCTTTCCCTGCTTGCAATAAAATAGTGTTATTCATACAACTAATTCTCAATGTTAATAAAAGTTTCATTACAGTTATGTTGTATTTGGACATTTGGAATTGAATTGCAAATAAGTCTACTACAAGTTCTTTATCTTTTAATTCAGCATTTCTCAACCTTTAAGTATTTGTGACCCGAGTTTTCATGACAGTTTTAATCGCGCCCTCCTAATGTTTTTTTGAAACCCTAATAAAATTTATTCCTATATTTTTTGCTGCCGATACACCGCTACAAGTTTAAAATTTCCCTACCAATAGTGAAATTACGCCACATATGGCAACATTCGCACCCCCTTTTTGTAGGTGGGCGCACCCCATTGTTTGAGAACCGCTGTTTTAATTGATCACTGATGTACAAAAAGGGCATGATTTAATATTAAACATATATAACATACATAAACAGTTTAATGCCCACATGTAAATGAAAAACAAACCCTTTTCTTTTTAGTTTTTAATGTTGCTTCTTAATGGATTCAGTGCTCTGGGTTGAAGTCCCACTTTTGGCTACCCACTGTGTGGAATTTCCATGTTCTCCCCAGGTGTTCTCGCCCTTTTCTACTCACATGCACAGCTGACGCAGAGCCAGATTTAGCACAGGGGTTCACCATATAGAACTGCTAGGAAAGCATTAAAACTTAAGATAGATTAAAACAACTAGAAAACGTGCAGTCAGACTGAGAACTGCTGTATACTAGGTATTGTCTGTCAAAGTCAACAGGAAACTCTATCTTCTTTTGCCTTGTTTGGAATTGCATGTTCACCTAAGTGGTGGGCCTGCACATGAAGAAAGAGTATAAAGCCTTGGAAAATGTCCAAGAACACCTTTGAAGCCAACAAACTGATGGGAGATAACATCATCCTATCCCGGAAATGCCTTCCACTGCTCCAAAGAACATCGACAGACTCTACACCTCGGGCTCCCACTCCCGAACTAGGTTTTGTCATTGGCTTCCTTCGTCTGTTATGCGGAGTAAGCCGACATTAAACAAAGCTAAGTTATTTTTCTTATGTGATTTCTTACCGCTGTATCACTAGGGAGGGCTATCGTCTTTTATTTTATATCTATATAGATTCGGGTTACGTGACACTCCACAATCACGAAAGAACTCATTCCCAGGGAGCTAACACTCTCTACAGGACACAGCATCTGGAGAGACTGGCTCAGGACCGAGATACCTGGAGGACTCTGGTTGGTGGCCTATGGTGATAAAGGTGGAGAAAGAAAGACTAAGAGATGTAAGGCTAAGCGATCAAGTTGACTGCAATGAGAGGTGTTCATGGCATGGTGCGTTTTTAAATAAATAAAGATGGTGCGACTTAGGCTCTGTGCGGGTGCGACTCTAAGCAAAAGCTTGCACTAGCAGCTGAGGGTTTAATGAGGGAGTTGACCAGCCATGCATCCACGTATGGGGCTCGTTCAGTTTCCTTGTTGGTACTCTGGGTTTCGTGATTGTAACATCTGCCTGAGCAAAATAAGAAGAAGGAAAACGACAGAGGTTAAGGGTAAAGAGACCAAGAGGCGGGATCAGGAGGTCCCGTGTGACTGGCAATGGAGGTAGGTTGTTGAGAGTGAGCCCCAGTGAGGGGAGCTTGTGGCCTTAAAGAGGGTCGTGACTGTTGAGCTCCACACACATGAGGAGTGACCCATGCACTCAGAATAGGCTTTGGCAGATGCTGGGGAGGACAGTGGGAGTTGGAGCAGAGCTCATGGGGTCTCCCTCATTAAGCCAGGTAATGACATAAGCCAGACTTTGATGGCTGACTGCATCTGTCAGCAGGTATCTCCTTGTGCTTCAAGGTCCTTAACGGGATAAGCTCTATCTATCTATCTATCTATCTATCTATCTATCTATCTATCTATCTATCTAAGCGGAGGAGACGTCATTTTAGACTGGGGCTCATATTTTTAAAAGAGGACCTGCCCGTGTTTTAATCTATTTATGGATTACTTATTTATTGATTATTTGTAACCTCTGCACATCACCTGATTTTATAGATCATTTATTTCTTTATGGACTTGTACTACACTTTTCCATTTTTGGGTTTTTGACCCCGTATTTTGTTTGAATTAGGCACTTAAACACCTTTATACCTACCTCTTGCTGCATGTGTCCTCATTTGCCCGGCTCATCCTCAGCCTAGGAATATCAAAGGCTCAGGGTTCAAGCTGCCAGGAACTGTGCAGCCAACCCGGGCCATCACACTGACTTGTTAATTAATGTTGCCTTGAATGCTGTTTATTGTGCCCAGATGCCTTCTACTTTGTGATGCCTACAAGTATAAACCCAGCAGTTAAATTCCAAGTCCTGACCCCATTTGAAAATAAAAAGTAAGAGGGACCCATTTGTTATATTTGATTTTCTTTTGTGCAGCAACTAATGGCACACCAACTGTCAAAAAATGCAGGTAAACAGAAGAAAGCCCCTCGCTGAAAAGCTGGCCCTCCTACCCGTTCTTTTCTCTTTTCTGTCTTTTATGTTGAATCACTCCATGGTAACTATACTGTGTTCTCGACTTGAAAGGAGAGCGCAGGCAAGGCCACCACTTTCATTTAATGTCAACCATTACGGAGAATGATTCACTGCTGCGGAAGAGGCTGCCAAAGAAAGGACTGCGACATTCCAAATTGTTTTAGAAGTATGCGAATGAACTCCTTATTCTCATGTGGTTATTTTAGAATAAAGAACGTACCTGTGGAGTGTTGCTGTAGAGTAAATCAAACGCATCTTGACACTGCTTTCTAAATGATGCTATGGAATAATTTAGAATTGCGACCCACAATCCTTTTGTTATGAATAGTGACGTAACAGAAAACAGAAATGGTGAGACAAAGAGGTGGGGAATGACAAGAGTAAATGGCGTTGTAGTCAGGTACAGGTAACAAGATCAGAAAACCAGAAGGAAGTCAAATTAATAATCGTCAAAAGCCCAATGCCAAAAGAACTCCTCAAACACTAAACAGAGCAATCCTGCATAGGCAAGACATAGGGGTCATGTGACTAGCACTAGGGATTGTGACAGTAAACAATGTGGTCATTGCCATGCAAAGAATGTCCCTAAATGGTGGTGACCATTTAAACCAGTGTTTCTCAACCCATGAGATGTGACCTAAATATGGGTCACAGGACACCATAAATGGCTCAAGTTTAAAAAAAATAACATTTGAGAGGGGCTACAGATTGCAGATTTCAGTTCTGTGCCTCAATCAAAGGGACATTTTGCTCCAGTATGTTGAGAACTTGAAATGGCTGATGTAAGTTCAGCTACAAGAAGATAACAATCTGTATACGTCACACCACACGCTTCATTAAGAAAACCAATGAACATGAGCAAGTTTCTCATAAGACCCCTACCATCACCTAACCTACTCCGATTCTGTATCAACCTCATACAATTGATCCTAAAAACCTGAATCAAACAGGAACGTTAAAAGAACATACAAGCCAGATTTACTGAGGTACAGATGAACTTTAACGTGACGTGTGGTGAGCAATGGCCATACAGTGTGGCGTCTAACGAAAGCATTAAGCCTTCAGCTATAAAGACATTTGGAAACAACACATGCTACTTATAGAAGTAAACCATTCAAGTTTTTTTTTTTTTTTTTTTTTTTAATAAAAAAATTAAAATTTTGGGGGGATCTCATGAAAAGCATTCTAGCATTTGTGTAATAAGCCACAAGGCACTCGGGGCATCGTTTCTTTGCACATCAAATTGCCAAATAGGAGAAAGCAAGCATATTTTTTTATTCCAACAGATGGGGCATCACAAACATTAACACTGTTTTTACAAATGGCATACTAAATGGCATATAACAGAGACATATACAGTGCATTTGTCATTTCAACAGATGGTGCATCAAAAAACATTTTGTAGCAATGCATTTTACTACAACAAATGTTTAAGATACACCATCTGTTGGAATGAAAAATGCAATGCTTTTTATTATTAATACGGAAGTCAGTGTTGATTCCTTAGATTTTTAACCCATCTTAGATGGGTAACACAGGTAGTGAGTGAATAAAGAAGTTTGACTCAAACAGAAGCTAATTTAGAATGAATAATTAACTGGGCCTGCACATATTTAAGAAGGAGTTGTTCTACCAAGAGAAGGAAAACGGCACCACTGATAAACAAAAAATGAAAATCAGTTAGAAGATGAATCATCAGTAAATAAATAAGTGTTGTCAAAAACTAGGAAAGAAAGCATAATAAATGTCTAAACACAAAATGCGAGCAAAACTCAAAGTCAAGAACCTGTTGCAACATTGTAGCCAAAGAATGTGAAACCTGAAACTCTTCACACAACACAAGTAGCAGCAGTCGAACTCGGACAATGCTGTACTGAGGAGCCGGTTTAAGTTTAAGTAATGTGTGAAATTATTTAAGACTTTTGGCTGCACTCTCTTTGGGACTGGGACCACACAAGATTTTTACCATACAGCTGGAACCCTTTGTAGGATCAGATTGAAGATTGTGACCCTCAGAAGCCCCACAAGTGGGACCGTGATTTCCCTGCTGAACCCTCTGGTGACAATCACAGATCCCAATAGGGCTGTTCTACAGGACTACAGTTCCCAAGATGCCCTGTGGGTATCCATAGAGGTACCGCAACCCAGGGACACTGCCACCCAGTGTTCTGGGGAAGAAAATTGTCTTCCCTGATCCTTCTGTTATGCTGGTAAGGATCCTTGTTCAGTCTCGACCGAGATGCCAGTCCCTGCATGCCGTCCATTACAAGATACACTAAAAAACTAAACACAGCTGCCTAATGCACTCCTACTGTACCTTACGGTATTGAACTTTGCCTTGTCTGTGTTTCCTTGGTTATTTCTTCACCTGGTCACCTTCATCTTCTTTCTTCATCCCCTGTGAAGGCCCACGTTATGTAGCTGAAAGGTTGGCGGAATTTTAGGTGTAGCTGGCAAATGGTATGCAGAAGTTTGGGGGTGGGAGGGGGCTTGGACAATGGGACATGGTCTTGTAGAACTGTGGACTAGAGAGGGGGTGTTTGTGAGGCAAGGGGAGTTAAAATAATTCAGATCACCCAGACACCAGAGCAGGAAGGCCACAGTCAAATAAATCTGATAAAGAATTGGTTTAACTCATTAGCCATCCATCCCACATCTGAGCTGCAATTGAACTGTTCATAGCCTGTGTGGCACGCGGCTGGGGGTGGCACCCAGCCGGGATGCTCAGGAAGACAGGAGGAGGTCTCATGCCTCCTCCAGACCACGAGGGGGAGACCGCCCTGGTTCCTTTGGGGGCAACGGGTGCAGGGCTTGGAAGCCCAACCCTGTAGGGGCCTGTGGTCTCTGTCAGGGGGCGCCCCCATGCCTGAAGGACCCGGGCCCCCAGCACTTCCGCCACACCAGGAAGTGCTGGGGGGGAAGAAGACTGGGGTCACCCGGTGGGCTTCCGGGACCACAGCTGGCACTTCCGCCACACAGGGGAGTGTCCGGGAAAGTGTTGGGAATCACCTGGAGCCCATCCGGGCATGTATAAAAGGGGCCGCCCCCCTGCAAACGATGACTGGAGTCGGGCGAGGAGTGGACGAGGTTCTGGGTGAAGGAGAGTGGAGATGGCCTGAAGGAAGCAGGCACTGGAAGAGAGGCCTGGACTTTGGGGAGATTGGTGCTGGAGGCACTGGGGTTGTGCACTTATGGACATTGTAAATATGGCGAATAAACATGTGGTGGACTTTAACATGGTGTCCGGGCTGCTTCTCACACCTGGGATCAATTTTTATTTCTTTTCCACTCTGATTCTGTGTTATTTTGCTCCAATTCTCTTCTGTAATTCTCTTTAGCCTCCTTGATCTTTTCCTTGAGCTTTATTTGCACCCTCTTCATTATCCCATTATCTCCAGCCCGGAAGGCTCATATTTTTTTGGTCGCAAAAAGACTTTGTTGGTTCACTGGTGAGCCATAGCTTGCTGTTGAGGAAGTAGCAAACAGTCCTTGATGGAATGAGTGTCCAACAATAAAAGAATATAGCCAGTAACGCAGTCAGTAAGTCCGTCACTATACTGTTCAGAAGTCTCATCCCAGTCTGTAGCTGTAGGTCTATCCATCCATCCATCCATTTTCCAACCCGCTGAATCCGAACACAGGATCACGGGGGTCTGCTGGAGCCAATCCCAGCCAACACAGGGCACAAGGTAGCTGTAGGTCTATTACCCTGTTATTGCCTCTGGGAACTTTGCATGCTATCCATGTGTTTGTGTATTTTGTCCTCTTGCTATTCTGCTTTTCTTCCAGACTTGAAGATTCTACAGTAGGCCTGTGTAAGAGTGTGGGTGTGTGTGAGTAGGTCCAGTGATGGACTGACACCTTCTTCAGGGCTGCTTTCCCCCATCAGACTTGGTGGTTCCAGGATAGATGGCAACCTTGACTCTGTATTGGATTTAAAGACTTTGAGAATAAATTCAATTCATTTTAACATCCATATCCTCAGGGGTGTGAGAGATAAGAAGAATACTCAGAAAAAGACACCCCATAAAGTCAAAGGAGAACTTCCAAACTGTAGACAGAGGGTGACAAGGCTGACACTTAAACACGCACTCCTTGAGTTAAAAGGCAGCAGCAGCAGCACCAACTACTGTGCCATGATACTTCACACAATAAAGGTGGTATTTTACACTTCAGCCTTCATGCTTGGGGACTGCTGCAAGAAGTTTCTGGCTTCCTCTAAAGTGAGTAAAAGTAAAGGAGTCAAATAACATCGTAAGATCCGCATCTGCTAACTGAAGGTTGTATTTTCTACCTTTAAATTATTTAGCATCTTTCTGTATATCCTATCTGCTAAGGTGAGAGTAGTAAAGCGGGGTTGGGCGACTGTATCATGATACGTTATTTTTTTTAATCCTTATATTTCCCCTTCTATCCCTGTGTTTCTTTGAGCATCTCTATAAAATAAACATGTGCTCACAAATGTGTTATCAGACAAGGTGCAGTCAAATAAAAAGCTCCCCGACAACCAGACTGGTTTTCTTGTGAATTTTGGGCCCAATTCTCATGAATTATTAAGCTGCCGCATTGGTTTCACGCCAAGTCCGGGTACAGAGGGAGGTTTACCACGGCACTAAGTCTTGCTGAAGGCCTTCGGTAACCATGGCAACACAAACTCCTCACAGCAAAAGCGAAAAACGATTCCTCCTGCGGAACTCCACGGCCGATCCACGCCGGATGCTCCACTGCGTTCAGATGAGTTCACCCATTTATTTACGGTAATGTGATGCCAGGGTGAGTCCCCGGTGAGTTGGCAAGTGAGCCCAAGTTAAACTACGCCACCAGGGAATCAGCAAGAATCACCTTAAAAGAACATAAATATATAAATCTTACAGATTGTATTTGACACAAATGCGTCTTTATTTAAAGAATCGCAAACCCTGGATACACATTTTAGTTCAGTGTGGTGCAACAAGACTGCAATATTGACACCCACTCTTCTCCATGTTGATGCCAGAGCATCTTGACTCCCACCTGATTGTATTTTTTTTTTCTCTTTTTTGCTGTTGCTAAGGCAACCTGTTGCTATGAAAAGCTTACAAGATAAAAAAAAATTGGGGTCTGGTAGATGTGAGCAGAGCCTCTGAGATAAACCCACTGCGTTGAGAGAATCTCATAATGTAATATGCGGCAAAAAAAGCAATATAATAGAGTGAACAGTGAGAGGGCTGGACACATGTGCCAAGTATTCATTCCACTAAAGGACAGCTTACATTTACCATGAAAGAAGAAACCTAAATGTCTTATGGCATTGTTCTTAGAACATTTCCTTTAACTGCAACCTGACAGATTAGTATGGCTCTCTCCATGTTTAGGTGTGTTCACTTATACTGTTGTGTAATGCAAGAAGCACCTACTGTGGTTGTCATGTCTGTCTGTCTGTCTCTTATTGAAGAAAATCTTCTCATAACACTTTGGCATCTTGGGCTCTTAGGCTCACAAGGTCACATACAGTACATGTCATTAGTCGTCACTGTTCTAAGAGATGCAACTGTGTTGAACTTGTCCTTGACAGTATCCCTAAAGTTTACCATTACAGCAAAGGCACTTTATACTGAGTTTTTGTCTGTCTGGTTAAAATATTCATACACATCTTTAGAAAGCATCCTCTGACTTTGAGTCTCAGCACCACGAACATTTTTCATATTCCGGCCAATTTGCTCTTCTTCTGCTTCTTTCGGCTGTACCCGTGAGGGGTTGCCACAGCTGATCATCTTCCATATCTTCCTGTCTTTTGTATCTTGCTCTGTCACACCCACCACCTGCATGTCTTCTCTCACCACATCCATAAACCTTCTCTTAGGCCTTCCTCTTCTCCCCATTGGGATTAATAAAGTATCTATCTATCTATCTATCTATCTATCTTACCTGGCAGCTCTATCTTAAAACATCCTTTTCCCAATATACTCAGCATCTCTCCTCTGTACATGTCCAAACCAACACAATCTCACCTCTGTGAATTTGTCTCCCAACCGTCCAACTTGAGCTGACCCTCTAATGTCCTCATTTCTAATTCTGTCCATCCTCATCACACTCAGTGCAAATCTTAGCATTTCTAACTCTGCCACCTCCAGCTCTGTCTCCTGCTTTCTGGTCAGTACCACCGTCTCCAACCCATATAACATAACTGGTCTCACTACCGTCCTGTAGACCTTCCCTTTCACTCTTGCTGATATCCATCTGTCACAAATCACTCCTGACACTCTTCTCCACCCATTCCACCCTTCCTGCACTCTCTTTTTCACCTCTCTTCCACAATTTCCGTTACTCTATTACTCAGTGCTTCTTTACCTGAGATTACTTTTTCCATAAGCAGGCAAAAAACTTGGCAATAAAGGAGTGGCACTAAGTGCCACATGAGAGTATCAAGATACTTTAACTCTCTATTGGTTATGTCCTCTAAATATGTTACTGTTAAGATATTTGATCTTCAGTTAGTTACAGACCCTCCACAACCAACACTTCATGTCTGTGCTGCTCAGGTTGTGAAGGGGGGTGGGGGGGAATTAGGGTGGCTGAACGCACGCTAAGGAGAAGTGGTCGGATCATCTGCTGGCTTTCTGCTCCTGGCAAGCTGCGTGTTTTGCTTGCCGCTTGTCGTTGTTTTAAGAGCTGGGAGCACATGAAGCGTGTCTGCCCACAGCAATCCAACATCTGCTAGGTTATATGCCTGTGGACTTGTTTTAAATGATGTCTCACTGCCTTGTCTCGCGTGACATTGTAAAAACAATACTTGTCCATTATGTCCGGCCCCGGGTGTGGTTAAATCTCTTTCTCGCAGGACGTATAACGCTGTTCGCATTGTGAAGGGGAGGCATGCTAAGGAGATGCCGTCGGATCATCTGCTGTCTTTCTGCTGCTGCTGCTGCTGTCGTGCTGCCCGTCGATCATTTTAAAACCTGTACAACAGTTGTCTTTTTGCCATTTCGTGTCTCTGCCGCTTGCGTTGTGAATGTGGGGTTTAGGAGGAAGCGGTTGGATCATCTGCTGGCAAGCTGCGTGTTTTGCATATCGCTTGTCGTTGTTTTAAGAGCTGGAAGCAAGTTAAAGTGCCTCTCGCGGGACTTCAAATTGTCTTCCAAGAAGATCACGTCTCGCCTCCCTAGTCTCCCTCCCATCCATCCATCCATTATCCAACCTGCTATATCCTAACTACAGGGTCACGGGGTTCTGCTGGAGTCTATCCCAGCCAACACAGGGTGCAAGGCAGGAAACAAACCTCGGGCAGGAGCGCCAGCCCACCGCAGGGCGTGCACACACACACACCCACACACCAAGCACACACTAGGGACAATTTAGAATTGCCAATGCACCTAACCTGCATGTCTTTGGACTGTGGGATGAAACCGGAGTACCCGGAGGAAACCTACGCAGACACGGGGAGAACATGCAAACTCCACGCAGGGAGGACCCGGGAGGCGAACCCCGCATTATTATTATTATTATCCATCCATCCATCCATTTTCCAACCCACTGAATCCGAACACAGGGTCACGGGGGTCTGCTGGAGCCAATCCCAGCTAACACAGGGCACAAGGCAGGAACCAATTATTATTATTATTATTATACCTTTCATGAACAATGCATAGCTGCCTCATAAAGAATGAACTTGCACTGTCATAAACTATTTCTGGGAAGCAGCTGTGTGGTGAAGCTGATTGACTGTCATGGGTGGCACCTAGCAGGGGAAGAAGAACAGATTCACACAAACAGCATACAGTGCAAGCAAAAATGAAAAGGACACACACACAAACACAAATCTGCATATACTTACCCCACACAGACACACACATACATACATATATATGTGTGTGTATATATCTATAGTCGTGGCTAAAAGTTTTGAGAATGACACAAGTATTGGTTTTCACAAAGTTTGCTGCTTCAGTGTTTTTAGATCTTTTTGTCAGATGTTTCTATGGTATACTGAAGTAGAATTACAAGCATTTCATAAGTTTCAAAGGCTTTTATTGACAATTACATTAAGTTTATGCAAAGAGTCAATATTTGCAGTGTTGGCCCTTATTTTTTTTTTCAACACCTCTGCAGTTCGTCCTGGCATGCAGGGAATCAACTTCTGGGCCAAAATCCTGACTGATGGCAGCTGCCCATTTTTGCATAATCAATGCTTGGAGTTTGTCAGAATTTGTGGATTTTTGTTTGAGGATTGACCACAAGTTCTCAGTGGGATTACGGTCTGGGGAGTTTCCTGGCTATGGACCCAAAATTTCGATCTTTTGTTCCCAGAGCCACTTAATTATCACTTTTGCCCTATGGCTCCATTATGTTAGAAAAGGGACTGTGGGTCACCAAACTGTTTTTGGACGGTCGGGAGAAGTTGCTGTTGGAGGATGTTTTGGTCCCATTCTTTATTCATGTTTATTCATTCTACTTCAGCATAACACAGAAACATCTAACAAAAAGATCTAAAAACACTGAAGCAGCAAACTTTGTGAAAACCAATACTTGTGTCATTCTCAAAACTTTTGGCCACAACTGTAAACACTCACTAAGCAAATTTTTAGAAATACTATACTAATAACGGGAAGTGCCTCAGTTTTCTCTCAAAACAGCCTCAATTGTTCATGACATGGGTTTCAAAAGATCCTAGAAACATTCTTTTGAGATTCTGGACTATGTTGACTATTTCTGCAGATTTGTCGGCTGCACAATCATGCTGCAAATCTCCAGTTCTACCAGATGCCAAAAGTGTTTCATTGGATTCAACCCCAGTGACTGGGGTGCCACTGAAGAACACTGAACTCATTGTCATGTTCACAAGAGCAGTTTTAGATGACTTTTGCTTTGTCACATGGTGTACTAGCATGCTAGAAGTAGCCATTAGAAGATGGGCAAATTGTAGCAATGAAGGAATGCACACGGTCAGCAACAAAACTCAGATAGGCCGTGGTACTCAAGCTGTGACTTGAAAATTCCCCACATCATTATACCACCACTACCACCAGCCTGGACTGTTGACACAAGGCAGGTTGGCTGTGTGAACTTCTGTTGTTGGCACCAAATTTTATTTGTACCATCTGTGTGTGTCAGAAGAAATCGAGATTCATCAGACAAGGTTACATTTTTCCAGTATTCAGCTGTCCATTTTTGGTGAGCCTGTGCCCACTGAAGCCTCAGCTTACTGTTCTTGGCTAACAGGAATGTGACCCAGTGTGGTCTTCTGCTGTTACACCCTCTCTGCCTCAAGGTTTGATATGTTGTGTATACTGAGATGCTTTCTTTTTTCTATATTTTTATTGATTTTAATTAGAAACAGATAACATTCCATACAGTCAAATGAAACTTAACAAATGAAAGCAAAATTCAACCCCTACTCAAGAGAAAGAGAGAAAAGACAGAAACCAAAACTACTCTATAAAAGGAGCAACAAAGGAAGGGTATCCTTTCCCCCAAAATGGAAGCTTATTCTGAAATGTTATTGATTAGATCCTGCCATATTTTTAAAAAGTTTTGAACAGATCCCAAGTGAGAATTACCGTATATACTCGAGTATAAGCCGACCCAAATATAAGCCGAGGTACCTAATTTTACCTACAAAAACTGGAAGAACTTATTGACTCAAGTATAAGCCTAGGGCGGGAAATACAGCAGCTACTGGTAAGTTTCAATAATCAAAATAAATACCAATACAATTACCATACATTAATATAAATCTTTAAAAACAAGCCCCGTGCATTCTTTAACTGCCTTCTATGCCTTTTGCTGCCAGCCCTCTCTCTCGCTCGCTCTCTCTTGCGCGGGACGCACACGCATGCGTGCGTCTCTCTCTCACTCGCACAGCGCGCGTCTGTGTGTGCTTGTGTCTCTCTCTCTCTCGTGCGGCGCGCGTGTTTGTGTCTCTCTCTCTTGCTGCGTGTGCATGCGTGTGTGTCTGTCTCTCTCTCACTCGCACAGCGCGCATCTGTGTGTGCTTGTGTCTCTCTCTCTCTCGTGCAGTGCGTGTGTGTGTGTCTCTCTCTCTTGCTGCGTGTGCATGCGTGTGTGTCTGTCTCTCTCTCACTCGCACAGCGCGCGTCTGTGTGTGCTTGTGTCTCTCTCTCTCTCGTGCAGTGCGTGTGTGTGTCTCTCTCTCTCGCTGCGTGTGTGTGTCTGTGTCTGGCTCTCTCTCTCACTCGCACAGCACACGTCTGTGTGTGCTTGTGTCTCTCTCTCTCTCGTGCAGTGCGTGTGTGTGTCTCTCTCTCTCTCTCGTGCGGCGCGCGTGTTTGTGTCTCTCTCTCTCTCTCGTGCAGTGCGTGTGTGTGTCTCTCTCTCTCACTGCGTGTGTGTGTATGTGTCTGTCTCTCTCTCACTCGCACAGCGCGCGTCTGTGTGTGCTTGTGTCTCTCTCTCTCTCGTGCGGCGCGCGTGTTTGTGTCTCTCTCTCTTGCTGCGTGTGCATGCGTGTGTGTCTGTCTCTCTCTCACTCGCACAGCGCGCGTCTGTGTGTGCTTGTGTCTCTCTCTCCCTCGTGCGGCGCGCGTGTTTGTGTCTCTCTCTCTTGCTGCGTGTGCATGCGTGTGTGTCTGTCTCTCTCTCACTCGCACAGCGCGCGTCTGTGTGTGCTTGTGTCTCTCTCTCTCTCGTGCGGCACGTGTGTGTGTGTCTCTCTCTCTCGCTGCGAGTGTGTGTATGAGTCTGTCTCTCTCTCACTCGCACAGCGCGCGTCTGTGTGTGCTTGTGTTTCTCTCTCTCTCGTGCGGCGTGCGTGTGTGTGTCTTTTTCTCTCACTGCGTGTGTGTGTATGTGTCTCTCGTGTGTGTGTGTGTGTGTGTGTGTGTGTGTGTCTCTGTCTTGCGCGTGCATCTCTCTCTCTCTCTCTCTCTCTCTCTCTCTCTCTCTCTCACGCACGCACGCGTGTGTGTGTGTCAGTCTGTCTCTCTCTCTCGCTTGCAGCGGGACCTGACTCGAATATAAACCGATAGGGTGTCGTTTCTCAGCACATTTTGGGTGCTGAAAAACTCGGCTTATATTCGAGTGTATACGGTAGATTTTTTTTCCAATTTCAAGAAGTATAAAACATCAGCTACCCACCGACTTAAGAGTGGTAGGGTGGCTGAGATGCTTTTCTCCTCACTACAGTTGTACAGGGTGGTTATCTGAGAAGTCTTTCTGTCAGTTTGAACCAGTCTGGAAATTTTCTTCTGACTTTTCTCAACAATATATTTCCGTCTGCGGAACTGCCGCTCACTGGATTTTTTTCGCACTATTCTGAGTTGACTCTAGTGACTTTGTGCATGAAAATCCCAAGAGATCAGAAGTTGCAGAAATACTCAAAGCAGCCCATCTGACACCAACACTCATGCCACAGTTGAAATCATTGATATCACAACATTTCCATATTCTGGAATTTGTTGAGAATATGAACTGGAGCCCCTAAGCTGTATCTACATGAGGTTAAGCATTGTGCTGCGGCTACATGACTGGCTGGGTTGATAACTGTATTGATTAGCAGGTGTGCAGGTGATCCTAATAAATGATATACATATATACACCCCACTCAGTCACACATGTGTGTCCACACCCAAGACATTTAAACCACAAACTCACACTACACACTTCCTCTTACAACAGGCAAGATCTAAACTCATATACTGTATACACATCCCACACTTTCAGACACACACCAAACACTCCCCACAAACAGTTATAAGGTGACACAAAAATTCCTGGAATCAGTCGATACAAGTCAATACAGTGTAAATCAGTCAATATGGTACAGGGGTAGGATATGGTTATTGAATTCACCAGGTGATATCATATGCCTACAGTCTGGTTAATCAGCATTTATTCTACAATCGTGCAGGTGACATTGGTGATTTTTTTTTTCCCATCCAACAAGGCAAACTTTCAAGTGACAATGATGATCACGTTTCTCGATATTGATGGACTTGTTCATAAAACTGTTTGCTCCTTGTGGACAGAATATTAATTAGTGACATGACATTGACATGCTGAGGTGTCTTTGGTAAAGCATCAGGTAAAAAAAAATGTCTGGAGCAGTGGTGCATGCAAAACTGCATTTTGCACCATGACCACACCCCCCGAATCTCGCTGCCTGTGACTTCTTTCTTCAAATGAAAATTGAAACTGAAAGGAAAAAGATTTGCTACCGTGGAAGAAATACATGAAATAATACCTGAGGCTATATACACAGAAACAAAAGATGAGTACAGGAAATGTTTCCAGGAGTAGGAAAAGCAGTGGGACAAGTATATTATATCTCAAGGAGAGAATTTTGAAGGCGTCTAAAGGGGAACTTTGGTACGTTTTATAATATGTTTGTTTTCAACAAACTTTCCCTTAAAGATAGGGTGAGAAGCTCAATCATCCGGGAGAGGCTCAGAGTAGAGCTGCTGCTCTTCTGCATCGAGAGGAGTCAGATGAGGTGGCTCGGGCATCTGATCAGGATGCCTCCTGGACGCCTCCCTGGTGAGGTGTTCCGGGCACGTCTAACCGGGAGGAGGCCCCGGGGAAGAGCCAGGACACGCTGGAGGGACTATGTCTCCTGGCTGGCCTGGGAACGCCTCGGGATTCTTCCGGAAGAGCTAGAAGAAGTGGCCGGGGAGAGGGAAGTCTGGGCATCTCTGCTCAAGCTGCTGCCCCCACGACCCAACCTCGGATAAGCGGAAGAGGATGGATGGATGGATGGATGGATTGTTTTCAACATTTCCAGGAATTATTGGGTCCTCCACATATATTGTGTGTATACTCTACACACACTTCTGGTCAAAACATTTATAACACCAATTTTTCGAGGATCTGGTAATACTTTGGCAGTTAATGAATTACCTGAAATGGTAACCTGGATACTGTAGGCCAAAGCAGGCCAGTAGAGTTAGGCATTAGGCTGACTGAGGTGAGGCCTATTTCTGAGCAGGCTAAAGAAGGCCCTGGCCTGATTTATTTGTCTTTTGTGAGGCTTCACATAATTTTTTATTTATTTATTTTTTTAAGAAAAATGTGAGCAGAGATGAGAAACAACTGATACCTATGTGAGGTTGCATGTAACACTTTTTTTCTTTGCTTCTGGCTCTCCTATTTTGAGAAGAACTGACTGAAATGTCTCTAATAAATTGTATAGAATTTAGAGGGCTACTGTGTGCCTTCAGGAATGAAACAGTTCACTCATTAGTCTGTTTCTCAAATTTGAGCAATTCACTTTTCAGTCAATATAAAAATCAATTCCAAACTCTGTATTTTACCTTTAAAGTAACCACAAGAACTGGTCAGAGCAAAGTTTTGAAATTTGGAAATGGCGATGGTGTCAAATACTGAAGAGAGGGAAGGCACCAGCTAACGTAATTGAAGAAATTCCTCGAACTATTGAGAAGGCACCATAAGGCTTAACTTTAATTATTAAACACACCCCAAAAAAACGTAAGATCGCAAAAAAACATTAAAGTGTACATTTGAGCCCCATGGAGTAATTTAACTATTGGTGTAACTGCCCGCGTCCCGTATTCAGGTCTCCAAAGAACTCTAATCTCTTCTGTGCTCTAAACTTAACTTTTGAAATCAATTCTTTTAAATGAAAGATCACCAGCTTTATCATATGAAAAATGAAATATTGATTTAAAAGAGGCTAATTCAGACCACAGAAGAGATTACAGCTGCTTACAGACATTAGGTCTGGGAATGTCGAGTTATTGAATAGTAATATTACAGGATAGGACTGGGTGCTTTGCTTTGCCTTTATTATATGTTTCGATTACTTCCTCTTCTAGGCTTATTGATTTTCCTCTGAGATTGGCTGATTCCCTAATGCTCTATCATTTCCTTCTGTCCATTCATTATACCAATCAAAGGCAGAAGGTCCTAGAGCCTATCTGTCATGGGGATGGTGTAATAATATTATTATAAAAATATGTTCTTATTAAAAAAAGCACAAAACTTTGGAAACCAATTGTAATTACTACAGGTTAAAACTAGGGGAACCTAAAAGCCATGCAGAAGACCTGCACAAGGCAGTAAGAAGGTAACTGTATGACTGTGATGGGATACTGGGCAGTAAGGGGTAGTTACAGTAGGTCTGTCCAAATACTGGATGCCCTATTAAGAATAAAGGTGAGGACCAAGAACAAGTGACAGAGATGAAGCCTGGAAGGAGTCGTTTTTCCTAGGGATGCTAAAGGGTGGGTGACCTAGCGGATCACAGGAATGCCCAACCACTTGTTGAGAAAGAAAGAGAAAGGCTGACAAGAGATTGCAATATCTTCTGGGTGACAGGTGGCAGCACACTGTTACTAGTTGGGGAAACTAAGGCTAAAGTACACATTCAAAGATGAGCCTGAAGAGAACACACAAGGGACAGTACTGACATAATAAATGTCGGGATAACTGCTGATTTCAAAGGTGTACTGGGAGATTTAGGCTCTTTAAGGTCAATGGAATATTCAATAATGAAAGGGAGCTACAATCATTAGAAATATGGTCACACTTGGTCTTGGAAATGAACAAAACCTGTCAGAGGTATGGTCTGAAAGAGAATTTGGGAGAGAATGAGAAGAAGTGTGGGTCAAAAGAGGGCTGGGAAGTGCAAAGAGAGTGGTTGGTGGACCATAAGCAGATGAGACAACCAAGCAAGACCAAAACAACCGCTTTTCACATACTGTAGTATAATAAATTACAATTTTAACACATGCAAGCAAGTGTTGTATAAGGATGTAATTGCCCATCACAATGGATTCCACTGTGTAGCTAAAGAAGCTGGGGAGAACAGACAGAGATATGCAAGATCTCTTCAAATGTCTAATAAAGTAGAGGCGCTGGTGGGCATTTTTAATATGAAACAACAGGCCCATTCCCATTTCACTCTATGAAATTTATTACTGCTCTCTCTTTTTAACAGTATCCCTTTCCAATAAAGATGGAAGTGTATTCTTCCTTGTGATGTCTATGACCAGCTCCTTGGTTTTGGTGACATTAAAGGTCATATTATTGTCCTGGCACCACTGAATTAGCAGGTAGTCTTCTTTTCTGTAAGCCTCCCCATTATTGTTGGTGATTATTCCCATGACATCAGCACATTTAATGATGGACTTGAATCTGGCCACAAAGTCAAAGGTGGTGAACAAGGAGCAAAGAAGGACCGTAAGCACACTACCTTGTGGAGGGCCTGTGCTGAGGGTCAGCTTGGAAGATGTGATGATGCCAGTCCGCATGTGCTGAGGTACGTTGGATTGAACCTTGGTGCTGTGAGGCAGAAGCAGCAATCACTGTACTACCATGCCTACATCTTCTTCTTCTTTCGGCTGCTCCTGTTAGGGGTTGCCACAGCAGATCATCTTTGTTCGCATATTGATTTGGCAAAATTTCACACCGGATGCTCTTCCTGACGTAACCCTCCCCATTTATCCGGGCTTACATGAGCTTTATTAATGATTACCACAAATGCTATGTTGTGATTGTAAATGCTGCTTGCATAAATATTTTTTGCCAGGACATCCATTTAGCCTGTTCTTCCATGTCACAGACTCCCAATACAGTGCTCCTTTTTGTGACCTCCCTCTTCCTGTGCCTTGAGAAGATGATGAATATCTCTGAATTTTCACTCTACATGCCACTGGTTCTTTTTTATGAAGAAAGTGTGAACGCATGGGCGCATTTTTATTTATTCATTTTTTCTTTATTACTTATTCTTCAATAATCCCCAGGGGCCTCATGCATAACACCTTGTTTAGAATTTCACACTAAAACATAGCATATAGACAAAACTAGAAATGTACGTATGCACAAAAAATTTCAGATGCATTAAACTGTGAGTACGCAAAGTTCCACACACTTCCCCTTTATAAATCACAATTAATGTGAATTTTAATGCACATGCACAAGCCTACAGCCCCACCCTGGCTCCACCCGAAATTTTGCATATTTAAATATGTAAATCAGTATAAATAACCCCTTCTGATCAGTGTTTTGTTAAACAACAATTGCTAAAGCACATTTAAAAAAGAAGAACTTCAGTGAATGCGAAATAGAGCCCCTGCTCAGTGAAAAGGAGACAAGGGAAAATGTACTATTTGGTGGCTTAAGCAGTGGTATATGCAACAAAAGGAAATTGATAAAGTGGCACAGAGTGGTGGAGGCACTAAAACAGTCAAGTTTACAAAGTTGCAGAGTGCCCAAAATAAGAAAGTAGTGGTTAGATATCAAAGTCGACGTGAAAAGGTGGGTGCAGCTCACCATCTGAATGTCAACACATCTAGAGGAGGTAGCAGAATTCCAGGGCTCACAACATTTCAGGAGCGAGCTGCTGCAATTATTGGCAAGACATTTATATATCTTGCCACAACATAAATGAGGCGCATTAATTTTTGCATTTCAGATAACTTTCACATTTACATATGAAAATTCATTCTCTGAAGTTGTCTTTATAGCAATGTGTGTGCAGTCGACCACTCTGATTACATTTGGAAAACCGAATGTTGCTGCGAATTGCACTTTGTTTGCCAGTTCAACCACAGTGTAAGGAAATCTTATATATCTGGATGACAAGCGGATAATACCATCCCCATACAGCTAGCATGGTGTGACTCTGGGATGATTGTGAAATACCCGATCGGTCAGCCAGCTTACATTGAAAAACTCTTGTGACTAAACACTCGAGAGTGGACAGAACTTGCATAGGAGTACAGGACATTTCCTCAAAGTCTGCCGTTGAAAGTCCAGCCTCAGTTCAGCAAACAACTCCAAGAGGATAGCTCTTGGAAATCGAAATCGACTTAGAAGCCAGTCATCATCATGGGACAAGAAAGCAGTATGATCTCCAAATACGTGCTCTCTTTTAATTCTTACATTTGCGATGTCTTCTAAAAGTGCTAAAGCAGCCATGGTACTTTGAATAGTTTGGCCATTCCGTGCACCATTATATCGTTACAGATTGATTACAATCAAGTGCCTTAAATTTGCAAATTATATCCAATTAATTTTGTTGGGAACCCCACAGAGACAGTAGCACTGCTATGATCCTGGGTGCCGCCCGTTTACAAAATCGAGCAGAAACGAGCATACACATGGTCTTAGGCTCCTGTGAAAATGTGCTAGCATTTCACCAAGTTTAGTTTTTTGATGTGCGTATGTACCATTTATACATGAGGCCCCTAGTCTCTACTTTTTGTATCTTAACAACCAGTGCAGAAACATCTGCTCCAACCCAAAATTCACATTCAACCAGCAGGAAATCTCTAGAAGGGACTGACACAACCAAAATAAAGAAATGTGTTCATAATATTAAAATGAACTTCAAATATTCCTCATTTCTGTAAAAGTACTCTCTCAGAAAAGACGAAAACATTAAACTCAGACACATACTTTAAATCCACCATAACCATTTTTCTTATTATGGAGGCTCCTGCAGGTTTGTGAGAAGAATGTGCCGTTTTGTAATATTAATTTGTTTTAATAACAGCGCACGCTTCCCTCCATGATTTTGCATCAAAGAACATTTGCTGAAGGAGAAGCTATATGTGTGTTCCCATTATGGTTTAATTTAAAAAGCTCTCTCCTGCCTTGTAAAGTGTCTGGATGGCAGCCAGCTGCTCTTTAACGACGACTGAATCATTGTGGCTTGAAAGGTGCTTCTGTGAATAAAGTGGCCAATAGTCAAACCTTTCCCATTTGACACAGCCCGATATTCATGTGTCCTAAGTCATGTCTCATCGTGATTACTAGAAATTTAATCTGTACATCCACTCCTCATGTCCTGCATACCGGATGAGAAATATGTGCTCTGTGTGGTGGGCACCCACGGCAGATAAATGACTTTAATTACTGCCATCATCATGAAAGTGTATCATGTTCTTCGGGAATTAAGAGGGCAAATGAAAATCTAACAAATACAAGATTTATTTTTTAGATTTAAAGACAATTTAAACTCACAATTTAAATTACACATTGATTATAGCCTACCACACAAACTCGTCATTTAATGTGTGTAATATCTAATCCTATAAGCCACCTTTGCTCCCTAAACCCTCTTGGAACTTTCCACCACAAGCTGAGTGGCTAACCCAACAATATTGTTTCTTTAATTAATGTCTAATTTTATTACGTTTAACCTGGCAGGGCAGTTAATGTCTAACAACATTTAATCTTAAAATGCAGGAAAGCTGGCTTAGCCAGTCCTTGCTTGGGGACATTTACGACTTACCAGGCCTAGATAACACTTTCACACACAGGAGTTTAGCCTCTAGCTGAAAATTCCAAATAAGAACAAGCAGGAACTGTCTGCTGACTGACTAGCACTGGAATGGAATGGGGTCCTGGGACCGCCTGAGCTGAGTCATTGGGAACTACACACCCACCGGTCCAGGAGGTATGTCAGAGGCTGCAGAGCCGCAATCAGTGGAGGACTGAATGCTGCATGCTCTGTCTCTGACGTTTTCCATCTCAAGGTGAAGCCATCTCTCTCTCTTTACATCTCTAAGCTGCTCCATTCATGGAGAAGGTCCTACCATTCTAAGATCCATGCCAGACCAGAGGCCGATCAATATACTGTACTAAGACAGAGAGCCATCTGGCAGCCTATTATCCAGGTTGTATTAATATTACTTTGTCATCACTAACATTTATACTCTGCTAATACTTTGGCCCTATAATCTATAATATATGGATAAATGGTAAACTTTTTCTCCTGATTGATCTGGTTACTGATCTAAAAAAAAAAGGAGGGGAAATTATTGAACTTCGAGGGACATTCAAAAAGTTTCTGCACTTATTATTAACTCTATTTATTAAGAATTTCAAAAACAAATTAAATCACTTCTCTACATAGTCACCTTCCTCTGCAATGCAATTATCCCAGGGTCGTACCAACCTTTTAATGCCTAATTTCTAGTCCTCCCACCTTCACTGTTTCCAATGAAAATATAAAAGTGCGGAAACTTTTTGAACGTCCCTCATACATTAGCAGTCAATCCTGACAATGTGCCAAGAGTTTTAATGAGATTTTAAAGAGTTCGCTGATGACACTGCTATCGTGGGCTGTATCAGGAATGGGCTGGAGGAGGAGTATAGGGACCTAATCAATGACTTTGTTAAATGGTCCGACTCAAACCACCTACACCTGAACACCAGCAAAACCAAGGAGCTGGTGGTGGATTTTAGGAGGCCCAGACCCCTCATAGACCCAGTGATCATCAAAGGTGACTGTGTGCAGATGGTGCAGACCTATAAATATCTGGGAGTGCAGCTGGATGAAAAATTAGACTGGACTGCCAATACTGATGCGCTGTGCAAGAAAGGACAGAGCTGACTATACTTCCTTAGAAGGCTGGCATCCTTCAACATCTGCAATAAGATGCTGCAGATGTTCTATCAAACAGTTCTGGCGAGCGCCCTCTTCTACGCAGTGGTGTGCTGGGGAGGCAGCATTAAGAGGAAAGACGCCTCACGTCTGGACAAACTGGTGAGGAAGGCAGGCTCTATTGTTGGCATGGAGCTGGACAGTTTAACATCTGTGGCAGAGCGAAGGGCGCTCAGCAGGCTCCTATCAATTATGGAACATTCTGTTATGGCTTATGAAATAAAGAGTCCTAAAGGGAAAATAAGGTCATGATAGTGTTCTGTCAGCAGATAAATGTTTTGAGCATTACTGGAAGGTGAGCATGGGAAAACAAAAAGGGATCAAGATGAGAGACATATTTTGAGGCTGAGAGATCAAGCAAGGGGTCAAAATCTAAATTAACACGTGAGAAGAGTTTTTGTTTCTTGCACAAGGTTATTTTCAGGTTTTTGATATCTGTAGACCCTAACCCTAACTCTACACCTATCTGTTCTTTTATCCCGTCCCATCAGTTAAGCACATCGCACGACCTCTGAGGCCACATCCCTAGAAACATGGAAAAGCAGATCTATGATTCGACATGTCAGGGCATGCTTTCCGAAGGACTCTTGCCATTTCTCCTTGATCCCTCCGGCACCTGAATGCGACCAGGATCACCTCATAGAGAATTTCAAACTGGCTCTGAAAAAACAACTCAAGGGCCGGAATGAGGTGTTGACAAATGCCCAGCTCGTATTAGAGAGGGACAAGGGTAACTATTGTTGTCTGTCTCTGGTGTCAGCGCATTGCTTACTGAAGTCGTGGACAGATTGGGTTTAGATTGGCCTGCCCCTCACACAAACCCTAACCTTAAAGTTTGTGGGGGTAAGGCCGTTCTTTTTAATAGGTCCCTAATCTTAAAACTTGGGCTGGGTGCCTAAACTTAATATTTGAGAGCCCCGGCCCTGATGTTAACCCCTTCCTCTTCCGTTTACAGTTATAGACTGACCTGCCCCCACTGACAACCCTAAATTTAAGGTCAGTGGAGGCTAGGGTTAAGTTCTCAATGGGTCTTAATCTTAAAAATTAGATTGGGTGCCTAACCTTAAAATGTAACAGGCACTTAATCTTAAAATTGACACTCATTTTTTACTGTTTTTAGAGCCCCTTATCTTAATCTACTCGTATTTAACCCTAATTTTAAACTCCAAGTCTGGTGGCACTAGTAAGTTTAGATGTTTTAGTATAACCCTTTTAATTCGATTTATAGCTTTTACATGCTTTATTTTATCCCAATTTTATTGCTAATTATATTTTGAGAAATGGGTTTTAGAAGATTTAATAGAACTGTTTTAATTATTCAAATTTAAGTATTTATTATTTTATGCAAATTTTACAGTTTTATATTGAAATATTAAAAAAACAATTTTGAATAGTTTTTAGGCAATCTTATGGGATCTTTTAAAATATTTTAAAGTCTTTTAAATCTAGTAATAAGTGGTGAGGCACGGAGATAAACTAAAATATACAGCCATAGATAGTGTACCCATGTGTTGTCCCCTTATGGGGACTTAAATCTCTACAAACCCTAACCTAACCCTACGCCTATCCGTTCTTTTATCCCGTCCCATCTATTAAGCACATCCCTAGAAACATGGAGAAGCAGATCTAACGATGGGATTACGAAATGGTGGCGACTGAGGACCTAAAATGGTGTCCATGACATTGAGAAACAAAGCACAACATCTGAATCATAGGATACATGCTAATAATAGAAGGGACAGAATCCTCAACCTCAATAATCCCCCAATCATGACACATAGGACCCTACCATGACAGAACACACCCATGGCTTCTCTTTTGCCCTATTCTCTCCATTCAATTTTTTCCTGCCATCATTCTGTTTCTGAAGTGTTGCTTCTGCTAGATTTGTCCTCTTTATCTTTCTTTTCTCTACATGCGGAAGGTTTATAATTTTGGCATCGTTGGAAGCCAAGTTGCTCTTAGCCTCACACTGGAAACATCTTCACTGTTCACTTGGAAATCTTCTTTCTATAATCTCTTACATTTAGAGCTTTTTATTTCCTAGTTCCACTCTTCAGATTTGCACTAATGTAATCCAGTTAGTTAAAGGCTGGGCAGTGATGGGTCACTGAAACGTGTCTTTCCATTTTCTCTTTCATCCTCTTTTTACATTTCTGTCTTTATGGGCAGAAACACTTCTGGTGGGCTGCACTTCCAGGACTGAGAAACATGCTTTCATTTGGTCTCTTTTCAGGGCTGGTGTGTGCTCTGCATTATTATTGTTTCCTGCTTATTATACAGTAATAGTCCATAGTTTTTTTCTTAGCCACATGCTTTACATAGAAATGAATGCATATTACATGTTTGTTTCTTATATTGGACCAAAAACAAAACATTGATAAAAAAAAATGCACATGCGGTACAATGAAAGGCTGACACAGTAGGTGACATTGCCAAGTCTTACCACCTTTGGTTTGACATTTGCATCTTCTACCGTTGTTTCCCTTCTACCTAAGTTTCCTTTATATAATTGGGCAACCATCAGTGTGTCCTTTAAAACATTAACATTAGAACAATTGTGACGAGAGCAGCCCAACAGCTCATCCATCCTAAAATAACACCAAATTCAGATTGGAAGTTTCCTTAAAGTCCTGCTCTCCATCACACTACTTGGTAATTTATTCTATGCGATTATGGCTCTTGGCGGGAAGAAAAACTTCCTGAGGTTTGTATGCAATCTGCGCTTAACAAGTTTCCAACTGTGCATCTGTGTTCTCGTTGAAGAATTTATTTTAATGTAACAGCTGGAATCCACTGTACTAATTCCTTTCATAATTTAAAACACTTCAATCATACCACCTCATAATCTCCATTTACTTTAACTGAAAAGTTTCATCTCCTTCAGTCTCTCCATTATGGAATCAGCAAAGCCTCTGGACTTTTTCTAACGCTGCTACGTGTTTTTTGTAAGATGGAGACCAAAACTGCCCACAGTACTCCAAGGCCTCACTAGTGCTGTTATGGTTCTGCCAGGGTTATTGCCTTGGGATGCATTTACTTTTTATGTATATAATATTTTTGTTGCTTCCATGCATGCTTCTATTTTTTCTTGTTTTCCATCACACGTGTGTCTTTGATTATGTTTTCTTTAATTATTTAGTTTATAACTATTGTGTTTCTATGTCAGCTTATATCCCTTACTGTATATTTGTGGGTGGCACCCAAAGAGGCGGGGCCACTGCTGAGCCCTCCCTCTGGTTATTTAGGTCAGAGCTGAGAGAGCTCAGGTGTGGTGCATTGTTGTTGTGTAGGAGATATTTTTATTAAGTTTTATTTTTGGCTTTTTTTTTGCTGTTGGATTAATATTTTTTATTTATTCATTGTCCTCTGGTTTCTAGATTGCGATTATGGATTGTGTATTGGGAATTGTTTGCTATGAATTGGCGTTTTAGGCAGCTCCCTTTTAGCTCTTTTTTAGTACTTGTTGTTTCTTTTGCTATGCATGCATGTCGGCGGATCTCCACATGGGCTCGATTGAGGGATGTATTAACCCGCCATGATGAGAGGGGGTGCTGTTACTAACATTCTCATCAGCTTCTCTCCCCACAGCACTGAGAAACTACCTTAAGAGGGCACATAGCCACCCACATCCCCCCTGCCCCCTTAGCTATAAGAACTTTAAAGGAGACATCTTTTGTGGCCAGAGCGACTCACTGATCAGTCAGACCCTAAACCTGCGGCTAAAGCCAAACCATTCCTGTTTAGTTAAAGCCTGAGGGCACGAAGCCTAAACACCAAGAGGCGTTGTTTTAGTTGGAACGTTCAGTTAAATTAAATGGGATGACCCAGTTTTGAGACAAGTCATTCCACACTTTTCTATTTTCTGTGAAATAAACCCTCATTTACTAAGATTGCTTTTTTGGTTTATCTCTTTAAGATAAAGGTTTCAACGGTTTCTTTTCATTTGGCAGACAGGAAAGATATTTCAGGCAATTTAAACTTTGAAATTCATTTTCTTCATTTGTGGTCCTGACTAGGCTGTAGCCTCAGCTAGTATTGAGAGAGATGGCTGGGGTGGGGAGAGACTAGTTTGGACAGACTAGCGTAGATCTTGGCCTGCTGTGGTGCTTATCCGAAGGCCTCACAGCTTTTTTGCTACGGCACTAATTACATTTTAAAACAAGTGAGTTATCTAATACCGCCCACAAAAAAGCGGCCCGATCCCATGACGTTGCACAGAGTGTACATGAAGATGCTGAAACGGGCACGGAGATCTATTGAAGCACAAGGAGATCACTTTCAGCATCCTCTGTAAATGTGAGTACCAAATGTGATCATTTTTCTCTTCACCATGTAATGCAGTCGTCTCGGTAGAGGAGGGCCACTTTTTCATGGGCCACCCTGTATAAGCATAGCTTTACTTGACTTGTACCCCACACATCGTGATATACAGTATAACCTAACATCCTATTGGCTTTTTTGATCCCTTCTGTACACTGTCTGGATGTAGATAGTGAAGAGTCTACTGTGACTCCCAGGTCCTTCTCATAAGGTTCACTTTCAAGTTTTGGACCTCCCATTGTGTATTCAAATCTAACATTTCTAATTCCTATGTGTAACACTTGACATTTACTTACGTTACATCTCATCTGCCACAAATCTGCCCAAGCCTACATACTGTCCAAGGTCCTCTGCAGCAATTTAGCAGATTCTAGATCATCTGCAATTCCACCTTTTTGGTATCATCTGTAAACGTAAACAGCTTACTGCTAATATTCTAGTCCAGAATATGTATGTATATTAAAAAGAGTAGCGGCCTCAGCAGTGAACCCTAACCCTAACCCTAACCATTTTTAATATCACCTAATTCTAAAAAAAAAGTTTCCCTCACCATAACAAAAGAAGATTCTACAACTAAATGCCGTGCCCCTACACATTCTGTCAGTGTCTGTGTGCATTTCTTTCAGAGGGCTTAGGTTTTCCTCTTAAATATGTAGAGAAAAGCCAAGCAAAATGACACCTTTTATTGGCTAACTAAAAAGATTACAATATGCAAGCTTTCGAGGCAACTCAGGCCCCTTCTTCAGGAGAGATGTAATACAGAGACTGGAGTTCCCTATGTTTATAAGATGTGAAAGTTAGGAGAAGAAGGATCCACTTTGGACCGAAATGAGTGAGAGTGCTCTGTGATGGACTGTCACACACATCAAGGCCGGTGTTTGCCTTGTCCTCGATGCCGCCACAATGGCTTGATACTTTTAATGCTGGATGATGTTCTCTGATACGAGCCGCTGAAGGAAACACTGAATGGCAGAAGACCAACTAAATGGGAATCTGTTCACATTAGCAAAGGCAGACTTACTCTTCAGTTTTGGCTTCAAGTACTGTTCTGCCCCACATCTTGTTAGTTGAGACTGTTAATTTTTGAACTGTGCTCCCCCTTCATCTTGTCATTTATTAACACACCAGTCAGTCACGTCCCACACTCACAGTGGTGCTGTAAAACTCACGTAAAGCACGTTGGTCCCATAATAAGCATTTGAATACAATACACCCCATGTGTCTCACGTAGGCACCCCTTTATCTCTTATTTCGGTCACGTCCAAAACGTATCTTTAGGGTATATAAACCCAAAGGGTCTGGTTAGTTGTGGTACACAGCATTTTGAACCTCTGTCTACACGCGTCTCTTTGTCTTGATCCAACCGTGGAAAAAAATCACCTTTTTACAACGAGGTACGTCCAGTAAAAGCCTTCAAGAAAGCTCGCTCACCCCATGTCGTTTTTTATGTGGATGTGCCAAGTTGTTTAAGCTCTCTGCGGATACGTTGCAGGGACAGTGCGGAGTGAAGCAGAAAAAGTATGGTGTGTCTGATGAGCAGAGTAGATGGCAGGACAGGCAGTAGGGTCAAGTGTTGAATGTTTGATTATTATACTTTGTTCAATTGTTTGTTTTCTGTTAACTCTCAAATGTTTCAAACAGATATATCATTTTTCATCTTCATGTAGTTTACATATTCATCTGTGGTTCTGCTCCATTTTAGAACTTTCTTCCTGAAAGACAGTGCTTCATAACTGGTGTTGGCCTTCTCCTTTCTCCTTCAATTTAAGTTTGGTTTCATTTAGAGGCTAACTTCAATCAGCATAACATAACATAACATAACATAACATATCATAACATCCATCCATCCATCCATCTTCCAACCCGCTGAATCCGAACACAGGGTCACGGGGGTCTGCTGGAGCCAATCCCAGCCAACACAGGGCGCAAGGCAGGAACCAATCCTGGGCAGGGTGCCAACCCACCGCAGATATCATAACATAACATAATACAACATGACATTTTCATACCCTCCTAATAAATTTCAGTGCCATGACAGGTTGAAGCCTATCCCAGAAGCCCTGAATACAAGTTGTGGCTTCAAATATACCCTGAGAGAGCTCCTTTTCAGGTATACCTATCTAGTACCAGGTCTGACTCCCTTCGCCTAAAAGAACAGCCTGAATTCCATGAGGTGCGTATCCAACAAAAATCCTAGAAATGTTCATTAGGAATCTTGGTCTGTGTTTGCTAGTCACATAAGATATAACAATGTGAGGACTGCCTACCTGATTTGTTTGCCTTCCCTCATGTCATAAAGAGAGAAGAAAATGTCGGTGTCCTCCCCGATTGAGTTGTACGTGAAGCTCTTCAGATTGAGGAAGAGGTGGTGAGGGATGGGAATGCGGCAGGTTTCTCCATGGCGCTGGCGGATGCTGTCTCCCTAATTAGAAGAGATGAGTAAGAAAACAATGAAAACTTTCAAAAGACAGAGTCAAGCAGACCATTAAGTATCACATTATAGGCCAGTGGGAATGAACCCAAAAGATGTCTGTTCCAACTTGATTAGGTAAATAACATTATTTTCAGTCCCTACACATCACACATAATTTGAAAGAACTCTGTTGGAAGAAGACAAAGGTCTAACAGCAACCTTCTGAAGACAAAGACACCACTTAAAGCTTCATGTAGATACAGTGCCAATTAAAAATGTTCACCCCCCTGAAGTTTTCACATTTTATTGTATGTCACGTGTGTGCGTCACAGAGTCACCCACCAGGTTCCTCCTAGATATGTAATCCTACTGCGGACCAAGAGGAAGCACTGCCGCTAACTGTGTTGTCATCCTTTTTCTTCACAGTATTGAGAAACCGCCCAGTGAGGGCAACTGACTCCGCCCCTTCTGGTTCCTGGTCCGTAAAAACACAACCACCCAGAAGGAGGCGTCACTTCCTGAGTAGCAGAGTGAAAAGGCGGAGCTTCTTCGTGACCTGACCTTATATGTAGTAAAGAGCCATGGAGAGGCAGTATTTTTGTTGACTTCATGCTTTTGTGCTTTTATTTTTGTTAAATCATAAAATGCGTAAACGTCTAAGAGGATGAATACTTTTATAGACACTGTGTATAGCTAAGTGAAGATGGTCCAAATCACCATACTAGTTCATACTTCCTCAGATAATCTGTTTTAAAATTTTAATTCACTAATTACCAGTCAATGTTTATTTTATAGTGTATTTCATAATAGCAATGACCCTTACCGGGAGAAATGGGTAAGAAGATGAGTTGAGATGAGATGAGATTTCATAATAAGGATTATTAGAGTCCAACACAGAGAGAGAGTAGCATTATAATGTATTAAACAGAACACACTACATTATTTATAACATTTTTAAATACATATTTTAATAATTAAATACTGTTCAGTGTGAAATTCCTGCAACGTAAGTGAGTTGGGAATGCAGGTGGGTGGAATAATTAAAAAAAGAATTCAATTGGTATATTGAGGGACATTCATTAAATAAATCTAGAATTGGTTAAACGGTTAGAGAAACCAGCTATAGCAGTATATGGAGTGGCTTGGTGGAGCAGAGCTCTGGGTCTGAGGTCTGACGTAAAGCCTCTGTGGAGTTTGTACACATTCTCCACATATCGGCATTCGTTTTTGTCGAGTTTTACCTGCACCTCTGACAGACATGCATATTGGGTTAAGCAGCAACCCTAAACTGTGAGTGTGTGAGCGTACCCTGCAATGAACTGACATCCCATCCTGGGATGGTTCCTGCCTTGCCCAATATGCAACTCTGATCTATTAAACCTGAACTGGATTAAATGGGCTCGATGATGGATAGATTGTATCAGTATACTAGTGAAATGCAGGCATACAGTCCTAAAATTAAAGTGGCTCACATAGAATTGAACTCTTCCATTTTGGCAATGCATTCTTTTGTTTTCCCTGTTAACAATATATCTCCCAGTGATCACTTTGTGATGTAACTTTCCTACGTAGTTCTTGTTTGTCAGCATGAATTTCTTTCTTGTTCTCGTTCTTGCATTCTGCTTGCCGAATCTTCTCCACCAAAGTTGTCTGTGTCTGCCTGCTGCTCAACTGCTGCATCTTAAGTGCCTTCTGTGATGTGCTTGACTCTCAGCAGATGTCACTCCTCTTTTTTCAATGATCAATAAACACAATGCTTATAGCTGACTCTGAATTCTAAACATGTATGTACCATGTCCTGGTGATTATAAACAGATGGGCTTGCTTAGACTGTGCTTTTATTACAATAAACTTTTTTGCCCACCAGTAAAGTGGCCACCAGGGTGCTGAAAAGTAAAATTGGTTGAATTTCCGAAACATATCAGGCTATATTCAGGACTCCTACTTGCTTTTCTGTGTGACATAGAGTCTTGCCTGCTTACTCATTCTTGTTCTTTGTCTTTGACGTGCTTGACGCTCAGCAGATGGCACTGCTCTTCTTCTCTCTTTTTCCTATTATAGTGTTCTTCATCATGTAAGCAGCTTCTATGATTTTCTCTCACAGTCAGCAAATGTCAATGCTCTCCTTTTTCTTTCTGCCATGTCACTTTCTAGATCACTTTGCTGTAATAAATCCACTTTTCCGAGTTGCTACTACTTCAATTTTTTTGAATTTCAGTAACATACTGTATAGATCACAAGTTCTCGAGTAAAACCAAGATTAAGGTTCCAGACCCAGAAGTTTGCATGTAATCAAGTGACAGATGGACAGACCTTTGTATTATATATATATATATATATATATATATATATATATATATATATATATATATATATATACATACACATGGCCAGAAGATTACTAATATTTGTCCAAAAGACCTACTCAGATTTCATATACAGTATTGAGTATCCCCCACATGACTATATACTAAACGCTCCCTCTTAAAATGTGTATTCACTGCATGCATCTATAAAAGACATTTAATTTGTATAGCCCAGAATGCACAAAGAGGACATGCATGAAGGGCAATCTGCTAGTAATAGAAGTGTTCATGTACATAAGCATTTACCTACAAGCTCTAAATTACTGTCATTATTCATTTTTGTAGCAGATTTACAGTACACATGAAACTGCTTAGAAAAAATATGATCATATCCTGAAAAGACACTGACAGACAATCTCCAGCTGGGACTGCTGAGTGGATCTCAACGTGGATTATGGCTTTTCTCTAACGTTCAAAGCTCACCTATTAACATGATGGTACGTTTTAGGGACACTGCGAGCCAGAGACTATCTTGACTTGGAAAATATTCTGGAAAAGATGCCAGTCCCACACAGGATGCACTTTTACACATACACATCCACACTCAAACTTATAAAGTTATCAATTAGCATAACATGAACGTCATTGTGAGAAACCTCAGGTAGCCTGAAAAAATACATTTGTATGGTGAGAAAAATGGAAATCTCCACTTGAAGCTTAATGACCCAAATACAATAAGGTATGAGCACCAACCGATCCACCATTTAATTGGCATAATAAAAAAAATCGCCAAGGAAGAATGGCATGTGGATTTCAAAACAGTAAATTGGGACATGCACCACATTTTACTTTTTTCCATGAAAGTGTCGGGTCTAAAAGTGTGATGGCCTTTGTCAACCAACCATGAGCGAGAATCTTTTTTTTAAAGAGCTGCACCCAGAAGAGTGGACTTCCTCAAACCAGTTCAACAGTGGGTTAAGAAAGTTTTCAGACCCCTTCACTTTCTGCACACATTATTGTGTTGCCATTTTTGCCCCTCAATCTACCTTCATTAACCCATAATGACAAAGTGAAAGCATGTTTTCAGAAAGGTCTGCACGTTTAATAAAAATCAAAAACCGAAATCTCTCATTCATATACAGTAAGCACAAACCATTTGCTATGGCACCCCAGATAATGCTCAGGTGCATCTTCTTTTCTTTAGCTATATTTAAGATGTGTCTAGAACTTGAATGGAGTTCAACTGCATATAGGAGGTCCCACAATTCACACTGCACGTCAGGACAAAAATACAAGCCATGATGTCCAAGAAACTCTCAGTAGGCCTCTACGATCAAATTGTGGTGAGGCATGGATCAGGTCAAGGGGATAAAACCATTTGTGAAGGTTTGAGTATTCTCAGGAGCACAGAGACCTAAATAAGTGTGAAATGGAAGACCCACGGAACCGCCAGGACTCTTTCTAGAGTTGGCCAAACTGAGTAACCAGACAAGAAGGGTCTTTTTCAGGGACGTGACTAAGATCCCAATGATCACCCAAACAGCTTCACAGAAAGAGTGATGAGCAGTGTCTGGTCTTAACCAGACCATCCTATATTTCAGAATGTCTTATACCCTACACTCCAGATCATAACCTTAGATCTTCAAATGAGTGTCTGCTTACAATCCCAAGAGCTAAACTTAACACAAGTGGTGAGGCGGCCTTCTGCTGTTATGCACCCAAAATCTGGAATAGCTGACTGATAGAAATTCTCCAGTCTAATACAGTGGAGCACTTTAAAAACTGCTAAAAACCCATTACTTTAACATGGCTTTCTCATAGCTTCATTTTAGTGTAACCTTGATATTCTGTACAGTGGTGCCTTGGTTTGCAAGCATAATTTGTTCCGGAAACTTGTAATCCAAAGTGCTTGTAATCCAAAGCAGTTGTATGTCAAAGCGAATTTCCCCATAAAAAGTAATGGAAACTCAGATGATCCGTTCCAAAACTCAAAAATATTCATATAAAAATAATTACTACAAAATATAAAGTAAAAATACATAAAACAAATTAACCTGCACTTTACCTTTGAAAAGAATCGTGGCTGGTGTGAGGGAGACGAGAGAGAGGAGAGGAGGAGGAGGAGGAGGAGGGTTATTGTGTAGGACGACTTTCACTCTAACTAACGGAATCCCTGCTATCTGCTGGCTCACTGGAATCTTTTTCTTTTTTCGCAACTTTAACAAGGAACCTCTCCAATGACAGTTGCTTCTGCCTCCTTTTGAGGATTTTGCGGAAATGTGACATTCCATTGTCGTTAAATAGATTCATTACTCGCACACAAAATAAGAAAATGCTTTACGTACACACACGTGGTCACCATGCTATAGTAAACAGTATCCGCTCGTACGGATGTTGACTATACGAGTGAGGCACGCTGACTGAGACCGAGCATGGGAGATGATTACCCATAATCCCGCGGAGAGAGAAGAACCATCGGCTCAGTTGTGGCAGACAAAGCGTACACGTATTACACGTATTGCAAGACCTCGCTCGTTTATCAAGTTGAAATTTATTAAAAATTTTTTTTGCTCGTCTCGGAAAACACTTGTAGACCGAGTTACTCACAATCCAAGATTTTACTGTATATGCATTTAATTATCATTTTTATCATAGCTCTATAATCCGTAGTAACCCCTACTTTCTCTGCTGTTCTCTGTGGTGGTGATCTGCACCACCACCACCTGATCAAAGCACCGTGCTGTCCTTACATTGATGGATTGAAGGCCAGATGTTCTTTCACATGAAGCCTGAAAACCATGAGGACTGATTTAGATCATTTATATGAGGTAGAATGCCCAGTGGGGGCTTGGGTGGTCTCATGGCCTCGGAACTCCTGAAGCTTTTGTGTTTTTTTCCCCAGCTCCTGGAGTTTTTTTTTGTTTGTTTTTTTTGTCCTCCTTACTTTATTCTTTGTTACTTAGCATTGCCTAATCTTATTTAACTTGTAAAGCACTTTGAGCTCCATCATTTGTAAGAAAATGTGTTGTTATTGTTGTTGTTAACCAGACATAGTGCTTAGAGTTCTGACCAAAGAGTTCCCATTTTTGTCTCATCAGAACAGAGTCCTTTAAACTGTTGTCACGCACGTGCACATGAGATTCAGATTAAGGGCTCTAATAACCCTTCCATCACTGGCGTCATCTCCGGTGTCCATCCTCCTGGACCTGTCCCTTCCTACTGTCTGTCTTCATAACACGGAAACTCAACTATCTGCATCAGTTCTGTTTTGGATTTGTGTCTACAAAGGCATCTCCATAACTAATTGCGTGTTTATTTCCCAAAATCCTTTCAAATTATATGGAATTACCAATGTGGTACCCCAACTCTTTATCTGTGATCTTTGTATCACTTTACACTGGCAAATATCTTTTACTCAAGAGTGGCTGCCATCTAGCCATTCTACCATAAATGCCTGATTGATTGAGTGCGTGTGGAGATACAGATTCTACCATCTAAGCAGAGAACTTCTGAAGCTTTGTTAGAGTGACCATTAGGTTCTTGGTAACCTCCCTGAAAAAGGCCCTTCTTGCCTTGTTACTCATTTTGACTGGATGGACAACCCTAGGAAGAGTCTGGGTGGTTCCAAACTTCTTCCATTTCACAATAAATAAGGTCATTGTGCCCCTGGGAACACTCAAAGCTTTAGAAATGATTTTGTACTCTTGCCCTGATCTATGCCTTTCCATAGTTTGATCATAGAGGTCTACAGAGAGTTCCTTGGACTTCATAAGTTGCTTTTTGTCCTGGCATGCAGTGTGAATTTTGAGACCTTCTACACACAGGTATATACAGTACTGTGCAACAGTTTTAGGCAGGTGTGAAAAAATTCTGTAAACAAAGAATGCTTTCAAAAATGGAAGTGTTAATCATTTATTTTCATCAATCAACAAAATGCAGTGAATGAACAAAAGAGAAATCTAAATCAAATCAATAGTTGGTGTGACCACCCTTTGCCTTCAAAACAGCATCAATTCTTCTAGGTACACTTGCACACAGTTTTTGAAGGAACTCGGCTGGTAGGTTGTTCCAAACATCTTGGAGAACTAACCACAGATCTTCTGTGGATGTAGGCTTCCTCACATCCTTCTGTCTCTTCATGTAATCCCAGACACACTCGATGATGTTGAGATCAGGGCTCTGTGGGGGCCATACCATCACTTCCAGAACTTCTTGTTCTTCTTTATGCTGAAGATAGTTCTTAATAACTTTGGCTGTATGTTTGGGGTCGTTGTCCTGCTGCAGAATAAATTTGGGGCCAATCATACGCCTCCCTGATGGTATTGCATGATGGATAAGTATCTGCCTGCATTTCTCAGCATTGAGAACACCATTAATCCTGACCAAATCTCCAACTCCATTTGCAGAAATGCAGCCCCAAACGTTCAAGGAACCTCCACCATGCTTCACTGTTGCCTGCAGACACTCATTATTGTACCGCTCTCCAGCCCTTCGACGAACAGACTGCCTTCTGCTACAGCCAAATATTTCAAATGTTGACTCATCAGTCCAGAGCACCTGCTGCCATTTTTCTGCACCTCAGTTCCTATGTTTTCGTGCATACTTGAGTCGCTTGGCCTTGTTTCCACGTCAGAGGTATGGCTTTTTGGCTGCAACTCTTCCATGAAGACCACTTCTGGCCAGACTTCTCCGGACAGTAGATGGGTGTACCTGGGTCCCACTGGTTTCTGCCAGTTCTGAGCTGATAGCACTGCTGGACATCTTCTGATTTCGAAGGGTAATAAGCTTGATGTGTCTTTCATCTGCTGCACTAAGTTTCCTTGGCCGACCACTGCGTCTACGATCCTCAACATTGCCGGTTTCTTTGTGCTTCTTCAAAAGAGCTTGAACAGCACATCTTGAAACCCCAGTCTGCTTTGAAATCTTTGTCTGGGAGAGACCTTGCTGATGCAGTAGAACTACCTTGTGTCTTGTTGCTGTGCTCAATCTTGCCATGACATGAAACTGTCTTCACAACCTCACCTTGGTAGCAGAGTTTGGCTGTTCCTCACCCAGTTTTAAGCCTCCTACACAGCTGTTTCTGTTTCAGTTAATGACTGTGTTTCAACCTACGTGTGACATTGATGATCATTAGCACCTGTTTGGTAGAATTGGTTGATCAGACACCTGACTAGAGTCCTACAAAGTCCCTGACTTTGTGCAAGTGGACCTGTAAGAATTGATGCTGGTTTGAAGGCAAAAGGTAGGAACACCAAATATTGATTTGATTTAGATTTTTCTTTTGTTCTCTCACTTTGCATTTTGTAAATTTATAACAATAAACAATCATTATTTATATTTCTGAAAGCATTCTTTGTTTACAGCATTTTTTCACACCGGCCTAAAACTTTTGCACAGCACTGTATGTGGCTTTCTAAAAGATGTCTATAACAATAACATTTATTTCTAGAGCACATTTTCATACAAATGATGTAACTCAAAGATCTTTACAAGATGAAAGAAAAAAGAAAAATAAAAAAATAAGATTAGGCAATACTAAGTAACAAAGAATAAAGTAAGGTCTGATGGCCAGGGAGGACAGAAAAAACAAATAAAAAGAAAACCTCCAGGGGCTGGGAAAGAAAACAAAATCTGCAGGGGATCCAAGGCCACGAGAACACCCTGCCCCCATAAATGATCTCAATCAGTCCTCATGGTTCACTCCATCTGTCCTAGGTGGACTCCAGTCATGTTCTAGACACATCTCAAGGAGAATTAAAGCAACCAGGATGCACCCGACCACAACTTGGAGTGCCACAGCAAAGGCTCTGAATACTGTTAATAATGAGGGATTTCAATTTTTAAATTTTAAAAGATTTGCAAACCTTTATGAAAACATGCTTTCACATTGTCATTATAGGTTATTGAGTTTATAACGATGGGCAAAAATGTCAGATGTGTTCATTTATAATTAAATATTCAGAACAATAAAGTGTGTAGAAAGTGTAGGGGTCTGAGTACTTTCTGAAGCCACTGTAGGCCCACTCAAATGTTAACACCCAGCTCTACAAAAATAATGTGCATCTGGTTATGGAGATACCTCAGAACCTTGAGATCAAGCAGACATTTAAGCACAAGTCTGGTGACTTACCTGGGAGGTGCTCTGCTGAACGCTGTGTCTGCTGGATAAATGCTAGAAAAAAAAAGAGAAATAAGATTTTGAGCATTAGAGGCTGAATTAAGTCTTAATAAGATGTTTTTACTCTAAGACTTTTAATGTTAAATTTTATTTTTGTCTTTAAGTAAACATATTGATATTCTTTTTTAATTTCTCCTATGAATGTAGAACCAATGTGTTTTATACAATACACCGATCAGCCACAACATTAAATCCACTGACAGGTGAAGTGACTAACATCGATTATCTCATTACAATGGCTCCTGTCAATGGCTGGGATACATTAGGAAGCAAGTGAACAGTCAGGAAGCAGGAAAATTGTGCCAGGATCTGAGTAACTTTCACAAGGGCCAACTTGTGATGGCTAGATGACATGGGAAAGGCGCTATATAAATAAAATGTATTATTATTATTATTATCATGCAGCGGTTAGTACTGACCAAAAGTTGACCAAGGAAAGACAACCAGTGAATCGGCGGCCAAGACTCGCTGATGTGCATGGGGAATGAAGGCTAGCCCATCCGGTCTGATCCCACAGAAGAATTTCTAAAGCACAGATTGCTTTAAAACGTAATGCTGGCCATGAGAGAAAGGTGTCAGAACACAGTGCATCACAGCTTTCTACATATGCTGTAGACCTGTCAGAGTGTCCATGCTAATCCCTGTCTACCATCGAAAGTGCCTACAATGGCAATTTGAGCATAAGAACTAGACCATGGAGCAATGGAAGTAGGTGGCCTGGTCTGATGAATCACGTTTTCTTTTAGATGAGATACATGTGCATCGTTTACCTGCGGAAGAGTTGGCGGCAGGATGCACAATGGAAAGGAGGCAAGCTGGAGGCAGTTTGATGCAGTAGGCAATGTTTTGCTGGGAAACCTTGGGCTCCGGCATTCATGTGTTACTTTGACATGTATGACCTACCTAAAGATTGTGGCAAACCCTGTACACCCCTTCATGGCAACGGCATTCCCTGACGGCAGTGGCCTATTTCAACAGGATAATGTGCCTTGCCACACAGCAGAAATTCTTTAGGAATGGTTTGAGGAACATGACAAAGGGTTCATGATGTTGTCTTGGCCTCCAAATTTTCCAGATTGATCTCAAGCTTGATGTGCTGGAAAAAAAACAAGTCTGAACCATGGAGGCCCTACCTCACAACTTACATTATCAGTTAAAGTTCCCAGTAAAACTAAAACCCATGTTTGTGGACAAAAACTCCCTTAGAAATGGCAATAACACAATGGCTCTACACAGACACACAGTGCACAAATCAGCCACAATAAAGCTCAATCCCTTCTTTCTTCTTCTCTCTTTTTCTTTCTTTTCTCTGCCGCCAGCACTCCTCTCCCACAAGCTCTGTCCTCTGCCTCCCGACTCCGGCCATTGAACGGAGTGAGGTGGCTCCTCTTATTCAAGTCCTAGGAGTGTTCCAGGCGGCTCATCAGTATTACCTGGAATCACTCCCAGGTGTGCTGGAGGTCCTCTATAGGACTCTGCAGCTCCCCCTGGTGGCCCCCATGGAACCCAATAGGGCTGCACTAAACTCCAGCTCCCGGCATGCCCTGCGTGAATTCCTGGTGTCACAGCTGCCCAGGAGGGCTGCCCTCTAGTGTACCAGTGGAGGTATTGTCTCAGAAATGCCCTCTCCCCTGGTCCTTCCACTCCGTTGGCATCCCGGCCAGATAGTGGCTGTGGCCGCCCATCACAACATACATGTACTCTGCTTTGAAACAGCACTCTTTCTCAAGATGGTTGCTGTCTTGCAGGCTCATTTATGCATACATCCATATAGGAGCAAGTCAGAATCACCAGTTAACCTAACGCACATGTCTGTGGGATATAATGGGGGAAAACTGGAGTATCCAGAGATAAACTCGATCAAACACAGAGAGAATGTGCAAACACTGCAAAGACAGCAAGTGTGTGAAATATTCAGACAGAGGACACTGGATCTATGAGGCATAGGAGAAGGTGGGAGCGGAGGATGCCATCATCTATATGCTACATCGATCCCTCTCTCACTTGGACAGAGGCAGTGGTGCTGTAAGAATTATGTTTCTAGACTTCTCTAGCGCTTTCAACACAATCCAACCTCTGCTCCTTAGGGACAAGCTGACAGAGATGGGATTAGATTCATACCTAGTGGCATGGATCGTGGACTATCTTACAAACAGACCTCAGTATGTGTGTCTTGGGAACTGCACGTCTGACATTGTGGTCAGCAACACAGGAGCGCCACAAGGGACTGTACTTTCTCTGGTCCTGTTCAGCCTATATACATCGGACTTCCAATACAACTCGGAGTCCTGCCATGTGCAAAAGTTTGCTGATGACACTGCTATAGTGGGCTGCATCAGGAATGGGCTGGAGGAGAAGTACACGAACCTAATCAATGACTTTGTTAAATGGTGCAACTCAAACCACCTACAACTGAACACCAGCAAAACCAAAGAGTTGGTGGTGGATTTTAGGAGGCCCAGACCCCTCATAGACCCCGTGATCATCAGAGGTGACTGTGTGTAGATGGTGCAGACCTATAAATATCTGGGAGTGCAGCTGGATGATAAATTCGACTGGACTGCCAATACTGATGCGCTGTGCAAGAAAGGACAGAGCCGGTTATACTTCCTTAGAAGGCTGGCGTCCTTCAACATCTGCAATAAGATGCTGCAGATGTTCTATCAGACAGTTGTGGTGAGCGCCCTCTTCTACGCAGTGGTGTGCTGGGGAGGCAGCATTAAGAAGAAAGACACCTCACGCCTGGACAAACTGGTGAGGAAGGCAGGCTCTATTGTAGGCATGGAGCTGGACAGTTTGACATCTGTGGCAGAGCGAAGGGCGCTCAGCAGGCTCCTATCAATTATAGAGAATCCACTGCATCCACTTAATAGTATCATCTCCAGACAGAAGCGCAGCTTCAGCGACAGACTGCTGTCACTGTCCTGCTCCACTGATAGACTGAGGAGATCGTTCCTACCCCAAACTATGCGACTCTTCAATTCCACCCGGGGGGTAAACGTTAACATTTAACATTATACATAGTTATTGTCTGTTTTTACCTGCATTATTATCAATCTTTAATTTAATATTGTTTATTGTATCAGTATGCTGCCGCTGGAGAATGTGAATTTCCCATTGGGATTAATAAAGTATCTATCTATCTATCTATCTATCTATCTACTACTATCTATCTATCTATCTATCTATCTATCTATCTATCTATCTATCTATCTATCTATCTATCTATCTATCTATCTATCTATCTATCTATCTACACATCTGTGATCTATAAGTGCTTACCACTGCTCCAGCCTCAGATAGTCCAATATACAGTACATACACAGCATATACTGTACATGCGTATGTCCACATCTGGCTTGACATTGACACAGAAGAGAGAACGGCCTTTAAATTGACAGTGTAGTGAAACCCAGTTCATGGCCAGCATTGCAGTCAGCTTAATTTGGAAAATGACAGCAGCAGGAACGTACAGTAAAAGACATGCCAACCTAAAAGATGCATGTGACTGCAACCTAAGTTACCCTACCAGTCTGATGGCATGAGTGCTGTCGGTGTGAAATGCCTTATGTGTGTGCATGGGGTACTCTATCAGGTATCTTCATTCGGAACATCAGAAGACATGCAGTCATGGCCAAAAGTTTTGAGAATGACACAAATATTAATTTTCACACAGTTTGCTGCCTCAGTTTTTATGAAGGCAATTTGCATCTACTCCAGAATGTTATGAAGAGTGATCAGATGAATTGCAGTTAATCACAAAGTCCCTCTTTGCCATGAAAATGAACTTTATCCCAAAAAAACAATTTCCACTGCTGCTGTGAAGAAGGCTTTAGGGCACCCAAGAAAGTCCAGCAAGCACCAGGAGCGTCTCCTGAAGTTGATTCAGCTGTGGGATCGGGGCACCACCAGGAATGGCAGCAGGCAGGTGTGAGTGCATCTGCATGCACAGTGAGGGAGGCAAAGACTTTTGGAGGATGGCCTGCTGTCAAGGAGGGCAGCAGAGAAGCCAAGAAAAACATCAGGGACAGACTGAGATTCTGCAAAAGGTACAGGGCTTGGACTGCTGAGGACTGATGGGGTAAAGTCATTTTCTCTGATGAATCTCCATTCCGATTGTGTGGGGCCATCCGGAAAAAAGAAAAGGTGAGCGGCGCTAGCATCAGTCTTGTGTCATGCCAACGGTAAACCATCCTGAGACCATTCATGTCATGTGGGGTTGCTTCTCAGCCAAGGCAGTGCAGGGCACACTCACAATTAGGCCTAAGAACACAGGTGTGAATAAAAAATGGGACCAAAACATCTTGCTTGAGTAACTTCTCCCAACCATCTAAAAACAGTTTGGTGACCCACAATGCCTTGTCCAGCATGATGGAGAAGCAGGCCATAAGACAAAAGTGATAACCATGTGGCTTGGGGAACAAAACATCGAAATTTGTGGTCCATGGCCAGGAAACTCCCCATTGAGAACTTGTGGTCAATCCTCAAGAGGCGGCGGGTGGACAAACAAAAACCCACAAATTCTGAAAAACTCCAAGCATTGATTATGCAAGAATGGGCTGCCATCAGTCAGGATTGGGCCCAGAAGTTGATTTACAGCATGCCAGGCCAAATTACAGAGGTCTTGAAAAAGAAAGAAGGACCAACACTGCCAACATTGAGTCTTTGCATAAACTTCATGTAATTGAAAGGCTTTGAAACTTATGAAATGCTTGTAATTCTACATCAGTATACCATAGAAACATCTGACAAAAAGATCTAAGAACACTGAAGCAGCAAACTTTGTGAAAAGCAATACTTGGGTCATTCTCAAAACTTTTGGCCACAAATGTACAGAGGGCAGATGGCTCTCTTCTAGGTATAACCTCTGAGAGAACAGGACATGTGGATACTGATATGGAGATCAGGTAAAGTATGCAATGCACAAGTTTCAGCAGTGAAGGGACACCAGTGGCCCGGTGCTCCTGAAACAAATATTGTGCCACCTGACTCCAGACAATGATTCTGGAGCTGTAGCTGCAGGCACAACCAGGAAGACATTGAAAACAGTCCTCTGTATACACAACAATAAACTTGAACTGTCATAAAAGTCATAAACGTTTACAGTCAGGTGAAGAGATTGTGTTGGGATGAAGAGAAGTCACAGTCTGGCAAGAAGAATAGGATGGGAGGAAGGGAGTGATTTGTGGTAGTGCATAACTGAACAAGCCACCATGAGATAGACAAGGGTCAGCATCTGTAGAGGAAAGCCAAGAGAGGTGGCAAGGTCTTCTTTCATTTCCTTGTCTATATACATTTTATTTTGTCTGACATGTCTCACTTTTCTCTATTATTTAAGCATTCCTTAATGAAAGACACTCAGATTTTCCTCCATGAAATTCATCTGGAATCAGGAACAGATCAAGAGTATCCCTTATCTTTCACAAAGTAAATCCGAGAGTAAAACAAAACACCATTGTCCCTCCATTGTCTTAACCTGCTTATCTAGGGTTAGGGTTGCGGGGCTGCTGGACCCTATCCCAGCAATCACTGGGTCCCAGGCAGGCACATCTGGACAGGCTAACAGTTCATCACAGGGTGAACACAAACACACACACGTAGAGTGGGGCCATTTTAGAAATGCCAGTCCACCTACCCTGCATGGCATTGGTATTATGATTGGACTCCAGAGGAAGGCCCATGTGGACACATGGAAGACACATGGAGAACATGTAAATGCCACGTGAGGTGCACCCGGGACACCGTTCATAACATAACATACAGTAAATATATTACAATTTGCTTAATCTTATTCAAGGTGATGTAGACTGGTGTGTTTCCAAGCAGCATTGAATCACTAGATGTGGTGCCATTGGACAGTTAGTGTGACAAACGTAACCAACAAACATCTTCTTAGGTTAATCTAACAATTCACACAGTTCATTCAGTAAAAGTGAACTATTTATATGATTTACATTTTCACCATCATCTAATAATAGAGGTAAAGCAGGGGAAATGTATACGTACATTATATAGTGCCTTGCATTTTGTGACACAATTGCTTTGCCACAAATGTAATTTTTTATGTTAACTTCATAATTTCTCTCTATCTTTTTTCTAAATTGAGCTACACATAAGGTTTATTTTTTTGTCTGTTCAATGAAATAAATAATATTGTAATTTAAAGAATAATTGTGATTTAAAATCCATCTACCTGTTTTTTGAACCAGGGCAGGGTGGCAGGGCAGCTGTAGCCTATCCCAGCAAACACTGGGCCAAAGGCAGGAACAGTCCCTGGACAGGGTGCCAGTCCAACACAGTAGCAACTAAAATGTCAAGTTTGTACCCTGCAGAGACTATGTTAACTCTGTTTTACTTTGAGATTCAATAAAACATTCAATGTTACTCAAACACTGAATACAAGTCTGCAGCGTAAGGCCTGCCAGGTAAACCTTAGAGAAAATGTCCCTCCAAGAGCAGAGTGTTTATTTTTTCTACTGTCACTTCCAAATGCTTGGCGTGTGCCCAGGCGTGAAGTAGATAAAAGAGGGCAGTTGGGGGTTATTATGACTACAGCTGTATGGCACAAGCACCCGGCTTGTAAAATGCAGTTCAGCTGCTGGAGCCGGAGATGGCCTGGGCCAACAGCGGATGTGTCATCCTACCGAGTGTCATTACCTTCTTACACCCAAACCCGGGTGTAACCTGAGCTCGGCAGATCCCAGCTCCTGCTATTTCCTCTCATTTCCTCTGCCGAGATGATGGATCTTCATTACCTACTCATCAAAATCTTTCACCTCACAAACTTTGATTTCCTTCAACAAAAAATAAAGAAGAACAGAAGAGCCCCTGCAGCTCTGTTTGTAATGACACTCAGAGGAAAGCGTGAATGGCTTACTCCTCTTTTGGAGGGCTGACAGTCTTTAAATGGGACTTCAAGCTAGACGAGTGGGTCACACGTTTTCTTAAATGACTTTCATACGCTTTTCAGATTTGAAATAAAGCCTGCAACTTTTCTGATTTGTTAAAAAAAAAATATTTAAAAAGTCGAATTTTCTGGTGAAAGTAAGTGCAAGAATACTGGACAACACTCCCATTTTGACTGATTAAAATCAGTGGGATTAGTAGTCTGACTCTCCTAATGTTCCTGAAACTTTAACCACTCTTTTATTCGGAGCTTCTAAGAAAAAGCAAGGATCATATTCAGAATCAGACACCAATTTCACTTTCTTGGCCAGGCACACTAATGTGACTGAGGGCAGATGGTCCTCCAGTAAGCATTTCCTCTCAGAGAGTAGGACATGTGGACGCTGCCATGAAGATCAGGCCATCCTTTGGCATACACAAGGTTAAAGCAGTGACGGGACACCAGGGGCGTCCAGTGTGTGTGTGCCTTGGTGCAACATACAAGGACAACACACAATACAAAATAAAGAGATAAAGTAGGATTGTAAAGTCCCAGTAGTCCGGTCTGCAGGTATACCTACTTGTAGATAGATAGATAGATAGATAGATAGATAGATAGATAGATAGATAGATAGATAGATAGATAGATAGATAGATAGATAGATAGATAGATAGATAGATAGATAGATAGATAGATAGATAGATAGATAGTTTATTAATCCCAAGGGGAAATTCACAATCTGATGTGATCAGATGATACAGCCAATCAATCAATTGATAAGTAAATACATAAATAAAAATAAATTTAACAAGTACATCGGGTGGAAGCATTGAATTATCTGATGGCAGTGGGCAGAAAAGACCCCTTAGCACACTATGGTGGAATGAGCCTGTGGCTAAAAGTGCCCCCAAGAGAGAGTGATGGAAGGGATTTTTCATGCTGGCCTCCAATTTTGCCACCATTCTCTTTCACCACGACAGCATCCAGTGTGTCCAGGGTTGGTCCTGTAATGGAGCAGGCTTTCTTGATATGTTTGTTCAGATATTGTGCTCCTTTTGAGTTCAAGTTGCTTCTCCATGAGACTGCAGTAGCTACTATGGACTGGTAGAGCATTTCCAGCAGCTTGCTGCACACATCAACAGACCTGAGTCTCCTTAGGAAGTCCAGTCTGCTCTGGTCCTTCTTGTCCAGCGCCACAGTGCTGTCAGACCAGTCCAGTTTGCTGTTTTTATGAACCCCCATATACTTGTAGCTCTGCGCCACTTCCATATCCTCCCCCTAGGTGGTCGCAGATCTCAGAAGCTGTTTGGCTCATTTTGAAGGCACACCTTGCACTTCGCTCTCATTAAACATGTGAACTCTACATACTGTATGGTTAAGGTTAGGGTTGTTGGAGGGTTATCTGACTTGACGATGGTTGAGTAGGCCTGTCTTGTAGTACGACTGTCTCTCAGGTAGTAACTGTGAACCATGTGACATAAACATGCAATCCATTTGGCTATTCAGTGGAGCAGCTGAATCGTGGCGCTGTGGATGTCTGCAGCCAGACCCATCTTGATTTCTGTGATTGCTCCAAAAGGAAAGCCTGGCTGGGGTTTACTTTTCAATAAAGCTAGCGGGTCAATGAGCTTGGGGTTGAGAGTACAGCTGGGACAAGACTCAAGATTCAATTCTTTATTGTCATGTGTACAAGTACAGGTACCACATACAATTACTTGCATGCGCCTCTGCAGACAGAAAACAATGTAAATCTCTCTCTATATAAAATCCAATGTCTGTCTGTCTGTTCGCCTTTCACGACAGAACTACTTATCAGATTTAGATCGGGATTTTGTTTCTATAATTTGTTTGAACATTCCAGGTGATTTTGCGACTTCTCTCATCGTGCTAAGTATCATAGTTTGCTTGCAGGAGCCATTTATTCGAGACAGAGGCTGCGGGCCGAGCGGAGGGGGAAGCATGAAGTTAGGAGTGGGGAGCTGGGCGGGGCCCTCCTCACTCCCGTGCCAGCCTCGGAGCGTAACTTGTCTCCGCTTGGCAAGCAAATGAGAGAACTACTTAATGGATTTAGATCGGGTTTTTTTCTATAATTTGCATGAACATTCCAGTTGATTTTGCGACTTTTCTCATCATGCTAAGTGTGATAGTTCACTTGCAGGAGTGCATATATTCGCGCTAATCCGAGACAGAGGCTGCAGGCCAAGGAGAAAGGAAACGCGACGTCAGGAGTGGGGAACCGGGCAGAGCCCTCCTTACTCCAGTGTCAGCCTGCGTTCGAATCGGTCTACCTCTGGCCACATTTTGGAGTGTGCTTTGCCTCTGCTTAGCTAGCGGTACCTGTTTGTTTACTGATATTTAAAGTTTGTCCTGTTACACTACTACGCAGGTGGAGCTGTGGGGGACAGTTGGTTTCTATATATATATATATATATATATATATATATATATATTTTATATATATATATATAAAATCCAACTACTGTCTTTTCTGTTCGTTTTCATGAGAGAACTACTTAACGGATTTAGATTGGGTTTTTTTCTATAATTTGCTTGAACATTCCAGTTGATTTTGCGACTTCTCTCATCACGCTAAGTATCATAGTTCACTTGCGGTACCGATTTATTCGTGCAGATCTGAGAGAGATGCAGCGGGCCGAGGGAAGGGTGGCGGGGCCCTCCTCACTCACGTGCCAGCCTCGGGGCGTACCTTACATCTGCTTAGCTAGCGAATGAGGGAACTACTTAACCGATTTAGATCGGGTTTTTTTCTATAGTTAGCTTAAACATTCCCTTTGATTTTGTGACTTCTTTCATCTCATAAGAATCTTACTTTGCCTGCAGGAGTGATATATTTACGTTAATCCAAAAGAGACGCTGCGGGCCAGGGGGAGGGAGATGCGTGACATCAGGAGTGGGGAGCCGAGCGGGTCCCTCCTCACTGTCCTGGTTCACTAGTACGCAGGCAGAGCCGCGGGGGATAGCTATTATGGAATAAATACCAAAAGTGGCAGCCAATGCATATGCAAGATAGCAGTAGTAGTAGCAGTGGAGGTGACATGATTACTAATTATTTATGAGCCTAATTGCAGTTGGGTAAAAACCATTCCTGAATCTGGTGGTGCGTGTTTAGATGGACCTCAGACGCTTCCCAGATGGGAGAAGGATGAAAAGTGACAGGCCAGAATGGCTGGAGTCCCACCTGATACTGTTTACCTTCCTAAGGCAGCATGTGGAGTGGATGTCATGGATCACAGGGAGCTGAGTGCCTGTGATCTGCTGTGCTGTTTTCAGGTAAGAAGGCCGGAGTGGAGAAAGAGATGAAGGCCGAATGTTAGGGAGATGAACAGGTGTGTTTTTTAGCACTTGTGGCTAAGTAATTCGGATGGTAGGCAAGAAGGGAATTCACTCCTCTTGCCAGACAACAAATTAAGCTTGTGTAGTGAAGCACGGTTTGCTTTGTCTTTGCTTTATTTGATACTTTTGTGTTCTCCCTTTAATCATTCCTCCCTTATGCCTTTTTTGATACTAAAATCAATATTTTTGCTTAAGCTTGGTCATTTTTCTTTTTCTTCTTGTTAAAGGTATCTGCTTTCACAACTGTCAACCCATAGAGAGGTCGAATGTGTGTATGGTGACGATGGCACTGGACTTTAAACCTGAGTGACGGTAACTAAGATGATATCATCTCTGTGTCACCGTGTGTCCCTGAACAATCACACTACCAGTTACAGTGTAGGGCCATTAAGCTGCGGGCCAGTAATCCGCAAATTCACTTAAGCCGCGCAAAAAGCTTGGATCCCAATTTTTTGACACTATGGATCATACGGACCTAAACATGGTCTCTCAAACACTCGAGACAGGTGTTGACAGCTGTCATTTTGGCATTTCGAATGTCCGTGATTGACATGCTATGCACTATCGCGGATTAAATATTTAAATGCTGGCTTATAACTTCAAAGAGGTATTTATAGAAGATTAGTCTTTTACTTATCAATAAACAATAAAATAACTTACAATGAAATTTGAATATTAATCTGTTTTATCCACGCTGAGTGTCAGCGTTATATAGGCCGCCATTGTAACCGATTCACACCTTACAATGCTACAAAGTTAATCCGCGGTAAATCCGCAAAAAATCGACTCGTATTTAAAGTATTATTTTTTATTCGATAATCTGATAAAACTTGAAATTGTATAAATATGAGTCACAAACCCAACGTAAATCACTTCAGTTTCTGAATCTATAGCGAGCACATCATATTTGCTTTAAAAATTTTTACGCCATGAGTAATAAACGTAAACACGCTTCATATGATGTTCAGCAAAAGCTGGATGTCATCGAAATATGCATTTAATTTTATTTAACTTCTTTAACAGGTTTGACCACCCTAACCCACTCTCACTCTCACCTCGGAGTATTGCACCCTCCACACATCCTTCTGCTGATACCAGCATAGGAAAGACATCCCCACCCATAATTACAACAGCGCAAGTGAGCAGAGAGCTGAGGAGACTTCGTGCCAGCAAAGCAGCGGGTCCAGATGGAGTATCGCCACGACTGCTGAAGGTCTGTGCATCGGAGCTGGGGGGTCCTCTACAGTGCATCTTCAACCTGAGCCTGGAACAGGGGAGAGTCCCGAGGCTTTGGAAAACATCTTGCATCACCCCAGTCCCAAAGGTATCACGTCCTAGTGAGCTGAATGACTTTCGGCCTGTTGCTCTGACATCACATGTGATGAAGACCATGGAGAGGCTGCTGCTTCACCACCTTAGGCCACAGGTTCAACACGCCCTTGACCCTCTGCAGTTTGCATATCAGGAGAAGGTGGGAGCGGAGGATGCCATCATCTACATGCTACACCGATCCCTCTCTCACTTGGAGAGAGGCAGTGGTGCTGTAAGAATTATGTTTCTAGACTTCTCTAGCGCCTTCAACACAATCCAAACTCTGCTCCTTAGGGACAAGCTAACAGAGATGGGATTAGATTCATACCTAGTGGCATGGATCGTGGACTATCTTAAAGACAGACCTCAGTATGTGCGTCTTGGGAACTGCACGTCTGACATTGTGGTCAGCAACACAGGAGCGCCACAAGGGACTGTACTTTCTCCGGTCCTGTTCAGCCTATATACATCGGACTTCCAATACAACTCGGAGACCTGCCATGTGCAAAAGTTCGCTGATGACACTGCTATCGTGGGCTGCATCAGGAATAGGCTGGAGGAGGAGTATAGGGACCTAATCAATGACTTTGTTAAATGGTGCGACTCAAACCACCTACAACTGAACACCAGCAAAACCAAGGAGCTGGTGGTGGATTTTAGGAGGCCCAGACCCCTCATAGACCCAGTGATCATCAAAGGTGACTGTGTGCAGATGGTGCAGACCTATAAATACCTGGGAGTGCAGCTGGATGATAAATTAGACTGGACTGCCAATACTGATGCGCTGTGCAAGAAAGGACAGAGCCGGTTATACTACCTTAGAAGGCTGGCGTCCTTCAACATCTGCAATAAGATGCTGCAGATGTTCTATCAGACAGTTGTGGCGAGCGCCCTCTTCTACGCGGTGGTGTGCTGGGGAGGCAGCATTAAGAGGAAAGACGCCTCACGCCTGGACAAACTGGTGAGGAAGGCAGGCTCTATTGTTGGCATGGAGCTGGACAGTTTAACATCTGTGGCAGAGCGAAGGGCGCTCAGCAGGCTCCTATCAATTATGGAGAATCCACTGCATCCACTTAATAGTATCATCTCCAGACAGAAGAGCAGCTTCAGCGACAGACTGCTGTCACTGTCCTGCTCCACTGACAGATTGAGGAGATCGTTCCTCCCCCAAACTATGCGACTCTTTAATTCCACCCGGGGGGGTAAACGTTAATATTTAACATTATACAAAGTTATTGTCTGTATTTTCACCTGTATTATTATCATTCTTTAATTTAATATTGTTTATTGTATCAGTATGCTGCTGCTGAAGAATGTGAATTTCCCATTGGGATTAATAAAGTATCTATCTATCTATCTATCTATCTATCTATCTATCTATCTATCTATCTATCTATCTATCTATCTATCTATCTATCTATCTATCTATCTATCTAGATTGTGAGACTACGGCGCTACACGTGAGAAAGGATTGTGATCAAAAAACATTTATTTTTTCATTATTTATTGTAATTTATGCATTATCAAAAAATATTTAAGCCGCGGACCACCTAAGCTGCGGTTAAGCAGTTTGGACCCCAGTCACCGTGGCTTAATGGCCCTACACTGTATATACTGTATGTACAAACCTGAACCCTGATCTCAGGCTAAAATAAATAAGCATAGGCTAAAAATTAAAGAATAATGATAAAAATAACGTAACATGTGAAATAACAGATTAATAGGTGAACAATTGGTGGTAAGAACTCATAAATTGATCCACTTGAACAACTGAGTTCAATTGCTTTGTAAAATGAAAATAAGAAAAAAAATGATGGCTCAGTTTTCCTGGAGAACAAAGGGTGTACTAAAGTGCTTCGTTAAGCTAGAGTTTGCCAGTAGAGGGCAGCATGGCAGAACAGAAACACAGCTAAAGGAATGGCCGTGTTTTCCTGACATTTTGTAGAGCATATGGTGACTGCTTAAACAGCTTAAGGCAACATCATCCAGCTGCATTCCTGGCTCCATCCTACCATGACACCATAAGGTCAGCTGCTTTCCTTTCTATTTGTTTGATTAATCATTACACTTGGCAATTTAATTAACACCATAATGAAGTATTTGGAATACTGCTTGACTTGATCAAAACATTTAAAAAGATCTTTACTTATCAAGTGAGATTGTCAGCGCAAGAGGAAGTGAGAAAGCCTGAGTGACAAGGAGAGTAATTGCTTGATAACACCATATAAATCCCCAAAATGGGGACATTAGGGAGCTGTAATATGATAACCTAACACTTTCTACTTCACCTTAGATTTGTAATTCAAAATATCAACAATAATCACTGTTCAATATATATATTGTAAGTGCCAAGGTGGAAAGACTGGCATCCCAACTGGTAAGGAGCGTGGTCCCTTACTTAGATCGGAGAGTCATAAGAGAAGGTTCTGGATGGAAAGGTGTCTTGAATGGATGGGTTCCTGGTATCCTTCCTGACCGGCAAAATATAATGGAAGGACAGAGAAAGACGGTCTCTTGGGGTCATATAATTCCCCACTATGCCATGTGGCAGCATCCCTCTGGTGGAGCTCCCATTTGTACACCTGCTAGGTGTCTTGGGAGTTGGAGACCTAATGGACAGGCCCTGTTGGGGTACTTGGGTGCTGCCAAAGAAAGCTGTGTTGAGAGGTCTGCTATACTAAAAGGAAGTTCCATTTGACCTGGAGGTGCTTCCTGGGTGTAATCATGTGACACTGGAAGTTACCTTCAGGTCTTGCATAAAAGAAGCCACTTGACCTCATTCAGGCGAGACAGGATTGGGAGAGGAGTAAGACAATGCTCACCTGAGAGGACTGGAAGAACAGGAAGTATGATATGTTATTGAAATGAAGAAGCCTGAAAAGCAGGGGTCCCCCACTCTGGTCCTGGAGGGCCACAGTGGCTGCAGGTTCTCATTCTAACCCTTTTATTATTAGTGACCTGTTTTTGCTGCTAATTAACTTCTTTTGAATTAATTTCAATTGAGTTGCTCTTGAAGACTCAAATCTCTTAATCGTTTATTTTTCCTTAATTAGCCGCCAAACAGTAATGAGATATAAAATGAACCAAAACATGACCAGCAAACTGTGTCCAACATACAATATCTGAAAATAAAGAAAGATGAAGGTCTCAGGAATGTTGATCTGCTCAGGTCCACAAAACATTTAAACAGTGCTCTTAGAAAAGAGAAAATCAGCTATTTCAGAAATGTATGCCTATTGCACAATGAGAGCAGTAACAAGCCATGGGATTAAATAAAAAGGTTTATTGAACAACTTGGTGCCTTATTAAGCAACTGCTTGGAGTGAAATTGGTTGGAGTTTCAGGCCCTGACTTAGGTGGTCTTCTGTTGGCTCCCTCACTTCACATTTCATTTCTGTTTGGGTGCCATTTAAGGAAAGAAATGAAGCAATTCAGAGGAATGATGAAGAAATTCAGGGGAACAAACCTTAAAAAACAAGTCACTTAAAATTCATTCAAAAGAAGTTAATTAGCAGCAAAAACAGAGCACTAATTAAGAAAAGGGTTAGAATGAAAACTTTCACCCACTGGGTTGGGGTAAAGGTACAGTCTCTAAATAAAAACCCATGAAACTGTGGTCTTCTGACTGTGTTGGGGGTTTGGGTCTCTCTCTCTCTCTTTTTATATATATATATATATATATATATATATATATATATATATATATATATATATATATATATATATATATATATACAGTGCATCTGGAAAGTATTCACAGCACATCACTTTCTCCACATTTTGTTATGTTACAGCCTTATTCCAAAATGGATTAAATTCATTTTTTTCCTCAGAATTCTACACACAACACCCCATAATGACAACGTGAAAAAAGTTTACTTGAGATTTTTGCAAATTTATTACAAATAAAAAAATTGGGAAAGCACATGTACATAAGTATTCACAGCCTTTGCCATGAAGCTCAAAATTGAGCTCAGGTGCATCCTGTTTCCCCTGATCATCCTTGAGATGTTTCTGCAGCTTCATTGGAGTCCACCTGTGGTCAATTCAGTTGACTGGACATGATTTGGAAAGGCACACACCTGTCTATATAAGGTCCCACAGTTGACAGTTTATGTCAGAGCACAAACCAAGCATGAAGTCAAAGGAATTGTCTGTAGACCTCCGAAACAGGATTGTCTCGAGGCACAAATCTGGGGAAGATTACAGAAAAATTTCTGCTGCTTTGAAGGTCCCAATGAGCACAGTGGCCTCCATCTTCCGTAAGTGGAAGAAGTTCGAAACCACCAGGACTCTTCATACAGCTGGCCGGCCATCTAAACTGAGCGATCAAGGGAGAAGGGCCTTAGTCAGGGAGGTGACCAAGAACCCGATGGTCACTCTGTCAGAGCTCCAGAGGTCCTCTGTGGAGAGAGGAGAACCTTCCAGAAGGACAACCATCTCTGCAGCAATCCACCAATCAGGCCTGTATGGTAGAGTGGCCAGACGGAAGCCACTCCTTAGTAAAAGGCACATGGCAGCCAGCCTGGAGTTTGCCAAAAGGCACCTGAAGGACTCTCAGACCATGAGAAAGAAAATACTCTGGTCTGATGAGACAAAGATTGAACTCTTTGGTGTGAATGCCAGGCGTCACGTTTGGAGGAAACCAGGCACCGCTCATCACCAGGCTAATACCATCCCTACAGTGAAGCATGGTGGTGGCAGCATCATGCTGTGGGGATGTTTTTCAGCAGCAGGGACTGGGAGACTAGTCAGGATAAAGGGAAAGATGACTGCAGAGACATCCTGGATGAAAACCTGCTCCAGAACACTCTTGACCTCAGACTGGGGCGATGGTTCATCTTTCAGCAGGACAACGACCCTAAGCACACAGCCAAGATATCAAAGGAGTGGCTTCAGGACAACTCTGTGAATGTCCTTGAGTGGCCCAGCCAGAGCCCAGACTTGAATCCGATTGAACATCTCTGGAGAGATCTTAAAATGGCTGTGCACCGACGCTTCCCATCCAACCTGATGGAGCTTGAGAGGTGCTGCAAAGAGGAATGGGCGAAACTGGCCAAGGATAGGTGTGCCAAGCTTGTGGCATCATATTCAACAAGACTTGAGGCTGTAATTGCTGCCAAAGGTGCATCGACAAAGTATTGAGCAAAGGCAGTGAATACTTATGGACATGGGATTTCTCAGCTTTTTTATTTTTAATAAATTTGCAAAAACCTCAAGTACATTTTTTTCACGTTGTCATTATGGGGTGTTGTGTGTAGAATTCTGAGGAAAAAAAATGAATTTAATCCATTTTGGAATAAGGCTGTAACATAACAAAATGTGGAAAAAGTGACGCGCTGTGAATACTTTCCGGATGCACTGTATGTATATATATATATATATATATATATATATATATATATATATATATATATATATTGTATATACAGTATATGCTCCAGCTGAAACAAAGTTGAGGATGCTAGAAGGCAGTAGATGGTATAAGAGGCATGTTTGGTGTTTTTTTCTTTGGAACTGACACTCCATGTTCCAGTACATTTCCCATTCAGATGATGAGATCATACTCTTCTTCAGTAATAGAAGTATGTATTCAGAAAGTATTCAGACCCTGTCACTTTTTACACACTTTTTTAAATTGCATCTGAATGAGATGCACCTGAGCCAGAGTTCACGTGTCACAGCAAAGGGTCTGAATACTTGTGTCAATGTGATTTTTCACTTAGTTTTATTTTTTTTTATAATGCATTTGCAAATAGTTCTCAAATCCTGTTTTTGCTTTGTCATTCTGCAATATTGTTTGGTGAGTGAAAAAATTACCATAATTTAAATGATTTAGCATAAGGCTGCAACTTAACAAAATGTGAAAAAGCGAAGGGTTCTGAATACTTTCTGAAGGCACTATAATAAGTACATAAGAAGTTATTATTCAATGATAAAATGTTTTGACAAGTTTTGAAAATCTATCTAGATATTTTGGTACCTATCTATTTTTACAAAACATTGGGTATAAGAAAGACTATTCTATTATTATCTTGACTGGTGCAAAGTAATGTACAGTATATTACACACATACAGTATATATAATGCAAATTGTCATAGCCTTCATTAGCTAAAGCTCTCCCAGTTCAGTTTTGCCATAGTGAACTGAGCACCCTGACAGACCCCATGGGGAGAACATGCAAACACAATGCATAGGGGAGTCTGGGTCACAAACTCTCATTTCCTTACTGCAAGGCAGCAGTGCTATTACTGCATCACCATGCTGCCCCATACTGATTATAAGTTTAAAAAAAAAACCATACAATTAATATTTAGAATTTTTAGCAATAAATCAGGAAAATGACAAAGACAAGGGACAACAATATCCCAGCTCACATTGCACAGCATATAAAAACCGTTCTGAAAACTACATAGATACAAAGAAATGCCACATTGACCTTATTGTCCATAGCAGGCACTGTGTGACTATCACCTGCTGCCCATTGTGAAAAGCTACTAATAGAAGACGACTTCCAGTAGCACCCCATGGAGCACCATGCTGATGCTGTTTGCTTATGTGTCTATCTAGCTGCCCATCCATCCATTTCCCTAATCTGCTTATCCAGGGGAAGGTTGTGGGGAAACAGGAGCCTATTCCAGCAAACATAGGATGTTAGGCAGGAATAATCCTAGAGAATGTGCCAGTCCATTACGGGGCATCTATCTATCTATCTATCTATCTATCTATCTATCTATCTATCTATCTATCTATCTATCTATCTATCTATCTATCTATCTATCTATCTATATTTGTGATGCACCATCTGTTGGAATGAAAATACATTGCATTTTATTACTACATGCACTACAAAATACATTCCAATAGATGACACACTGCAGATGTTGACACTGAATATGCTGAGGTGTCAGTTGATTACTTAGATGTCAAGCCATCTAGGGAGGGTAGCACAACTATTAAAACAATTAACTAGGTGCATTGGCAATCCTAAATTGTCCTTAGTGTGTGCTTGGTGTGTGGGAGTGTGTGTGTGTGCCCTAAAGTGGACTGGCACCCTGCCCAAGATTTGCTCCTGCCATTTGCCCTGTGCTGGCTGGGATAGCGGGTAGGAAAATGACTGACTGACTGACTGACTGACTATTTCACTGTAAGACAGTATTCCTATTTTGTGGGGGATGTCATAAGCATGACAAATAGCCACAGAAATGTTTAGGGCAGCCACTTGTATATTATTCCTGGTTGCACAATGGATATTATCAATGTACAGATGTGTACAGACTGGAGTCCACAACAGAACTGACTTGATAGCACAAATATGGCGGCTTTAAGGGAGAGCAGAGGAAGTGACGTCATCAGTTGGACTGGAACCAGAAGTGGTGTCATTGGGTTTGGGCCAGAAGTGACGTTATCAGTGTTTTTCAGTTTTTTTTCTTTACACTTGACCTTATCATCATTTTTAATACGCAAAAAAATCTATATTTAATGACTATACGTCTCTTAATTATATATTTTTCGTATGTAAATATGCATTATTTATTGCTGTATATTTGTTTATTATTATTATTCTTTAATTTTAATTTGCTTTTAAGTGTTTCTTTGACAGCTTGTTAAGTATTAAGAGGTAAATCCTTTATATGAAAACATGCCAAAGAAATAAATGCTGTTGTTATCTATCATTCTATCACTGGGTTCTTAACCTCTATGGATTGGAAGATTAAACAACTTTTTTGTTCTGTTTAATCTTTATTAGATTATTCTGGGATGAATGCTATATAAGAAAACATTAAATTGAAAGTAAACTTGGCACCCCAACATGTCACTTTAAATTAAATTCCATATCAGACTTCTGAACATTTGATCTAATATACTTACTTGTTACATTAGTATGTGTGCTTAAGAATGTACTGTATATGATTGTTTTAAGGAGATGTACTCTTACTATATATTATTTATAAGTCAGTACAAGTAGTCTGAACTTTTACTCAATGAAGCATGCTTCATAAGAATAAAATATCTATCTATCTATCTATCTATCATATAGTGCCTTTCATATCTATCTATCTATCTATCTCATGTATTTAATGGTAATCATTAAGCTGCTAAATAATGAATGCATGGAATCTGTAGCAGTGCCAACCTACAGGGAAGACTTTTACTTATGTACTATGAGTGGGCACATTCATCATATCATATTACAGTATATCATATCATATCATATCATATCATATCATATCATATCAATTTTCTGATGTGCAAGAAATTAATTTGCCTAGTTTAATAAAAGCCCGAGCTGCTGTTCAGGGCAGGTTCTTGACTCATGTAGTATTAGTTGACACACTTACCCTGTTTTCCTACATGCATTTAAAGCTTTTTATCTACTCTAGATCTGGTCTTTAGGAGGTCACCTTTTGATGCTTTTAAGGGGGAACGCTGCTTAGTTTAAAAATGCAGTGTTTGCCATAATAATGAACAAGCATTCTAATCTTAAAGAAGAGGTAATGGTGGAATTCTGAAACTACTCACCCTTACCCCAGCCATCTTGTTGAATAAGCTGCAGTTATTGCTGTCTTTATGAAACCCTAGCCCTGAGTGTTACTTACTCCGCCTTTTCTCAACACATCTGCAGAGGCAGCTTTTTGAAATGATTTTTTAATATTATTTCTCCGTCATTCTCTGCAGTGGTGTGGTTGCTAAGCAGCCCTTAAGAATCAGTCATAAACTGAGCCATTTCAGTCTTCACTTATTTCATACATCTTTCTCTTCCAGTTTGGTCATCTGGTCGTAAACTCACTATTACCTTCAACAAGTGGAATGCCCTGCCCTAAGACCCCCAAGCTATGATGATGAAATATAAATCAGCATGAGCTTTGTTATCATGTCGGCCACGACTGAAATGTAAACTAGTAACAGTGCCATCATCTGTAAATTTAAATTAGTCTTCCTTACCTCCTCAAGTTCAGTTCAGCCCCAGCCAACGGCCACTTACCATTTTGTAAAGGTCAGAAACACTGATCTGCTCTGCATCCACCATTTCAAACTCTTTCCTGGGAACCAGGTCCAAGCCTAGGTGCCTGTTGGACAGAATAAAGATGGGAGTTCAGAGTTACAGGAGGAGCTTTAAATAACCTGTCACACCACTGCGTGCTTTTTGGCAGAAGGATATAAATTTATTTCTTCCACCTGTTTGCAGAGCTCACTGAGAGGTAGCATGTGGCTTTTGTTATGCGTATTATTTCTCTCGGCTGGCATTTAGCCATCTGAAGTTTCTCACTCCTTACAGTGGAGATTTTATTTTCTGTAAAAGTCAATTACCATGTCAGTGCTTTACTGAACGGAAGATATTTTGCTTAAGGCTTTGTAAATTTTAATGTTTTTGCATCTCATCACTCACAAACACATAATTATAATGCATTTTGAAATGAATCCCAGTCTGTTCAAGGCCTGAGTAGAGTCTCCCATTCTCAAATGGTTTTCTCCAGGTACTTTGATTGAGGCTGACTGCCATCTCTAAATTCACCCAGTGTGGGTTGGTGTGCCCTGTAATCGATTGGCACCCCATCCAGGATTGGCTTCTGCCTTAAATCTGGTGTGGATGGGCTGGGTTGGCCACAGTTCAACAATTAATCAATAGAAAGCTATTGCTGGGCTCAATTTATGTTACTTAGTCTCAAACTATTTTGTGTTCAGTTGTTTTAAACAAATCTGTATCTTCATGCATATTCATTATATAATTAGTGATTTGTAAAGTTTACATTTGCATCTACATGTGAACTTTTCACAGCGCACTCAGTGAAGAGCACTATAAAAAAATAAACAGAATCGAATAAACTACAGCCAGCCGCCTGGGGTCCTGTACAAGAAAAAACAAAATGAACAAATCAAAACAAATATGTTTTCTTTAATTATTTGTTTTCATTAGTTTGAGATTAAAATTCATGTCGAAAAAATATATATGGGATGTGCAGAGCTGTAGTAACTACAGGGGGATAAAACTGATGAGCCACAGCAAGAAGTTATAGGAAAGAGTAATGGAAGCTCAGTTAAGAAGAGTGGTGATGATTAGTGAGCAGCAGGATGGTTTCATGCCAGGAAAGGGCACTAGAGATGTGATGTTTGCTCTAAGGGTGTTAATGGAGAAGTATAGAGAAGGCCAGAAGGAGTTGCATTGCTTCTTTGTGAACCTGGAGAAAGCATATGACAGGGTGACTCAAGAGGAGTTGTGGTATTGTATGAGGAAGTCGGGAGTGGCAGAGAAGTACGTAAGAGTTGTACAGGATATGTATGAGGGAAGTGTGACAGTGGTGAGGATGAATTCAACAAGGAGGTGGGATTGCATCAGGGATCGGCGCTGAGCCCCTTCTTATTTGCAATGGTGAAGGACAGGTTGACAGATGAGATTAGACAGGAGTCCCCGTGGACTATGATGTTTGCTGATGGCATTGTGATCTGTAGCGATAGTAGGAAGCAGGTTGAGGAGACCCTGGAGAGGTGGAGTTATGCTCTAGAGAGGAGAGTAATGAAGGTCAGTAGGAACAAGACAGAATACATGAGTGTCAATGAGAGGGAGGCCAGTGGAATGGTGAGGATGCAGGGAGTAGAGTTGGCAAAGGTGGATGAGTTTAAATACTTGGGATCAACAGTACAGAGTAATGGGGATTGTGGAAGAGAAGTGAAAAATAGAGTGCAGGCAGGGTGGAATGGGTGGAGAAGAGTGTCAGGAGTAATTTGTGACAGACGGGTACCAGAAGATTGACAGGGAAGGTCGTACAGGACGGTAGTGAGACCAGCTATGTTATATGGGTTGGAGACGGTGGCACTGACCAGAAAGCTGGAGACGGAGCTGGAGGTGGCAGAGTTAAAGATGCTAAGATTTGCACTGGGTGTGACGAGGATGGACAGAAAATAAGGAAATAGAAATGAGGACATTAGAGGGTCAGCTCAAGTTGGACGGTTGGGATACAAAGTCAGAGATGCGAAATTGTGTTGGTTTGGACATGTGCAGAGGAGAGATGCTGGGCATATTGGGAGAAGGGTGCAAAGGATAGCGCTGCTAGGCAAGAGGAAAAGAGGAAGGCCTAAGGTAAGGTTTATGGATTTGGTGAGATAGGACATGAAGGTGATAGGTGTGACAGAACAGGATATGGAGGACAGGAAGATATGGAAGAAGATGATCCGCTGTGGAGACCCCTAATGGGAGCAGCCAAAGGAAGAAGAAGAAGAAGAAGAAGTTTGAGATTAAAATTTAAATATGTTCCTGCTCTCCATCCATAATTAAATCTGCCTAGTCTACAAGGCAGGGCAAATCCCAGGCAGAAATCAATCCTGGATGGGACAGCAGGATTTTAAACATGTCCCATAAAAAATACATCTTTTCATCTAATAAGAATTCTACCACATTTAATTCAGCAAATTACTGAAACTGAAATTTCCAGTTTGGAAATTTCTCCAAAAAAACAAAGTTGTAAGAGCTATTTGTTAACATGTGGACCCAATGACCACTCACTGGGGGTCCCAGGAGCATAAGGGCTCACAATGTTTCTGATGCCTATGTAGGTTTCTGTTTTGCTATCAAAACAGGAGTCCCAGTGCACTGCTTTGCCCGGGTGCCTATGATGCTGGTAACACTGCCCTGAAGTATTTTCTTAGTTATGTTAAAATGTTTGCCTATATATTAATGCATAGTCTATGGGAGATCCTATAATATCCCCCACAAGTTAATAATTATTTTTTGTCCTTCTGACTTGCAGGTGGTAAGGCATGGAGGGCTAACAGTTTCAAACCGTGCCGTATTGAACGTTGTGGGCTGCAGAGGGCGCACCACCACCCAAACCCGACACAGACAGACGCATGACACAAGTTCAAGACACACACAGTTTTTCATTTATTTATTTTTCTTTTTTCCCACGTTTCCCAGAAGCACAACAGAGTTCCCAAGCACAGCACAACACAACACAAATTTCTTCTTCTTCTCTTTCTCTTCCTCCACTCTTCCTGGAAAGCTTCGTCTTCTCCCACCCAACTCCGTCTCCCAGAGTAGTGGCTGCTGGCATCTTTTATAAGGCACCCAGGAGGGGTTCCAGGTGCTTGATGACCTAGTTCTTGCAGCACTTCCGGGTGTGGCCGAAGTGCTCCAAGTAAGGGCTCAGCAGCTGATGCAGCACCCCCTGGCGGAGCCCACATATTGCAAGTGCAAGAGGTGAATAAAAACCTGCCCACGGAAGTCATTTCGGGGAACCAAGCAGCAGTTGCCGCAGTGAGGAGGTGGACGGTTGCGCCGGGGAAATCAAACTTCTTGCATGTGGATTTTTGTGGCTTCTTTGAGTCCACTGTGCCATTCAAGGAGGAGAGGTCTACTTTATTTGAAAAGCGGGATTTTCCCTGTTTAAGTTCTCCCGCGGATAAGTCATGCTTGATTTTACCATATAATTTCTGGTCTTTCTATACACCGGTAATACGCTACCGTGGCTGTTCGTTTGTCTGTCCAGGATTTTAAATCACCTGTAGCTCGCAAACCGTTTCACCTATTGACCTGAAATTTGGAACACTTCTACTACGTGATGTCTACTACTCGCTTTCGGGGTGATGATTTTTATTATTCTTTTTATTTTATTTTATTGTAGAATCAACTCTCGGCAGAGCGCAACAAGGCGGCTGTGTGGCGCATGCGTACGCGCATCATTCTCATTCCTTAGCACCTTCACCGTCACTTCCCCTACCTCTTCATATCTTAAATCATTCCTGAGGCAGATTGAACACTTAAGTGCCAGCTTAAGTGAAAAATTAAGAAAAAGTACTAATTAATTGCAACACAATAACTAACTTAATTAGTTTTAACGCGAAAAGATGACGACGAAAGAAGAGAAGCAGCGGGCCGCTAGGGTGGAGTAAAAGAAGAGCTGCTCAGGAAGCAGTAAGCGCATCAACCTCTGAGCAAATGAATGGTAAATGTACAGAGAAAGAGGATGTAAACTAGGGATGCTCAAGTCAAGTGTTTTCACTGCATGTTATCATGCAGTATGCCGTTACTGCTATTTCATAATGTCGGTCGTATAAGTTGAATGCGGAAAACTCACGCCATTGGTCCAAGAGATTGATATCCTAACACCCACCTGAGAGAGTAACCACGGAGCACACAACCTTTTTTTTTTGTATTGTGCCTACGTGACCACACGGTAATACACAAACTATTTCCAAAACGACGTTTGTACTGATTTGTGTTTTTTGTATCTCACTCCCTCATACACCTGTATCGTAAGAGCATCCTTTATCTACGATGGAGCATTTGATCAGAAGAAAATATGAAGCTAGTTTTAAATTAAACATTGTTGAAGTAGTGAAAGAAATTGATAACTGTGCTGCTGCAACAAAATTCGATGTGTCTGAGAAACTGGTGCAAGATTGGAGGAAGTAAGAAGAAGATGTAAAATAAAAAAATTAAGTGTCGTATTTTTGAAGGAGCATATAAGTTGGGGTCTGAGTTTATGATCGATTTTTTGGGTTTCAAGACCCACTTTATGCGTGAGTATATACAGTAATTCATTTACCTTTAAACTAAAGTATGTAGCAACACTAACACTTCCTCTCTTGTAGAAAACATCTGTAGCCATTCACACATTGAGCGAATCGGCTTGACCTAATCTCACATTCAAAGACTACACTAGAAGTATCAGATGTATCCTAAATAAAAAGCTTGTCCATCACAAGCCAGACTCACTTAGAAAAAAGCCATTTTAGAGTCATCCATATTTGGGGAGTGTGAAGAAAAAGAGAGAGAAAGAGAGGAGAAGAACTGGGAAGAGGGACAATGTGGTGTAGTGGGTCCGCAAACCCGCGAAAGAATAGCCATTTTTTTATATAATCCATTGGCTGTGTCGGGCACTGTGGGGAGCTGGTGAGGTATTCGGGGTGAGTCGCATCTGTACATGAGGGTGTGATCTTTCTCAATTGCTTCATCTGCTTCCTGTGGTGTGTGATTGAGACGCTGTGCCCATGGAGCCATACAAGTACGGGTCAGCACAGGAACGGAAAAAAAAGAACAGAGAGAGAGAGAAAGGCACGTAGAGTGGGAGTGTGGCATTGGAGCAAAGAGAGAGAGAGAAAGAGAGGCAGCGCGGTGAGTGGTCCCACGACAGAGTGAGTGATTGGCGCTCTACGGATGGATCGTACCCACTGATAGTGCTGAGAAGTGGGTGCGATCAAGATGGCGTCCTCTCCAGAAATCCAAGGAACGACTACGTGAGCGAGAAGGAGGACAAGAGGACAACTGACCTTGAGCAGTCTGGCAGACAGAGGCAACCAAGACAGGGGTCGGGATTGAGAGGACCACAGCTGCTGAAGTCTCCCGAGCTGAACGAACAATGGGTGAGCTGGTGAAGACTTGGGAAGAGGTGGGCTCTGTTCATTTGACCCAGTGACTTGTGGTCTTAATTCTTGTTTTTAGCCTTGTTTTAATCACTTGGATTTTCGCTGTTTTTATGGATTATTTATTTATGGAACTATGGAGCGCTGCACTTTCTTTTTGGACACAAACTGTTTTGATTTTTATTGTTTAATAAAAGCACTTTTGCACTTTGCATAATCCCATTGCTTGGAGTGTTTTGTCCCCATCTGTCAGCTCATCTGGTTACGTTATCGATGGTGGCAGATTCAAAAGGCTCCCAAAACTAGAAGAGGGTGCACAGAGCCGGACCCGCACCATCACAGGGTAATGTACAAATCTTGTAGACAGTGGTCGGCAATGGGAGTCTCAGTCCGGACTCTGGAGATGTCAGGCATTGTCGTGCTGGGCAAAAGACTCCAGCAGCCTAAAACGAGGGAGGCCGAAGTGGAGATGGATGAATAAAGTAAAAGAAGATCTGAAGTTAAAAGGGTTTTGACTGGGGTGGAGGTGCAGGACCCACCTGTATAGAGAAGACTGATCAGGCACATCAACCCCACATAGAAGTAGGAAAAGATGCAAAGGAAGATGAATAAGAATATTGAACTAGGAAAATATTTTCACAGATGGTATCAAGGAGCTTGTGGAACAGCAGAAGAATAGAAACTACCTTAAAACATAATACTGAGTATGCTGTAAATTTTTCGTTTTAACAATAAATAGATAAATAACATTTTTAATTCATACTCAAACATCATATAGAGCCAGGCTGAAAGCCAGACAGGAAAGAGCCTGGATAGACAGCTCATTCGGATGGCCATATTCAGTAGTACCGGACCAGCTTACACACCCCAGTCAAACTAACTTGCGTGTAATCAGGATGTAAGGAAATATGACGTTAACTCACGCAAAAATGGTGAGAATTCCTAAACTCCATAGATAGTGGTCAGGTTTGGAATGAAACCCATAACCCTGGGCCTGTGAGGCTGCAATGCGACTAAGGTCTTATATCTAGTACTGCCCACAGGTGGCTTTATAATGGAATCACTCTTTGCATTTATATAGTGCTTTTCTCACTACTCAAAGTGCTCAGCAATTGCAGTTTAAGCGCCTTGCTCAAGGGCCCAACAGAGCAGAATCCCTATTGGCATTTACAGGATTCGAATCGGCAACCTTCCGATTGCCAGTGCAGATCCCTAGTCTCAGAGCAACCATTCTGCCTGCTGCTTAGGAATAAACAGGTTTATCACTGTTTTAGCTAATAAAGCTAACAGGCTAATAAAGCTAGTGAATATGGATAAGTGAATTATCATCATCATTATTAGCATATCGGCCATTTTCCGATTTCCAGGTGAGACCCAATCTTTTTATGCTATCAATTCCTAACACTGCACGCCTTCTTCGACCTCCCTCTGGACCATATCCCGTCAGCTTCCACCTTGGTGCATCACTTCACCGACTCATCCTCCACATTTCTCTCCATATGTCCAGACCTCCTTAGTCTGTTATTCCCAAGCACAACCAGTGGCGTAGCTAGGTGCGGTCCGCCCCGGGCGGCACATTTTTGGGGGCGGCATTATTGGCCAAAATGCTCAGAACACTTCACGTGTAAGCAGCAGTGTTTGGAAAAATATCACTCATGAATGAAAAAAAGTCAAATTCTCTGATTTTTATCCACAAATGCTTCACAAATCACGGCATCAGACATGGCAATTGAAATTTATGAGGCAATAACAAAAATAAACAGAAACATTACACCGATAATAATTTGTAGGAAGATAAACAACTAATTCAAGTAGTCAAGTAGTCAAGTCAAGTCAAGTCAAGTCAAGTAGAGCTTTATTGTCATCCTAACAATATACTTACAGTACACAGTGGGACGAAATATCGTCCTCCAGAGTCAAAAGGTACAGTACACAAGATATATATATATATATAATTAAAAAACATATACAGTATTAAGTAGTATTTTGAAATCCAGAGAGTGTGTGGAGTAAAGAGTCCAGTGTGGAGGAGGGCAGCATGGTGTTCAGGAGCCGGACTGCTTGGGGAAAGAAACTATTGCACAATCTCGCAGACCTGCTCCTGATGCTGCAGAGTCGTCTTCCAGATGGAAGAGGAGTAAACAATTGGTGGGAGGGGTGGTGGGGGTCAGCCATGATGCTAGTGGCTTTATGAAGGCAGCGTGAGGTGTAGATCTCCTGCAGACTGGGTAGAGAGCTGCCAATGATGCACTCAGCAGTCCGCACAATCCTCTGAAGGGCTTTGCGGTCGGAGGCATGGCAGTTTCCATACCAGACTGTAATACAGCTGGTCAGGACGCACTCTACGGTGCCTCTGTAGAAGGTGGTAAGTATGGGTTTAGGGAGGTGCACCTTCTTCAGTCGTCGCAGGAAGTAAAGACGCTGCTGGGCTCTTTTTGTAAGATAGTTGGTGTTTTTGGTCCAGGACAGGTCCTCTGTGATATGAACACCGAGGAACTTGGTGCTCTTCACTCTCTCTACTGTGACGCCATCAATGTTGAGTGGAAGATGGACAGCCTTTGTCTTCCTGAAGTCAACAATCAACTCTTTTGTCTTTTCAACATTAAGAGACAGAGTATTGTCTTTACACCAAAGTGCCAACCGTTCCACCTCTTCTCTGTACGCCGCATCATCGTCGTTCTCAATGAGTCCTACTACTGTAGTGTCATCGGTGAACTTGATAATGTGGTTTGTGTCAGAGTTGGAGGTGCAATCATGGGTCAACAGCGTGAAGAGTAGCGGGCTGAGCACACAACCCTGGGGGGCACCTGTGCTCAGTGTGATGGTGTTAGATCTTATATTCCCAATCTGTACTGTTTGAAGTCTTTCAGTGAGAAAGTCCAGAATCCAGTTGCAGGTGGAGGTGTTGAGTCCGAGCAGATCCAGCTTACTGATCAGCTGCCTGGGAATGATAGTATTGAATGCTGAGCTGAAATCAATGAACAGCATTCTTACATGTGCATTGCGGTGATCCAGATGCGACAGGATCAGGTGGAATACCATTGAAATTGCATCGTCAGTTGATCGATTTGATTGATATGCAAACTGTAGAGGGTCCAGTTTGGGGGGCAGCTGATTCTTTATGTGACTCAAAACTAACCGCTCAAAGCACTTCATAATGATTGGAGTGAGTGCCACTGGGCGGTAGTCATTGAGTTCCGAGGCTGTAGCTGTCTTTGAGACAGGTCTGATGGTGGTGTTTTTAAAACATTGTGGCACAACAGCTTGGCTCAGGGAGATGTTGAAGATGTCCACTAGGACATCAGTCAGCTGGTCAGCACAAGCTCTGAGCACACGTTCACAATGTATAATTTCGTTTCATTAACAATCCGAATGCGTTCTTGCTCATCCCCACCTATCACTTGTACACCACACTGGTTCTGGTTTTCGCAGCGTAATTATATTAAACTAATAACCAGAACACGGCTTATCAGTGCATCTGTACTATATTCTTTTCTAGTTGATGCTTTTAAATAATTATATGTGAAAAAAATATTGCTGTTTCTCTATATATAAATAAATCTATGCAAAATGTATCTTAATTTTTCTCCATACGTCATTTTAATTTTCTATTTAAATAAGTTAACATATTCAGATACATTGGAGGGTGGTAAATTGAAGCCCCGCCCCGCCCCGAGTGGCACGAACTCGAGCTACGCCACTGAGCACAACACCGATTACCTGCACTCCAAGATTTCTTTTCTTTTACTGTACATCTTGCTCTCACTCCATGACACTTTACACATTCATATGATCATTGTCACCTGTATGCTTTCCAACTCTGCATTATGTTTTGCCTTCATCGGCCACGTCTCACATGTCTCACTACTCCTCATATGGCTTTTATAAAGTTTTCCCTTAAATAATGGAGAGCTTCTTTCAAAATACAGAATGTGGGCACGCATAATAAATAACATTAATTTTTAATTCATTTATTCATTCATTTATTTGTTCCCATTTTTTGTTTTAATACTCCATGCTGAAGCGAAGCAAAAAAAAAAAATAAAAAATACACGCTGCAGTACAGAGTTTATCCCAGCAGGTGTCCCCATGTAGCACCAAACAGATGAGATTTGTTACGACTTTATAAGTGTTTCCTTTTCTTTCTTCCACATCTGTAATTGGCACTGCAGTGTATTTTATACTGCAGTCTCTGAAGAGACTCTCCAAATTCTGATTTTTTTTAGTTTATGACAGTGTTACTATGCTCTATGTCTCACTAAAACACTAATGACTGTACATGTAGACATGTCTTATTTACCAAAAGTTGGGATTGACTCTACAGCTATTGGACGAGAATTTAATTTTTATAATCGACATAACATTACATACTCTGACATGCTCAGACCTGGCAGTCTATGGGTGGGGGGGTGGAGTCTAATCCAGTAGCACTGGGCACAAGGCATGAACCAAAACTGGCACCAGTCCGTCACAGGGCTCACTCAAGCAGCGCCGACTGTGGGATGTGGGAGGAAAACTGGAATACCTGAAGGAAAAAAGACACAGGGAGAACGCGCACACTCCACACAGACAGTGATCAGGTGCGAGATTCAAACAGGGGTCCTGAATCCGAGAGGATCCCCTGAGAAGACTATAAAAATAAATCGTTTTGCATGCTTTTGCAAGAAACTGAATAAAAATGTTTGTCTCACTTTCCTATCAAGTTAAAGCCAGAGCAGACCACAACTTTGACAAAATCATCAACTCTACATACTGTATAAACATACGTCTCCTTCCAGCCGTGTACATTTTGTAGATGGGTAGTTCCTTTTTTCACAGATGGTTTTATCAGAGTGACTCATCAACAGGAGCCGAGAGATCTTAAATAACCTTTACTTTTAATTGTTTTCTGGTGAGCTATCCGGTTGGTACAGATCAGGCTGAAACGTGTAACACGTTATAATTGCCATGTAAGGATGAATGCAGCCACAAGTAATTTAGAAAAGGCTGAGCGTAACAGAAATCTGAGTAAAACTATCAAAATGTTGAAAATAAAAATGATTTTGTTTACCTGTGTTGTATGTTTAAGAAGAGACCGGATCTGGTTGGTGGGTTGTGACCCCTTAGTCGGGGATTAAAATGTTAGATTATCCAGCAGCCGTACCACACACACGCTTCAGAAGAGGTTCATCCACCTGGAGCTAAGCATGTTTGTGTCCAGCCATTAATTGGATGGGAGACCATCTAGGAAAAGCTTGAGTTGCTGCTTGAAGAGGTGTTGGTGAGGCCATTCACCCTGTGGTCTGTGTGTGGATCCCCTATGGCAAGCCAAATTAACATTTAGAGATACCTCAAAGTGAATTTCAGAAATCTTAAAATGTAATATACCTTTGAAGATATCTGAAACTCGCCTTGAGGTATCTTAAAATACTTTCCTTCACATTTTAAGATATCTGCAATACATTTTGAGATATCTCAAATGCATTTCAAGATATCTCAAATACATTTTCAGATATCTCAAAATAATTGTGTCTGCATTTCAAGATATCTCAAATGAATTGTCAGATATCTTAAATTGAACTTTCATGCATTTTAAGATACCTCAAAATCATTTCATGTAAAACTGCCTATTGTTTCAATGGGACTTCTTGTTTAATATGAGATATCTTAAAATGTATTTGAAATATCATGAAATGAGCAGGAAGTGATTTTGAGATAACTGAAGATGTATTTGAGATATCTGAAAATGGACAAGAAGCTGTTTTGAGATATCTGGAAATGTATTTCAGATATCTTAAATTGTATTGTAGATATCTGAAAATCCATCTATTCATTTTCCAACCTGCTGAATCCGGGTCATGGGGGTCCGCTGGAGCCAATCCCAGCCAACACAGGGCACAAGGCAGGAACCAATCCCGGGCAGGGTGCAACCCACCGCAGGACACACACAAACACACCCACATACCAAGCACACACTAGGGCCAATTTAGAATCGCCAATCCACCTAACCTGCATGTCTTTGGACTGTGGGAGGAAACCCACGCAGACACGGGGAGAACATGTAAACTCCATGCATGGAGGACCCGAGAAGCGAACCCAGGTCTCTTAACTGTGAGACAGCAGCGCTACCACTGCGCCACCATGCCGCCCATATCTGAAAATGCTATGGATATAGCTTGAAATAATTGAGTGTCCTTTTAAAGACATCTTAAAATGCATTTTCAGATATCTCAACATAACTTCCAGTACATTTTAAGATATCTCAAATACATTTTGAGATATCTTAAAATAGACAGGAAGTCCCATTCAAAGAATAGGAAATTGTACAGGAAGTTATTTCGAGATATCTCAAATTGCATTTAAGATATCTTAAAATGCATTTCAGATATTTCAAAATGTACAGCATATCATTTCAAGATATCTTGAAATCTATTTGAGATATTATAAAATGCTTTTTAGATATCTTAAAATAGATACATTTTTAGATATCTATAATTCAGTTTGAGATATCTAAAATGCATTTCCAGATATCTTAAAATTCATTTTCAGATGAGATGTAACAACGAGGTCCTGGCTCTCTGTGGTCATTAAAGATCCCTGGGCATTCCTAAGGTGTATCCCGATGTCCTGGCTAAATTTTTCACCATGGCCTAGTCATTCTGGCCCCCTAATCATCCCCTGTCTCTAACTGGCTATCTCTTTCACCACCTAATAGTGCATGTGTGGTGAGCATACTCGTGCAAAATAGTTGCTGTCGCGTGGATGCTACACATTAGCAGTGGTTGATGTGGCTACCTACTCACTATGAAAAGTGCTTTGAGTGGTGAGAAAAATGCTACATAAATGTAAAGAATTATTATTACTATTAATATTATTATTAGATTAGAGGTCTTTATTGCCACATACCTGTAAACTGTGAGAGCACAGTAATAGTCTTATTATACAGTTGGGTGGATGATACGGGTGGCAGGAAACTAAATATGAGGTAAAACACAAAAATAACCAGATTGTTAAAAAAAAATATATTTACTAGCCGACGCCCGGCGTAACATACGGCGGTGTAAGAATAGGAACGGAAAACGGTGAGAAAGGAATTCAGAAATCAAGAAGAAATAAATACTTCTTGAAAGACGCAGTGTGCCAAGCAGGATTACATGTGAAAGTGATAAGTAAATCAGGCTTTCCGAATTTATGTACTATGGCCATGGCATCCTGATAGTTTTGTTGCATGTATCTTGGACTTCCTGGAAATGTGGACGGTAATATGATCATTTTTGCCTACACATACGTTGTTATTTTCAGCGTTTGCTTGAAGTGCATCTGATAGTTCGACGCGCAGATCTTGTTGATGTAATCTGAGATAGCTGAGACGCGCGCCCTCTGTTTTAACATACGCATCTACGACATACTGTTAGAACAGTTATCTGCTGGAGTGCAAAATACTAAACGTATTCATCATTGCTAATCTGTACACGTAAAATTGGCATTGAGTAAGCCTTATTCGCTTGGCGGTTCTTTTATCAGGAACATGTTATAAATCTTTGTGCCAGCCAATGTCTCCGTAAGGGAATAAAATTGGGTAAACCACAGGATCGCAATTCATATTGAGCGTGGAAATCTGTTTACAGGAATTGCCTATGGGATAGATGCAAATGTCCCTTTCAGCAGGCGTTTCGCCATCTTCTCAGACGAAAATCGCTGCAATGTCGGGGCATTGTATCGTCGTAAATCCTGCCTAGGGTTTTCCTTGAAAACCATTCATACAGATGCGGTTGGATTGGACTGAGCGATTTCATACATGTGTTTGTCTGATTTAGCGAAGGGGTTGATGGTTCTGAGCATGGAATCTAGCTGGAGAAGTACATTTTCGCTGCATGCAGAATTTGCTTTATTTTGTAAGCGTACCTTAGTAGCTTGCGCTGTGTCAAAAACATACAACTGTCCATATCCTGGAGAGGTAGAAGTGTTAGCGTTTAGTGGAGAGATTTGGTGATAAATTTGCCCGTGTATTTTAAAACAGTATGGTCCGTGGCCAGGAGGTTGAGTTATCTGTGCACCCATGGAAGCAAACGCTAGAGAAGAGTTGTATTCTCGAATGTGTTCACGATAATTACGATAATTTTTAGCTTCTGATGTTTGCTGTGTAAGAAGATGTTGTAAAGACACAGGTGGCTCCTGCAAGGGTGGTAAAGCTACTTAACCATTGTGGCAGCACCTTGAGTACTTGTTGGATGTATTATGCTCAGCAGGCCAGTATAGTGCATAACATGGAAGAGGACGAATAGGAATCGAGAAATGCCGTGTCGGCTGCGTGTGGGCGGGACCGGTTTTGAAGTGGAAGCAGGACGAACCAGAAGAGAAATATATATATAAGAGATTGATGAATTACAGCATTCTAAACATTGTCACCTTCTATATACTACCCCTCCCGATTTTTACACCGCTCCATACATATCTTCCATTGATTGAAACAGCGCTGGAAGTCTTCTTGCTTGAGGTCTTCAACAGTCTTGCCGTTTTTGTCTTCATCCATTGAAGAAAAATGTGTTACCTTCAGATCACTTTTGTAGTAAAAGTAAAAATCACAGGGAGCTAAATCGGGTGAATAGGGAGGATGATCGAGGACAGGAATATTTTTGTCAGTGAAAAACTGCTTTACAGAAAAAGAGAAGATTTGCGAGAAATTTGATGTTGATTTGCTGTTCGATTTTTTCACCCGACATTGTTGCGGCAACTCGTGTAGCGATTGTTGTGCAAATACTGACTGCGCTATTCACAGGATATACCTAGCCGGTCAGCGGTATGAGGGGGCGTGTAGAAGGGGATACTGTATAATTCTATGATTCACGTCTGGCCGACCTCCAGACGGTTTTCCAGGTAAGCCCCAAGCCCAGTCCGGTTATTTTTGTGTCTCACCTCATATAGGCAAAAGGCAATAAGATGTTTAAATATATACAGTAAACTCTGTGGCTCCGCCCACGTAGTAGTGAAACAGGACAAATTTAAAAAATCAATAAACAAAACAGGTATTGCTAGCTAAACGGAGGTAAGGTACACCCCAAAACGTGGCTATGGAAGCTGGAGTGTGAGTGAAGAGGCTCCCGGCCAGCTCCCCACTCTTGACGTCACTCTTCCCCCTTCCCTCAGCCTGCAGTCTCTCTCTCGGACTAATGCAAATATATTGCTCCTTCAAGCGAACCATGATTCTTACTGTGATGAGAGAGGTCACAAAATCAACCGGAATGTTCAAGCAAATTATAGAGAAAAACCCGATCGAAATCCGTTAAGTAGTTCTCTCGTTCGCTAGCTAAGTGGAAGCAAGGTATGCTCCGAGGCTGTCTTGTGAGTGAGGAGTGCCCTGCCCGGCTCTCCACTCGTGACGTCACGCTTCCTCCTCCCCTAGGCCCGCAATCTCTGTCTCGGATTAGCACAATAATATGCTAGCCGATTAGCATAAATAAATCGGTACCGCAAGCAAACTATGATAGCACAATGAGAGAAGTCGCAAAATCAACAGGAATGTTCAAGCATCCATCCATCCATCCATCCATCCTCTTCCGCTTATCCGAGGTAGAGTCGCGGGGGCAGCAGCTTGAGCAGAGATGCCCAGACTTCCCTCTCCCCGGCCACTTCTTCTAGCTCTTCCGGGAGAATCCCGAGGCGTTCCCAGGCCAGCCAGGAGACATACTGTAGTCCCTCCAGTGTGTCCTGTGTCTTCCCCAGGGCCTCCTCCCGGTTGGACATGCCCAGAACACCTCACCAGGGAGGCATCCTGATCAGATGCCCGAGCCACCTCATCTGACTCCTCTCGATGCGGAGGAGCAGCGGCTCTACTCTGAGCCCCTCCTGAATGACTAAGCTTCTCACCCTATCTTTAAGGGAAAGCCCAGACACCCTGCGGAGGAAACTCATTTCAGCCGCTTGTATTCGCGATCTCGTTCTTTCGGTCACTACCCATAGCTCATGACCATAGGTGAGGGTAGGAACATAGATCGACTGGTAAATTGAGAGCTTTGCCTTACAGCTCAGCTCCTTTTTCACCACGACAGACCGATGCAGAGCCATGTTCAAGCAAATTACAGAAAAAAACCCGATCTAAATCTGCTAAGTAGTTCTGTCGTGAAAAGTGGACAGACAGACAAACATTGGATTTTATACATATATAGAGATAAGAGTAGCCTAATGTACATAATGCAAAACAGAACTGTACAGACATACTGTATAGATTATTTTAAACATTAGAAGAAAAAATATGCAGATGGGAGTGCACATGTAACATACAAGTATAGTAGAATTAAACGTAAACCAGCAGGAGCGTACAGTACAGGGCAAGTAAAGTCAGGTTACCAAGAGGTCAGTGACCTTATGGCCTGAGAGAAGATGCAGGTGGGACGTGTGGTGAGGATCTGGTAGTATTTACCAGAAGGCAAAAGTGAAAACAGAGGGATGAGCTGAACGGGTGTCATCAAAGATGATGGATTCAGCTCTCCTGATACATCAGTTGGATTAGAGTGTATGAAGCTGTAGAAGGTCAGCCCCAATGATTTAAAAAGCTGTCATTTGGAGTGGCCTGCAATCCTGGCTAGTCAGGTTACCAAACCTCACCACGTCTTAAAAGGTCAGGACAAATTCAAATTCGCAGCTGTAGAAGTTCTTCTAGTATTTTGGTTTTCGCTCCAAAGCTCTTTTGCCTCTTCAGGAAAACAGCCTTTGCTGAGATTTTCTGAGGATGCAAGGTGGTGGTGACAGACCACAAAAGGTCTATGCCCGTATGTATCAAACATCTCAGACTAGGAAATCAGTCCTAACTGGCTCAAAATTCTCAGAGTGAAGCAAATTTGGTCCTACTCTTAGTAACAGCACGAAAACCATTTTTATAAGTTTCCTAATTTAGGAAACAATACCTAACTTTCCCAGAATTTAGAAGAGCTTGTGAGCTTCCCTAACTCACTAAGAGCTATTAGAAGATAGTGTTACCATTTGCTGTTAAGAGCGCACCATTGCGTGCTGTTTAGCTTTTCATTTTGTTAGTATTAAATAGGACAACCTGGCCAGCGTCCCAAATTTTCACATCTCTGGGCTGTGTCATTCCCCCACTCGAAGACACCATCTAGAATTTCAAAATATCCTAAGTTGCAGCCCCCTGGGAGCCTGGAATTTGGTGAAGCCGTGGGCACCGCCAGGGGGTGCTGCAGCTGCTGCACAGCACGTGCTGCCGGAAGCCGTTCAACCAGCACCTGGGGCATTTCTGGGTGCCTTATAAAAGGAGCCAGCAGCCACTACTCCGGGAGCCAGAGTCGGGTGGAAAAGGACGAAGCTTACCAAGAGGAGTGGAAGTGGATGGAGAAAGAAAAGAAGCTGTTTGATGCTTGTGTGGGAACTGTGCTGCTGTACACGTGGGAAACTGGGGGAAAAGTAAAAAACAATAAAAACGCGTGCCCTGAACTTGTGTCTCACGTCTGTCTGTGTCAGGTTTGGGTGGCGGTGCACCCCCTGGTGGTCCACAATTCCAAAATAGAAAAACTTAATAGTTTACTGTGATGTTTTGAATATCTAGTGTGATCTTTCATCAACAATTTGTGGTTAACGCCTTGGTGTAGTTGAAAGATTCATTTGCTTTCTCAGTAACTGACTGCCAGTCGATAGATCAGCTGGTAAATTGAGAGCTTTGCCTTACAGCTCAGCTCCTTTCTCATCACGACAGATAGAGGCAGAGCCATGTTCAAGCAAATTATAGAAAAAAACCCGATCTAAATCTGCTAAGTTTTGAAAGATTCATTTGCTTTCTCAGTAACTGACTGCCCATCGACGGTTACATATCTTAAAACATCTGCTTGTTCTCTCTTTCTAACAACTGCATCAGAACAGTAAGCGCCAACTCCTTAAGAATCCTTGTATGTAGTTTTAAAAAAAAAGACAGAGAGAGATAGAGAGAATGCAACAAGCAAACTCATTAGCTGTGCTGTTTACATGCATTCTCCAAAGAAAGATAGGAAATTGTAAACAGAAATGCAAGTGCAGTCTAAAATGTAACACCCGCTGTTTCCGAGACAATGACTGATGAGCAGTATTAGACTTTACAAAAGCTTCAGTTCCAATATTACTCAGACAAACAGCAAATGAGTCATTAGATGAAGAGAGAAAGTATTTGAAAAGCTGAAAGTGAAATTGTAATAAGGCCGATTTATCATGTGTCACTGCTCACCCACCACTGTCCAACCTGGGCTTCCTAACCATGCGGCACGACAGGAACAGAGCCAGATTTGTGCTCAGCCCTGCAATGGCAGCCACAAGAAAATGTGCAGTTTAATTTTTATGGATATTCATCAATATTTGTCTTAATGCCTCTCAATTATAATGGCACAGGTCCAAGGATAACATTTCTATTTGTGTCAAACTTTGCTTAAATTGTAAAAGAATGGCTCCAAAAGTAACTGTCATTAGAGTTTACTTTACAAAAGTAAAGCTGATACACATCACCATATACAGAAAAAAATAAAGGTTTAGGGTGTCAGTGAAAAACAGAAAATGCAATAGGAGAGAACACGGGATTCATATACAGTGAAACTGATTTATTGATAATATTTACATTTTTATTTTCAGGCAGATAATGATGAGCTATACCAATAATTCCTGATTATTCAGGACCTTGATCAAGCCAATACAGAGCATCTTATATATATATATATACAGTTAGGTCCATAAATATTTGGACAGAGACAACTTTTTTCTAATTTTGGTTCTGTACATTACCACAATGAACTGAGCTGAAGTTCAGACTTTCAGCTTTAATTCAGTGGGGTGAACAAAACGATTGCATAAAAATGGGAGGCAACTAAAGCATTTTTGTAACACAATCCCTTCATTTCAGGGGCTCAAAAGTATTGTGACTTCACTATAGAATTCAACACCATACAGCCCAAAGTGCTGGAGGGGAAGCTTCGATCACCATAGTGTCCTGGATAACGGATGATTCAATTGGTAGACCAAAGCGGTTTGTGCAGCTTAACTGTGCATCAGACATGGACATGAGTAGCACCGGGGTTCCACATGAAAGTGTACAAGATCCCTTCCTGTTTACCCTAACACCTCCAACGTTAAATGCAGACATTTTCTAACGACACAGCCATGTTTGGGTGTATCAGTGGCGGGCAGGTGAATGAATACAGGACACTAGTGCGAGACTTTGTTGAATGCATATTGAACCTCCTACAGTTGGGTCCATAAATATTTGGACAGAGATGACTTTTTTCTAATTTTGGTTCTGTACATTACCACAATGAATTGAGTTGAAGTGCAGACTTTCAGCTTTAATTCAGTGGGGTGAACAAAACGATTGCATAAAAATGGGAGGCAACTAAAGCATTTTTGTAACACAATCCCTTCATTTCAGGGTCTCAAAAGTAATTGGACAAATTAAATAACTGGAAATAAAATGTTCATTTCTAATACTTGGTTGAAAACCCTTTGCTGGCAATGACAGCCTGAAGTCTTGAACTCATGGACATCACCAGATGCTGGGTTTCCTCCTTTTTAATGCTCTGCCAGGCCTTTACTGCAGCGGGTTTCAGTTGCTGTTTGTTTGTGGCCCTTTCTGTCTGAAGTTTAGTCTTCAACAAGTGAAATGCCTGCTCAATTGGGTTAAGATCAGGTGACTGACTTGGCCATTCAAGAAGTTTCCACTTCTTTGCTTTAATAAACTCCTGGGTTGCTTTGGCTGTATGTTCTGGGTCATTGTCCATCTGTATCATGAAACGCCGCCCAATCAATTTGACTGAAGTTAGCTGGATTTGAGCAGACAGTATGTCTCTGAACACCTAAGAATTCATTCGGCTACTTCTGTCCTGTGTCACATCATCAATAAACATTAGTGTCCCAGTGCCACTGGCAGCCATGCACGCCCAAGCCATCACACAGCCTCCACCGTGTTTTACAGATGATGTGGTATGCTTTGGATAATGAGCTGTTCCACGCCTTCTCCATACTTTTTTCTTGCCATCATTCTGGTAGAGGTTGATCTTGGTTTCATCTGTCCAAAGAATGTTTTTCCAGAACTGTGCTGGATTTTTTAGATGTTCTTTAGCAAAGTCCAATCTAGCCTTTCTATTCCTGAGGCTTATGAGTGGCTTGCACCTCGCAGTGCACCCTCTGTATTTACTTTCATGCAGTCTTCTCTTTATGGTAGACTTGGATATCGATACGCCTACCCCCTGGAGAGTGTTGTTCACTTGGTTGGCTGTTGTGAAGGGATTTCTCTTCACCATGGAAATGATTCTGCGATCATCTACCACTGTTGTCTTCCGTGGACGTCCAGGTCTTTTTGCGTTGCTGAGTTCACCAGTGCTTGCTTTCTTTCTCAGGATGTACCAAACTGTCGATTTTGCCACTCGTAATATTGTAGCAATTTCTCGGATGGGTTTTTTCTGTTTTCGCAGATTAAGGATGGCTTCTTTCACCTGCATGGAGAGCTCCTTTGACCGCATGTTGTCTGTTCACAGCAAAATCTTCCACATGCAAGCACCACACCTCAAATCAACTCCAGGCCTTTTATCAGCTTAATTGATAATGACATAACAACGGACTTGCCCACACCTGCCCATGAAATAGCCTTTGAGTCAATTGTCCAATTACTTTTGAGCCCCTGAAATGAAGGGATTGTGTTCAAAAAATGCTTTAGTTGCCTCACATTTTTATGCAATCGTTTTGTTCACCCCACTGAATTAAAGCTGAAAGTCTGCACTTCAACTGCATCTGAGCTGTTTCACTTAAAATTCATTGTGGTAATGTACAGAACCAAAATTAGAAAAAAAGTTGTCTCTGTCCAAATATTAGTTTATATACAGTATATATATATATATATATATATATATATATATATATATATACAGTATATAGTGATGGATGGTCAACGCCATTACCTGGCCGGAACGCCAGCCGGATGGAAGGAACAAAAGAGAGAGCACAGTTAGGACATTGTCTCCCTTGGGACACTGGATGGTACCCCCTCTGGATTGCTGTGGCTCCACGGATTCCCACAGGGCATGCTGGGAGTTGTGGGTGTTGGAGTCTGGAGCAGCCTTGTTGGGTTCTGTGGGAACGGCCAGGGGGTGCTGCAAAGACAATGGAGCCTTTTGACGCAACGGTTCCTCCACAACCCGGAAGAGCTGCCGGAAGAATGTCAGGGAACAACTGGAGCACTTCTGGGTGCGCTACAAAAGAAGCCACTTCACTCCAGTCAAACAGCCAGAGTCAGCAGGAGGTGGACAAAGCCTGTGAAGAGGAGTGGAGGATGACAAGGGACTAAAGAAAGAGGAAGAAAGAAGGACTGTGTTGTATTGTGCTGGGATTTTGATGCTTTGTACTGTGCTACTGTGGGGAGCAAAAAAAAAAGATGCTTCCCCACTTAAAATAAAGGCATGTGGTGTGATAAGACTGGACACTGCGAATGTCTGTGTCGAGGTTTAGAGAGCTATATACCCCCTGGTGGTCCACAATGTGTGTATATATATATGCCTCCTATAATATAATATAATCCAACTTAAAAAGGATAAGTGTTTGTGTGTGTATCGGTGTGTCCATCCAGTTGCTATGTGTATGTCATTCCAACAGATGACACATCACAAATATTTGAAAAATAAAATGCATTGCATTTGCCATTTCAACAGATGGAAAATCACCCACATTAACACTGCTTTTATGAATTCTATACCAAATAGAATAGGCTGTGAATTTCCCCTTGGGGATTAATAAAGTATCTATCTATCTATCTATCTATCTATCTAATCCTGCTTACTGTACTAAAATCTATCTATCTATTATATAGCACATTTCATATCTATCTATATGGCACATAACAAAGGCATGCACATTGCATTTGTCATTCCAATACATGGCTCGTCAGAAACATTTGTAGTAATAAATTGCAATTTATCTGTCAATTCAATATTATTATTGTAAAGAACCAGTGTTATCAACCTGCAACTAAATGGTGCTTGAACTGTTAAGTCAAGCATTGAAGAATATTGGGTAACTCTATTTAACCCTCAAGACTGCTAGCTGGCAGCAGCTATATTCAACAGTTGTAGTCCTGGCTTCTACAAAGGAGTCTGGGAGATGCCATAGATAGATAGATAGATAGATGTTTTAGTGTAGTAGGCAGGATTAGATAGATAGATAGATAGATAGATAGATAGATAGATAGATAGATAGATAGATAGATAGATAGATAGATAGATAGATAGATAGATAGATAGATAGATAGATAGATAGATAGATAGATAGATAGATAGATAGATAGATAGATAGATAGATAGATAGATAGATAGATATTATAACAAAGAGCAGGAATTACTAAAAAGTAAGAAAACATCTGACTTGCCGAAAGATAAAAGAATAGTTACAGTCCCAGTGAGGCGTTATAAAGGCATATTGTCAATGATATAAAAGAAACCCATTCATGTTTCTGTTGAAAAATGCAGTGGCTAAAAGTCAGCCCAGGAAAAAAAAATTATTTCCTAATAACCGATAACAATATCTATAACGAAAATAAAAGCAAATATCCAATTCCACGTATTTAACATAATAGGAAATAAAAATGAAGTTAAAAGGCTTAAACAAGTACACACACACTTGTCAACATACACAATCATGACAGTATGATTAGAGAAGACTCACTCATTGCCCCAATCCAAGCGGACGGTGATGTGCCTCTTGACATCTCGGACTTGGTCCTGAGTCAGGTGACCAGAGAGGAGTTGTCTCCGAAGGTCAATCAGTTCGTTCATTACGTGCCGTAACTTGTAGAAAAGATCTACTTTGTGCTTCTGAGAGGAAACAAAAACGAAAAGCCAGTGTTAGAAGTAATTCACAAACTGAAGAAAAATAACATGCATTTAGATGTATTAAGATGTGCCATGCGCGTACGCATAGGGACACTTTAAGGGCTCTGGTGATGATAATTCTCCACCACTCCAGGGGTTGGCACTGTTTGATAATGCCTTCTCTTTTCCACCCTCCGCAGACCAGAAGGTTGACGTCTTTTCCAATGTCTGATGTAATTTCTGGACCTTCCTCTTCCTGCCGGGAGTAGATATAACCGGAATCTCCGCCATCTTTTAGTCTGTCAGAACCAGACTTCCAGTTGAAAAGAAATTTCTCTAACACTCTAAATCATGTTTTGTTTATTTCTGAAATTGAATTATGCAAGGTTTGCTCACGGGTGCTCCATTCTTCTTATTTGTCTTGTTGTTCTCACAGATGATAATGAGTATTTCATGCATCTTTCTTCAAATTTATAACAACTTTGAAGTTTAACAGAAAAAGCTTCATGGCACCTATCACAAAATACCAATAGGTCAACAGTCAGTCAAATGTAATATTAGTTATGAGTGAGTCTGCTGAGGAGTTGTCCTTCAAACTAACATTCATTCATCTGTAAAGCTGCAGTTCTGTAGCCAAACCAGAATGAGCTTCTAGACACCACCTGCAGAAGTAGAGTACACAGCCAACCCAGTAAAATGGACCTGATAGGCCACTCAATCAACTGGCCAATAGTTCAGTACAGTTATGAAGGTTTCCTTATCGTTATTGTCTGGATAGTACCGTTTTCCTTCCACATCAGTCATTTTACATGAGCCCAGAGCCTAGAGTGAGTGTGGCTGTGTGGATGCACATGCCCTGGAATGGAGAGTTGTCCAGGCCAGGGTTGGTCCCTGCTTTGCACCCACTGCATCCAGCATAGATGACTACCAAACAACACTCAGGTTTATCTGGACCCTTACAAATCTGCATACAAAGCCAAGAGGAAGGTGGAGGATCCCACAGTGACACTTCTGAATTTAATGTCTGAGCACTTGGAAAGCCACACAGATTTGCTGTCTATAGATTTCTCATCGCCCTTTAATACAATCAAGCCACACATTTTAGTTGACAAACTAGTTGATCAAGTTAGTTTGGACCCTAACTTGGTGAGATGGATTCTGGACTTTTTAATTAACAGAACATAAAGAATGAGTGTTAATGGCTGATTTTTCTGATAGCCTTAACAAATCCATAGAGACACCTCAAGGCAGCTGTCTGTCTTCTCTTTTGTTTATCACATTCAGAAATGACTGCAGGAGAAGTGCAGTTTTCATTCCAACAGATGGCACATCACAAACATTAGCACAGCTTTTACAAATCCCATACCAAATAGCATATACAGAGACATAGCAAACCAGACAGACACACAAACACACACAGAAATCTGTCCTTTTATTAAGGTGGACTAGATATGCCACCCATCTAAGATGGGTTAAAATCTAAGTAGTCAATGTAGACCACGGTGTATTCAACGTTAATGTAGGCGGTGAATCATCGATTTGAATGTACAGTATTTTGTATCACACATAGTAATAAAATGCATTGCATTTTTCTTTCCAACAGATGGCACACCACAAACATTATCACAGCTTTTACGAATCAAATACCAATTGGCATATAAAAGAGACATAGCAACCTCACAGATACACAGACATTTATCCTATTATTAAGATGGATGAGAGAGGACCGGGAGAAAAGCAGAAACTAATAACAGGCTTACAACCTATAAGCAATGAGTCTAGTATTTCTGTCATTGAAGCCTACACACTGACCAAAGGTTGATGTCTCAAAGCCAGAAAGAAATGTCAAGAAGCCTAAAAAATCTTAACTTGAATTGCAACCAACACAAAGTTTATCGAATAACAAATAATTACGGAATACGTACGCCAGCCTTTATGCAGTTGCTCCACTGACTTCACACACAGCGCATTTCCAAGTCTTTCTGAGAAAGGTTTCCATGATAATAGCCAATGGAAATATGTGCAACATGACAGCACCCATAAAAATTCAAAATGGTGGTGTGAAATGATGGTAAGGAAAATTTCAAGTCTTAACAGAGTCCATCTAGGACAAAAATAAAACAAAATGCACCTATTGAACTGAATAAATAAACCCCTAAATTGATGTACACCTTTAACAAAGAATAATTATTAAAATTAAGGAAATAACCACCTCATAACAGTAGGGTGTTGCATTAGACAATTGAGCTAGTTACAGGAAGCATGGCACCTCTGATATAAAATAATATCCCAGGACCAGAACCGTGATTTCCTATTTAGACTCGTTAATAAGAAATTAATACATCACTGGGGTCTGTAAAACTAAATGCTTTATACACCTACAGTGGAGTCAGAAAGTCTTGAGATCCCTTCATTTTCTGCAGACTTTATTGTGTTGTAGATTTTGTTTTAAATGCATATATTTGACATTTGTGCCTATTAATCTACTCTCAATAACCCATAATGACAAAGTGAAAACATGTTTTCAGAAAGCTTTGCAAACTTACTAAAAGTCAACAAGGTGAAATCTGTCATTGATAGAAGTCTTCAGACCTTCAACTGAGCACTTTGCAGAAGTTCACACAAGGAATGACATATCCTGAAATCCATTGTGAGTCTTCAACCAGCTAAGGAGGACAGCCATGAGCCTGCTGTCGACGAGTTTGTACAGTACAATGGTGTGATTGGTCCACTTTACAGCTAAATATCTCTAAGACAAAGGCCATTGCTGAAGATTTTAGGTGCTGATCTCCTCCTGCTATCTCAACATTAATTAAAGAGCAGACAGTGGACATGGTAGAACAATACAAATATAAAGGGACAATCACAGGCTGAACTGTGATCTAAACACATAACAGATTTGTAAGAAGGGGCCGACACGGACATTCTTTCTAAGGAAACTCAACAGTTTTAAAGTAGACAAAACCACAGTGACACTTCTTTATAAGTCTTTATTGAAACTGCTGGCACATTTTCTTTTATATGTTGGTTTAGCAACCTTGGCATTAAGAAGTCAAACGATCTTCACAACACTGTAGACATTAACAGTAAAAGTATTGTTTGTAGCAGGCCTCTGTCACTGAGCTCTATCACCAGCAGATTAGAAAGAAGGCCAACTCAATTCCGTTAGACAGTCGCCATCTTCATTGCCTTAAATTTCAGCTCTTGCCATTCTAGTTGCAACTTCATGGGTAAAAAGCAACTAAGATAAGAACTGTTTTATTCCAAGAGCTATAAGCATTTTGCTACCTATGGAGATTTTGTTGAATTTTGAATTATTAGTTTGTGTACTGTTAAAAGTAATTATTCTTCTTTGCACTTCTCTTGATTGTGTGTACTTATGATAACACTGGTTACCAGCTGGTGTTCTTCGGCTTATTTTCTTGCATCTGTATAACAGGGCCGCACCTTTTATACTTTTCTGCTTCAGACAAATTTCCCTCTGGGATAATAAAAGTCACCCAACCTAACCTAACTTAGGCTCCAAGCTAATAAATGTCTACCTAACATTAAAATGTCTACCTAACCTAACCTAACCTAACCTAACTTAGGCCGCAGGCTAATAAATGTCTACCTAACCCTAAAACGTCAACCTAACCTAACCTAACTTAGGCTCCAGGGTAATAAATGTCTACCTAACCCCCTAAAAATCTCTACCTAACCTAACTTAGGTTCCAGGCTAATAAATGTCTACCTAACCTAACGTAACTTAAGCCATAGGCTAATAAATGTCCACCTAACCCTAGAATGTCTACCTAACCTAACCTAACTTAGGCCGCAGGCTAATAAATGTCTACCTAACCCTAAAATGTCTACCTAACCTAACCTAACTTAGACTCCAGGCTAATAAACGTCTACCTAACCCTAACCTAACCTTAGCCTCCAGGCCACCTCTGTGGTCCTGAATTGGTTTAAGCGGGTATGTATGGATGATTGTAAACACGTGCATATGTGTTTCATGAGATGGACTGGCTTCTGTCCTGCTTAATATGCTTCTGATTAAGCAGGTTTGACAATGGATGTACAGATGTGTCCAAAAATGAATTGATAGATGATTTCACATGTCAGACTTCAGAAAACTGAGCAGAGTAAAATGAAAATGGCCAACACCTCAAATCCCAGAAGGTATATTCAAATGTTATGTTATGTTCAAATTCCAGTCTATTGTCACGTGTACAGAAAGCAGTGAAATTCCTAGTTGCTTAATGATATATAGAAAGAATGACAGCGTGAAAAATAAATGATTAGTCATTACTTTTGTATATATGCTTGCTTTTATAAGGAAGACTAAAGTCTAATAATTCTGCTATGGGGCGTCCCCAGAGAAGTTATCCTTAAATAGTGGATCCGAGTTGCCAAGAGTCACCTGCAGGCAAAAATTGTACAGATGACATTGCTAATTAATACTACATGTAGAACTGAGTATAATAATGCTCCCTCTTCCCGATTCCCCAAAGAAAATCAGTTCTCCACAATAGTAACAGAAGAGCGAGCAGGGGTTTATTTTATTGATGATGCAAATGTCTAAATCTGTAAGAGAGAGACTGAGAATCTGATTAATAAACTAGTAGAGTTGTGTCCTTGAAGGATGGCACACCAGCCAGTCTCCTTGTTACCATTTCAGAGAGTCGATGTTATCAGCTGATATCAGTACCACCCAAATGGTCCAACCAGTAACTACTAAACCTACTGAGAGACTAACCAGGGTCACTGTCAGTGATTTAGTGAATCAATTACTGTGTAACTGCCTTTGTTAGGCACTCTCTCTTGAGGTGGCCCTTTCTGAGACCGTGTCCTGCCCTTTGGCCCCCTGACAGCCATATACTATCTGGACAACCCACCACGGTACATATACACATACACACACGCAGACACACAAGAAAAGTAATTTAAACATTATACATTATTATATTTGTATTATATTATTATATTTGACCCTTTTACATTACTGTATTTGCTTCTGTAACTGCACTGCAAAAACTGAAATGTAGCAAGTGAAACGTTTTTATGTCAAGCCATTACATTTTTTGTTGTTATGGTAAAATCTATTAACTCATCAAGACATCTTCTCAAGTAATACTGACAGATTTTTTGGCAAAATAAAACAGTTGTTTCATTTTTGATTGAGCATTAACCTGAGGGATAAGGAATAGTAACAGTAATTCAATCATGAGTAAGTATGGTGGATAACTCTTGTTATAAAAGGGAAAGATGTTATATAAGTAAAATATATTATTATTATTATTTATTATTATTATTATATAACCTTGAAAAATTATTATTATTTATACACATGTGCATGGGAGGCAGCTAAAGGGCCTGACTGAGGGTAATTCCATGCCAGACCAGGGGGTGGTGGAGTGCACTAACTCTTTCTCTCACTTGTCCGCAGACCAGTTACAGGAAATTCTGCCCGACAACATCACTTCCAGTTCTGGGCCAAATTATGCCAGTTCTGTTTTCGGCCCAATTGAAGATGTCACTTCCGGTTCCAGCCCCAATGATGGCACTTCCGTTTTCACCCCCACAGATGATGTCACTTCCTGTCCTGGCCCCAGCGACGCCACTTCTGGTTCTGGCCCTACTGATGATGTCACTTCCTCTGCTCTCCCTTAAAGCCACCATCTTTGTGCTATCAAATCAGTTCTGTTGTGGACTCCAGTCTGTACACATCTGTACATTGATAATATCGATTGTGCAACCAGGAATAATATACAGGTGCCTGCCCTAAACCTTTTTGTGACTCTTTTGTCATACTTGTGACACCCCCCACAAAATAGGAATACTGTTTTACAGTGAGATAGTTCATTTTTTTAATAGCTGTGCTACCCTCCCTAGACTGCTTGACATCTAAGAAATCAACAGAGACCTCAGCATATTCAATGTCAACATCTGCAGTGTATTATCATTGGAATGTATTTTGTAGTGCATGTAGTAACAAAATGCAACATATTTTTCATTCCAACAGATGGTGCATCTCAATTATTTTAGATAGATAGATAGATAGATAGATAGATAGATAGATAGATAGATAGATAGATAGATAGATAGATAGATAGATAGATAGATACACAATAAAATTGCATTGCATCACAGCTACATTAGCACTGCTTTTACAAACCGATTGGTATATAACAGAGACATATGAGCCGGATGGACACACACACACACACACACACATTGACACTCATTCTTTTATTAAGATGGATGAGAGAGAACCAGGAGAAAAGCAGAGCCTAATAACAGGCAAAATGTATAACCAAGAAGCCTAGTATCACTGTCAAAGCCTACATACTAACCAAAAATTGAAGTCTCAAAGCCAGAAAGAAATGTAAAGAAGTATTTTAGAATTTCAACATATGCTTGACAATACAGAAATGTGCTGTCAAGTGACTACTGGTACCATCTATCATCTTAAACCTGAATGAAAAATGACATTACCTGCTGCAGCCGTGTGTTTCTATTTCATTGCAAGAAAATGGCAGTCGAGGATTTGCTATTTCAATTACACACAAAATGTCCTGTGAAAGAGGGAATCCCACTGACTGACATTCACATAATCTAACAGGCCCAAGACCCCAGGTCCACCAAACACAGGCTGTGCTAAGTAAAGTGCAACCAAAACTCTGTGATTTCATCTTTGCCATAGTTTCTAAAATACTACAAACTGAACAGTAAGCTTTAACACATCCACTAAAATAGTTTATTAACAAATTAAATTAATTCATCTATTACAAAAATAAGAATGGGATGGGAATGGGAAGGAAACATCCAATAACCCTGGCAAAATAAACAAAGTCTTTTAATATCTAATTTTATTTATTAAGGAAAATACAAAACCAAAATAAGAATAAAAATTCTAAATGATTAAAAATATAAATAAATAAGTTTCCCAAAAAGGCGCAGAATTAAAAAAGAAGCAAAATACAAAAACTTTGTAAACTAATCATTAGACGTTTTTGAATCTTTAATTTAAAGATCAGAAAACAAGTCGAAAAGCAGAATAGCAAAAGATCAGAACAAAAATGGTCCAAGACCAAAAAACTCACACAAGTTAATGGAAAGGGTAGACAAGTGGGGAGCAAAGAGAAATCGAATGTCACTGCAGACAGCTGAGCCAGCAGGACGGCTCTTTGGGTGAAACCTTAACGTCTTAACTGCAATCAAGTGAGAAATGGGACTGAGCCAAAAACTACAAACTTTTATGAATGGATTGCTCTGTTTTTTTTTTTTTTTTGTGCGCTTTTCTAAAGTGATCGTGGTCTCCCAGGTGTGTTTTGGGGGGTTTCAGATACAAGGAATTCATTTCTGCATGCTTTTTTCCCTGAAGACTTTATTAACCTCCTTAGCGTTACATTTTTTCTTGAAAACAAAAAACATGTAAAAAGCTTTGCATTTTTTGGCTTGAAAAATTACACATTTATTAAATCTGATCTTTCTACTGTAAAACGTGCAAAACACTGAAAGTACAAATCAGAAGTGTAGAAAGTATAATAATGTTACAAATTATAATAAAATTAGTGCTAATGCCACATATACTTGGGCAACTGTAGAGACGTGGATTACTTGGGCTGTAAAAGTGCTAACAGTGTTAGTGGCAAGTGTTGCTCAGGAAATGATGTACATGTGTCTTGCATTAAGCGTCAGGCCCGAGTGTTACCCGAGGCAATGGTGCAGACACGTCTTCTTCTAGCCTCATAATGGCATCTCATAAAAAACGTTTTCAGCAGCCCATGCTCTAGACAGTGATATGAGCAGTGATACCGAAGCGAATCAGTGAAATTGAAACAGAGAGAGAAATCGAAAGTGATCCTGATAAATCCGAAAATGACGCTCATGTCAATCGCACATGTGCAGTGTGCTGTTCAAGAGCTGATCTGTCTAGAAAGAAAATCTGCAAGGAATCACACTTTAATAAAGTATCTATCTATCTATCTACTGTCCCAACTGTGATGTTGGATTGTGTATTTCACTGAGCTTCAAAATATACCACACAAATGACACATTCTGACAAGATATACAGTATTAACATTATTTTTATTATTATTATTCATTATTTGTATTATTATTATACTTTCTACACTTCTGATTTTGTACTTTTAGTGTTTTGCAAGTTTTACAGTAGAAAGATCAGATTTAATAAATATGTAATTTTTCAAACTAAAAAACATTTTTCCGAGAAAAAATGTAATGCTAAAGAGGTTAAATAAATAAATCCACAAGTAGATGGATAAATAAAAAACACACACTGGAATCATTATAAAGCAAGAAAATTAAAGTACAGGGTGAGTCAAAATTATGTTAACACTAATGGATTATTTTTTTCTTGACCACACCTTTCCAGGTCAATGGATAGGTTGTGATGAACCATTGCCATGGCCTGCACACTCCCCTGATTTGACACCCAGTGATTTCTAGTTATGGGGTATGGTGAAGGAATGCATGTATAGCAGAAAAGTTCATAATATCAATGAACAGAAGGACTGAATACAGACTGTGGTATCATCTATTCCTTGCGAAATGTGTGTCCGGGTTTTAAATGGTACTGTTGCTTGTTGGTTTTTATATGTTGAACATGATGGTGAACAGGTTGGGACAATCCTGTAAGTCATCTTGCACATATGAAGTATGTTTTGTGAATAAATTGTTTCCACAATTCAAATGTTAACATAATTTTGACTCACCCTGTAAATTACCCGAACTATTCCATAACATTTCAGTAATTATTTACCACTCTGTTGCCGATCTTTCCAATCGTAAAATAGGTTTTTACGATAGCAATTGACAAGTAGAATTCATCATTAATTGCAGAGTTACGGAATTAAAGGGTTCCTCTAGAGTGCCTCTTTCTCTTGCACAATTTGGTTTACAAACTAATCAGCACATCGTTTTGAGTTTGGTATTTTTCTGTTCAGCCATTTTAGCACTAGACAGTCCTCAAGAGACTGTGGTACACAAACACACCCATAATCGAGATATCGATATTTTCGGTATCAGGGGACTCTGAAACGTCGAGATCCGTCGAAAAATGGAGATTGAGAGTTTTGACGATTCTGAAGCTCCCCTATAGACGATTGGTTAGGATGAGGGTTGGTACAAAGTGAAAAAAAGAGCTAAGCTCAAACCCTGACTCATATTTGGCAAATGTACAGAAGAGGCATCACTTCACCCAGCATAACGATTCATTATTCTAACATGAGGAAGCCAGAAATGATCCTGGAGCATCTGAAGTTTGGCGTTTCACTTCATCACTCATCGCACAAGACCAACTTAGAGGACTGAATTTTTATCCAGTGAGAAAGGAAACTGGAACTTCTCATAAAGATTCACAGAGGACCATGAGACCAATGTTGAAAATTTACACCAGCATTGACAGGGTTGGCATTGGAACCCAGGACACATGACCTGTGAGCCACCAGGGCTTACTGCAACACCACTGCTCTGCCCCCTGCACTGTTTAGATTGTTTAAATTTTCATAAAATGTAAGTTGCAGCTGAGTGATGTGGGAGAATTGAGTAATAAAAACCTCAAAAGTGCACTGTGAAACAAGAAGCAACTGGCATCTCAATAAAATAACTGGCTAAAAATAGCCAGCTGGTTTGCTTCCATGTTTCAATAAATTGCTCACAAATGACACTAAATAAATCTCAAGATGTACAGGCAGAGGAGGCTCATCTTCACAATTAATGGGGAACTTGCATTTTGCTGACCTTTCCAAAACAGTGAATTAAAAGCCCATTAGTGAGGTTCTGAAAGAATCACTCACACACACTTCTGACTGCATTATTTAATGGAGTCCTTTACTTCTTACGAGACCTGTCATATTTTCTTGCTTATTAATTCTTAAAAAGGAGTTTCCGTTCTGTATTTACTAATGGGGTTTTATATGCTAATTGCCAGAGAGTTTCATAAAAATCCATCTTACCATTAAACAACTTTTGGTAGAGTGCAGCTTGGTTTTGGATTGTCACTCTTCCTTAAGTGATGCTTTCACAATAATCAGAGATGGCAAGATGAAGCGTTACACACGGTGCCAATGTAACAATTATGAAGACTAGGGGACGCTCTTTTAGTACCACTCAAAGTCGTGGAGGATTTAGGTATGGGCAACATGGCTAGCTGCCCAGGGATGCATCTTGCCGGGGGTGGCACGGGGAGCAAGCACCAAAAAATTCAGAATGGTGATTAAAGCCTGAGACAGTCAATCCATTTAGGACACCGCTTTCTGAAAGCTAAGAGGCACACACTCCGTAAATTCTGTGATAAATACATGGCGGGACACCAATTATGTCAATGAAGGGTTGTTATATAGGTGGCTCCTGGTTGCATTTCTACAAATCTTCTGACCCTAAGATTCACCTTATGTCTGCAGTTCTCCAGATGTGACCCTTGGAGATTCTTTGGCCGCTCAGACCATTCTCCTCACTGTGTGTGCGGTCAACACATCCTCTTTCTGGCTGATTCCTTACATCTCCAGTAGCTTTACACTTATTAATTGTTGCCCTGATTGCAGAAATGGGCATTTCAACAGCTTAGCCATTTTCTTCTAGCCATTTCTGCTATTTCTCAAGCACCTTTTGTCACACATCATTATTGTGCTCCATTATGATGGATCTCTTAAGGGAATTTGGTCTGGGTGTCACCTCATTTATACCTTAATGTGAAAACATTCCTGCTCACTTAGATAAAATTTAAAAAATTTAAAGTATGAATGGTGTGGCCTGCAGGCAGTGTCACTGAGCGCCAAAGCTCCAGATATAACACCACAGACACAGTCCCCGGGTTCCTTTACCTTTACCAGGCTTCTTTTCACACTGCACAATCCTTTTGTCTCCTTCCCTCTTCCACTCCTCCCAGGTCAGTGTTGTCCGTCTCCTCTCCCATCACCAAATCCCCAGGTGAAGTGGAGAGCTTCCTTTTAAGCCCCAGCCCAGAAGTACTTCCAGTCCCAACTGCCTGTCCATGGAAAACACTTCCTGGTCAAGCAGGACCTGAGCTTCACAGGTCCCCTGGCAGCCCCCATGAAACCCAACAGGCTTATGGGACTACAACTCCCATGGTGCCCTGTGGGCATCCATACTGGGATTCACCATAAGGGATGCTGCCACCCAATGTATGGGGAAGCAAACTGCATGTGAGGGGCAGTCTCCCATTGTCTCATATATGTGGTTTCCCATCCGGAAAACAGTTATTTGCTTATCCTGGTCAGAATGCTCCATCCATTTTGTTTTTTGGTATCCCACGGGTGCATGTGATTCCCATCCATTGCTGCTAGGATGTCAATGCTGTTGCTCTTCCCTTCTGTACAATTCATTCTGTTGGCCTTGGCTAGGTAAGGGAAGGTAGTCTGTCCGTTACAATGGGATTAAGCATTAGTCAGATTTACTCGTATGACTCTTTACGGGTGTCAATAACTGAAAAAAAAATTAATATGAGGATTTTTTTTTCCTTTCAATTCTGACACCAGTAGGGTGCGTACCAGCCACCCAACCCAACACAGACAGACGCAGCAGGCACACTTATAAAAACACAACTGCTTTTTATTTTGTTCTTCACTCGTGGGTACGTCTTCCCTGTTTCCCACAAGTACACAGCACAGTGCCAAGCATAATACACAGCACACCTCAGCACAATTATTCTTCTTTTCACTCCTACTCGGTTTTCTCTTTCTTCTCTACTCTCCCCGGCAAGCTTCGTCATCCTCCTCCTCCTCCCGACTCTGGCTTTCTGAGTACTGTCTGCAGGAACTTTTTATATGTTACCCAGAAGTGCTCAAGGTGCTTGATGACCTACTTCTGGTCACACTTCCGGGTGTGGTGAAATAACCACCCATAGAGGCTTAGGAGCAGCTGCAGCAGCATCCCCTGGTGGCACCCCCGGATTCCAACATGGCTGTATACAACTCCATTTCCCATAAAGCCCTGCGGGAGTCCGAGGCACCGCTGCAACCCATGGGGGCTGCCATCTAGCGTCCCGGGAGAGGTAATTGCCCAGAGGGGGCTGGGCGGTCTCAAGGCCTGGAACCCCTACAGATTTTATTTTTTCTCTCCAGCCGTCTGGAGTTTTTTTTTTGTTTGTTTGTTTTTTCTGTCCTCTCTGGCCATCGGACCTTCTATGTTAATTAGTGTTACTATTACTGTACGATTACGATTACACTTACGATTACTGTAACGCACTCTTCTCAGGACTACCCAAAAAAGACATAAATTGTTTGCAACTAGTGCAGAATGCAGCTGCTAGAATCCTAACCAGGAAAAGAAAATCTGAACACATTTCTCCAGTTTTGATGTCACTACACTGGTTACCTGTGTCATTCAGGATTGATTTTAAAATTCTGCTTATGGTTTATAAAGCCTTAAATAATCTCACCCCATCTTATATATCGGAATGTCTGACATCTTATATTCCAAATCGTAACCTCAGATCCTCAAATGAGTGTCTCCTTAGAATTCCAAGAGCTAAACTTAGAAGAAGTGGTGAGGCGGCCTTCTGCTGTTATGCACCTAAAATCTGGAATAGCCTGCCAGTAGGAATTCACCAGGCTAATACAGTGGAGCACTTTAAAAAACTACTGAAAACACATTACTTTAACATGGCCTTCTCATAACTTCACTGTAATTTAATCCTGATACTCTGTATATCCAATTCATTATAATAACTATTCATTCAAAATCTGTACTAACCCCTACTCTCTCTTCTGTTTCCTTTTCCGGTGTCCTTTTGGTGGTGGCTTGTGTCACCACCATCTACCCAAAGCACCATGATGCTCCAAAAATGATGGATGGATTAAAAGCCAGAAGTCTGTAAGACCATCACCATCAAGTGACTCCGTGAGAACCCTAACTACAAAGAGGACTATTTCATTTATGTTAGGTAGAATGTCTAGAGGGTACTGGGTGGTCTCGTGGCCTGGAACCCCTACAGATTTTATTTTTTTCTCCAGCCGTCTGGAGTTTTTTTTGTTTTTTCTGTCCACCCTGGCCATCTGACCTTACTCCGTTTCTATGTTAACTAATGTTGTCTTATTTTAATTTTGTATTTTGTCTTTTATTTTTATTTTCTTCATTATGTAAAGCACTTTGAACTACTTTTTGTATGAAAATGTGCTATATAAATAAATGTTGTTGTTGTTGTTGTAATATTCTGACCACACTTGCTCCCCTGGTCCTCTCAGCGAAGAGGCACCCCAGCCATCTATGACACAATGTTTTTTACTTCTGTTACAGGTTTTTGCTAATATATTAAATTACACATCCTCTTTTAGTTTTATTTACCAAAGGTGCACATATTAATGATAATATTAATAAATAGGAGGGTGGCACGGTGGCGCAGTGGGTAGCGCTGCTGCCTCGCAGTTGGGAGACCTGGGGATGTGGGTTTGCTTCCCAGGTCCTACCTGCGTGGAGTTTGTATGTTCTCCCCGTGTCTGCGTGGGTTTCCTCCGGGTGCTCTGGTTTCCTCCCACAGTCCAAAGACATGCAGGTTAGGTGGATTGGCGATTCTAAATTGGCCCTAATGTGTACTTGGTGTGTGGGTGTGTTTGTGTGTGTCCTGCGGTGGGTTGGCACCCTGCCCGGGATTGGTTCCTGCCTTGTGCCCTGGGTTGGCTGGAATTGGCTCCAGCAGACCCCCGTGACCCTGTGTTCGGATTCAGCGGGTTGGAAAATGGATGGATGGATAATAAATAGGAATATTAACTGTGGGTGGCACAGTGGTAGCACTGCTGCCTCGCAGTTAGGAGACCTGGGTTTGCTTCCCGGGTCCTCCCTGCGTGGAGTTTGCATGTTCTCCCCGTGTTTGCGTGGGTTTCCTCCGGGCGCTCTGGAAAGACATGCAGGTTAGGTGCATTGGCGATCCTAAATTGTCTGTGCTTGGTATGTGGGTGTGTGTGTCCTGCTGTGGGCTGGCGCCCTACCCGAGGTTTGTTTCCTGCCTTGCACCCTGTGTTGGCTGGGATTAGCTCCAGCAGACCCCCGCAACCCTGTAGTTGGGATATAGCAGGCTGGATAATGGATGGATGGAATATTAGCTGTACACATTAATCATAGTGCTTGATGTTGATGTTGATTAGCACATGCAAGTAAGGATTTCACTGTACTGTGTACACGAGACGTTGATGACCCTATAAACGTATAAAATAACTTATTCAGACTCACGTGAGAGCATTTTGATGGCTGTGTATGAGTAGCTGTGCATAGAAAAGATCCTGTAAACTCCAGCGTATCACAGACGCAGGGGGACCGTTTCACAGCTTTGAACCGCACAAGTTATCAATTTGTTGGCAATGAACACTACAATAGTTCTATCTGAGCAGTTAACATAAGAGCTACGGTGTTTAATCTTTCACAAAAGAAGATGTAACCATGTGGTGATGTCGACTTTAATTCAACACAGTGCTCAAGCAACACGCATGAATGCTCCACTGGCTCCTCAAACACAAGAAGAGAAGCAGTATGAATGCTTTTTAAATAAACCATGAAGGGATGTAAATGCAACTGCTGATAACTTAATATTCATTTGCAAGTGGCTAGCAATCAGCTAACCAAAAACAGAAAGAAAACTAAAAAAGGCAATAAGAAAGCAAAAAATGGCCAACAGATCTGGGAAGTTCCTTCAAGCAAAATTTCGAAACAAGGCCTCTAAAATAAGTCTCACGTGCAATGGAAAAAACCTAGTAACTGAGTTTTTATAGTTTTTGGAGTCATTAGGTCTTTCCTGATGTTATAAGGTAGCAGTGATAGCCGAATATGTCTTCATTCCGGTCATAGCACGATGGAAGAAGCTCGTATGTGCACAGTATTTTACATACTGCAAGACAAAAACCTAGCAACTCCACTGACCAATGGGGAAAGACCGCCTACCAATGAAAACGTTGGATTGCAATCATGTGATTTAAATGCTGCAGGTGACCGCGTGATTTAAGAGTTACCCAAAGAGCACACTATGCATCGACTATCTACTAAACCTTTGTGTTTGTGTTTCTGCTCACCGGACTCGAGGATAGCCGGCCTTAGCGTGCCCACTAGGCAGTTTCACTACAGCCTTGCTTATGTGGTGTTGTTTAACAAAAGTCTACACTATACACTGACCCTACTGAGGACGTCTCCTCTCACCTCTACTGACCTGGAATTAATAATGAGATCTATAATTCCCAGGCGAGTAATCACAGGCAAAATAACAGGGAAGGCAAAGTGCTCCTCTACTCACTATAATCTAAGTGTAAAGCGTCGGCAGATATACTAAATAAAAAGTCAACAACCTGGACTCTTGCATCTACAGCAGTTTTAAGATGGCCTTCATTCTCTGTCCAGGCTGCACATGTCTTAACTCTTTTAGGGCGGATGTCGACTTTTGTCAACACAAGGGGTTGAGGATGGACGTCAGGGGCAGAGGGCGACAGAAAGATGTAAATGTTGGTAAAACTCACTGTTACATTATAGGTAGACCCTCTTTGCTCGGAGGACTGTTAGACTCCTTGACTTGATGATAAAACCCTACGTGTACGTGAGTAGCGTAGAGTAAGCATCCTCTAGAGGGGCACTGACATTAGGGCGAGAAACTCTGTGCATATTATTTCTTTCTTTCTTTTTTTTTGCATATTATTGCTGAATCGGGCTCTGACTTATCGAAGTACGATTTTGATACAAGTGATCTGGAGATCGAAAACGAAAGTCAGGAGCCTGCATCAGCTGATCGTAGTGCTGAACACGCTTGTGCAGCTGACGCACCAACGAAAACGTTTACCTTGGGAGGACTACACAGACATCGATCTGTGGAAGACAATCTGGCAACTAGACTTCACCAAACGACACGGCCTGCTGGTGGACTCTACGGATTAGCAGCCCCTCGACTACTTCAAGCCATTTTTTTTACCAGAAAGTGCCAGAAAGCTTATGAGTGATGGGACAAACACGTTCGTAATAAGTATGTGAATATGCCTACTGTAGGGGCTCCTGGGACATAAAACAGAGTGACAACATAAGTATTTTATGTTGATTTATGTGTGAAACCATTGCTGTGTGTGCTTTTTAGTATTTTGGAAAAATATTCAGCCCTTGGGACAAAAGGAAGAAAAAATAATTAGCCCTAAAACAGTTAAATGTCAGGTGTTGTTGATTTGTGAAAAAATACAATATAGTGTACATGAAGCTCAGCAAAAATTAAATCTAGAGATTTTCAATTATAAGGGCGACATCATTTTGTCAATTTGCCCAACACTTAAAAGATGTGACATATTGCAGTAGGTTTATCCATAGTTGGTGAGAAGTGTGGAGCAGGCCCTCAAAACAAATAAGTGGTCCCAAAAATGGTTGCAAAAAGCCTCAGAAGAAGAAATGTCACCGTCAACCTGCGGCTTCTACAACAAAAGGGCAAACGAGGAATCTTTATCAAATAAAAGATTTATTCCACAAAAATGCTCTGCAGCAAAAGTAGGCACAGAAGGAGTTGCCTTCAAAAATAGGCAGTCAGGGCAAACAATTTCCAATACACAAATCAGGAGAACGGTCAAAAACAAAGCAAAAGAGGTCAAAATTAATAAATAAACAAAGAAAACTTACCAACACCGAGAGCATACAATGTACAACCAGGAATTGTGTGTTCTCTTAGCCTTTATAAGGGCACAGCAGGCCCTTGAGAGTGATAGACAGGTGGTCCCACCTTTTGGGGAACCACCCACAAAAATACAAGGAACATGGCAGAGCAAGGAGAGATACACAGAAACTAATTAAACTAAGATTAATTAAAAATAAAAAAACATCCTGTTGTTTTGGGTGTTTGCTACAGTGTTTTGTGTTATTTTGGCAAGTTTCATAACCACTATGCTGCGTATTGGTTGATAGGCAAATGACCTGCAAGCTGCGTGTTTAAATTTTCAAGGTCAAATGTTTAAAGTTCTCCTCAATTATTTGTTTGCTGTCTGAGTTTGTGGATACATTAAAAATACTGTACTTCAAAAGAGCCTTTGACATTTTGTTTCAAACTCCTTTTTCTAATTCTTAGACTTCAGTTCTTGATTAGCATTTTAAAACTTAGGACAGATCTTTGTGTGCCTCCAGGCATTTCACCTCTGGTCATCCTCATTATTTTTCATAGTTTGTCCCTTTGATAAACTACAACAACATATAGTAATATAAACAACAAACATTAATAACAACATTAACACAAAAATCAAGCATGAACATCCATCCATCCATTTTCCAACCCGCTGAATCCGAACACAGGGTCACGGGGGTCTGCTGGAGCCAATCCCAGCCAACACAGGGCACAAAGCAGGAACTAATCCCAGGCAGGGTGCCGACCCAACGCAGAAAGCATGAACAACAAAGACATAAAATAATAAACATAACAGTCTTAAGGATGATGTAACCATACTATGATAGATAGATAGATAGATAGATAGATAGATAGATAGATAGATAGATAGATAGATAGATAGATAGATAGATAGATAGATAGATAGATAGATACTTTATTATAATATATTATTATTATTATTATTATATTATAATATATCATTATTTGCGGTGGGTTGGCACCCTGCCCGGGATTGGTTCCTGCCTTCTGCCCTGTGTTTGCTGGGATTGGTTCCAGCAGAGCCCCATGACCCTGTGTTCGGATTCAGCGGGTTGGAAAATGGATGGATGGATGGATAAAAATATGTACTTAGGTAAACAATAATTACTTTAGGAAACAATTGCTTTACTTACTACAGGTTAAAAGTAATACAGAAAAAAAATCAGAGATTATGGCCAGCTTGCCTGAGGGAATACAGGTGGCTGAGATGAAAGGACAAAGTTGCTGGTCATGCAATGGGACTGAGCCATGGTGAAACAGAATGGGAATGAAGCTGGAAGTCATCAAAGAAGACAGACAAACATAAAGACAGGCTAACAAAGAAGCTCTTACTCTGCCATTTTCCATTTTCTAACTCTCTCTTGAGGCCACATTCAGACAGGCCATGCTACTTGGTTCCATGCTTAATGAAAAAAGACCAAGCCGGAGCATATACTAATAAGACAGAAAGCCACCTGGTAACCTATTATCAGGTTGTAATTTTTTAACTAACACTCACAATTGAACTTTGTTTATTATTGTCATCTTATCTGTAATGCATGAATGCCTTTGTAACTTTTTCTCTTCCCTGTTCTAAGACTCAGACTAGCTGCCCTGTGTTACAGACGGAAAAAGGAGTAAATGTGGAACTACAGTAGCAGTCAATTCAATTAATAAAAAGGGAAATAGAGTCATCCCAGGACTACCATAACAAAACAAGTCTATCTATCTATCTATCTATCTATCTATCTATCTATCTATCTATCTATCTATCTATCTATCTATCTATCTATCTATCTATCCTGCCTACTATACTAAAGTCAATATCTATCTATCTATCTATCTATGTAGGCTTAGATACAATAGATTTCATTAGGATTTTTAAACAGAGGGGGTCCAGTTGTGAAATACCAGACATAAAGTAACAGTACAGTGATCCCTCGCTATATCGCGCTTCGTCTTTCGTGGCTTCACTCCATCGCGGATTTTAAATGTAAGCATATGTGAATATATATCGCGGATTTTTCACTGCTTCGCGGATGTCTGCGGTCTACAGTACGTGTGCTTCCTCAGTTGATTTGCCCATTTGAATTCAAACAAGGGGCGCATTTGAATTCAAACAAGGGACGCTATTGGCGGATGGCTGAGAAGCTACCCAATCAGAGCCTTCGGTTAAGTTCCTGTGTGCTGTTGATTGGCTCAGCGACGGAGTGCTGCATTAACCAGGAAGTCTAATCTCACTCATTCAGCATTAACGCACGTTACTGCTACTGCTGCAGGAGCCGTGTCCAAGCGCCAACAGAAGATGCAAATGATTGCAGAAAAGGTAAAAGTTTTGGATATGTTAAAGGAAGGATACAGCTACACCGCTGCAGGACACCATTACAGCATCAATGAGTCCACGATTCTTTTTATTTAAGAAGGAGGAAAAGCATATAAGATCTACGGCCGCAGTGTCCTTTAACCAGGGCGCAAAACAAGTTGCAAGTGGATGTGATAAGGCAGTAGTCTGGATGGAATCTGCTTTAGGGATTTAGATTGAAGACTGCTGGAAGAAGAACAACGGTGGTGCTAAACAGTCGCCTGAAGAGGCTCCTTTAGAAGAGCTGTAACGCTATCCTTTGTAGTGCAGTAAAATTAAACTCATCGTTATCGGACAAGCCGTCGTGTCATTGTTGGTGAGTAACCATAATTAATTATTTACGTACAGTACTTATTACATGTACATAGTTTAGTGTCGCTGTACACACATTTTATTGTATACAATTTTTCTTGCATTGTACGTATTTATTGCTGGTGGCCTGTCTGTCGTAATGGCTGTAACATATGTGATATCGGAGACGCTTGATATCTTTAAAATAATATTTAGGTTTTACTGTATGTAAACTGTGTTTACATACATAATTTCAACGAATCTTACCTAATATCTAAGAGAATACAAAGGGTTTATGCTGTATAATTGTGCATGAAATGTTTATAATAGTGTGGGAGAGTTTATAAGGGCTTAAAATATATAAAAATAACCATATAAACATATGGTTTCTACTTCGCGGATTTTCTTATTTCGCGGGTGGCTCTGGAACGCAACCCCCGCGATGGAGGAGGGATTACTGTAGTATCACTTGATTTATCTTTGGAGATGTATTAACAGTCTCTGTTTTACATACAGCACCTTTCATTGTGTCTGTCTTCTCAATAGGCATATTAAGTTAACAGGTGAGTGGTGTGAGTATGCAAGTGTGAATGGATGTGCAACAGTTTGGCAGCCCATCCAGGTTCGAGTACTGGTTTGCAACATGCTCTCTCAGGATGGACACCAGTTGCCCATCAGTTAATTTTTTAAAAGACTTTGCAAGGCATTGTGGATTTAATACATAAGAGAAGCAACTGGAGAGAGAAAGGGGAAATCCTTCACACGACCAAGAGGAGACCGCTGGACAATCCCAGAACATATGTGAGAATGTGACTACCCGGAAAGCGGTCAGGATGAAAGGTCGTTTTGAGGGCCCCAAGACAGTGCGGTATAACTGATGTTCACTCTACAGACTTGTGACTCATTTGCTGCTCTGGGCAGACCAGTAATGTGCAGTATTAAATGAGAATGCTGTTTGAAAAGCACATGGCTGTCATGGATGTTGCTGATATTCATCTCTGGTAATACTTAAGAGCTTGTTTGCTTTTCATTCTTAGACACTCTGCTTTATACTCTTAAGAGAATTGTATTCCTTAGTCTATTCAAGCTGAGGAAAACTGCATTATGATATGCTGGGAAGGTGAAATTGGATCTGACCTGTGATAACAGTGACCAGAGATTGAGTCTGGCACCTTGCAATCCCTGAAAAATTAATATTTTATGAACAGAAAGCTTGCTTCCTGGGCAGTCTTCGTCACTCCCTGGCGGCAAGATTAATTGGAAAGATGCTGGCAGGTGACAACTGCTAACTTGAGGAAACAGATGCTACAGTAATGTGAAGGAGAGTGGGCCATTGCTGGAGTGCTGTGTGTGTTATTTATTATTCAACTAACTTCACTGTACATTTCCAATTAAACCAGTGTGACACCAGGAAACACACCGTTACATTGATTTAAATACCTTTAACCTATATTTTTCAATATTATTGAGTCAAATTTAAAATATATTAGAACAACAGGGAGAATACGTGCAAGCAAATGTGTTCCTTTGTAGGATATTGACAGTTGATTATATATTATATAGTCGCTTACAGTTTTGTTTTTAAAGGTACAACATTGTTCTGCAAAGTTGTGTCAATACAGTGAATTCAGCAAGTAATTCTGAAACCTTCACTTTTCTGACATTTTGCTCTATAGCGGTCTTATTTTAAAAAATGATTTAAATGAAATTTTTTTCTTCACATCAATCAACACTCAATACCTCAAAACAACAAAGCGAAAACAGGATTTTATGAATACCTGCAAAAGTATTAAAAACAAAAAAACCTGAAATATGACATTGATAAACATATTCAGGCCTTGAGCTATGCCACTATGAAACTTGGCTCAGGAGAATTGCGTTTTATTGATCATAGCTGAGATATTTCTACACCTTTTCTGGAGTCTGTGGTCAATTTAAATAAAGGACATGATTACAAAGTCACACGTACGTCTATAGAATGTCCCACACTTGAGCAAAAACTAAGCCATAAGGTCGATGGATTTGCTTACAAAGCTTAGAGATAAGATTGTGTCGAGGCACACACCTGTGATTTAATCATTCATGTCTCTGGTGACTCTTTCTATGAAGTCAGTAGATGGATTGGGAAAGCATGGGGGCTCATGAGGTCGCTCTGAAAGGGGTGTGTGGCGCTCCTGATATCTATGCAAAAGGACGAAGGTCCAAGTCTTTAGTCTCCTGGTGCTTCCTGGTTTGCAAGACGTGGATGCTATCCAGTGACCTGAGATGATGACTGGACTTCTTTGGTACTGTGTCTCTTTGGAGAATCCTTGGGTACTGCTGGTTTAACTTTGTGTTGATTGAGCGGTTGGTCACGGAGTCCCAAATGAGGCACTTTACCTGCATGGAGCATCAGTTATGGAACTACGGCCATGTGGCGCGATTACCCAAGGGTGATCCGGCTCGTAGGATCCTTATTGTTGAGGACCCGAGCACTGGACCAGGCCAAGGGGACACCCACGTAACACCTGGCTGCGGCAGATAGACTGTCATTTATGGATCATGTGTCTGCCTAGGAGGGTTGCCAAAAAGGATCCGAGCTGTTTTGTTGTATGATGGGCACGACAACAGACTTGTACCAGTGTATGCTCCCCAACCTGATCTGACAACTGTGAAGGCTACAAGCAATTCCTGCAGCACTGAAGGTTCTCAAGGACATAGCAGACTACATATAAATGGGAGAAGTGTGGAACATCCGCGACTCTTCTTAGAGTTGGCCATTGGGTTGGACTGAGAAGTTTGGAGAGAAGGGCCATGGTCTTTCTGGATGGACTCCAGAGGATGTTAGTAGAGATGAGAGAAGGTTCCAGAAGGACAACCAACACGGCAACACTCCAGTGATCTGCGCTAGATACAGGCCCATCTTAACAGCATTTTAGGCCCCCAGGCAAAGCAGTGCACTTGGGCCCCTACCTACATAACCTCTCAGCAAGTCACAACATACATGGATTGCCATGGGGACCCTATGCTCGTGGGGCCCTCGGGCAACTGCTCAGCGAGCCCATACATTAAGACAACCCTGGCTAGACATGCCTCTCCTCAGTAAAAGACACATGGAAGACTGCTTGGAGTTTGCAAAAAGGCACCTAAGATTCTCTGGTCTGATGAAACCAAGATGTCTGGAGGAAACCGGGCACTGCTAGTCATCTGTGCAATATCATATCCAATGGTGAAGCATGGTGGTGCCGGCTTCATGCTTTGGGGTTTTGTTGAGCGGTGCGGACTGGGAGACTACAGTAGACAGAGTTGAGGACAAACTAACCAGAGCAAAATACAGAGATATCCTCAAGAAAAACCTGCTTCAGAGTGCTCTGGATCTCAAACTGGATCTAAGGCCTAGGGTTATCAGACGTCCAGGAAAAGGAGGACATGCCTTCTGTCTGGCAGGCATTGCCGAAAAAAGTGAAAATGTCCAACTTTCATCAATCACTGACTTGACCGTGTTATTGGCTGAAATCGCACGTTATCACCTCTATGTTTTACATAAATCATCTGTTTTATCAAAAACACTTCGCCCACTTTGACATTTTGTGTTGTCCATTCTTGTTATACGAATATGCAGTAGTCTTTTATCTAAAAAAAGTTGTCCAGCAGTAACACTAACAAGAGGAAATGCAAATTCTCAGACCACATGAAAATGAAGTATTTGTGCTTTGGTGAAGGACACGCCGAAAATGAAGCAAAGTGTTTGGTTTGTGATTCTTATGTGTCCGTAGCAAACAAGGGTACCTTTTGTGACCTGTCAAATTTGTTTTTTTTTAAATGTTTTCAGGGTAACACCCAATTCATACCATGTTTGGTGAATAGATTGGGATGCGTTCTCCTTTGTCCTCCTTTATCATGGCATTGTCCTCCTTTCCGACCTTCAGTGTCCTCCTTTGAGTTCGCACATATCTGGTAACCCTATCTAAGCCCAACTCCTTGGGCACTCCTTTCCTGCTGGCCATCTCTTACAAAGAATAAGAAACTAGACCTGCATTTATTAGAGATAAACCTGTAGAGGAAGGCCAAAGACCCTATCTGTTGGAATGGGTGGGCACTCACTTGTCTATGTATGAAGTACTTCATGTCTTGTCCTGTCCGCAAGTGCTCGCCTCTGTCTTTCCTCTCAGCTCTCCACTCCATGAAGGGCTAAACAAGAGGAGATTTCAAGCTTCAATAGAGACCACTACTTGGGCATGATTTCCTGTCTACTTCCAGGGTCAGCACTAGCCCTTGAAACTCCTATCATAATCGAGTTAAGACATCTTCTATTGACTTCAAGTGTCCCAAAAGTCTTGAGTTCCAGTTCCAAGCCATCTAGAACATTTGTCCTTCATAACAGGTAGTAGGTAGTCATATGTCACATACAAAAGTATCATTGTAGCTTCCTTATCAACTTTGGGGGATCAGACACCAACCGTGCGTCATCTAAATTAACATCTGAGCTTCCAATCCCTGGTGAAATCTTCTTAATAATTAAATGGTCACATAATTCTGTCAAAGGCTGGATTGACTGCCTTGTGTGCTCTTTAATTTTATGGCCAGCCACCCCTGCTGAAAGTTTTCTAGGAACCCTGTGCATAATTATGAGGCAATATGTTCTCTGTTGATGGTGGTCTAGTTTCCAGAGTAAAACCACTAACTCAACTATGAAGACAGAACTCCTTACCAGCATATCTTATGGTAAGTTAAGCTCAAGATCACGCAATGAGTTTGAGGTGGGGACCGAACAAACAGTAATGACCTAAAGTTAAAGGCCAATGCTCTAGCGACAACAGCACACTGCCTACACTGTGTGGATGGGGTTAAGATTATGTCGAGACAATCCTGTCATCCACTCCAGGGATGTCCGCTGCTACCTGCACACATTGGGTTAACGAGAGGTGGTGGTCCCTCACTACCAACGCCATTTTTAAAGCATGGTCATGACCCATGACCCTGAAATGACAAAAGCAGGTTCAGAAAGGAAGAAGCAAACAAGGGTATTTGGATGATGGGCAATTTTGTTTAAGATACTTGAAATCATTACAATGCCTTACTACATTTTCTTTATTGGAATTGAACAAAAAGAACCAAAAAGGCGGCTATCCTGAGAGGCTGTGCTGAATATGGACTCTTCCTTCATTCATTGTTAACACCGATGTCATGACTTTGACAGATGATTCATTGATTTGTTCAAACTAAATTGATTATCTGCCAAAATGCATTCTTTCTGTTTTGATGTTTAATTGCATATATGGATTGCTGTTGCAATGACTGGTGTGACACATTTTAAACAAAATGCTTTAGAAGCTAATAAACACAAAGATGGGTCAATTATTTCTAACTATAATGCCATTTTTTTCTTTTATTGAGTGTCCTCAATAGAGTTTTCTTTAGTTTAAGATCAAGTGGTGCTTCACGGTGATTCAGGCTCTTTGTCATGGTGAGTCAGTGTTATGTGTTACCATGCATTGTTACAAGCAAAACTTGACTTCCAGAAACAGGTTGAATTACACCTGCCTGTTACATCAGTGTAGATGTACCAAATACAGTGCTAGGTAGTGATGGTGGCGGCACGGTGGTGCAGTGGGTAGCGCTGCTGCCTCGCAGTTGGGAGACCTGGGGACCTGGGTTCGCTAACCGGGTCCTCCCTGCATGGAGTTTGCATGTTCTCCCTGTGTCTGCGTGGGTTTCCTCCCACAGTCCAAAGACATGCTGGTTAGGTGGACTGGCGATTCTAAATTGGCCCTAGTGTGTGTTTGTGTGTGTGTGTGTCCTGCGATGGGTTGGCACCCTGCCCGGGATTGGTTCCTGCCATATGCCTTGTATTACCTGTGATTGGCTCCAGAAGACCCCCGTGACCCTGTGTTTGGATTCAGTGGGTTGGAAAATGGATGGATGGATGGTAGTGATGGTTTTCACATCATATCAGACAAAATGTGATATCCTACAACACATTCTCTGTGAATCAAAGTAATATTAAGTTCAACACCAAATAGTAATGGAGGATTATTTTTGTCAGAATTAAATTCAATCCATTGTGATAATCACATTGCAATGCAATGCAAACGTAAGTGTTGCATTTAATTTTGTCATAGGTTTATTGTGTCATAATTACAAAATATCAACCAAATGATTGATTCATTTTTACTATGGCACATATTTTTCTTGTGAGTTTAAAATGCAATTTAAAATGCAATTCAAGTGAGTCCAAAGGTGTGTATGTTATGAAAAGTGACTGTTCAGCATAGTGTTTGTCAGATAGATAGATAGATAGATAGATAGATAGATAGATAGATAGATAGATAGATAGATAGATAGATAGATAGATAGATAGATAGATAGATAGATAGATAGATAGATAGACTTATTTTGTTATGGTAGGGTCCTTGGATGACTCTTTTTCCCTTTTTATTAACAGAATTCCCAAATCCCATACTCTTACCACAATGTCAGAATTGACTGCTACTGTAGTTCAACATAGGTCCACATAGACCTTTAAATTATTATTATTATTAATTTACTATTATTATTTTATTGAATTTATTAAAATCAGGTAACATTCCATACAAACAAGTCAAACTCAACAAAACTAAATTCAATTCAACCCCCACCCATAAGAAAGAGAAGAAAGGGCAACAGCCAGAGCAAAACTTTAAGAATGGAAAAAAGGGACAGAAGTCCTTCTCCTCAATTTAACTACTTATTCTAAAATGTCATTGATTAGATCCTGCCAGGTTTTTAAAAAGTTTTGTACAGATCCTCTAAGTGTGACTTAGATTTTTTCCAATTTCAAATAGTATATAACATCAGTTATCCACTGACTTAAAAGAGGTCAGTTAGGATTCTTCCAGTTGACCAAGATAAGTCTACATGCCAACAGTGAAGTAAAGGCCATTACAGTTTGTTTGTCCTTCTCCACTTTAAGCCCATCTTGAAACCCACCAAACACAACTCAGGGTGGATTAGAAGGGATTGTGACTCCAGAATGATGTTAATTTGGTGAAGACCACCCAAAACATGTAGCCCAGTGAAGCTGGAGCTCGATTGCAATGTTCACAGGTTGGATCTTGCCCTGGAAACATTTTGGACAATTGTAAATGAGACAGAGGTGCTCGATAAAAGATTTGAAGTTGAGTAGTTGTATGCTTTGCGCATATGGAGCTCAAGTGAATTCTGTGCATGGTCTGGCCTGAGTTATTTGGAGGCCTGTTCATCTTTTTAGCTATTTTAGTACTGCAGGTCCATCTCAATATTTTATAGCACCAGGTAAAAGTTTAGTCTTCTGCAAACACTAGAAAACTACTTTGGTGTATTTACACAATAGTTAAAAGGAATCCAAATGTGCTTTATATTAAAGAAAATACTCTGCTCAGTTTCCAAGGCATAAAGAAATTATTTTAGGGAATTAGTTCTTGTTTTGACCAAGTTTAGTTTTGCCCTTGGAACCCATTTACAGATCTTAAATCTTTGTGTCTTAACTCTCTCTTCACCCAGACTAGTCTTCTCAGGTTTCTAATACACAGATTACACCCTGGTCTCAATCATTCTTCTCATTATTTAATTGTCAGGACTAGTGATGAATAAAACAGACAAGTTTCATTTCACATATAGTTTTGCAAAACTGACATTGAAATTAATTTCACAGGAGATCTCACAATTGCCAAAGACGAAACTCACTTAAAGGGATTTTTTGGGGGGTTTGGGGTTGCTTCCCAAAACCTTGTATACATTATTGTGTTTACTTATGTTCTTTTCTGCAGCTGCATAGAGCATGTGATTTCTACCATACTGATAAAATCAATTCTATTGATGCCTCTTGTTCACATCATCACAAAGAAGTGCAGGCCATTTTTTATAAATATGATATGCTGCATATTTTCCACATAAAGACACACCAAAACACACAATTGTGCACATTTCCATAGCAAAATGTCACTAAATGAAAAACTTCCACTACCAAACCCTACACGCCTCACTGTCAGCTTTTCAACTGCCTTATCCTAGTTGAGGATATGAATAGCTATGGCTGACACATGCAGAATTAACATATGAAAACACTCCCAGACAGGAAACTAATTGCTATTCTTCTTCTTGTGAATGGTACCAATTTTCTGCAAACTCAATTGCAAGTGTTTTGCTTATCATTAGTCAAAATATCATATAAACGGTTAGGGAAATAAACAGCTTTGGAAGTATGCAGTAGACAGTGTCACACACGTGCGAATAGGAGGCAGCTGAAGGGCTTAAAGACTAACGGTAACACATCTGCCCAGGCAGTGGCGGGGTATACTAACTTTCTTTCTAAGTCACCTGCAGATCTTTCCCGGGAAATCCCACCAGGAACCACTGCCTCAACTCGGGACACATCATTTCCGGTCCCGGCCCTGAGGATGACATCACTTCCGGTCCCGGCCCTGAGGATGACATCACTTCCGGTCCCGGCCCTGAGGATGACATCACTTCCCCCAGACCTCCTATAAAGTCTCACTCCCTTCCTCTGGAATTCAGTTCTGTTTTGGACTCTGTCTTGTAAACTACTCTGGTTTTACAATTCTTTACTTTGGCAGCCAGGAACATATTATACTGGTGGCTGCCCCAAACCTTTCCCATGTCTGAAGTCTCGTCTTGTTACAACAGATTGAATAATAATGAATAAGAATTGCCACATAATTAATAGTGTAAATATTGTGTTCACATACAACAATGCCCTTCCGTGTTAAAATTTTGCCAAGTATAGCGTAGTCGGCATGATGGGTTAACAATTGTTTTACATTTTTCATCAACCAGCATCTCTGATATTAAGCTCAGCCAGTAGAGTCTGAACACTTCTTATTAGTTTTACCTCTCTATTACTAAAGAAAAGGTGAAAAGATTTAATGTAGTTCTATAATAAAAGAAAGCAAAATGATTTAAAATAGTCGTCTATCAAATGTCAGCTGAAATTGGAAGCTCTAAGGGCACTCATTTTATATCATGTGGAATTTACTCATTGTTATAGCTGGCGCTGTGACCATTTTCAAAGAAATGGTGCCACAGATGTTGCAGTCGAGAAAAGTCGGATGGTGATTGAGCGGCAGATAAAGAGGGTGTCATCTGATAAGCAGACAATGGTATACCAGAATCCTCAGCAACTGGATAAAAATCATACAAAGATGCTAAGGGACCATCAAACTCTGACGCCACGGCCAAGGCATCAGTCTAACCTCAGTTTGCACAAATGCTCTTGTCCAGATCATGTCCTTGTCTTATTCCGGTTGTCACAAAGATCAGATGTAAGGTTGTTTGTGCCACCATCATTTATAGCAGCAGCACACTCTCAGTTGGGTTCACTTTCCTGTTAGTGCTTACAGCGGGCATCAACACCATTACCATCAAGAAAATGGCAGCAACCATAAAAAGTAACAGTAATAGTTTTAAACAACAAAAGATAAGAATAGTAATGATTGCACAGGTTAAATGGCATCGAGCGGTATATGCTCAGACGTAATCTTAACAAAAACTAACTGCAATGAAAGGATAAAACAAATCAAATGCTACAAACCGAGACCTTCACTAATGGGGCTCACTGCCTCTTGGCTTTGCAGGCTTTTTTGTTTCATGAAATATTAAAGTTTTATGAGACACACGTATTGAGCTTTCAGGCCACAGGAAACATGACAAATCTGAAGAAGGGTTGGGAATGTCTTTGGTAATCAAATACATAAAAGGTCAGCACTGTCTGTTTCCTAATAACATTGGAGATCCATTAATTCCCCAAGGGAGGCCAGTTAAAATGGCTCGAATGAATAAGGAAACACTGCAGAAGCGGATCAACTCATGTCAACGTGTGCGTCCCCATCTCACAGTGACAACTCGGGCACAATTCATCTTCGGTCATTCACAGGGGGGTCTTTTTTAGTTGTGCTTTGATGGCATGGAAGGGTCAACAAGTTCATTATGATTTCCTCTACGGAAGCGTACATTTGGATCCATCATTTGCTCTTTTTTTAATTTCAGGTTAAAATAAGGTTATGGGTATTCCTGTTTAAATGACAATTCATAATAATTTCAGTATATACTTTAGGAATGGTGAGATAAATGCAATCTGTTCTTCAACATCAGTTAAAAATTGAGGACTTCTAGAAAACAGACAAGGTCATGCATCTTTGTACATTAATGGGGTGTTGTTATGTAAGATTTTGCATATAACTTGATAAATATTTTGTATGTCTTTATTTGTAATTTAGGCAAAGCAATGTAATTAGTGTTACATTAGTGAGTGTTTACACCACCCCCCGCCCCATTTAGGAATGGGTCTTTTTGTATTTTACGACAGAGTTGGGGGAGCAATGTTCCTTAAACCAGTTTGGCGAGTGTTTCTCTGCTAAAGTCTTTCAACCCTCCAGGCCCGCACCTAGGAAATTCTGGGCCCCAGGCAGCTGACAGAGTTCGGGCCCCTTTGGTGTTTCAAATATGTGCGTATATTTTAAAACGCCACTTAATTTCGAAAACCTGTTTTTTGACGAAAGGTTTTGAAAGTCAATGGTTGACTAGGAATAGTTTATTCTGAAAAACTCATTCTAAATATAAAATATCTCTCCATCATGGTAATCAGCAGTTACTGGCTGGTCGGTTAATCCCTTAACGCTTTGCTGACCATTTTCTAATTTTAATATTTGAAAAATCATCAATGACTTTATCAAAGCTTATGGTATTTGCAAGTTCATGTTCAATGGATAACGTTGCGAGACCATTCAGCCTCTGCTGGGTCATAGTCGACCGCAAATGATTAATTATAATTGCAAGTTTGCTGAATGATCTTTCCCCTTGTGCCACAGAGACACTGTACTTTTTACGATCTGGATCCTATATGTAAAAAACGATAAGCGATGGTGGTAATAGAAATATATTGTAAACAAAACACGCTAGTTCAATTTATATCTTGTCCGTGTTACTGGACTGGTGAACTAAACAAAATGAAATTACAATGCATGTATTGTACAATAGCGCGCGTACCTGTCTCTGACTGCTGAGTGAGTCTGATGACAGCCGCTGTTAAGACCAAAAGTCCAAATACAAAATTAACACAGATAGGCGTTTCTCTTCACTGTTCACATAATAATGAAATAATGGCAAATTATAAGCTTTTGTAAAGTCTAACTCTAAGCGTGCACGAAACAGTATGCCCTAACTCTTAATACTCACACGACTGCGAGTGCGACTGTCCAGCATTGAATGAATAACTTCCGCGATTCGCGAAGGCAAAAGGTGGAAACTAAACATAAACATTGCCGCACCGCCACCGGCACTAATTCCGACTTGCGTATGTTATCTTGATGACGGACACGGGACAGCCTTTATGAGAATGCCGCTGAAGCTCTCGGCCTTGCATTTTCCCACGGTTCAACGGATGACGGAAATGGAGTTCAAACTCAAAGCAGCTAGATCCGAGATCGTACCCACCGGCGACAACTGTATGACGTCGACGCACCCCTTCTTGATAATAAAGGACCTTTCGAGAAAAAAGAAAAAAAAAAAAACTCGAAAAAGGGCGGGCCCCTATCTAGCTCGGGCCCCTGACAAGTGCCATGGTTGTCCCCCCCCCTAGGTGTGGGCCTGAACCCTCGCAAGAAAGCCATAAAGACATATGGTCTTGGGGGTGGCAGGTTTTAAGATGTTGTATTCCCCCATTGTTCTGAAGTATGGCTGTTTGGAATTGGCTTGGATCAGAAGCTTTTAAGTACCATGATGTCCTATTGGCTGTAGGAGTTGGACAGAGAATCTATAAATCTGCTTGAACAACCACATTCTCTATCTCTTACTAACCTCTGATCATGAAGAAGCATATCTCTCTTACTAACATCTGATGAAGACCAAACTGATGAACGGAAGGGACAACACAATTGAGAACACAGCTCGGCAGCCATATTGAACAGGCTTGCGGCCTGTTCTGAAGAAAACTGAGTACCAATGATGCCTTAACTAGAAACATTTTAAATAACTACAAGTCTGTGTGCCGCCTGAAACTACACATCACCATTTAATCAGGTTGTATGGTTGCCAATATTCAAATGTACTTTGCATATTGTTATTATTTATGAATATTATCAATAATACATTATTTTATGTGTAACTTAATTCCTGCTTGTCTTTTTACTACACCTAATTGCCTATAGATATAGAAGGGAAGGTGGGGATAAGTTATATACTATAATACTTTACAAACAGTGGTAAGTCTGTGGGATTTGAAGCGTTCTGACAGAAGCTACATCTTAATAATACAATAGGGGAAAGTAGAGCAATATATTACTCTACCATGATAAAACATGGGGTTTCTGGGGGAAAAGTAGGCATAGCTGTAAGACCACAGATCTGCACAAAACCACTGATCGCATACGATTTCGATCCCTACTAATGTGACACGCCTAAATTAACCCCTGGTGCCAGTTGGTTTTAAAAGTTACATCATTAGTTCCATGGACAACTGTTTTAAGGGGTTTCAGTTGATTGTAGCATTAATTCCCCCTGTGTCTGGAACGTCCAACTTGTGGTCAGTCAGTATTGTAGCCTGAATTACACAATGAAAACAAAAGAACACTCCAAGCAACTCCATGAAAAGGGTATGGAGACAAGACTATATCAAAGTCACTGTATATTCTTTGGAGATCATTTAAAAAAATCAGAAAAAAGTATGGCCCAGCTGTAAGTCTGACTAGAACAGGCCTTTTGTAAAAACGGAGTGATTGTGCAAGAAGACAATAAGTGAGGAAGACCACAAAGAGACCTATGAGAACTTTGAAGGAGTTACAAGCAGTAGTGGCTGAGATTGGAGAAACTGTGCAGACAACAACTGTTGTCCAGGGGCATCAACAGTAACATCTTTATGGAAGAGGGGAAAAGCAAAAGCAACTGTTAAAATAAAACACCTCGGCTAAAGCTTGCCAGAAGGTACTGGGGAGACTCTTAAGTCAGCTTGAAATGTACTTCTATGGTTTGATGAGACCAAAACTGAGCATTTGTGGTCCTCAGACTAAATGCCACATTTGGTGTAAACCAAACAACGCACATTGTTGGCAACACACCATCCTCACCATGAAGCATCGGAAGTGGCAGCATCATGGAGAAAGGCTGGGAGCATGCGCTGATAGCGTGTTGCGGGTATGGGATGCTTTTATAAACTGCTCCTTAGGTGCTACTCTGAGATTGGAGAAATTCTTATTCTTCTTATTCTTCAGACCTTCAATGCAATTCCTAAAAGTAATTCTGAGACTCTTGATAAATACAGGCACAGATCTCAATCCATTTGAGAATTTGCGGCTGGACTTGATAAAGGCTGCTCACTCACAATCTCCATTCAACCTGACAGATCTTCAGCAGTTTTCCAAAGACGAATGGAGACAAATGGCAGAGTCCAGATGTGTGAAGCTGATAGAGGGAGAGAGACCTGTGCACACAGATGCAAGGCTGTCATGGCGGCCAAAGGTGCATCCACTAATCACTGACCTGCTGACTTACACAACCAATTTCTTTGTACTTTTACATTCATAATTATTTAGAACCATTTGCAGAGGTCTTTTTGTACTTGAACATTGTCATTGATGGCCGGGGCCCCTGCCCGGCCGAGACACCTCTGCTAAGGAACGACCGGGGTAGCCAGTGTAGACAGTACACTACCTCCCCCGAAACACTAGATGGCCACCCCACTGGGTGGCAGCTGTACCTCGGACTCCTGCAGGGCTTCATGGGAGATGGAGTCCAACACAGACCTGTTGGGATCAGGGGGCGCTGCAGCTGTTCTTGAGCCCGTATGGACGGTTCTTCCACCACACCTGGAAGTGCTCCCGGAAGTAGGGCAATGAGCACCTGAAGCACTTCCAGGTGCCTTATGTAAGGACCAGTGGACAGTACTCGGTGAGCCAGAGTTGGGTGGAAGGTGGATGAAGCTTGCTGAGGAGGAGTACAGGAGTAAATGAGAAGAAGAATTATAAGTATTGTGTGCTTTTGTGTTTGTGGGACTGAGTTGTAAGTGTGGGAAACGGGGAAAGCGTTTCCCACCTGGTGAAGAAAATAAAAGAATCTTTGGTTTTAGAAGTGTGCCTCTAGCGTCTGTCTGTGTCGGGTTGGGTGGCTGGCATGCCCCCTAGAGATGTTACAACGTTAAAGAGTCTTTTTCTACTGATCAGTGTTAAAAAAGCCAAATTAAATTCACTGGGATCCAATGCTGTATGATAACAAAACAGGAAAACCTCCAAGGGATGAAAACTTTTAATAGGCACCATACATCACTGGGCACTTCACACAATGCATGAAGACCAATTCAAAGCCATCCACCCCAACATGGGCCTTAACTGTTAAGGTATGAAATTAAAGTTTCCGTCTTGTGCATGTGTTGTTCAAAAGATAAACATTTTTAATGATTAACATTTTAAAATGCCAGGGAAGCTGTGTGGAGTTCATCTGTTGGTAGGATTTCTGTGTTAAAGTACAGCAGTGAAACATTAAACTTACGTCCAAGTTAATCTAAAATGAGGCTGATGGACATAAAAGTGTAAGTGAGAAGGTGGACTGGTAGAAGTGAGTGCTTATGGATTGATGGTTAAAGTTATTACACACTAGGTGTGGGGGTCAAATCGAATGGAATGTTTCATTCAGATTTCTCTGACGATGAGATTTCCTGTAAAAGAACGCAAATTTTGCTTCTTTCCTACTAATTTTACACCCGGAGGGTTACACACTAACCTCATTTATCTTTATTACAACATTGGCTCAGGAAGACTGATGGTGTCATGGGAGGTTTAGCATAATGATTCATTTACCCTGCTTCTGATTCTACAACACTGTCTCCAAAACCCATCAGAATGATGGATACAGTTTATCTAAAATAAATAAAATATAGGAAACAATGCAGATGCGTTTTTTCGTACCTTATCATTCACAACTCAGGTTCTTGTCAGTTCAGTCTGTGCCACTATTGTGAATCTTAATATGCGAACACTGGTTAGATTTGATGCAAAACCGAAAATGTGATACCCATTTAAAGAATGCTACAAGAAGATAGACAAAGAGACGGACAGACCCCGACCTCTGTAATATGATCCCACCATTTAAACCTGACTCGGAGAACCAGGAGAGCCCCTTTCTCAAGACGTTTACTGAATTTTACATACACGGTCATCAACTTGTCATAAACAATAGCATTTTCAACTTATACAAAACTAGCCATCCCCTGCGGCTCCACCCACACAGTAGTGAAACATGACCGTGAGGAGGGCCCTGCTGGCTCCCCACTTTTGACGTCACGCTTACCCCTCCCCTCAGCCTGCAGCCTCTGTCTCGGATTTGCACAAATATATCGCCCCGGCAAGCGGACTATGATTCTTACCGCAATGAGAGAAGTCGCAAAAATCAGAAGTCGTAAAAAAACCCAATCTAAATCCGTTAAGTAGTTCTCTCGTTCGCTAGCCTTTGCGGAGTTAAGATACACGCCCAGAGGCTGCCGTTGTGAGTGAGGAGGGCCCTGTCCTTCTCCCCTCGACCCCCTGTGTCTCTCTCTCTCAGATTCACTCAAATAAATTGGTACCACACGCGAACTATGATTCTTAGCACGATGAGAGAAGTCGCAAAACCAACCAGAATGTTCAAGCAAATTCCAGAAAAAAACACGATTTAAATGCATTAAGTAGTTCTCTTGTTCGCTAGCTGAGCACAAGTAAGGTACACGCCCGAAGCTGGCGTGTGATTGAGGAGGGCCCTGCCCCACTCCCGTCGGCCCCCTGTGTCTCTCTCGGATTTGCGCAAATAAATCGGTATTGCAAGCGAACTATGATACTTAGCATGATGAGAGAAGTCGCAAAATCAACCGGAATGTTCAAGCCAATTATAGACAAAAAACCCGATCTAAATCAGTTAAGTAGTTCTCTTGTGAAAAGCAGACAGACATACAGACAGACGGGTTTTATATATATAGAGATAATTTGTGCTATTTGGAACAACAGTAAGATCGATGTAAACTCTTTACTTGAAACTCGTACAAGTACTGCTTAATTTTTCCAGAAACAGTTTTTTTAAGTTATAAAGTTATATAATATGTAGAAGAAACCTGAAATCTTTGAAGAATGGCAGGCTACTGACAGGTTAAGAGTATTTGGACTTGGCCTGTAGTCCTTTATGCAGCAGGGGTCCTTTTAAAATAATGACCCATTGGGATTTCACAAACCTGTTACCACCTATTTATGGTTTTCCATATTACTAACTGAGAATAGACCGGATATGGACGCAGGGACACGGCGATGGGACCATGAGACGTACTGCGAAGGCGCGCGTCTCATAAACCTTAAGCGAAGTCGTATCCGCCGCGAACGAAGGAGTCACGGCCCAAGAACGAAAGAGCTCACCTAACGTGAATGAGAAATGAAGCAACAACACGCCCATAGCTACCACTAACGACACAACCACACAAAAAAGAGGATTCTGCGCTGCACCCCAGAGTCAAACGTGAGAGGCTACGGAGGCCCCACAGGTCCACAAAGACAATACGAAAGGCGCAGGTGTCACCGCCATATTGTGAGTGGCACTACTGCGGAGTGAAGTTAGGAATAATGTGCTGCTTCGGATTGTACAAACCGCTGAACGCTTTACACCAAATTCAAACACAATACAGCTCAACGATACAAACACGAGCCCACCTGGATAAGATCAATGAACGCAGGCGCCTACAACACACGTCTGGAACTGCGGAAGCAAAGCAGGCACGGGTTCAAAACGAAAGACCACAACTGATAAATAATCTCTTTCAAATCTATTTCGGGTTACCCAAGACCAGGGGTTGGCGAGCGAAGCGAGCAGGGGGCGGAGCCCCATAGTTTACTGTAGAGAGCCCGTTACAGATCTAAATAAATAAAGATTCTTCCTTGAACCCTGGGTGGGTCTTTTTGTAACCAAGAATGGATCCTCTATGGCATCATTCTGTAGAGCCACTCTGGTGCCTTTACTTGAAAAGAGTGTGGAATGAAGAAACTCCAAGGGTAGTATTTGGGGATGGAGTCCCAAATGAAGGGCTTGTACCAAAAACAGGGAAGGAAGAAATAAAGGAGGCAGTGAAAAGAATGAAGAATGGGAATATAAGAAGTCCAGATGAAATACTGGTAGAAGTGTGGAAGAGTTTTATAGGGGAAGATTGAGAAGATGTGTTGTGGGAGCTAATGCAGAAGATCTACAAACAGGAGAGAGTACCAAACGAGTTGAGGAACAGTTTAATTGTTCTCAATTATAAGGAGAATGGAGATATTCAGGTATAGATACCACATGGGCTAGACAGGCATCCCCGCCAGAAGAGGGGATGGTTCCTTACCGGGACGGGAGGCTCCTAACAGGCAGATAGGCATCCCAATCAGGGAGGAGAAAGGGATCAGAAGGAAGGACTAGAAGGGATGGATGGACAGCCCACTCAAAAGGAAAGACGTCACTAGGGGCTTTTTACACCCCCATCACACTAGATAGCAGCAGCCCTGGATATCAGTGCCCAGTGGGAAGCCAGCAGTACATGCTGGGAAATGTAGTCCGGCAAAGCAGCCTCCAGGGCAGTCACCGGGTACCACAAGAGGGTGCTGCAGGGAGACAAACTCCCTCCTGCAATGGACTTTCATATGACCCAGAAGTACTTCCATCGGGCAGTGGCCCTGGCACCGGCAGTACTCCCGGGTCCTTAATAAAAGGGACCGCACTCCCTTACCCAGGTGAGTTGGAGCCGGGAGGAAGAAAGGCAACACTCAACTGGAGGAAGGCAGTGTGGTGGTAAGAATATTGTGGAGATTATTGTGTATTGTGAAGAGAGAAACCTGTGCTTTGGTGCTACTTTGTGGTATTGTGGAAGGAAAACGGTTGAATACACCATCCTTTGGGACTCTGTGTGTGTTCATGTTGGGGGTATGGGCCGTTGATGCCCTGATTTCCATCACAGAGGATTGTGGAAACTAAAGAGCGGGGTCTCCAGCTCCAGTCCTTGGAGAGAAAACAAATTGCCCAAGTCAAGAGTACAATAAATTAATATCAGAAATACTTGTTTGGTTTATCCAGAATGTGAGCACACAATACCAAGAAGGATATTCAATAACTACACCCTACTTCATGCCAGGAATTTTTGGGTCTTTCCTCGTATTTCAGGCACCTCAATGCATTTTTATGATTATCATGTATTAAGCTACTTTGGTAAGATTATAATTTAGCTGTCACCATAGCTGTAGTCCACCTGTTAGACTGACAGGTCAAATATGCATTGCCTTTTATAAGTGGCCTGTAACAATATATAGACTCCAACGCTTGTCATGTGGACTTTCAGCATTAACTTCATTTTACCCGTATGAGTTTTCTCCAGAACTGCTTCAGGGTTGAGCCGCTTGGTGTTTATTAGGCTTAAAACACCACTCAAGGTTTTTGCCATAAATTTATATATGTTCTGAATTATAGAGGATGCTCTTCAGCAATCTTTGAATGCAGAATATATGCTAATGAAACCAGAAAGTAAAAAATTGCTAAGATGAAGCTTATAAGAAAGGGCAAGACACAAGCAGTAATACAAAATTCCAACCTGCTGGCCTACCGATTCTACCTAAAGAATATCTGGCCTGCTGTCTCACATTTGGAGATCCTTATGCAAGAGTTCACTACAGCATCACACCAAGCTCTCTTGTCACACACCACCCACCTATAACTCTATAACACCCTCACTTTCTTTTCTCTCACCAGTCAAACATTTGCCTCTCCTGAGTCCACACTTGATGGATTCTCACGCCAAAGGTGTCTGTTATTTCCTGCTCTGAGGCTACGTCTGGTCCTGGATGGAGCCTCATCCATTTATAGGCAAATAGACATTCGGCCCATCAATAACTGATCTCCACGGTCTCCTGGTGTCACTGGCTCCTCAAGTCGATGGAATACTAAAGCTACTGTTGGCCTAAAGTGGAAACAGACTGGCTTCACTGCTTCAGAAAGCAAACAATCCTTAAATATCCTAACATATGCAATAAATATAAAATGAAACTTTTCCTTAAAAAAATAAATGATGAAAAGAAAGGTGAACTCAAAAGCAATTTTAAAATGGTAATGTGATTTCCACATTATTTTGCATGCTGAAATCCATCAGTGCTGTTGTCCTTTACCCTGCTAGTAAATCAAGCTAGAAATAGTTCAGAGACGGAACCCCTCTGCATTGATCTGCATATTAGATTACTGGTGACTTTTACATGACAAACCATGCAGATTAAACTGCGATGATTAATGACCCAATAGGCATGCTAACAATTATCTGTCACAGCACAGAAGGCCAAATTCCTCCTTCGTTTTTTACTTTTCTTAGCGTAAGCAGAAATATCTCTTGCAAATATGAGTTTGTATAAGAAAAGACACACATGCGGTAGCTCTTTTGTATTTTGTAGGATTTAAATACAGAGCTTAGTGCTGAGGAATAGAAGAAGTCATAGTAATTTATTAAAGCTATACTATATCAAAAATTAAAGCCTAATCCTATTTTTATTGACCAGGGGAATTATGATAAAACTCCCCTATGTGGTGGATCCACCAATTTGTGCTTAGAAAACCTGAAGTTAAACAGATGAGGCTGGCAAGAAAAACAAAAGAAGCTCAGTTACTAAAAAATGCCTGAAAAAACAGGCATGATGAGCCATTGTACTGCAACGGCACGACTCGCACAACTGATAGATAGATAGATAGATAGATAGATAGATAGATAGATAGATAGATAGATAGATAGATAGATAGATAGATAGATAGATAGATAGATAGATAGATAGATAGATAGATAGATATGAAATGCACTATATAATAGATAGATAGATAGATAGATAGATAGATAGATAGATAGATAGATAGATAGATAGATAGATAGATAGATAGATAGATAGATAGATAGATAGATAGATAGATAGATAGATAGATAGATAGATTGTGTCAGGATTGGGGTGGCTGCTGCACCCCCTGGTGGCCACAAAAAAACATAACATGATGTAATTGCTAGATTCATTTTCATTCTTCAATGCTCCGATTAGTTTCTCTGCAAGAAATTACTTAATAACTTAAAATGAAAAATGAAATAATGTATACAACTTAATTAAGCAGATTTTATTTCAATGACATCCCTGGTGCTCTGTCAGGAGATTGTTCCTGTTTTGCACCGATGCTTGCTGCATTGGTACCAATGTTATCCTGCAACCCTGATCAGGATAAGCTGCTTGGAAAATGGATGGATATGCAAATGATAAAGAAGAATATTTAATTATACTGGATGTTCTTCTCAATTTGCTGCATAAAGTTAAAATCAAAGTCTAAAGGTGTTTAATTTCCAGTGTGAATGGCATTTGCAGTTCTATTTTCCCATTTTTGTTTAGTCTATCTATCTATCTATTGTGGGGAACAGCCCGGACACAGACAGGTAGACGCCATAGTTTCACCCAACACACGTTTATTTACAATATAGTAGTGCACACAACCCAGTGCCGCAGCACCAATCACCCCTTGAGTCCTTGGCCACCACACAATGCCTCGTACTGTCTCTAGTCCGCCTCCACTCCTCTCCACCAAGCTCTATCCTTCTTCCTCCCGACTCTTGCTCCTGACTGGAGGGAGGCGGCCCCCTTTATTCCCCCCGGAAGGACTCCAGGTGGATCCTGAGGGCTCATAGCCACACCCCTGTGTGGCGGAAGCTCCCATGGTGAAGCCGGAAGTCCGCCGGGTGTCTTCAAACAACAACGCTGTCTGGCCAGAGCTGTGTGGATTTCTAGAGACCCTACTTATCCTGCCTCTGAACTCTTTTCCCTCATGCCCTCAAGCAGAAGGTACCGCAGCCTGAAATGTAGAACTACCAGGTTTAAAAAGTTTTTTTCCTACTGCCGTTCGTCTTTTAAATGAAGCATTTTAGTATTTTATTGTAGGCTGTTTTTAACTATGTGTTTTTATTAATGTCTTGTGCATCGTATTTCTGTTCTGCAGCACATCTTGGATGTTCTGCTGAATGACAAATAAAATTGAATTGAATTGAATTGAATTGAATTCAAGTCTCTTCCCCCCAGTACTTCCCGGTGTGGCGGAAGTACTGAGGGCCAACACTCCCAAGGCATTGGGGCGCCCCCTGGCGGTGACCACGGGCCCCTACAGGGTTGAGCTTCCAAGCTCCGTACCCGTGGTCCCCAAAGCCACCAGGGAGGACGCCCCCTCATGTCCTGGAGGAGGCACAAGCCCTCCTCCACTCCTCCTGGGCGTCCCGGCCGGGCATGAACGCCCGCCGGGCACCACACTATCTATCTATCTATCTATCTATCTATCAATTCATTCATTTATTTTTTTGTGTTTTTTCTGTCTCTCTCTGCCTCTGTTTTCTGTGTTTATCCCACTTTAGGTTTCAGCCATTGGTGATGCAGAAAACATAAATAACCTGACATTTGAAATGTGATTAATACCAGGAGAAGAGGATTATAATCAGTGCAATTTCTGAATAATCAGTACTATTCTTCACATGCAAGTTTAGCTCAGCAGTTGGAGAATGACATCTATCTATCTATCTATCTATTAAACAAATACTTTGTAGGGTACATTATACCTTTTGCTCAAGAGCTGCAAATAAATATGAATTAACATATTAGTTTATGTAACTTCTTCTAATGGCTGTGAAGTCCAAACTTCTTACACTTTTCAAATTGAAAAATTGTTCAGAAAGAGTTAAGATGGAGGACATATGTGTGGATCTACCTGTACATAATCTGGATGTGGGAATAAAAGAGTGTATGTTTTAGGACAGGGTCACCTCAAAACCCTTCCAAGGTAAGACACGAGGTATTATGGTGTGATACCAGTGACCCACTAACTATTATGGAAAACGCAGTAATGGACATGGGTATGTCAAGCCCTATTTGGCGAGCTGTGAAATAAAAAATAATAATTATAAATCATCTTCACAGTATGTGGACCATCTGGTAATTGAGAGCTCTGGATTCAATTCATTTTCAGATCTGGCTCCGATGTGATTGTTTAATTTGTCTTTTATTCCTGAGCTCCAATTGTAATTTAACTTAGAATGACATTACTATTCTAATCATACTCTACTGTGCCGAATTTACTCAATTATATTAATCACCCCTTAAAACACAGAAACTAATATGATCCTTCTTTTTCCTCCTTTCTGCAGAATTTACTGAATGAGGGATTAAGGGAGTCTGTATGAAGCACACCGAAGCACCTATCTCTTTAAAAATCAGGAAATCAACCGCACAAGCTTCTCAGCAGGAATGTGAAATTCATCTCCAGAGTTAACTGAAACATGAGTCATCGCCACACTTATGCTTATAAAAGGAAATCACGAAACAGGCAGAAAATAAGCTTGGTGCATAGTAACTGTGTTACATTCCATCCTGTACTGTTCAACAGTTTCTGCAAAGTTCCGGGAAGTAGGCTGCATTTATAATTTAAAGGATTGTTTCTTTATATATCGAGCATCACAGCTCTGGTAGCAATATATACACTTGCAATTTGGATTTGCACAGATGTATTGTTTAAATGTTGATTGCTTACGTCATGGATTCAATTACTATGTGCAAGGGACAGACTTAACAGAGCTGTCATATACACTCATCCCCTGCACACCTGCTTCCCCATGCAATGATCTAATCAGCCAATCACATGGCGGCAGCATGAAGCATACAGTCCTGCAGACACACGTCAGGAGCACCAGTTCAAGTTCACGTCAAACACCAGAATGGGGAAAAAATCTGATCTCGGTGATCTTGACTGTGGCGTGATTATTGGTACCAGATGGGCTGGTGTGAGTATTTCTGCAACTGCTGATCGTCTGGAATTTTCTAAAACCAATGTCTCTAGACTTTACTCAGAATGGTGTGAAAAACAAAAATATCCAGTGAGTTGGCTGAAAAAGGTCACAGGAGAATGGCCAGACTGGTTTGTGCTGACAGAAAGGCTACAGTAACTCAGAAAACCGCTCCTGACAACGATGAGAAGAAGAAAAGTGTCTCAGAATGAACAACATGTTGAACTTTAAGGTCGGACGGGCAGAAGTCAGGCTACAACAGCAGAAGAACATGTCAGTTGCCACTCCTGACTGCCAAGAACAGAAGGTTGAGGGTGCAGTGGGCACAGGATCACCAAAACTGGACACCTGAAGACTGGAAAAACATTAGAAGGTCTGACGAATCTCGATTTCTGCTGAGAGACACAGATGGTAGGGTCAGGATTGGGGAACCAGCAACATGAGCCCATAAAGTCATCCTGACTAGGTGATGGTGCTGTAATATGGTGAGGAATATTTTCTTGGCACACTTTGGGCCTGTTAATACCACTCAGTCATAGCTTGAATGCCATGGTCTATATGCGTATTGTTGTTGACCAGCTATGTCCCTTCATGGCCACAATTTGCCCATCTTCTAATGGTTGCTTCCAGCGTAATGATGCACCATGTCACAGAGTTAAAGCCATTTCAGACTCCATTCATGAACATGACAATGAGTTCAGTGTTGTTCCAGGGTCTTCACATTCACCAGATCTAAATCCAATAGAAAACCTTTGAGATGTAGGAGAATGGGAGATTCTGTGAAGCTGTCACGTCAACATGAACCAGGATCTCAAAGGAATATTTCCAACATCTTGTAGAAACCACAAAGAATTAAGGCTGTCTTGAGGGCTAAAGAAAGTCGCATCCAATATTAGTGTTGTGCCAAAAATAATTTTCTTAGTTGACTGCATATTTATGACACAAATATGTCAGCAGGAACTCTCTGTGAAACTAAGACTTAGAGTAGCAGCTATGCTGCAAGGTCAGGTCAGGTCAAGTTGGGGAGCATGCACTGGTACAGCACGCTGCGACATGCACCACACGACGAAACAGCTCGGGACCCCCCAGAGAGGCATGCAGTCCAGTCCCCCCCAAAAGGAAATTACCATCTACCGCAACCAGGCGTTACGTCCCCGTGGCCTGGCAAGTGTCAGTGTAAATGTATTACAAATGTAGAAATAATTATTTCTGTAATTGTGATTGGATGATCAGACATATTTCAATTCAACTTAATGACTTGTTACAATGAAAAGTGTTTATTGTTAGTTCAAGTGTAGAAACATGAGACAACAAAAAAATAAATGATACAACGTCAACCCGGGCATAAACTGCTAAGCTAAGCAAGGGCAATAACAAAAGAAATGATATCAATAAATGTGCAACTATCTCAATTTAAATATTAATAACTACATATCTGATATAAACTTGGGCCATGTATCTGGCAGGAGGAGTATCAGTCAGACAGTACAAGTAACTGAGTTGTAGAATGGCCAGTAGCTTTGTAGTGTGGACTTACTGGTAGTGAAGGTGCTGACTGCTTTTAAGGAAGTTTAAAGAAGATGAGACATTTGTCAAAATACAGAACCGAGCTTCATTACTCGGAAATCAAAATTTTGACAGGATGTAACATACTGTATAATATTAAGATAAAAGTTAAAAACATTTACAACCTACCACTGTGATGGACGGCCAGTGTTCTTACCTGGCCGGGATGCCCAAGAGTTGAAAGGATTGGGGAAGGCAGCTTCTTCAGGGCACCACCTTCCCCAGAATGCTAGATGGCAGACTCCCTGGGTTGCAGCAATGCCCTAGATTCCCACAGGACATCATGGATCTTGGAGTTCTTTACTTCAGCCCTGTTGGGTCCCATGGGTGCCACCAGGGGGTGCTGCAAGGACTGAAGAGCCCTGCATCATGGGGTTTCAACCTCACCTGGAAGTGCCAACAGACCACGTGGGCGGATGTTCAGAAGCACTTCCAGGGCGGCAAAAATAAAAGGCGCTGCCTACCTCACTTCAGAGAACCAGAGTTGGGTGGAAGGTGGACGGAGCTTGCTAAGAAGAGCGGCGGAGGCAGCGACCAAGAGACAGAGAGAAGAAGAAGAGAAACTTGTGTTTATTGTTGTACATGTGGCAGTCGTGGGAAACGCTTGTTATAAGAAGAGTTTCCCACAATAAAGGCTCTTTATGCTTTTAACTTGTGTAATGTGTCTGTCTGTGTTGGGTTTTTGGGGAGCTGCAGCGCCCCAAACTGTCCACATCACATACCATATCAGTAGATAAAGATATTGTTAGCCATTCATAGATCTTGCGATGCACCAGTTCTACTGTGTGTGTCTGCTCTATTCAGAGGATATCTGATGAGAACTAGAATAAACTGACCTCGGCATGCAAGATGCAAGCATAGCTTAGTCCGTGGGGGCTGCAGTGGTGGGCAGTGTTGTTCTTAAACAGGACTGGTGAAAGGCCATGAGGTCTGGAAATGACAGAAGAGTCCTACTACATCCCATTGGTCCAAGACGTACATCAAGGAAGAACAAGACTGTCATAAAATCAGGCTAATATACAAATGCAGATACTTTGTTATTCTATCCATCCTGAGGCCATGTCGATCAAAGACCTGGAGTCCCTATTGGTCCCTGATCCAGAGACCAGTCAGCTAACTAAGACAAAGCACCCCCTGGTTATCTAGGCATATTGAATGAATAGACTCCGAGGAAGATGAACTGCTACTTATCCAAGTTGTGTTGGTGTTATTTTGTCACACACATTTTATTTTGCTTCTATTTTGGGCATTTGGAAACTTTAAGTTAATAATGAAGGTATGAGTAATAGTTTAAACCTTCTCGTCTTCTTGTTTTGGTTCTCTATCTTGTCGCCTAGGGACATCGATATTAAAAGGGGGATTAATGGAAATGGAGCTACAGATTGCAGCGGTAACTTTGTGACAGGCTGGTGAGTGTAACTAATGAGGGCTATGACAGGGATTTAGGACACTTTGCTCAGGTCCGCATCATCAAGAGTACAAAAGTAAAAAACAGGGACACACTAGGACCCTTCCTTGGTAAAACCTGTCTAAAGCCGAAACACGAAACTACGTCAAGAGTAGATCTGTAATCAGGAAGACTAACTGCAAAAACCCAAGTGCCAGAAGTTGAAATTTGAATCTCGGGACATCTGTACATAACAATGTTGTAGCCGCAATGCACACAATGGAAGCGATTGTGTCAAAATAAAAAATAAATTATTTTAATTTGAAATCAAATGACAAAATAACAGCCAAAATTGGATCAAGAGATAAACACAATCACAATGGAAAAATAACAAAGAAAAAATCATTTTAGCTGAGTCTTAGTCACAGGTCTAGAAGATCATGGATTGGGGGTACCAGGTTAATGTCCAGGCCTAAACGAGTTTGTTAATATAGTGTGCTACAGCATCCCTTGCTGGATAAAGCTTATTGCTGGGGTGTGAGGAGCCTGAGAGGATGGAATGTGTTTTCTTCAGGCACCTCTTGTAATAATTGCTGTGCACAGATAGCACGGTGGCTCCAGTGATGAACTGGGTCATTTTAAGCCATCTTCTGCTGGGTCCTGAGCTCTGCTACCTTAGCAGATTGTGCTGCAGCAAGTCAGCATGCCTCCCATTGTGCACTTGTTGAGGTTAACTAAGGTATGGAGCAAACAGATTGACTTCTTCCACTCTTCTAGTTGACAGAGTAGTAAGAAATCAAATTATTTCAATTTTACGTCTTGGCTTATTATTTCTCCTTCAGGAGTGCCTTACTACAATGTGCTCGATGCTGTCGGCATGGCCCCTGAAATGGAGAAATGGGTAAAAAAAGATGGAGGGATCCAAGCTTATTAAAACTCTTTGTGAAAAGAATAATAAGACACAAATGAATGAACTCCCTGCTACACACAACTAAATTCTGAAAGGAAAAGATTTCGACTGGAATTTCTTTCAGAGCCATTTCTGTACTTCAGCAAGAACTAAAGAATTCAGAGAATGCTAAAAATGAAACATCGATGTGGGTGTTTTACATAACCCACAATGTTCACACTTTTCGGCAGTTTGATTGTATGTGGTGCTGCATGTTGGTCAAACATGCAAGAAAGAATTTCACTGTACTCCGTACACCAGACAATAAACTTGAACTCGAAAAATTAAGGCCAGAAAAGAAGTGCGTTTTACACTGGTGGGAGTTGCAGCACCAGACCGCCTCTGGTATTCGAAACACGGCAAACTGTAACAGCACATGCAACAAATAATTTAATGAAATAAGTTTAAAGGGTAAATTCAATGCCATAACTAGTGATTTGATTTCTCATGTCATTGGCTCCCCTTCAAAGCCTCAAAAGACAAAACACTTAGAAGGAAGCGGCCAACTTGGCTGAGTTTTCTCGATCGAAATATGGTGGATTCAGAAAGCATTCACATCCCCTCACTTTCTGCATCATTTAATTATTACAGTGGTCTCAAACTCTGGTCCTGGAGGGCCACAGTGGCTGCAGGTTTTCATTCTCACCCTTTTCTTAATTGACAACCATTTTTTGCTGCTAATTAACTTCTTTTTCTTTCATTTTAATTGACTTGTTTTTAAAAATTTGTTCTCCTGAATGTCTTCATCGTTCCTCTGAATTGCTTCATTTCTTTCCATAAATGGCACCCAAACAGAAATGAAATTTGAAGTGAGTGAGCCAACAGAAGACCAACTAAGTCGGGGCCTCCAACTCCAACCAGTTGCTTAATTAGGCGCAGAGTCTTCTTATGAATTAAACTCGTTCTTTAATTCCATGGCTTGTTGCTGCTCACATTGTGCAATGGCATACATTTCTGAAATTGTTGATTTTCTCTTTTCTAAGGGCACCAATCAATTCTGTTTGCCACTGGAGGACTCCAATCCAACTTCTAGACACATCTCAAGGAGACCTAAAGCAAGCAGGACCACAATTTGGAGTTTCCAATGAACCTAATAGCACACCTTAAGAAAACCCGACACAAATGAGGGGGTCCAAAGTGTACACTGATAGTGACTGGGCTGTAATTTGAAACAGGGTTGCTGGAGCTCTGAAGCATCAGTGCTAACTGCTGAACCAATCTGCTAAAGCGAAGCTATATGGAATTAACTCTAACTGAATTTGTAATGGCCAGTTCAACACAACCCCTTAATTCTTTTTAAATGAATGCAATAAATAATACAAAATGCTCATTTTAAATGAACTTTACAGATTCTCGTGCTTACTGTATGTCTTCTGGAACAAATTAATTATGACTTTATCACATTATAAATTGCATGTTTAGACTGATTATTCCAACATAGTTTGAAATATACCTCTAGGCATTTGCAGCTGTTTATGTGAAGAAGTGATAAAGAAAATAACATCAAAGAAACAGTACAATTAAAAGTGTTAATACGTCAAATCACTATCCGGATATTTATTTGACTAATTTGTTCCATTTAAAATCCTCTTTAGTTATTTAAAAGTAAATGTGATTCACACAGAAATAGGCCAGCTGAGAATGCAAAGGAGAAAAATTTGGACCTGAACCTCAGTAGGCCTTGTGCCCTTAGGGATCTGACTTACCCAAACTATTCTCTCACATTTCAGTGATCGTTTATGGCTCTGATGCTGATGTTTCTGATCATAAAATAGGTCATAATGATAGCAATTGATGAGAAGAATTCATAATTAATTGCAGAATTACGATATTTGAGGGTTTCTCTAGAGTGCCTCTTTCTCTTGCACGATTTGGCTCAAAAACGAATCAGCACATCGTTATCTCATAACAGGCTTAAGTTTGGTATTTTTCTGTCCAGCCGTTTTAGCTCTCGACCGTCCTCAAGAAACTGTGACACACACACACAGACACGTATTGATGTTTTCGGTATCAGGGAACCCTAAAACACTGAGATCCATTGAAAACCAGAGATCGAAATTTTTGACGAAACTAAAGCTTTCGCTCCTCCCTCATAGACGATAGGTTATGGTGGTGGAGGGCGCAAAGCGGAAATAAACTCATAACCAAAAATATTGCCACCTCTGTGTTTCAGATGTTGCACTTATGGTATTGTTGAAAATGCTGAAAACTGAAGATGGAAATTTTTGATGAATCTAAAGCTTTTGCTCCACCCCCGTAGACGATAGGTTATGGTGGTGGAGAGCGCAAAGCAAAAATTCAGACGTGAGACGTTACCCGAACTATTCTATAACATATCAGTAATTATTTACCACTCTGATGCTGATCTTTCTGATCATAAAATAAGTAATTACGATAGCAATTGATGAGAATAATTCATAATTAATTGCAGAATTATGATATTTGAGGGTTCCTCTAGGGTGCCCCTTTTTCTTGCACAATTTTGGCTCAAAAACTAATCAGCAGATCATCATCTCATAACAGGCTTACGTTTCGAGTTTGGTATTTTTCTGTCCAGCTGTTTTAGCTCTCGACTGTCCTCAAGAATCTGACAGAGAGACACACCCATCATGGAGATATCGATGTTTTTGGTATTGGGGACCCTAAAACATCGAGATCCATTGAAAACCAGAGATTGAAATTTTTGACGAAACTAAAGCTTTCTCTCTTCCATCATAGACGATAGGTTATTGTGGTGGAGGGTGCAAAGCAGAAATAAACTCATAACCAAAAATATTGGCACCTCTGTGTTTTAGATGTTGCACTTACGGTATTGTTGAAAATACTGAAAACTGAAGATGGAAATTTTTGATGAATCTAAAGCTTTTGCTCCACCCCTGTAGACAACAGGTTATGGTGGTGGAGAGCGCAAAGCAAAAATTCAGATGTGAGGGCCAGTAGGCTTTGCGCCCTTAGTTACTGAGTTACCCGAACTATTCTATAACATGTCAGTAATTATTTACTGCTCTGATGCTGATCTTTCTGATCATAAATTAAGTAATTACGATAGCAATTGGTGAGAATAATTCATAATTAATTGCAGAATTATGATATTTGAGGGTTCCTCTAGGGTGCCCCTTTCTCTTGCACAATTTTGGCTCAAAAACTAATCAGCAGATCATCATCTCATAACAGACTTACGTTTCGAGTTTGGTATTTTTCTATCCAGCTGTTTTAGCTCTCGACTGTCCTCAAGAATCTGACAGACAGACACACCCATCATGGAGATATCGATGTTTTTGGTATTGGGGACCCTAAAACATCAAGATCCATTGAAAACCAGAGATCGAAATTTTTGACGAAACTAAAGCTTTCGTTCTTTCCTCATAGACGATAGGTTATGGTGGTGGAGGGCGCAAAGCGGAAATAAACTCATAACCAAAAATAGTGGAACCTCTGTATTTCAGATGTTGCACTTATGGTATTGCAATTAAGTGTGAAACTCTGCACTTACCTTTGACCTGGAGGTTCTGTTTGATATTTGCTATTACACGCTGATCAAGACTGCTGCTGTTTGAAGCCCAGTGTTTTTGTGTCTTTTCGATTCAACATACAGCCATGTGGTGTCTGGACTGGGTGAGTCTAAGTCTTCAGTGCCTGACTGTGCACTGTAAAGTATTCAGCTAAAAATAACAGCAAAAAACGCGACAAATGAATCGAATCTTAAGTAAAACAAAAAAAAGAAACTTGAAGAATGGCTGAAATCAGCAGTATTCCCCCGAGGGAATGGAAACCTGAGTGAGTATAAACTGAAAGATATTTCGACAAAATTTCAAAGACTATGCACTTGGCGGAAAAGCCTCTTATGGTTCAAGCGGCAACACTTAGACAACTAATGGACCGGTTTAAACCTCACGCTCAGAACACTTACGTGCACTCATCATGGCTGCAACGCCTTCCCAGTGTTCTTTTGATGCATCTTCTGCGCACGTTATCATAAACTAGACAAAGAGCCCATTTCGACAACGTAAGATGAAATGTGTATGAAGAACAAATGATAAGTAACGAAGAAGTTGTTTTGTAATGATTGTAGTCCGCTTTACTCATAACTGTACAGGCTTCTACTGTTAGTTGATGAATTTTCCAGGCATATAGTATAATATTGAATGATGAATGTTCCAGTACAACATGGAATAGTAATAAGTATAAGCACCACAAACCTGATATAGTTGTATTGAATGAATGCGTAATTGAATCAGAATGCGTAATTAGGCCTCGAGCTGTAGTCGAAATCGCCTTTCAGGCCACTAGAGCTTTAATCGAAGTCGCCTTTCTCTTTGAATTTTTGCGGCCGTAAATCCGCCGCCTGCCGTGATGTTGGGGTTGGATGTCGGTCTCGCAAGGTTTTTCGGGCAGCTGCGCAGAAGGCGACTGCACATTCGGCTTCGGATGGACGTGAGTGAGTGAGTGAGGAGGCAGGCGAATTATGTATTAAGATTAACTTGACACGTGCGTGACTAGCAATACCAGCAAAAATGTGGCTGCTGTGTGTTCACGTTTTGGTACGTGACGTCAGCATCGTTGTTTACTATCAACATGTGACGGCAAGCCGCATTGCAGCTCCAACAGGATCAGTGTGCATGCTTCGATGTTTGATGAAGGGTTCGATGCAGTGAAGCAAATCATCAAACTTAACTGCTGACAGGAGAAAGTATTTGTGGTGCATTTCTTCATCCATTTCTTGCATAGGCAATACAAGTGTAATGATGTGATACGTTTAAAGGTCTCACATACCATTATCTGTGTTGCTGTACATTTTTATTTTTTTTTTGAAGGTCAATGATTAGGGAAACTGGACGTTGTTTTCTCACCATGATGATTTCTCACACTGCCACCTGCTGGAATCCTCCAGATTTATTTAAAGTATGCGTGCAAATATAGAAAATACAGTACTTGTGTAGCAGCAGCGTCCTTATGGGTCATAAGTATTCAAGAAGGACAATGACGCAAATGTACATCAAAAAGCATCTAGAACTGGTTTAAGACAAAGCACTGGAGAGTTCTGATATGACCAGCACTGAGTCCAGATCAAACACCCTTCAAATCTGAGAGAATTGGAGAAGACTGGTCCAAAATTCCAGGAGGAAGGAGTAAGAACCTCATTCATGGTTACATGAAGTGATCGATTTCAGTTATCGTTTCCAAAGGGTACACTACAAAATATGAAGATGAGAGTGACAATAATTTTGTCTAGTCTGTTTCTGGAGTTCTGTGTGGAATGATGTCAGATTTGCCTTTTTTTATTTGTTTTTTTATGTTGTTTCAAAACAAACAAAAGAAATTAATCTGTGAATGCCAAAACATTTGTAATTGTAACAAGCTTTGTGAAAGAAGTGCAGGGGTATCCCTATTTTTGGACAGGAATGAATCCAGAATGAAAGGTAAATAAGCAGGCTGGATATCAATATGACTGGAAAGACAAATTGACAATTTTAAGATGATAGATCGAGAGCTGGACAACAATGTATTTCTTGCATAGCTCAAAATCACACAAGGAATGCCTCAATGGGCTTTAACTGGCCCCGTTTTTTGATAGTCCCCCAGCCTTGACTCCCTAAGAAGGCAAGAGAAAAACTCCCCAAAAAATCCCATCTCATCATTAAATGATCAAGGAGTTGGGAGGACAACAACAAAAAAAAAAAAAACAGATCACTTGTTAGTAAAGTGTCTGAAGTACAGTAGACAGGGTGACATCTACTGGACTGGCTGTGACATTACACACTGCATTATCAGACCCTCCATTAAGACAAAAAAAAATAAAAGAATATTATGTACGTTATGAGAAGCTGCTAATATATCAGATAGCCTAAGGCATGCTTTATTTCTCTGCCAAATTAAAAAATTAATGTTCTTTCCTTTTATTGGAATTAAAATCAAAGAAAAATACAAATGCAAACTTAGCTGTATGCAACTAATTTAAAAAATCAGTCTAATAAAATATTAAGGCCTCATTAAATGAATTCCTGGAAAAATTTCAGCTTTAAAAAATGTTGAATCTATCTGTCCATTGTTTAACCCTGCTTTTTCCAGTAGTGGTGGTGACCCTAACCCTGTGTCAGTGGTAATGGGAGCAAGTAGGAGAAAACGCTGAAGTGGTCAGCGGTCAATCAAATTCCCAATGGATCAGTTTTGACACCCCAGCCCACCTAATGACCGATCCTTGGAGTTTGAGAGAAAAGTAAAAAGTGACCCCTGAAGAAATCAACACAAACACACAGAGAACTTGTAAAATCTACACAGAAAGAGCCTCAGAAGGAAATTATTTGAATATGACCAGAAGAGGGCACTCTTGAGCCATTACTGAACCCACAATTCATGACAATAAAGTCAAAAGCATGAAGGTGTTGTATCAAAGCAAATATTAATACAAGAAAGGGGATTAAGCACAGAGAAAAAATAAAATGACAAACATCAGGCGCTTGATGGCCTTGAGGACCTAACTATACAAAAGTTCATTCACTTACTCACCTAAACGTACCCCAAAGCCATTCTTTATTCACCTTCATCACCTAGGTTAGGACTGGGTACCTTTTTTGAGTATTTATATATTTTTACTTTCTCGTATATGAAGTATTATAATCATCCAAAAATTCGACCTCGAGATTTTGATGAATCTCGATGTTTTAGACCTCCCTCAGTCCAACTTACTTTCTCGTAGGGAAAGTACCGTAATCATCCAAAAATTTGACCGTGAGATTTTGATGCATCTCAATGTTTTAGACCTCCCTGAGTCTGAAAATACCATTTTTAGAATTATGTCTGTGTTTCTGTCTGTTTGTCTGTGTGTGTGTGTATGTAAACACGATAACTTGAGTTCGCTTTCACGTTGGTCAACCAAACTTTACATACAAGTATTAGGTACAAAACATAGATTTCTATCAACTTTTGAGCTATTTCCGCTAACCATTAGTGGTACTTTACCATTTATTCATGCAGCTGCAGAGTCCGATTTATTCAACTTTACTTTTATTTACTTTTTGGAGCACAGGTAGGTGAAGTGACTTGCTCAAGGTGACAGGTGTCAGCAGTGGGATTTGAACCCATAATTCCAGGGCTTGAAGGCCAAAGTTGTGACCACTATGCCACATTGCCTGCCTTCTCTTCCAGAATGAGTCTGGTCGAATTGGAGCACAGCAAAATAATTTAGAGTAACTAATAGTATAATACAGAAGCAATGACTACAGTTTTGTAATCATAGTAAAGTGATTTATTACCACAAACACCTGTCCATACATTTCACCGTATACGAGGTGAGACACAAAATAACTGGATTGGTAAAAAAAATATATTTATTATTGAATTACAGCATTCTAAACCTTGAAAGCTAAGGAATAAAAACTACTTTATGATACGTGATTCATTTTTTTCTCCCTTTGTGGATCTCCAGCTGCAAATATGCAAACTGTATCACAGACCTTCTCTTCCATATATATATATATATATATATATATATATATATATATATATATATATATATATATACACACGAGGTGAGACACAAAAATAACTGGATTGGTAAAAAAAAGAATATTTATTTACAGCATTCTAAACATTGTCACCTTCTATGTACTCCCCCTCCTGATCTCTACACCACTCCATACATATCCTCCATTGATTGAAATAGTGCTGGAAGTCTTCTTGCTTGAGGCTCTTCAACAAGCTTGCTGTTTCTGGCTTCACTTCATCCATTGAAGAAATATGTGTTCCCTTCAGGTCACTTTTGATTGTCAGGAACAAGTAAAAATCACAAGAAGCTAAATAGGGATTAGGGAGAATGATCGAGGAAAGGAATGTTTTTGTCAGTCAAAAACTGCTTTACGGAAAAAGAGAAAATTAGCGAGAAATTTGATGTTGATTTGCTGTTTGATTTTTTCACCTGACATTATAGCGGCAACTTGTGTAGCGATTGGAGTGCAAATACTGACTGGGCTATTCACAGGATATACCTAGTCAGTCAGTGGTTTGAGAGGGCGTGTAAGAGGGGATATAGTTCTATGATTCACATTTGGCCGACCTCGAGATGGCTTTCCAGGAAAATTCCCCAAGCGCAGTCCAGTTAATTTTGTGTCTCACCTCGTATATACAATATAATAAAAGACTAAGGTCTGTGCGTATAGTCCCTCATAGCAATTTGATTGGTCAGTTTGGCTTTGGTGTGATTGGTCAGATTGGCTTTGGTAAGGAGGGGATAAAGTTCAATGATTCACGTCCAGCCGGCCTCCAGACGCTTTTCCAGGAAAGCCCCAAGCCCAGTCCGGTTATTTTTGTGCCGCAACTCATATTACTGAGCATACAATGCAAATACTTTCAAATTGCAAAAAAATGTCAAGACACTAATTTGGAAGATCTGAGCCCCTTGTGTGACTCTGCTGAAACTCAAGGGGAGACACATGTGAGACTACCGGGGTATTTTGTCTCAGGAGAAAATCTGAGAAACAGGAGACACAAAGGTCAATGTCTCCATTTTATTTCTTTTGGATCTCACTGTTGTCTCGGAGAAGCAAAAAGATATTAAGGAGATCCCCTTCCTGATTTTTCATTTCCATGGGACGCGACTACATTGTAAAATTTGGACCCTTTATAAGAAAGAGAAACACTAAACACATGTAAAGAAATAAACAACAACCTCAAGACAAAAGCAAAAGGAAGCTGGAGTGGACAGGAGGTGACAGAATCCTGGCTCTGCTGCCCTGTCTGAACCTGAGGAGAGCTCCGCTTCACAGGAAGTGACACACAGGCCAGCGTGATTTTAATAGCGGTGTCTCACCCGGGACTTTTCTATCTGTTTATATCTCCTTATGGTGAGTTGCTTAAAATGTCAGTCTCATGTTGTGAGCGCCACATGACTCTGGGCAGAGACAGGGACCCCTGCTGTTAGCCACTAAAAGGCTTGGGCAGAGGAGCTCAGAAGGGCTTAGCAGTGTGAAAAAGCAGATATAAATTCATGCAACTCTATTAAAAAGAAAAAAAAAATCAAAGTTTTGGCATTCTCTAAAATATTTTCAACACTGCATTTCTCCAGAGCTTGATTAGTTACAGTCTGACTTAGTATGACTTGATTACATACAAAGAATCTGCCTTAACAAAGATAACTTCAATCTTCTGTTTTTTTCCTTCTGCTTGATCTACAAGATAATGTGTAGCGCCCTGGTGTGAAAAACTGAATGCCCCCCAGTTCCAGTAAGGCCAAACCTGGGTACCCCAGACACCATCTCACAAACTTCGGCTCTCGTCACTACAGTGGTAGGGCGTTGTACCGTGTTAGCCATTATGGATAGTAAGTGGCACACAGGATGGACGGGCATCCTGACCAGGAGGTAGGAAGATTGCTAACCCAGACTGGAGGCGCTGAGTGAACAAAAAGACCAAGAGAGAGAAGGAGGTGACGTCTGGACTAGGCAGCCATAATGGAGGAACGGACATCCAAACCAGAACTGATGGTTCCTTACCCGGGTGGGAAGCCCCAAATAAATGGCCAGGCTTCCCGATAGCTTAATACCTTCCATGGCCACGATAAAAGAAGAGGGAAGGATGTTTAATCCCCCCAGGCATTAGATGGCAGCAGCCCTCCATTTTGGTGCCCATTTGGGAACCAGCAAGGAATGCCGGGAGTTGTAATCCGACAGCACAGCCCTGCTGGGGTCTGTGGGTGCTGCAAGGGGGCACTGCAGGGAGTTGTGCTCCCCAATTTAAGGGACGTCCATATGACCTGGAAGTGCTTCCATCAAGCACTAACCCTGGCAGCAGAGGTACTCCTGGGTTCTCAATAAAGGGAACCACACTCCCTTACCCAGGCAAGTCGGAGCTGGGTGGAAGGAAGGCAACACTCAACTGGAGGAGGAGGACAGTGAGGTGCTGAGAAGGAGAGAGAATTGTGAAGAGAGTGAAAGAAAACCCGTGCTTGTGCTTCTGTGTTACTTTGGTGGCATTGTGTAATGAAACACACTTTTATTTTTAGCCTGGACTGTGATTGTGTGATTGTGTTTGGGGTTTGGGGGTTGCTGATGGTCCATTTCCATCAGATGACGCAATGAGAAGTCAAGAAAAATGACACTTTTATTGCCTAACTGAACAGATTTCAATATGCAGCCTTTCAAGGCAACTCAGGCCCCTTCTTCAATGACTCGGATTCTAGAAGCATGTAAGACCCCAATCAAAGGATATTCCTGATGAACACCAAAAAAAAACAATCACTGTAGACGGCATTCCATGAATGGGTATACACCAAAGTTAGAAACAAAGGGAGGGCGATTTGTGAAAATACACAATTTGTTATGAATCTGGTGGTCCAGGATCTCAGAAAGAACCCCAGTTTTGTATCCTTAACTAAGGCTGTGATAAGAAAAGCACACTGCGACAAACAGGATCCACGTCAGAGCTGTACAGTTCACCAAAACACTTGGTGTTCATCTCAGACGTGCTAAATTTACATGAATGATCTTCAGAACTCAGGCCATGGGGAGTTCTTTTTAGGGCTAATGGTTTGCACTATGAATGTGAGTGTTAAAAGGTGCCATGCAATGCTTTTTTATACACTTATAGCAAGGAAAATTAATATTTAGACATATACTTAAATAGATTTTAGATATCTTGAAGTGTAGTTTACTTTTTAAGATATCTGAAATTCATTTCCAGATACACTCAAAATATGTCAGTTTACACTTAGAGACCTGAAATACATTTTTAAATATCTCAAATTACCCGTATGTCCATTTCAAGATATTGCAATATGACCCTGCATTCATTTTAAGATGTCTGAACTGCATTTCAAGATATCTCAAACTTGCCTCCTAAAAACGTTTCTGTTCTTCAATGGGAGCTTCCTGTTTGTTTTAAGATATCTTGAAATGCATTTGAGAAATCTTGAAATGGAGAGGAACCTATTTTGAGGTATCTGATAATGTATTTAATCTTAACTTGTATTGTGGATGTTAGAAAATGTTATTCAGATATCCTAAAGTAAATTCATGTCTGCTTGAAAATATCTTAAAATTTACATTACACACTTACTTTGAGATTTCTGAAAATGCATTTGAGAAATCTCGAAATGAACAGAAAGTTATTTGGAGACATGTTGAAATGCATTTCAGATTTCTCAGAATGGTGAGAAACCTATTTTGACATGTCTGGAAATGTATTAGAGATATCTTAACTTCTATTGTGGATGTCTAAAAATTATACTCACATATCTTAAAGTAAGTTCATGTCTGTTTGAAAACATCTTAAAATTTACAATACACAGTTATTCTGAGATATGTTGAAATGCATTTGAGAAATCTCGAAATTAATGGGAAGTTATTTTGAGATATCTTGAAAGGCATTTCAGATTTCTCAAAATGGAGAGAAAGCTATTTTGAGTTATTTGGAAATGTATTTGAGATATCTTAACTTGTGTTGTGGATGTCAAAAAATGATACTCAGATATCCTAAAGTAAATTCATGACTGCTTGAAAACCTCTTAAAATTTATATTGCAGTTATTTTGCGATATCTGAAAATGCATTTGAGAAATCTTGAAATGAGCGGGATGTTATTTTGAGATATTTTGAAATGCACTTCAGATCTTTAACATGAACCTACTTTGAGGTGTCTGATAATGTTTTTGAGATATCTTAACTTGTATTGTGGATGTCTGAAAATGATGTTCACATATCGTAAAGTAAGTTCATGTCTCTTTGAAAATATCTTAAAATTTACAATACACAGTTATTCTGAGATATCTGAAAATGATATTCATAAATCCCAAAGTAAATTCATGTCTGCTTGAAAGTATCTGAAAATTTATATTGCACAATTCCTGCGAGATAACTTGAAATGCATTTGAGAAATCTCAAAATGAACAGGAAGTTATTTTGAGCTCTCTTGAAATGCACTTTCGATTTCTCAGATAGACAGGAACCTATTTTGAGATATCTGGAAATGTATTTGAGATATCTTAAATTGTACTGATTCAGATATCCTAAAGTAGGGTCAAGTCTTTTTAACAATATCTTAACATGTTATTCTGAGAGATCTGAAAATGTATTTGAGATACCTTGAAATGCATTTGAGATATCTCAAAAAGTATTTCTGAGATCTTACAATATAAAGGAACTTATTTTATGATATCTCAAAATGAGTTTCAGATGTCTTCAAAATTGAATTACATTTTCACATATCTGAATTTCATTTTGTAGATATCTGTAAATGTAAATTTAGCTTCCCATAATCCAGACCAGTGTTTAATAAACTTCATTTGAGGTTGTGCGATGTCTGAACTTGGGTTGCACTGAGTCGTGAATGACAATAGTATTGAATGAGAAAGGGTCATCAACGTTTTACATAAAACCTTGCCTTGGGTCGCTGCGGTGAAAGGGAAACTGCCACGATGAGACTTTCGGCAGTGATTCGCCAAGGGGGAACCCCCTCCTTATAACTATGATTGGTGATTCTCCAAAGGGTGGTTGATCCTAACATCTGAACGTTGCTTCCAGTGCACTTTTTCAGAAATATGAAGTGCATTTCAAGAATACTCAAAATAACTTCCTGCTCATTTTGAGATATCGGAAATTCATTTTATGATATCTTAAAATAGACAGAAAGTCACATTGAAAGTATAAGCAATTTTACAGGAGGTGACTTTGGGATTTATTAAATTGCATTTCTGATAGGTGAATATGCCTACAAATGTATTTTAAAATATCTTTTAATGTATCTGAGATATCCCAAAATGCATGGGCACTCATTTCAAGATATCTTGAATTGGATTTGAGATATATTAAAATGAGCAGAGTGCATTTTAAGTTATCTTGGACACTATTTGTGGTATCTTAAAGTACATTTGAGATATCTCGAAACGGACATATTTTACATTTGCATTTTCATGTATTTGCTCAGCAGACATTTTCATCCAAAGTGCCTTACAAATGAGATGTTTTACCACAGATTCCATTTTCAGGTGTCTGTAATTCAGTTCAAGCTATCTAAACACAATTCCAGATATCTTAAAATGCATTCTGAGATATCTCTGAGTTTTAACTCTTTTAGGGCAGATGTCGACTTCTGTGGACAATGGGGTTAAGGGCGAATGTCAATTAAAGTCGACATCCATGGGGAGAGGGTGACAATCAGCTCTAAACATCGACAAAGCTCACCATTACTTTATAGATAGACACTCAAGACCCTGCGTGTGTGTGAGTAGCAATGTTTAGAATGGCATTGACATCTGATGAATGCGCAAAGCAAAATACTCAACGGATGATGTTTTGTGCATATTTTATTCTTTTGAATTGGTCTCTGACTTGTAGGACTCCGATTTTGGTACAAGCGATGTGGAAATCGACGTAGCGGCGTCAGCTGAGCGGTTCCCAGCACCTTCCCGCTGCCCGGAGACAGCTAACACGCAGCGACAGAATGCTGCACACAGCAACAGACATTTTCTGCTGATTTATGTGAGAAACTATTGTTTTGTGTGCTCTTCAGAAAACCAGAGTTTTTTGGAAAAATATTCAGCCCTAAAAGAGTCAATTTAGCTTGAAACACACACACACACACTCTAATTCGGCCCCTCCACATGCTCAATGATATTTGACCCACCTTTAGCTGCTCCTTCTATGTGCTACTTTTGCTGAGCATAATTCTCGCATTTGGGTTGTGTTATCCTTTTCCCTGACGGGAAGGCCAAAACCATAAACAAAAAACAGGAAAGAAATCTCCCTAACACAAATATCAATAATGTGATGAAGACCATGGAGCGGCTGCTGCTTCACCACCTGAGGCCACAGGTCCAACACGCCCTCGACCCTCTGAAGTTCGCATATCAGGAGAAGGTGGGAGCGGAGGATGCCATCATCTATATGCTACACCGATCCCTCTCCCACTTGGACAGAGGCAGTGGTGCTGTAAGAATTATGTTTCTAGACTTCTCTAGCGCCTTCAACACCATCCAACCTCTGCTCCTTAGGGACAAGCTGACAGAGATGGGAGTAGATTCATACCTGGTGGCATGGATCGTGGACTATCTTACAAACAGACCTCAGTATGTGCGTCTTGGGAATTGCAGATCTGACATTGTGGTCAGCAACACAGGAGCGCCACAAGGGACTGTACTTTCTCCGGTCCTGTTCAGCCGATATACATCAGACTTCCAATACGACTCGGAGTCCTGCCACGTGCAAAAGTTTGCTGATGACACTGCTATCATGGGCTGCATCAGGAGTGGGCAGGAGGAGGAGTATAGAAACCTCATCAAGGACTTTGTTAAATGGTGCGACTTAAACCACCTACGCCTGAACACCAGCAAAACCAAGGAGCTGGTGGTGGATTTTAGGAGACCGAGGCCCCTCATGGACCCCGTGATCATCAGAGGTGACTGTGTGCAGAGGGTACAGACCTATAAATACCTGGGAGTGCAGCTGGACGATAAATTGGACTGGACTGCCAATACTGATTCTCTGTGCAAGAAAGGACAGAGCCGCCTGTACTTCCTTAGAAGACTGGCATCCTTCAACATCTGCAGCAAGATGCTGCAGATGTTCTATCAGATGGTTGTGGCGAGTGCCCTCTTCTACGCAGTGGTGTGCTGGGGAGGCAGCATTAAGAAGAAGGATGCCTCACGCCTGGACAAACTGGTGAGGAAGGCAGTCTCTATTGTTGGCATAGAGCTGGATGGTTTGACATCCGTAGCAGAGCAACGGGCACTCAGCAGGCTCCTATCAATTATGGAGAATCCACTACATCCATTAAACAGTGTCATCTCCAGACAGAGGAGCAGCTTCAGCGACAGACTGCTGTCACCGTCCTGCTCCACTGACAGACTGAGGAGATCGTTCCTCCCCCAAACTATGCGACTCTTCAATTCCACCAGAGGGGGTGAACGTTGAACATTATTCAAGTTATTGTCTGTTTTTTACCTGCATTTTTATTACTCTTTAATTTAATATTTTTTTGCTGCTGGAGTATGTGAATTTCCCCTTGGGATTAATAAAGTATCTATCTATCTATCTATCTATCTAATGAATTCATGCTTTTTGAAACAATCAACAATAAAATGTCTGGGAATCAACTAATAATCAGTGGAAAAATAATACAGCAATTAATAAGCCCACAAAGAGATAAAATCAATAACTGGCAAGTAGAGGACTGTAAAATCGTAAAAGGAACTAAATCGAGGACATAACAATATACAAAAGGTATCATATCTCACCGGCATTTAAGCAATATTTTAGGGGGATTGTCTGTAAAGGAAGACAAACTCGTCAGGTTCCAATCAGCATATTATGGGAAATACAGTCGCTGACAGCTGCTCACATGCTGCTTTTTGGTACAGCAAATTTCACAAGATTACAAATTCATCACAGATTTCTCTTTCTTACACATGAACTCATTATAACATGTACCAGGGCTTATGTCAACCCCCTCCCCAAAATGCTTTTATATTAGTTGTTTGTACAAACTGATGTAATTTAAAAGTTTAAGCTATCCCCAGGCTACCCACCAAATCCCATTTAGTGTCAAATCCTCACTTACACACCACTCTCCTTCCTGGGGTTGCAATCATCCGTGAAAATTGAGTGTCGGTGCAATTTCATACTTGTAAAATCAAGTCCTACTTTCTTCAATGTACATTTTGAAATGCAGCAAGTTATGATATATTAAGGGTTCCAGTTCGGCAGTAGGTGGGCTATCTCGAAGTGCTGAACCTTTAGGACCGTCCTCTACTGATCTGATTTTGTTGTCCTATCTTGAAGATCAGCAACAAATATGTTGCTTGCCCTGCTTCTGATAACTAAGAAAGAAAATGATAAAAAGTGATCACATAAAGCTGCAATAGCCGCAACTAAACTGTTGACATTTGGTCTGGAGACCACCTCCCTGGATCTGACTATGTAAGCCCCGGATGAGAGAGGGTGCTGACGCTAACGCTGTCTTCTCCTTTCTTCCCCTACACCTCAAGAGCATCTACCCAATCAAAAATCCCTCTCTAGGAAAGACTGGGTCAAGCTTAACCGAACTAGGTCAAAGGTGGGCAAAACAGGGGACAACCTATTTAGATGAGGCCTCACAACAAGCGCTGAAAGTCCCTGTCGTGAGCCCACCCAAACAATGGACCACATTATCCATGAATGTTCCCGAAGCCCTACATATACTGATGAAGATCTTAAGGATGCTAATGATGCCGCTCTTACCTGGATACGGCAGCGGCGTGATAAGATATGATGATGATGATGATGATGATGATGATGATGATTCAAAATCATTAATGAGTGATGTCCAAACAGTACAGGTAGGCAAGTAAATAGATAAGATTGTTAGATGGATAGGAAAGGACTTTAATTGTCCCATGAGGCAAATTTAGCTTTTTATGACTAACTCAAGTAAAATTATAACAAACAACGGCACACGCCCTCAAGTATAGTCAACAATTACAAAACTCAAGAAAACTTCTGCCATGGCTAAAGTTAAAAGAGCAGTCATAGTTGATGCATTATAAAGGTGTAATGCTGTTGGTATAAATAACCCCAGTAGCGTTTCACAACACACTCGTGCTGAATGATTTGTTGGCAGAAATTCCTCGGTGCTACAGTGTCTTAGAGAGACTGTGCAGCATGGGTGATGATGATTCCCCGCAGCCAACAAAAAGCACCCAAGAGAGATGATTGATCTCACCGCCCACCCGAGAAATCTCCAGCCATTCTGGGTCCTCCGAATATAAGAATGTCTCATTCCCGGAAGGTGACATCAGATGCTCACCTGACAAACACAGAGGACAGAGCTCCAACTATTCACGCAAACAGCTAGTCTTGAGTTACAATCTTTTTCTTTTTTAACTGTTATTAGCTGACTTTTCAGTTATATGATTACACAGGGTTACTAGGGTGGTACCCCAACCTTTTTTCTGTGTCTCTTCCTTGTCTACACACTTGTCCCCTTCTTACAATATATACAGTATGTACACTAGCTGCTTGTGGTCTTTGGGACAAAAAACAAACCTGAAGACTCCTTAGAAGTTTTACTTTAAATGTAGCAGCATCTGAACTTCACATATTAGGCTTCTTCAACCTCAAGTGTGCATTCTTTTTGATCTGTAAAAGTATAAAATACTAGCTGCGTGTATTCTATAGGACGAAAGAACAACCCGAAGACTCTTTAGCTTTAATTCTGTTATATTCGTGAACTTGGAGAGACGTCAGTTAACTCTTAAGAATTACACAGGGCAGAGGACACGGACTCACCTGTGCTTGCTGCCCCACTGGCAATACCAGATTTTAGCCGTATCACTGGCATACAAGTCCTGTTAAACTTTGTCTCAAGAAAACACCTCCAGATAGACAATAATTTTAGTGGAAACCTGAAGCCTTTCCCTCCGTTGCTGTGTCGCAGCATTCACTTTGTTTCGACGTTGTGTCTTTTCATCAGTGTCAGTATCATTAGCACTGCGCCAGTGTCATTAGTGTCGTTGTTGCGCTGCGGCGTTTGTGGGACACAGGACTTTCGTAGTGAGACGTGAGGTACATGCAAGCGTCAAGATGTGGTATCACCAGTGTCTTCTTATGAAAGCCAGTGGGGCAGCAAGCACAGGTGGGTCCACGTCCTCTACACTGGGTAATTCTTAAGAGTTAGATGACGCCTCTCCAAGTTCACAAATACAGAGGTGCCTTGGTTTGCGAGCATAATTCGTTCCGGAAACGTGCTTGTAATCCAAAACACTCGTATATCAAAGCAAATTTCCCGAGAAGAAATAATGGAAACTCAGATGATTTCGATCACAATGAATACAAAATATAAAGTAAAAATACATAAAACAAATTAACCTGCACTTTACGTTTGAAAAGAATCATGGCTAGTGTGACGGAGACGAGAGAGAGGAGGAGGAGGAAGGTTATTGTGTAGGACGACTTTCACTCTAACTAACGGAATCCTTGCTATCTGCTGGCTCACTGGAATCTTTATCTGTTTTTACGACTTTAACAAGAAACCTCTCCAATGACAGATGCTTTTGCCTCCTTTTGAGGATTTCGTGCAAAATGTGACATTGCATTGTCGTTAAACAGATTTGTCGCTCACACTGGTATAGCCTTAGTCGGGTAGTGCTTTTCTACAAAATTTTTTTGTTGCATTACAGTTACTAAAGAACAGTCACCACACTTGGACACAAAATTAAAAAATGCTTTACACACACATACATGGTCACAATGCTATAATAAACAGTATACGCTCGTACGGACATTGACTATACGAGTGAGGCATGCCGACTGAGACCGAGCATGAGAGATGATTACCCACAATCCCGCAGCGAGAGATAGAGAGAAGAACCATTGGCTCAGTTGTGATCATGTGACGCTCGGTAGACAAAGCGTATACGTACTACTCGTATTGCAAGACCTCGCTCATTTATCAAGTTAAAATTTATTACAAATTTTTGCTTGTCTTGCAGAACACTTACAGACCGAATTACTCACAATCCAAGGTTTTACTTTATAGTAAGACTGCTAAAAAGTCTTTGGGTTGTTCTTCTGTCCCGAAGACCACACGCAGCTAGTATTTAATATTTTGACTTTTACAGATCAAAAAGAATGTGCACTTGAGGTTGAAGAAGCCTAATATGTGAAGTTCAAATGCTGCTACATTTAAAACTGTAAGAAGGAATAACCCTTGTGATAAGCTGCCCGGACACAGACAGACGGACACCATTCTCAAGTCCACCACACGTTTATTATACATAATAATAAATCCAAAATGTGCACAAACCCAGTGCCTCCAGCACCAATCTTCCCCAAAGTCCAGGCTCTCACTCTCTCTGCCTGCTCGTCAGGCCGCCTCCAAAACCTTGTCCTCTCCTCACCCGACTCCAGTCCTTCTTTGCAGGGAGGCGGCCCCTTTTATAAGTGCCCGGATGGGCTCCAGGTGATTCCCGACACTCCCTAGACACTCCCCTGTGTGGCCGAAGTGCCGGCTGTGTTCCCGGAAGCCCTCCGGGTGTTCCCAGTCTTCTTCCTCCCAGCACTTCCTGGTGTGGCGGAAGTGTTGGGGTTCCGGGTTCTTCAGGCATGGGGGCGCCCCCTGGCGGTGATCACGGGCCCCTACAGGGTTGGGCTTCCAAGCCCTGCACCCGTGGCCCCTAATGGAACCAGGGTGATCGCCCTCTCGTGGTCTGGAGGAGGCATGAACCCTCCTCCTGTCTTCTTGGGCGTCCCGGCTGGGGGTGGCACCTAGCCGTCTGCCACACCCTTTAATATTTAGCTCCCAGCACAGTATTTCATCAGTCAATCCTTGGGTCTTTAATTTATGTACGGTAGCACCATTAACAGGATGTGCCATTACCAAGAACTGCAGAGGGCTCCTAGTTGCTTTCTAAATCCTGGAGCATCCTATATGACTAACCTCGACTCTGACAGGAAAGCAACGCCGCCGCCACCACCACGGGCTAATGGACATGATGTAGAGAACACTCTGTTCTCAGACTCTTTAGACCCCTTTTCAGGTAGGTGTTTTCTATGTTAGCAGGAAGGTGGGACCGAGCTGCACCATGTGGCACCGTGCCATGTAATAATAAGAGACAAACAAGAGAGTGAGCTCTGTTGAGTCATTTCAGTCTTTTTTTAGTGACTAATGGGTGAAACATGAACAAATGCAGATCTTAGCATGAATCTCTCTGTTAAGGGGGCAGCACGCTGACCCAGATAATCAAAACCAAAAGAAAAAAAAATGGAGGAGGAGACCATTTTACCCAAAGAAACATTTTAAATAGCTGCATCCCTGAAGCATTTGCTTAGCCCACCTACACTACCAACCTTGCATAAAGTTTCTGTAAAGATGTAACTAGCAGCACTTTAGGAATTTGTTCATAACAATAGGTGTTATCTGAAGTATTTCTTACATCTTTGAAAGAATATTTTGATATGTGTCAATTGAAACCCCCCATCCCCGTTCCTCTCACCCACACCTTGTGTCTTGACAGTGTGAAGCTATGGGCACCATAACTTCAGGAACATCTAGTAGTTCATAACCGAGGATGAACTAGGGCAATGCGAGGGCAAAACAACAGGATTACGGTACAAATAAAGTGTAAAAAGTTATAATGACAGAAAGTATTCAAGTGCAGTCATTACAAATGAAAGTCTCAATAAAGTGCAATAAATAGCTAAAATACAGAATTAAAAGTGTTCAATTTCCACCTCCTAAAGACCCTCACCGGTGAACCTCGTCTACTGGCTAAGTTACTAAGCAGACATGGCGCGCTGCTGGATGCCGACTCCTTGTTTGTGGTTTTCTTTCCCTCGTCTTTCAGTTTCTCTCAGTTTCCCCTGTCCAATAATAGTGCTCAGCAGGCCAGACCCATCCATCTCCTTACATTTTGGACTCTCAATCATGTCTGCTCGAGACATTCGTGCTCTTTTGCTCTCGCCGGTTCACTCTGATTCCTGTTCAGATTTCTCCCTTTTTAACCCTTTCCCTTTCCTCCCTTACTCACTTCTCTTACACCTATGAATGTAAGGTCCTGCCCTAAACGATCCATGGAGCCACTAATGCGGGATGGCTGCAATGATCACTCTCCCCGCACGTGCAAAATGAAACGGCCCAATCCCCCTGATGGTTGCACTTCTTTTTTCCCTGCCTGCACTCGTGAATTGGAGTGGCACTGGTTCCCACTGAAAACTGCACAGCTAGCCATTGTGCCACAGATGCATGAAACACACTATCACAGACAGCAGTTCCTGGTCTGTCGTGTCTATCCCTGAGACTTCATCGGTCAGAATAGTCAATTTTTGTTTCTTTTTGTTTTTTTTTATATTTTATTTTATTAATATCAAAAAATATTCCATACATGCAAGTCAAGTTTAACAAAACTGGTTTGAAACAAATCGACCTCCACCCGTGAGAAAGAGAGCTAGGTCAGCACTTTACTAATAGTAAAAATATGTAAATAATTAAATAAATAAATAAAAACAGATAGAATAGAAAAAGAGGGGAGAGAATCCACTTCCTCAATTTAAGTACTAATTCTAAAATGTTATTAAACAGATTCCGCCAGGTTTTGAAAAAGTTTTGAACAGATCCTCTAAGTGGGAATTTGATTTTTTCCAATTTTAGATATATTTTAGTATATAATATCAGTTACCCACTGACTTAACAGAGGTGGGATGGGATTCTTCCAGTTGAGCAAGACAAGTCTACGTGCCAATAGTGAAGTAAAGGCCATTACAGTTTGTTTGTCCTTCTCCACTTTAAGCCCCTCTGTGAGCCCACCAAACACTGCTGTTAATGGATTAGAAGGGATTGTGATGCCCAGGATGTTTGATAGGTATTAAAAATTTTTGTCCAAAATGATGTTAATTTGGTGCAGACCCAAAACATGTGGCCCCAATGAGGCTGGAGCTCGATTGCAATGTTCGCAGGTTGGATCTTGCCCTGGAAACATTTTAGACAATTGTAAACGAGACAGAGATGCACTCAATATATAATTTTAAGTTGAATAATTGTATATTTTGCTCATATGGAGCTCGAGTGAATTTTGTGGATTGCTATACTGCCTTTCACGAGTGAGGGAATAATGGAGCGTGAGATCGACAGGCGGATCGGTGCGGCGTCTGCAGTGATGCGGGCTCTGCATCGGTCTGTCGTGGTGAAAAAGGAGCTGAGCCATAAGGCAAAGCTCTCAATTTACCGGTCGATCTATGTTCCTACCCTCACCTGTGGTCATGAACTATGGGTAGTGACCGAAAGAACGAGATCGCGAATACAAGAGGCTGAAATGAGTTTCCTCCGCAGGGTGTCTGGGCTCTCCCTTAAAGATAGGGTGAGAAGCTCAGTCATCCGGGAGGGGCTCAGAGTAGAGCCGCTGCTCCTCCACATCGAGAGGAGTCAGATGAGGTGGCTCGGGCATCTGATCAGGATGCCTCCTGGACGCCTCCCTGGTGTGGTGTTCCGGGCACGTCCAACCGGGAGGAGGCCCCGGGGAAGACCCAGGACACGCTGGACGGACTATGTCTCCCGGCTGGCCTGGGAACGCCTCGGGATTCTCCCGGAAGACCTAGAAGAAGTGGCCGGGGAGAGGGAAGTCTGGGCATCTCTGCTCAAGCTGCTGCCCCCGCGACCCGACCTCGGATAAGTGGAAGAGGATGGATGGATGGATGGATGCTATACTGCCACTCCTTTTCTGAGATGTTGAGTGAGAGATCCTTTTCCCACTGTACTCTGGGATCTTTGAAAGGGAGGGACTTTAAAATAGAATCGTCAAATTTGACCTACATGTTGTTGAACTCGCTCTTCTGTCATTGTGGTTCGGCCTTGACTATGTCCATGATCCCATCCCTTTTGCCCTGGCTTGGGTTCCACCCACTATGTTAATTTGATTATTTAAGCTCATGCCACATTACACGATTTCTAGTCGTGAGGTATTTCAGATTTGTCGATCACAGTTGCTGATCTCGATGCTGGATCTTGTCAGTTTAAATAACTGAAAATCGCTGATCGTATCTAATTTACCGACCGAGTGCCGACCTTCCAGTGCAGTTCTGCTCATGCCTTTTTTGACCGCTAATAACGGGATGCCTGGCATAGCTGGTGCTCTTCAAAGGGTTAAGAGGTACAGCAAATTCAAACACAGTCTCCTTTTATATTTTGTTGAGAGATGAACTTACTTTCTGTTGTTGAGGTCCAAAACACCTGCGTTCCTTATTCCTCATCGCTGCATTTGATGCATTGTACTTCCGGATGAGCATTCATGGGTTGACAGCTCTCATGCAGACTGAGCCCACCACTATAACTAAAGACAAAATCAAACCTGGATGGAACGACTCACTGGGTGTGTCATATTAGGCAATAGACCTTAAAGGTCAGCACTCTGCTGATTACCTCTGGAAATGCTAAGATTATGTAAATAAAGCCTATGACGATAATTTGCTGGAAATGCACATAATGTGACATAGTCATTAGTCAATTATGTACTGTATACTGTAGCTCTTTGATGGCGACCAGGCTTCCTGTACTGAAACCTTCGCAGGAAGACCTATCAGCGACTAATTATGGCTCAATTACATAGTAGGCAAGGTCTGAACAATGAGAAGGGGAGCAATAAGATAACATAACATTTTAAAAACCATTTAATCCAATCCAGGACTGTGGGCAAGAGAGCAATAGCTTGCACTATTTTCATTTTATTCACTGCTCCTGGTTAATTAAGTATCTTTCTCCCGTCAATAAATTTAATTGTACTTCAAATTAGGGTGTTCTGAAGTGCTTTCAATTTAGGTCGAGCTAAACGAGTTAATTAAGACGCAGCTAAGATTTGGCTTTAATTAAATCCAACCTTTCAGGTGGTCACAGGGACTCATTGAGTAACAGCTATTTCCTATGCCAAAATGCCATGAAGATACAGTGGATTAATAATATAAAACAACAAAAATAACCATAAGGATGACGATAATGATGAAAATGACAGGGTGGCACAATGGTTGGCACTGCCATCTCACAAATCCAGCATCCTCAGTTCAGATCCAATGCCCAGTGGTTGTCCGTGTGAATTTTTTTCCTGGTACTCCAGTTCTCCTCACACTTCCCCAGTTATGTGCGGATTCAGTTAATTGGTGAGTGCCAGTTGTTCGTGCGGTTGGGTGTGTGTGTGTAAAGGTGTGACGGCCCACCACCTTTTCCAGGATTAGTCCCTGCCTTCGGACCAATGGTGCTGGAAAAGGCTGCAGCCTCCCAAATGCCTTTAATTTGATTACAGGTTTTTGAATATTAACGTGATTTAGTCCATTCCATTCCTAGAGTGTCAGTTTCGGATCTCAAGCTGGCTCTTATAACGACTCAATGTTCTGCACAGATTTAATTTAAGAATACAGAAAAGAAAATCTATTAATGCCATTGACATGTATCAGAGAAATGCACATTTTTAACGTTCAGTGTTCTTAAACAGACACAGAAATAGCAGGGCAAATTTTCACATAAAATGAAAGAAATGAATGTGCATGATAATGGTATCACGCCAGCTGGTACTCAGTCTCATATTCATCAAAGACAAGAAAGGAGCTGGCAGGTTTTGAATTTGAGCCTTTTTATTACTTTTTTTTCTGCTCAGTGCCTTATTAACTTGAATCATATTATTTGACATGAATTGTTTAATGATGATTGTTGTAAAAGTAACTACACAAAATAAAGAGATTTGTAGAGAAAGTGATATCATTCGTGTGCTTTAAAGTGCTAAAAAGCATTATAGACCAGTTTTCCTGGTGTTAAACTGTATGATTAAACTGTAAATTCTTTCATTTGTAATTTAGTAAGATTATGTTAAATTGATAGAAGTAGTTGGGCGGCACGGTGGCGCAGTGGGTAGCGCTCATGCCTTACAGTTGGGAGACCTGGGGACCTGGGTTCGCTTCCCGGGTCCTCCCTGCGTGGAGTTTGCATGTTCTCCCCGTGTCTGCGTGGGTTTCCTCCGGGCGCTCCGGTTTCCTCCCACAGTCCAAAGACATGCAAGTTAGGTGGATTGGCGATTCTAAATTGGCCCTAGTGTGTGTGGGTGTGTTTGTGTGTGTCCAGCGGTGGGTTGGCACCCTGCCTGGGATTGATTCCTGCCTTGTGCCCTGGGATTGGCTTCAGCAGACCCCCGTGACCCTGTGTTTGGATTCAGCGGGTTGGAAAATGGATGGATGGATGGATTTTCTTAATTATGTTAAAATGTTTGCCTATATATTAATGCATAGACTACGGGAGATTCTATAATATCCCCCACAAGCTAAATTGAAATGGAATATTCTGATTATGTTTTGTCTCTCTGACTACAGATTAGTCTCAGTTTGTGATCTGCCTTGCAGGTGGTAAGGCATGGAGGACTTTGTGGACCACCAGGGGGCGTACCTGCCACCCTACCCGACACAGACACAAGTGCAGGTGCAACACACCTTTATTTTTTTGGTGTGGGAACAGCTTCCCCCTGCTTCCCACCCTTACAGCACAGCTCTTCAATGAAGAACCCCATGTCCTTTTCTTCTTTTCGCCTTTACATGCCGCCACTCCTCCTCCCGCAAGCTTCGTCCTCTTCCACCCGACTCTGTTCTACCAGAGTAGTGGCTGCTGACTCCTTTTATAAGGCACCCGGAATTGCTCAAGGTGCTCGTTGACCGGCTTCCGGCAGCACTTCCGGGTGTGGCAGAAGTGCTGCAACACAGGGATGCATCAAACTCCAAGCGGCCTGTGGCGGTGGCCACGGGTCCCAGCAGGCCGGAGCTTCTGTACAGCAAGCCAGGGTGGCTTCCCTCTAGTGTGCCCAGAACACAGTCTCCCCTCCGGTCCTGCTAAAATAGGGCGCCCTGGCTGGACAAGGGATTCGTCCATCCGTCACACAGTTTCAAACCGTGTCGTATTGAACGTATTGTCCATATTGAATGTGCCGTACGTATCCATATTACTAACCGAAGGTTGTAAACCGGATGGGCGCAGGGCTCACCGGATGTACGGACACGGCGTGCGCCTACAACGCGCTTGCGAAAGGAGTCACGGCACACACCAACTGTGACAACGCGTGCGCCTACAACGCGCTTGAGAAGGAGTCACGGCTCAAACCAAAGGTCCATGCTGTGACAACGCGCTTGCGAAAGGAGTCACGGCTCACACCAACTGTGACAACACGCGCGCCTACAACGTGCTTGTGAAAGGAGTCATGGCTCAAACCAAAGGTCCATGCTGTGACAACGCGCTTGCGAAAGGAGTCATGGCTCACACCGACTGTGACAACGCGCGCGCCTACAACGCGCTTGCGAAAGGAGTCATGGCTCAAACCAAAGGTCCATGCTGTGACAACGCACTAGTGAAAGGAGTCACAGCTCAAACCAACTGTGACAACGCGCGTGCCTACAACGCGCTTGCGAAAGGAGTCGCGGCTCAAACCAAAGAAAACACAGAAACGAGACTACGACCTGTGAACTACACCTGTGGTACAGCATGCACGCCAGGTTGTACGGCTGCCCGGACGCGACCACCCACACCACCGCATATACCCTCCATGATATGTCTTCACGCAGCGGCTTCCCACCGAGGCGCATATTGCGCTGTGGCGCTCGCCCCACAATCAGACGCAGCGGACTCCCAGAATCAGTAGATGGCCCCCAAACAACACAACCTGTTCAAGCAGTCGGTGTCAGCGAAGGCAACAGACTCACGTCTCCACAAAACGAAACCGCTTTAGTACAGATATGCCTATTGGATTAAATGACATTTCCCCAGACGCACCCGCCCTCCATGATATGTCATCCATCCACATATCGGACGGAACAGAAACTGATTGCCATTCTAGGATTTCCGATTCGCTAGCGAACCGCGGGGTTTACTTGTAGAACATATTGAATACATAAAGTAAAGCATATGTAAGTCTGCCAGAGAAAAATAACACACCCTTTACATACAGAAAGTAACCGAAGGTAACAAGAAAATGCTAAGTTTGTATTAGAAACATTTTTCGTTTTTTGCTATTTATCCTGTGTGTGTAATAACTTTTTTCTCTATTTTTGGGTGAACTGTCTTGCTTTGAATTTTCACTAAATCTTTTTAAAAGCAAACTTCATTGGACTGAGAAACCACTTTTGTTGCACGTTTGACTCATGCTGATCCTGCCTTACCAACTCAGTAGCTGCTCGATTTTGGGATAACTGGAAAAGATGCAGCTACACTTTTACTTGAACTTCGGAGCTCTGTTAGCAGGTTTGCTAACCACAGAAGGAGGAAGTGTTAGTAGAGACGGCAGACAGAACAAGCAAAAATGGAACTTACCACTGTAAACAGGGCAGTCTCGCAAGACAAAAAGGTCCGAATTTTAATTGGTAAAGTGGTTATTTTTAGGGCCTCGTGCATGTATAAAACTGAAGCTTTAGTACTATCAGTTATTTTTGTGTATGCACACCTCGAGAACTGATTTGGTCTGTCAGAATGACACTGGACAGAGAGGGAGCTAGGAGTTATTCATCCGTAGGGGTTTTTATTTGTATGTAAGTATGTCCTGTTGAGTGATTGTTACCTGATTGCACCGATTCCTGTTTGTAAATTGGGGTCGGTGTCTTTAAACAGGTACGCACTGATGAGGAGGGGCTTGTGGGATTTGTAGTTTGTGGTTTGTATGCACTGTACCAATAAAACCAGAAGAGAAGGATATGGAGGGACTTTTTGATTGTGCCATTTTCCAAGCAACTTGATCATCAGCGGCTCCTAGACTTTTCATTAACTGGACACTCGTAGCGGAGAAAGATGGTGCTCGGCTACTGGATTTAAGGACGGCGGTGGGTTCTTTATCCTCCCAATCCAGTCCACAGATGCTCTTTGAGAAGAGGCGCGCCTCCAAAGACTATTCTTCTGGATTCTGGTGGTAAGACAGTATCATTTCTGGGAAGCAGTTATAAAAAAGGAGTGCTCCACACTTCTTTCCATCCTTTCACCATGGTTTATGTTTCTAGAAACACTTCCATCACTTACAGTAAGGACTTTTTCATGACAGTAAATATCGTCACGTGGGGGTTTGTTCGTGGGGTTTGTTTAGTATTTTTTGTGTTTCTAAGTAGTTATTCTAGCAAATCAGGAGCATTTATATATTAGTGAGTTTGGTCTGTTTAATCTTTATGGGCATTTTCCTGGGGTGTTGTTAATATTCAGGTGGCAGGGTGGAAATACGGTAGGGCTTAGATGTTGGCCTGATTCAATCTGTCCATACGTAAATCTGGTGGCAACCTCTGCGCTTGTTAGAAGTTGGGGGATGCGCTACATACCATGGTCCTGACAAGCTTCACCTTAAAATGAAAGTATTGAAGAGGTAGAGAACCAGGAAGGAGGACAAAAAGGAAGAACACAGTCACCATGAAGACCCATGCCGTGAGAAACAGCAATGTAACCTTAAGGGACTGAACGCTGCCCAGCATCATCTATGACAGCTCCTGAAATAACCAGGTTGTATTATTGGCATTTTGTCACACCCATTTACTTTTATTTGCTTCACCATTTTGGATATTTACGAATAATGATGGAAGAATAATAAAGACCATAATGACTGAATAAAAGTTTATTGCCTGCTTCCCTCGCTTGTACTTAGTACTTGCTCTCTGTTGCGACCTGGGGTATAAATGAATAAAGATGGGCTGTCCTCTAAAAGGAGAAGCAAACCACAATAACAATCCATTCTGAGTGTAATTCAGATCTGTAGTCCCAGTGCCAAGTGCATTGCTGCCATTTCTTACAGGTCAAGTGATAAGAGAACGAGAGTTGGGTTGGAGGACAAATGTGTGGGTCTAAGTAAGAAAGAATCTGGGCATGGGAATACAAGTATCTATGTTTTAGGGCAGGATCATCCAAAACCTTTCCATGATAAAACAAGGTTATCTAACAGCCCCAGGGAAGTGGGTTCAAATGGCAGATGGCATGTTCGTCTGTGTCTCCTTGTGTCCTTCACAAAGTTAAATGTGTTAATTTACCGTAGTCGGGAACTCCTAGTTAGCCTGGCACGGGTGAGTGTGTGTATAGTAAGTGCACAAGTGCATGGAATCCCAGCCAGGTCTGGATTCTTCCTGATGCCCAATGTTGCTGAATTTTAGTGACCCCCCCCCATAATGGAAAAATTATTTTAGAAAATGGCTGGATGGACAACCAGTCGGACCATTTCAAACTCAGCAAATCTCTTTAGCCATTAGCTGTAAAGGGTTACAGAGAAAGTTCTCTTCTTACATGGAGCACAACTTGGCACTGTTCATTTGCTTGGAATAAGAAATGGGCCATGCTGGCCTGAATCTAGCGCCCCACCCACAGCACTGGCACCCACTTAGTCCACTTGATCATAGAGCCCACACACTCTGAAGCTTCAACACACATGAACACCTACGCTTAGTCTCTCCAAGAAAAGAATATAAAAAAGCCGAACAGGCTTCTATCTACTGAACATGTTTGTGTGGGAGGGAAACTCGGAGAGGAATCAATTGTCAGGCAATGATCATTCTACCTTTGTTTGGTAAACTGAGGGTCAGAATGAAGACAATGGCACAATAAAAAAAAGAAAATCTGAAACCAGCCTTAAAGAAGAGGCCGATAGGCAGTTTGTAACCACTGGGGTCGCTGCAGGTGGCATTGGAAGGAGATTATCATTCAATGCTTTAAATGTTTCACTTTACACTTTCCTTTATAATGTATAATGTGACGCCTGTGGCAGAAGCTGAAAAAGCAGACCCTTGATTGAAAGAGGCTCTAGTGGTTAATTAGCCTTGGACCGCTGACATCTCCTCAGCATATAAGCCAACAGTTAAAGTCACTGAGCATCTGAGAGCACCTTTCATTGAGTTGAATTTGAACCCTGGCACAACTAAAGACACTCACGAAAGAGGACTTCCAGAACGATGGGATAACTGTGCTCGAAGTCCCACTTTAACTTTTTTTGCAGTGACTTAAAGTTTACAGTGGGCCGTGTAAAGATAGCACACGGGGTGGTCTGGCTGGCTCTGTTTGCTTGTTTCTACAGACAGGTACTTCAATCCGCCTCAGTTTCGTCTTTTATCTTCTCTCCTGTCACCTCACTCTGCAGTTCTGACTAATCACGGCGACAGACTGCGTACGGGAGATGACTGAAAAGTCAAGCGCACACTTAGAAGGGCTGCTTTGTAGGCATCGTTTCTGTCAGCGTAAAAACTGAATTGTAAATAGCGCAGTCACCAAGGGAGTCACACAAGGGAAGGCAAAATCTTCTTACAGACTGAGGAACCCTGAAATCAAAGATAAGGATGGATTTTATATATTACTAGCTGTCCCCACTTTGTAGTGAAACACGACAAAGTTTAAAAATCAATAAGCAAACAGGTATTGCTAGCAAAGCAGAGGTAAGGTCCATTCCAAACACGTCGTGAGAGGTAAAGCAACTCGAACGGAGGCTGGTGCGTGAGTGAGGAGGGTCCTGTCCAGGTCTCCACTCCTGACGTCACCTTTGCCATCCCATTCGGCCTGCAGCTTGTCTCTCAGATTTGTGCAAATAAATCGGTGCCACAACTGAACTATAATACTTAGCATGATGAGAGAAGCCACAAAATCAACCAGAACGTTCAAGCAAATTGTAGAAAAAATCCCGATCTAAATCTGTTAAGTAGTCCTCTCGTGAATAGCCTACAGACAGACAGACAGATAGACATTGGATTTTATATATAGAGAGATGATGGACCTGGATGTCATCCATTGTTGTCTCCTACCTTGTGTCTAGTGCTGCCAGAGTAGGTTGTGGCCTCCAAAACCTTCAAATGGATTAAGCAGTGTAAAAGGTGCTATATAGCGCCCGACCCGGCACAGACTCAGGCAGAGGCACGTACTTAAATAAATACTTTTTTATTTCTCTTCAGCCATGGGGCACGCCTTCCCCGTGTCCCACAGGCCCAACACAGTCCCAAATACACTCACAAATACTCTCTCTATCTCAGCACCACCACCACCACCACCACCACCACTCCTCCTCCACCTCCTCCTCCTCCTTAGGCTTAGTCCTCCTCCTCCTCCTCCTCCTCCTCCCGACTCTGGCTCTCCCGAGTGGTGGTGGCTGGCCTTTTTTATACCCCACCCGGAAGCGTTCCAGGTGCTTGATTACCTGGTCCTAATTGACCTTCCGGGTGAGGCTGACGAGTTGACCAGCTGGGCTGGAAAGTCCATGCAGCTCTCCCTGGCGGCCATCCAAGCCCCCAACCAGGCTGTAGAGGACTCCATCTCCCATGGAGCCTTGCGCCAGGTTGGGGAATCATCATCCACCAGGGAGGCTGCCACCAAGCGTCCTGGGGGAGGTACTGAGCTGCCCATGGTGCCTCCCCCGGAATAGATGCAGCAGGGGCATCCCTGCAGGGCATGGGACCCGGCTGTCCTTCACAGCAGTTAGAAAATTGATGGATAATACAATATATAGTGTCTTTCGCTGTAAACAGTGATGCAGCATAACTTGAATAATCTAATTTATGGGTGTGGGAGAGCTAGTGATTTGACTGGTTTGGTTGGGCAGTGGAGGACTACCCGCCAGAGCAAACATGTTCTGCCAGTATGCTGAGTGACATCATAGTGTATCTCCAGTTGGACTCCCTCTGGGGGAAATGGATTTGGATTTGGTAGGTCTGTTGGGGACCTCAAGAGCCACTAGAGGTGGCTTCCCTGCCCTCATTCTTCTAACTTGATGTGCTTCTGGGGTACACATCAAAGTCAAAGCAAACTTTATTGTCATCTCAACCATATATAAATATACAGACAGACGAAATTGCAAAGCTCAGGGTCCACAGTGTAACAACATGAAGTGCAAGTAAAAAAATTAAAATTTAAAATTAAAATTAAAACACAAATAAGATAAGACAAAGAAGTAGAAGCAATATTGACGTCCATCCATCCATCCATCCATTATCCAACCCGCTATATCCTAACTACAGAGTCACGGGGGTCTGCTGGAGCCAATCCCAGCCAACACAGGGCGCAAGGCAGAAAACAAACCCCGGGCAGGGCGCCAGCACACAAGGCACAACTGACCAATATTGGCATGTAGTAAGCAATATGAACATTGATGCAATGTATGGTATTATGCAATCTAGATACAGAAATATAGTCAATCAAAATAACATCTGATGTACCCTAAGTAAAGCTGGACTCTCTCTAAGTCCAGCCTTACAAGTCAAGTGAGTCAGAGTTGGAAGTAGAATACTCATAATAATAATAATAATAAAATGATTGATTTATCCATTTCCGTTTCTGACTTTCATTGACTCCCTGGACCAGATTCCTCCACGCCTTTCTGTCTTGAGCAGCCACCCTTAGCTGCTGTAAACTCATGGCTGTGTCACTTTTGATGGTATCTATCCGGCATATTTGGGGTCTGCCTCGCAGTTAGGAGACCTGGGTTCGCTTCCAGGGTCCTCCCTACGTGGAGTTTGCATGTTCTCCTCATGTCTGTGTGGGTTTCCTCCCACAGTCCAAAGACATGCAGGTAAGGTGCATTGGCGATCCTAAATTGTCCCTGGTGTGTGCTTGGTGCGTGCCCTGCCTGGAGTTTGTTTCCTGCCTTGTGCCCTGTATTGGCTGGGATTGGCTCCAGCAGACCCCCGTGACCCTGTAGTTAGGATATAGCAGGTTGGACAATGGATGGATGGATATTTATGGTCATCCTGGTCTCCTTGTTCTGCTGAACTTTCCAAGCATGATTCCTTTCTCAAAACCGTTGGCACACTTCACATGTCCAAAATAAGGCAGTCGGAACCTGGTGACCTTTCTTTCCAGAACGATGTCTGTTTTGATGCACCTTACATCTCCTCTGTTTGTAATGTTTGCTGTTTCCAGGATGTGAAACAGCTTTCTCCAATACCATAAATGTATCACTGTGTAGGTTTAGGTAAACTGGTGTTTCTAAATTGGGCCCTGTGTGTATGTATATGAGTGGGGCCTGCAGTGGACCGGCTGCCTGTTCAGGGCTTCTCCCATCCCTATTAAAAGGTTGGGTTCCAGCCCACCACCATCCAAAGAGAGACTAAGTGTGTTTGTGGATGAGGTGACATTTGTGACTTATCTTCCATTTGAAGAAGACCACTATGGAAACTTTCTCTTGATTCTGGTATGTAGCGCCCCCTCCCGTCAATGGTGCTTTACATTTGTCAGTCAGCCAGTGAGGTGTGGTGTTTCCTGCATTTGGATCGCATTTTGGGATATTATTGCAGATTAAGTCTGACTATAACAATACGGGAGAAGGTCTTTCTGAAAGATTACCTTGAAAACTCTCTGGATTTTCTTAACATTTTGGAATGACTGAAGCATTGGTTTATGCCACGTGAAACACTCAGACATCGTGACGTGTTTTGTGCTGCCTTTTCTTTTTGTTTTGGAGCGGTAACACCTTTCTGGCAACAGGCATCTGCAACCGAACGTCGAAACATGGTGGTGGAGGAGGTGTGTCGACAGGAGGAAGCAGCCAGGCGTGCCAGAGCTGTAGCGCAGGCCAAGCAGGGCCGCTGGATAAAGTAGGAGTGTGCTGAAAAGAGGAAACTCACATGGAGGGAACTATGGGGAATGGAGTCCAACAGGCTGAGCTTCATCATTCGAGCCACATATGATGTGCTGCCATCTCCCAGAAATCTGCAGCTGTGGTTTGGAAAGGATCCATCTTGCCTCCTGTGTACAGTACCAGCAACTCTTAAGCACATCCTGGTTGGTTGTAGGACTAGCCTCACTCAAGGCAGATACACATGGAGACACAACCAGGTCCTCAGGTGTCTAGCTGAGAAAGTTGAGTGCAAGAGGGAATCCATCAACGCCCAACCAGGAGGTGCGCCAGGACCCACCAGCATTTGTCCGGGAGGGGGACAAGCAGAGGACTACCCATTCAACCCTGGATCTGGGACCGCTGAAGGTAGCCAGGGATTGGCAGATGCAAGTTGACTTGGGTCAGAGGCTCATCTTCCCTACAGAGATCGTAACAACTACTCTGCGACCAGACCTTGTCCTTTGGTCTAACTTCCAAAAACTTGCTTACGTCATCGAGCTGACGGTACCGTGGGAGGATGCCATTGAGGAAGCCTTTGAACGTAAGAAACTGCGGTATGCCAACTTAGCCGCTGAGGTGGAGGACAGAGGCTGGAAGATCAAGGTGTGCCCGGTGGAGGTAGGGTAGTAGTAGTAGTAGTAGTAGAGCTTTATTGTCATCCTAACAATATACTTACAGTACACAGTGGGACGAAATATCGTCTTCCAGAGTCAAAAGGTGCAGTACACAAGATATATATATATATATATATATATATATATAGCAGCAAAGCTACTTAGAGAGGTTGGAGTTAGGGGACAGGCCCATCGAAAGACTATCAGAGAATTGACTAACACTGCTGAGAGGACAAGTCACTGGGTATGGCTGAAGAGGGATGACATCACTTGGGCAGCTAAGGCGATTACTTAACCGCTTGACACACACCCAGGCTTGATCAATCTGTGGTGGGCCTGCCTCAAAAGAGGGTACCTTGTGATAAAAGGCCGAAACACCCGGTGAAGTTGAGGCACACAACTGACGATGTGTCCTGCTGGTAAAGCCTCTTGGCTGCCATTCTTCATAGCAGCCATCCCTCAAGATTTCCCCCCATTAGAAGCGATGCAAATATCAGGGATTGTAACATCTAGTCCTTTCATTGAATCTTATCTATAGTTACATGATTTTAGTTGGACGCAGGTTTTACCTTCCTATATCCTGCTATTGTTCAAATCAATACAAACTTAAGTTATTTCTGTCTTACTCTCTGGTTAGGCCATGAGCTCCAACTTCCAAGTCTAGCATGTGTCATCGTCCTTTGTCATCCGGGATCGGACTTACATGCACTGCACTGCTGACAGGTCACAGGTACTCCTTTAAAGGGCTTGCTTCCACTGTGAGACCCAGTCAGAGGATTATGAAGGTTTAAAAAAGGGAACAGCTAAATCAAAAATGTCAGCTGAAGAGAGAAGGAAGTTGAATCAGTGAGCATAGTTGTGTTTGACAAGTCAGCTCCCGGAGAAGATGATGCACTGACAGGCTGCTTCACATTTTTGACAAGGTAAAACGAGAGTAGCAGGGGCCCAAGATGCACTAGCAGATTAAAGAGATGGCGGAAATTATGAATTCACGTCCTTGACTCTGTTTTGTGTGTACTGAATGCAAGATGAATAACCAAACTATACTTACTATACTGCACTAGCAGAGAAAGTTTGAGGAGTACGGAGTATAAGAATGCACAATAAAATATCCAAATACTGTAAGTGAAAAACAAAGAAGGTTATCCCTCAGAGAAGGTGCACGTTTTACATGGTCATACATTTTTGCTTCTAACATTTTAATGTTGTATACGAGTACACTAAGGGCACGGCTTGATTAATGCATGGATTTACCTGAGCTTAAACCCAGGGTCTTAAGAGGATGGGGGGGCACATGGCTATGGTATAAATAAATCATGACTTCCTAGTGCTTACAATAATAATAAGAAAAGAATAATAACAAATTGTAGTGCTTTATCATTTAAAGATAAAAATAAGAGTAAAAATGTCTAGGACTTGTAGTCTTACTCTGTGGTTCTCAAAGTGAGGGCCGCAAGGGACATTCTAGGGGGCACATGAAGTGAGAGGGAGAGGGTGGAGTAGGGCTGCACGATTAATCTTTTTTTTCTCATGATAACGATATTTATGACCCACGATCAGTTAATAAATATCGTCGCGATTTTACAGTATAAAGACCAAACTGTTTTTTATGGGCTGAGTTTACGGATTGGACTGCGTCACTATGACGTTACTGCGTCTAGATTGCAAGCGCTTTCTGAAGCAGTAGAAGTCAATAGCAGCAATAACAGTCAGTCAGAATAAACATATGATGGCGGAGCAACGTGCAGAAGTGCGATTGTTAATTCCTATAAAGGGGTCATACTCAGTTGTCTGGAACTATTTCGATTTCGAAGAATGTGATGTTGATCAGGTACGAGTCTTGTGCAAACTTTGCTCCTGTTCCGTCCAAACGTCCCAAGGTAACACAACAAACCTCATCAACCACCTTAAAAGCCACCACAAAGTACACTATCAAGAATTTCAACGACTGAAGGCACAAACAGCAACAACAAAAAATTACCAGCCATCCACAACACAGACAACAATATCAGGGACATTGTTCAACGCAATACCATATCTGCCTAGCTCGCAAAGACACCGGGAAATAACAGAGGCGATCACGTACCATATAGCCAAGGATATGTGTCCAATAACCACCGTGAGCAGTGAGGGGTTTAACAAAATGATTGCAACACTTGATAAAAGATATAGCATTCCCTCACGCAACCATTTTTCCAATGTTGCGCTGCCCTCGCTGTATGCGAAATGCCGAAAAGAAACAGAAAGAGAAATTCTCAGGCTCAGCCTTGAATATTTTGCTGCCACGACCGACTTATGGTCAAGCAGAACTGCGGAACCGTATTTGAGCTTGACAGTTCATTTTATTGACAGCGAGTTTGAGATGAAAAGCAAGCTTTTGCAAACTTCGTTTTTCCCACAAGACCATACAGCGGAGTTTATTGCAGTGGGCCTCAAAGAAGCGATGTCCGCTTGGGGCTTGGTGGAAGAAAGACTTGTGTGCATCACAACGGACAACGCAGCTAATATGATTAGGGCAGCATCTGTGAATAACTGGCCGAGGCTACACTGCTTTGGTCACAGACTTCATTTACCAAAGGAATAATCGTCATTATTAATCGTGATAAAAATTTTGAGCAAAATAATCGTGATAATCATTTTTTCTGTTATCGTGCAGCCCTAGGGTGGAGTCAGATGAAGATGGGGCTGGATGTCTAACTGTTGCCATTTTGTGTCCCCAAAAACCCCCTAATCTTACCATTTACACTAAAACCGAACCACACTGTTGTGATAAAGGAAATAAGCCTGCCAGTCTTGGAGATGGCACAAGAGTGAGAAACAGGAATATACTCTCTCTCTCTCTTTCTGTCTCTCTCTCTCTCACTCACTCTCTATCTCTGTCTCTCTCTTCCTCTCCCCATCTCTCTCTGTCTCACTCTCTCTCACTCTCTCTTTCACTCTCTCTCTACTGTTGTCTATTTCTTTTTCAGCCGCTCTATCGCTCTCTTTCACTCTCTCTCTCTCTCTGTCTCTCTCTCTGTCTCTCTCTCTCCCTCTCTTTCACTCTCTCTTCCCATCTCTTTCTCTCTCTTTCACTTTCACTTTATCTGTGTGTCTCTCTCTCTGTCTCTTTCTCTCCCTCTCTCTCTCTCTCTCTCTATCTCTATTTCTGTCTCTCTCTCTCAGTCTTTCTATAGCTCTCTCTCTCTTGCTCTGTCACTCTTTCCCCTGCCTCCCTCTCTTTCCCTCTGTTTCTCACTCATTCTCTCTTTCTCTCTCTCTTTCTCTTTCTCTCAATCTCTCTCTCTTTCTCACTCACTCTGTCTCTTTCACTCTCTCTGTTTCTCTCTCTCTCACTCCCACTCTCTCTTTCCCTCTCTCGCTTTCTCTCACTCTCTCTCTCCCTCTCTCTCTCTCTCTCTCTCTCTCTCTCTCTCTCTATCTCTATTTCTGTCTCTCTCAGTCGCTCTATCACTCTCTCTTTTACTCTCTCTCTCTCTCTTTCACTTTCTCTCCCCATCTCTTTCTCTCTCTTTCACTCTCACTCATCTGTGTCCCTCTCTCTCTCTCTCTATCTCTTTCTCCCACTCTCTCTCTCTCTATCTCTATTTCTCTCTCTCTCTGTCTCTCTATCGCTCTCTCTCTCTCTCTCTTGCTCTGTCTCTCTTTCCCCGTCTCTCTCTCTCTCCCTCTCTTTGTCACTCACTCTCTCTCTCTCACTCACTCTTTCTCTTTCTTACCCTCTCTCACTCACTCCCACTCTCACCCTCTCCTCTCTTTCTCACTCACTCTCTCTTTCCCTCTCTCTCTTTCTCTCACTTTCTATCTCTATTTTTGTCTCTCTCTCAGTCACTCTATCACTCTCTCTCACTCTCTCTCTGTCTCTCTCTCTTGCTCTGTCTCTCTTTTCCTGTCTCTTTCTCTCTCTTTCTCACTCCCACTCTCTCTCTCTCCCCTCTCTTTCTCACTCATTCTCTCTTTCCCTCACTCTCTATCTCTATTTTTGTCTCTCTCTCAGTCGCTCTATCACTCTCTCTCACTCTCTCTCTGTCTCTCTCTCTTGCTCTGTCTCTCTTTCCCTGTCTCTTTCTCTCTCTTTCTCACTCTCTCTCTGTTTCTCTTTCTCACTCCCACTCTCTCTCTCTCTCCTCTCTTTCTCACTCACTCTCTCTTTCCCTCACTTTCTATCTCTATTTTTGTCTCTCTCTCAGTCGCTCTATCACTCTCTCTCACTCTCTCTCTGTCTCTCTCTCTTTCTTACCCTCTCTCACTCACTCCCACTCTCACCCTCTCCTCTCTTTCTCACTCACTCTCTCTTTCCCTCTCTCTCTTTCTCTCACTTTCTATCTCTATTTTTGTCTCTCTCTCAGTCGCTCTATCACTCTCTCTCACTCTCTCTCTGTCTCTCTCTCTTGCTCTGTCTCTCTTTTCCTGTCTCTTTCTCTCTCTTTCTCACTCCCACTCTCTCTCTCCCCCCTCTCTTTCTCACTCACTCTCTCTTTCCCTCACTCTCTATCTCTATTTTTGTCTCTCTCTCAGTCACTCTATCGCTCTCTCTCACTCTCTCTCTGTCTCTCTTTCCCCATCTCTCTCTCTCTTTCTGACTCTCTCTCTCTGTTTCTCTCTCTCTCTCACTCACACTCTCTCTCCCTTTCTTTCTCACTCACTCTCTCTCTTTCCTTCTCTCTCTCACTCTGTATATCAGTGTGTCCATCCTGTTGCTATGTCCTTATCATTCCAACAAATGGTGCATCACAAATATTTGTAGTAATAAAATGCATTGCATTTGTAATTTCAACAGATGAAGCATAATCTGTTTATAAAGGGTGCTATTATGGCAACAAATTACATCTTTAGAACAACAAATTTAAACATTACTTTATCACAGAAAATTGTCACACGTACTAACACGTATTTTTATTGCAGTATTTGAATGAGAACGTGATTATCGTAAGATCACACGATGAGCACACAGAGTGATTTTAGCCTTTTAGGACTGATTGAGATCATTGATGTTAGGTTGAATGCCCAGTGGGGGGCCGGGCGGTCTTGTGATCTTGGAACCCCTGCATATTTTTTTTTTCTCCAGCCCTCTGACCTTACTTTATTCTTTTTAATTGAATATTGCCTAATTTTATTTTTATATTTCTATTATTTACAAACTTTTCTTTCTTCATCATGTAAAGCACTTTGAGCTACATAATTTGTATGAAAATGTGCTATAGAAATAAAAGTTATTGTTGTTGTTGTTACACCAGGATGTGGAGTATGGAAATTATTACCGGAGGACCATGAACGTTCGTGCCCACGTACTCGCCCACTTGACCGGCGTGGTATGAATGGGTTTGAGGTCGTTCAATGTGGATCACACAGAGTGTGGACAAGTTCTTTAAAAGCCTCCATTTATTCTGCAAAAATCTCTAAAATCCCAGAAGAAATGCTACTTTTACAGAAAATGATTACACTTTAATGACGCTGATTCACACAGGACTATTTTAACCTGGGATTATTTTTTTGTCTGTTTATAGAACGTAAAAAATCTCTGTAATCTTTCCTGAGACATGACTGTGTGGTCCATAAAAGGTTACTGACATGAGCGATTCAGACGGAATTTAAAATTACAGAATGATTACTTCCTCCTGGTGTAAAACTAATCTTCCCCGAATAAGGGCAAAAACACGCATATAGTAATAATAAAATACTACAATAGCAGGTTCTCAGGTTATGAAACTCAAATTGATGAAATTATTATTATGGATTTGAGAGGCTATAAAACTGAGAAAGAGAAAATAACTTACTTGAACTTTAAATTGAGTATGAGTCGTTTATTACATTTGATTCAATTGCTCTTTGTTAAATTCAAGCTGTATTTTAAGGTCTCTCAAAATCCTTTCTCAAGACAAAGCAAATGCTCATTTGACCTACCACGATGTACCCTCATTTAAATCAAAGTCACAAGAAGGCACAAGGCACGTGACAGTTAAGTGCGGATGGCTAGGAGGCTAGAAGGCAGCTGTGGTGATGACACCACGGGAGCCGCACATGTGTCAGCTCCTTACTCCTCCAGTTCAGGCTAAAATGTCCTTTTAATAGCAGCCTCTCAATGTATGTTGTGACAGCACAGCCTAATGCTAGGCTGGGGTCGCTCTGAAATGAATGACTTCCCAACCCTGGGCTGCGTGATCCAGCTGGTCCAAATTCAGATAACCTGTGAATGCTGCATTAGCCCCATTCGTCCTGCTTCTGACATCACAGCATTGCTGAAATGTCTGCTGAAACACGGAGAGTACTTGGAGATTTGTAATCTTCCACCTATTCATTTATTTATTTTGTTGTAATTTCTTTATTTCATTGAGGGGTTAAGGCAGCGATTTTGAAACTGTGGGGCGCGCCCCCCGAAGTAACAAAAAAGGAGGCGCAAATGTTGCCATATGTGGCGTAATTTCGCTATTCGTAGGAAAATTTTAAACTTGTAGCGGTGTATCGGCAGTAAAAAATATAAGAATACATTTTATTAGGGTTTCAAAAAACCGTTAGGGGGGCGCGATTAAAACTGTTATGAAAACTCGGGATGCAGATACTTAAAGGTTGAGAAATGCTGGATTAAGGTGAGGTGCAAGGCAGGAACCTCAACTCAGCTATGAAGCCTCACTTATTCATATTGGGAAAATTTTAAGTGATCGTTTAGCCAAATCTGTGTTTCTTTGGGATAATGGAGGAAATAAGATGAACAGAGAAAAATATGATGGGCAAGGGGAAATGTGCAAAGTCTAAAGAGGCAGTGGGCACTTGTCCATAGAGGTCCATCAACCTCTGCACCTGTGTCCTGCCAAGACTCACATATAAACATAATAAAAAAATGACTCCATATATCAATACAATTGACTGCATCTGCCTGTTAGGCACCTTCTAATTTATTACTTAAATATACAAGTGTTGGCAAAAGTAAGTTTACAGTTGTACGTATGGAAAAAGATATGCAGGTTATGATTACCACACTCAAGCACACTTTAATAATAATAATAAGAAGAAGATGACAAATAATACAAATAAATAATACAATAATAAATTAGAAAATAACAATACAAGAATATACTCTGTGTTTCGCATATCCACAACTTGAAACCTACTTTTGCCCACCCCATCTTTATATATAATACGCTATTGTGGCTGTCCGTTTGACTGTCCAGGATTTTAAATCACCTGTAGCTCTCAAACCGTTTGACCAATTGACCTGAAATTTGGTGCACATATACTACGTGATGTCTACTACCCGCTTTCAGGGTGATCACTGACCTCCAAGGATATTCCACTTTTTATTTTTATTTTATTTTATTGTAGAATCAACTCTCGGCAGCGACCAGCAGGGCGGCCATGCGGCGCATGCATACAGGCACCATTCTCATCCCTACCACCTTCGCCGTCACTTCCCCTACCTCTTCATATCTTAAAATCATTGTTTTGGCAGATTGAAGACTTAAGGGCCAGCTTAAGTGAATAATTAAATAAACCGTACTAAGTAATTGCAACACAAACACTGACTTAATCAGTTTTAACACAAAAAGATGCCGACGAAAGATGAGAAGAAGCGTGTCGCTAGGGTGGAGAAAAGAAGAGGCGCTCAGGAAGTGGCAAGCGCATCAACCTCTGAGCAAATGAATGCTAAACGTACAGAGGAAGAGGATGAAAACTAGGAATGCTCAAGTCAAGTTTATTCACTGCACGTTACCGTGTGTATATATTGTACATACGTGTGCTTCGGAGTCAACTTCAGGGCTTATCGAATGGCAATTCCACCCCGAGTCGAGGGTTGGCGCTATTGCCAATTGCCTTTCATTTCTCCTGCAGACCAAACAACTGGTGACATGAAGATGACTTCACACCACTTCCAGGTTCTGATCTCATGAGCCTGCCTGTTCCACCTTTCCCACCTCTTAACTGGCTCCACCTTTGTCTTGCCTTAGTCGAATCATAATAATAACTAATAATACACTTTATTTATATAGCACCTTTCCCATACTCAAGGCGCTTAGACTTGAATCTGGAAAGATGTTATACAAACAAAACATGAAATTCATGTATAATATTTTGTTTTTAACTATAAAGGGTTTGCTTGAGGGTGACCCTAAATCTTTATGCTTTGTTTCTGCCTTATTTACAATATGGTACACTTATATGCATATACCACAATATAATAACCCTTTTCTTTGTTTTTGAATGCTTTATAGTCGTTCTGGTGTGTGTGTTTATATACTGTAAATGTATTTATTAATTTATTTAAAGAGTTTCTGCATAAAACCCACTTTCCTTCTTGGGACAACTAAAGATCTATCTATCTATCTATCTATCTATCTATCTATCTATCTATCTATCTATCTATCTATCTATCTATCTATCTATCTATCTATCTATCTATCTATCTATCTATCTATCTATCTATCTATCTATCTATCTATCTATCACCTTCTTAAGTGTAATAATAATAAAAATATTACATTTAATAAAGTATCTATCTATCTATCTATCTATCAATTCATACAATTTAAAGCCATGGAAGGACTCATGCTTTTCCAGCAGTGCACTTTCTGAAAGTTTGTAAACACCTGACCACCACATCTCTATCAGCTTGGTGGACATCCCATTCCCAAACTATGGCGTTTTTAATATGGAGTTGGCCCACCCTTTTCTGCCATAACAGCTTTGACTCTTCTGGGAATGTTTTCCACCAGATTTTGGAGTGCCCAGTTAGCCAAAAGAGAATGTGTGAGGTCAAGTACTGATGTTGAATGAGAAGACTTGGCTTGTAATTGGTGTTCCAGTTTATTCCCAAAGGTGTTCAGTAGGGTTGAAGTCGGGGCTCTGTGGGGGGTTCCTCCATGTGTTTGTGGACCTGGTTTTGTGTACAGAGAGCACAGTCGTGCCTGAACAGTTAAGGGGCCTTCCCAAAGCTGTTACCACAATGTTGAAAGCATACAATTACCTAGAATGACTTTTGTGCCATACATGTACATGGGAGGCAGCAGGGGGGACTAGTTAATGCTGCAACTCCCGTATGTGGGGCTAATCACATTCACCAATGCCTCTTCTCCCTCCCTGCAGGAACAAATAAGACCCAGTCCACTTCCTTTTCCTTCCAATGACATCACTTCCACCTTTTTCCTCCAGATGACCCACCTCTTCCTTCTCCTCAGCTACAAAATCCCACCACCTCTGCTCTTCATTCAGGCCTGTCTTGTGACTCAGTCCTTTGTGATTACTCAGTGGAATTTTACGCAGCCTTTTTCCTTACAGCGATCTTACAATAAACAGAGTGGATCCCCAAACCTTTATCATTGTTTTCGGTTTAGTTTACACTTTGTATGCTGTAGCATTAATGATACCCTTCACTGGAGCTCAGGTGCCTAGCCCAAACAATGACAAACAGCCAGTAATGTAGTGCACGATGGAGTGGTGCTATACGAAGGGTTAATAGCTACCACACGTTCGGCCGCAATCTCAGCCCTTATTTTTCTTTTTGCTATTCTTTCATGATTCCTAAAACATGACACATTAGACGGATGAGTTTCTCTTCTGTTTGTAAGGTCCAAAACACCCACATTCTGTCTTCTTCATCACTGCTTTCTATGCCGATACATCCGTCTGAGCATTCATTGCTTGTCAGTTCTCATACTGTACACACAGCGTCACCCCTGAGACTAGAGACAAAATCAAAACTGTTTGTGTTCTGCCCGAGGGTGAGAAGAGGACTCAGAGATAAAACCAGAAACAAGTTGAAACCTCAATGGTGGGACCTTTTTCCACCAAAACCTAATCACTAACCAGAAATCAAAGTTAGAAAGAAATGAGAAATATTGGATCGTAAGCCAGAAATTCGAGAACAAAACACAGACCAAGTTTGATAGCATTTTCAATCCAAATTACAGATATGGAAATTATCTTTGCACTGGATTTAAAGGGTCACACTGATGAAATAAGGAGCAGTGACAACCGGACTCAGTGTGCCAGTAACGGGAATCATAATATGGTGGCACCCAACTGCAAAACAAAATATTGTCGCGAGGTCAGGAAACATTAAAATGTAAGGAAATCATATAGAAAAGTTCTAGAGATAAAGCAGCCTACATTCCTACGTATATTTTATTTTAAAAGAAAAAAAACTCCAAATGAGCAATTAGAACAGTTTGATTGAGCAAGTTGTAGACTAGTGGAAGTGAGTCGCTGGGTAGGTCACAATATGCGTACACAGGACTCAACGATGACTGCCTATGACACACTAAGACTTTGTAAGTGAAGGCAATAACTGAACATCACTGGAAAAGTCACCTAATGTGACATGGCCTTTGCATAACCGGCTGTATGGAATAACGGTTTAGGACGTTGAACTTTAATCCTCCAAACTGTAGTTTCCATCCTTATCTCTGACTAGCGGTGTCGCCCTGAATGAACCAGTTACGAGGGGTGTTCAATAATTTATCTACCTCAGTAGGAAAGAAATGAGTTTTCAAAAAATGTTGTTTTATTTTTCAAGATAGTCCCCTAATAGCTCCATACAATTCATCCACTTTACCTCCAAAGACTTTAACCCCTTTGTAAAAAGAAAAATCTTCCGTTTGACATTCAAATGAGGACGTCACAGCTGGCTTGACGTCTTCGTCACTTGAAAACCGCAGTTCACGGAGAGATTTCTTCAAAACTCAGAACAAGAAATAATCTGAGATAGTCAGATCAGGACTGTAGGGCAGTGCTGTGCAAGTTCACACCTCACAAGAACTCACTCAAAGTTCAGTTCACACAGATTAAAATGAAAAAATTCACGTTCACGTTCATAGCTCGCCATTTCAGTTTTGAACTAGTTCATGTTCAGTTCATTTTGTTTTTTTTAAGGAGTGAGAATAAATGACCCATGAGTTTACTTTATTAAATTTTGCATGCCCTATATCAGGCTATTACAGTGTTCTTGAATAAAATACAATACTTATGAAGTCTTTTTTTTGTTTAAATACATTTTGTTGAGTTATACTCAGCAACAAACACGTATAACCATATATACTAATATCCTCCCGGTCAAAAGAGAAATTAAATAGATTCAAGTATACATATAAATTAAAACTCTATTTCCAACTGTGTGATGGTGACTATGGAACCAGTGTGTAGGTGAACTAACCTGTTACAGTACATATTGCATATCCAACGGCCTCGTGAAGTCCAACGTTTTCCTAAAAGCGAAAGCGGAGCTTCACTGTGTGCTCATGTCAGAGGGAGTGCAGCTTAAACACAAGCAGGCAGACACAGACAGTGCCTGTTTAATTTGACGTTATTTTTTCTGAATACAAATAAATGGATAAACATTCGTACAAAATAAATATTCGTAAAAATCCACTATTTGTGATTATCCGAATACCATATTCAGATTTGTCTCCACCCCTACATTACGTTTAATCTGGACCTAAAGCAGATCCAGAATGTCACATAAAACTGAACTAGCTCATGTTCAAGTTCTTCACTTGCAAATACATTACGTTAAGTTCACCGTTCTTAGAAAAATGAGCTTGTTCAATGAACGCACTTTTGAACTTTAGTTCATGCACAACACTGCTGTAGGGTAGGTGGTTCAGCTGCTGGAACACACACTTTTGGATGGCAGCCTGACGTGACATGTGAACCGGCGCATTGTCATGAAGAAGCTTACCTGATTCACACGAGGACTCTCCTGACCGCCTGTCTTTTTGAATTTTAGACTCGCACTAAGCCACAACTGTGCATGAGTAACCTTGAGACCTGTCACAACATCCTTGTATCAAAATGCTTGCTACTTTCTTTCATACTCAGATAGACAAATTATTGAACGCCCTTGGTTGTCTGCCCGTGCCTCCATTGTAAGGAGTTGGACATTATCTCTGTAACTGCAAAGTGTTTTCAGACATTGTTTGCTAAAGAAAGCCGTTAGATAAAATGCGATTTACTTGTTTATTGCCTCAAGATGGAACAGCTGCTCTCGGAAGATCACACTCACTCATAGACGTACACGTACAGTTTAGGGTTACCAACCAACCTAAAAAGCGTAAATGAACTGTGGGAGGAAAGCTCACACCTATACAGGGTTAACATGATGGCCTCAATACAGAAGGCCAGCCAGCCAGCCAGCTCTTCAATTCTCGCAGGTAGCAATGCCATCTTACCATTACCATTTTTTTCTTTGTTTTCATCATTTATAACTGCTATTGTCATCAGTAGGTATTCCTGATGGACTTCACTTTAAAAAGTTTGATGTAAAAATGTTAGCTTATTTTGAGATATGTCAACAGCAAGGTTTTAAAAATTATCATAATAATAGAAAACTAATACTCCGGCACATTGGAAATGTTACCTGTTAGATCGCGTTCAACATTACAGTCGAGACAATCTCATCGCTGTCCTTGGACAAGATGTACATCTTGATTGGAGTTCATCAGCGGCCTAATCAAGGCCGTACGCTGAGTGATTGTGCCGACGTAAATCAACATTTCCATCCAGACTGGTACCAAAGAAAGCCAACCGGAGAGTCGCTCCCTGCTTCATTTCTTACTAATTTTCATGCCTTACATTTGTTAGCTATGTCTTTATGGGAGGTGCTGTGGCAGATCATGTGTGCTACATTTATTTGAACAAAGAATATCTCGCATAAAAATGAGATGTGGGCTTGGGGTCTTGAAATAACTCTTTCAATACCATTGAAGCTCTATTCATGTTGTTAAACACATTAATTTTTCATTTGTATGATATTTGTGAGTCTGTCTCCATTATGGCCCAACGTTCAACATGAGGGGTGTGGTGGACAGCCGGGCCCCATGCCCGGTCAGGATGCCTCTGTGATGGAGGGACCGGGGGATAGTGCATATTCAGGGCAATACCTTCCCCCTGAACATGAGAGGGCAACCCCCTGATTCACAGTGGGACTACAGGTTTGGAGCTTAGAAGCTCAATCCTGCTGGGGGCATCTGGAAAGTTTCTGAAGATCTGGGAGCACCTGGAGCACTTCCAAGTGCCCATTAAAAGGGGCCACCTCACTCCATTTGAGAACCAGTCAGGGGGAAGAAGACTAAGCTTGTCAATGGAGGAGTGGAGGTGGAAAGACAGAAGAGGAAGAAAGGTCTGTCTATTTGTGCTATTTGGTGCTGTGCTGTGAGGAGCAGGGAAACAGAGTTCCCCAGCTGAAAATAAACGTGTCTTGTGCTGGACTTGTGCCTCTGTGTCTGGTGTGTTGGAGTTTTGGGGAGCTGTATGCCCCCAGGTTTCCACAGGGGTCATTCATTTTGATGATATTATGAGCTCCTGTATGACTCCACACCTCCAGCCTGGCCCTGCCATTTACATTAGGGGCTGAGTACCTCACTCATGGAGGGCCATGTCTGCAGTCGTCTTTCTTAATCTCAGTTCTCTAGTGCCCACACTTCTCAACTACACATCAGGCTTTCTTCAGATTCAGATACTGATCCAAAATTGTTCCATCCAAGTGTTGTCTGCTTCATGCTTGACTGGCACCGCACCATTTCTGCGTTCACTAACGAGGTTGAAACTCAATCAGAAATGGCCACAATGGTGATGGCACTTTAATCTGCAACTAAATGGTAACAGTTTCCAAAATATATTCAATTCTATTTCAGTTCAGCAGAGTACAGGCTCAGTGAATGAGTAGAAACCCACATCTGTAATGCATTAACAGCAAATTGATAAAACATTTGCATACATAAGTGTACAAACTACATTGAAACACACAGCAGAACAGAGCTGTTTCAATTTGATTAACGCTAACCAATATTGACAATATAAAGTCCATTAACATTATAACTGACATGTGGATAGGCATCGGTTGCCTGGGGAACCCTCATCTGCTTTAACCTATCAAACAGGACAGCTTAATATGGGAAATGTGACCCTGAGCAAAAAATCAGGGTATGGACAAGAAAGCATAAAAGGCCAATTTAGAGATACCGACCCACCTAAAAAGCCAAAAGGGAGGAAAGCTCTACAAACAGAAGGGCAGCCAGTCAGCCAGGTATAAAATTCTCACAGGCCCCAAATCCACACCTTCCATCCATTCCTCCAATCTCTAACATGTTTATGTAATCCTAGAGACAGTGAGAATCCTTTGTTGGGCGTACGTACTCATGTTGTGATGAGTGGACCTTGTTGAATTTGCTACGCCGAAATCATGGAAATGTTCTGGATGTCAATGGCGGAACTGAACTAGTTTTGAAAGGATTTAAATAGAGTAATAGTCATTTCTGTTCTGCCATGACACCCTCTCAAAAAGAAAGCCTGATAACTTTGCAGAGGCTGCCATCACCCAAATTTTTTCACCAGCATGTATCACGCCATAAGCTTTCAATTAAGACCAAGATCTGAGTGGTTTGTGAGTAATCGCATGACAGATGCACACAACCCTTAGCATTTTATACAGGGTGGCGCAGGGAAATGGGAAATTTGGGAACTAAGTGTTGGCGACCCTGGGGCTTCTGCAGTTATTTGGGACCAATGCAACATCGTTTAGGACCCCTTGCCATTAGTAATGATGGAGCAGTGGAGTGGTGCACAATGAGCGTTCGCTGTGAAAGCATTTTATAAGAATGGAGGTAGTGTGACTGCTGTGCAAAGGATGTCATGATCGTGTCCCACCTGCTCATGCAATTACAACATGGGTGTGTAATTTCGAAGAAAAAAGAAGCCCCCAGGTGGAGCCACTTCACATACTGCCCAACAATCGATGGCAGCTATTCAACAATTGTTTGGAAGACGCGTCGTTTCACACAACAGTGACATTCCATAGCCTCCAAGATCCCCAGATCTCACTGTTTGTGATTTTTTTCTATGGGAACATCTTAAAAGCCAAGTGTACTGCACATGTCCTGCAACCACTGCTGAACTAAAAAGTAGGATTGAAGAGGAAATCGCTGGCATTCCTTTTGACGTGTTACGTCGAGCAATGCAGAATTTCCACAACAGGCTATCAGAATGTGTACGGAGAAATGGACAATACCTTCATGATGTTTTCTTCAAAACATAAAATGAATATTGAATGAATATCGATTACCATCATTATTTGCACATCCTGTACAATACATTTTATCATTAAATGTATTTTGTAACGTGCTTATTCGTGCATTGAATGTCAATTGAAAATTTTCAGGTTCCCTGAGCCACCCTGTATGTATAAAGACTTTAAATTTGTTCCTGTATGGTGTGTGAGAATGTTACCCAGTCGTAGCACAAGACCCCATCCTGTCTTGTTTGCAATATTACACAATCCGTTGAAATGGATTTGGTAATGAGAAAACAAAATAATAGGTAATATAATTGAATTACAGTATATGAAAATTTACAAAAACACAACGACTTCAGATTAACATGGAACAATAGTCCAATGGGAGTCAGTATCAGTCCAGCAGGAACTAAAAAATCATTTAAAAAATAAAACACAGGGACAAGAAATCTAAAATGAGGATGTTCAGCAGACACCTAAATGTCATAAATAGGATAGGATAATAAAAACAGGCTGAAATAAATAGTCACACAATGCAGCTCTGGACCAGCGAGAAGGCCAGCGTCAGAAAAGCTCTAGTATCACACAGCTATGATTTTGTGCAAAATGTTAACAAATCATTTATAGAAAGTCTCTTCTGACAGACACATGATGGTTTCTGTCAGCTCACTATAAGCGACTGACCCTCTTATCCACTTCTATCCCAGGTCCATCACTATTTCTCTTTCTCTGACTGTTGCGTTTCGACCAACTAACTACCGATCATTACCCCATTTTGTTTTAAAGTGTCAATTTTCCAAAACTACCTGGCACAGTTTCCTTCTGTTCCACCTCATCCCATCAAAGAACACATCGGTCTTTTAAAATTGCTCACTGAATTAGCATATAAGGAAAATGCTACTTTTAAAAATGAACGTAACATTATCAGACCTGTCTTATGTCACTTAGGGACACAGCTATCCAGGTAGCATGGGGCACACGGCAGGAACAAAACAAAGCACCTCCTCGAAAATCAATGGAACAAACGGGTGTGGGCGTTGGAGGTCGCTGTTGCCCCTTAAACCCAACAGACAGACACTAAGGACACAGGTTAAATGCACCAAGAAGTATTATTTTAATTATTTCTTCTTTTCCAGGACCTCCAAAGCACCACAGCCACAATAACACACAACTCAGCAATAAACACAATATTCTCTCTCTCCTCAACACCTCCCAGCAAGCATTGTCCACCTCCTCCCGACTCAGGCTCGCTTGCTGGGTCTCCACCAGTCCTTTATATAGTCCTTGACCACGGAAGTGCTTCTGTCCTTCCATCCACGTGACTCTTCAGCACTTCCGGGTCAGATTGAGAACTGTATTTTTCTTCAGCCCGGAAGTACGTCTGCGCTTCCGTCCCCATGACTTTGGAGTACTTCCGGGCTATGTACACAGTAGGGACTCCCCAGTCTCCCTGCAGCGTGTCCTGGCAGCACCCACGGTACCCAGCAGGGCTGTGTTGCTGAACTCCAAGTCCTATAGTGCCCTGCGGGCATCTGGGGCACCACTGCAGTCCAGGGAAGCTGCCATCTATCATCCTGGGGGAGGCAGTGTCCCTGATAAGCTGCCCTCCTCCATCCTTCCGTCACTGGGGCGTCCCGGCCGGGATAAACTGCCGGCTGTCCCTTACAAGGGCTTTAGAAGAACAACACAAGGTTGTAGAGATCAGGTACTTGTTGATTAAACTGAAATCAGTGACACTAAAATAGGTAAACACAACCTTAGCATGGTCTGGACTGGTTGCAAGAAGACCTTTGACAATGTCCCATATAGTTGGGTCATTGAAGCCTAACGATTTACAAAGCAAGACCACCAATCAAGCAGTTCCTTTATGCTGCAATAACAAAGTGTAAAATCTAGATTCAGCTCTTTTATAGTGGAGGGCAGATCAGAAAAAGTAGAATCATCATCAAACAGGGTTCAAACAACTAGAACAAGAGCTTGGTAAACTGAAGACACTGAGAAGCAATATGTAGATTTCAGACTGGATAAGCGCTCCAATTAAGCACTGTGAGCCTCGGAATAGTGCTATACAAATAAAATAAATTATTATTATTATTACTAAAATGACAATTTTGTGAAGCAAGCTAGTCTCAGTACAGGATACTAGGCTAAATGACAATGCTAAGTTTTGACATATTGATCGGGAGTAAGTAAACAGATCTTCGGCTCTCTCTGGATAGGTTCACAGCTGAGTGTGAAGCGGCTGGGATGGGAATCAGCACCTCCAAATCCGAGACCATGGTCCTAAGCCAGAAAAGGGTGGAGTGCCCTCTCAGGGTTGGGAGCGAGATCCTGCCCCAAGTGGAGGAGATCAAGTATCTCGGGGTCTTGTTCACGAGTGAGGGAAGAATGGAGCGTGAGATCGACAGGTGGATCGGTGCGGCGTCCGCAGTGATGCGGGCTCTGCATCGGTCTGTCGTGGTGAAAAAGGAGCTGAGCCGTAAGGCAAAGCTCTCAATTTACCAGTCGATCTACGCTCCTACCCTCACCTATGGTCATGAGCTATGGGTAGTGACCAAAAGAACGAGACTGCGAATATATAGAGCTGAAATGAGTTTCCTCCGCAGGGTGTCTGGGCTCTCCCTTAAAGATAGGGTGAGAAGCTCAGTCATCCGGGAGGGGCTCAGAGTAGAGCCGCTGCTCCTCCTCATCGAGAGGAGTCAGATGAGGTGGCTCGGGCATCTGATCAGGATGCCTCCTGGACGCCTCCCTGGTGAGGTGTTCCGGGCACGTCTAACCGGGAGGAGACCCCGGTGAAGACCCTGGACACGCTGGAGGGATTATGTCTCCCAGCTGGCCTGGGAACTCCTTGGGATTCTCCCGGAAGAGCTAGAAGAAGTGGCCGGGGAGAGGGAAGTCTGGGTATCTCTCCTCAAGCTGCTGCCCCCGCGACCCGACCTCGGATAAGCGGAAGAGGATGGATGGATGGATGGATGTTGGAGATGGAGCAAATGCATGTTAAGTCAACAAGAGGAGCGTGTCTCCCATATAATTGCTGGATGCTCAGTGCTAGCAGACACATTGGCACAATCAGATAGCTAGAGATCTGTACTGGTCCATGCTTTGAGAACTTAGTCTGCCAGTGCCTGACCACTGACACAATTACCAAAATGAAGACATTGTCATCATGTGTGTCATGATTATGGACACCAATCATATTATCAGACAGAATCAGACAGACATCATACTCCATGATCGGAGTAGGAAACGATGACTACTTATTGATGCAGCAACTGCAGATGATGCAAATGTCTCTCCCTTTCAAAGAAGTGGAAAAGTTAAGCAAGTACAAAGACCTTGAGAAAGAGATTTCTTCCATGTCTGATTCCACTCATAGTGCGTGCCCTTGGAACAATTAGACTTGTTTTCCAAAAATAACTTGATCACCTTCCTTTCAAAGTAAATGCCCCTCAGGTGAATAAGGTCACCCTCCTCGGAACAACCTACACACTTTGCAAGGTTTTGACAGCACCTAAACAATCCGGAATATTCTCAGTCAACAGCAACCAGCCTGAGCTCAGGCATCTCTTAGTGTTAATAATAATAACTATAATAACTAAAAGTAGAAGCAGAAAATTAGGGAAGAGAATAGTGACCATGACAATTGCTATCGCACAGTGGTCGGTGCTGCTGCTTCACAAATCCAGCATTGTAGATTTTAATCCTGCACTCTTGTCCTTTTCTGTGTGGACTCTGCATATCCTTCTCAGGACTTCATGTCTTTTGTTTTTTTTTTTTTTCATACTGCGTCATGGATCCAGCGTCCTAAGTTTGAATCCCAGCTTGAATTCTGTGCCCAGCTATTGTCTATCTGGCATGTGCATGTTCTCTATGAGTGTGAATGGAGCTTTCACCTGGCATCCCAGGTTCCTTCTGACATCCCCAATTATGGCTATTTAGGTGAACTGCTCACACAAAATTGGTTTGGTGTAGCTGTCATGTTATTGAGCCCGTAACAACTCCTGTTTCCTCTCCTTCCTCTAGGACAGTGCCTAAACATGGTGGCACTGACATGGTCACAGAATTAAATTCCTGCTCTGCCTTACCTCGGGGACATGAGCTCGTCTAAGGATAAATTAGAAGAATGTGTTTGGTATGAGACAACTATGGTGGACTGGTGCCCCAATCTTGACTCCAATACTTCTCAGTTAGTCTCCAGTGCCAATGAAGAAGTTCTGGATTAAACAGTTTGAGAATGTTATATTAAAATAATAGCAATTAAAAGACTATTTTAATTAATGCAAAAAATATGCATGTTTTGCCAACCCAGTCAGTCAGCCTCTGTTTGGAGCCTGCAAAATGTATGGTTAACAGGTTCTCCTTGTGTCATTGTGGGGTTTTTCTCCTGCTATTCTGTTTTTTTGGCATGACAACAATCTGTGTGTTAATGAGTCTGAATCAACTAGGTGTGGGTGAGAGCTTATAAGTGTGTGTGAAGTTGTGTGGGTATGTGAGTGGGCCCTGGCACAGTACCACTATGCTGCCAGGATGAGATGAAGCCCCCTCTGTCCTTGTACTGGACAAAGTGGATATATAAAATGGACAAATGGATGATTACAAAAACAGTAATACCACACAGGTGTTTTACGTCGCACACTCTAAATAATAAAGACACCCCAAAAACACCATTTTAATAAAATCAGTAGTGCTATCTCCTGTTAAACATGAAGCTACCTGTCACTTTTACAAAAGAGTGCACTGACTAAGTGAGTGACCCCTACAGACTGGGGACATCTCCTACAAGGTCTGCCCAGCTCTCCTCAGCACACACTGGACTCCTCACTAGACTGCAAGTCCATGTTCGGTCCACACTGACCACTCAAAGTTAACCCGGACATTTTATGATAACAGTGATGAGGAGACTCCTCACACGGCGGTGACAGTGTCCAACACAAACACTAAACTGGTCACATCCCTCTTTCACAAGACTATGGCTATGGCTAGAGACAGACAGCAACAGACCCAGGTCAGAAGAAGTGACTGCCTATCCACATACCACCCAAATAAAATGGTAAAAGAGAAGCAGTAAGTGGTCAACAGGTCCCATAATCTCCTTTTGAAAGCAGCCTGCGACACAAAGAGAAAGAAGAGGGAGACGGAGGAAATGTGCACTTACTTACTGTGGCAGAGCAGCTCGCTTTCTTTCTCTTGGACTGGCCCAGCCGGTGACCAATAAAATTAATTAATAAATAAATAAATAAGCGGCTTCTAGTGAGCGGACAGAGAGCAGCACGTCATGTTCTCCACATCCTGGGTCCTCTTTGTTCACTTTGGGGTTTTCTTCTTTAATCTGGAGTCCTGGACAGCTTTCAGAATTTTTTTTTCTTTCTTTTTTATTTATTGCACAGCTAATTGAACCTTCCTTTCAAATGTCATGGCATCCTTTTTTCTTTTAAAACAACAATAATAAAAACACAAAAATCCAACAGCCACCAGTCCAATTCTCCTAAACCGTTTGCGATTTCCTTTATTTTCCCAGCTCCAGTAGTTACCTAACTACCATCACATCAAGCTTTGCGCAGCCCACACACTCTTCCTCCCTCGCTGTGTCAAAAGCAAAGCAGCAGATTCGCAAAAAAAAAAAAAAGAAGAAGAATCCATTGGCGTGCAGCGTTGTCACTCACTCCATAAAGCCAACCTTACCGGCACTGCCAAATAAATGCCGCCCGGCCTCCTGGAGAGAATGCCTGGGCCGGTTCAAACCCTAAGGACTTTTAAAAAGGAAACACAATTAAAAAGGCTGAATATGAAACTCCTTGCTCATGCCTCTGTCTCTCTCCGAGTCTTTACACACGCTGGCTCGTTTGAATGAATGGCTGGCAAAAAAGTAACACGTTTTTAGATCCAATTCATACAATAGGCTCTGCTCTCTCTGATCTTCAAGCTATTTTTGAAGTAATTATGGGCATCTGGTGTTTTTTTTGTGGCAGCACAGTGGCACAGTGATTGGAGCTGCTGCTTCACAGCGTCATAGCACTTGAATTCAACCTCAGGAAAAGGTAATTTCTCACTTTAACTTTTGAAGGGACTAATAAGGGTGTAAATTTCATAAACAGTGAGTGTGTCCTCATTGCCATTGGCATCATGGTCATGGCTATCGATGTCCGGATTGTTGCCATTCCCATTACAACCCCTCACCCTGATTAAATTTTTAAAACATCATATAGTGAAACCTCATATACTACATTCTAAAGGGTAAGGGTTAGGTTAGTGGAGGATGCTCCCATAACAGGAAATGTACGGGCACACAGATTCAACCATTACAATTTAATCTTATCAATTCTAGATACAGCCAAAGAAATCTCTAATTAAATACATAAATAAAAATAAGTTATAAAATAGTGCTTAATAATATTTCTAAAAGACATCTAATAACCCTAATAGAAATCATCTTAATACATAATTCGCCAGTCTCCTCACTCACTCACTCACTCACTCACTCACTCACTCACTCACTCACTCACTCACTCACTCACTCACTCACTCACGTCCATCCGAAGCCGAATGCGCAGTCACCTTCTGGGCAGCTGCCCGAAAAACCCTACGAGACCGACATTGTGTCAGGCGGCGAATTTACGGCCACGAAAATTCAAAGAGAAAGGCGACTACGGCTGCGAAAATTCAAAGAGAAAGGCGACTTCGATTAAAGCTCTAGAGGCCTGAAAGACGATTTAGACTACAGCTCGAGGCCTAATTACGCATTCATTCAATACACCTATATCAGGTTTGTGGTGCGGAATGCGCAGTCGCCTTCTGCGCATGTCCGAAGCCGAATGCGCAGTCGCCTTCTGCGCAGCTGCCCGAAAAATATTATGAGACCTACATCGCGGCAGGTGGTGGATTTACAGCCGCGAAAATTCAAAGAGAAAGGCGACTATGGCTGCGAAAATTCAAAGAGAAAGGCGACTTCGATTAAAGCTCTAGAGGCCTGAAAGGCGATTTCGACTACAGCTCGAGGCCTAATTACGCATTCATTCAATACACCTATATCAGGTTTGTGGTGCGGAATGTGCAGTCGCCTTCTGCGCATGTCCGAAGCCGAATGCACAGTCGCCTTCTGCGCAGCTGCCCGAAAAATATTATGAGACCTACATTGCGGCAGGTGGTGGATTTACAGCCGCGAAAATTCAAAGAGAAAGGCGACTACGGCCGTGAAAATTCAAAAGAAAGGCGACTACGGCCGCGAAAATTCAAAGAGAAAGGCGACTTCGATTAAAGCTCTAGAGGCCTGAAAGGCGATTTTGACTACAGCTCGAGGCCTAATTACGCATTCATTCAATCCACCTATATCAGGTTTGTGGTGCTTATACTTATTATATATTATACTATTCCACTCGTGCCCGTTTCATCTTACGTTGTCGAAACGGGCTCTTTGTCTAGTATAAAATATTTATAAACAATAGGGATTCCAATTAGGATATCCACTATAAATTAAATTTAAAAAAATGAATTAAATAAGGTAAATAAATAGTCTTAAAATATTAATACTAAAAGGAACACTATAAAAATATAAATAATATAAATAAATATTATTATGGGACTACTCATAGGGTTACTATTAGCCCTGTTTTACTGACTTAACATCAGGGCTATAGTTTTAAAATTTTATGATTAGGAAAAATATAAATTTTTTAACCTCAGGATTATAGGTAGGGGTAGATTGTCAGTTTAAAAAAGTTAATATAGCCCAAATACAGTGACTTAACATAAGGGCCTTTTTTATTGACTTTAAGTTTAGTGTTAGGGTTAAGGGTAATGCATTCAGGTTAATATCACCACTGAGAAGGTTCTGACCAGCTGCATTACTGTCTGGTTTAGGAACGGCAGTGTCTCAAACCATAAGGTCCTACAGCAGATAGTGCACACAACAGAAGAGATCACAGGGACCTCCGTGCTGTCCATTAAAGACATCTATAGAAAGTGTTGCATCTGTAAAGCCTACAGCATTGTGAAGCACCACTCCCACCCATCCCATGGTCTCTTTTGTCCTGCTTCCATCTGGCAGAAGGGACTGTAGCATCCAAACCAGTTTTGTCAGGTTCTGAAACAGCTTCTAACTCTCGGCTGTCCGGACCCTGAACTCTGTGCTACCCCACTGCCCTCAGGTCTGCTCCTAGTAGCTTGTACATTTGCGCAGTTCATTTGTTACTGCTGTTGGTTTTTTGAAGCTAACCATCTTCGAGACCATTCAGGAAAAGCTTGGGTTGCTGCTGGAAGAGGTGTTTGGTTGAGGCCAGCAGGGGGCACTTACCCTGTGGTCTTTGTTTGGACCCCAATGCCCCAGTGCAGTGACGGGAGACACTGTACTGTAAAGATGGCGCTGTCCTACAGATGAGGCCTAAAACTGAGGTCCTGATTCTCTGCAGTCATTAGAGATACCTGGGCATCCTTCGTAAAGAGTTAGGAGTATCCCAATGTCCAGGTGAGATTGCTCACCACTGCTTAGTCATTCTGGCCCCCTAATCATCCCCTGTCTCTCATCCCTTCATCACCTAACAGCCCATGTGCTGTGAACGTACTGGAGCAAAAATGGCTGCCATCGCATCATGCTGGTAGATGCTGCTCATTGGAAGTGGTTAAAGTGGCTCCGCACTCGCTTTAGGTAGTGAGAAAAGTGCTATATAAATATAAAGATTTATAATTCATTTTTATTAGTTTTACTATTATTATTTATTAATTTATTACTAATTCAAATGATTGTTATCTATTAACTTAAATGTTGTTTATTTATTACTATCTATTTATGGTATAGTATAGATGTTTACTTGTCCTGCGCCTGTCCCGTATTTTTATATATGTTGCACAACAGTCCTGAAGAACATTGTTTCATACTACTGTATGCTGCAATATGGTGTTTGGATAGTATGGCAATAAAGCTACTTGACTTGACTTGAGAGTCTCTATTCCATGTTGAACTGATGGCAACATACATGGAATGCCATTTATTCTTTATTTTACCTTGAACCAATGCCAATCTACGTGCAAAATGTTGTGAAAATTGGTTATTTTTTTGTACAATAGGAAAACAAACAGACAAGATGAGATCAGAGGGTTGGAATGAGGTCCTTAGTGTGCAAAACTGATAAATAACATCAAACGATGCCAAAAAATTGAAAATACAAACAAATAGTATTATAATATTATTTATATAGATTAACTCTTTGAGGGCTGAATATTTTTTCCAAAAAACTCCATAAAACGTCTGTTGCTATGAGCTGTGGCTGCTGTTGGCGCATGTTTGGCATCTCTGGTGGCAGTGGCTGCACGGGGGCGCCTCACTGGTCAGCAGGTGGACAAGCTGCCTGGCTGACTTCGCAAAGCAGATGGGTGGTGGAGGCGGTTGCAGTGTGACGCAATATGGTTTGTACCTCTTGTCATCATAAGTTGTGGTTCTCCCAGGCAAATGCTGCTGTAGGCGCATCAGCTACACGAAAGTATTCAGTGCCACGATCAGCTGGGGACCGATCAGATGATGCTGGTACCTCACTTTCGTTTTTGACATCCATCTCCAGATCACTTGCATCAAACTCGGAGTCTGACAGGTCAGTGTCCTATTTGACGAAAAACGTAATTTCTGGTCTCTTGCCAGATGTCGGTGGCATTTTAGAGGATGTTTGCTCTTCGCTACACATCTCTAGCAAAGAGAGTTGAACTAAAATGTAACGGTGAGTTTTGTTGCAGTTTACAGCTGATTACTGTCCTCTACGCCTGAATTTTGACAAAAGTCGACTTCAGCCCTGAAAGAGTTAACTAGCAGTAGGACTCGGTATTGTCTGGGTGTGTAATCTTAAGGCAGTACTACTGTATCTAACTTCTATTTAGGATCAGATGACACTTTGACAATTGAATCCTTTTTCTTAGGAGGTAAAGTTTTGAAAAGAAAAACGTGTCAATGCTGAAAATAAATTCAACAAGAAATATTTTTTTCTCTTAGGCAATAATTACGTGTGACAAATCACTTTGCTCAAATAGCTGACAGTGCCTTTTCTGGAATTTTTGAGCCTTACAATAAATTAAATTAATTTCAGGGGTTAAAATCCAGGAGAAGGCACTATACTTAAAATCCATTGCAGTTTAAAGGGGGAAAAAAAATCAAAGGTACCCCCAGGGTCAAAAGATTGGGTTCCAATGTAATTTACTGTTTCCTCCTAACCAAGTGGGTTATGTGTGCATAATTTTGTTGAGATTGGACCAAGGGTGTGGAATTGTAGAAAGAACATACACGGGCACACACACAAACACACACACTGAGCTTTATATATGAAATCACTATTAGAACACAGGCTAAAGCTGGAATTGAGGGGGATATCCTTGACATTTAACTTATAATTCCTTATCCAAAAAGACTAATCTGGCTGAACAAAGTGAACTACTGGTCGGTCTGTATCCATATCCTCACTCATGGTGGTGAACTCTGGGTAATAACTCTGAAAGAATGAGCTTGTGAGTTTAAGCAGCTGAAATGAGGCTCCTGCACTGGGGTACTGAGCTCATTCTGTGTGAGTTCAGCAATACAGAAGGACGTTGGGGCAGAGTCACTGCTTTGTTAGGACCAGCTGAGGTGTGTGCAGGTAGATCAAAACTAAAAGAAGTGGGAGGTCGGGATATTGTGTGTTGGCTAAAACACGGAAAGCACAGGGGTAGTTGTGATGAACTTCATCTGAAATTGGTGATGCTAACTGTGGTGTTCAACAGGGGTCAGTGCTGGAGTTGCTGCCCTTTTTCATATTTATAAATGATTTAGACAAGAATATAAGTAACAAGCCGGTTAAGTTTGCAGATGATACCAAATTATGTGTATGGGCAGATAATCTCAGATCTGTTGAATGATTACAGACGGACTTGAAGAGCATAGAAGAAGTATTGAAGAGCACAGATTTGTGGCAGTTGAAGTTTAATGTCAGTAAATGTAAAGTATCACACGTAGGAAGTAAAAATGTTAGGTTTAAACACACAATTGGAAGTGTGAAAATCAAAAGAACACCTTCATGAGAAGGATTTAGGAGTTGTAGAGGACTCAGTACTACTGTATCAACTTCCAAACAGTGTTTAGAAGCCATGAAGAAGGCTAACAGAATGTGAGGTTATATAGCGCCCTGCGGTGTGGAGTACAAGTCCAAGGATGTTCTCCTTAAGCTTTATAACACACTGGTGAGGCCTCATCTGGAGTGCTGTGTGCAGTTTTGGTCTCCAAGCCACAAAATGGACATAACAGCACAGTAAAAAGTCCAGAGAAAAGCGATTAGGCTGATGCATGATATGTGTTAGGAGAAAAGAGTAAACCTTTTCAGTTTAAGCAAACGGAGGTTGCACCATTCTGTCCAATGTGAAGAAGATAACTATATCCATTTGCCTTGCATGAGACACCAATCCACCTCAGAGCCAGAGATAATGAAGAGAAATTTAGCAAGCACAAACAATGTTGAATAAAAGAAGACAGACTGTAAGAAGTTGAGACACCGGTAGATGTGGTGGGGCTCCAAGAGATTTTTGTGGTCATGTTGTGGTCAAGTTTTAGCAATGAGTTTGAGGAGAAGCTGGTAGTTATTTAGCACCAATGCTCATTCTAGTGATGTAAAGGGTGGCCAGCATTCAAATTCAAAGAGATCTCAGGAGTGTTTCTTAATGACGTTTGGAAAACAACAATGACATATGGGAAAGCTCTGATGTTTTGAGGTTTGGTTTCTTCAGGGCACGACTGACTTGTCCAAAGCCTGGAGGCATCATAAAATGAGCGGAGAGGCTGAGAATCTCCAGTTAAGTTTTACTTTAAGTTGTATTATAAAACATTTTTATATCTGAGGCAACTGCAAAATATCTCACTCTGCATGGGAAAGAAATGACTTAAAATAAAATTCTAGGTTTGCACAGACAGCTGAATTCTCTGAATATAAAAGTGCATTTCATTCCTAAGGCTAAAAATGATAATGAACTGGTTGTGCTGAGCGGAGGTGTGAGGCCTTACTAGCACAGCTTTCCCATTTTTATTTCCTAAAACCTAAATAAATTAGCCGTAGCTAAATACAAAATCCATCCACCCGGTCCTGTCCAACCAAAATCCGCACACAAGGCAAGATTAAAGACCTATAAATATGGATTATAGGAGACCACAGGGGAGGACGACAATCCAACAAATTCATTAAATTTTCACACTAAAGGACCTTCAGCAGGTGGGCATGAATTGAAAAACACTTGACCCTCCCTTCTCAGCAGGAGACAAGGCGCCCTCGCTAATCTGACCTGTGGAGCTCACTCACTAAAGCCTAGATGTGCCCCATACTGAGAGAGCCAGCTGTCAGTTCAATCCAGTGGACAAAGCCAAGTTGAATAAGCAGAGAGACTGGCACAGCTTATGGAGAAGGCTGGATTTTCTAAACCCTGCAAGAAAATTACAGGCCCTGAACCTTTACTGCTATGGTGACCCTTGTCTGAAATTTATTTGGCAGAGTGCTTTGGAGGTTAGAAACATAAATGGCTGCATGGCTGACTTAGTGTGTGTGTCCTTGAGTAAGTCACTTAAGGTGCCTGTGCTTCATGTGTAAAAATATATATATTAACATTTAAAATTGTTGTCATGTTTAAGTCAGGGTTCCTCCCCTGGCTTATGTTTCAATTCCTCTCTTGTTCCATTTTTGCTCACCTTTAATGCTTTAGACTTTTTTATGTAAATATCGTGCCCTTTTCATTGTTGCTCATTGATTTCTATTGTTTGTCTTATATATAAACATCTACACGTGGAAGTGTGTGCGTCTGTCTGTCCGGCCTGGAAGTGAGAGATGGAGTCGGGGTAAGGGCTCCTCCTCCGAAGAAATAGAAAACTTGCTTAGCCGCTAATAACACAAGTGGGGCGAGCACATCAGCAAAACGAAACCTCCGAAGAAAGACAAAGTCGCTTAGCTGCTAATATCGGCAAAACCGTATCGCTTTTACTTTTCCTCCTACCGTTAATGCACAAGCGATATCAGCATGTCAGCAAAATGAAACCTCCGAAGAAAGACAAAGTCACTTAGACACTAATATCGGCAAAACCGTATCGCTTTTACTTTTCCTCCTACTGCTAATGCACAAGTGATATCAGCATGTCAGCAAAATTAAATCTCCGAAGAAAGACAAAAGTCACTTAGACATTAATATCGGCAAAACCGTATCGCTTTTACTTTTCCTCCTGCCGCTAATGCACAAGCGATATTAGCACGTCAGCAAAATGAAACCTCCGAAGAAAGACAAAGTCGCTTAGCCGCTAATATCGGCAAAACCGTATCGCTTTTATTTTTCCTCCTGCCGCTAATACACAAGCGATATCAGCACGTCAGCAAAATGAAACCTCCGAAGAAAGACAAAGTCGCTTAGCTGCTAATATCGGCAAAACCGTATCGCTTTTACTTTTCCTCCTACTGCTAATACACAAGCGATATCAGCACGTCAGCAAAATGAAACCTCCGAAGAAAGACAAAGTCGCTTAGACACTAATATCGGCAAAAACCGTATCGCTTTTACTTTTCCTCCTACCGCTAATGCACAAGCGATATCAGCATGTCAGCAAAATGAAACCTCAGAAGAAAGACAAAGTCACTTAGACACTAATATCGGCAAAACCGTATCGCTTTTACTTTTCCTCCTGCCGCTAATGCACAAGCGATATTAGCACGTCAGCAAAATGAAACCTCCGAAGAAAGACAAAGTCGCTTAGACACTAATATCGGCAAAACCGTATCGCTTTTACTTTTCCTCCTACCGCTAATGCACAAGCGATATCAGCACGTCAGCAAAATGAAACCTCCGAAGAAAGACAAAGTCGCTTAGCCGCTAATATCGGCAAAACCGTATCGCTTTTACTCTTCCTCCCGCCGCTAATGCACAAGCGATATCAGCATGTCAGCAAAATGAAACCTCCGAAGAAAGACAAAGTTGCTTAATCGCTAATATCGGCAAAACCGTATCGCTTTTACTTTTCCTCCCGCCGCTAATGCAGAAGCGATGTGAGTACGTCGGCAAAACGAATCCTCCTAGGAGAGAGACGCCCAGAGTAGTTCCCTTCAAGTACCTGACATCTCTACATTTCAATTTTTTTTCTGACGATTTCAATAGTTTCTAGGACCCCGGGCTTTTTACAGCACGTGCTTACACAGCTAGTCTTTCTATATAATACACTACCATGGCTGTTCATTTGTCTGTCTAAGATTTTAAATCACCCGTAGCTCGCAAACCGTTTGAACTATTAACCTGAAATCTGGTACACATATACTACGTGACGTCTACTATCCGCTTTCGGGGTGATGATTGACTTCCAACGTTATCCATCCATCCATCCATTATCCAACCCACTATATCCTAACTACAGGGTCATGGGGGTCTGCTGGAGCCAATCCCAGCCAACACAGGGTGCAAGGCAGGAAACAAACTCCGGGCAGGGCGCCATCCCACCGCAGGGCACACACACACAAACACACCCACACACCAAGCACACACTAGGGACAATTTAGAATCGCCAATGCACCTAACCTGCATGTCTCTGGACTATGGGAGGAAACCGGAGCACTCGGAGGAAACCCACGCAGACACGGGGTATCCTAACCCAGGTATCCTAACTGTGAGGCAGCAGTGCTACCCACTGCAACACTGTGCCGCCCCCTAAGGTTATTCCTCTTTTTATTTTAATTTTATTTTATTTTAGAATCAACTCTCGGCAGCGGCCATGCGGTGCAGGCGTACGAGTGCCGTTCTTATCCCTACCACCTTCACCATCACTTCCTCTACCTCTTCATATCTTAAATCATTCTTGAGGCAGATTGAAGACTTAAGTGCTAGCTTAAGAGACAAAATGAAGAAAATGTAATCGCAACACATAAACTGACTTAATTAGTTTTAATGCGAAAAGATGCCACGAAAGAAGTGAAGAAGCAGGCCGCTAGGCTGGAGAAAAGAGCTGCTCAGGAAGCAGCAAGCACATCAACCTCTGAGCAAACGAATGCTAAACATATAGAGAAAGAGGATGAAGAGTAACTATGAATGCTCAAGCCATGTGTATTAACTGCACATTATCGTGCAGTGCACTGTTACGGGTTTTATAATATTTTTATATACTATTGATCTAATCCTGCATTTTATGTGTTGCTCATTTTGTTTCTATGTGTGAGCATATGTTCTGTCATGTTCCTTGTATTTTGTGGGTGGATCCCCAAGAGATGGGGCCACCTGTCCATCATAGTGAAGGGACCGCCCCCAGCCTTATAAAGGCTGACGCTAATAAAGTCTGAGGCAGTTCATTTCTAATGTACTCTGGTGTTTGGTGGAATTGTAAGTGTTGTGTTTCGTGTGATTTATGGATTTATTTTTATTTTTTGGTTTTCAATTCCTTGTGCCTCTGGATTAAGGATACTCTTATGGATTGTGTTTGTTTAAACGGCAACTTCTTTTTTTGCTCATTCCATCCCTTTTATTGCTGTTTTTTTTTTTTTTGTTAATAAATATCCTGAACTTGTCTTTAGCCCAGCTGAAGTTTACACAGTTCTCCAATCTGAAGAGAAATATTTCAAGATTTTTAGGACTATTTTGCTAATATTTTGAATTTAAGGCCTGGAACCTGATGCCTCCTGTTTTCCTGGGACCAGGCTTGCCTTGGGATGAGATTTGTTTTGTAGGCTATCTTGGAGGCCTCACCCCTTTATAATTTTGGCTGCCAGAGCAATCATAACAACTTTAAGGAGTCGTGGGATGCTACCCGCCACAGAAAGGTGCTATATAAAGTTTTGGGAGCTCATTTTAGACAAAACAACGAGAACATTATGATGTATTCCAGCTATAGATTGGCATCCAGTCCTAATCTGTGTCCTTCCCTGCACCTCACTCTGCTAGACCCCAAAATATTAAACTGGATAAGGTGAGTTCACAAATGTGTCACATAAATTGATTGATCCATTTCCCTGTCTTCATAACCTTCAAGTCAATTACCAAAAAAGTTTGATAGAACTTATAAGAAAACTTGGACTGGAGTCGCTTTCAGTACTGAGACCTTCCTTTGTCTCGATGCTGCCAGCATTGTCTCCAGTCCTCAGAAAACCTAAATCACACGTAGTGGTGTAATAGAGAATAAAAATTATGCTACGAAATGATAAAAATGAATCGAGGTAAGGAATGCAAATGAAAACAAATCATTTGTTATTTATAACTTGCTGTGTATTTGTAACATCTACCATTTTGTGATAATTGTTTGCATAACACCTTTAAGGAATAAGAATGAACTGGTCGCTTTGTGACAGTAAGAAAAACTTCCTCTACTCACTTGATACCAAAACACAACCAGAAGAAGTGTTGTTCTAGCCCACGTGCCACAGTGTAACAATGAGTTGGTGGAAGATTTAAGAACAAACATCATTCCTAAACTGGTTTGGTCAAAGGGCATGAGGCCTGAACATGACAAGGGAGTCGGCCTTACACTACAGTGTCTCATTGGCCCAGAAGGTACATCAAAGAAGCACAAGACTGGCATAAATTCAGGCTAACAGAGAAGCCCGCAGTCTCCATCCAGAGGCCATGCTGGACCAGAAACTGTCTCTCTTTCTCTCATTCCATCCTCCGGATACCACTCCAGATTTGAGAATAATCAGCTTAGCTAAACAAAGATCTGAGCATATTGGATGTCTGGAGTTCACACAAGACAAGCTGCTACCATTCAGGTTGTATTGGTATTATTTTGTCATACACACATTACTTTGCTTCTGTTTGAAGCACATTTAGAAACTTTACGTTAACACACAATGTATGAGTATAAAGTTTAAACCTTGTCTCCTGCTTGTTTTTGGAACTCCATCATCTTGCCTGAGGTCATAGATATAAAAGAAAGGGGTAAGTTTTTAGCCAAAGTAGCAGTCAATCTTAAAAGTGACCATAAATGGAGCTACAGATTTCAGTTGTATCTTTGTGACAGACTGGTAAGAGTCGATATAGTTGGGATTTGCAACACTCCGCTCAGGACTACATAATAAAGTGTGAAAATGAGAGTAGGGACACCCTAGGACCTCTCCATGATAAAACAAGTGTGTTTGGAAATGTTATATTATGCTATGTTATGTTGGCACTATATAAAATATTGACTAGTTGCATCTTGTACCTTTTTGTCCTTTCTTAACCTCCAGTTATTTTCCCATTCCATGCCACTCAGCACATTCTGTTTTAGCGAGGACTTGGCGCTTTAGGTGTTGAAGGTTACAGAAGGCTACCAATCAGCAGAGTCCAGATGACAATCTGTTAGCTCCCATTTGACGCTTATCACAGAATCTCCTGTAGTCAGGACAGCTGCCTCTCAGCACCGCATTTCTGTCTGGACGGAGTTTGAAAACCCTGGGTTTACAGAAATGAGACACATTTTTCTACTGTCTCCTCAAGCATAAGTCAAAAGATTTATTGTCATTAGGAATTTAAAAAAAATGAAAAATATTAACCTCATCAAATTGTTCTTGAGGGTTTACCTGTTAAGGTTGTTAAAAAGAGTGTCTCGAAGGACTAAAAAATATTTACTCATTCTTATTATCATTCTTTTTATATTTTAGGGAGCAGGTTGAGGAGACCCTGGAGAGGTGGAGGTTTGGTGCAGAGAGGAGAGGAATGAAGGTCAGTAGGAACAAGACAGAATACATGTGTGTGTAAATGAGAGCGAGGTCAGTGGAATAGTGAGGATGAAAGGAGTAGAATTGGCAAAGGTGGATGAGTTTAAATACAGCAGTACAGAGTCATGGAGATTGTGGAAGAGAAGTGAAAGAGAGAGTGCAGGCAGGGTGGAATGGGTGAAGAAGGGTGTCAGGAGTAATTTGTGACAAATGGGTATCAGCAACAGTGAAAGGTCTACAGTATGGTAGTGAGACCAGCTAGGTTATATGTGTTGGAGACGGTGGCATTGACCAGAAAGCAGGAGACAGAGCTGGAGGTGGCAGAGTTAACGATGTTAAGATTTTCACTGGATGTAATGAGGATGGATAAGATTAGAAATGAGGACATTAGAGGGTCAGCTCAAGTTGGACAGTTGGGAGACAAAGTCAGTGAGGTGAGATTGTGTTGGTTTGGACATGTGCAGAGGAGAGACGCTGGGTATATTGGGAGAAGGATGCTAAGGGTAGAGCTGCCAGGCAAGAGAAAAAGAGGAAGGCCTAAGAGAAGGTTTATGGATGTGGTGAGAGAAGACATGCAGGTGATGGATGTAACAGAACAAGATGATGAGGACTTAAAGGTACGGAAGAAGATGATCCGGTGTGGCAACCCCTAACGGGTGTAGCCGAAAGAAGAAGAAGATGAAGAAAAAAAAATGTTATGTTAATTTGATCATTATTTTGTCCATCTGTCAAATACACTTAAACATACAATCTCTGGGTATATTATTAGAGACACCTATACACCTGCTTATCCATGCAATTATTTAATCAGCCAATCAGGTGGCAGCAGCACAATGCAAATACAGGTCAGGAGCTTCAAATATCAGAATGGGGAAAAAATGTCAGCTCATTGATTTAGACCTTGGCATGATTGTTGATGCCAGATGAGCTGCTTTGACTATTTCTGTAAATGTTGATCTCTCAGCATTTTCAGGTGCAACAGTCTCTAGAGTTTGAAAAATAATGCAGAGGTCGGAGGAGAATGGCCGGACTGGTCTGAGCTGACAGAAGGGTGAATATGGTGAGCAGAAAAGCATCTCGGAATGCACAGCACATTGAAACTTGAGATGGACGAGCGACAACAGCAGAAGACCATGCCAGGTTCCACTCCTATCAGCCAAAAACAGAAAGCGGTGGCTGCAGTGGGAAGAGGCACGCCAAAGCTAGACAGAAAAAACAGAGCCTGGTCTGATGAATCTCAATTTCTGCTGAGGTGAAAGGTTGGTAGGGTCAGAATTTGGTGCCAATAGCATGAATCCAACATGCCTTGTGTCAACAGTCCAAGTTGGTGGTCCTGGTTTTATGGTGTTGGGAATGTTTTCTTGGCACACATTTGGTTCATTAATACCAATCAATCATTGCTTGAATGCCATGGCCTACTTGACTATTGTTTCTGACCACGAACATCTCTTCATGACCACAATTTACCCATCTTCTAATGGCTACTTCCAGCACCATCTTGCAAGGCGAAAGTCGTTGAGCTCATTGGTCTGCCCAGTCACAGAATCTGAGTCCACTAGAGCACATTTGGGAGGTGGGGACACGATTAAAGTGTATAGCATTATGAAAGGAGTTAGTACAGTCAATCCCAGTCGTTACTTATAATAGGTTCTGTCACAAGAACACTGGGGCACAGTTGGAAACTTATTTAAGGCAGATTGCACCCAAATGTTAGAAAGTTTTTCTTCATGCACAGAACCACAGATACATGAAATAAACGACCAAGTAGTGTGGTAGAGATTGGGACTTCAGGAGCCTTCAGATCTTGTCACGATGTTGTTTTAGGGAATCTAGGAGAACACAATGGACAATTGACGGGCTGAATGGACTGTTCTTCTCATAATTGTTATTATATTCAAAAGCAGGCCCATCAACGTTTGTTTACCAGGTAATGACGGGATGTCACATGACTTCTACTGTTAATTACAAATAACATAAAGAGACACAGAAACGAGACATGACTGCTTAGCATCTGAGCTCTCACTACTGCCTCCTAATGTACTAAGGAGGAACTGCTGATCCAGCATGACATTTCATTTGCTTATTTGGCTGATCGTTCTATCCAAGACGACTTACAACATTTGAGATACAATTCATTACATTTCTTTTGTTTTTCCAATTGGAGCACAGACAGATGAAATAACTTGCTCAGGGTCGCATAGTGTCAGCAGCAAGATCTACACTTACAATGTCGTGGTCGGAGGTCCAAAGCCTTAACCACTAAGTCCAAAGCGTTAGTTCCTTCCTTCCTTTCTCCCTTCCACTTCTCCCTTCCACTTCTCTTAACATGCAGTCTAGTTGTACACGGTCAATAAGTTGCTTTTAATCCACCGTCCTCTAAACGTGTGACAATATGGACCCTATGGACCTAGAAGTTCTGTCGAGCTCCCCAAAACCTTATAATGTATTCAGTTAGCTCTTATTGTCAATCAAGCATTTTAAATTTTACCTGACCCTTCGAAATCTAAAACCACAATTCAGACAGGCTGGTTCTTGACTTGCACCTGATGCTGCCATGATGAGATCCAGCCCCCCACCAACCCCAAGTACAGAATTACTGTATATTATCCTGCCTTTAAAATGAATGGATGAAATCCAGCCTCTAAATTACAATTCTTAAAAGAAGACCAACACATTTAAAATTTATAGTAAATATGTTCAGGGCTTGATGCTGATGCTGAGATGTAAAATTGACATGCAGAATATTTCTATTGACCAAAAAAGACGCACCATGGTAGTGAATGAAGACTTTTTAAAGTATACCACCAGGTGGCAGCACACAAGTTTGGGCAAACATTTCATATCAAAGCATTAAAGGAGGGGAGTCAGTACACTAGAGAAAGTAGGATATGCAGGCGAGACCATCATGGTGGAGGGCGGCACTTGCCCTGTTCCTAGTATGTGGTCCAGGAACCATCAAAATAAGCAAACAAGCAAAAACAACTTAGCATACAAGGAAGGAACAGTCAATGTTCCTACTCCATGCCAGGGGACAGGCTTCTCAATGCTAGCTGATCACTGGATAAGTCTTAGAAGATGTAAAAGATGACAACACCACCACACTGCTTGATGGCCTGAAAGTGACACATGCTTGGGGTGGGTGGTTCTTACATATATTGTAGCTTGAAGTCATTTTTGGAGTATGAACAGTTCAGGGGTGTTGTAAAACTGTGTACCACTAAATGCGAGCCCTTGGCCTCCCTATTACATTTACAAGTCCACTTTTGAACCTGTCAAGTAATCTTGAACTTAAGCTGAAGTAATCCATCGAGGGGTGTAAAGTTGCTTCATGTATAGGACCCTATTAAAGGGTATAGAGGTACATGAATGGCAATAAAGGGCTAGAGAAGCTCAGAGGATGGCTGTTGTGCAGATTAACAGTACATGATGCTCAAGCCTCTAAGCGTCTCTACTCAACCTGTGACTACCGTCAGCTTGATTGTGTTATGTTATAACTAGCAGTGGTACCCTGACTTTGGTTTATTTCCTTTTATTTTCTTTTTCTGTTTTTTTTTATGTATTTTTTGTTAGTGTTGTTTTATGTACGCATTGTTTAATTGTCATGTATTGTGTATACTGTTTATCCTTCAAGGCCATATTCCTCCTGTTTTATGTGTATCAGAACATTAGAACAATTTAGACAAGAACAGGCTGTTCAGCCCAACAAAGCTCACCAGTCCTATCCACCTAATTCTTTTCAAATAACATCAAGTTGAGTTTTGAAGTTCCCTAAAGTCCTACTGTCTATCACACTACTTGTCAACATATTCCGAGTGTCTCTGGGTCTATGTGTAAAGAAAAACCTCCTAAAGTTTTGTGTGTTTCCAAATTGTGTCCCCGTGTTCATGCTGACCTAATTATAAAGTAATAGTCTTGATCCACTGTACCAATTCCCTTCATAATTTGAAACATCTTGTCACCTCTTAATCTCCTTTTGATTAAACTGTAAAGGCTCAGCTTTTTTAATCTTTCCTCATAACTCATCCCCTTTAGCCCTGGAATCAGCCTAGTTGCTCTTCTCTGGACATTTTCCAGTGCTGTTATGTCCTTTTTGTAGCCTGGAGACCAAAACTGCACACAGTACTCCAGATGAGGCCTTACCAGTGTGTTGTAAAGGTTGAGCAGAACCTCCTTTGACTTGTAGTCCCCACATCAAGGCGATATATAACTTGACATTCTTCTTAATGGCCTTTGAACACTGTCTGCCAGTTGATAGTGTCAAGCCCACTATGACTAACTAAATCCTTTTTATAAGGTGTACCATCGATTTTTAGACCACCCATTTTGTATGCAAACCTAACATTTTTACTTGCTATGTGTAATATTTTACATTTACTGACATTAAACTTCATCTGCCACAAATCTACCCAACCCTGTATGCTGTCCAAGTTCCTCTGTAATGATTCAATGCATTCTAGATTATCTGCCAATCCAATTAGCTTGGTAACATCTGCAGAATTAACCAGCTTGTTATTTCTAGTCTTACCTGTACCATTTATAGATAGATAGATAGATAGATAGATAGATAGATAGATAGATAGATAGATAGATAGATAGATAGATAGATAGATAGATAGATAGATAGATAGATAGATAGATAGATAGATAGATAGATAGATAGATAGATATAACAAACAGCGCCGGCCCCAGCACTGACTCTTGAGGGACACCATTCTTAATATCGTCCATTTCTGATAAGGTTCCTCGCACCATAACCCTCTTCTTACTGAGTCTGAGACAATTCTGAATCCATCTACACACTTCACTCTTAAACTCCCACTTCTTTTAGTCTGAGTTGATGGAAACTCAAGAGGCGGAGCCATCATGACATCATCCTGTTGCACCGCCCTCTCTGCCTTTTTATTGTGCTTGAGGAGATGATTCAAGCAGAGGTACATTGACTGTTGTGGATTATATTTTTTGTGTAAGTATTGTTTTTGGATTTAACAGTGCATTGTGGAATTTTGCATTTTTTTCCTTAGGTTTGTATTTCTGGATTACCTATTGGACTGGTTACCATGCTGCAAGAAAGACATAGCAGCACTTGAAGCTGTGCAGAGGAGAACAACCAAGTGCATGCCAGGACTTCAGGACATGTCCTACTGTGACAGACTTGGAGAATTAAACCTGTTTAGTCTCGAACAGAGGACACATTTTCTTCAAAATATCTCAACAGTAAAGTAGACTGAGTCAAACGTTTTCAAATTAATGGTGAATCGCATACTCAAGGACACCAGAAGAAGGGGAAGTACATTTAGGACTGAATTGAGGAAGCACTTGAGTTGTGGGAATCTGGGATGACCTATCAAGACATGGAGTTAAATCAGAAACCTTAGGACAGAAGCCAGGAAATACACATATATATGTTTTTACGTGTTTGAGTGTGCCTTCGCTAGTACTGTATTATTGTCAATTGTTCTGAAGAGACATACATGTAAGCATTTTATTGTATTATGCGCTGTATATACTATTTACACATGACAGTAAACCTGAACATGAGTGAACTCCTAAGAGTTCTAAACAAGTAATTCTGAGGAATGAGACCAGGGGAGAAATCACAAGAAATGTAGACAGAGGACAAACAAAGAGGACAGGGTAAATTACACAAATGACTAAAAGAACAGAAACAGTCCTAACAAATTGCAATCAAGAATTTCCCCAAAAGTGGTGCATAACAGTGTGAGGAAGAAGATATAAAAACTCACACTTTCATTTACGGTCATCCCTCTCCCATGGCCTAATTCCATAATGCTCCTCTGGCTGTGCCGTCTTTTGTTCCCTAAAGTTGACTTGAGTTGGGATAGGAACAAGGATGGAGTCAATCAAAGCTTCATTTAATGATCAGCAGCAAAGATGGACCAACAATGAATAGGTTCATGGTAGGGCACAATTACTATCAGCGGCAATTCATGCACCATATATATTTTTGGAATGTGGGAGGAAACCGTAATATTTGATAAAACTCCACACAAGCAGCTGGAAAAAGTGCAAGCTCTACACAGACAGGTGGCACCACCTACCCACTGCACCACCATGCCACCTGAACCAAGGAAGTAACAATAAAGATGACAATAAAGAGTTTGCATGTTCTCATCGTGGCTTTTCTCCAGCTACTCTGATTTTTCTCCCACATCCCCAAAGATGTGCTGTTCTGGTTACACCGTGTGAGTGAGCATTGGTTTGTCTCCTAATGTGTCTTGTAGTGGACAGGTGCCCCATTCCTAGTCAGTCAAAGTTGTCAGGATAGGCTCCAGCCCCCTGTGAACCCCTACAGTCAATTAAGAAAATTAGAACATTTATGATGAGAAGAAACCATTCAGCCCAAAAACTCATCTATTATATTGACCAAGATTGTCCAAAATAATACCAAATCAAGATCTGAATGACCATGAAGTCCTATTCTCCACCACACTATTTAGTAATTTACTCCACGTGTCTATGGCTCTTTATATGAAGGAAAACATTTCAACATTTGTGTGAAATCTGTGCATTCAGTGGATTTTAGTGTGTTAGACGTCATGTTTGAGTGTCAGGGAAGCACCTTCTAGGCTCATCAGAGGTATATCAGACCATCCCGGGATGAGAGGGGGTGCTGTCGCTAACCATGTCATCTCCTTTAACCCTCCACAGCTATGAGAAGATGCCCCATGAGGGTAATTGACTCCATCTCTTCCAGCCGAAATGCAATAAAACCCAGACTTCCCAAGAAAGAGGGTCTCTATTATTGGACTGTGCTAACCACAAGACAACGCTCCCTTGTTTTGACAGAGACGAGCACCAAGAACGGTTAATGACAACTCTAAGTTGGCCTGGTGTGACTTAGTGTGCACCGGCATCAGAGTGGCACCTTGTCTATGTACAGTATGGTTCCTTCATGACACCTGATGTAGGCTCTGGCTTTTCAGACCCTGAATTGGATAAAAGTGGGTTGAGTACCGCATGGATGGATTATCCATCCATCCATTTTCCAACCCGCTGAATCCGAACACAGGGTCACGGGGGTCTGCTGGAGCCAATCCCAGCCAACACAGGGCAGGAACCAATCCCGGGCAGGGTCCCAACCCACCGCAGGACACACACAAACACACCAAGCACACACTAGGGCCAATTCAGAATCACCAATCCACCTAACCAGCATGTCTTTGGACTGTGGGAGGAAACCGGAGCGCCCGGAGGAAACCCACGCAGACACGGGGAGAACATGCAAACTCCACGCAGGGTGGACCCAGGAAGCGAACCCGGGTCTCCTAACTGCAAGGCAGAAGCGCTACCACTGCGCCACCGTGCCGCCTGGATGGATTATGATAATGGTAAATGAACGGTGGTGATTAAAGAGAATCTGCTAACAAGGAAGAAGAAAGTGTTGCCTTACAAACCATGATGGTGCTGGCACCACCATCAGCATATCATGTTTGTTCAGAAAGCTGTCTGTTTCCAGTGCTGCTGTAAATATCCATTAAAGGATTTTCTCTTGGATGCCAAGAAAATAGCATGTTTCTCCAAAAAGGGCTTAAAAAAGGCGAGTGAACATCTGCTGCAAGTGACTCATAAGAAATGATTCACATTTAACCCTTTGTGCAGATCAAGTTCTGTGTAACCGACACCTACTGGGAGGAATTAGTCAAGTTACTGAGTAAGAAAATCACAAGCGAGTGGCATGGCGCTCATACTTGTGCTTCAGTCTTTATTATAAGGAGGACCCTTCATGAAATTTCATGAAACCATACAAATCCTGTAGAAATACTCTCAAGCCCTCCTAATCCAATTCAAGGTCTGAGGGATGGTGGCCATGGCTGTCCTAACAGTATTATAGGCCTCTGGGCAAAGCAGTTCACCGGGGCCCTTACCTACATAACCACTCAGCAGGTCACAACATGCATAGATTAGCATGGGGTACCCAAACAACTCCCCAGCGTGCCCATGAGTTAAGATGGCCCTGATGGCGCAAGGCACAAAGTAGGATCAGACCCTGGATGGTGCACCAGCCCATTACAGAGCCCCATACATGTTAGACACCCTCAGGGCCACAAAATGAGACACAGCAGGAATCCGATCCATTGTCTGTGTGTCGGCTCCGCCAGTTTAGGCCCAACTCCTTTATTAACCGAAGACGAAGGTAGTTACAGTTTTTGGAGGTCAAAGATCCCTTCTTTTATAAACAGATTTCACCTGCTAAATTATTAAAATAAATTATAGGTGAGGAGCAATGACAGAGTTGACTTTGGATTTAATGTTTAAGTGTCAGCTATAGGACAAATGGGCAGAGTGGTGGCCCTGAGGCCAGTGATCTGCACTGGCAATCGGAAGGTTGCCAGCTCAAATCCTGTAAATGCCAAAAGTGTTGGGCCCTTGAGTAAGGCCCTTAACCTCCAGTTGCTCCATCCTGTGTATGATGTTAATGTGCATCCAGCCCTGCATGTAGTCCCCTCCAACCTGCAGGGAAAAACCTGGGGGTTGGTAGCAGAATTGGCACTCCAGCCACCATAAAAAACCTCACGCTGTTCCATTCCATCTAGTGTGGTGCTGAGGTGTCACCCATAGCATGGCTGCACTCGGGTTCTAATCTGGGACCTTGAGTTGGTTTGTCATGTGGTGGGTGCGGCAATGTGCTGTATCAGCACCTGCTCCTAACTTCTATCTCTCTCTCTCTTTTTAGGAAAAAAGTGAGGGGGTTAGGATAAAAGGAAAAGGTCCCGGGGCAGCAGAACACCACCATGTTTTGTATGCTGTGGTCTTTGACGTGTTCCATAATAAGAAGAATTCTTTTGGATGTGGTTGAATTCCAAACACTTTGTCATCCTAGTCAGATATTTGTTCCCTGAGCCCCTTGGGCAGTAGAAGGTCCTGTGTGTGTCCAAATTGACGACTGTTGCTTTCCCCTTCCATTAGCAATGGCTCCACATCCGATTTTACTGCGGCATCCTCTTAGCGGCATGAACTCAGCTCACCTGTGTTTGCAGAACATTCTGACATTGCTAGTTGCTTAGCAACCTTAAAAAATCCGTATGAGAGCATGTTAGCCAGGAATTTTGATTCTGTCTGGAACAATACAATCTGAAAATGAAATGTCTGTTCATTGTTTGAAACAATGGGGAAAAAAGAAAAGAGATTAAATCTTCACCATGCATTCCCGAGGCTGGCCCAGGCAAATGGCCTCTGAAGGTGACCACCTCTGTATTCTGAAGGTTGGCTATACTTTCCCATTTGTGTGAATTATATATCAAAACATCCTCAAATCATCCTCACCCCATGCTGAAATATCCCATCAGGAGACGCATCTTAAGGAGGTCATTCTCCTAATTTGCTCAAGTTTGATGATCAGAATGAATAATCCACATACCACGCTTTTCTCTGGTGGGAGGCTTGAACCCAGTCAAAAGGTTAAGGGTGATTAACTCATAAATACTATGGACCTTGGTGAACACAAGCATGTATGAAGAATGATAAAGAATGGGCGGAAAGAAACACAAGTACATTGGTCTTTGATCAGTCTTTGATTTGTTAAGCAGGAAATGATGAAAACCAAAATGAAAGTGAAAAGGAGTAGTCAGAACTTAACCATCCAAAGCTCCGCCATAGTGATGAGCGAACACTGCTGAACTGGCTTTGCCTTGAGTTTGGCAGAATTGCGGTGTGACCACACGAGGGCACCAGACAGGCCCAAACCTCAAAACCAGTAACACAGCACATGTAAATAGACTAAAATTATGGATTTTTATTCACCTCCCAGGCACTTTTCCCTAATCCTCATCCAACAACAAGCCACAAGTGTACAATAAATATTAAAAAATCCACAGGTCTTTCTCTTTCTCCACCTCTATTGAGTTTCATCCACTGCCTCCTGACTCTGACTCCCCAGGTTATGGCAGTGGGCCCCGTTTAAATAGGACCCGGGAGCACTTCCGGTGACGTGATGTGGTCTGTTATACCCAAAGCTAGGGAGTTCCTTCCCCCAGCAGCTCCCTCTATCAGTCCCCCAGGGATCCCTACAGGGCTGCACCTCTGGACTACAACTCCCATGCAGCCCTGAGGGTATCCAGACTGGGACTCCATAAAAGGGACACTGCCACCTAGAATGGTGGGGGATGAACTGCTCCCCTGCTAGTTTCTGCAGTCTTTGGGCAAACTGATCAGGACAGGAATAGTAAAGTGTCCCGGCCAGGTATTGTCCCCACTTATTCCATCCTTCCATTATGGCATCCCAGCTGGGTAAGGGATCCTCTTCTGTCCTGGGAAGGTTGTCCGTCCGTCTTCTGGGGCACCTACAGTAGAAATATCTGAGAACTTGACTGAACTCTGCAAAATGGATTGAAGTCAACAGGGAAAGAGAAACTAAACTAGTTTTGAGTGGATTATAATGGTATTACGGTCCCAATCCTCTTATATTAAATACACAAATTGGGAGATGAAGAATGCGAGAAACATCCAGCTGGGACACCCTCAACCTGGAAGGACAGGGAGAGACAACTTATGCAGGGCTTTTTCTCCTCCAGGATGCTAGATGGAAGCCAACCCAGGCTGGGATTTCTGCATGGGTGCCCACAAAGTATGACAGGTATTGTAGTCCCAGAGACAGCCCTGTTGGGTTCCATAGGTTCTATCAGGGAGAGCTACAGAATTTAGGAGTTGTACTCTGTAATGCTCCAACCCTCTCCCGGACGTTCTTTGGGGCCACAGCTTCATATCCCCGGAAATACTACCAAGGATTAGATACAAGAGACTGTCTGCCACAACTCAATGAGCCAGAGTTGGGAGGCAGTAACAGAGACTGAGAAAGACAAGACAGAGAGAAGAACAAAACATTGCTGTGTGCTTGCAATTTGCTGGCTGTATTGTGCTTGGTGCTGTGGGAAACTCTTACAGAAAAGGGTTTCCCATGCAGAAACACACTTTTATGCTTTTACAGTTGTGTTTCAGCTTTTGTGTCGGGTGTTTGGGGAACTGGAGCAAAACCCATGCAGACATGGGAAGAACATGCAAACTCCACACAACCAACGACTTTGCACCATTTTTGAAACCAGAATAATGGAGTTGTGAGGCAGCAGCTGTATCAACTCAATTTATTTTTATTACTTGAGTTACTATTCTTCCATTTTCCTTGAGAGTTGTTGTGGTGCTTTGCAACTACACTTGGTGAGGGAAGTTCCACATCATTCCTTTGACCCTTGACTTTGAATGATATGGAACTCTAAAATCTTTTCAAAAATATCTATACATTTGAAGCATGAAGAACCTGAATGTTGCAGCTTCAAAACACCGCAGTTCCTATGTAAATGTAGCACGGACAAACATCTGCACACAAAGCCTGTTCTCTCCACTTTCACATTTGTTGTAAAGGAAGGTGGAGGAAGGATTACTGAGGCCTTACCTCGGAGACATTCTACTTCTGTTTTTTTTTTTTTCTCATCACCGTTCCCTGCAGAGTCTAATTGTTAAAATTGTTTAGTCAGAATGTGGATTTGTGTGAGTGCGTGGGTGAAAGCGTAGGAGAGGAAGACTGTGAGTGTGTGCAAAGCAAACCGTGTTCTCTATATTAGCCCAGCGTTTCCTAAAACCCACATTTAGCAGAATCTTTGAGAGCTTGTCATCTGTGCAGCTCAGCTGGGATGGGGAGGACAACAACAGTCATTTAACAGGCCTGGGGGGAAAAAATGTGAATTTGAATTTCTACTGCTGAATAAGTGGCTTCATGAAAACTGAGACTGACACTTCAGTTGATTTAGGATTCTCTAATATTCACAAGGTCAGAGTAAAGATGTTTAGTGCAGAAGGAACTGGAATTACACTATAGTCTCAGAATTAGGGTTAGGATTAGGGTTAGGTGTTAGGCTTAGGGCAAGAAGAAGCAAGTCTTCTTCTTTCTCTTCATTGTTTCCAACTTCTGCCTGGGGTTGATGTGTCTGATCAACCTTCTTTAAACAGATTGGTCCTCTCAACCTTCTCCGTACAGCTCGGTTCTGCACCTCCTCCCCAGTCATACCCTTTTCCCTTTTCCTTCTGATCTTCTTTTACATTATCCATCCATATCCTGGTCAGACTCCCTCGCTTCCTCTTTCCCTGTACTTCAGTTCCCATCACTCATTTGTCCACATAATCATTGTCTCTCCTCATCACAAGTCCATACCATGTCAGCCTACTTCCCTGTACTTTCTTAGATGTCTCTCTCACTTTTGATGTACCTCTGGTTGCCTCATTTTTTATTCTTTTTGTAACTCCACACATCTATCTCAACATTCTTGTTTTTACCACATTCGGCTTCTTCTCCTGTACTCCCTTTACTGCCCATGTCTCAGCTCCATACGTCATTCACAGTTTTACCACGGTCGTAAAAACCTGACCTTTAACCTTCACTTTAATTAGTCGATCACACAATACTCCTGATACCTTCTGCCAATTGCTCCATTTACAATGGACTCTCTGGGTTATCTCTGCATCTTGGTCTATCATTGATCCGAGACATTTAAACTTATCCACTCTGTTAAATGGCTCCACCTGCAGGCTAACTTATGAATCCCAATCATTCATAAATCTCAGATATTCTGTCCTCTTCCAGGTGATACTTAGTAAGTAAAATACTATCGTTTGTAATTTCATAGGGGCTCGTGGTTTCTGTGAAAAGTGCCATGTAAAGACTGACTAATTATTATATCGAAATGCGATTTGCTGTGTTAGAGTGTGCTGATGTCTTTTTCTCGTTTTTTTCTTATTTTGTCAATGTTCTCAGTTCTCTTGTTAGTCCTCTTTTGAAATGTTATTTTGCCTTGACCCTTTTTCCCTGATTCATTAATCTTAAACTGGAGGTTTTATGGCTTCCTTAAAGGGTATGTCACATGCATGTACAGTACTAATAAATTCTTATATTGTGTCCATTCTTCTTAATATGGTCTGATTGCGTTTAAAAATCTTTGTGGTAAAATTTCAACATTAAAAAAATAATAAATTTGACATTAATCACGATTAATTACACAAAGTCATGTGATTAATCGCAATTAAACTTTTTGATCGCTTGACAGCACTAATATATATATATATATATATATACTGGCTCTGTAAGCCGTGCTGTAAAATGCCCAGGCTCTAAGAAACCATGGATTCTGGCACTTCAATCAATCAATCGCATCGGTTGTGCATTAGCGGCTAAGCGAGGTTCTCTTTCCTTGGCGGTTTCGTTTTTTGCCGACATGCTCGCCTCCATTGTCTATCAATGGCTAAGCAAGTTTCACTGTCCTCGGACGTCTTGTTTTGCTTATGTGCTCGCCTCGCTTGTGTATTAGCGGCTAAGTGAGTTTCTCTTTTGTCAATGGTTTCACTTTAGTGACAGAGTCAATTTCTTTGAGCTTCACGCTGTAGTCTTGACACTTCCGGGCTGGACAGACACACACACTTCCACAAGTAGACGTTTATATATAAGATATATATACACTATAAATATATATATATATATAGTCACACACGTGCAATTGGGAGACAGATAAAGGGCCTGAATAATATTAATTCCATGCCAGACCAAGGAGCGATGAGGTACACTGACTCAATCCCTTGCAGACCATCCACGTGAAATCCTGCAGGGTTCCAGCACCACTGATGATGTCATGTCTGGTTCCATCGCCTCTAATGACGTCACTTCCGGTTCCAGGAACTCTGATGATGTCACGTCCGGTCCTGAGGCCTTAGATTACATCACTTCTAGTATTGGCAAATAAAGCTACCATCTTGGACAACTAGCATCAGTTCTGTTTTGAACTCTCACTCACAACTATTTACCCAGTTGCAGCCAGGGCATATTATATGGGTGGCTGCCCCAAACCTTTTTTTGATGTGTTCTTGTCATTTTTGTGACTATATATATATATCTATATATAATCTTCATTTGGATCTTGATCTTTGTTTGTCCGCGAATGAATTAGAAGAAGAAGCACTAGATGGCAGTAGAGAGACAGCTAAAACATAGGCATTGCATTAAGAATCTCCTCCAGGCTTATACTACTGAAGACTGTAGTACTCCAGTCACACCTCAAAACACAGATATTCAAAATAAACAAATTGTTGTGCTTTAAATTTACTAATCTTTATATATAATCTTCATTTGGATCTTGATCTTTGTTTGTCTGCGAATTCATGTTCCCCTGACACTGCCTTGGTTGTTACTTTTGTTTACAAACACTGTCGATACCACTCTTTGTGTTTAGATCTGGCGTCGACACCTGCTTCGTTGTCGAGACTGTGGTTTTTTGTGTTTCTATTGACCGTCGTTGGCAGCACTTCGTCCAAATCGAATGTTCACCCGCTTCTTGGAGTCGGCAGTCAGAGTATATAAGTCAGACACACTTCTGTGATTTTCCATCAGTCGGCGTTTGGAGTTCAAAAAAGAAGCATTGGTTCTTCCTTACTCTTTGGATTGCCACAAAGCAACCTGCGAGATTGGAGAAAGGTTGAGAAGAGATCGTGAGAGGAAACGACAGCGTCGTGAAAACGAGACGGACTGTGAACGGAGAGAAGCAGAAATGCTCCTCCACCACCACATAATTACTATTTGGACAGTGATTCCGAGTAGGCAGTTCCTATTGAATCAATGTCCAAGGGTTTTGTTTTGTAATTTTGTTTCCCTTATAAAAAATCATAATGCTGTGTGACGAAGGGCCCAGTTCACGACTGGCAGCCGCGTTTAAACAGGGAGCCCTTCACAGACAACTTTAACACACGCAACATAGTTGGGCGCACATGGCTAGTATATATATATATATATATATATATATATATATATATATATATATATATATATATATATATATATATGTATATTGTGAATGACGACAGGGGAAGGACTGGGGAGGCAGATGTGCACAGGGGACTTCCTTTACTGGAGCGTTAGATGGCAGCAGCACCTCGGATTCCAACAGGGCTCCATCGAAGTAGGAGTTTGGCACAGCCCTATTGGGTTCTGTGTGGGCCACCGGGAGAGCTGCAGAGCCCTACTTTGGGCTACCATCACACCTTGGAATGCTTCTAGATAAAGCTGATGAGCCACCTGAAGTGCTCCCAGGTGCAGCATAAAAGGGACCACCTCACTTCATTCGATGTGCAAGAGTCAGGAGGAGATGGACGAAGCTTGCCAGAGGAAGATTGGAGACGGAAGACAGAGACAAAGAGAGAGAGAGAGAGTGTGTGCTGTACTAGCCTTTATTGGTGCATTCGTACTGTGCTGAAAATGAAATGCTGAAGGTCTGTGCATCGGAGCTGGGGGGTCCTCTACAGCGCATCTTCAACCTGAGCCTGGAACAGGGGAGAGTCCCGAGGCTTTGGAAAACATCTTGCATCACCCCAGTCCCAGTCTTATTGAGCTGAATGACTTCTGGCTTGTTGCTCTGACATCAAATGTGATGAAGACCATGGAGAGGCCACAGGTTCAACACGCCCTCGACCCTCTGCAGTTTGCATATCAGGAGAAGGTGGGAGCGGAGGATGCCATCATCTATATGCTACATTGATCCCTCTCTCACTTGGACAGAGGCAGTGGTGCTGTAAGAATTATGTTTCTAGACTTCTCTAGCGCCTTCAACACAATCCAACCTCTGCTCCTTAAGGACAAGCTGACAGAGATGGGAGTAGATTCATACCTAGTGGCATGGATCGTGGACTGTCTTAAAGACAGACCTCATGTGCGTCTTGGGAACTGCAGGTCTGACATTGTGGTCAGCAACACAGGAGCGCCACAGGGGACTGTACTTTCTCCGGTCCTGTTCAGCCTATATACATCGGACTTCCAACACAACTCAGAGTCCTGCCACATGCAAAAGTTCACTGACGACACTGCTATCGTGGGCTGCATCAGGAGTGGGCAGGAGGAGGAGTACAGGGACCTAATCAAGGACTTTGTTAAATGGTGCGACTCAAACCACCTACACCTGAACACCAGCAAAACCAAGGAGCTGGTGGTGGATTTTAGGAGGCCCAGACCCCTCATGGACCCCGTGATCATCAGAGGTGACTGTGTGCAGAAGGTGCAGACCTATAAATACCTGGGAGTGCAGCTGGATGATAAATTAGACTGGACTGCCAATACTGATGCTCTGTGTAAAAAAGGACAGAGCCGACTATACTTCCTTAGAAGGCTGGTGTCCTTCAACATCTGCAATAAGATGCTGCAGATGTTCTATCAGACGGTTGTGGTGAGCGCCCTCTTCTACGCGGTGGTGTGCTGGGGAGGCAGCATTAAGAAGAAAGATGCCTCACGCCTGGACAAACTGGTGAGGAAGGCAGGCTCTATTGTTGGCATGGAGCTAGACAGTTTGACATCTGTGGCAGAGCGACGGGCGCTGAGCAGACTCCTGTCAATCATGGAGAATCCACTGCATCCACTGAACAGGATCATCTCCAGACAGAGGAGCAGCTTCAGCGACAGACTGCTGTCACTGTCCTGCTCCACTGACAGACTGAGGAGATCGTTCCTCCCCCAAACTATGCGACTCTTCAGTTCCACCCGGGGGGGTAAACGTTAACATTATTCAAAGTTATTGTCTGTTTTTACCTGCATTATTATCAATCTTTAATTTAATATTGTTTTTTGTATCCGTAAGGTGCTGCTGGAGTATGTGAATTTCCCCTAGTATCTATCTATCTATCTATCTATCTATCTATCTATCTATCTATCTATCTATCTATCTATCTATCTATCTATCTATCTATCTATCTATCTATCTATCTATCTATCTATCTATCTATCTATCTGTTTGTGTTGGGTTTGGGGTAGCTGATGTGCCCCCTATTCGCCATAAGATAGATAGATAGATAGATAGATAGATAGATAGATAGATAGATAGATAGATAGATAGATAGATAGATAGATAGATAGATAGATAGATAGATAGATAGATAGATAGATAGATAGATAGATAGATAGATAGATAGCTAATGTATTATTACTATTATTGTTTATAATAACATTTCTAGGCCAGGTCTGAACCCCAGTGTTGATGAGACAACTTGCTGTAGGCTGAGCAGCTTGTTCGTAGTTTAACAGCAAGTCGAATGAAAGGCAATGTTGATGCAGTACTCTACTGTACATAGAATAGCACACTAAAACAGCCAACTCTGACTCATGGATATTAAAACATTCTGCTAACTACATCACAGTGATAAGAATCTCATTTGACTAAATATTTTGCACTGATGATGAAATGAAGCAACACCAATGAGCTATGGAAGGCCCATCAGACATATGCAGTCGGAAGTCTTTCATCTCTAGGCTCACTGGGGAATCAGACATTTTAGATGGGGAAACTGAACCAAGGACAGCCCGTGTCACACTTAATCTCACAGTGTGATTTAACTCTGCGAAAGACAAAAATTCATCAGGGAGGCTCTTTACACCGCATGCTTCCTACGGTAGGCCTTGATAAGGAAGGCCATTCAGAGAGATATAATGCACAGTGCAATTGGTAGCCGGGTATTACATTCTGCAATTAACCGCTCCTTGGCAGAGTTCTTGTGCCATTTGAAGACAATATCTGTTGATTTAAAACATTAGAAGGACTAATTGGTTCTTCTGAATCTTCCAAACGGCTCTAATTGCTGATTTTGATTGCATCCGCCTGACACACAAGAAATTAACGGGATGGCACTTGGGGTCTTAGGGGGCTCAGTGCGGTGCCTCCCTGGGAATTACTCAGACACTTGCTGCTCTCCTTTGCTGAATGTCAGCCCAGCTCCTATTAACATTTAAGCCTCCCTCGGACTTACATTACCGGAGATCGCTATGCCTTATTAAATAGTGATACACAACATTAATTGCAAAGCAACTTTAATTTGGACTGCAATTTCTTTCCCCCCATGGCTAACACGCAGTACTAATAAATCCAGTATTATGGACAGAGACAATTTTTCCTCATCAGAAAGCAGAGGTCAGCCACCCCGCCCCCCCCACCCCCAATCGCCACATCCTCCATAATCAATGAAGATGACAGTCTAGTTATCCTGACTTCAGAGTCTTTGAAAGTAGGAGTTTCTGAACATCATCTCAGTATTCTACATACAGTATATTGCATTATTTTAAAGTTATGTAGAAATTAGATAGAATGGAGTGATTCAAAGACTCCTAGGCTACATCCATGCTTCTACATTTTTATTTAAAAATGGTACTTTCAAATTAAAATGATCTGTATCCACAACAGCATTTTTACACTATTATCACAAAATGGTAGCAGTCATTTTTTGCATACATACGGTATGCAGCATTCAAAATGTAACAGAACACAATTTAGATACTCGTAGGCAACCAGCACAAGCCCTATGGGGAGTGATTCATCTGTGTCCGCCATGATGGAATATAATTTTCTTCCATGAATGGTGACCAGTCTGTGAATGAGATGTTATAATGAACAATCAGCACAGAAATATCAGAGGGCAATTAGAGTCTGTGGTATTTACCCATCCATATTTCAACACGGAGTCTGCGGTTACTGAAGAACGTGGCTGTGGAGAGCATCTTCAAAAGTCTCAGTTTTCAGGGGTTTAAAAATAAAGGGGTAGTGTGGATTAAAGACAAAAATGGAGATTCATGTTTTTAAATGAAAATGTAGTAGTGTGGACGTAGACAGTGAATATGTATGTGGCCTATGATGGACTGCAGCAGCAGGATTGACTCGTGCCTTGGCCTTGTTCCTCTTCAGGTAGACTCTAGAAACTAAGAACTTAGCGACATTCTCGTCCGATGAGCTAGGATGTGCTTCTAGTTCTGTTTAGGGCTTTGATCATCAGACTGTATAATGGTAATGGCAGCAGGAGTCCACATATAACACAGAGAAACCTCTAAAATGTTAATTGTCACCCAAACACCACCGCTGCCATTCTTCTATATTTGTTTCCCTGGGCATCACTACATCCACTATACTGTAAGTAAGGGAGGCACTGCACCCCGGCAATGACAAGGAAGTACTATGACTGTCAGAGCCTATATTTCCCCATTGTTGTGAGACAGTTTGCATCTATTATATAGTGCCTTTCAGCTCTATCTATCTATCTATCTATCTATCTATCTATCTATCTATCTATCTATCTATCTATCTATCTATCTATCTATCTATCTATCTATCTATCTATCTATCTATCTATCATATAGCACCTTTCAATATTTTATAGTTCTATCTATCTATCATATAGTGCCTTTCAATATTTTATAGTTCTATCTATCTATCTATCTATCTATCTATCTATCTATCTATCTATCTATCTATCTATCTATCTATCTATCTATCTATCTATCTATCATATAGTGCCTTTCAATATTTTATAGTTCTATCTATCTATCTATCTATCTATCTATCTATCTATCTATCTATCTATCTATCTATCTATCTATCTATCTATCTATCTATCTATCTATCTATCTATCTATCTATCTATCTGAACATACGGCTGAAAGTTTGTGGACACATGACCTTTACACCTATATGGTCTTGTTGAACATCCCATTCCAAAACCTTGGGCATTACCATGACATTGGTCCCACTGTTCCGGCTATAGCAGCCTCTGCTCTTCTATGAAAGCTTTCCACAAGATTTTGATGCGTCTCTGTGGAAATTTGTGCCCATCTGGCTAAACAGCATTTGTGAGGTAAGGTACAGATGTTGGACAAGAGGAGCTGGCTCACAATTATTGTTCTAAATTCATCCCAAACATGTTCAATAGAGCTCAAGTGCAGATCAGTCGAATTCCTCTATGACTTTCTTTACCTGGCTTTATACACAATGGACAAAAAAATGGCCTTCTCCAAGCTGTTGCCACAAAGCTGGAATCGCCTAATTGTCTCAAATGTCTTTATATGCTGTAGCATCAACTGCACCCTTCACTGGGATCTGAGGGGTTTGGCCCAAACACTGATCAACAGGCCCAGACTAATATCCCTCCTCCACCAAACTTTATAGTAGGCACTATGCAGTCCAGATAGTGGTGTTCTCCTGGAAACCCAGACCCATCCATCCTGCTACCAGATAGTGAAGCGTGATGACAGAGTGCTTTACATCAGTCCATAGCGATATTAGGCTTGTGTGCTACTGCTGCTTGGACATGGAAACTCATTTCATGAAGCTCCTGATGTGCAGTGCTTGTGCTGATGTTTAGAACTCTGTGTGAGCGATGTAGCAGAAGAGAGATGATTTCTATGCACTATTCTGCATTTGGTGGCCCCGGTCTCGGAGTTTGCATTGGCCTACCACTTTATGGCTGAGCTGTTCTTGTTCTTTGACACTTCCACTTCACAAAAGAACCACTTACATACATAGTAGTCATGACCTTGCATAGGTAAGCAAAAAAAAAAGACTCCACACTCAGATAATTATTACAAGCGGCCAAGCATCCCTACTTAATTTAATCCATCAGTCAACATTTGTTTTTTAAATTCCAGATTCTCAGATTTCACGGAAAGTGCCCTGAAATGTATCTGCGCTGTCTGTGGGGAAGGCCATCCAGATTCTTTGTGCAGGCTGTGCACAGTATATGGCGACATACTCTGCACTTTAATGAAAGAGCCGAGTCCCACATAACAAAACAAATCAGTGTTGTTGGTGGCGTGTAAAACATTTTTTTGACATTTTGTGTTCAGATGCCTCCCCACCTGCACCTGAGCAAAGTTCCTTTTAATGTTCTAATACAGTGTGAGCCACTGAAGGGTGAAGTTATAAGTTTTCAGCTTTCAGACCGCAAGCCTATCAACATGCATTCGCTCCTGGCTGGCATGAGGTGCCCTCCTTCGCTACACCCAGTTTACCTGCACTGTGCGATAGCGGCCTTCAAGCTCCTGGCACCTCATTCAGCTCCAGTGGACTGTTTTGCAAAGCCCCTCCGGCCTTCAAACGCAATTTCTCCAGCTCACGCTCAAGGTATTCGCATGGAAGTAAGCGCATGTGACATCTTATCACTTTTATTTTCCTCATCGCTCGGCTGGGACCGCTCTTGTATTTGCCGGAAACTCCATGAATAAACACACTGCGGCCATCGTCCTAACCAAGTCTTAAATTTACCTTCAGGGACTGGAAACTCTGCTGAGTTAGCTATGACAGATTCTTTGAAAATTCCGAAAATGATTTCTTAGAGGAAAAATGAGCATGCATATCCTGTATTCTGATGTTCACATTCTCTAATATCATTTTAAAGGACTAAATACTGCAGTAAAACAAATTGGGTGAAGCATTTATTTGGGATGCATTTGTCATCTGGAGCAAATTCACTTCATGGAAAGTGTCATAAATCTGATATTCAAGGCATGAAATGTGCAAACTAAGCCTGGCATTGCCACATAGAAGACACAGAAGATAGCCACTGAGTAACTCATACATGGGGTTGATTGAAGTTGAAAAGCTAAACACACTGAGCACTCATACGTGAGGAGACTTTTAATCCGAAATCAGGTTTGCGGAGGCTGCAGCCCATCCCAGCAGCACTGGACAAGTGGAGTGAAGCAATTCTGGACAGGACATCAGTTCATTGTAGGTTACACAAATGGGCATGTTATGCCCACTCAAGCCAAAATCAGCAATTCACCTACCACACAGATCTTGGTAACATGGGGGTTAAAGCAGGAGTTGCGGCTTATTGTCAGACACACACATCATTTAAATTAGAGCACTAAAATAGTGTGAGGGACGGCCGGAGTCCTTACCCGGCCTCGGAATGGAAGGACTGGGTGAGAGAGCATACACAGTGCATTATCCCCCTCGGAGCACAAGATGGCAAGCCCCCCTGGATTGAAGCATTGCCTTGGGTTCCCACAGGACAACATGAACACAGAGTTCTTCAACTCATCCTTATTGGGTTTTTCGTGGGTGCCACCAGGGGGTGCTGCAGGGACTGGGGAGCCTCCCCTGGAAGAATGGTAGACTTGAAGTACTCCTGAACGGAAGATAAAAGGAGGTGCCTGCCTCACATGATTGAGCCAGAGTAGGAAAGAAGAGGGACGAAGCCTGCTGGAGGAGGAGTGGAGGTGGAAAGAGAGACAGAGAGAAGAAGAAAAAGAACTGGTGTATGCTGTGAGACGTTTTGGAAGAGTTTCCCACACCTGGATAAAAGCCTGTGTGTTGTGCTGAACTTGTGTCCATGGCTGTCTGTATCGGGTTAGGAGACCTGGTGTCACCCCCTGGTGTTCATAATAGTAACTACACTACAAAAAATTAGGTGCAATTTAAAGAGTAACAAATCCTTATATTTATTGCTGTTATTCAAGTATTTATGTATTTTGCCATTGCAAAGTAATAACTTAGGAAATGTCAGACTTAAGGACGCCATCTCAAATAGTTTTGCACAAACATTTCTTTACTTTTAATTTTTTTAAAACTGCTGCCATAATGCTATAATATATCACAAAGTGAAAATATATACATGCTGGTGGGCAGAACAGCGCTCCCACTCTAAAACAGGCTGTATTCAGTTTATTTTCAATCCATCTTTAAGAAAAATTGAGCCATCAATGAGATCGTTGTTGACCTCGTTTTTTTTCCAATGTCGGTGTAGACTTTCCTTCAGATATTCTGGTCTTCTTCCAACATCCCCAAATATTTGCAGGTAAGTTTAACTGACCTCTGTTTATTTACGAGGTGTGGATGTGTGAGTGGGGGGCGGCATGCAGGTTGGTCGTAGCTCTTATCACGACTGTTTCCTGTCGCCCGCTCAATATTGCCAGGATTAGTTCTCCTTGCATCGGCAACCCTGAATTTGATATTGCAGGGTTTAAGAAGGTTATGATATGCACATACAGTGCATCCAGAAAGTATTCACAGCGCATCACTTTTTCCACATTTTGTTATGTTACAGCCTTATTCCAAAATGGATTCAATTCATTTTTTCCCTCAGAATTCTACACACAACACCCCATAATGACAACGTGAAAAAAGTTTACTTGAGATTTTTGCAAATTTATTAAAAATAAAAAAACTGAGAAAGCACATGTACATAAGTATTGACAGCCTTTGCCATGAAGCTCGAAACTGAACTCAGGTGCATCCTGTTTCCCCTGATCATCCTTGAGATGTTTCTGCAGCTTCATTGGAGTCCACCTGTGGTAAATTCAGTTGATTGGACATGATTTGGAAAGGCACACACCTGTCTATATAAGGTCCCACAGTTGACAGTTCATGTCAGAGCACAAACCAAGCATGAAGTCAAAGGAATTGTCTGTAGACCTCCAAGACAGGATTGTCTCGTGGCACATATCTGGGGAAGGTTACAGAAAAATTTCTGCTGCTTTGAAGGTCCCAATGAGCACAGTGGCCTCCATCATCCGTAAGTGGAAGAAGTTTGAAACCACCAGGACTCTTCCTAGAGCTGGCCAGCCATCTAAACTGAGCGATCGGGGAAGAAGGGCCTTAGTCAGGGAGGTGACCAAGAACCTGATGGTCACTATGTCAGAGCTCCAGAGGTCCTCTGTGGAGAGAGGAGAACCTTCCAGAAGGACAACCATCTCTGCAGCAATCCACCAATCAGGCCTGTATGGTAGAGTGGCCAGACGGAAGCCACTCCTTAGTAAAAGGCACATGGAAGCCCGCCTGGAGTTTGCCAAAAGGCACCTGAAGGACTCTCAGACCATGAGAAAGAAAATTCTCTGGTCGATGAGACAAAGATTGAACTCTTTGGCGTGAATGCCAGGCGTCACATTTGGAGGAAACCTGGCACCATCCCTACAGTGAAGCATGGTGGTGGCAGCATCATGCTGTGGGGATGTTTTTCAGCGGCAGGGACTGGGAGACTAGTCAGGATAAAGGGAAAGATGACTGCAGCAATGTACAGAGACATCCTGGATGAAAACCTGTTCCAGAGCGCTCTTGACCTCAGACTGGGGCAACGGTTCATCTTTCAGCTGGACAACGACCCTAAGCACACAGCCAAGATATCAAAGGAGTGGCTTCAGGACAACTCTGTGAATGTCCTTGAGTGGCCCAGCCAGAGCCCAGACTTGAATCCGATTGAACATCTCTGGAGAGATCTTAAAATGGCTGTGCACCGATGCTTCCCATCCAACCTGATGGAGCTTGAGAGGTGCTACAAAGAGGAATGGGCAAAACTGGCCAAGGATAGGTGTGCCAAGCTTGTGGCATCATATTCAACAAGACTTGAGGCTGGAATTGCTGCCAAAGGTGCATCAACAAAGTATTGAGCAAAGGCTGTGAATACTTATGTACGTGGGATTTTTTTATTTTTAATAAATTTGCAAAAACCTCAAGTAAACTTTTTTCACGTTGTCATTATGGGGTGTTGTGTGTAGAATTCTGAGGAAAAAAATGAATTTAATCCATTTTGGAATAAGGCTGTAACATAACAAATGGTGGAAAAAGTGATGGGCTGTGAATACTTTCCGGATGCTCTGTAGCACTTCATCTGCTTCATACATGGTATGTGTGTGTGTAAATGTCCTAAAGTCACAGTAAATTGGCCCTGAATGAGTGAAGGCTGGTGTCCATGCATGATGGTACCTTGCAACTGACTGACATCCCCTCTAATGTTAGCTCTTACCTTGCACATGATCCTTCAATGATAAGCATCTGTTCACTGAAACCCTGAAACTGTATTTAGTGAGCACTGTGAATGTATATACTGTATATTGTTGAAAGCATGAGCTTATATTATCGTAGCTTTGAGAAAAATAGACAACTCAAACAAGTAATTTATTGAACCAATAGATAAAAATCAAAACCAAAGGGCAGCACAAAGAGTAGTCTGAAATGAAACTGGGGTCAAGTCACATAATCAAACATCAAAAACAGAACTGTGAGAGCAAACCCACAGACACAATGTTACCCAACACTATTCTGGGTTCAAATAAAAGGTTTTTATTTTCAACCAAGACTTTTCCAATTGACCACCAGCCAAAATACACAAAAATAATCACAGATTCTCTTTGTCCATCCGCTTGATGAGTGTCACCCGCTGCTTCCTGACTCTGAGTCACAGAGGACATGAGGTGGTCTCTTTTTAAACCAGAATGCTTCAGATGTTGCAGCAGTGGTTATCCTGAGCGCTTCCAGTTTATGCAGAGACCAGGGCAGTCATCCCCCGACAGTGCCCTCTTGCAGCACTACAAAGACCCCGACAGGGTTGCTCTTCTAAACTCCAATTCCCATGCAGCCTTGCATGAGTCCTAACTGGGGCCATCCTGGAGGAACACTGCCACCTATCATATAGAGTATGTGAATTTCCCGTTGGGATTAATAAAGTATCTATCTATCTATCTATCTATCTATCTATCTATCTATCTATCTATCTATCTATCTATCTATCTATCTATCTATCTATCTATCTATCTATCTATCTATCTATCTATCTATCTATCTATCTATCTATCTATCTATCTATCTATCTATCTATCTATCTATCTATCTATCTATCTATCTATATGGGGAATACACTGCCTCAGGCATCCATGTTTCCAGTCCATCAATTAATATTTTACCCTGATTGGGATAAGGATTGCCAACCAAAGGGCGGAGTGGTGGCTCTGAGATTAAGGATCTGTGTAGGTATATGGAAGGTTACTGGTTTGAATCCCAGTTACTGCCAAAAGGTATCTTATTCTGCTGGGCCCTTGAGTAAGGCCCTTAACCTGCAATTGCTCCAGGGGTGCTGTACAATGGTTGACCCTGCACTCTGACCCCAAGGGGTATGTGAAAACTAGCAAATTCCTAATACCAGAAATTGTACAAGGTGAAATAAATAACAACAACAAAACACAAACAACCATTCACTCTCCATGTCAGTCAGGATGCTCGTCCATTTACCTTGGCATCTAATATACAGTTAGGTCCATAAATATTTGGACAGAGACAACTTTTTTCTCATTTTGGTTCTGTACATTACCACAATGAATTTTAAATGAAACAACTCCGATGCAGTTGAAGTGCACACTTTCAGCTTTAATTCATTTAGGTGAACAAAACGATTGCATAAAAATGTGAGGCAACTAAAGCATTTTTTGAACACAAAGAGTAATGGTGTATGAGGCATGCTGAGAGAGTCACCTTCAAAGACGGCAAGTATAAAACTGAGGAGCAGATGAGAAAGGAGCCTTAGAAATAATGACAGAGTCTGAGAAGAAGGCTTTATGGGAACATGCTGGAGTAAGGGAGCGCCAGTAATGAGATGTTCAGACATACGTGGATACCGAGGAAATGCACTGAAGGTACACTTAGGACAAGAGATAGCAAATATTTTTAAATGATTCTATTACTGTGTCTAATACATATCTATTTATATTAAATAATTATATTAATATAATTAGACAAAGTGAGAGAGAGTAGCTTAAAAGCAACAGGAGAGATTCTTCACATGCCATGACTGCTAGGAGTCAGCATGTCGTGTATCTCAACTGAGGACCATGGAGAAGAAAGACAAGTCCTTCAGCAAAAGCCAGACAGTAATTTGCTGGGCAGAAGTGAACTGTTTTCTGCTTGGACTCCAAAAATTCAGGTGATGGGTCTTCTTCTTGAAGCGAAAGTTAAACGAGAGTTGTAACACACCCTGGTTTGCTACAGGAGAAACAGACCCAGGCTAGGACCTATGGAAGCATAGTTTCTCATTTACAAAGCAGGAAACATATCGGCACCTGAGATAACCTGTGTTTTGAAGGGGGTGTAGGGACACCGAGGGGAATTAGAGGGAGTTATAACACTGGTGCAAAAGCACTGATGCCTCTGATTCTGGAAGAATTTCTAGAGCTTGAAAAGAATTGACACGAGGTAAAGTTTAAAGTGGCTTGCAAACAAGAAGACTTTGATACAAAAGTTAAAAAATGAGCCCGGGCAAGGGATCTACTAGCTGGAGGAGGAGGAGGAAGAAGAAGAAGAAGAAGAAGAAGAAGAAGAAGAGACGCCCATTTCTACAGTAGTTTAGGCATGCAGTGCAATCAACTTCCAGCAATGTATAATATGTGCAATACTCGTGATAAATGTGTAAGATATCTGACAACTCCAGTATATGCAAACTTTATAGCACACTAGCTACTTAGGATTCAAGTTGCCTGAGGATCAAAACTGTTCTGAGCCATAGTGGTCTGAGATTTAATGCTATGGTGCCATCTGCTGAAGTAAGAGCAAGTTGGTGCCCTAGGTGGTTGGCATTGTTTATTCTTACATTCTGCTTTAATTTGCCAACATTTAGAATAGATCTATCTCTGCAAGTGATGCTAAGTGTTTTGGTGCTGATGACCCAGCCTTTATTTCAGGTGTGGTGACATCACAAATGAGGACACTTTCAGTGGCAGAGTGACATTATTTATTTCACATTCCCCCCAGCCATTCAGAAAGTGTTGTGAGTCCCAGCCAAGCCTAACTCAGGACTCAAGGACTGCTCCTTTCTACTAGCAGAGATTTTTTTAATCCACTACTATAAGGAGCTCACTTAATGGCAAGCAAGCTTTGTAGAAACTGAAGTTTCAAAGCTCAATTTTAAAATGCTGCCAAAAAGATAAAGCACCATCTGGTGGACAACTATGGCACTCATTATTAGCTGTTTCATTCCAATTACATAATATAACATAAGCCCACTTAATCCAACTCGGTGAGCCCATTTCAGCGGCGCTGGGCAAAAGACAGCAAGAAGCCCTGGGCAGTGGGCCACACATCACATTTCCACAGTTCTGCTGCCAAATAACCTAATATTTTTACTGCAGTAAAAAGGTGTTTTATTTTTTTAAAGTTATCATTACATTTTACATTACAGTATACATTCTCATCCTGAGGTTCATCACTTCCCAATCATCCATTTTCTGACTTGCTTATCCAGTTCAGGGTCAAAGAGAACCCAGGATTATTCTAGCAAGGCTGGGTGCAAGGCAGGGGCCAACCTTGGAGGGCACACACACACAAACACACACACACATATATATATATATATATATATATATATATATATATATATATATATATATATATATATATATATATATATATATATATATATATATGTACGAGGGGAGTCAAGCTAAAGTTAGAAAATCAGATTTTTAAGAAAATGGAATAAACCTTCACAAAAGTGATCAAGTCATTTCTCAACATCATCTCCCCCCTTCTCAATGCCACCTGTCTTGATTCCAGCAGAAGAAAAGGTTTTATCTTGTCCTCGCCACCACACGTGCACCTCTTTCTTCACATGAACATCTGTCTTGAATTGACAACCACCCAGATGTTTTTTTTAGCAGGACTAAAGAGGTGGAAATCACATAGTGGTGAACAGGAAGATTGTGGCAATACCTCAAACTTCAGTTGCTCCAGACAAGCCTTGGTGTTCTTAGCAGTGCGTGTGTCATCATCATACAGCAAAAAGACTCCTTGAGACAGCAGTCCCCGCTTCTTAAATTGAATAGCAGGCTTCACATTGGTCTCCAGCAGGTCACAGCAACTTGCACTAGTGACTGTAGGACCCCTCAGCATGGAGTGTTCGACAATAACTCGGGTGCACAAGTGGTAGCGAGGACAAGACAAAATGTTTAATTTTGCTGGAATACAGGTAGGTGGCGCCAGTGCATTGAAAAGGGTGGAGACTCCATTGAGAAACGACATAATCAGTTTTGCTGAAGTTCATTCCATTTTCTGATAAATCCCATTTTATAACTTTAGCTTGACTCCCCCTCATAGATTTGATGGGTTACTTAACTCATACTTTGGTCTGAAACTGTGTATATGAACAGAACTGATGTGCCAGTCATCACAGGGTGAACACAAACCAGCCACACACTAGGGCCAAGCTGGTACTGCCAATCCGCCTAACCGGCATATCTTTGGACTGTAGGAGGAAACTGGAGCACCAGGAGAAAACCTACGCAGATGTAGCAAAGCGTAATATGTTATTTATAATTTTTCTTTGTTTTAGTTATGAACTTCCCCAAAATTAGTTGATCCCTGTAAATAGTTTATAGCATACTGACAATACAATTTGTTGTAGTACGGGCATTAATTGGCGTTACACCTCACAACCTGCATGCACCACGTTTATTGGCTCTAGCGCCAGAAGTGCGGTGGATGGTGTGGGGGTAGGTTGTGTTTTCAGTTCTCCGTAAGCTTTTCCTGATTTTTATTTCATTTATTCTGTATTAAAAATTTGTAATTGATTTAATTTATCAGTTAATAGGCATAGGGGAGAAGCCGCTGATGTGACACCCTGTTCTTTTTTCTTTCCTTTTGTTTTGGAAAGGTATTCTGTATTTTTTAAAATTTTTTTTGTTAAGAGTTTTTGTATAAAGCTATGTGTATTCTAAATAGTTCTCTCTGGAAAATTTGAGTAATAGTTTTATATGCAATGTGTTTATTGTGTAAATTAAAAGAACAGAAGCATGGTGGATGATGCGGGGGTGTAGGGGAGAAGCCGCTGATGTGACACCCTGTTCTTTTTGTTTTGGAAAGTTACTTGGAGAGGAAAATAAAAACTTCTGTTTTGACCCTAAGTGCCTCTGACTTGACGATCATTTACACGACACAGAGAAAGGCGGATTGCAGTCGGTTACACAGACATGGGGTGAATCTGTAAACTCCACGCAGGAAGGATACGGGACATCAACCCTGGTCTCCTTACTGCAAGGCAGCAGTGCTACCACTGTGCCACCATGCCCCCCTAGCACTTAACAGAATGTGCAAAATCCAAATCTCTGCATTATCTATTTCTCCATCTGTGATGTAGCCTGAAACTCACATTGCCATCTTAGACGCTTCAAACAATTGGCAGTTGAGTGTCTGGTGCTTTTATCTTCTATGGACAGCATGCAGTATGTAGACCTAAAAGTTTGAGCAGGTCTGAAAACCTCTCCAAAGTGGCATATAGAGAGATATAGAGGGGTCTTGCAGTTACAATGGAGCACGGAGGGTTAAATCATCCCGCTGTGCCCAAGGCAAAAGCTCTAAATCCACATAAAGAATTGAAGCATGAAATGCTATAATTAGTAAGTGCTGCCAGGCAGTGCCAGTAAAAATAAGAGCTTAGCGCCACTTATAACGTCCACATATATTCTTTATGGTCAAGGCCATTAGCACTTCTCTCAATGAATCAAATCCCCAAATGACCCTTACGATTCTCACCGGCTAGTCAGAACGGGCGTGTGCTTTGTCTCGTACTCGCCTTTAATGGCATGGTGAGGTGGTAATCAATCTCACACACTTTTTATTGACTTTCATACTTTGCACTCTGATATATTACGCTGGATTAATAGTCTTCTATACACGGTAACAGGCAGACCTAGAGGCTTTCCAAGAAATGGACAGTAATGGTGATGTCCTGCTCTAATAGGACTCTCCAGCACAGACAGGACAATGAGATTAACATAACACTGCATTTTTATACCCGCGGGGTCAGAGACCATCATGGCAGCACTGGAATCACCATTGATGAGGCAGGTGGCAAGGTCTGCAGACAATAACAGACTATAAAGTAACTACTCCCGCTGCTATGAGCGCCAACATCTCAACACTTCTTCCCATGCTTTGAAATGAATGCTGCTAATGGTAGCCAGTGGTCCAAACAATTCTGCAGTAGGGGAACCGCTCAGTGAGGAAACAGCGGTCACTTTGTCGGAACTCAACGTAAGGAGAGCTTTCAGGAAAGTGGACAAAAGAAAGGCATCAGGTTTTGGATGAAATGCTGAGTCTGTCACCCTGGTGTCAGGACAATAGTCTACGCCTGAAAATCAGCAAGACAAAGGAGATGATTGTGAATTTTGAGGGAAAACAACAGAGGCACTACCACCCAAACAAATTTAACAGCACTCAGGTAAAGAGGTTGGCCAGTTTAAGATAATTTAGTGTCCACATCACAGATGACCTGACCTGGTCCAAGCTCAGTGACACCTTGGTAAAGAAGACACAACATTTTTATCACCTCAGGGATTTCATACTAAAGAACTTCTGTTAACCCACTATCAAAAGCATCCTGACAGGAAGTATCACTGTCTGGTTTGGAAACAGCAGGACCGCCAGGCTCAGCAGAGAGTGGTGTAGTCAGCTGAACTTCGGGGACATTTATCCTAAGTGATGTCAAACTAGGGCAAAGATAATCACCCATGAAACCAGCCATCCCAACAATGGCATCTCTTCTGTGCTATGGTCAGGTAAACGCCACTTCTGTCTGAAGACCAGAGCTTCTGTCCACAGTCCATCCACATCTAGAGGAAGGGAAGTGTCTAAAACTATGATTCCCTATTGTTAACTGTCTTACATCAAGTTCTTTAAGTTACTTACTAAGTTATTATGTGTTATTTATCATATAATTATATATTTTGAAAAGTGAGAAGATGCCTGAGGAGTGGAGAAAAAGTGTATTTGTGCCAAATTTCAAGAATAAGGGAGAAGTGCGGAGCTGCAGTAACTATACGGGTATGAAGCTGATCAGTCACACCATGAAGATATTGGAAACACTGATGGATGCTAGTCTGAGAAGAGAGGTGGAGATCTGTGAGAAGCAATGTGGTTTCATCCCTGGAAAGAGTACTAGAAATGCAATGTTTGCTTTAAGAGTGTTGATGGAGAAGTACAGAGTAGGTCAGAAGGCATTGCATTTCATGTTTGTGGATTTAGAGAAGCGTATGACAGGGTGCTAAGAGAGGAGGTATGGTATGAGGAAGTTGGGAATAGCAGAAAAGTATGTGAGGGTGGTGCAGGATATGTATGAGGACAGTGTGACTGTGGTAAGGGTGGGATTACATCAAGAATCAGCTCTGAGCCTTTTCCTGTTTGCAGTGGTGATGGACAGGCAAATTTAGACAGGAGTCTCCATGGACTATGATGTTCGCGGATGACATTGTGATCTGTAGTGAGAGTAGACAGCAGGTTGAGACAAACCTGGATAGGTGGAAGTAGATAGATAGATAGATAGATAGATAGATAGATAGATAGATAGATAGATAGATAGATAGATAGATAGATAGATAGATAGATAGATAGATAGATAGATAGATAGATAGATAGATAGATAGATAGATAGATAGATAGATAGATACTTTATTAATCCCAAGTGGAAATTCACAAAAAGTATGCACTGGAGAGAAGGGGAATGAAAGCCAATAGGAGTAATACAGCGTACATGGATGTGAATGAGAGGTGGGTGGTGGAAGGGTGTGGCTGCAAGGATCAGAGGTGGTGAAGGTAGACAAATTTAAATGCTTGGGTTCAACAGTCCGAAGCAACAGAGAGTGCGGCAGAGAGGGAGGGAGGGCAGGCAGGGTGGATTTTGTGGAGAAGAAGGGCAGGAGTGATTTGTCATAGAAGAGTAACTGCAAGAATGAAAGGGAAGGTCTATAAAATGGTAGTGAGACCAGCTAGGTTGTATGGTTTGGAGACGGTGGCATTGACAAAAAGACAGGAGGTAGAGCTGGAAGTGGCAGAGTTGAAGACGCTACGATTTTCGCTCAGAGTAACAAGGGTACACAGGGTTAGGAATGAGTATATTAGAGGATCAACACAATTATGACAGTCTGGTGACCAAGTGAGAGGAGCGAGATTGAGATGGTTTGGACACATGTAGACGAGAGATGATACCTATAGGCAGGAGGAAAAGAGAAAGGCCCAAGAGGACGTTTATGGATGTGGTGAGGGAGGACGTAACTGAAGTCAGTGAGGCAGAAAATGATGTAAAAGACAGGGATAGATGGAGACGGATGATCTGCTTTGCGGCCCCTAAATGAGAGTAGCCAAAAGATGAAGAAGATTTATCACATATTTATAACTCTATAGGTGGAGTGTTGGCTCTGAGGCTTGGGAATCTGTGCCAGCAATTGGAAGGTTGAATTCAGAAGTGATTCTAGCAAGGCCCTTAACCTGCAATTGCTCCATCCTGGGTGAGAAGTTAACCTGCATTAAGCTCTGCAAACAAGTTCTCCAACTTGCAGGGAAAACGTGGGGGTTGGTGCACTCAATGTGCCAGCTTGACAAGAATCCCGGACAGTAGTCTACTTGGCCGTGATATAAAGACACAGTCTACAGTAGATTCCAGATTCTGGTTTTCAGATGCAGATAAGGTCTGAAAGGAGAAGCCTCTAGTCCTCTTTAAGAAGGATGCCCTTGGTCATCAGCGCCTACATTTCCAAGTGGCCATATCCACATTTTTACTTTCTCGTATACGAAGTATAGGCAAAGTATTGTAATCATCCAAAAATACGACCTTGTGAATCTCAATGTTTTAGAGTCCAATTTACTTTCTTGTAGGGAAAGTACTGTAATCGTCCAAAAATTCAGTTTCGAGATGTTGACGAATCTTGATGTTTTAGACCTCCCAGAGACTAAAATTACAATTTTTGGAATTATGACTGTGTGTCTGTCTCTGTGTGTGTGTGTATGAAAACATGATAACTTGAGTACGCTTTCAGTTAGGACAACCAAATTTTGCATATAAGTTTTAGGTACAAAACGTGGATTTCTATCAACTTTTGAGCTATTTCCGCTAACCGGAATTGGTACTTTTTTATTCACGCAGCTGCAGAGTCCGATTTATTCAATTTTACTTTTATAATAATTGTTCAGTATATTATTCACTTGATTTGATTTTTTGTTGATGGTTCTTTAATGTACATGATATAAAAATATAATCATTGTCTTGCGGTTTACTCCTCAAATATCCCTCCCCATATCTGAGTACACGAGAAAGTCCAGGGGAGACCACTCCCGATTATTTTATTGAGAAACATGATGATGACATTTCTTTCCATTGTGCACAAAACAATATTCTCCAACTCATAATGCTGCCAGCTTCTGCTTTGGATTTAACCAGGATGAAAACTAAATAATGTAAAGCTTTTAAATAGTTTAGTAGGTACACCCCAACCCCTGGAAAATAAGAAAAATAAAGATTCGGGATGGCCTATTAACGCAGAACTCACACAAAAACATCAATTCACATTGATAAGAATACATCGGAAAGATGGCTGGAAGGAAGTACTCACCACATAGAGCTGTTTCCATAAAACGGCCCATTCTTGCAGCGTGGAGGTCACCTCGGTCACTATGGGGTCTTCTAGAGGGGTCACTGTTTCGTACTGCCTGTAACACAACAATCCCAACATATTAGGTCCATCTGAAAGCTGTAAATTAAAAAGATTTCAACACTTTTAAGAACTGTGTTGTTATACTATCATAGACTAGAGCCCCAGACCAATGCTGCTGGGACAGGCATCAGCGTCCTCTGAATCCTTAAATTGACTAGAAAATGGATAGATACAGTACATATTGCTGTGTGATTATAATGATATACAACTACCAAAGGACAGCTACATCAACAGTAACATCAAATACTCAACACCAAAGACAGCAACACAAAAAAACATTCTACTTCTGTTCAATGGACAAAGTGCTAAATCGCACTGTATGAAAATTAGGAACATGACTCATAATAATGATGATGACTTCTCCAAAACAAAAAGATGACCAAGCTCATGCATCCTTTGTATTTCATCACAAAGAATCAAACAATGGATCGCTCAAAGTGGCTCTGGCCTTCAAACCCCAAAGTGGAGCTGAAACGTCCAGGCTGCTCAGGAGCACACCTGAGTACGTGGCATGGTGGAAGGGTCTACACAAGAAACCCATTGACCCCTAGGAAGAACATCCCCCTTGTGAGGGCAGGAGAACAGCCCTGGCTACAGAACTGGGCACACTGGGCAAGATTGGCAGCTAACAGTGGACCTAAGCCAACAATTAATGTTCTTGGCACAATCTTCAGTAACACTGCAGCACCGAAATATAGTTGTTCTGTCAGAAACCCCAAAACAACTGGTCATGGTAGGACTCTCCGTGCCCTGGGAGGTGGCACAGGAGAAGAAGTACATGAAGTACCAGAACTTTATAAAGAAGTGGTGAGGACAAGGAAGGCAAGTATGCTGCCTGCCTGTGGAAGAGAGTTGTACAGAATTTACTGGCTGATCACGCTGTAGAGGATTCACTCAACTCAGCACAGCATCACGGGGGTTGCAGAGGTGCACCACAGAAGTCATAGAAAGAAACTTTACATGTCTCTGGATAAAGAGGAGTGAAGAGTGGACCACAGCTATTGGGATGCATGATTAGAAATGATCACCTCCAGCTGGGCGTCTGCGAGATCCACAAAACACCCAGTGACACCAGGAAATATCACTGATGGTGTATCCCAGCTTATCCTTCAGATGTATCTGCATATCAGCATTGAGCACAGCATTGAAAATAAAAAAATGAGTATGATGACTAAATTCAGTTTTTATATAAACATTTTAACAATACATTCAATGAATGAGGTGAGTTTACCATTTATTTAATTTCTGCACAAGATCGCCATCTGCTGGGACATAGGAGGCAGTGCCCCACCTACACTAAATTCAGAGATGCAATCAAACAAGACAATAGATAGCTCTACTGTTTAGATAAAATAGAATGTCTGTCTGTTTGCTGTACAATCCAATCCTAAACCCATTCACCGATCAGAACCAAATTTTGCATAGTTACTCTCTAGGATGAAAAGAACAAGATAGGTTACGATGAAACCTGGACACCCCACCCGCTCGCCCTGATTTCATCTCCTTCAATACATTAAAATACGTGGATACTATTCCTTTATTAACCGGATTTCAACCAAAACTGGCACCTTGGGGGGGGGGTTCTGGTTCAAAGACTATCCATCCATCCATCCATCCATTATCCAACCCGCTATATCCTAACTACAGGGTCATGGGGGTCTGCTGGAGCCAATCCCAACCAACATAGGGCGCAAGGCAGGTGTGGGAGATGGCCGGCTGTTCATCCCGGCCAAAACCCCAAGGCTGTCAGATGGAGCCCTCCCTGTAGCATGGAAGTGCCTCGAAGACCAGCAGGGAATTATGGACAATGGAGTTTTTATTCCCAACCCTGCTGGACACCATGGGGCCCACCAGAGGACGCTGCAGGGAGGCTCAAGGACTTATACGTGCCCTATAACCCGGAAGCACGTCATGATCATATGACCAGAGGGAACAACGTGTTTCCGGGTTGAAGAGAAGGACTTTTTATCTGACCCGGAAGTGATAAGAAATCACATGGACTGGAGGATGGGAAACACTTCCAGGTCAGGGAATATAAAAGGACCGTGGGAAAGCCCAGACACTGAGCTGAGCTGGGAGGTAGGGTGGCGAAGTGTCTGGGAGAGGAGGATTGGTATTTGTGCTTGATTATTGATTATTATATGAGTAGTGTGGAGTGGAGGGTGCTTTGTGCACATAGTTATTATAAAATAAATAATAGTTATACTTTTACCCGGTGTTTGGAGTGGTACCTGAGGGTTCAAGGGAGCTCGAGCGACCCCTACTGCTACACAGGAAACAAACCATGGGTAGGGCGCCAGCCCACCGCAGGGGTCAAAGACTACAAATCTGAAATGTTTTCTTTGAAATTCAAGATGGTGGATCCATTTCCACATTTCCAAAAATGCTGATGTTCTAGATGTAAGAAGTCCAAGTAATACCTGGCAGTCTAAGCTAGTTAGTCATAAAACAAGAACAAAAAAAAATGAGAAAACCGAGATGGACTAGAAGCAGGGATGTGTTGACTCCGGAAAAGGCTGGGGACTTGGTGTTGACATACAACAACTCGTGGGAGATGTGAAGATGAAGAAACATGATGTGGGACACATAGTGGTGGGTCTGAAAAAGGAGGAAACACGACAATAAGATAAAGAAACAAATGTATACACGAACACACAGAGCAGCACAATATAAAAAGCACAAAAACGTTAAAACTGATAAGTAACACACGGGAAGTAACCCAATTTGAGCTAAAAGGCAAAAGCTTTCAGACAAAAAAACACATTTCAGGCCATTGATTCAGACTCTCTGTAGGACGACGTTCAATAATTTCGGAGTTTGAAAGCTGAATGTATCCTCCTTGTTTTTTGCAATTTATCGTAGGGGAAAAAAAAGGCAAGCAGATATTAGAGGAGCAAAGCCAATGCTGAGCTGTCAAATTGTACCCTTGTCCCTAATTTGCAAGAACCTGTCCACCTATTAAATCTGACAACTGCTAGTAAAGCTTGCGGAGTGAAGTCACATACTTATATTTTACTAAAGATCTCCTGTGGGGACCTCCATGTACAGCACCTTGAGCCAAAACAACTCAACCAGGACAATCACAGCACTTGTAAAGATGGTTTTATGATTGTGATTCACTGTTGTGTCCAGGGCTCTGTTTCTGTTTTTCTTGAGTACAACAGGTGCTATATAAATAAAATGTATTATTATATTATTATTATTATTATTATTATTATTATTATTAGACCCAGTGCTGCCTTTGCCTAAGAACACAGCCATTAATAAAGAATGGGACCAAAACATCCTCTGAGGGCAACTTCTCCCAACCATCCAAGAACAGTTTGGTGACCAACAATTAACAATCCAGCATGATGGAGTACCGAGCCATAAGGCAAAAGTGAGAACTAAGTGGTTCGGGGAACAAAACATCAAAATTTTGGGTTGTGACAGTTTAGGGTCTCCGTGACCCCTTGAACCCTCAGACTAGACGTCAGACACCAGATAAAAGTCCAAATAATGTTTTATTGTCAATAATAATAATAATAATAAATGTGCACAAAGCACCCTCCACTCCACAATACTCCAATAATAACTCAATAACAATAACCAATACACAATCCTCCACTCCCAGACGCGTTGCCACCCTTCCACCCAGCTCAGCTCAACGTCTGGGATTTCCCATCGTCCTTTTATATTCCCTGATCCGGAAGTGTTTCCCATCATTCCCTACAGTCCATGTGATTTCTTATCACTTCCAGGTCAGATAAAAGTCCTTTTCTTCAACCCGGAACTTGCCTACGACGAACTTATAGGGCACAAACAACTCTCTGGGCCTCCCTGCAGCGTCATCTGTTGGCCCCTGTGATATCCAGCAGGGCTGTAAAGGAAAACTCCATCGTCCATGATTCCCTGCTGGTCTTCGGGGCACTTCCATGCTACAGGGAGGGCTCCACCTAGCGGCCTGGGGGTATTGGCCGGGGTAAATGGCTGGCCATCCCTCACAGGGTCCATGGCCAGGAAAACTCTAGCCTTTAATCCCACTGAGAACTTGTGGTCAATCCTCAAGAGGTGGGTGGACAAACAAAAACCCACCAATTCCGACAAACTCCAAGCATTGATTATGCAAGAATGGGCTTCCATCAGTCAGGATTTACCCCAGAAGTTGATTGACAGCCTGCCAGGGTGAATTGCAGAGGTCTTGAAACAGAAAAATGAGCCAACATTGCAAATATTGCCTCTTTGCATAAACTTAATGTCATTGTCAATTAAAGCCTTTGAAACTTCTGAAATGCTTGTAATTCTACTTCAGTATACCATTGAAACATCTGACAAAAAGATCTAAAAACACTGAAGCAGCAAACTTTGTGAAAACCAATACTTGGGTCATTCTCAAAACTTTTGGCCACGACTGTAAGCCACCTTGGACAAAGACATCAGCCAGATAAGTAAATGTAAATATGTCCTTGAATTGGTTTAAGCAGATTCAGAAAATGGACAGATGACTTTTCAGATCTTTTAAAAGTTAGTTTCTAATGAGTTGACTTTACAAGTCATGTCCTATTTAATTTAACTCTGCTTCTTCTCTGTTCAGCTCACAGTACCCAGCCCAAAATCCTCCTTAAAACATTAAAAACATTAAACGGAGAATCACCTTGGCTTAAACTCATCTAGACTCCGCTGAAATTAGCCATAAACGAGAGCCTGACAATGAGCTCAGTGGGTCCTTCCTTGCATATGGCTTATTGGTCCCGGTTTCTATTTTATGCATTCACTTTCCGATTTCCACTCAGTAACGTCTCAGAATTAATTGCTTAAACAGATGTAAATGAGAGCGATCACATTAACAAAAAAACAATACTTCATAAATGGAAGATCCGAGTGGGAATTTCATGGCGTTGATTATTCTGCTACCTCATTTCATTTTCATTTGTGGTGTAAATAAGTCAGTCTTAAAAGTTTTACGCATTGGCATCACACAAATAAATAAATATCAGAAAAAAAAAATGTGCAATGCATCAAAAGTATGTTGTGCATTTTAAATTAAATCAAGAGAGCCTTTGGAGCGACGCACTGCAGAAATTATTCCCACTTCAGCATTTACAGAAGAGACGAAGTGCTGATTTCAGTAATGGCAGCTCAGAGGTTAACACCACTGCCTCTCAGCTCCTGGAGACCTGGGTCTAATTCTACAAACATGATATTCTCAGAGCCATCATGGCTGGAGCCTACCCTGGCGGCATCGGGTGCAACGTAGAGACCTAATAATAATAATAATAATAATACATTGACCTACTCTGGCTCCGACTTAATGTTGCTAATTTACATTTACCAATTAACCAGACACACATCTTGAGAATTGCAGGGTCTACTCATGCACACACTCAAACCCACACAACCTTTTTAGTGTTCACAAATGGCACTTTAACCTCTAAGGTTCTTTTTTCTTTAATTGGCAGACAAGTTAATACTGGAAACGCCTAAATTATTAGCCTTGATTTACATGTACAGCAGCATTTTTTACCTCTTTGACGTTCACTCGTCATTCATTTCGCAAAGGTAACAGTGGCCTCTGCCGGGTTACACCTCAAATACAAAGCTATGGTATCTTAACAGAGGCCAAGAATCTAATGCTGCCCCTACTGGGATACAGATTTGGTAGTCTGCACCCGGGTCACTTCTTCTGAAAGGGCCACACTTTAGAATACCTTGGCAAAGGCCAAGAGCTGCGTCACGAGATGTACTCCTGCCAGGATTCATAGATATGGTGCTCCACACCCAGATATCTACCCGTGAAAGGCCAGCAGAAATACTCTAACATTACAACATTCCACTTAACTCTTCTAAAAAAACATCACGTTACGATTTCAAAGTTCCTAAAGTCCTACTGTCTACTATTTTACTTGATAGCTTAAGTGTCTGTGGTTCTCTGTGTAAAGAAAAACTTCCAAATATTTGTGTAAAATTTACTCTTAACAAGTTTCTAACTGTGTCCCCGTGTTCTTGATGAACTCATTTTAAAGTCATCAAGCATCTGGAGCACTTCAGGGTGAATTATATAAGGGACAAGCAGACACCACTCCGGGAGCCAGAGTCGGGAGGAGAGGGACTAAGCTTGCCGGAGAGGAGTAGAGGAGAAAGGAAAAGAAGAAAAATGTTTCGGTTCTTAATGTGACTGTGCTGTGCCTGTGGGAAACGGGGAAGGCGTTTCCCACGTGGTGAAGAATAAATAAAAAACATTTATTTGTTTTATAAGTGTGCCTCCCATGTCTGTCTGTGTCGGGTCAGGTGTTGATATAGTGCCTTTTTGTTACAACCCTTGTAATATTCAGAGTTCAAAGTAGTGTTTCTGGGTACAAACTCAACTCTTGATGGAATTCTTAGATCTTGATTGATGCGCAGGACATCGTGGCAGCCACAACAGCGCAACTAAAGATACTCACGAAAGAAGACTTCCAGAACTGCTTCAGAAAGTGGCGAGAACGATGGGATAAGTGTGTTTGAAGCGAGGGGGATTAATGGCGATGTGTCTTTTACTGTAATACATTTCTTTTATTCATTCATTCACCGTATTTTTTGATCACACATCTCTTATCTCAGCTGAACCAGGCACAAGGCTGGAAATAACCCTGGATAGGATACCTGTTAGCCATTCCCATTCCACCTAATTAGTGGCCGACAGGCATCTGATGCTACCCGCACACATAACGGATTTCTCGCTTGCTCCTGACCTTCCAGGGCGCTTACTTTCTCTTCCAATATTCATGACTGACAGTAATCAATAATACTACTAAAATTTGAATCAGGCTGATCAATGAAGGCCAAAAACCCTAAAGAGACAGAGTGGATATTTTGGTATTAGATCAAATAAAATCATTCTCTTTTATGCCTCTGCATTAATAAGTTTGAATTGAAAATGGCACGGAGTTAAATCCAGAAAGAAAAGCAGAAATGAAATTTTCTATTCGGTCATTTAGACGCGGTGCAGTGGACGTCTGATAAATGAGGGCTGACACGGCGAACACAGCCTCCATTATCCAAATGGGTGTAAATCAATTTTGTCACTAATAATATCATAAGTAAACAGCAATAAGCTTTAATCTCCATGTTGGATTTGTTTCACCGCTTTCTAGCACACTTTGATCTTTTTGTTAGTGTGATGCCTAGCGCGAGGTATTTGTATAGTCCAAGTGATTACATTGACTATTCGCCTAATTAGCAGTGCCCAGGAAAATTGGCACATAACCGAGTCCTGGATCGTGAGGACTGGTCATCCCAGCAGGAAACCAGGGGCTACGTTAACATCGGTAAATCAATCCATTAGTTCCTACAAGCTCATGTGAGGTGTTAACTAAAATAAAATATTTTCAGATACCTCCACTTCTATGTGTTTTCAAAGCTGCTTATCAAGTTTAGGGTTGAGGGGAGACAATGCCTAAATCGACAGCTCTAGAAACCAAACCAGGAGGGGTAACTACACTCACACATACAGTACACACACCCTCACGCAAGCACCCACACAGTGCCAAATGGGAGTTGATACTTAACGTAACACACAAGTGTTTGAGATATGGAAGGCATGGCTGGTGTGTTAAACAATGCTGACTGAGGCTAGGCATATTTATACTGCGAAAGCCCCATATACTGTATCTTTACTAGTCATGACAGGATACACTACATGGTGGCGCAGTGGGTAGCGTTGCTGCCTCGCAGTTGGGAGACCTGGGGACCTGTGTTCACTTCCCGGGTCCTCCCTACGTGGAGTTTGCATGTTCTCCCCGTGTCTGCGTGGGTTTCCTCCGGGCGCTCCGGTTTCCTCCCACAGTCCACAGACATGCAGGTTAGGTGGATTGGCGATTCTAAATTGGCCCTAGTGTGTGCTTGGTGTTTGTGTGTGTCCTGCGGTGGGTTGGCATCCTGCCCAGGATTGGTTCCCTGCCTTGTGCCCTGTGTTGGCTGGGATTGGCTCCAGCAGACCCCCGTGACCCTGTGTTCGGATTCAGCGGGTTGGAAAATGGATGGATGGATGGATACACTAATCCACAAACTAAACATACTGCCAAGATACAGGGCATCCTCGGAACAATAGGCAAAAATAAATAAATAATTGTTGTAAAAAATGTGAAAAAAAAAACCACACAAAATATACTGTCACATATACGTGCCAGAGAATCACCCGCCAAGTTCTTCCCAGGTATGTGGTACTACCCTAGACCGAGAGGAGGCACTGCCGCTAATTGTCTTGGCTTTTTCTTCTTCCACAGTACAGAGAAAACGCCCAGTGACAGAACTGGACTTGAACCCAATTAATAACAATTGTCCTCTTCTTTCAGCTGCTCCCGTTAGAGGTCACCACAACAGATCATCGTTTTCCATATCTTCCTGTCCTCTGTATCTTGCTCCATTACACCCACCACCTGCATGTCCTCTTCTTTGGCCAACAGTAGCCCAATTTCCACCAGCACCCTGTTGGTTAATAGTACTGGTGGTGGCCATTGTTAACCCGGGCCTCAACCAAACCAGTATGGAAATCTGCTATTATTGCCTGCATATTGATCTAGCAAAATTGTGCACCAGATGCCCTTGTTGACATAACTCTCCCCATTTATACGGGTTTGGGACTGGCATGAAGAAATATAATGGTTTGTGCATCTCCTGTGGCCGGATTGAGCCCAATTAGTAATAAGAATAAGAATAATAGTACATCTTATTTACAGTGCATCCGGAAAGTATTCACAGCGGATCACTTTTTCCACATTTTGTTATGTTACTTGCCTTATTCCAAAATGGATTAAATTCATTTTTTTCCTCAGAATTCTACACACAACACCCCATAATGACAACGTGAAAAACGTTTACTTGAGATTTTTGCAAATTTATTAAAAATAAAAAAAATGAGAAATCCCATGTACATAAGTATTCACAGCCTTTGCCATGAAGCTCAAAATTGAGCTCAGGTGCATCCTGTTTCCCCTGATCATCCTTGAGATGTTTCTGCAGCTTCATTGGAGTCCACCTGTGGTAAAGTCAGTTGATTGGACATGATTTGGAAAGGCACACACCTGTCTATAAAAGGTCCCACAGTTGACAGTTCATGTCAGATCACAAACCAAGCATGAAGTCAAAGGAATTGTCTGTAGACCTCCAAGACAGGATTGTCTCGAGGCACAAATCTGGGGAAGGTTACAGAAACATTTCTGCTTCTTTGAATGTCCCAATGAGCACAGTGGCCTCCATCATTCGTAAGTGGAAGAAGTTCGAAACCACCAGGACTCTTCCTAGAGCTGGCCGGCCATCTAAACTGAGCGATAGGGGTAGTAGGGCCTTAGTCAGGGAGGTGACCAAGAACCCGATGGTCACTCTGTCAGAGCTGCAGAGGTCCTCTGTGGAGAGAGGAGAACCTTCCAGAAGGACAACCATCTCTGCAGCAATCCACCAATCAAGCCTGTATGGTACAGTGGCCAGATGGAAGCCACTCCTTAGTAAAAGGCACATGGCAGCTCGCCTGGAGTTTGCCAAAAGGCACCTGAAGGACTCTCAGACCATGAGAAAGAAAATTCTCTGGTCTGATGAGACAAAGATTGAACTCTTTGGTGTGAATGCCAGGCGTCACGTTTGGAGGAAACCAGGCACCGCTCATCACCAGGCCAATACCATCCCTACAGTGAAGCATGGTGGTGGCAGCATCATGCTGTGGGGATGTTTTTCAGTGGCAGGGACTGGGAGACTAGTCAGGATAAAGGGAAAGATGACTGCAGCAATGTACAGAGACATCCTGGATGAAAACCTGCTCCAGAGCGCTCTTGACCTCAGACTGGGGTGACGGTTCATCTTTCAGCAGGACAACGACCCTAAGCACACAGCCAAGATATCAAAGGAGTGGCTTCAGGACAACTCTGTGAAAGTCCTTGAGTGGCCCAGCCAGAGCCCAGACTTGAATCTGATTGAACATCTCTGGAGAAATCTTAAAATGACTGTGCACCGACGCTTCCCATCCAACCTGATGGAGCTTGAGAGGTGCTGCAAAGAGGAATGGGTGAAACTGGCCAAGGATAGGTGTGCCAAGCTTGTGGCATCATATTCAACAAGACTTGAGGCTGTAATTGCTGCCAAAGGTGCATCGACAAAGTATTGAGCAAAGGCTGTGAATACTTATGTACATGGGATTTCTCAGTTTATTTTTAATAAATTTGCAAAAACCTCAAGTAAACTTTTTTCATGTTGTCATTATGGGGTGTTGTGTGTAGAATTCTGAGGAAAAAAATGAATTTAATCCATTTTGGAATAAGGCTGTAACATAAAAGTTGGAAAAAGCGATGTGCTGTGAATACTTTCTGGATGCACTGTATATAGAGATAGATAGATAGATAGATAGATAGATAGATAGATAGATAGATAGATAGATAGATAGATAGATAGATAGATAGATAGATAGATAGATAGATAGATAGATAGATAGATAGATAGATAGATAGATACTTTATTAATCCCAATGGGAAATTCACATATAGCACTTCATACATCTGTGGAGAGACCTGAAAGTAGTTGTCCATTGACAGCTTCCATCCCACCAGACGAAACTTGAGAGGATCTCCGGAGTAAAAAGACAGAAAATCCTCAAATCCAGGTGAGTGACACCTGTTGCATCAGACCCAAGAAAACTCAGGCAGGCTGTAACTGCTGCCAAAAGGGGCTTCAGCTAAGTCCTGAGTAAAGGATCTGAATATTTGTGTCAACAGTTTTTTTTATTTTTAATCATTTTGTATAAAATTCTAAAAATCCTACCTTCACTGTGCCATTCTGGGGCATTGAGTGCTGCACGATGGGAAAAATGAATTGAAATGATTTTAGCACAAGGCTGCAACATAGCAAGATGTGAACAACGTGAAGGGGTCTTAAAAGTTTCTGGAAGCACTGTAGAGCTTTCTTCTCCAGCTATCATTCAGCCTCAAGTCATGTGGTTTCATTCCTCCTCAGTCAGCGTTTAGATATTCACTGCCATCCTGGGACTGTCCAGCTTGGATTCCGATCTTAACTGAAGCCTGAACTTCTTCCCTTAGGGCTAACATTGGCCATTTCTCTGGGCTGCCACTCCTTGACTGGCACAAGAACACATTCCCAGCTTTCTGACACAAAATCTTAGCAAAGCTTTAAGCTTATTGAAACCAAACAAGCAGACACATTGCAAACCTTCTCTATTGCAGTGGTCCCCAAACTCAACCCTGGGCACCCCCTGTGGGTGCAACCAGATTCAGAAGCAGTGATAACAATTAATGGATCTCATTTAATTAGCTGGTCCAGTCTTCTCTCCCCCTTATTCTTTGTTCAGAAAAGCACAGCAGTGTGATTTTTCACATTTATAAGACTAGGGGGCTTTGCCCCCCGTTCGTTTCACTTGCCCACCCTCTCCCCCGGGGTGCACTATGCACCAGCCACTTCATATCTCTGCCACTTGCGTTGTGAAGGGGGGGGGGGCAGGGGGGCTGAACACACGCTAAGGAGATGTGGACTGATCAGCTGCTGGCTTGATGATGCTGCTGCTGAGCTGCGTGTACTGCGTGTCGATCATTTAAAAACCTGTACAGCAGCTGTCCTTTTGTCTCAGTTTTGTCTAAAGTGTCTCTCGTGGGACGTTAATAAATCACGTATTGTCTCAAAGCCTTCCAAGATTTTTTTTATAATAGAGAGACATATCAAAAGCTGTTTCTGCTGTACCTTTAAATGCTTAACTCTCTTTTGTTGATTTCCTGTTATTTTGCCCATTTTTCTATGCAGTTTGCCCCCCTTCATTGTGTCTTAATAATAAAAATTAACAACATTGGAGCAAACAACACTGAATGATGAAATGCTGCAACTGCTTTAGTGCCGGACCCTCTAAATACAGTGATCCCTCGCTATATCGCGCTTCGTCTTTTGCGGCTTCACTCCATCGCGGATTTTAAATGTAAGCATATGTGAATATATATCGCAGATTTTTCACTGCTTCGCGGATGTCTGCAGTCTACAGTACGTGTGCTTCCTCAGTTGATTTGCCCATTTGAATTCAAACAAGGGACGCATTTGAATTGAAACAAGGGACGCTATTGGTGGATGGCTGAGAAGCTACCCAATCAGAGCACGCGGTTAAGTTCCTGTGTGCTGCTGATTGGCTCAGCGACGGAGTGCTGCATTAACCAGGAAGTACTAATCTCACTCATTCAGCATTAACTTGCACAAGCGCCAACAGAAGATGCAAATGATTGCAGAAAAGGTAAAAGTTTTGGATATGTTGAAGGAAGGAAACAGCTACACCGCTGCAGGACACCATTACAGCATCAATGAGTCCACGATTTTTTTTATTTAAAAAGGAGGAAAAGCATATAAGATCTACGGCCGCAGTGTCTTTTAACCAGGGCACAAAACGAGTTGCAAGTGGATGTGATAAGGCAGTAGTCTGGATGGAATCTGCTTTAGGGATTTGGATTGAAGAGTGATGGAAGAAGAACAACGGCGGTGCTACACAGTCGCCTGAAGAGGCTCCTTTAGAAGAGCTGTAACGCTATCCTTTGTTGTGCAGTAAAATTAAACTCATCGTTATCGGACAAGTTGTCTTGTCATTGTTAGTGAGTAACCATAATTAATTATCTACGTACAGTACTTATTACATGTACATAGTTTAGTGTCACTGTACACACATTTTACTGTATACAATTTTTCTTGCATTGTACGTATTTATTGATGGTGGCCTGTCTGTCGTAATGGCTGTAACATATGTGATATCGGAGACGCTCGATATCTTTAAAATAATATTTAGGTTTTACTGTATGTAAACTGTGTTTACATACATAATTTCAACGAATCTTACCTAATATCTAAGAGAATACAAAGGGTTTATGCTATATAATTGTGCGTGAAATGTTTATAATAGTGTGGGAAAGTTTATAAGGGCTTAAAATATATAAAAATAACCACATGAACATATGGTTTCTACTTCACGGATTTTCTTATTTCGCGGGTGGCTCTGGAACGCAACCCCCGCGATGGAGGAGGAATTACTGTAGTAAATAATGGATTAAAAAAACAGAATGCCAGGAAAAGCAAAATGAAAATCAGCATGAAAAAATTGCTAAAAAGAAAACCTACATTATCCCATCAAACTGCTTAGTACATTTTAATAAAATTTATAAATACGTAGCTTTGTAATTTCTACATTGCCCACAAAATGCAGAAATGACAGCTCATTTAATTAGGCTAAGTTGGTTGGAACAAAAACCCGCAGTCACAAGGGGGGTCCCCACGATCAAGTTTGGGAACCACTGACTTACAAAAGGATGACAGACACAGAGAAAGCCACCAAAGGATCAGTGGGCTTAAGAATCTCCTGGATGGCAATGAAAACTGGCAGACTTGATCGACCTCGAGTCTCAAGCGACATATTATAGTTGGGAATGAAATGATAACAAATCTAAGCCCCTTCTTTTATTTACAGAAAAAAATGGAGAGAATGACAGCTTGAAAAGTGCTCCACTTACAGTGTGCTTTAATTAGTTATCCAGCTCTAAAAGCGTATCCCTTGTTTACTGTGGCTTAATTACATAAAGTTTAATGAAATGTTATGGTGGTGAGTAAACAATCAAAGAGACATTGGGAACCCGCAGGCGCGTGTTACAATAATTTGGAGCTGCCCTACCTGCTCCTACTAGGGGCTTAATGGTCTGAACAGATATGTCTGAGGACGTAACAAAGGCACGTAATGCCTGCACATTGAGATCCCGTGGATAGTTAAAGCTCACTGGACTTCAGACCAGCTGCTGTTACTTCATACACCATGAAGACCTTCGACAGGCTGGTCCTGAAACAGTTGGGACCCCTGATTCCAGAATTTAGTGGAGTGTTAAATGAGTGGTGTCTAGCATATAAGCCGATAAATAGTTTGGATGTGTTTATTTGTAAGCTAGACAAAACTAAATGTCATATTATCTCAAATATTGTTTTAAAGTTGTAGTGGATGGCCAGGAAGCCCCGAGCATGGAAGACACTGTTTACAAGATCGTTTCTCCTCCAGACCGACAGAGGGCAGCCCGCTTGGCTTGCAGCAGGGCCACGGGTTATGAGCATGGAAGGTCAACCCTGCTGGGGTGCCTGGACTTTTACAAGGCCCTATTTGGCAGCACTTCCGCCACAAAGGGGAAGTGCTGCTGGAAGAAGCTTGTTGGGCATTTGGACTCTTTCTGGGTGCCCTATAAAAGGAGACAGAGTCGGGAGGTGGAGGGCAAAGCTTGCCAAGAAGAGTGGAGGCAGACAGAAGAAAGGACTGTGAATGTACTGTGCTCTGTACAGTTGTTGGGCAAATGTTTTGAGAATGACCCAAGTATTGGTTTTCACAAACTTTGCTGCTTCAGTGTTTTTAGATCTTTTTGTCAGATGTTTCAATTGTATACTGAAGTAGAATTACAAGTACTTCATAAGTTTCAAAGGCTTTTAGTGACAATGACATTAAGTTTATGCAAAGAGCTAATATTTGCAGTGTTGGCCCTTCTTTCTTTTTCAAGACCTCTGCAATTCACCCTGGCAGGCTGTCTGTCAATCAACTTTTGAGCCCAATCCTGACTGATGGCAGCCCATTCTTGCATAATCAATGCTTGGAGTTTTGTCAGAATTTGTAGGTTTTTGTTTGTCCACCCGCCTCTTCAGGATTGACCACAAGTTCTCAGTGGGATTAAGGTCTGGGGAGTTTCCTGGCCATGGACCCAAAGATTCGATGTTTTGTTCCCCGAGCCACTTAGTTCTCACTTTCGCCTTATGACCCAATGCTCCATCATGCTGGATTGTTCATTGTTGGTCACCAAACTGTTCTTAGATGATTGGGAAAAGTTGCTCTCGGAGGATGTTTTGGTCCCATTCTATATTCATGGCTTGGGATCATCATCAGTGCAGAACTTGTTCAGGAATGGCAACAGGCAGGTGGGAGTGCATCTGCACAAACAGTGAGGGAGGCAAAGACTTTGGGAGGATGGCAAGAAGAGCAGCCAAGAAGCCAAGAAAAACATCAGGGACAGACTGAGATTCTGTTAAAGGTACAAGGATTGGACTGCTGAGGACTGCTGGGGTTAAATCATTTTCTCTGATGAATCCCCTTTTCCGATTGTTTGGGGGCATCCGTAAAAAAGAATGATGGAGCATGATGGAGCACCGAGCCATAAGGCAAAAGTGATAACTAAGTGGCTCGGGGAACAAAACATCAAAATTTTGGGTCCATGGCCAGGAAACTCACTATTGGGAACTTGTGGTCAATCCTCAAGAGGCGGGTGAACAAACAAAAATCCCCAAATTCTGACAAACTCCATGCATTGATTTTGCAAGAATGGGCTGCTGCCATCAGTCAGGATTGGGCCCAGAAGTTGATTGACAGCCTGCCAGGGTGAATTGCAGAGGTCTTGAAACAGAAACATGGGCCAACACTGCAAATATTAACTCTGTGCATAAACTTAATGTACCACTCGTGTATTAGTCGATCTCGCAGATAAGTCGAGTGTATTTTTAAGCTGAAAATTACGAAATTAGTTATGACCCGCGTATAAGTCGAGGGTAAAACTTGACAGCTATCAGAGATAGAGGGCGACAATCAGCTGTTAATGGCGACAAAACTCACTGTCACGTCACAGGCATTCCCTCTGTGCTTGGAGAAATGCTAGACTCGTTGAACAGGCAAATAATCCTTGCATGTGCGTGAGTGCCAAAATTTAAACAAATGTAAACAAAGGCAAGATGGCATTGATATGTCACAAGGGAGCGAAGTGAGTGCAGAAAAGAAAACACTCAGCAGACGATGTTTTGCACATTATCGCTGTGAGTTGGACTCTGATTTTTCAGAATCGGATTTTATTGACAGTGATCAGGAATCGAGCAAGAGAGTGAGAAGCCGGCATCAGCTGATCGGACACCAGCCGATGCCGAGCCAGCTGATCGGCTGCCAGCTGAACGCATTTGCGCAGCCGATGCACCTACGGCAAGGTTCACGTGGGAGGAATACCCAGACATTGATCCGTGGGAGCCAAACTGGCTACCAGACTTCACAAGACAGCATGGCTTGCTGTTGGACACGACAGATCACCCGCTGCTGGACTACTTCAGGCTGCTCTCTCCTGATGCTGCTTTTCAGCTACTGTCAGACGAGACAAACAGGTAGGCAGAGAAAGTTTTTGAATCGCGGGCTGCGCTTGCATCGCATTGATAGCGTGCGTTGCCTTGGTTCTTTTGATTCCAAATCTGGTTGCACGTGGCAGCTAATGGTATGTTTGTTATCCAAAACCTGCAAAAGCTAATGTCAAATTCAAGTATTTCACAATTTAAAGAATTATTTAATGAAATTAGAAAAAAAACTAGCTAATTAGCAATAGTATTGCTGGCTTATAATTATTTCAAAGACCATGGGAAACGGCAGATGACTTAACACCGTGAAGCGTTGAGTGTACAATGTCATTACCCAAATTCTATGGACAATTGTGTTGCCCCGCGGATAAGTCGACCCTGTTTTTTTGAATGAATTTTAAGGCATAAATTTTTCGACTTATACGCGAGTATGTACGGTAATTGTCACTAAAATACTTTGAAACTTATGAAGTGCTTGTAATTGTACTTCAGTACACCATAGAAACCAAAAGATCTAAAAACACTGAAGCAGCAAAATTTGTGAAAACCAACACTTGGGTCATTCTCAAAACTTTTGGTCACGACTGTAGTGAGGAGCGAAGGGAAAGCGCTGCCCCACTTAAATAAAACGTGTGTGCTGGACAACATTTGCTTCTGCCTGTCCGTGTCGGGGTTAAGGGGGCTGTATGCACCCCGGGTTCCACAAAGGATTTACAAATTATCGTCTTCTGTTTTTATTGACATTTTACGCAGCATCCCGACTTTTTTAGATTGAAAGACTATTCATTCATTGAAATGCGCACTCAAGCGCACACACACGCTCACTCACACCGGGCCAATTTAGAGTTGCCATTGAACTTAATATGCACATCATTTCGTGGAGAGACAAATAATAACTATCAGCTTTTATTTTGAATCGGTGTGAAGGTGACATTTGAATCGTCCCTCACACACTGTGGCAATAAAAAATATCAGAGAAAGCTCACATCTACTGTGTTGCCTCTGCTTTCTGATGTGTACGCACCACAGACTGTTTATAGTACGATAAAGAAAGTGGGCTATGACAACTGTGTGTAACTGAGTTAAAATTAAAGATCAGGTAACATTTATCAACAATACAAATATATTTGGATAAACAGCATTCATTGCAGCTAAACAGGAGCTTGGAGATTCGATGATTCTTCATCATCAGGGTCATCGCCAAAGGCCATTCCTGACACTTTGGGCAGAGCGCTTACCCAAACAAATATGTTAATTGATCTTTTCTACTTAGAGATTTCAATTAAATCCAAACAGTTACCCCTTCAGCCCATGCGATCAAGAACCTGCAGCAATCAACACTGGAGCTGTGGTTTAATTGAATTTCAATTAAAACCTCACTCTCCAAGACTCTCCTCATCTGTATATGGACACAGAATTAAATGGCTCTTTGTGATTCAGGGGGCATTACATTTTTGTTACATAGTGGAGACACACAGCTGCTGTATTAAACTTGAAGCACATTGCATAGAGGATAAGCTTCGGCTTCACACAAGTCTGGTGCAGGTCAAAGAGGACAGTAGTGAAACAGGACAGTGAGGCAGGCCCTGCCCGGCTCCCCACTCCTAGATAGATAGATAGCACTCCTAACATCATGCTTCCCCCTCCCCTCGGCCCGCAGCCTCTGTCTTGAATTAGCGCAAATATAACTTTCCTACAAGCAGACTATGATACTTAGCATGATGAGAGAAGTCACAAAATCAACCGGAATGTTCAAGCAAATTATAGAAAAAAAACGATCTAAATGAGTTAAGTAGTTCTCTCGTTTGCTAGCTAAGCGGAGGTAAGAAACGCCCCAAGGTTGGAGCGTGAGTGAGGATGGCCCTGCCCGGGTCTCCCCACTCCTGACGTCACGCTTCCTCCTTCCCTCAGCTCGCAGCCTCTGTCTGTCGGATAAGCATGAAAATATCGCTCCTGCAAGTGAACTATGATTCTTAGGGCGATGAGAGAGGTTACAAAATCAACCGGAATATTCAAGCAAATTCTAGAAAAAAACCCGATCTATATGAGTTAAGTAGTAGTCTCGTTTGCTAGCTAAGCGGAGGTAAGGAATGCCCCAAGGCTGGAGCGTGAATGAGGAGGGCCCTGCCCGGGTTTCCCCACTCCTGACGTCACGCTTCCTCCTTCCCTCGGCCCGCAGCCTCTGTCTGTTGGATCAGCATGAAAATATCGCTCCTGCAAGTGAACTATGATTCTTAGCGCGATGAGAGAGGTCACAAAATCAACCGGAATATTCAAGCAAATTCTAGAAAAAAACCCAATCTAAACCTGTTACGTAGTTCTCTCATTTGCTAGCTAAGTGGAGGTAAGTAACACCCTGAGACTGGCATGTGAGTGTGGAGGGCCCCACCCCCCTTCCCCTCGGCCCGCTGCAAGTCTCTTGGATTCGCGCAAACAAATGGATACTGCAAGTGAACTATGATACTTAGCGCAATGAGAGAAGTTGCAAAATCAACCGGAATGTTCAAGCAAATTATAGAAAAAAACCCGATCTAAATCCGTTAAGTAGTTCTCTCGTTCACTAGCTAAGTGGAGGTAAGGAATGCCCCGAGGTTTGCGCGTGAGAGCCCCATTCCCCTTCCCCTCGACCTGCTGCATACCTCTTGGATTCGCACAAATAAATCGGTACCGCAAGTGAACTATGATACTTAGCACGATGAAAGAAGTTGCAAAATCAACCGGAATGATCAAGCAAATTATAGAAAAAAACCTGATCTAAATCTGTTAAGTAGTTGTCTCGTTCGCTAGCTAAGTGCAGGTAAGGAATGCCCTGAGATTTGCATATGAGTGCCCCGTTCCCCTTCCCCTCGACCCACTGCATATCTCTTGGATTCGCACAAATAAATCGGTACCGCAAGTGAACTACGATACTTAGCGCGATGAAAGAAGTTGCAAAATCAACCGGAATGTTCAAGCAAATTATAGAAAAAAAACCGATCTAAATCCATGAAGTAGTTCTCTCATGAAAAGCGGACGGACATACAGACAGACAGACAAACAGATGTTGGATTTTATATATATAGAGATATACAGTATATGCTTGGCATAATTAAGGCAAGCCTTCTCAAAGACGTTTTACCATTCCTGTGGAGTGGATAACACACTGACCATGACAGCACATACAGGAACAATACTAATAACATTGAGCGTTTTGAAAACCCAGTTAAATAATTGTGGATCAGCTAGTCAGACATGTGAGCATATGAAGCACAATGAAGGCCAGATGGAGAATCTGACAGTTCTGATGTCTTAACATAATCAGTTTAAATGACTAAACACAGAAGACGACTACAGTTTTTTGTTAAATGGTGCGACTCAAACCACCTACACCAGAACACCAGCAAAGCAAAGGAGCTGGTGGTGGATTTTAGGATGCCCAGACCCCTCATGGACCCCGTGATCATCAGAGGTGACTGTGTGCAGATGGTGCAGAGCTATAAATACCTGGGAGTGCAACTGGATGATAAATTAGACTGGACTGCCGATACTGATTCTCTGTGTAAGAAAGGACAGAGCCGGTTATACTTCCTTAGAAGGCTGGCGTCCTTCAACATCTGCAATAAGATGCTGCAGATGTTCTATCAGACGGTTGTGGCGAGCGCCATCTTCTACGCGGTGGTGTGCTGGGGAGGCAGCATTAAGAAGAAGGACACCTCACGCCTGGACAAACTGGTGAGGAAGGCAGGCTCTATTGTTGGCATGGAGCTGGACAGTTTGACATCTGTGGCAGAGCGAAGGGCGCTCAGCAGGCTCCTGTCAATCATGGAGAATCCACTGCATCCACTAAACAGTGTTATCTCCAGACAGAAGAGCAGCTTCAGCGACAGACTGCTGACAGTGTCCTGCTCTACTGACAGACTGAGGAGATCGTTCCTCCCCCAAACTATGCGACTCTTCAATTCCACCTGGGGGGGGGGGGGGGGGGGGGGGGGTAAACGTTAACATTATTTAAAGTTATTGTCTGTTTTTACCTGCATTACTATCAATCTCTAATTTAATATTGTTGTTTGTATCAGTATGCTGCTGCTGGAGTATGTGAATTTCCCCTTGGGATTAATAAAGTATCTATCTATCTATCTATCTATCTATCTATCTATCTATCTATCTATCTATCTATCTATCTATCTATCTATCTATCTATCTATCTATCTATCTATCTATCTATCTACAGAAAATTCACAGGCAATGAAAAGATGTTATTATGCTTCCAGACAATTAAATAATCTAAATTAATTTACACCTTAATATAAAGAACGAGGAGAAGCTGTGAATACCTTAAAATATTTGGAATGATGTGAGATAACATCTATTCAGCGCCTCATCACTCCTCAGCTTGGCTCCTTATCGATAACACTCACTAATTTGGTACACAGCCTGGAGGTGATGGTCCATGACCAGCTGTCTTTTAAGGACCACGTTGCTACTGGTCTTGGTCTTGCACATTTACTCTGTACAGCATTCATAAGACCAGGCCATATCCGAAAGGGTATTCAGCACAACTCCTGGTCCAGGCTTTGGTCAGGACTACTGCAGCTCTCTGTTGGTAGGAGTCACCAAGCCGCTGCAAATGATTCATAATGCAGTGGCACATCTTGCATTCAACCAGCTGAGATGGGTTCATGTCACTCCTCTTTTCAGATAACTGCTCTTTAGCGGAACATATTAAATTCAAATCCTTGATGCTTGTCTACAGAGTAGTCAACGGGTCAGTGCCTACTGTGACGGGCGGCCTCGGCCATTACCCGGTCGGAACACCAGCTGGATGGAAGGACCTGGGGAAGAGAGCATCTCCGAGGCACAACCTCCCCTTGGACACTAGAGGGCAGCCCACCACGGATTCCCGCAGGGCATGCTGGGAGCTGGAGTTTGGTACAACCCTGTTGGGTTCATTGGGGGCCGCCAGGGGGAGCTGTAGAGCCCCATAGTGGACTTATACCACACCTGGGAGTGATTCTGGGTAACACTGACAAGCCATCTGGAGCACTCCTAGGAGTGGAATAAAAGGAGCCACCTCACTCCATTTGATGAGCCAGAGTTGGGAGGAAGTGGATGAAGTTTGATCCTCTGTCTGGAGATGATCCTGCTCAGTGGATGCAGTGGATTCGCCATAATTGGTAGGAGCCTGCTGAGCGCCCTTCGCTCTGCCACAGATGTTAAACTGTCCAGCTCCATGCCAACAATAGAGCTTGCCTTCCTCACCAGTTTGTCCAGACGTGAGGCGTCTTTCCTCTTAATGCTGCCTCCCCAGCACACCACTGCGTAAAAGAGGGCACTCGCCACAACTGTTTGATAGAACATCTGCAGCATCTTATTGCAGATGTTGAAGGACGCCAGCCTTCTAAGGTAGTATAACCGGCTCTGTCCTTTCTTACACAGCGCATCAGTATTGGCAGTCCAGTCTAATTTATCATCCAGCTGCACTCCCAGATATTTATAGGTCTGCACCATCTGCACACAGTCACCTTTGATGATCACTGGGTCTATGAGGGGTCTGGGCCTCCTAAAATCCACCACCAGCTCTTTGGTTTTGCTGGTGTTCAGGTGTAGGTGGTTTGAGTCGCACCATTTAACAAAGTCATTGATTAGGTCCCTATACTCCTCCTCCAGCCCATTCCTGATGCAGCCCACAATAGAAGTGTCATCAGCGAACTTTTGCACATGGCAGGACTCCGAGTTGTGTTGGAAGTCCGATGTATATCGGCTGAACAGGACCGGAGAAAGTACAGTCCCCTGCGGCGCTCCTGTGTTGCTGACCACAATGTCAGATGTGCAGTTCCCAAGATGCACATACTGAGGTCTGTCTTTAAGATAGTCCACGATCCATGCCACTAGGTATGAATCTAATCCCATCTCTGTCAGCTTGTCCCTAAGGAGCAGAGGTTGGATTGTGTTGAAGGCGCTAGAGAAGTCTAGAAACATAATTCTTACAGCACCACTGCCTCTGTCCAAGTGAGAAAGGGATCGGTGTAGCATATAGATGATGGCATCCTCTGCTCCCACCTTCTCCTGATATGCAAACTGCAGAGGGTCAAGGGCGTGTTGAACCTGTGGCCTAAGGTGGTGAAGCAGCAGCCTCTCCATGGTCTTCATCACATGTGATGTCAGAGCAACAGGCCGAAAGTCATTCAGCTCACTAGGACGTGATACCTTTGGGACTGGGGTGATACAAGATGTTTTCCAAAGCCTCCTAAATAGTCCCCCAGACTGACATTACTTGATTATGTTGGCTTGTTTTTGTAAATCACTTTGGACAAAACAGCTGCTAAGCAAATAAATGTAAAATATTCTGCCATAAAAGATAATTTTATAGCAATAAACATTTTTTGGTTTGCAATATCACTTACATAGTACAGATAATTATTTTTCTATAGATGTTTGTGCATATAAAACATAAATAAGTTCAAGATGAACATAAGGATATAGGAGAAACTGCATCACCACCATAGCCCAACACTACGATCGCTGTTTCTGAAAGTGTGATGTTTTATGTTTTTTGATTTCTCCAGTGCCTTCAATACCATCCAGTCACCCCTGTTAAGGGGTAAGCTCAGAGATCCAGTATGTAGATGGATGAGCCTGTGATGTCCCAGATAAAATTGGGCAGACGGCAGTTTGTGAGGCTCAAGGACGGTTTGAGTAACACTGAAGCACCACAAGGAACAGTCCTGTCTCCCTTTTCTGTTCCGTCTGTACTCCTTGGACAATACATTTAACACCAAGTTATGTCACTTGCAGAAATTCTCAGATGAACAAACGGTTAGATAAGTGTATTTCCGCCAATGGAGAGTACTTTGAAGGAGACTAATTGTAGTTTGTACAGAAAATTAAATTAAACACGTTTTAAAAATATTTCCGGTTATTTTTGGGTACCCCCTCGTAAGTGCATACATATGTATGCAAAGCCAGTATTATTTAAGTAAGTATAGTTGTGTCTCCCAACTATGAGTGATTCCGAGCATTTATGGGTACACTTTGCCAATTCCATGCTAAATCAGCTAATGTGAACCATATCATAATACCTATGTGATTATTCTCTCTGTGAAATGTGTTATTTTTAAATTCATTGATTGTAAAATAGTACTGTATATGCAAACAACATACAAATTCCTCAGAAATTGCACCTCAACCACCAACTTATGCCCGTTCTCAGTGCTAGGGCATCCAGCACCCACCAGGCTGTGTAAAAACACAGAGAAGACAGTAAATACAGCAGTTCAGTGTAAACGAACCTGTACTTCATTTCATTTGTAATGGGAGGATTAGCCACCAAGTAATTCTAAATCAGGGGGATTTGACAGGCTTGTAAATTGTAAAATTTCTGCATGAGTCTGTTAAAGAAGGATAATATGATTATTATTAACATCACGTTACCGTGTGCACAAACTAAATCTAGTCACTGACATTTTCTGTTTGGTAACTGTGAAGTAAATACTGCTTGCCGTTAAATCAGCACTAACAAAATCAAAATCCAAACATCATTCTATCCGTGCCAAATGAATTAGTAAACAGCAAGATTACTCAGAATAGAACACCTGATTTTGAAAATCTCATTAGAGCTGCTTTGGTAACAGCACTTGGTTTAAAATGTGTTTGTTAACAAGCCGCTTTCTTAAGTTTATGACATTTTCTGTTGTAAGGTTTATGCCTGCATCAGTACAGGAAGCATTAGCTGGCCAAAGACACTTCCTGAAAAGTAACACTTAGTAGACAAACCGATTAACATTTAAACATCACAAGCTATAGTTTTCACATCTCTTCCTCATTGTTTTAACATTTGTTGCCACTTTGTGAAATCAAACTTCTCAACTGAATATCTGCTATCTAAGTGAGCTGCAGCTTCAGTGGAGGACATTTTCAAGGCACTGGGTAAAATTAGTTAATGCCCCTACCACCTGATGTAATAATATAATATAATAAAAATATTCATGTGACAGTCCGAGTCGGCTCCGCGTTCCTTGGCAGCTTGAAAACGGAAACATTGATAACAAAACTGTGGATGAGCCAGGCAAACGAGGACACTAATAGTCAACAAGGGATAGGTGCAAGTGCTTTGTACTTTTATTTAAAACAATGTGTACAAAAGTGCAGTGCTTCAATGAATAAATAAATCAATCATTCATAAAAACAAGGTGCAAAGTGGAGGTTAAAACGTCAAATAAGTAACAATAAATATATTCCATAAAAATGAGGTAGATCTTCTTTCGTAAAATCCCAAGTTCCAGTGCCTCTTTCTAAAATGACATCTCCCCTGCTTACACCATAAGCATAAAAAGACGCCCGTCGACATGCACAGTCAACAATTAAAATGCCCGGCCTTACACGGGGGACCCTGAGAGCCCTACTTCTACTCTCACTCTCATTCCCTCAACATCCACGGAAGGCTACTCGTAGTGCATAGGTCACTTCTGCACCATAAGGTACTCAGCAGGAGCAACCCTCCTCAGCGCCATTACTAATTTATTTACAATGGCATAATCACCACGGACACCACCATAACACAATCCATGGGGTGTTTACGGATTTTGAGTCCGTCTGCAACCCATACATATCATCTCAAGGTCATCCATGTTGAATGACCCACATTTCTATAATGACTAATAACTCTATTTTTGTGAGAGAAACCTGTAGAAGAGACGTCGTCAAAAAACCACCAAGATCGTAGCTCAAAAATCAAATCACTCTTTCTTCAAAACCTACAATGAAACTAGAAAATTGTAGTCAAGAAATGTTGTAAGCCAGATGCTCAAAATATACAGAAACACACATTAGTTTTCAGAGGTTTATGCGTTAAACATGGATAATGTCGTAAGTAAATTGCCTGACTTTTAAAGAATCGCATCTATCATGTCACACACTTAGCAAAATGGTGGAGCATTGAAAAACAAGATGGTGCCATGAAAAAACACAAACATATATCAACTATATGAAATACATTTTTAATGCAAAAATGACTAGAAATATGAAATCTTCTTATTTCTAAACCTGAAATTGGATGAACAATGATTATGATTTCCAAGAAAATACATGAAGATTTAGTGTCCAAGAATCAGTGCAGGGGCTGCTGCACTTTTTGATATACCTTGAGCATGGGAAAAGTCAGGTCAGGTCAGGTTAGGGAGCATGCACTGGTAGAGCACGTTGCCGCACCCACCACCTGACAAAACAGCTTTGGATCCTGGTTGGCAACGCCCCAGGCAGACACGTGGTCCAGACCCACTCTCCAGAAATTACCCTCTATCTGCCGTAGCCAGGTGTTACGTGAGCGTCCCCTTGGTCTGGTTCAGCCACTCGGGTCCTCAACAATAAGGATCTTGTGAGTTGGATCACCCTCGGGGAATTGTGCCACATGGCAGTAGGGCCATAACTGACGCTCCCTCACAATGCAGGTAATGTGGCTCATTCAGGACGCCATGAGCAACCGCTCCTTCTACATATAAGTCAAACCAATGCTACCCAAGGATTCTCCAAAAAGACTCAGTAATAAAAGAGTCCAGTTTTTGTCTCAGGTCACTGGATAGCGTCCATGTCTCACAACCATATAGCAAGACAGGAACACCAAGACTCTAAAGACTTGGACCTTCATCCTTTTTCAGAGATATTGGGAGCACCACACACCCCTTTCCAGTGACCTCATGACCCCCCATGCTCTCCCAATTTGTCTACTGACTTCATAGGAAGACTCACCAGAGACATGAATGTCACTGCCAAGGTAAGTAAACCTCTCGACAAGGTCAACGCTCTCTCCACAGACAGACACAATGCTGATGGCTGTGCCCAAGAGTTCATTAAGGGAATGGATCTTGGTTTTTATCCAGGACACTTGCAAGCCCAGACACTCAGACTCCTTGCTCAGTCTCTCGAGCACCCCAATCAGAGCATCCATTGACTCCGCGAAGATCACAGCATCGTCAGCAAAGTCAAGATCAATGAATCTCTCTTCACCAACAGATGCTCCACATGGGAAAGGTGCTATAAAATATATTATTATTATTATTATTATTATTATTATTATTATTATTATTACATAAACAGTCTGGACAAGAATATAATCAATGAGCTGGTAAAGTTTGCAGATGACACCAAACTATGGAAAAGTAGATAATGGAGAATCATTTAAATTGTCACGGGTTGGACAGCACATAGGCTCGGACAAATTAGTGTCAAATGAAATGTATTTTAAACTTTATTTGTCTCCAATAGTTAATGTGAGTAAATTGTCATGCGCGTGTGCAAAGGAGCTGGATCAAAGGTTTGGGTGATAGCTGTTCTCTGCCATGACAGGAGATGGCTCTGTGTAATAACAGTCTCTCTTTTCCTCCCTCTGCAGAAAGGAAGATCGACGGCTTTCCATCTCTGACGTCACTTCTGGGGTCAGCACCTGGACCCGCCTCTTCCTTCCTCCCTGAATGCCTGATAAATGGAAGAACCGCCATCTTGGGCAGTTGACCTAAACAGACGTAAAGTCTGTAGAAGACTCATTTTTGCGATTCACATCTTTTCATTTATATGGAGTTGACCACAAGGTGCCCCAAAAATCTTAAGTTGTCTGTGTTCTCATTAAAAAAATGCAAAGTATGACATGTAAGAAATAAACATATTAGATTTGAGTAAACAACGGGAGCACGGAAACTTGAAAGTACCCCTTATTGGAAGGACCTGGGAGTGGATCCATCACTATCAACATCCAGACAGTGCACAGAAGCGGTCAAGAAAGTTAACAGAATGTTATATTATATATCATGATGTGTGGGGTACAAGTCATGGGGAGGTTATGCCTAAGCTATATAACACACTAGTGAGGCCTCACCTGGAGTACTGAGTCTCCATTTTACAAAAATAAAAGACATAGCAGCATTAGAGAAAGTCCACAGGAAAGTGACTAGAGTGATTTCAAGACTGAAAGGTATCAGCTATGAGGGGACCCTGAGGGAGGGAGATAGATAGATAGATAGATAGATAGATAGATAGATAGATAGATAGATAGATAGATAGATAGATAGATAGATAGATAGATAGATAGATAGATAGATAGATAGATAGATAGATAGATAGATAGATAGATAGATAGATAGATAGATAGATAGATAGATAGATAGAATTTAGTATAGTAGGCAGGATTAGATAGATAGATAGATAGATAGATAGATAGATAGATAGATAGATAGATAGATAGATAGATAGATAGATAGATAGATAGATAGATAGATAGATAGATAGATAGATAGATAGAATTTAGTATAGTAGGCAGGATTAGATAGATAGATAGATAGATAGATAGATAGATAGATAGATAGATAGATAGATAGATAGATAGATAGATAGATAGATAGATAGATAGATAGATAGATAGATAGATAGATAGATAGATAGATAGAATTTAGTATAGTAGGCAGGATTAGATAGATAGATAGATAGATAGATAGATAGATAGATAGATAGATAGATAGATAGATAGATAGATAGATAGATAGATAGATAGATAGATAGATAGATAGATAGATAGATAGATAGATAGATATTTTATTAATCCCAAGGGGAAATTCACACCGATGTAGAACGTTTCTAGTTTACAGAGTAAGAGGGGACATAACTGAAGTGTTTAAAAGCATGAAAGGAATTAGTACAGTAGATCCCAGTTGTTACTTTAAAATAAATTCTGCAATAAGGTACGTTGGGGACATGCTCGGAATCTTGTTAAAGACAGATTTCGTGCAAATTTACGGATGTTTTCCTTCATGCAAACAATCAAAGACACATGGAATAAATGCCCAAGTAAGATGGCAGAGAACAGGAATTTCAGGGACCTTAAAATCTCAACTTGATGTTGTGTTGGACATTCTAGGTGAAGAGGCCGGGATAGCATGTTGGGTCGAATGGCTTGTTCTCGTTATTTTTTCAGCCTTCTAATGTTGGGAAAAAAATAAAAACATAACAGATTATAACAATGGAGACTCTTATTTTGTTAGAGGGTATGGACACACTGGGGTTTCCTCATTCCGCCCGATTTGCCCCTTGGACTCCACTTTCATATGCAGATTATGCTGATTGAGAAGCACTAAACTGACCCTGTGTGAATGGGAGTGTGTTGATATGTACCGAGTTATAGGACTGGTCCCTGCTTTTTACAGTATGCTGTAATAACAGACCGGACAGAATTAATCGGATTTCAGATTATGTTTGAGTTACGTCCATTCAACTCAGAGAATGAATGTGAGGGGTTCTGTTTCTGTAACAGGCAAAGTCTGGCAATTTTTCAGCCAGTGACCCCTCTCGCTTTCTAAGTCTCTCATTCAACTGTGAGGGACTACAAGTTAAAAGAAGTAGAAATCATTGCTAATTGGTCACATCATCTCAAAGCATGCAGGAATCATTCATTTTTATTTCTAAACTTGCACTGTGATTGAAAAACATTATATTTTTAAGTCGATTGCATAATTTCAGCATTCCCACTTTGAAATTCCAGCCCTGAAATCATAACATAAAACAACATTTAGTGACTGTCAGGCATGCGTTATTTTTAGCAGAAGCTCCACTCACACATGAAATGCCCGAAATGCCAATGCTCGACGCACTGAAGCAAAAATTCCTTTTTTCTTCCCTTTCATTGGTTTATTAAATTGCAGTGTGTATATGCGGTAGTCGAGACAATTAATTTCTTCTCTTTATTTACTTTTTCCCATTGATTCAGAAAATCAATGTTGGGACAGGAGATGTTTCTTGGTGTAATCGGCGGTCCCTGACACTGAGGAGGCTTAAACATGAACTGTACAAGGAAATCCAAAGAGCCCGCTCTAGTGTAGACGGCGTTTCCTGTTTTTCGCCTGCATTTTCACAAATTCTAACAAGAAAGGTTATAAAACACAAGCAAACGCAAGCAAAAATTAAAAACTTTTGGAGGGTATGTAGCCAATCAAACAGTAAAATTATTATCATCAGCTTCATTTCAGAGGATGTAATAAGTGTATATATTTAATACGTCACTGTGCTCTGTACAAATATTTTATAAATCGACTTTTCTTTCGACTCACATGCACAGCTAATACAAAGCCAGATTTAGCATAGGGGTCATCATTTAGAACTGCTAGGCAAGCATTAGAAGACAAGACAGGGACAACTGTGAAATGGACATTGTATACTATTTCTGTGTGTCAAAGTCAGCATGAAACTGTATCCTCTTTGCCTTGTTTGGAATGGCATCATTCACATAAGTGGGGGCCTGCACGTGAAGAAAGAGTATAAAGCCTTGAAACATTGCCTTGCACACCTCTGAAGCCGACGGACAGATGGGAGATAACGTCATCCTATCTTGAAAATCCTTCCAACGCAGTGGCGAAAATGGCAAATGCTACACATCGGGACCCCTCTCCTGAACTGGGTTCTTGTCATGGCTTCCTTCATCTGTTATGCAGTGTAAACCGTCATTAAAGAAATCAAAGTTATTCCTCCTATGTGATTTCTTACCGCCATATCTCTAAGGGAGAGGTATCACCTTTTTATATTATATCTATATAGATTTGGGTTATGTAACAGGCTGCAATTACAAAAGAACTCATTCCAACAAGACAGCTGGCGCCCCCTGCTGGGTACAGAGGATCTCGCTATTCAATTGCCATTTCAATCAGTTGACCCAGATGACATTTTAGAAATTCACACTGAGCCATTCTGCCTACTTTTATTTTTTTGCCTAATGAAGAAATCAAAAGTGAAAGTCACATGAAGAGAAAAACAACACCGTTCCCATGACACTCATTTAGTTCATTATTATATACAGCTCTCTCATCCACTTAGAAAAGCCTACTCACCCTCTGTTACTGACAATGGCTTTCTTCAGGTGAACATAGCTGGCTGGAAAGATCCCCTGCAAAATAAAATACAACATGTAAGGCATCAGTACACACTTTACACCGTTTGATGATTATCTTAAACTGGTGAAGTTTCTAGTTCTTTTTTGTAGTTGGTGTAGGAGAACTGCAGCTTTATCATCTGGCATATGCCTGACAAGGGTTGGCCTTAGTGCTGGCAGCACCACCCGCTGCAAGGACACCAGCTTTGACAAATTTGTTGGTCCCCTTACAGCTCATTAAAAACTGCTGAAAAGTGATGGAATGAAAAGCAATGTCCCCTTTATACCTACAATGCCTGTCGAGAAGAGCAAAGCAAGTGTGACAAGAGATCAAGTGATGCTTATTCTACAAAGATATCCTAAAATGGACTGGACACAGTTAGATAGATAGATAGATAGATAGATAGATAGATAGATAGATAGATAGATAGATAGATAGATAGATAGATAGATAGATAGATAGATAGATAGATAGATAGATAGATAGATAGATAGAGTGCATCCAGAAAGTATTCACAGCGCATCACTTTTTCCATATTTTGTTATGTTACAGCCTTATTCCAAAATGGATTAAATTCATTTTTTCCCTCAGAATTCTACACACAACACCCCATAATGACAATGAGAAAAAACTTGAGATTTTTGCAAATTTATTAAAAATAAAAAAATTGAGAAATCACATGTACATCAGTATTCACAGCCTTTGCCATGAAGCTCAAAATTGAGCTCAGGTGCATCCTGTTTCCCCTGATCATCCTTGAGATGTTTCTGCAGCTTAATTGGAGTCCACCTGTGGTAAATTCAGTTGACTGGACATGATTTGGAAAGGCACACACCTGTCTATATAAGGTCCCACAGTTGACAGTTCATGTCAGAGCACAAACCAAGCATGAAGTCCAAGGAATTGACTATAGACCTCCGAGACAGGATTGTCTCGAGGCACAAATCTGGGGAAGGTTACAGAAAAATTGCTGCTGCTTTGAAGGTCCTAATGATCACAGTGGCCTCCATCATCCGTAAGTGGAAGAAGTTCAAAACCACCAGTACTATTCCTAGAGCTGGCCGGCAATCTAAACTGAACGATCGGGGGAGAAGGGCCTTAGTCAGGGAGGTGACCAAGAACCTGATGGTCACTCTGTCAGAGCTCCAGAGGTCCTCTGTGGAGAGAGGAGAACCTTCCAGAAGGACAACCATCTCTGCAGCAATCCACCAATCAGGCCTGTATGGTAGAGTGGCCAGACGGAAGCCACTCCTTAGTAAAAGGCACATGGCAGCCCGCCTGGAGTTTGCCAAAAGGCACCTGAAGGACTCTCAGACCATGAGAAAGAAAATTCTCTGGTCTGATGAAACAAAGATTGAACTCTTTGGTGTGAATGCCAGGCGTCACGTTTGGAGGAAACCAGGCACCGCTCATCACCAGGCCAATACCATCCCTACAGTGAAGCATGGTGGTGGCAGCATCATGCTGTGGGGATGTTTTTCAGCGGCAGGGACTGGGAGACTAGTCAGGATAAAGGGAAAGATGACTGCAGCAATGTACAGAGACATCCTGGATGAAAACCTGCTCCAGAGCGCTCTTGACCTCAGACTGGGGCGACGGTTCATCTTTCAGCAGGACAATGACCCTAAGCACACAGACAGCCAAGATATCAAAGGAGTGGCTTCAGGACAACTCTGTGAATGTCCTTGAATGGCCCAGCCAGAGCCCAGACTTGAATCCGATTGAACATCTCTGGAGAGATCTTAAAATGGCTGTGCACCGACGCTTCCCATCCAACCTGATGGAGCTTGAGAGGTGCTACAAAGAGGATTGGAATAAGGCTGTAACATAACAAAATGTGGAAAAAGTGATGCGCTGTGAATACTTTCCGGATGCATTGCAGATAGATAGATAGATAGATAGATAGATAGATAGATAGATAGATAGATAGATAGATAGATAGATAGATAGATAGATAGATAGATAGATAGATAGATAGATAGATAGATAGATACTTTATTAATCCCAACGGGAAATTCACATATTCCAGCAGCAGCATACTGATAAAAAAAACAATATTAAATTAAAGACAGTTGTTGGTAGGCCAACAACAACAACATTTATTTCTATAGGACATTTTCATACAAATGATGTAGCTCAAAGTGCTTTACAGGGTGAAGAAAGAAAAAAGAAAAAAATATATAAAAATAAAATTAGGCAATACTAAGTAACAAAGAATAAAGTAAGGTCCGATGGCCAGGGAGGACAGAAAAAATAAAAAAACTCCAGAGGGCTGGAGAAAAAAAAAAAAAATCTGCAGGGGTTCCGAGACCACGAGACCACCGAGCCCCCACTGGACATTCTACCTAATATCAATGATCTCAATCAGTCCTCATGGTTTTCAGGCTTCACATGGAAGAATTAGACGATGATGGTCATGTGGACCTCTTGCCTTCAATCAGCATGGTGACCTGATTAGGAGGTGGTGGTGCAGATCATATCGTATTATGGGATATCATTGACTGTTGAATTCTGCTCTGTTCTTCTAATATATCTATTTCATATTGCATTGAGGATTACTTGTGTTCTGTTCTATGTATTGTATTGTATTGACCTCCTTGTTTTTGACACCCACTGCACGCCCAGCCTACCTGGAAAGGGGTCTCTCTTTGAACTGCCTTTCCCAAGGTTTCTTCCTTTTTTTCCCTACAAGGGTTTATTTTTGGGAGTTTTTCCTTGTCTTCTTAGAGAGTCAAGGCTTTGTCAAAAGACAGGGCCTGTTAAAGCCCATTGTAGCACTCCTGGTGTGATTTTGGGCTATACAAATAATAAATTGTATTGTATTTAAGTGGCATCCAAATCCAATCCAATCCAATCCAATCCAATCAAATCCAATCCAATCAAATCAAATCAAATCAAATCAAATCAAATCAAATCAAATCAAATCAAATCAAATCAAATGTCATTTGTCAATACATTTAAACATCCATCTATCCATCCATTTTCCAACCCGCTGAATCCGAACACAGGGTCATGGGGGTCTGCTGGAGCCAATCCCAGCCAACACAGGGCGCAAGGCAGGGTATCAATCCTGGGCAGGGTGCCAACCCACCGCAGGACACACACACACCCACACACCAAGCACACACTAGGGCCAATTTAGAATCACCAATCCACCTAACCTGCATGTCTTTGGGCTGTGGGAGCAAACCCACGCAGACACGGGGAGAACATGCAAACTCCACGCAGGGAGGACCCGGGAAGCGAACCTGGGTCTCCTAACTGCAAGGCAGCAGCACTACCCACTGCGCCACTGTGCCACCCTACATTTAAACATGCGGTCCAAATTGTAGTAAAAATGTTTAAGTACAGAGGCTCAAGAAACTTCTTCTGCTTTCAGCTGCTCCTGTTAGGGGTCGCCACAGTGGATCATCTCGTTGAATATCTTCCTGTCCTCATCATCTTGCTCTGTCACCCCCATCACCTGCACCTCTCTCACCACATCCATAAACCTCCTCTTTTTCTCTTGCCTGGCAGCTCTATCCTTAACATCCTTCTCCTAATATACCCAGCATCTCTCCTCTGCACAGTTCGAAACCAACGCAATCTTGCTTCTCTGACTTTGTCTCCCAACCGTCCAAGACAGAGGCTCAAGAAACATATAAGAGATATTAAAGAATAACAACCTCCCCTCAAACACACATAAGAATTTGTGGCTTGGATAATAAGAGGGCCGCTGCTGCCAATAAGAGACTTGTAGGTAGCACTAAGATGTTTTCAGACCTGCTCAGTTGTCCCACAGCTTTACATTTTACAGCCCTGACGTTTGAACAGAACTCTTGTTGTATCCACAAATGGTCCATGCTGACAAGTTTGTTCCTTCTGGTGTTCCCCTGGTTGCAGTCACCAGTATTCTCAGAAAACAGAATGATTCATCAGTACAGTACTGGTAACAGAGTGAATCATTTCTGTTGCTGAGTTAATATACAGGATGGTGTAACTTATCTCCCTGGTTAGTAACGTGGAGGGAGTCAGCCAGTACTTCAATGTCTGGATAACACAAGGTGTGCTAGCCTTTCCAGTGTCTTAGACCAAGGTGTGCCAGCCTTTAGTGTCCAGAGTATTGCTCAAGTCCCTGTGTGGAGCACTGAGTAGTGATGGGCTGCGCAGGCATCTCTCATGGTCTGCGCTCAAGTGTGTGTCTTTGTGTGTGTTAAGCATAGGGTAGGCCATTCCATAACAAACCTAGCGAATCCCTTGTTGTGATTGTAGTTTATTTTACATTTTTTTGTCTCTTTCGTTATCCTTATCTGACCTCATTTTTCATATTTTGTGGAGAATTTGAACTTTACTGCTTGTTTTGTACAGTGTGTCATTTTAAAATATGAATTATTAAAGCTTTTGGGATAGGCGGTCTACCACCAGAATCATTTTTCACACAGCCTGCACAATATGGGTCATATCCATCATGTAGACCTCGAACAGAAGTTTAAGAGAGTGGACTTGAAATGTGCCCACATTAACACTTTTATATCACAATGGCACAATCATATTTGTAAAGTGGGGTTCTGACCGGTTAAGCGACTTACTCGGGGTCACACTGTCTGTCAGAGGTGAATGGTTAAGCACAACTCCACACTGCCCTCTGCCACTTTCCCGTGGTACTGCAGCTGTTTGGCTTTTTCTGGTTATCTGGACATGCCTGCCGATTGGCAGATCGAAGCGCAGCTCCCCCTCACTGCCATCAACAGCACCATGTAGTGTGCCGCACAACCCCGTCATCAAGGGAGACGTCCAGCTTGTAATGAAATTGAGCACATTACAATTCCTTTACTTATTTCCCTCCACTTTTAATAATTTATAACTCTGCTGCATTATTCACGGGCTTTAGGGCTTTGAAAGGCAGTCCAGCGTAAAACACAATTTTGTAAACATTCTTCCATGATTTCAATTGCTGTATATTAAATAGCTGTTGTTAAGTGAACGCGGTCTCACATTAAGTAGCAGCAGCTAATCGTAACGTGTAATAAATAGCACCATTAGAAAACTGCAGACAGGATGCTTTTCCTTTTGCTTCAGTAGATGATAAAAGAATGATGTTGCTCCCAATATACCAAATACCACATTTTCTGCCCATTAAAGAGACTTTTACAAAATGGAAACCACATAGTGTGAAGTTACATTCAGCTTCTAAAGCAATGCTTTATTGAGGGGCCACTGGCCCAGAATGCAACCCTGCCGAACACACAGTGTAAAGATGACTGCTCTGATTAATCAAGTTGTCTTCTATTTCTTTAGAAATAGACGATTCAGGGGCAGCACGGTGGCGCAGTGGTAGCGCTGCTGCCTCGCAGTTAGGAGACCCGGGTTCACTTCCCAGGTCCACCCTGCGTGGATTTTGCATGTTCTCCCCGTGTCTGCGTGGGTTTCCTCCGGGCGCTCCGGTTTCCTCCCACAGTCCAAAGACATGCAGGTTAGGTGAATTGGTGATTCTAAATTGGCCCTAGTGTGTGCTTGGTGTGTGGGTGTGTTTGTGTGTGTCCTGCAGTGGGTTGGCACCCTGCCCGGGATTGGTTCCCTGTCTTGTGCCCTGTGTTGGCTGGGATTGGCTCCAGCAGACCCCCGTGACCCTGTGTTCGGATTCAGCGGGTTGGAAAATGGATGGATGGATGGATAGACGATTCAGATCATGCTGTCGAAAATGATCCTTGAAATAATTCATGGCACTCCTGATCAGAGGTATATGTGGAATGGAAATTCTGGCCCAGCAACATTGACCTGGGAGGGAGTTGTCATCAGAAGGTGTGTGTAAATAAGGTGGCCTGCAGGGGGCGTACTGAGCCCCAAACCTCAGACACCACTACCACAGACACAGTCCTGGGTTTTATTTAATAACCAAAGTGTTTTTTGCCCACACTGTCCTAAAGGGTTCCAACACGTGACAGTACAACACAGCACTGTCTTCAGTCCTTCCTTTATTTTGCTCCACTCAGCAACCAAACAATGTTTTACTTCCACCGCATTTGTACACTAGGTGCCCTAAAATTCACATACATAAACACACATATACATCAACAGTATTTGCGAACAGGGTGCAAAACATGGTTACCCCCAAATCCTGCCAACTACGCCAATTGTTTTGTCTTGGTAGAGAAATATATTACTCTACTTTCCCCTTTTGTATTATTATTATGTAGCCTTTGTCAGAATGCCTCAAATCTCACAGACTTACCACTGTTTATAAGCTATTAAAGTATATAACTTCTCCCCACCTTCCCTTCTACATCTACAAACTCAGACAATTAGGTGTAGCAAAAGACAAGCAGGAGTTATGTTACAATTTAAACAATGTATTATTGATATTATTCATAAATAATAACAATATGCAAAGTACATTTGAATATTGACAATCATACAACCTGATAAATGGTGATATGTAGATTAAGGGCGGCATAGAGACTTAAAAATGTCACTATTTAAGGCATCATTGGAGCTCAGCTTTCTTCAGAACAGGCCACATGCCTGTTTCAATATGGCTGCCGAGCTGTGCTCTTCATTGTGTTGTCCTTTATAGTTCATGGTGTGAGATGGTCCTCCATCAGCTTGGTAACAGAGAGAGAGTGAAGGAGTGAGCAAATTTATAGGTTTTCTGTCCAACCCCTAGAGCCAATAGGACGTCGTGGTACTTAAAGGCTTCTGATACAAGCCAGTTCCAAACAGCCATACTTCACACCGATGGGGGGACAGAACATCTTCACACCTGAGCACCTTAGAACCGTGTGTTAAGGTAAAGCTTGGCAGTTAGGCAGCCTGGCTTTGTGTGGGGGCTGAGAGTAGAGACTTTAGCAGAGAAACACTTACCAAACTTGTTTGAGGCACTACCCCCTAAGTTACAAATAAAGACATACAAAATATTTATCAACTTGTATGCAAAATTTCACATCACAACAATGTCCCTTTGTGGGGAGTTCATCTCCCTCCTTATTTTGCACTGTGATTGTGTCGCGCCTTCATCTGAACAACCTTCAGCCACTAAGCCACTCTACACCGGGTCACTTGACATCCTATGCCAGGTCTTTTGGAAAAAAAATGATTCAGTAGGCAGAAGAAATATAAAAATAAAGGAGGCACAGATCAGAGAGTTAGGTGCCTTATCTGACAAGGATCCACACGGTGACTCAAGTGGGCATATCAGTGGCCGATGGGGCAGTAAAACGCTGAGAAGAACTATAGAATGAAAGGTCATTTATTCTTCTGCAGGAGGCTACTATCTGCCTGGGGCATGAAACAGTAAAGCAAGGACCCAAGAAAGCACAATTCTAATAAAAATGAAGAAAACTGGAATGGGAAAAGCAGGGGAGAGCAAAAAGCATTGTAAAATACAGTATGTGTCAACCTTGTGTGATTTAAAGCAGGGCCGCCCGGAGGAATGCAATCCACTTAACCATAGATTCACAATAAATGTATTCCCTATTCACTGTTGTCTTTTGCCATTTCCCTTAAATATTTATAAATCTGGCCAGGATTCAACAAAATGATCTTGGCCTGGCAGCATGTCTTGTTGCTCGCAGCATTCCCATGTTCCTTTAATTCTGACAACTAATAAAGACCAAATTAAGTAATACTTTTTATTCCTCCTGCCTTGGTGAACAAGATATGCACTGGGAAAAGTCTTGATCTTATATACAGTATATATAAGTCATCAAAAATGGTTAAAAATGCTTTTTCATTATTGCTGTCCAGTGGAACAGAGCAAATCTTCAGTAGCATTTCCCCTTAGGATAGAGCAGTGCAGTGCTTAGGACAAAAAGAAAAGGGACGCACTGTGTGTGGTGCCACGAGGGAAGTGTTGCTTTGTCATAAAAAAAAATTAAAAATTGGCAATTTAATTAAATTCCATACAATTATAAACAGCTAGTCATTTTTTTTCAAAGTTCATACATACAGTATGTGCATTTCTTATAGGACTTAAATTTAAACCCCTCTCAGTCCGTTTACTGAAGCTGCTTAATCCAATTCCGCTGCCACAAATCTGCCCAAGCCTGTCTGCTGTCCAAGTCCCTCTGTGATAACTCAGCGGGTTTGAGATTATCTGCCAGTCCGCCTAGCTTGGCATCATCTACAAATTCGTATTCCTATCCAGATCATTTACATATATTAAAAAGAGCAGCGGCCGCAGCACTGCCCCCTGCTGGACACCAATCTTCAAGTCAGCCCAAGGTTCCTCACACCATCAACCTCTGCTTCTTGTGTTTGAGCCAGTTCTGCACCCACCCACACAGCACACCCTGAACTGCCACTTCGTTTAGTTTGATGCTCAGCTTCTCATGTGCCACCTGATCGAATGCTGTCTGACATTTGAAGATCAGTTGGTCACAGACCCTCCACATCCAACAATGAACAGGAACGCAGGAATCTTTGCATTCCTTGAGTTGAAGTCTGCTGTCTATGAAAGGGAATTCAGCCATGTGATATTGTAAATCGGTATTAAAATACATATTCTATTTACAGTGGAGTTGTAAGAATTATTTTTCTAGACTTCTCTAGCGCCTTCAACACCATCCAACCTCTGCTCCATATTGGACAAGCTGACAGAGATGGGAGTAGATTCATACCTAGTGTCATGGATCGTGGACTATCTTAAAGACAGACCTCAGTATGTGCGTCTCGGGAACTGCAGGTCTGACATTGTGGTCAGCAACACAGAAGCGCCACAGGGGACTGTACTTTCTCCGGTCCTGTTCAGCCTATATACATCGGACTTCCAATACAACTCGGAGTCCTGCCACGTGCAAAAGTTTGCTGACGACACTGCTATCGTGGGCTGCATCAGGAGTGGGCTGGAGGAGTATAGGAACCTCATCAAGGACTTTGTTAAATGGTGCGACTCAAACCACATACACCTGAACACCAGCAAAACCAAAATGCTAGTGGTGGATTTTAGGAGGCCCAGGCCCCTCATGGACCCCGTGATCATCAGAGGTGACTGTGTGCAGACCTATAAATACCTGGGAGTGCAGCTGGATGATAAATTGGACTGGACTGCCAATACTGATTCTCTGTGCAAGAGAGGACAGAGCCGGTTATACTTCCTTAGAAGACTGGCGTCCTTCAACATCTGCAATAAGATGCTGCAGATGTTCTATCAGACGGTTGTGGCGAGCGCCCTCTTCTACGCTGTGGTGTGCTGGGGAGGCAGCATTAAGAAGAAGGACGCCTCACGCCTGGACAAACTGGTGAGGAAGGCAGGCTCTATTGTAGGCATGGAGCTGGACAGCTTGACATCCGTGGAAGAGCGACAGGCGCTGAACAGGCTCCTATCAATCAGGGAGAATCCACTGCATCCACTGAACAGGATCATCTCCAGACAGAGGAGCAGCTTCAGCGACAGACTGCTGTCAATGTCCTGCTCCACTGACAGACTGAGGAGATCGTTCCTCCGCCACACTATGCGACTCTTCAATTCCACCCAGGGGGGTAAACGTTAACATTATACAAAGTTATTGTCTGTTTTTACCTGCATTATTATCAATCTCTAATTTAATATTGTTGTTTGTATCAGTATGCTGTTTATTATTTAGAATGTGGGTGTCATGACATGGGTTACCCTTTTATGACGTCCCTCCCTGACAAATCCCGTGGCCCACAATGATAACCTTATCCACGACTAGGCACAATTAGACTGTGGGTATCATGACATGGGTTACACTTTTATGATGTCCATCCCTTCCCATCTGGCGGCCTGCAGTGATGACCTTATATGTGACTTTTCGTAATTAGACTGTGGGTGTCATGACATGGGTTAAACTTTAATGATGTCCATCCCTGCCCCATCCTGGGGTCTGCACTGAGGATCTTACCCATGACTAGGTGTAATTAGACTGTGGGTGTCATGACATGGGTTAAACTTTAATGATGTCCATCCCTGCCCCATCCTGGGGTCTGCACTGAGGATCTTACCCATGACTAGGTGTAATTAGACTGTGGGTGTCATGACATGGGTTAAACTTTAATGATGTCCATCCCTGCCCCATCCTGGAGTCTGCACTGAGGATCTTACCCATGACTAGGTGTAATTAGACTGTGGGTGTCATGACATGGGTTACACTTTAATGATGTCCACCCTGACCCATCCCGCAGTCCACAATGATGACCTTATCTGCGACTAGGCACAATTAGACTGTGAGTGTCATGACATGGGTTACACTTTTATGATGTCCATCCCTTTCCCATCTGGCGGCTTGCAATGATAACCTTATATGTGACTTTTCGTAATTAGACTGAGGGTGTCATGAAATGGTTTACACTATTATGATAACAAATAAGCTAATCTGTGAGATTTACTGTAATAACTTTTGTGGGAAACATAGTTGGGTAAATGTTTTTGGAAGGCTGGACCCTAAGAGTCTAATGCTGACACATAGTAATTGTATCACTGGGGAACGAAGACAAAATGAGAAACTAAAACCAGTCTGGTGTGACATGCCATGGAGCTCAATATCCCTTTAAGAAGAAAAGGAAGAAAGTGTATGGTAAACCTCACTGGTTTTAAAACAATGACAGCTAGATACCACAGTTTCAAGTGTAACGGCCTAGTCCAATAAAGCAGAAAAAGGGAATTGCAATTGTAAGTAAAAATGGGAACAAAGGCTGTCATTTATAGAGCTCTTGTTACTTGATGTCTTTATTATCAGATGCTAAATATGCTCTGGCCGGCTATTAAAACTTGTGGTTTAACAAAGTGTGCAAATACAGCCTAGCAAAGGAATATTTTATGGCAGATTGCAGCTCATGCTATTACCTATTATGCTGTCTCTCTGCTCACCCTATTTTAAAAAAAAATTGCATCTGAATTCATGGCTTTGCTTTATGAAATATTAATGAGACAATCCATCTTACAGATTTTATGGTTGTGCCATTAAACTTTATTTGCGGACAAGTCCTCATATTGGATAACCTCATTTTAGACATTATTGAAGAAGCTAATTCACAGAACCTCAATGACTTCAGTGCAACACAAATGTATAATATTTTAGAAGACATCAGGGCTGACTTGTCTGTCTACTTTCTTTATGATGACAAAGTCGCCAGCCTGGAAGAATATCCACGACACCAGCGATCTCCATCCACTGAAACTCCCACCTCTGGTACCTTTACGGAGATCACTGTTGGGTCCACGAGATGATACCACAAGGTGGATCACCCTTGTCTTTCCACCATCAAACCGTGCAAATCAGGATAAGACGGGCTCAATTTCAAAAGAAACACAAGGTGTTGTCTCTGTAACAAACCAAATTGAGACAATATCCGAACGCACAGCTTGTTACTCGTAAAGCTTACCGTTAGCTAAACTGCCAGAGCTGTTTAATTGGGAGGCCACATGAGCAGGGAATAAATGAGATAATGTGTAGTCACTAAACAAACCAAAGTCAAAATCAGGCACTCGATCATCATCAGAGCCAAATCATTAAACAAAAACCAGAGTCAAGAATATTGCAGCAAGAATTAGAGAGTCAGAAAACTACAAGAACGTACGCCAAGGTCTGATTAAAAATCCACAATCTTGGACATCTCCTGAACTAAAACACTGTTCTAAATTATTTCACGTTGCATGACGTCATTACGCTGTGACTTCTGGGGAATGCTTCCTAACAACCCGGCATTTTATCCTAACAACTCTCACCCAAAAGAGAGTCAGCAAATATGAACCACCATCAAACCATGCAAACCAGTGCTTATATTTCAGAAAAGGCAAAACACACTCAAGTAAACGTTTTAATAATGCTGGAACAGGTAAATACGAAGTAGCATTACAGAAGAGTGTCCATTTGAGAATAAAAAAGAGATGAAATTCCCCCAATATCACACTCTAGGATGGAGTCTGGAAACTAATGAACTCCAGTAGACTGCGAAAAATTAAAATCAAGTCAACGTTAAGGTTGAGCGGTGGCTCTGAGGCTGGGGATCTGCACTGGCAACTGAAAGGTTGGCAGTTCGAATCCCGTAAATGCCAGAAGTGACTCCACTCCGTTGGGCACTTAACCTGCAATTGCTTCATTAGACCATTAGAACACTCTAGACAAGAACAGGCCATTCAGCCCAACAAAGCTCGCCAGTCCTATCCACTTATTTCTTCCAAAAAAACATCAAGTCGAGTTTTGAAAGTCCCCAAAGTCTTACTGTCTACCACACTACTTGGTCTCTTATTCCAAGTGTCTATTGTTCTTTGTGTAAAGAAAAACTTCCTAATGTTTGTGCGAAATTTACCCTTAACAAGTTTCCAACTGTGTCCCCGTGTTCTTGATGAAGTCATTTTAAAGTCACCGTCTCGATCCGCTCTACTAATTCCCTTCATAATTTTAAACACTTCAATCATGTCACCTCTTAATCTTCTTCTCCTTAAACTGTAAAGGCTCAGCTCTTTTAATCTTTCCTCATAATTCATTCCCTGTAGCCCTGAATCAGCCTAGTTGCTCTTCTCTGGACCTTTTCTAGTGCTGCTATGTCCTTTTTGTAGCCTGGAGACCAAAACTGCCCACAGGACTCCAGATGAGGCCTCACCAGTGTGTAATAAAGCTGGAGCAGAACCTCCTGTGACTTGTACTGGGACTTCATCCTGGGTGTGACGTTAATCAGTATCTAGCCCTGCAAGCAGGTCCTCCAACTTACAGGGTTGGTGGCAGGATTGGCACTCCAGCCACCGTGAAAAACCTCCCGTTGTTCCAGTGTGGTGCTGTGGTGTCTCTCACTGCACTCGGGTCCCAACCCAGGTGGTTCTCCATGTGGTGGGCGTGGCAACATGCTATGAACGCAGGCTCCCAACCTCTCCTCTTTGGGGCAATAATCTGAAATACGTAGTCCAACTATTTCACAGAAAAGACAACATTCTTCAGGAGATGCTGGGATCCATACTTCACATGCTCATGCTTGCTTATTCAGATGGATTACTTTGTTCTGAGAGTCAATTAATTGCTCTAATAAGCAGGAAATACAGAGGGAAGGGGGGCAGCACAGTGGCACAGTGGTAGCGCTGCTGCCTCGCAGTTAGAAGACCCGGGTTCTCTTCTCAGGTCCTCCCTGCATGGTTTGCATATTCGGCCCATGTCTGCATGGGCTTCCTCCTGGTGCTCCGGTTTCCCCACACAGTCCAAAGACATGCAGGTTAGGTGCATTGGCGATCCTTAGTGTGTGCTTGTGTGTGGGTGTCTGTGTCCTGCGGTGGGCTGGCGCCCTGCCCGGGGTTTGTTCCTGCCTTGCGGCCTATGCTGGCTTTGATTGGCTCCAACAGACCCCCGTGACCCTGTGTTAGAATACAGTGGGTTGGAGATTGACTACAGAGGGGAGGGAGTACAATGGTAGCATCAGCTGCTTTGCAGTAAGGAGATCAGGGTCCCAGGTCGTCCCCACGTGGAATTTTCATGTTCTTGTGGGTTTCTTCCTACGGTCCAAAGATATGCAGGTTAGGTGGATTGGTGATAATAAATTGGCCCTCATGTGTGTGTGGGGTTGTGTGTGTGCTTGACCTGCCATGGACTGGGTTTGTTCCTGTCTTGAGCTCTGTGCCAGCAGGGTATGGCTCCAGCACCCCTTGTTCAGGACTAAGTGGGTTAGCAAATGACTGACTTAAGTAATCTTAAGGGACATAGGCACTCCTGCACCACAGAAAATTGATAACACTTTCATAAATATGAAAGTGCTCTTAAATGTAGTAACACTTTCATTTGTATATCTTGTACGGCATCTTTAATGAGCCTCTTTTGCACATTTAAATTTTATGGAAATGAATGTTTACAAAGCCTCACTGAGAGTCTGATGCGAAAAGAATCCAAAAACTGTACTTGAGAACATAAGCCGTTTATAGTGGCGCTAGCTCAGCTGCCCGTCTAAGACAGATTGAAATCTAAGTAATCAGCATGGACCAGTGAATTTAGCGTTACCATTTACTAGAATGTCTTTTTAATGCTTGTAGTAATAAGGTGCATTGCATTTTTCATTCCAACAGATGGTGCATCACAAACATTTCTATTAATGAAATGCATTGCATTTGCTATTTCAACAGATGGCACCTCAGAAACATTGGCGCTGCTTTGATGACTCCCATACCAAATGGCATTTAACAGAGGCAATGACCCAGATGGACACACAAATACACAGACAGAGGGGTGCCTTTCCACCCCATAAAAATGATAATGTGACATGTGAGTCAGTGTCTTGCACCCCAAAGAAGTGGTTGAGTGCTTAAGCAAAGCCACTTTTATTCCACTCAAAATAAGAACAGCAAGGTTATTTATTGTAACGGGATCTACCATTCTACTATAAACAGACACAGCAAACAGACAGGCTCGGGGCCAAGTCAGTGGCCAAGTTTTCAAGTTCCCTACATCACCCAAATGGGTGACCGGCGATTTGTGTGTGGCAGCGGGCAACTTGTAGTTGTTTCTGTGGCGCTGGGAATCTGCCGTAGCTTCGGCGATGGACAAGCAACCCTGAACAGACCCAGCAGTAGCATTTCTGCATGTCATCCTGTTGGGGAGGGTCTCAAAAGATTTCATAACTTACTATAATAATAATAATAATAATTATAATGATAATAACAATATTAATAAATTATACTCATATAGCACTTTTCTTACTACTCAAACCACCAATAATGTGCAGCATCCACCTGGATGATGTAATGGCAGCTATTATTGCGTCAGTACGCTCACCACACACTAGCTATTAGGTGGTGAAGGGGTGATACAGATAGCCAGTTAGAGGCAGGGGATGATTAGGGGGCTAAAATGAATAGGGCCATGATGGGCAATTTAGCAAGGACATCAGGATACACCCTACTCTTTTCGATGGATGCCCAGGGATCTTTAATGATCGCAGAGAGGCAGGACCTCGGTTTTTACGTCTCATCCATTTTTATAGCACAGTGTCCCTGTCATTGCACTAATGGATCCACATTCAGAACACAGGGTAAGTGCCACCTGCTGGTCTCAGCAGTACCTCTTCCAGCAGCAACCCAAACCTTCTCTAAATGGTCTCCTATCCAAGTACTGGCAAGGCCTGAACAGGCTTAGCTTCAGGTGGATTACCTGTTCTGAGTCACATGTGGTATGGCTGCTGCAGCATCTGATGACCACCTCAGCATCTGTGTAAGAAAGGACAGAGCCGACTATACTTCCTTAGAAGGCTGGCGTCCTTCAACATCTGCAATAAGATGGTTGTGGCGAGCACCCTCTTCTACGCAGTGGTGTTCTGGGGAAGCAGCATAAAGAAGAGGGACACCTCACGCCTGGACAAACTGGTGAGGAAGGCAGGCTCTATTGTAGGCACGGAGCTGGACAGTTTGACATCCGTGGCAGAGCGACGGGCACTGAGCAGACTCCTGTCAATCATGGAGAATCCACTGCATCCACTAAACAGGATCATCTCCAGATAGAGGAGCAGCTTCAGCGACAGACTGCTGTCAATGTCCTGCTCCACTGACAGACTGAGGAGATCGTTCCTCCCCCACACTATGAGACTCTTCAATTCCACCTGTGGGGGTAAACGTTAACATTTAACATTATACAAAGTTATTGTCTGTATGTATACCTGCATTGTTATCGGCATTGTTATCACTCTTTAATATAATATTGTTTTTTATCAGTATGCTGCTGCTGGAGTATGTGAATTTCCCCTTGGGGATTAATAAAGTATCTATCTATCTATCTATCTATCTATCTATCTATCTATCTATCTATCTATCTATCTATCTATCTATCTATCTATCTATCTATCTATCTATCTATCTATCTATCTATCTATCTATCTATCTATCTATCTATCTATCTATCTATCTATCTATCTATCTATCTATTGTAACAGATAGAGGCTTTGTCCACCTCTTGAACCCTCAGGTACCACTCTGAACACCAGGTAAAAGTATAAATAGTATTTATTTTACTATTACGTGCACAAAGCACTCTCCACACCACACTACTCATATACTACAACAATTCTCTTTACAATAAACCAATCCTCCTCGCCCAGACACTTCGCCCTCCTACCTCCCAGCTCAGCTCAGTGTACTGGGCTTCCCACAGTCCTTTTATATCCCCTGACCCGGAAGTGGTTCTTGGCCGAACCCACAAGTCCTTATTCCCTCCGGGTCAGGGTAAACAGTCCTTTCTTCAGCCCGGGAGCACGTCGTTCCTTCCGATCACGTGATGATGAAGCACTCCCGGGTTATAGGGCACATAAGAGCCCACGAGCCCCCCTACAGCGACTCCCGGTGGTCCCCAAGGTATCCAGCAGGGCTGTGTATACAAACTACATAGTCCTTGAGGCCCTTTTGCAACTCGGGGCACGATCATGCTGTCGGGAGGTCTCCTCCTGGTGGCGACCGGAGTCTGTAGCCGGTCGTCCATCACACTATCTATCTATCTATCTATCTATCTATCTATCTATCTATCTATCTATCTATCTATCTATCTATCTATCTATCTATCTATCTATCTATCTATCTATCTATCTATCTATCTATCTATCTATCTATCTATCTATCTATCTATCTATCTATCATCAGGCTGGATTGAACCCCAAAGAAACACCCCTGACCAGGGTGACAAGGGGAAAGCTGAATGCTGGTACGACTTTGCTCAGCCACTATGTTATCTCTTGTTAGAGTGCTGAACGGGTCAGTGCATTTACAAACATAACTATTTATATGTTATGAATAGCTACAAAATCTTCCTGTATCAATTTAATTCTGAGTCTCAGCTTGTCGCAGCTCGTCACATGGAGCCTCCCCGTATCAGCTTAGGTATTCTTCCCACAGCTCCAAAGATAGGTTTTAGGAATTCTAAACTGACTCCATCTACAGTACACGTGGTTGTTGCCTGCATAGGCCTCAGATTAAGCTTGTTGAGAATGTTACGCCATGTTAAGAGCTCTGCACACACACACACACACACACACACACACACGACAGGCCTGGGCCCAATAGACACTGTGGATCAACCACACGCCACATCCACAGCCTACGTGAGGTAACCCATGTAGTCACAAGTGATCATTTTTACCCCCATGCATAGCTTGTGCTCCACACTAACACGCGTGGCAATGAAAATTAAACATCTTTCAATTCAATCTTTCACCGAATCCTTGCTCCCATGTTTTGCACACACAAATAAATTCACAGCAGTCATACACAGCAGGAGCAAATGGAGAAGCAGAGCTCAAATTCACACCCCTCCATGAAATTGTGAACTCACTGCCCTTTCTTCGGTAGGCAGTGAAATAAGAGTGGGCAGAAAACTGGGGGTGGATTATGCAAAAAATATAATCAAATAACCGAAAATAAATAAAACAGAGAGGATACATTTCATTCTTTACTGAAGGAAAAAAAAAGGCCTACGATGACAGATGACTCCTGCGGTAAACTGCACAGCTGCACTTTGTGCTGAACGGAATATGCATAAAGTTAGATATTTCATATTCAGGATTGTGCAATAGCCGCTTGTGAAAAAAAAGGTAAAAAAAGAGGGGATGCTTTAAAAAAACAACGCCTTGAACAATTTATTTCAACTAATAAACTTCCTAGAAAGTTCAGCAAACAGAAAACAAAGTACCCTTTGCCTTCTCTCACTTTCACTGTCATGTAATTAAATCGAGGTGACATTATGCTCAGACTATATGATGCACTAGTGAGACCACATCTGGACTGCTGTGTGCAGTTCTGATCACCACATTGCAAGAAAGACATAGCAGCACTTGAAGCTGTGCAGAGGAGAACAACCAAGTGCATCCTGGGATTTATTGGACACGGCCTACCCTGACCGGCACAGAGAACTAAGGAGCATTGAGTAATGGAGATGATGGAGACAAAATGAAAACCAAAGTCTAAACAATCTGGTGCCCTGCCTGGGGTTTGTTCCCTGCCTTGCGCTCTGTGTTGGCTGGGATTGGCTCCAGCAGACCCCCATGACCCTGTAGTTAGGATATAGTGGGTTGGATAATGGATGGATGGATGAATTGAAAAGGCAAATAAAATGTCACATTATTTAGTAAAAACTGTTGAATATAAATACTACGAGGTGAGATACAAAAATAACTGGATTGGTAAAAAAATATACAATTATTGATGAATTACAGCATTCTAAACATTGTCACCTTCTATATACGCCCCCTCCTGATCTCTACACTGCTCCATACGTATCTTCCATTGATTAACTCTTTCGGGGCTGATGTCAACTTTTGTCAAAATTCAGGAGTAGAGGACAGTAATCAGCTGTAAACTGCAACAAAACTCACCCTTACGTTTTAGTTTGACTCTTTGCTAGAAGGAAAGTTACATAAGTTTGTTGATTTAACTTCGATTCCCTAAGCATGCATGAGTAGTGAAGAGCAAACAACCTCTAAAATGGTACTGACATCTGGCGAGAGACCAAAGCAAAATACTCCATGGACGTTTTACGTAATTTCGTTGAATAGGACTCTGACTTGTTGGACTCCGAGTTTGATGCAAGTGATCTGGAGATGGATATCAAAAGTGAAAGTGAGGTACCAGCATCATCTGATCGGTCCTCAGCTGATTGTGGTGCTGAACACTTTTCTGTAGCTGATGCACCTGCAGAAGCGTTTGCCTGGTAGGACCACCGCTTAATGATGTCAAGAGGTACAAACCAGATTGCGTCACACTGCGACTGCCACCACCATCCACCTGCTGTGTGAAGACAGCCAGGCAGCTGGCCCACCGTGCATTCCTGCTGACCATCAACATGCCCCCACGCAGCCATTGCCACCAGAGATGCTGAACATATGCCAACAGCAGCCACAGCACATAGCAACAGATGTTTTATGTTGACTTATGTGTGAAACCATTGCTATGTGTGCTTTTCAGAAAACTGAATTTTTTGGAAAAAATATTCAGCCCTGGGCGGCACAGTGGCGCAGTGGTAGCGCTGCTGCCTCACAGTTAGGAGACCCGGGTTCGCTTCCCAGGTCCTCCCTTCGTGGAGTTTGCATGTTCTCCCCGTGTCTGCGTGGGTTTCCTCCGGGCGCTCCGGTTTCCTCCCACAGTCCAAAGACATGCAGGTTAGGTGGATTGGCGATTGTAAATTTGCCCTAGTGTGTGAGCTTGGTGTGTTTGTGTGTGTCCTGCGGTGGGTTGGCACCTTGCCTGGGATTGGTTCCTGCCTTGTGCCCTGTGTTGGCTGGGATTGGCTCCAGCAGACCCCCGTGACCCTGTGTTCGGATTCAGCGGGTTGGATAATGGATGGATGGATATTCAGCCCTCAAAGAGTTAAAACAATGCTGGAAGTCTTCTTACTTGATGCTCTTCAACAGACTTGCTGTTTTTGTCTTCATCCATTGAAGAAAAATGTGTTCCCTTCAGGTCACTTTTGTAGTAAAAATCACAAGGAGCTAAATGGGGTGAATAGGGAGGATGATCGAGGAGGACAGGAATGTTTTTGTTAGTCAAAAACTGCTTTACAGAAAAAGAGAAAATTCACGTGAAATTTGATGTTGATTCGCTATACGATTTTTTCACCCGACATTATCGCGGCAACTCGTGTAGCAATTGTTGTGCAAATACTGACTGGGCTATTCACAGGATATACCTAGCCGGTCAGCGGTTTGAGATGGCATGTAGGAGGGGATATCGTTGTATGATTCACGTCTGGCCGACCTCCAGACGGTTTTCCAGGAAAGCCCCAAGCCCAGTCCAGTTATTTTTGGGTCTCACCTCGCATACACTTGGACTATATAATGCACTTGTGAGACTGTATCTGCAGTATTGTGGGCAGTTCTGGTCACCACGGCACAAGAAGGACATAGCAGCACTTGAAGCTGTGCAACCAGGAGAATGCCAAGACTTAAATACAGCATCTGGGTCTTCAGAATTCTCAAAAGGCATTTGTAAAGCAGATCCAGCCAGTTCCTTTAACTAAATGGTGAATCACTTACCATATATACTCCCGTTTAAGTTCTCTTGCGGATAAGTCAGGACTTGATTTTACGGTATAATTTCCTGTATTTTATAATGTCGGTCGTATAAGTCGAATGTGGAAAACTCACTCTATTGGTACAAGGGATTATGATATACTAACGCCCACCTGAGAGAGTAACCACAGAGCAAATGGCCTTTTTTTCTATTTATTGTGCCTACGTGACCACACGGTAATACCTGAACTATTCCGAAGAGACGTTTTGCACTGTTTTGGGTTTTTTGTATCTCACACCCTCATACACCTTTATTGTAAGAGCATCCCTTATCTACAGTGGAGTGTTCGATCGAAGAAAATATGAAGCTGGTTTTAAATTAAAAGTCGTTGAAGTGGCGAAAGAAATTGGTAACTGTGCTGTTGCAACAAAATTCGATGTGTCTGAGAAACTGGTGCGAGATTGGAGGAGGCAAGAAGATGTAAAAAAAAAAAAGTGTCGTATTTTTGAATGGGCGTATAAGTCGGGGTCTAATTTTATGATCGATATTTCAGGTTTCAAGGCCCGACTTTTACGCGAGTATATACGGTACTCGAGGACACCAGTGGAAACTAAGGGAAAGGGTACTTAGGACTGAAGGACTCTTCTTGACTATGAAACAACCTAACATGATATGGAATTGAAGGAGAAACGTATGACAAACATATAAGAAGTATTTGGATGAGATATTGGGACAGTGTAGCTATTTGCGAACCAAACAAGCCTGATGGACTGAATGGTCAATTCTTGTTTTCAAACTTCTTATGTTCTATTTCAAGGTCCTCTACACCTCCTAGAACACTTGCCCCAGTTCAATTGTAGACTTTGTCTGTCTTACTTGTAATCCCAATGCTATTGAGATTGGGGCTCTCTGGGAAGCTATACCATTCTGCTAAGAGATGGAAAGATCTGTATAAATGCAAAGCATTAGGAGAAGAGACGTAGTCGAATACTAAGCTAAGAACAAAATCAAAAAGTTCTCACAAAGAAGTACCAAAGCCCAATATGCAAAGTGAGAATCAAAATCCAAGGAAAGAGCCTAAATAACTAACCAGAAAAGCCAAGAAAACAGTTTGGTGTGATGGTCTGGGCATTGGTCCTGCTTTGCCTCCTTTACAGTACAGCTAAGATGGGAGTAGAATGGATGGATGAATGCCACAAGTGATGTGCATTCTTGGGAACATGCTGCCACATTTAAGTTATATTATTGCACTCATTAAAGGTGCCAACAGGCTGTGAGGTGGCACCAGGGTTTAGCACTGTGTTCATATCATAGCCTTCTCGGCCTAGTTCACAATCGAAAGACATGCAGGTAAAGCTGAATGAAGCCTGTGTGGGTAGGAGAATGTGCCCTGTGATGAAGTGTAGGGCTGGTTTCCATCTTGCAGTAGATGCAGCCTGAATTGATACCAGTGCCTCATGACCATGTGTTAGAACATCAGAACAATGTAGACAAGAACAGGCCATTCAACCCAACAAAGTCCGCCAGTCCTGTCCATTTACTTCTTCTAAAATAACATCAAGTCAGGTTTTGAAAGTCCCTAAAATCCTACTGTCTACCACATTATTTCATTTGTCTATGGTTTTCTGATACTTCCAAATGTTGTTGGAACAATTACGCTTAGACAATTAATTACTGAATAGTTGACTATAATGGACACAGAAGAGACATTCATAAAAAATATAATCTCATGCCAGCATTTGGAATAATCATTAAGAATATCTGCGAGAGAGTGAAAATGCCAGAACTTGTGTACTGTGCAGCTGATAGCTCCTTACTGAGAAGCATGCAACACTTAAAAATATTTCAATATGATCTGAAATCTGTTACACTTCTAAATGCACACTTCAAGACCCAGCACATAAGGATTTACAAGTTAGCTGTCATTTCTCACTGAGATCCATAAGTGGCAGTGCGCGCTAACAGATAAGCACCTGCTACAAACCGCAAGGCCGCTAGTTCAAGTCACACCTTAAGTCCAGATGGGGTACTCTACAGTGGACCCCATACCCAAACAAGAAATCACCAATGAAATCCAGGTATGGGTTAGGAAGAAGATTTTATTAAACAAATCAAAATATACCAGTGAGGGTGAAGGAATAGGAGAGTACAAAATAAAAGGGTGAACATGATTACAAATTCCATGGCCTTCTGCATCTTCTCTATTCTCACACTATGCACTTACTGAACAATTTATTAGGACCACCATACTAACTAATGATGGGTAAGGCCTTCTTTTGATCTCATGGAATGGATTCCTCAAGATGTTAGCACCATTTGTCTGAGATGCTGACGTGATTGCATCTTGCAGTTTTTGGAGATTTGTTAGCATCGCATTCACGCTATAAATTGCCCGCTCTACCATCTCCTAAATATGTTCTGATGGATTTATATCCAATGACTTTTGCTTTGGTGCATTATCATGTTGGAAGGAGCCATTAGAAGGTGGGTAAATTGTGGCTGTGACAAAGCGGGTCCTCTCCATTCTCTCTTCTTCTAGTTTTGGGGACCTATTGAACCCAATGCCGTCAATACTTATGACCATATGAGCTGACAAATGGGGACACAAGGAGCAAGGGGATGGTGTAAAAAGTGTTCCGTGGTTTTATTGAAAAGAATCAAAACAAAACTAAAAACAGTGTCCACAGTGCAGTACTTCAAAAATGTCCATAAATAAATAATCCATAAAAACAAGTGAATAGTAAGGGATCAAAATCAAAACACAATAAATAAATCTATTAAAATCAGAGGTTAAAAATGCAGTCACTGGCTCCTTCAGATCCAAGCCCTCCTCCTCTTTCGTCACCCATAACTCACACAGCCAGCGGAGACTCAGCAGCCACAAACTTCATCCCCTGACCCCTGTCTTGGCTGCCTCCTCACAGCTCAGCCAGACCGTCCGAGGTCAGCACTCCTCCCATCATCCTTCACGCACCCGCAGCTCATACCTTGGATCCCTGAGGAGGTCATCCTCCATGCTCGCCCCACTCCTCACCATTGTTCATCCCCTAGAGAGCCACAACCTACGCTCCTTCGCGGGACCCCTGTTTGTGCTGCCTTTCCTCTCTAGGTGGCCGGATTATCCTACCCGAGACTGCTCTTCAGCCACCTTTTAACCTCTGTTCCTTTCCGTTCCATTTTTCCAGCTCTCTCCTTTTTCTCCCACCTTGCATTCATGCTTCTCATTTTATATGTGGGGACATGGCACAGGTGTGGCAATCAGCAGCTCCCAGCATCAATTCCGGACACAGATGATTCCTCACCTATGCACTTCAGTTCGGAAACGCCCGGAAAAACGCTGCAGCTACCATGTCTCCTCCTTAAGCCGATTATCTATTTTAAAAGGCAATGAGCCGCGGACCTCACTTTATCACAGTGGTAATGAAGGGTCAGCAATAATACTCAGATATCAGGCATTCAAACGATGATTGATTGGTATTGACATGACCAAGAGGAAACATTCCCCACAACATTACACTGTCAACAAAAGCCTGGACTGTTGAGACAAGGTAGGATGGGTGAATGGATCCGTGCTGTTGGCACCAAATTCTGACCCTACCATCCGTGTGCCTCAGCAGAATGTGAGATTCATAAGACCAGGCTGTGTTCTTCCCGTCTTCTACTGTCCAGCTTTGGTGAGGTAGTACCCACTGCATCCTCGCCTTTCTGATCTTGGCTGACAGAAGTAGAACCCAACATGGTCTTCTGCTGCTGTAGCCCATCCGCCTCAAGGTTTGACATGTTGTGCATTATGAGATGCTTTCCTGCTCACCAGAGTTGTACAGAATGGTTATCTGAGCAGCTTTTCTTTCACCTTGAAGGAGACAAGGCCATTCTCCTTTGACCTCGGTCATCAACGAGGCGTTTCCGACTGCAGGACTGCCGCTCACTGGATGCTTTTGTTTTTCACACCATTCTGAGTAAACTGTACTGAGACTACTGTGTGTGAAAAACACCAGGAGATCAATAGCTGCAAAAATACTCAAACCAGCCTGTCAGGCACCAACAATCATTCCACAATCAAAATCACTGAGACCACATTTTTTCCCCATTCTGGTGTTTGATGTGAACATTAACTGGAGCCCCCAACCTGCATCTGCAAGACTGCTTGCATTGCGCTGCTGCCACATGATTGGCTGATTAGATAAGATTGTGGATTAGCAGGTGTGCAGGTGTTCCTAATAATTTTCTCAGTGAACATATAACTGAGGTGCTCCTTGCTGGCTTTCTCTTCCTCCTCTTCTCCAGGTGGGCCTTGACCACTGCTCCACTATCAAAGCCATGCTCATGTAGCTGAGGAGGTGGAGGCCCTTACAAGTCTAATCCATAAATTGTAAGCGAATCACATACTTTTATATGTTTTTTAATGTTTAGGAAACACAATATTTATAATGAATTTAGAACTGTTAGCAACATTGTCACTTTGCCATTAAACAGACTTTTTCTGTTGATCGGTGTCAATTCAGTCAAATTTAATCCACTGTGATTCAGCATTGTATAACAATAAAATGTGAGAACTTCAAAAGGTCAGGTCAGGTTGGGGAGCATGCACTGGTACAGCGTGTTGCCGCACCCACCACATGACAAAACATCCTGGGATCCTGGTTGGCAACCCCGCAGGCAGATAATCCAGTCCCACCTTCCGGAAATGGCCATCTATCTGCCGCAGCCAGGTGTTTCGTGGGCATCTCCTTGGCCTAGTCCAGCCACTTGGGTCCTCAACAATGAGGTAGAGGTGCGATTATGCAGTCACTATAACTGATCCATAGTGGTGAAGAAGGAGCTGAACCAGAAGGCAAAGCTCTCAATTTACTAGTCAACCTACATCCTTACCCTCACCTATGGTCATGAGGTTTGAGTAATGACTAAAAGAATGAGATTGTGGGTACAAGCGGCCGAAATGAGCTTTCTATGTCGGGTAGCTGGGCTCTCCCTTAGAGACAGGGTGAGAAGCACAGATACAGTGGGTATAGAAAAGAATCTCCCCGTTCAATATATTCCCATTTTTTTTTGCTTTACAGTCTTAAATGAAAACACAGAAACCAATATTTTTTTCAGCTTTACTTACACAATGTAATCTATAACATCAAAAGATATCACAGCTGCAGTTCATCCATCCATCCATCCTCTTCCGCTTATCCGAGGTCGGGTCGCGGGGGCAGCAGCTTGAGCAGAGATGCCCAGACTTCCCTCTCCCCGGCTACTTCTTCTAGCTCTTCCGGGGGAATCCCAAGGCGTTCCCAGCCCAGCCTTGAGACATAGTCCCTCCAGCGTGTCCTGGGTCTTCCCCGGGGCCTCCTCCCGGTTAGACGTGCCCGGAACACCTCACCAGGGAGGCATCCAGGAGGCATCCTGATCAGATGCCCGAGCCACCTCATCTGACTCCTCTCGATGCGGAGGAGCAGCGGCTCTACTCTGAGCCCCTCCCGGATGACTGAGCTTCTCACCTTATCTTTAAGGGAGAGCCCAGACACCCTGCGGAGAAAACTCATTTCAGCCGCTTGTATTCGCGATCTTGTTCTTTTGGTCACTACCCATAGCTCATGACCATAGGTGAGGGTAGGAACATAGATCGACTGGTAAATTGAGAGCTTTGCCTTATGGCTCAGCTCCTTTTTCACCACGACAGACCGATGCAGAGCCCGCATTCTTCCCTCACTCGTGAACAAGACCCCGAGATACTTGAACTCCTCCACTTGGGGCAGGATCTCGCTCCCAACCCTGAGAGGGCACTCCACCCTTTTCCGGCTGAGGACCATGGTCTCGGATTTGGAGGTGCTGATTCCCATACCAGCCGCTTCACACTCGGCTGCGAACCAATCCAGAGAGAGCTGAAGATCACGGCCTGATGAAGCAAACAGGACAACATCATCTGCAAAAAGCAGTGACCCAATCCTGAGTCCACCAAGCTACAGTTCAGAAGAATTTTAAAAAATCAAAAACAAGAAATACTAAGATGAATAAAGGATGATGGGTGTAACATAACAAGATGCAGAGGACAGAAAGATATGGAAGAAGATGATCCGCTGTGGCATCCCCTAACGGGTGCAGCCGAAAGAAGAAGAAGAAGACTGAGATGAATAAAGGATCACCCCCCTCCTAAACTCAATCTGCTGTAAGTGCCCACCATTTCCATTGTAAACAATTGGTTACTGGCTTCTCTCCACCTGCGATCAATTGTAATCGATGTGATTAGTGAAGCTGTTCCTGGAGCATTCATTCCCTTGCTTGGTTGTGCAACTGACAGCAAACAACTGACTATGGGTGGCAAGCCACTTTCAGAAGATCTCAGGGATAGAGTTGTGGACAGACATAAAGCAAGAGATGGATACAAAAAAATCTCAAAGGCTTTATCAATTCCAAAGAGCTCAGTAAAGTCCATAATAACAACGTGGCAAGTGTTTGGTACTACTAGGACCCTACCTGGATCCTCCAAACTGGATGGAAGAGCAAGGAGGAAACTGGTAAGAGAGGCTACCAAGAGGCCAATTGCCACTTTGAAGGAGTTTCAGGATTTTATGGTAAAAGTAGTCATTGTGTGCAGCTATTTCACAAGCGCTCCACAATTGTAGCTTGTTCAGGAGGGTCGCAAGGAAAAAGCCACTTTTCAAGAAAGACCACATTAAGGCTCGTTTGAGCTTTGCCACAATGCACCTTGAAGATTCTGATGCCAAGTGGAAAAAGGTCTTACGGTCAGATGAAACCAAAATCCAACTATTTGGCCTCAATACCAAATGGTACACCCGGCGGAAATCCAATGCAACTCACCATCCATAACACACCATACCTACAGTAAAGCATGGAGGTGGCAGCATCCTGTTGTGAGGGTGTCTCTCTGCTGCAGGGCCTGGGGCTCTTGTTAGGGTAGAAGAAAAATGGATGGGGCAAAATACCATCAAATTCTTGAGGAAAACCTGCTACCCTGTGCCAGAAAGTTGAAGATGGGCAGAATGTTCACCTTTCAACATGGTAACGACCCAAAGCACACAGCACAATTGACCACACAGTGGCTGAAGGAGAAAAAAGTGAATGTCCTGGTGTCGCCCAGTCAGAACCCAGTCAGAATCAGTGCAAAGATTAGAAGATAGCAGACCACCAATGCTCACCATCTAATTTGACCAAACTTGAACAGTTCTGTAAAGAAGAGTGGGCAAATATTGCTCAATCTAGATGTGCAAAGCTGATAGAGAAGTATCCCGACAGACTCAAGGCTGTCATTAAAGCAAAAGGGGGGTTCAACAAAATATCAACTAACATTGGGGGGGTGATCCTTTATTAATCTTACTATGCCTTTTCATTTTTTATAATTTTTCTGAACTGTAGCTGTGATATCTTACACTTGGATGTCAGAGGTTGCATTGAGTAAGTAAAGCTGGGAAGAAATATTTATGTGTGTTTTCATTTAAGGCTGTAAAGCAAAAAAATTGGAATATTTCAAAGGGGGCGATTCTTTTCTATACCCACTGTATCTGGGAGAGCCTTGGAGTAGAGCTGCTGACCCAACTGCATAAAGATGACCCAACTGAGATGATTTGGGCATTTGATATGGATTACTCCCAGAAACCTTCCTGTGGAGGTTTTATGGGCACAACCAGCTGGGAGGAGACCCCGCGGAAGACCCCGGGCTTGCTGGGAGGATTACAGTGAGGAACATAAGTATTTGAACACCCTGCGATTTTGCAAGTTCTCCCACTTAGAAATCATTTCCAGCCTTGTGGAGGTCCACAGTTTTGTCTTTTGACAGCTCTGTGGTCTTGCCCATGGTAGTAGTTGAAGTCTGACTGACTGTGGGGTGGACAGGTGTCTTTAAAGAGCTCAGAAAGGTGCTACTAATTAAGATTACTAAGTGGAGTAGAGGTGGACTTCTTAAAGGCAGAGTAACAGGTCTTTGAGAGCCAGAATTCTTGCTGACTGCCAGGTGTTCAAATACTTATGTGCAGCAGTGCAATACAAATAAATTCTGTACAAATCATACAATGGGATTTCCTGAATTTTTTTTTTTACATTCTGTCTCTCACAGTGGGAATGCACCTACAATGGGAATTTCAGACCTCTCCATGATTTCTAAGTGGGAGAACTTGCAAAATCGCAGGGTGTTCAAATACTTATGTTCCTCATTGTATATCTCTTAGATGGCCTGGAAAGGCCTTGGGAATCCACTGTATGAGTTGCCAAGTTTGGCTAGGGAAAGGACATTTGGGCCTCACTGCTAAGACTGTTACCCACATCATAAGCAATGGAAAATGAATGAATGAATGTATTATTAATGGCATCAAAATACAACCTGGAATCATAATGAATGAAAATGTTTTTATAAATTGAACCAGACAAATGAATGCAATGACTTGCTCTTTATTTAAAATGGTTCCTGTGATGTCGCACATGTTTATTTTGTCTGTGCATAGTAACACCTTACAGAAGAATGCATTTAAAATATCCTTTGCAAGTGCCACACAAAATGTAAACCATTAGCATAATAATAAAAAGAAACAATTCTAGAATGTACAAAATGACCATCTATGTTAGAAATGAGCAACCGGGACACAAGGCTAGAGCTGCCGTCTCCAGCAGCACCAGGTGTTTCTATACCCCTATTCCTTCAGAAATCCATAAAAAGGGGGGTTCCTCCATTTATATTGTTTAAAAGGCTCAGATTCATCCTAGCCGGGGGGCCATCTGCTCCCCTCTAGTGGCTGCACAGAAGAACAACACCCTCACCTGTCTTAAACGTCATGTGGCCTCAATTCCTCTGGCTAAATTAACATGTACTGATGGATTTGGGTAAGGAAGCCTGGTGGCATCTTGCCATCCCTGCATGGCGTCTGTCTTACTGTCAGCAGAGAGTCACACAAAAACGTGGCACCAGCTGGATCATGTATAACCGTGCTAGCTGTTTTTTATTTTGTTGCTTTTCTTATTTTACTATGACAGTTTAATACGTCTCTATACTGTGTAGTAAAATGTACATATCTTTAGGAAATGACCAAATAAACAAATCCAGAAATGACAGAGTCTGACTTAAAGTAAGCCGCCCTAATTTGTGGCATTCAGAAGAAATGTAATGATTTATATTCGGGAAAATTGATTCTCTCCCGTCTTTTTTACTCTTAAAGTTTTACTCTGGCTGTTAGCGTTCTTCTCTTTCTCAATTGGGTGAATTAAAATTAATTTTGCCAAGTTTGACTTGTTTTTATGGAATGGTACTTTTAATTAATTTTATAAAAAAATGTAATATTTTACTTCATGATGTATGAAGTACATAATGTACACAAATAGTTGCATCAGGTATTTGAAATATTAAAATGTGTGCTTCAATTTAAATGTTTAAAAGCTAAATATTCTTGTTTATTATAGAAATGTGAGGTTCATAGGGGGCTAGATGTAGGGTGAAGAATCAAAAATGAAAAATAATATCATATTCGTAATCATTAACCTTTAAATAGTTTAAATGTACCCCACGTGCTTAGCTTGAAATTTGTCATTTTTAAGCTTCTGTGAGTGGATCTTAGGAGGCAACGACCCCAGGTAAAGTATCAAACATCAAAAAAAGATCATATTTGTGATCAGCAACCTCGAAATAGTAAAAAATCGACACTTCACATGCCTACATCATATTACTGATCACTTGTTTAATCAAACTTTTGTGAAAAGAAGTAACTCTTACCCCTTGTATCTTATGAGGTGAACCCCTGGGGTCGGTTCACATGGCATGCACAACCTCAAGTCCTTCTGGTCATTTTTGCTAAAGTCACTGATTAGTTTACTCTTTATCATAAGGGTGTAATTTTCTGCACAAGGTATAGTCTAAAAATTGTATGCGAGAACTCCCACCCACATATAACATCCCACTCAACTCTTCTTGAAGTCTAGTTATGCAAGGCTTCTTGAATCTTGAATCTTGAAATTGCCCACAAATGAGGGGTTTTCAGGTGTAGAGGGCCAAAAATGGAGGGGTGGTACTGGGTCTTGCATAACTAGACATCAAGAGGAGTTGAGTGGTATGTTATGTGTGGGTGGGAGTTCTCACTTACTGGCGAGTCAGGAGGCGGCAGACAAAAAAAAAAAAAACTGAAGTGATTTTAAAGCGTTTGTAAGTTATTCTTAGGAACACAATAAATATTTGATTACGAAAAAAGATATACTTGGAAAACTACGGTATATTATGATATCTAATGCACATGAAGGTTGTTACCATTTCAATGTACTGAAATAACATCACTTCACACAGCATTTACAAATACAATGCCATTCTGTTACAAAGTGAGGTGAGGACCATCTCAGGGGCACTGAGCTAAAGTTAGTGACCAATACTGGATGATCGTAGGGATCACTCACACTTATGCAACCTGCAACCACCAACTAAATTAACTTGCATGTCTTTGGAGACGTGGGAGGGAAACCAGACAACCGGGGCAAAACTCACAGTCACAGGACGTGTAGCTCAAATTTAGACATGCTGGATGGGTATGTTGGAGGCAGAAGCGCTTACCATCTCGCTGCCCCCATATCTTAATACATAATTCGCCTGCCTCTTCACTCACTCACTCACTCACTCACTCACTCACTCACTCACTCACTCACTCACTCACTCACTCACTCACTCACTCACTCACTCACTCACTCACTCACTCACTCACTCACTCACTCACTCACTCACTCACGTCCGTCCGAAGCCGAATGCGCAGTCGCCTTCTGTGTACTCACTGACGTCAGTCCGAAGCCGAATGCGCAGTCGCCTTCTGCGCCGCTGCCCGAAAAACCTTACGAGACCGAAATCCAACCCCAACATTGCGGCAGGCGGCGGATTTAGCCTACGCATTATACAACTGTCTTCAACAGGTACATTCATGACTTAAACATTTCAAAGTTCGTCTCACTTCCAACTTACACAAATGCCTCCAAAGAAAAAATCTGCTTCATCCGACGAACGTCCGTCCAAAGCCGAATGCGCAGTCGCCTTCTGCGCATCCAACCCCAACATCGCGGCAGGCGGCGGATTTAGCCTACGCATTATACAACTGTCTTCAACAGGTACATTCATGACTTAAACATTTCAAAGTTCGTCTCACTTCCAACTTATACAACTGCCTCTAAAGAGAAAATTTGCTTCATCGCGGCAGGCGGCGGATTTAGCCTACGCATTTCGAGATTATTATTCTGAAATCCCAAATCCTTCCGCCCAGTCGTAGGATATTAGCCCCGATCACAGCCAACCCTCACACTCAAAATAATACGTAAGAACATATTATTATTAAGTACTTTCAGCGGGCGAGTGATGTTAAGGTGCAAGTTAAAGATGGGCCACATCAAGGGAAATTACTACCAAACAGTGAGAGTGTCTTCACAAAAAATGTAGTCTACAGAGAGATTTTACAACTTTAGTTGCATACTGACAGGCCTCCAGTATACAAACAAAAAACGTTGTCATAGATAGCATGTCTTTTTTAAGTGTACAGTATTTTCTTCCGTGATAAAGTCATACATATACCAAACCTCTTAGTTAATTATCATTACTTACATCACTTTCTTATTTATTTGTTACTTATCATTTGTTCTTCATACACTACTGACACAAACTCGTGCCAGTTTCATCTTACGTTGTCGAAACGGGCTTTTTGTCTAGTTATATTATATTATACTAGCTGTCCCCTGCGGCTCCATCCATATAGTAAAGAAACAGGACAAATTTAAAAAATCAATTAAAAAAAATGTAATTGTGGCCAAACAGAAGGTTAAGTACGCTCCAACGTCAAACATTGCCACTGTATCTGATCATGTTCAGCTCTGACGGAAGAGCATCCCCCGCGTGGGGAGAAGATCAAGTGGCCGTGATATCTCAGCTAATCAGCAGATACCCTCTAAAACACACGTAGCTCTGATCTCTCTCTCTCTGAAAAATGTCAAATGTTACTCCTTAAAAATCTGCTGAACAAACAGGTAGCGCTAGCTAAGCAGAGGCAACATGTGCCCAGAGATACAGCAACTCGAATGGATGCTGGCGCATGAGTAAGGAGGGCCCGGCTCCCCACTCCCGACATCATGCTTCTCCCTCCCCTCGGCACGCAGCCTCTCCCTCAGATTAGTGCAAATAAATCACTCCTGCAAGCAAACTATGATACTTAGGGTGATCGCAGAAGTTGCAAAATCAAATGGAATGTTCAAGCAAATTCTAGAAAAAAATACCATCTAAATCCATTAAGTAGTTCTCTCAATCGCTAACTAAGCGGAGGTAAGGCTGGCACGTGAGTGAGGAGGTCCCCGCCCCCCTCCCCTCTGCCCGCTGCGTCTCTCTCGGATTTGCGCAAATAAATTGGCACCACAAGCGAACTATGATATTTAGCGTGATGAGAGAGGTCGCAAAATCAACTGGAATGTTGAAGCAAATTCTAGAAAAAAAAAAGGCAAGGTACACTGCAAAATTCAGTGGTACAGCGGCTCAAACGGAGGTTGGTGCGTGAGTGAGGAGGGCCCTGCCCGGCAAACTACTCCTACACCTCGGCCAGGCAGCCTCTGTCTCGGATTAACGCAAATATATCACTCCTGCAAGTGAATTATGACTCTTAGCGCGATGAGAGAGGTCGCAAAATCAACCAGAATGTTCAAGCAAATTATACAAAAAAAAAAGTTAAGTAGTTCTCTCGTTCATTCGCTAGCTTAGCTGTAGGCAAGGTACCCTCCAAGTCTGGTACGTCAGTGTTGAGGAACCCGCCCCCCTCCCCTTGGTCTTTAGCCTCTCTCTTGGATTCACGCAAATAAATTGGTGCCACAACCAAACTATAAGACTTAGAGTGATGAGAGAAGTCGCAGAATCAACTGGAATGTTCAAGCAAGTTATAGAAAAAAACACACAGCTGGTCAAGAGGGCCCAGCAGCAGCTGTACTTTCTGAGGAGGCTGAGGAAGTTTGGTATGTCGACTAAGATCCTCGGCAACTTTTACAGCTGTTGAGAGCATCTTGACCAGCTGCATCACCGTGTGGTACGACAACACTACTGCTATGGACCACAAACGCATGCAGAGAGTGGTAAAGACTGCTGAGAAGATCACTAGGACCCCACTGCCCACTCTGCAGAGCATCTACAACTGCAGAGTCTGCAGGAGAACTGCCTCGATCCTCAGGGACCCCACCCACCACCGACACGAACTGTTCACACTTCTACCCTCAGGCAGGAGGTACAGTAGTATGAAGTGCAGGACGTCCAGGCTAAAGAACTCTTTCTTTCCCAAGGCCATTAGACTCCTAAATAACTGACTGGAGTTTATAACCATGGTGCACCTCATTCTATCGATCTCACACAACTGTATTTGACTTGTCCATCACACACCTACCTGCACATTACACTTTATACAGTATTTCTATTCTGTTTTTATACTTTATGCTGCCTCTGTTACTTATTATCTATCTGCTACTTATTATTTATGTTTATCTTTATACGTTGTTTTCTTTCATTTGGTGTGGACAGCAAAGAAAGACTTTCATTGTACAGGGAAATGTGTTTCCTTACTGGGCACATGACGATCAACTTTGAACTTGAACTTGTTAAGTAGTTCATTCGTGAAAAGCAGACAGACAGACAGACAGAGAGACAGACAGATGTTGGATTTTTTATATAGAGAGATATACAGATTATATTATATTATATTATATTATATTATATTATATTATATTATATTATATTATATTATATTATATTATATTCCATCCATTTTCCAACCCGCTGAATCTGAACACAGGGTCACGGGGGTCTGCTGGAGCCAATCCCAGCCAACACAGGGCACAAGGCAGGAACCAATCCTGGGCAGGGTGCCAACTCACCGCATTATATTATATTATATTATATTATATTATATTATATTATATTATATTATATTATATTATATTATATTATCTCAATGCACTTATACAAAAATGATGTTGGCTTTATACAGTATGTTCAGAATCTCACTTTATCCATCCATTTTCTAACTTGCTTCTCCAGTGCAGGGTTATTGGGCAGCTGAAAACACTTCCAGGCAATCACTGGGTTCAAGACAGGAACAATACCTGGACAAGGCACCAGTCCATTGCAGGGTGAACACACACACACACACTCACACACACACACATACACACGCACTAAATTATCAAGACCAATTCTGTGGGAGGGAAGTGGAGCACCCACCTGAAACCCACACAGACACTGGGAGAATGTGCAGACTCCATGCTGGGAGCACCCTAGGTGCAAAGCTTGGTTTCCTTTTTATGAGGCGGTAGTGCTACTACTATATTTTATTACATTATATTATAAACAGAACATATGTCTTTGGATGACAAACAGGCAGAAAGACTGAAATGTTCAAGCTATGGAGTCTAATTTAAAATTTAAGAAGCAGCAGGGGGGAACAGTGGTAGCACTGCTGCTTTGCATACAAGGAGACCATGGTTCATGCCCCAGGTGCTCCTTTTATGGAGTTTGTATGTTCTCTCCATGTCTTTGTGGGATTTCTCTGAGTGCTCAGGTTTCATCTCACAGTCCAAAGACATGCAGATTAGGTAGCCCCTGATATGTCTGTGTGTGTGTGTGTGTTTGCATGTCCCAACATTGTCCAGGAATTGTTCCTGCCTTGCATCCTTTGCTTGCTGAGACTGGCCCCATCTTCTCTGTGACGCTGCTCTGGGTGAAACAAGTATAGAAAATGGATGAATGGATATATGGATGGGATTAGATTCAGAATATATAAAATCAACCATAACTTTATATATTCAGTTCTGAAAATACTGAGGCAGTTCTGAATGTACAAGGACAAATTATTATACGGAATAAATTCTGAAAATGTAAAGTCAAATTTGATATATATGAAGTGAATTCTGAATGCATAAAGTCAATCTTGATTTATATATGGAGTCAATTATTCACAGAGCTGTTCAGCATGAAGCATGGAGGAGCAGCTGGCTATCTGTTATCCAAATTATCTTAGAGGAGAAGTTTAGAGTCACCCTACGAATGTGTGTAGCACTGCTCTTTCTCTCTGTAGACATTTGTGTGTTACTACAAGGGGATATGTGCAAATTGCAGCAGCTTTAGCACTAAAAAAAAACAAAAAAAAAAATACTCCATGATTGAAAAATGCTTCCCATCGACTGCTATTAAAAGCACGACTGCCAGCCAGTGTGGGCAACATGGGTGACGCAATTGACAGTCATAGCAGTGGCTACACAGGTGATTGTTGTTGGCTGCTTGCTCATATAAAGAGCACATCAACCACAATGTTTATTTCTACAGCACATTCTCATACATAGGATATTTGTCAAAGCATAAGAGCAGACGACCATTGAATGCTCATCCAGAAGTACAATGAACAGAACACGGCCATAAGGAATAAAGAACGCACATGTTTAGGACCTCGCAAACAGAACACATCTCATAAAAGTGAGGTCGTACGTACTACAACAGAATGAATAAAAGGAAAAAAATTTAAGGCTGAACTCGCCATAGCTGATAACCCTTCGTACAGCACTGGTTCCATCAGGCAACACATTATTACTGGGGTGAGCATGACTGTGCTGGAAGGTCAACACACAGTCGGTAAATCTTGTTCATAGTCTTGTCACTTCTCAGCTGGACTACTGCAATTCACTCCTCTTTGGTCTCCCTAATAAATCTCTTCATAAGCTTCAGTTAGTCCAGAATTCTGCAGCACGTATCATCACTCGAACCCCATATTACTCCGGTCTTGCAGCAGCTTCATTGGCTCCCGATCAAGTTTCATATTGATTTTAAGATTCTGCTATTAACATTTAAGGCCATCCATAATCTCGCCCCTCCATATCTGTCTGACCTTCTTCATGTTGCCATTCCATCCCGTAACATTAGATCCTCTTCCTCCACCCATCTGACTGTCCCTCCCACCCGTCTAACCACCATGGGGAGCAGAGCTTTCAGCCGTTCTGCTGCCAAGCTCTGGAATTCATTACCTGCGGATCTCCGAAATATCAAATCATATTCATCCTTCAAATGTAAACTTAAAACACATCTGTTTAAAATGGCTTTTTCCTTCTGATTATAGTGGTTTTGTTTGGTTTTAATTTTTAGATTTTCTGATGTTTTAAGTTGTTTATAATTATGTCTTTTATTTATTTATTTTTTTATTGTTTGTTCGGTGTCCTTGAGTTCTCTGAAAGGCGCCTTGTTTAAATAAAATGTATTATTATCTTTATATATAATCTTCATTTGGATCTTGATCTTTGTTTGTCCGCGAATTCACTGCCTTGTGTGGTGTTCCTGCTGTGTTCAGTAGAGGGCAGTAGTGATGGAGGAGGAGAGAAAGTGAGAGGGAGGATCATTGGATGAGGTCGGAGTGTGGTGATTAAAGAGGATTGAACTAAAGGAGACTATGTGCTGTTTGTACTGGCTGAATACACAACACCTTGGTTGTTACTTTTGTTTACAAACACTGTCGATACCACTGTTTGTGTTTAGATCTGACGTCGACACCACTCTTTGTGTTTAGATCTGGCGTCGACACCACTCTTTGTGTTTAGATCTGGCGTCGACACCACTCTTTGTGTTTAGATCTGGCATCAACACCGTGCTTTGTGTTTAGACACCTGCTTCGTTGTCGAGACTGTGGTTTTTTGTGTTTCTATCAACCGTCGTTGGCAGCACTTCGTCCAAATCGAATGTTCACCCACTTCTTGGAGTCGGCAGTCAGAGTATATATGTCGGGCACACTTCTGTGATTTTCCATCAGTCGGCGTTTGGAGTTCAAGAAAGAAGCATTGGTTCTTCCTTACTCTTTGGATTGTCACAAAGCAACCTGCGAGATTGGAGAAAGGCTGAGAAGAGATCGTGAGAGGAAACGACAGCGTCATGAAAACGAGACGGACTGTGAACGGAGAGAAGCAGAAATGCTCCTCCACCACCACATAATTACTATTCAGACAGTGATTCCGAGTAGGCCGTTCCTATTGAATCAATGTCCAAGGGTTTTGTTTTGTAATTTTGTTTCCCTTATAAAAAATCATAATGCTGTGCGACGAAGGGCCCAGTTCACGACTGGCAGGCTCGTTTAAACAGGGAGCCCTTCACAGACAACTTTAACACGCGCAACGTAGTTGGGCGTACATGGCTAGTTATTATTAAATTTTACACACACAACATTTTTCACTTATTTCAGCTGACATGGTCCGGCCACAGGATCAGCAGCCGCTGGCTAAAACTCTAACATACCCAACAACGAGAAGTCCCATAACGTGACATCATGTTAACCTAAAAGGACAAGGCAGATTGATTGGTGCCTTTTCATTTGTAAATGATCTTCCCACCAGCCTGAATATTCCATTATAGAGTCATGAGGAGCTGGAGTTTTTCTATAACAAGGCACTAACTGATTTTTTTTTAATATACTTTATTTACATATATTTAGGCAATCTTTATACAGTATATATATATATACATACATATATATATACACACTAGGGGTTACCCCCTGCTCACTTCGCTTGCCAACCACCCCAGCCTGCGCTACGTGCCAGCCACTTTGCGTCTCTGCCACTTGTCTTGTGAAGAGGGGGGTTGAACGCACCCCAAGAAGACGCTGTCACTCCTCCGAAACCCCCTCTTAAATGGTAATACAATGGGAAACAAATACAGTTTTTTTTTACCTCCTCTTTGCTCGATCAGCTGCTGGCTTGCTGCTGTTGCTGTGCCATGTGATCTGTATCTTGCGCAGCACTTCGAACATTTAAAAGCCTGTACAGCAGCTGTCCTACTCTTTGTCTTTTATTTCTGGCCCTGGGTGTGGTTAAATCTGTTGGCACAAAGTCTGGTCTCACGGGACGTGAGTTCTTGATATTTCAGTTTATAATTTAAAAATGGAATAAGAATCTGAAAATCTAACAACATCACATTAAAGTTCACTAAATTCTGAAAAGAATGATACCACACATATATATGTAGGTTTTAAGTCCGATTTCCAGAATGACAAAAAACGTGACATAAAATCGTTGCACAAAATCGTTGCACTTTTAGGCTTAGGATTTGATATATAGAGAGTAGATAAAACAAAGTCTAGCACACTATTTCAATCTATATGAATCTATGTGATCATTTGCAATCGGCTATAATCAGCTACAATCTAACACAATCTTGAACTATCTATTGCATTGTACACATTTACATATTTTTAGGTTTTACATATTGTAAGGCTTGGGTCACAAAGTTGCACAGGAGAGTTCAGCAGCTTCTCCATGTAGCAGAAACTTTATTGCTGTTCTGCCAGATACAAACACAAGTCTCTTACAGACGCAAATCGGCCTTACAAGGAACAGCTATCAAACGTGACGCATCGCCCCCAATTCCTGCTCAACAGAACACAACGTCTTCTTCACAAAGGGGATCCAGGGGGCCGGTAGCAGAAGAGAGTAATGTTATCAACAAGTTGTGACAGACAAGGGGTGCCACCGAGCCCCAAACCCTGAACACAACCAATTCAAATACAGCCACAGATTCAAAACAGAGTTTCTGCTACAGTTGCACAAGCACAATTACAGTCTATGTCTTCTTCCTTTCTCCTCTCCTTCTCCTCTTCTCTCTCTGTCCACCTCCCTCCAATGAGTGATGCCTTCCTTCCTCCCGACTCTGATTCCTCTGGAGGAGGCTGGACGGCTTCCTTTTATGTCGGACCTAGGAGTCAGGCATAGCCCAACAGAAGCACTTCTGAGTCCCCCTGAAAGACAGGGATCATGAATCCCTGCAGCAACCCCCCCCCTCCCCCCATAGGAGACATGGGACTCATGGCACTACAACTCCCAACATACCCTGCAGGAGTTCACGTGGTTACTGAGATCTTGGAATGCTGTCATCTAGCAGTTGGGGGATAAACATTTTCCAAAACTGGAGCCTACTCTCATTGCTCCGTTGTTTTGTCCTCCTGTCTGAGTAAGGGTCCCATACCCATCCCACGATCTTTACATGGTCACATGGTCACATGGTTTACATGTATCAGTTTACAACACAATGTACAAACACTGCAGTTCCAAGTCCATTAAAACAAAGTTGAGTCTTGTGCCCATCTTACGTTAGGGTTTGGGGCACTCCTCCGTCAGGGTGTGCATGGCTTCGGTCTTTCAAAGTGTCCAGGATAGAGTAGTCCCTGAGTAGGCTACAGATGATTGTCATCCTTTCGTTTCTGAGGATGAGGCGGACCCAGAGAGCGTCTTTCACACGGCACATGAAACGCCATGCTTCCTCGGTGGCTTCCAGCAAGTGGGTGCCAGGGAACAGTCCATAATGCAAGAGATTGTGTCTGGGTACCGACTTTTCCAGTTCATCTTTGCAGGGCATCCAGCAGTGCTTGTGTAACTGGACATTCCCAAAAGAGGTGCAGTGCGTCTTCTTCCCTCAGGATGCACCACAGACAATGTCTATATCTGCACAATTTCCTGGTGTGCATGAATGAGCAGAGGCACTAACAAGGCACTAACCGGCTCTACTCCATCATAGGGCACACACTTACTCAGATTGTTCCAATACAGAAGTCACAGATAGCTGATCCTGCATGTCTTTGGTATGTGGGTATTATATAGAATACCTGTAGGAAACATGGTGAGAAAGTGCAAATAAGAGAGATGGTGATAGGACTTGACCCCAGTATTACTGGGAGTCTGAGGCAAGCAGCACTCATCAATGTGTCACTGTGCTCCTTATGTGAGATTTTATTTTTTTCTGATGCCATCCATTCATTCAGTGTTCAAGCAGTTCAGGCCCTTTAGAGGTATAATCTGAATTCTACTAGCTTGCCTTTATTCCCTCCATACACTAACACAACATAACAGTCTTAAACTCAGCTAAGCTACTTCAGGCTTGCGGATGTCTGAGCCCAACCTGGTGGAATCCAAGCCCCAGATGGGACAGCATGATGTTCTTGGGCTCTGTTGTAAATACTATGCTATGGCATTTACTGTATGTGCTTTACAGAAAAAGGGCCTTCCCCTCGAGTAATGTTTATCTCATCTGTGCAAAATATTCATTTCTTATAAGAGCTTTGTAAACTGACCAACGTCTCTCATTTCCTGACAGAATCACACAGTTCTGCAGTGTCCTAGCCTTTACATAAGCCTCTGCTAGTCAGCAGGTTTTACATGATTAAATTTTAAAGCTCTTCTGTCTCCCAAAGGCTGGGATAATCCTTCTGAAGAATACATTATTTAAACAATTCTTCTGCACCCAACTTTGAAGCTTACCAATATTTCCTGGGGGTGTAACTTTGGACTTAAAAAACAAGCTCAGAAATCAAAGTTTACAATTTCTATTTTTTATTCAGTGCGGTATTAAGAGCGGCTTCAGAACGGACATGCTTTTTTTTAATTTAAAATTTGAAATACAAACAGTTGCTTAAAGCTGTATATAAAAAGAGATGGCTTTCTTAATGTATTCTTACAGCCAGCAAGGTACCCCATAAAATGGCATAGACAGGTGCTAAAATATGAACTAATAATTCATCGGTCCACAAAAACAAATTCATTTTTTCTCTCAAGGTAAAAACAACCTGAATCTTATAGTACTTTGAGTACTGAATTTCAATACATTTTTAAAATGTCTATATCAGGTAAGATTTTTTGGGTGACGTGCAACTTCAATTGGAAGATTTTGCATACTTGCATTCTTATTGAAAAGACAAACGTATAATCTAAAACTCAGCCATTTTGATTTTATGGCTGTAGTTCTCCTCTCCTAAGGGTCCAGCAGCAGTAGGCCAGCATACTGGGACCCCACTTGAACTGCTAATGCTCTTCCATGTTGGAGATGTCCTGATAAAATTGCTCACCATGTTGATCACTTACTGCACAAAGGTCTTCAGCAAAGATTTCCAAATGAGAATCCAAGAAATGTATTTTCAATTACATATTACACTCCATCGTTGGTTCGTTTTCAGCCTTCCTAGCAAACATGCTCATGGTGGCCTTCTGTGACCACGGGGGGGGGGGGGGGGCAGACCATGGGAATTGCAGGCTTGGGAAAATCCAGTTAAATACCGCACTGGCCCAATGTGGGGGCTTGCTACAAGGGTCCCATTAGCAAAGTTTTTCCTATTGGTCCGCATTGGGTTAAAATGTTGGCAGTAGAGGTTCAGTACTTTTTAGTGAATGAATATAAATACTTAGGAACTTACCTAGACAACAATCTTAACTGGAATACAAATACAAAAAAATTATTTTCTAAATGCAACCAGCGCTTTTTTCTCCTCCATAAACTCAAACTATTTAAAGTAGACAAGGACCTCATGTTGTCCTTCTATCGTAGTCTGATCCAGTCCGTGATCACTTTCAGTTTCATTGCCTGGTTTAATAGTCTGACTCAAAAAAGCTCCAGCAGATTACGAAGTATACAGCTAAAGTTATTGGGGCTGATGTAGATGATTTGAAATCATCTCAACTGATGACAGACATCCATTACATGTAGAACTAAACTTCAGTAAATCAGGAAGGATAGTCGCTTTGAAAACCCACACAAATTGCTCCAGAAACTCCTTTCTTCCTAGTGCCATATGACTTTTCAATAAGAAATATCGGAGATAAGGTTTTTATATATATCCTGTAACCTTTTTTTTTTTTTTTGTTGGTATAAATATGTTTTATCTAACTGCCATACCTTAACCTTTCTTATTTCTATTTGTCTGTTTTATTTCATTTCTGTCTGTTACCTGTTATTAGATACAACTGAGAAGGCAAATTTCATGTTTTCCTGTGTAAACATGACTAAATAAAGAAACCTAACCTAAACCTAACCTAATCTCTCATTGGCCAAGTGATGGTTGGGTGTCACTGGCCAATGAAATAATGTTATTGGAAAATATCATTTTTCTGTGTGCTGATTGGTTTAAATTGAAATTATTTCAATATGTTACGTAAATAAATCTAATGGATTTCAGACCTTTATTCTGCCCATTTTAGTCAGTCCGCTACAGTGAACTGGTAGAGAGCTTTGAGTCGATTCCTTCCCACTTGTCATAATAAAGACGTCCATTCTTGGGTTCATTTGTACAGATGACTCACGACTTTTCTTTACTTACGGAGTATTTTCCCTAACAATGGCTGTTCTCCTGCAAGGTGCAGTGTTATATTTCATCCAGGGTTCCTCCCCTGGTGGGTGTTCAAATTCTTTTTTTATGTCCTTCTCGTCCATCTTCAATTCCTTTGTTTATGTTAACAGTGTTACTGGTGTTAATGATTTATATATTTCTTATGATTTTATTTTTGTATTCTTTAGTTTCTATAGGTTGTGAAGGATGGCCTGCATCTTTACCAGCTGGGACATTTCCTTAAAGGAAGGACATGGGGTGATGGCTTTTGAAGGGTGCTATCTCCCCCTGAACTGCAACATGGCAGCCCTCCTTGGTTGTAATGGCACCTCGGATTCCCACAGGGCTGTATGGGAATTGGTATTTGTTGGCCCAGCCCCTTTTGGGTTTCAGGGGTGCTGTCAGGGCGTGCTTGCAGGAATTGCTGAGCCCTCTTATATAGGGCATCCGTCTTACCCAGAAGTACTCCCAGGTCACATCTATGCACCACCGGAGGTACTCCCAGAATTCTAAATAAAAGGAGCCACCTCACTCCATTTGGGGAGCTTGAGTCGGGAGGAGGAGAAGGACGAAGAAAAAGAAGACAAAAAAAGGGCTGAGTGCTTTGACTGTAGTGCTTATTGTGCTTTTGTGCTGTGGAAACTGTTCGTGGAAGAGTTTCCCACGAATAAATAAATACTTGTGTTTGTGCTGGACTTGTACATGTGTCTGTTGTGTCAGGTGTTTGGGGAGCTGTGTGTCCCCTGGTGTTCACCATGTCTACATCTTTTCCTATGTGTCATGTGTTTTGTGGATGGTACCTGAAGAAGGACACCTGCCCATCACCATCAGGAAACTACCCTCAGAACCATAAAGGCAGAGGTAAACCCATAGTTCTTTGCAGTTCATTGAATGCTCTTGTGTTGTTAGGGAGTTCTCATATCTACTGCTTGTTCCTTATGTATTGTTTTGAAATTTTGTTCTGTTTTTTTTTTTTTTTTTTTACTAAACTTTGGATTTCTGTAAAGCCATAGTCCTTTGCGGTTCATTGAATGCTCTTGTGGTTGTTGGGGAGTTCTCATATCTATTGCTTGTTCATTATTTATTGTTTAAGATTTTGACCTTTTGTTCTGTTTTTTTCAACTATACTTTGGATTTCTATAAACTCACAGTCCCTTATGGTTCACTGAATGTGCTCATGGTGTGGGTGATTTCTAGTATGTGGCTACTTTCCTTCTGATGTATTACTCTCGATTTCGAGCACTTTCTCTGTTCTTTCGACTATCTTTTTGGATCTTTGTATCAAGCCCTTGTTTGCTTTTGCTGTTTCAGTCAACTCCTTTGGCCTCTTTTGTTTTTTTGAGTATTTTTTCAGGAATAGAACTTTAATTTATTAAGATCTTGTGTTTGCCCTTTCATTACTAGCTTGGGTTTGACCAGACGTGGGCATATTTATGTATTTTTTGGGACTTTTTGTGCTTAGGAAATACAAGTTCACGACAGGCAGAAAATCTGGAGATTGAGGGTAAATGAAGTCAGGCGCCTACATAGACTTGCACTTTGGAAGATGGAAAAGAATAAGGATTCAGTTGTACTACCTTTTCTTGACCTGGGGTGGAATTGCTTATTAGCAATACTCTTTGAAGGCGTCCCGTAAACGCTTGTTGATGGCAATACATATATATTGTGACGGCCATTACCTGGCCGAGACGCCAACAGAATGGAAAGACCAGGAGAGAGAGCATCAGTGAGGCAATGCCTCCCCTAGGACACTAGAGGGCAGCCCTCTTGGGCGGCTGTGGTACCACGGATTCCTGCAGGGCATGCAGGGAGCTGGAGTTTGGTATAGTCCTGCTGGGTTCCTTGGGGGCCACCGGGGGAGCTGCAGAGCCCTATAACGGACTGGGAGTGATTCCAGGTAATCTTGATGAGCCACTGAGAACACTTCTAGGACCTATAAAAGGAGCCAGTCACCACCACTTAATGGCCTGGGTCGGAGGGAGTGGACGAAGTTCATGAGGAGGAGTGGAGGCGGAAAGACTGGCAAAGAGAAGGGACTGTGGTGCTGTATGGACTGTGATGTTCTTAGGGGGAGCAAAGAAGAAACGCTTCCCCGACTGTAAATAAATCGTGTGCTGTGTGGTGAAACTTGTGTTCTGCCTGTCTGTGTCCGGATAGGGTGGCTGTATGCACCCTCAGCCTTCACAATGTGCATTTATTTTAAAATATCTACATGGAATGAAACTATATCATATCTTTCAATATTTGGAAACATAGCAATAATAAGTCCAGCACGTGACCATTCAACTGCTTTTATAGTTACCAGTTTAATGGATACATGGGGGACAGTGTTTGAGGTTGCACTGGAATTGAGTTTCTGCCTGCAATCAGGAAGTAACAAACCAGAAAGAACATCACTGAGCAGCCGCACTGTCCACTGTGCCATTGACCTGCCATGAAACAATGCAAACCTTTAATTATACTTGCAAAACACCAAAATACACCCAGCTACGTTTGTAAAAATGTTGAAATAGATAAAAACAAAGGAGTAGCATTACACAAGAGGGTCCATCACAGGATAAAAGGAGGTGCTGTTTGAGATCAAGATTCATAAATATGGCCCTCTCCAGCTGAGTTTAGTCACTTCTAAACTCCATTAAACTAAACTAAAAAAATGAACCTCGTCTCATACTTACAGTAATGCTATACATCTACAGTCCAATTATTTCATAGATAAATGAAGAGCATTTTCAGATCCATGCTTCACACAGTCACATGTCCCCTTGGCTTGCAAGCCCTCTCTGTGCTATTAGGCCTGTTTACTCTGCTTTGAGAGCCAATGACTTGCTCTAATGAGCAGGAATTAATCTTCAGGGACATACACACTCCTGCACACGAAAACGGATAAAAATAGTTGCTTTCTTTCATAAATATGGAAGCGATATCATTGTGATTTCTGGATCTTGTAGAGCATCTATAATGAGCCCCAATAGAATAAAAGTACATTTCAAAATATCCTTCTAAAACTTCGCTATGATGTCTTGCAATATATGACAATATCACCATAACATGTCCAATATGTGACTCCATTTAATGGGTGGTATTCAAGGTCGCACTGGAAGTCATGCATTTCTTTCCTCACCTCAGTCAGAAATCCACAACCCAGAAGAAGACCTGTGACCCCAGCTAAGCTTTGCCCATCAACCTGCCACTGTGGTCCCTACGACTACAGCTGTAGCCAAAAGTTTTGAGAATGACCCAAGTATTGGTTTTCACAAAGTTTGCTGCATCAGTGTTTTAGATCTTCTTGTCAGATGTTTCTATAGTATACTGAAGTAAAATTACAAGCATTTCATAAGTTTCAAAGGCTTTAATTGACAATTACATTCAGTTTATGTAAAGAGTCCATATTTGCAGTGTTGGCCCTTCTTTCTTTTTCAACACCTCTGCAATTCGCCCTGGTAGGCTGCCTGTCAATCAACTTCTGGGGCAAATCCTGACTGATGGCAGCCCATTTTTGCATAATCAATGCTTGGAGTTTGTCAGAATTGGTGGGTTTTTGTTTGTCCACCAACCTCTTGAGGATTGACCACAAGTTCTCAATGGGATTAAGGCCCAGGGAGTTTCCTGGCCATGGACCCAAAATGTTGATGTTTTGTTCCCCGAACCACTTAGTCATCACTTTCGCCTTATGGCCCGTTGCTCCATCATGCTGGAAAAGGTGTTATTGTTCTTGAATGGTTAGGAAAAGTTGCTCTCAGATGGATGTTTTGGTCCCATTCTTTGTTCAGGAATGGCAGCAGGCAGGTGTGAGTGCATCTGCACACACAGTGAGGGGAAGACTTTTTGAGGATGGCCTGCTGTCAAGAAGGGTAGCAAAGAAGCCAAGAAAAACATCAGGGACAGACTGATATTTTGCAAAAGGTACAGGGATTGGACTGCTGTGGGAAAGTCATTTTCTCTGAAATGAAAAAAGATTGTCCAGAGAAGAAGAGGTGAGCGCTACCATCAGTCCTGTGTCATGCCAACAGTAAAGCATCCTGAGACCATTCAAGTATGGGGTTGGTAACTTGTCCAAATAAGGTATCCTCTAAACAGTAAGTTCTGGAAAAATTAATGTTATCAACAAGTTGTGACAGACAGGGGGTGCCACCGAGCCCCAAAGCCTGAACACAACCAATTCAAATACAGCCACAGGTTCAAAAGAGAGTTTCTGCTACAGTTGCACAAGCACAGTTACAGTCTATGTCTTCTTCCTTTCTCCTCTTCTCTCTCTGTCCACCTCCCTCCAATGAGTGATGCCTTCCTTCCTCCCGACTCTGATTACTCTGGAGGAGGCTGGACGGCTTCCTTTTATGTCGGACCTAGGAGCTAGGCATAGCTCAACAGAAGCACTTCTGAGTCCCCCTGAAAGACAGGGATCATGAATCCCCACAGCAATCGCGCCCCCCCCCCATAGGAGACACCCATGGGACTCATGGCACTACAACTCCCAACATGCCCTGCAGGTGTTCACGTTGTTACTGAGATCTTGGAATGCTGCCATCTAGCAGTTGGGGGATAAACATCTTCCAAAACTGGAGCCTCCTGTCATTGCTCCTTTGTTTTGTCCTCCTGTCTGAGTAAGGGTCCCATACCCATCCCAGATGGGATGCCAGTCCATCTCTGTACTTCCATTCCGACTTCCCTTTTCGGCAAGGGTCCCCCTTTTCTCTCGGGTGGGATGCCCGATAATCATGTCTGGCAGTTACACAGTCTTAACGTCAACTGGACAAGAGAAAGGACATCCACCTAAATGGCAAGATGCAAACTTTATGGGTCCTGAAAGGTCAGGGTCCACCCAATTAACACTATGAACCACATAAAGCCTGGAAATGGGCAGAAGATTGCTTTCTGTGAACACTTTATAAGATGGAGGGGCTACATGTGTGAATGGCAGCAAACCATCCAGAAGCCAGAGGAGGGAAGTTCATTCACAAACTCTCAAGAGGATTCAAAAAGAGGACAGAGACTTTCAGACAAATATTATAAATAGGAACCCCCATGCAGCCTTGCTGCTTTTGGTCACTGTGATGTTGAAGAGTGGAAGGTGAAGAGCAGAAAGTGACAGATTGCTGATAACTAAACACTGACATTGTGTTGCAGGGTAGCACTGTTCTCAACCCTCCATTACCTGAAGGAAGAGCCGTGTAGGCACAGCACACACATGGTGCTCATGTCTCCAGAAAAAGTGGCTGATCTGTGTGATGCTGGTCAGGAGTACAAGGAGGCATGGCTTTCATTTGGAGAGCACATATGCATGTATTATGCGATTCATCTACTTAACTGCTAAAATTCTCCATAGCTCCTTTAGCACCAGAGAAGGATTTCAGTGTTCAGTCAACACTGGAGCACGGATGATTACCAATGAAGGTATGTCACACACAGCATTATGCTTGTTGGGTCCTTCAAGCAAGCTTAAACATAATACATTTTCAAACAAAGAAACAAAAATCAGAGTTGCGACAAGGCAAATATTAATTAGGAAGGAGAAGGCCAGAGAAGGAGCCCATGATCAAGGTTCAAGTGAAAGCTCCTGCAATTCTTAACACACCAAATAATGGCATTAGGGGTGCTGTCTAGTAACAAGCTACACCACAAGAAGAAGAAAGTGTGAGAGCGTGGAAAGATGTGCTCCTACAGTTTTCTAAAAATGGGGTATGTTAAAATGATGTGTCTCACTAATAACTGAAATGCGGTGTTAAGTGATCTTTTTAATATTTCTTATTTTACTTAAGTCACAACGTTTTTCAAACAATTTGTAAAAACACTTACCTTAATAGCAGGCTTCCTGGTAGAAAATCCTCTGTACCACCCTGCAATTTAAAGAAGAAAACACCATTGTCAAAATCCTTTGCTCACACATTCACTCAAATCAAGAAGAAAGACATTTGCCAACACTAGAAAAATTGTGCAAACAGTCAAACTGGTGACCACAGACAAATCACACTGCATAAATGGGAACAAATGTTGAAATGCTGGGAATTTATTTTTATTTCCTTTGCACCTCTCAATCTTTCCACCAACACTTTAAAAAGCTTTATAAACTACAGGATTCTTGCTCATTTTATAATACTCAGTCATATTTGGTAGATTTAGTATAATCAAACTAGACTACAGGTCTAATTAATCTAATATAATAACACATATAAGACATTTGACAAATGAGAGGAGTCCATCAGGCTTTTTTGTTGCACTAATAACTTAGCTGTTCCAGTATTTCATCCTGATTCTTTTTAAAAGGTTGTCAAGGTTTCTACTTCAATTACACATTTCTGTAGTTTGTTTCAGACTCCCATGACCCTTTGCACAACAAAGAACTTCTTGGCTTCAGTCCTAAATGCACTTCCCGTTAATTTCCACCGAGGTCCGCAAGTATGTGATTCACTATTTACTTGAAAGAATTTGGCTGGATCTGCATGATCAATGCCTTTGATGATGTTGAAGATCTAAATGAGGTCCCCTCTTAGTCTTCTCTGCTTGAGACTAAACAGGTTTAATTCACTGAGGAGGAAGAGGAGGACATGTCCTTAAGCCCTGGCAAACACCTGTTGCACAGCTTCAAGTGCTGCTATGTCATTCTTGTACCATGGTGACCAGAACTGCCCACAATACTGCATTAGAACATTAGAAACATCAGGATGAGAACAGGCCATTCAGCCCAACAAACTTATTTCTTCCAAAAAAAACATCAAGTCGAGTTTTCAGTCCCTAAAAGTCTTACTGTCTAAAACACCACTTGGTAGCTTATTCCAAGTGTCTATCATTCTTAGTGTAAAGAAAAACTTCCTAATGTTTGTGCGAAATTTACCCTGAACAAGTTTCCAACTGTGTCCCTGTGTTCTTGATGAACTCATTTTAAAATAACAGTCTCAATCCACTGGACTAATTCCATTCATAATTTTAAACACTTCAATCATGTCACCGCTTACTCTTCTTTTGCTTAAACTGTAAAGGCTCAGCTCTTGTAATCTTTCCTCATAACTCATCCCCTGTAGCCCTGGAATCAGCCTAGTTGCTCTTCTCTGGACCTTTTCTAGTGCTGTTATGTCCTTTTTGTAGCCTGGAGACCAAAACTGCACACAGTACTCCAGATGAGGCCTCACCAGTGTGTAATAAAGCCTGAGCAGAACCTCCTGTGACTTCTACTCCACAAATCAGGGCGCTATATAACTTAACATTCTGTTTGTCTTCTTAATGGCTTCTGAACACTGTCTGGAAGTTGATAGCTTAGACTCTCGATTTTCAGACCTCCTATTGTGTATACAAACCTCACATTTTTACTCCGTATGTGTAATACTTTACATTTACTGACATTAAATTTCATCTTCCACAAATCTGCCTAAGTCTGTATGCTATCTAAGTTCTTCTGTAATCTTAATACATAATTCGCCAGTCTCCTCACTCACTTACTTACTCACTCACGTCCGTCTGAAGCCGAATGCACAGTCACCTTCTGCGCACGTCGCCTTCTGTGCATGTCTGAAGCCGAATGCGCAGTCGCCTTCTGCGCAGCTGCCCGAAAAACCTTACGAGACCGACATCGCGGCAGGCGGCGGATTTACGGCCGCAAAAATTCAAAGAGAAAGGCAACTACGGCCGCGAAAATTCAAAGAGAAAGGCGACTTCGATTAACCCTTTGCAGTCGTATTTAATTTTCAACGTCACGCTACATTAGTCGTAATTAATTATTGAAAAAACGCCAATAATTACAGCAGTTATTTTTTTCAAGCACGTAGGAATAACACAGGCCACTTTTCTCGACCAGGCGACTGTGCAAATCGGTCAGAAACTTGCAGGGCCACCAGCAGTGGCCTGACGACCTATAGCGCACTTTTTACTAAGGCCAGTTTTCTGGCCTAACGACCGCAAAGGGTTAAAGCTCTAGAAGCATGAAAGGCGATTTCGACTACAGCTCGAGGCCTAATTATCTATTCATTCAATACACCTATATCAGGTTTGTGGTGCGGAATGTGCAGTCGCCTTCTGCGCATGTCCGAAGCCGAATACGCAGTCGCCTTCTGCGCAGCTGCCCGAAAAACCTTACGAGACCGACATCGCAGCAGACGGCGGATTTACGGCCGCAAAAATTCAAAGAGAAAGGCGACTACGATTAAAGCTCTACAGGCATGAAAGGCGATTTCGACTACAGCTCGAGGCCTAATTACGCATTCATTCAATACACCTATATCAGGTTTGTGGTGCTTATGCTTATTATATATTATACTATTCCACTCGTGCCCGTTTCATCTTATGTTGTTGAAACGGGCTGTTTGTCTAGTGATATAATGAATTCCAAATTATCTGCTAATCCACTTAGCTTAGTAACATCTGCAAACTTAACCAGTTTGTTACTTATATTCCTATCTAAATCATTTATATATATTAAAAATATCAGTGACCCCTGTGGAACACCACTCTTAACATTGGCCTGTTCTGATGAGGTTCCTCGCAGCATCACCCTTTGCTTCCTGTGTCTGAGCAAATTCTGCCCTCATCTAAAAACATCACCCTGAACTCCCACTTCTTTTAATTTGATGCCCAACCTCTCATGTGGCACCTTATCAAATGCTTTCTGAAAGTCCAGATAAATAATATCATACACTCCACTTTGATTTTATTCTTTTGTTGCCTCCTCACAGAATTCCAGCATGTTTAATAATTCCTTCCATTAATTTTTCTGTGATGCATGTTAAGCTTACTGGCCTCTAGCTGCAGATACAGTCTCACAAGTGCATTATATAGTCCAAGCATAACATCCCTTCATTTATATTCAACGGTTTTAACTATATGACGTGACATTTTATTTGCCTTTTTTATTGCTTCTGCAAATGGTTTATATTTCCTCTCCATCATCTCCATTTCTCAATCCTTCTTTCTAAGAGCAATGCATAACAGTTTTTTAAATTTTTTAAAGCTAGCTCACCATTTGCGGCCTACATGGGCCGAAGCCTGCAAGCTGACAAGGGGAGAATATCCAGACTCCCCCCATAGATCAGACACAGGATTCAAACCAAGGACACCAGACTGATGAAGCATCAGATCTAACTAGAAGTGAAGATGCTAGGAAAGTTTTCAAAGATAATAGAAAACACTTTTAGATGGACACCCCAGAATAAGCAGCTTAGTTTTGTTCATTTTGTTAGTGGCCATCAGCAGGAAGTTCTTAGATACCCATTTATTAATAAAGAACTTTTAGACTTCCACAACTTTCCTTTGAAGGTGATTGGTCAATTAACAGCAGATACTACATCTTCAGAGTGGATCAATAATGGCAAAGAGGTCAGCAAGCTAATCAAATAAGAAGAGTCATCTGAGGGAGTGCTGATGTATGAAATCAGATTTACAAAGGGAATTACATCAAGTAGAGTTCACTGCAGATGCAGTGCTTTGTATTGAAGAGTAAGGTGGTATAATTTGGTGAAGGTTTCCTCTCTGACTGGGGTTCAGATTTCTCGTTTATGTCTGTTTTATTCATCTTTTTAGGTTAACATTGTTGATCATTTAGTTTCTTTATGACTAAAGTATATTTTTCCTATGTGGAATATGTTTTGTGGATGGTCCCCCAAGAGGTGGGGCCACCTGCCCATCACTGTCAAGGGACTGATCTCAGCCTTATAAAGGCTGAGGTAAACCCACAGTCCCCTGCGGTTCATTGAATGCACTTGTGGTGCTGGTGAGTTCTATTGCATGTTCATTATTTACTGTTCTGGAATTTGACTTTTTGTTCTGTTTTTTCGACTATTCTTTGGATTTGCTACTGGATTTCCTTTTTTAGGAAATTCCTTCTTTGTGTTTGGCGCCTCTTTTGTTTAACAGAGCTTTTTGAAAAGTAAATATGTTATTTATAAAGATTCTATGTTCGCCCTTTTCATTACTAGCTTGGGTTTGAAGCCTCCAGTTGGGCATTTTGAGTAATTTTTGGCATTTCCTTTGCATTGGAACCCCATGGACATGACATAAGGAGCCATATAGTATGTGTATTATAAATCCTGTGCTTCCAACACTAACAACCACAAAAGTATGGGAACTGTGTCTAGGTGACCTTCTCAGCAAATCTACTATAAATAGTCCAGATCTGTTTGTTTGATTGCTAATAATGCAAAAATGGCAGAACTACTTTTTATGAAATTTTATGTGTGCATTGCGATTGACTTTACGTAAATAATTCCCCATTACTGAACGAGAATCACTTGCAAAAACGGCCTTTTATATTAAATATTTTATATTCAATATGAAACCTTTAGTAACATTTTAACTTGTGTCAGTAGTGTGGTATAATGCCCGGAGCACCAGACTTTAAACCTTTTAATTCTTATTTCAGATTAACTGTATGACTCTGTGAAAGTCACTTACTGGTAACATGCCTGTACTCAGAGTGTTACGTTAATATGTGGAATCATGGTATGCTTGGTTAAATGAAATTTAATATTGCCATATTCCGTTAATTGATTGATTTTATTTTTTTATTAAACATTATACTTTACATTATAGTCTTTTGCTTACACTTTTTTCCAAGAATTATCTACATAATCATATTCATTTTGCCTTTCATGTGCAACCCCAAAATATCAAAAATCTCAAAACATCCAAAAAAGATGAAAGAGAAATTGTGAACCTCTGGTTCTAAAGACAACAAAAACAAATTTTGTTAATATTTTAAGAATTTATTTAAAGAAAGACTCAGACAAAGCAGACAAACAAGAAAAAAGGGAAAAAAAGATTTGGAATAAAAGGAAAAAAACTAAAACGAGGAAACCAAGCAATCACAAACCAGAAAACAGTGCCTTTAAACTGACACAGTGGTCAAACCAAGGAAATCCAAATATCATAACCACCAAAAGGAGAAACAGGAACAAATACAAAAATGCATTGACAAATAAATCTTATATATAATTTGCCAGTCTCCTCACTCACTCACTCACTCACTCACTCACTCACGTCCGTCCGAAGCCAAATGCGCAATCGCCTACTGCGCAGCTGGCCGAAAAACCTTACGAGACCGACATCGCGGCAGGCAGCGGATTTACAGCCGCAAAAATTCAAAGAGAAAGGCGACTTCGACCAACATCGCGGCAGGGTCCTTCCGAAGCCGAATACGCAGTCACCTTCTGCGCATGTCCGAAGCCGAATGCACAGTCGCCTTCTGTGCAGCTGCCCGAAAAACCTTATGAGACCAACATCGCTGCAGGCGGCGGATTTACGGCTGCAAAAATTCAAAAAGAAAGGCGACTTCGACCAAAATCGCGGCAGGCCGTGGATTTACAGCCTCAAAAATTCAAAGAGAAAGGCGACTTCGACCATCATCGCGGCAGGCAGCGGATTTACGGGCGTGAAAATGCAAAGAGAAAGGTGACTTCGATTAAAGCTCTAGAGGCCTGAAAGGTGATTTCGACTACAGCTCCAGGCCTAATTACGCATTCATTCAATACACCTATAATCAGGTTTGTGGTGCTTATACTTATTACTTTCTATTCCTCTCGTGCCTGTTTCATCTTACGTTGTTGAAATGGGCTCTTTGTCTAGTAAATAAATAAATAATCATTTTGCCCTGATTTCCTTGGCTCCACACAAAGGAGACAGGGCAGACAACTGAATAACTACATAAATTAACATACCATAAAATACTAAATACTTAACAAACTACATAATTCCACATCAATACAACAAAGACAAAACTAAACCAAGAGCAAAATTAACAACTAAAAATACAAAATAATATTTAAAAAAAGCTATAAATCTTTAAAATAAAAGAAGACACACTTGAGCCAGAGATTAGACCCTGTCTTCTTCCCCGCCCTCCCTGAGGTTACCCACTGTCATGACTCCTTCCAATGTGTTTTCAAACTGAGAATGTACGGCACACATTATGCTAGTAAAAGCTAGCAAGAATATTTTAATAGTTACCAAGGGAAGAGATGCTGACTGAATCAAAAAAGAAAATAGTCAAAATATTGGAATGCAGCCTCACCAACCCTAACATAAGCCTAACAACAATGTTTATTTCTATAGCACATTTTCATACAAATGATGTAGCTCAAAGTGCTTTACAGGATGAAGAAAGAAAAAAAAGAAAAAATATCAAAAGCAAAATTAGGCAATATTAATTAACATAGAATAAAAGTAAGGTCCGATGGCCAGGGTGGCCTAACCCTAGCCCAAATCAGAAGTAAAAAAAAATCAAAGCTGAAAGAGCTTTAGAAAAAAATGTCTTTTTAAAGAACATAATAATGATTGGTAAAAAAAGAATTTTGTTATCAGCAAATTCTCATATGAAATGTATCCATCCACACGTGGGGTGTTTTCCAAACAACAAGGAAGCAAAAATGGCCACAATGAATATCTACAAAATGATGGCTAAATAAAGTAATGAAACCTAAAGTAAAGCTCTAATCCATAAAGTTGGTATCAGATTTAGAATCAGGAACTGAAAAAAAAGAGTGCTCAGACTCACGAAAAGATGAAGAATAACACATTTCTATATATATATATATATATAATCCAATGTCTGTCTGTGTCTCTGTCTGTTTGTCTGTTCGCTTTTCACGAGTGAACTACTTAATGCATTTAGAGTTTTTTTTTATATAACTTGCTTGAACATTCTAGTTGATTTTGCGACTTCTCTCATCACGTTAAGTATTATAGTTCGGTTTTGGCACCAATGTATTCGTGTGAATCCAAGAGAGAGGCTAAAAGCTGAGGGGAGGGAGGCGGCTTCCTCAACACTCAAGCACCAGACTCCGAGGGTACCCTGCCTACAGCTAAGCTAGTGAATGAATGAGAGAACTACTTAATGGATTTAGACCTTTTTTTTTTTTTTTTTTGTAATTTGCTTGAACATTCTGGATGATTTTGCGACTTCTCCTATGGCACTGAGAATCATAATTCGCTTGCAGGAGTGATAAATAAACTCTAATTCGAGAGAGATGCTGCGGGCCGAGGGGAGAGGGAAGAGTGACATCAGGAGTAGTGAGCCGGGCAGGGTCCTTCTCAGTCACGCGCCAGCCTTGGGGTGTACCTTACCTCCGCTTAGCTAGCGAGCGAGAGAACTACTTAACCGATTTAGATTGGGTTTGTTTTCTAGAATTTGCTTGAACATTCTAGTTGATTTTGTAACTTCTCTCATTGCGCTAACAATCATAGTTCGGTTGCAGGAGCGATTGAGGCTCCGGGCTGAGGGGAAGGGGAAGAGTGACATCAGGAGTAGGGAGCCGGGTAGGGCCCTCCTCACTCACGCACCAGTCTATGTTCGAGTCGCTGTACCTCTGCATTTTGCAGTGTACCTTGTCTCCACTTAGCTAATGATATCTGTTTGTTTATTGATCTTTAAAGTTTGTCCTGCTTCACTACTACGCGGGTGGAGCCGCGGGGAACGGCTAGTAAAGAAAATAAATGAAGACCTTAATCGTAACAAAAGATAGATAGATAGATAGATAGATAGATAGATAGATAGATAGATAGATAGATAGATAGATAGATAGATAGATAGATAGATAGATAGATAGATAGATAGATAGATAGATAGATAGATAGATAGATAGATAGATAGATAGATACTTTATTAACCCCAAGGGGAAATTTACATACTCCAGCAGCAGCATATTGATAAATAACAATATTAAATTAAAATGCAGGTATAACAGACAATAACTTTGTATAATGTTAACGTTTACCCCCCCAGTGGAATTGAAGAGTCGCATAGTGTGGGTGAGGAACGATCTCCTCAGTCTGTCAGTGGAGCAGGACATTGACAGCAGTCTGTCGCTGAAGCTGCTCCTCTGTCTGGAGATGATCCTGTTTAGTGGATGCAGTGGATTCTCCATGATTGATAGGAGCCTGCTCAGTGCCCGTCGCTCTGCCACAGATGTCAAGCTGTCTAGCTCCATGCCTACAATAGAGCCTGCCTTCCTCACCAGTTTGTCCAGGTGTGAGGTGTCCCTCTTCTTTGTGCTGCATCCCCAGCACACCACCGTGTAGAAGAGGGCGCTTGCCACAACCGTCTGATAGAACATCTGCAGCATCTTATTGCAGATGTTGAAGGACGCCAACCTTCTAAGGAAGTATAGTCAGCACTGTCCTTTCTTACACAGAGCATCAGTATTGGCAGTCCAGTCCAATTTATCATCCAGCTGCACTCCCAGGTATTTATAGGTTTGTACCCTCTGCACACAGTCACCTCTGATGATCACAGGGTCCATGAGGGGCCTGGTCCTCCTAAAATCTCCTTGGTTTTGCTGTGTGTTCAGTTGTAGGTGGTTTGAGTCGCATCATTTAACAAAGTCCTTGATGAGGTTCCTGTACTCCTCCTCCTGCCCACTCCTGATGCAGCCCACATATAGCCCAATACATGATGAGTGGAAAAGTTAACATCTGTGCTAACGTCTCAAGCTAAAACCGTTGGATACTGCAGTGTTGACCATGATGGACATCATGATCACTCCTGTGCTTTGCCAATAAATGATAGCGTCAGAGAAATTTTGGAGTATTATAACCTGCAGGTACAGGTCTATGCACTGTAAGCCATGCTTGAGGTACTCCATTTCTCTTGTATTCATTACAAGGTATGTTAAGTGACTTTTTGTTTACTTTCTTGCAGTTTTTACTGTTATGCTTAAAAGATCATTTAACTTACCTGGCATGACTTCAGACTGCAGGAGAAAGGAGTTGTCGTTTTTGTTGCAGAGGTTCACGCGCACCACTGGTGTGACTGTGTATTCCTACCCACACGGGCATGGAGGTCTGCTGGTGTCTCAATAATTAGTATTGGTGGTCTGTTTTGCTGTCAAAGCAGCTGTCAGATGTGTAAAAGAGGAAAATATGCAAAATGTACAAAAAGTGAAACAACTTCTCTCCAGATAAATTTAAAAGAGCAAATTAATCAGTAATCAAGGTCACACAGAATGTTATTCTCTTTTAAATTAGATGATCCTGGAAACTCTCCAGTGGTTTTTAGAGGGGAGTTTTTAAAATTTCAAAATTTGTACAGCATGCTGTATTCAAGATAGCCCAAAGGAAACTGAACTTTCTTTACATTTTTTATTTTTTGAAGAATAAGTCTGCCAAATTGCAAGGAAATCGTTCTATCGTGAGCTGAGCTGAGCTTCGTGCGGACAGACAGACAGGCAGACATGATGAGGACAGCAGGTACTCTTTACATTTTAATGGCAAATCACCTAATAATTGACAGAATCTATCCAATCTACCAGTAGTGATGCCTTTTTTAAAATATCAGCCTTCATTGTTTCATTCTCTTAATGACTTCTTGGCAGCACTGACGTGAATACATTTTGATATGAGGAAATGATCTTGTTATCGCTACGCGATATTGAATCAATCAAACCAATTTCATAAAAAGTTGCTGAGCAAATAATTTTAAAGATGTAAACTGATTGTCTCTTTAATTTTAGCCTGCTACCATGAACGAAGTGTCACAGTACATGTACTCGAAACAATGACTTGCATCTTAAGGGACTTGTTCCTCTTGTTGAATCGACATGCAATAGGAAACTGCAGCGTCTTCATCACAGTCACAGAGTGTGTCAAACGGCTCTCAGTTCTACCAGGTGCAAACTGGGACAGACACGGGTGAGAACGTTGGGGCACCAACCCTGTGATGCCCTTTCAATTAAATCAAAATAATAAATGAAAAATAAAGGTGCCAAATGCAGGTGACTATGGCCGCTCTATTATGACCAGCTAGGAGTTCTGTCTCTAGCAATTGCTATGGTCCAAAAGATGACCACGTGCTGGATCTACTGGACATTCAGTATATAAAGGTGGAAGGGGAGGATCTAAGCGACATCTCTAGGGAGCCGTTCTGAGCTGCAGTGGAGAAACGAGATACTTTTAGCGCTAGCTCCCCCATGAAAACAAAATGGAAACTTTTGCTTAAACTTACTTTTCCCATCCACTAACAATTAATGATGGTATGATGCTGCTGTGTTCCTATGGTGACAGACGGCTTGGCCCTTTCCCAGCCGGGAGACCAATATACTGTAAGGACCAAGGGAGCAGATGTGCACAGGTCACTGCCTCCCCCTTAGCACTAGATGGCAGCACCCCTGGGTTGCTACGGTGCCTCAGATTCCCACGGGGCTCCATGGGAGCTGGAGTTTGGCAAAGCCTTGTTGGATTCCTTTGGGGCTGCCAGGGGCACTGCAAAGCCCTACTTTGGGTTTCCACCATGCCTGGGAATACTGATGAGCCACCTGAAGTGCCCAGAGGAGCCGCCTCACTTCACTCAAAGAGCCAGAGTTGGGATAGATGAAGCTTGCCAGAGGAGGAAAGGAGGTGGAAGGAGAAAGAGAAAAGGAGAGAAGAAAAAAGAAAAGGCATTGCAACCGGGTACTCTGGTTTTCTCCCACAGTCCAAAGACATGCAGGTTTGGTGCATTGGTGATTCTAAATTGTCCCTAGTGTGTGCTTGGTGTGTGTGTGTGCGCACCTTACCTGGGGTTTGTTTCCTGCCTTGCACCCTGTGTTGGCTGGGATTGGCTTCAGCAGACCCCTGTGACCCTGTAGTTGGGATATAGCGGGTTAGATAATGGATGGATGGATGCTGAGTATTGTGCTGTACCCATTGTAACTGTGCTGAGGTGGTGGGAATGAAAGGAAGGTGTTTCCCACACCTAAAAAAGTGTGTATTGTGGTGGACTTTTAACAGCGTCATAGGCCCACGGGCAAAGTAGTACACAGGAACCCCTGTTTTGATAGCAAAACAGAAACATACATAGACATCTGAAGCATTGTGGGCCCCTATGCTGCCAGGGATATTGTTTCCATACATTAAGACGGCCCTTGCTGGACTTGTGCCTGGCATCTGTTGTGTCGGGTGCTTGGGGAGCTGGTGTGCCACACAAGGTTCAAATCCAGCACCCAGTCAGTCTTTGAGGGGAGTTTGCTTGTTCTCGGTTTTTTTTTGTGTGTATTGATCTCCAGGTACTCAGTGGTGTGGGGATTAAAGGTGATTCAAATCTGACCCTGTGTGAGCCGAGCCCTGGAATGGACTGGTGTACCATCCAAAGTCAGTTCCTTACCTGATGCTTTCGAGACAGACTCCCATGACCCTCAATTAGATTTAGTGGGTTTGAGAATTTATTTTTTTTGTTTTACAGTGTTGCTTCATTGTTGGGTCACTACAGCCAATACAGGCGGCTCTAAATAAATGGATAGATGGGGATTTACTACACCTAGTGGAGGAAAGTGAGTTGTAACTCTTCACGTTTGGAGGGCTGACCATCAGTTAGTTACACACAACCAACTTTGGGAATCTTTGTCACACACTGCACACTCACAACACTAAAGTGCAGACAATGCTGAAGTCCATAATAATGCAACAATGCCAATAAAATATAGCAATAAAAATGTATAACTTCTTAAAGAAGCCGTCTAGGAAAAAATAAATATGAAAAAAATAATAATTTGCTAAGCAGAAAATATACACATAGCTGCCAAAATAAGGACTCTAGAATCACCACACAAAATCCAACTAATTATTAGATCATAACAGGCTGGGGTGAGGCCATAACTGGGCCGATGGTTGAAGGTCCTGGCCTGCTGTATGGGACTTTTTGGAGGCCTCACTCACTTTCCACCATATTTTTGGCTGCACTACTGGACATTTACTAATTTGGGTGATAGTGCCCCCCCAATCAATATTTCTATGATCCCACCAGGGCTCTGCCCGACTCCTGTTGTGCATCACATTACTTGTGCTGTGGCTGCAGTCCCTATCAGCCTCCTCTGCTTTAACAAAAATACATTGTTACCTTCTCCGACTCTTAATCATGCACCTGTCTTATTTTATTTTTCTCTCTAAGTCTCAGGAGATGTTGCTTCATCACATATTGTTTTTGCTCAAGCACTGAAGCAGATCAGCTTTCTTTTCTCTTGGAAAACAGAAGAAGTGTTTGAAATCTTAACCTGTCAAAATAAAACATATACTGTAACTGTTCAGCTCGCTTTCTGCAGTTTCGTACTGCACTTAGATTGAAGGATGTCTCGAAACATCAGCAGTCAACCTCTAGCTGTTTGCACATGACCTACTGACAACAATTTAATTGTCAGTAAAAAGACAAAGCTTTAATGTGAAAGACACAGTACATCTAAATATCCAGATCTGTCGAGAGGAAATAAACAGAATGCGCATCAGGATTTGACTTTGTTTGTGAGGTGCCACTCAAGGACACCGTTCTGTTTCAGTGAAGATTTGGTCTTTGCTATTCATACCATAATAAACCTCACACTAATGACAATGGTGAACGTTTTTCCAGTGTGTTACACATACAATGGTGATACAGTAGATGGCTGTGTTTGAAAATATCCACAGTCGTAGACGGCCAGGGGCTCTTCCCAGCCGGGATGCCAGCTGGAGGGAAGAACCGGGAGAGAGAGAGCGTGTTTAGGGCATTTTCCCCCCTAGGATGCTAGAGAGCAGCCTCCCTGGGTTGCTGGGGCACTGTGGATTCCCACAGAGCATGCTGGGATTTGGAGTTCGCTGCAGTCCTGTTGGGTTTCGTGGGTGCCACCAGGGGGAGCTGCAGAGGCCTTTTATGTCGGGCTTCCGCCGCCAGAACATACTAATGGGCGGCTTAACAGTAGCCAACTGCTACTACTCTGAAGTCATGAGGGAGAGGATGACGCATGCTGGAGGAGGAGTGAAGGCGACCGAGAGAAGATGAAAGAGAAAGCCAAGAAGAAGGGAAAGGAAGTGCTGTGTGCTGGACGGTATTTGCATTGTGCTGTAAGCGGGTTTCCATTGAGAATAAATGTGTGTTGTGCCTAAACTTGTGCCTGGTGTCTGTCTGTGTCGGGTTTGGGCGGCTGGTGTGCCCCCTGCAGGCCTCACCACCCAAGGTTTCAGATCCTTCAAGAAAGTTGTTGTTCCTGTTAATGGACTTGGAGTGACTGGCAGCCTTAGGATTTAATGGTTTCTGACGCAATATGACATGAATGCAGCTGCTGGACTTCGGCATGTATGCATGGATTGGAAGAAGGGCATGGTGGGCATCTGTGGCATCTGTGGCCCATCACAGTATAACTGGGACATTGCTTATTAGAAATGACCATGTAACCTTATTTTAACATTAGTTATTTTAGCATGGCCTTGCTTATATTCTATCCAATGAGATGTGTTTAGGTTTAACACTTTGCATACCTTAATGTGGGGGTGGCCACTGGGGCTGGTGGGGGTCTCGACACCCCAAATCCTTGACACAACTATACAAACCTAGCCACAGGTTCAAATAACCCTTCTTATTTTAAGATTATGCCAGACTTCACATATCCTCCCTTTTCCTTTCAAACATCGTCCAGCTTGTGTGGTCCTCCTTCTCCTGCTCCTCCTGACTCCAATGCCCTGAATGACATGAGCCTCGTTTATGTCGGACCTGGCAGTACTTGCGTTTCTGGGTCAGGTGGAAACCCCTCTAAGCAGGGACAGCCATTCCTCGCAGCCTACTTTGGCTGCACCCAAGGAACACAACAGGGCTGCCCAATGGGACTACACTCCCCAGTATGCCCCGTGGGTGCACTGGCCCAGGGACAATGCCATCCTAGAGTGTTGGAAGGCTGGCTCTCTCCCCCTGTCCATCCCAGAAAGGGGACACTACCTCAGGGTGCTCATGTTGTAAGGTTATGCAGCGTAATGTTACTGACTCTTATTTGTGAATGTCGATTAGCACCCTAAGCTTGTACTCAGTGTTCACAGCCAGACAATAATAAACTGAATTGAACCGAAAAAAGTTAGAAAATGTCATTTCATGTTTAATCCTTTTTTTTTTTTTTTTCTTTTTCCGAGCATGTGGTTTTCCAGATTTTAAATATTCTTATGCTGCTCCTTTCATGTTGGGTATTATTTTTTCAAAGCTTTTAGATCTTGTTTACCTTCAAATTAAAGAAGTACCTTTATTCTGGTTTCTGAATGACATTGATTGGCTGTTGTTTACTTGTAAATGATGAATGAGAGCCAATTTGAGGATATTGTTCAAGGTAACATAAAGTCTTCATGTTAAAAAAATATTCCAAGTACAGTATTCAAACAATTCCAGGCTCATTGAAACCTTCAGTTTTAATTTAACCAGAAATCCTTGAAACGAGGATCAAAACACCAGCTAATTCCCTGAGCCCATTTAGTTTAACTTTAATTCTGCCATAAACTGGAGTTCATTCCGGTAGAACTGACAACCACACAGAAACCAACTCAGTCCACCGAAGGGCACATTCATGTCTAACAAGTGAAGCACCTGGAAAAAAAAAAACATACGGACGTGAGCGTCAGTAGGCTTTGCACCCAAGGAACCAACTTACCCAAACTATTCTGTAACATTTCAGTAATTATTTACCACTCTGATGATGATCCTTCTGATCATAAAATGCTAGATAGATAGATAGATAGATAGATAGATAGATAGATAGATAGATAGATAGATAGATAGATAGATAGATAGATAGATAGATAGATAGATAGATAGATAGATAGATAGATAGATAGATAGATAGATAGATAGATAGATAGATAGATAGATAGATACTTTATTAATCCCAAGGGAAAATTCACATACTCCAGCAGCAGCATACTGATAAAGAACAATATTAAATTAAAGAGTGATAACAATGCAGGTATACAGACAGACAATAACTTTGAATAATGTAAATGTTTACCCCCCCCCCCCCCCCCTGGTGGAATTGAAGAGTCACATAGTGTGGGGGAGGAATGATCTCCTCAGTCTGTCAGTGGAGCAGGACAGTGACAGCAGTCTGTCGCTGAAGCTGCTCTTCTGTCTGGAGATGATCCTGTTCAGTGGAGGCAGTGGATTCTCCATGATTGACAGGAGCCTGCTCAGTGCCCGTCGCTCTGCCACAGATGTCAAACTGTCCAGCTCCATGCCTACAATAGAGCCTGCGTTCCTCACCAGTTTGTCCAGGCGTGAGGCATCCCTCTTCTTTATACTGCCTCCCCAGCACACCACCACATAGAAGACGGCACTCGCCACAACTGTCTGATAGAACATCTGCAGCATCTTATTGCAGATGTTGAAGGACGCCAGCCTTCTAAGGAAGTATAGCCAGCTCTGTCCTTTCTTACACAGAGCATCAGTATTGGCAGTCCGGTCCAATTTATTGTCCAGTTGCACTCCCAGGTATTTATAGGTCTGCACCCTCTGCACACAGTCACCTCTGATGATCACGGGGTCCATGACGGGCCTGGTCCTCCTAAAATCAACCACCAGCTCCTTGGTTTTGCTGGTGTTCAGTTGTAGGTGGTTTGAGTCGCACCATTTAACAAAGTCCTTGATTAGGTCCCTATACTCCTCCTCCTTCCCACTCCTGATGTAGCCCACGAAAGCAGTGTCGTCAGCGAACTTTTGCACGTGGCAGGACTCCGAGTTATATTGGAAGTCCGATGTATATAGGCTGAACAGGACCGGAGAAAGTACAGTCCCCTGTGGCGCTCCTGTGTTGCTGACAACAATGTCAGACCTGCAGTTCTCGAGACGCACATACTGAGGTCTGTAAATAGGTCATTACAATAGCAATTGATGAGAAGAATTCAGAATTAATTGCAGAATTACGGTATTTGAGGGTTCTACTAGAGTTTCTCTTTCTCTTGCACAATTTGGCTCAAAAACTAATCAGCACATCATCATCTCGTAACAGGCTTAAGTTTCGAGTTTTCTTATTTTTCTGCCCCGCATTTTAGCTGTAGACAATCATCAAGAAACTGTGACACACAGACAGACACACACCCATCGATGTTTTTAGTATCAGGGGACCATAAAAAGTCAAGATCCATCAAAAACCGGAGATTGAAATTTTTGACAAATCTAAAGCTTTTGCTCCTCCCCTATAGATGATAGGTTATGGTATGTGGGTAGTGGAGCACCAAGCAAAAACCCCATTCTAAAAAGTACAAACTGTACTGACTGGTTAAAATCTGATCCCACAGTCCCCATTCTTTGTGTGATTTTAAGTGTGACATTTTTTATGTTTTGAATAATATTTTTAACTGTACCTTCTTCGGTAGCACTCTTTTCAGAGATCTAATGTTTGTAAATCTGTATGGGATCATTCAAAAAGCGACAGTCTGCAAGACAGCAGGCAGAAGGGAGAACCCAGCTGAAGCTTTGAGTTGTTTGTTGTTAAAATACACTAGAAATATATAGCAGAAAATACAAATAATAACTTTTAAAAGCACCTTCTGTACAGCATGAAAATGTTTTCAATAGAAGTTAAGGAGAGGCAGGTTAGGGCTGCATCTGTAGGCTACCTGATAGCGTAAATAGTGATATCAGCTGACACAAAACAATGGAAACAAAAATTAACTTTCTGTTGTTTATTGTTCAAATACACAAGAAATCTGTAACAACGTACAACAATTAACTTTTAAAAGTATTTTCTTATGTATAGATAGCTGTAGGGCGGCACGGTGGCGCAGTGGGTAGCGCTGCTGCCTCGCAGTTGGGAGATCTGGGGACCTGGGTTCGCTTCCCGGGTCCTCCCTGCGTGGAGTTTACATGTTCTCCCCGTGTCTGCGTGGGTTTCCTCCGGGCGCTCCGGTTTCCTCCCACAGTCCAAGGACATGCAGGTTAGGTGGATTGGCGATTCTAAATTGGCCCTAGTGTGTGATTGGTGTGTGGGAGTGTTTGTGTGTGTCCTGTGGTGGGTTGGCACCCTGCCCAGGATTGTTTCCTGCCTTGTGCCCTGTGTTGGCTGGGATTGGCTCCAGCAGACCCCCCGTGACCCTGTGTTCGGATTCAGCGGGTTGGAAAATGGATGGATGGATAGATAGCTGTAAATGTTCATGTTTTCTATAGGACTTGATGGCTGGGGGTTGTATTGTGTTCGTTGGATGCCTAGGCTAACTTTGCTGGACATACAAATAGTACTAGTGTGTTGTACCGTGTTAGCCATTATGAATGTAGAGAAAAGCCAAGAAAAATGACACCTTTTATTGGCTAAATAAAAAGATTACAATATGCAAGCTTTCGAGGCAACTCAGGCCCCTTCTTCAGGCAAGATGTAATCTAATACTCCTGCCTGAAGAAGGGGCCTGAGTTGCCTCGAAAGCTTGCATATTGTAATCTTTTTAGTTAGCCAATAAAAGGTGTCATTCTGCTTGGCTTCTCTGGACATACAAACAAACTGGACTTTTAAACGCGCACTTGGAACAGAACTCATCCGTAAGTAGGGGACTTACTGTACATACAAAAATACATATACACATACTGTATCCATTCTCTAACCAGCTTATTCCAATTCAGGATCTCAGGAGGCCCAAGCCTGTCATGATAACACTGGGCTTAAGGCAAGAATACAACCCTGGGAAGGGCGCCAGGCCATCATAGGGTACTCTCAGACATTCACAGAATGTATTTGAAATTGACACTTAACCTAACATCTTTGGATTTGCATTATTAAATCTAACGTAACTGGGAAATAATTGGGATGAACATGCAGACTCCACATAGAAAGCAAATGGCATGGGATTCAAAGCCAGCATAACAACAACAACATTTATTTCTATAGCAAGTTTTCATACAAGTGATGTAGCTCAAAGTGCTTTACAATATGAAGAAAGAAAAAAAGAAAAAATATATAAAAAATAAGCCAATAATAATTAACAAGGAATAAAATGAAGTCTGATGGCCAGGGAGGACAGAAAAAAAACAAATAAAAACTGGATGCTGGATCCATGACGTGCTACCACTACCCACTGCCCTCACCATGCTGCCTATATTCTAAACAACTTTACTAAATCCATCCATCCATCCATCCTCCAACCCGCTGAATCCGAACACAGGGTCACGGGGGTCTGCTGGAGCCAATCCCAGCCAACACAGGGCACAAGGCAGGAACCAATCCTGGGCAGGGTGCCAACCCACCGCAGAACTTTACTAAATTATAGCATAATTTGTCCTGGGCTAAACATATCTCTCTATTATAATAAAAAAAAATCCTGGGACGAGATCTGACTTTTTCAGAGAGATGCTTTCACGTTATGCAAGACGAGACTTTGTGCCAAGAGATTTAACTACGCCCAGGGCTGGAAATAAAAGACGAAGAGTAGATGACAAAGTAGAACGTTGTAAAGAATTCAAAAACGTTGGCGCGATACGCATACAGAGCAGGTTACAGATAATGAAAGTACTAAAAATTGAAAGTGTCAAAAAAACTGATAGTAAAGATCGCATTAGCGCAAACAAACAGAAATTATTACTCGTGAAATAATCGAGATCGAATATATGGACTTAGGTGATATGACAGAAGTATGTACATATTGTTCGGATTTAAACTTTAATTCAGAGACTTGTAGATCGTCTAATTTGTCTTGCCGTCAGAGAAAAGTAGTATTTCTTCCCAATGAAGAGGCCTATCAGGAAGAATTAAAAGATTTGTTGTTTGGTGAAATTGAAATCCAGAGACGTGTAGCGCAAGCCAGTGGGGGAGTTGGCGAGCAAAGCGAGTAGCGGGCGAAGCCCCCTAGTTTAGGATAATGGACAAGACAGTCACATCAATCTCTATTATTGATTTTCTGTGTGACCCTAAGTAGGCCATTTATCCTGCTACTAATCGAAGAGAAACTGCTACAAACATTTAGTGCATTTAGTGTTTTATATTGAGTCTTACAGAGAGAACTTGGGGGTTGGTGGTAGGATTGGCAACCGAGCCACTGTAAAAATCCTCACACTGTTCTGGTGTGGTGCTGAGGTGTCACCCGCTGCACTCGGGTCCCAATCCAGGTGGTGGGTACGGAAATCAGCACATGCTCCCGACCCCCCTCTCTCTCTCATTGGTGAATATTAAAGTAGTTAAGAATAAAATTCAAATAGATCACTCACACAATTTAGAGATACCAATTAACCTAATACCGTACACACGTCATTGGGGATGTGGGAAAGAAAAGTGGCTTACCTAAACACACCCACACTGACAATCCTGCACCACCATGATGAGCACAAGGGTTAACTGAAATTTGTCAAAAAGACAATGCTTGTTCAAAATCAGAAATCTCTCTCATTAATGTATAATCCTATGATAATTACTTTCTTCATTATATCTCTAAATGTAACAAACCTGCAGTGCAGTGACATGAAGAAATGTCAGCACATTGACATAATCTTGCCCCAAACCAGCTACGTTTCCTGCTGAGGAGCACAAGTGCTCTAATGAAGCCGATGCCACAAGCGTCCTCAAGCTTGTCTTGTTTGCTTTCCACTATAGATCAGGACTGACCTGCTTTGATATTGTCTGATCGCCAGATTACTGGGGCTACGGCCATATAAATAAGCCAAATGAAGAATTAATGATCAACCTCAAAATACCGAACTGTAAATCAAACAATTCATAGAATAAGAACTTGAACTGCAAATAGTCAAACTCGGAACTATGTGAGCTAAAGCTGAATAATCAGGCTGCACTCACGACCTGAACTTGAGCCTTTTATGATTATCCATCCATCCATCCATTGTCTCCCGCTTATCCGAGGTCGGGTCGCGGGGGCAGCAGCTTGAGCAGAGATGCCCAGACTTCCCTCTCCCCGGCCACTTCTTCTAGCTCTTCCGGGAGAATCCCGAGGCGTTCCCAGGCCAGTCGAGAGACATAGTCCCTCCAACGTGTCCTGGGTCTTCCCCGGGGCCTCCTCCCGGTTGGACGTGCCTGGAACACCTCACCAGGGAGGCGTCCAGGAGGCATCCTGATCAGATGCCCGAGCCACCTCATCTGACTCCTCTCGATGCGGAGGAGCAGCGGCTCTACTCTGAGCCCCTCCCGGATGACTGAGCTTCTCACCCTATCTTTAAGGGAGAGCCCAGACACCCTGCGGAGGAAACTCATTTCAGCCGCTTGTATTCGCGATCTCGTTCTTTTGGTCACTACCCATAGTTCATGACCATAGGTGAGGGTAGGAGCATAGATCGACTGGTAAATTGAGAGCTTCGCCTTGCGGCTCAGCTCCTTTTTCACCACGACAGACCGATGCAGCGCCCGCATTACTGCGGATGCCGCACCGATCCGTCTGTCGATCTCACGCTCCATTCTTCCCTCACTCGTGAACAAGACCCCAAGATACATGAACTCCTCCACTTGGGACAGGATCTCGCTACCAACCCTGAGAGGGCACTCCACCCTTTTCCGGCTGAGGTACTCTGTAAGACTTTTATGATTATAACCTCCTCAAACAAACCAGAAAGCTCAAAGCTGCTGGGAATTTGCTTAAACTCTAACTTTCTTTCAAGGGGAAGAACAAAGGAGGATTTGGAAATGTTATGGGTGCCAACCCGGCCACACCTGTTTAATAAGAAAGAAAAAACACCCTTCAAAGAACGGTGTCCCACAAGACACGCAGAATCAGAAACAACAAAGGTTTGTGTTCTTCACACCACAAAAACTCTTCTGAAAATTTCCGTCTCTGGCTCATGGAGGATCAAGAAGGGGCAGAGCTTGTGAAGCCAGGCAGGAGGCAATAACTAGGCATCATCTCCAGGTGACACAGCTGAGGAAAACAGAGATACGGGTAGCATCAGCGCCCCCTCCTGTTCGGAGGTGGGATTGTTTGGCCTACCTGAAACCTTTGGAAGGTCATTAAAAGCTGAAATAAATTAAAAGCCATAATTCTATTTGTTGAAATCTTAATTTGAGATTTTGTGTCTATTAAGTGATGTTAGTGAAAACTGCTAAATATTGATGAAAACTTTGACATCTTTTATTCATCTGAATCTTTACCTTTTGGTTATTTTCTTTGAGATATTCAAAACTAACTATTTATTAGCCTAGGGTAATTAGGATAAGATTGGATGATCAGTCTGAGAAAGAAAAAAATTATTCAATTATTCATGTAGGCATTGTTAAATGTATGTAAAGAGAGCCCTTTAAAGTCTGGTGTACGCTGTGCATTGAGGGGAACACAAAAGGAAAGAAAATCATCACCCAAACAAGACGTAAAAATTGACAAAGAAACTGGCAAGACCACCGCAAACTGAACAAAAATCAGAAGCAGTGCAGCAGCCAGATTTGAAAAAGACTCACATCCACCATCATCAAAAAAGAACTTGTTTGACATTTAAGACTCTTTTAAAAATATGCTTTGTACTTTTATTACCATCAGTTTTACTGTGTTTTATTAATTTTGCTTTATAGTAATACTGGGTTTAATTAGTTTGATTGGGTCAAGGTATCTTGTGTGGGGGACTGCAATTGAGGAGGACGTCTCAAATAGAAAGTAGCGTGAAGAGCGGGCACCTGCTTTGGTGATTGGCACCAGTGTAGCTTATGTCTGAAGACCACTGGTTGGTCTGCTTATGCCAAGCTAGTAAGTCTCTTTGCTCAAAGCAGCTGCCCGCATGGAAGTAACGCTGTACAAGTCGGGTGCTACAATGTAAAAGTACCTAACAGTCACACAGATATCATAGTTAACAATAACTGCAAAATAACAAACACAGAAGCTTCCAGGATAACATACTCCAGGTATAGTGTTAAGAACGCCTGGTGTGGGGGAGTGCCATATTCCCAAGGGGGTTAACAGCTGAAGATGACGTCTCTAAGAGAAAGTAGTGTGTAGAGTGGGCACCTCCTTTGGTGATTGGCACTGGTGAAGCTTATGTCTGAAGACCACCATTTGGTCTGCTTATGCCAAGCTAGATAGTCTCTTTGCTCAAAGCAGCTGCCCGCATGGAGGTAAGGCTAGACATGTGGGGCACTATAACGTAGAAGTACCTAACACTCGTACAAACATCAAAGTTAACAGTAACTGCAGTGTAGGTGATCCAAAATAACAAACATAGAAGATTCCAGAATAATATACTCAAGGTATAGTGATAAGAACGCCTGCTTTGGGGGATTGCCATACTCCCATGGGGGTTAACAGCTGAAGATGACGTCTCTAAGAGAAAGAAGCGTGGAGAGTGGGCACCTCCTTTGGTGATTGGCACCGGTGTAGCTTATGTCTGAAGACCACCATTTGGTCTGCTTATGCCAAGCTAGTAGGTCTCTTTTCTTGAAGCAACTGTCCACATACAGGTAAGGCTGCACACGGGGAGCACTAGAAGGTAGATAAACCTAACACCATTACTACAAACAGTAACTGCAGTATAGGTGAGCCAGAATAACAAGCACAGGAACTTCCGTGATAATATATTCAAAGTATAGTGCTAAGTGTACCTGGGGTGTGTGATTGCCATATTCCCATGGTGTTTAAAAGCTGAAGATGACGTCTCCAATAGAAAGTAGTGTGGAGAGTGGGCACCTCCTTTGGTGGTTGGCATAGGTCTAGCTTAGCTCTGAAAACCACAGTTTGGTCTGCTTATGCCAAGCTTGTAAGTCCCTTTGCTCAAAGCAGCTGCCCGCCTGGAGGTAAGGCTGTAAAGGTAGGGTGCTATAACGTAGAAGTACCTAACACTCATAGAAACATCATAGTAAACAGTACCTGCAAAATCACAAACACAGACGCTTCCAGGATAACATACTCAAGGTACAGTGATAACGCCTGGGGTGGGTGATTGCCATATTCCCTTGGGGGTTAAAAGCTGAAGATGATGTTTCCAATAGAAAGTAGTGTGGAGAGTGGACACCTCCTTTGGTGGTTGGCACCGGTGTATTTTATGTCTGAAGACAACCATTTGGTCTGCTTATGCCAAGCTAGTAGGTCTCTTTTCTTGAAGCAGCTGTCCACATACAGGTAAGGCTGCACACGGGGGGCACTAGAAGGTAGATAAACCTAACACCATTACTACAAACAGTAACTGCAGCATAGGTGAACCAGAATAACAAGCACAGGAGCTTCCAGGATAATGTATTCAAAGTATAGTGCTAAGTGAACCTGGGGTGGGTGATTGCCATATTCCAATGAGGGTCAGCAGCTGAAGATGACGTCTCCAATAGAAAGTACCAGGAGAGTGGGCATCTCTTTTAGTGATTGGCACCGGTGTAGCTTATTTCTAAAGACCAACATTTGGTCTGGTTATGCCAACCTAGTAGGTCTCTTTTCTTGAAGCAACTGTCCACATAGAGGTAAGGCCTCACACAAAGCAGTTGTATTAAAGTACAGATGCCTTTCTACAACAATACACTGGGGAATCTCTATGGAAATTAAATACAGACTGTAAATGCCAGTATGCTTTTAAGCTGATTATAAAGGTCACATTGTTTACTTTAATTAAAATACATAGCTAAACAACATGAGTGTGTCTTTACTGTTACAATACAGCAGGGGTGGGCAATGTCGGTCCTGGTGGGCTGCAGTGGCTGCAGGTTTTTGTTTCCAGCCCAGTTTCTTAATGACATGTCGATTATTGCTGATGAAGTACTTACACCTCAAGTGACATTTTCATGCTTCATCTTAGTGGTCTCACTTGTTAAAGTTCCCCACCCTTAAATTCTTATCTCTGTCTTAAAGAGCAGCATTCACTGTTTTTAATGGTTCCTTATTAACAATATGATGCAGATGACAAAGGAGCAAGTAGTTCTCCTTCTAGCTTGTTTCCATTTACACCTTTGTGTGGATTCATCATGCACTCTCTGGTTTAATAAAATGCTTAAGAGACAGAATATGACAGATTGAAAATGATCCGCTTTAGGTTTCAAATCATTTGGGTGATATCCTTGGAAAGGAACAAATCTAAGATTGAAGAACCTAACATTGCAGACTAACAAGCCATAAAATTGCATAAGATCTGAGATTGGCAAGGATTGGTTTCTAATTAAGCAACTGGGTTGGAACGAAAACCTGCAGCCACTGCGGCCCTCCAGGACCAACATTGCTCACCCCTGCAATACAGCACAGTGCTTTTTACCTATGAATTCATTTAACAGTCAATAATGACGCATCTCTCAAAGAAAGTTGGTTAGGACATGGGGCGCAATAACCTGCAGTGGGGACGCAATAACTTGCAGTGGGGACGCAATAACTTGCAGTGGGGATGCAATAACTTGCAGTGGGGACACTATAACTTGCAGTGGGGACACGATGACTTGCAGAGGGGACACGATAACTTGCAGTGGGGATGCAATAACTTGCAGTGGGGACACGATAACTTGCAGTGGGGATGCAATAACTTGCAGTGGGGAAGCAATAACTTGCAGTGGGGACGCGATAACTTGCAGTGGGGACACGATAACTTGCAGTGGGGACGCGATAACTTGCAGTGGGGACACGATAACTTGCAGTGGGGACGCGATAACTTGCAGTGGGGACACGATAACTTGCAGTGGGGACGCGATAACTTGCAGTGGGGACACGATAACTTGCAGTGAGGACGCAATAACTTGCAGTGGGGACGCAATAACTTGCAGTGGGGACACGATAACTTGCAGTGAGGACGCAATAACTTGCAGTGGGAACGCAATAACTTGCAGAGGGGACACGATAACTTGCAGTGGGGATGCAATAACTTGCAGTGGGGACACGATAACTTGCAGTGGGGATGCAATAACTTGCAGTGGGGAAGCAATAACTTGCAGTGGGGACGCGATAACTTGCAGTGGGGACGCGATAACTTGCAGTGGGGATGCAATAACTTGCAGTGGGGACACGATAACTTGCAGTGAGGACGCGATAACTTGCAGTGGGGATGCAATAACTTGCAGTGGGGACACGATAACTTGCAGTGGGGACACGATAACTTGCAGTGGGGATGCAATAACTTGCAATGGGGAAGCAATAACTTGCAGTGGGGACGTGATAACTTGCAGTGGGGACACGATAACTTGCAGTGGGGATGCAATAACTTGCAGTGGGGACGTGATAACTTGCAGTGGGGACACGATAACTTGCAGTGGGGACGCAATAACTTGCAGTGGGGACACGATAACTTGCAGTGGGGACGCGATAACTTGCAGTGGGGACACGATAACTTGCAGTGGGGACACGATAACTTGCAGAGGGGACACGATAACTTGCAGTGGGGACACGATAACTTGCAGTGGGGATGCGATAACTTGCAGTGGGGAAGCAATAACTTGCAGTGGGGACGCAATAACTTGTAGTGGGGACGCAATAACTTGCAGTGGGGACACGATAACTTGCGATACTTCTTCTCGGTTAAGCCCTAGTCGGAGTACAAGACATTTTGCTAATAATTACATTGTCCACTCAGTTGACTGAAAACTGAATTGTTATCCATCCCTTTCTGACCTCTCAACAATCCAGGTGAGGATCGCAGGGGCAGAGTCCTTTTTTTTGCCACCACTGAGCACAAGGCAGGTCTCTCCCAGGACACACTTACACACACATCCACCCCGACTTGTTCATTAACTAGCAAATTCTCCCTAACAGCAAAGTTACATTTACTTGTAATTCATTGACGGACAGGGGTCTCAAAGTGAGATCCTAGAGGGCTGCAGTGAGTGCACATGTTCATTCCAGCTACTTTTTGAAATTAGCGACTAATTGTGGCTGCTAATGGAGTGAACTTTTGTTTCCTTGATTTTAATTGATTTGCCTTTTAAGAAATCTAAATTGCTCATTTTTTCCTTAAACAGCTATTCATTAATAGTAAATACTGAGCTATATGTATGTGTACACAGCATATATATACTATATATTGAAACTGTTTAGCTAAAATGACATATAGATTAATTATAATAATTATAAGTTTAATAATAAGTTATTATTGTATGAAATTAAACCACCATTATAATTGAAGTGGTAAAAAGCCTTCATTTGACTTTGATTCTGCTACGTTTTTCTGCAACCATAAAACGAGCATGGCGTGCTTTTCTGAAGTTCCTTTCTTTCATTATGTGATCAGTGAAGGTGGAGACTATCTTGGCAGCGTTGATCAAAAGCAGAAAGTCACCCGGATGGAACATCAGTCTATCTCTGGGCATGAATGTGCAAACCCCCAGAGTTAGTTGTCAGTCAGTCAGTCAGTCATTATCCAACCTAACACAGGGTCACCGGGGTCTGCTGGAGCCAATCCCAGCCAGCACAGGGCACAAGGCAGGAACAAACTCCGGGCAGGACACACACACACACACACCCACAAACTAGGGACAATTTAGAATCGCCAATGCACCTAACCTGCATGTCTTTGGAATGTGGGAGGAAACCCACGAAGACACGGGGAGAACATGCAAACTCCAAGCGAACCCACTGCTCCCCCGTGCTGCCCAAGAGTTAGTTGTGCCAAGGCATTTTTTTTTTATTTATATTTTAATTTTATTGACTTGTTTAAAATCAAATTATACTCCATAGGCGGCACGGTGGCGCAGTGGGTAGCGCTGCTGCCTCGCGGTTGGGAGACCTGGGGACCTGGGTTCGCTTCCCGGGTCCTCCCTGCGTGGAGTTTGCATGTTGTCTGCATGGGTTTCCTCCGGGCGCTCCGGTTTCCTCCCACAGTCCAAAGACATACAGGTTAGGTGGATTGGCGATTCGAAATTGGCTCTACTGTGAGCTTGGTGTGTTTGTGTGTGTCCTGCGGTGGGTTGGCACCCTGCCCGGGATTGGTTCCTGCCTTGTGCCCTGTATTGGCTGGGACTGGCTCCAGCAGACCCCCCGTGACCCTGTGTTCGGATTCAGCGGGTTGGAAAATGGATGGATGGAATAACACTCCATACACATAACTCGAGTTTTACAAAAAGAAATGAAAAAAGAAAAAGGTTTGAAACAAATCAACCCCCACCCCTGAGAAAGAGAGCTAGGCCAGCAGTGAAAAACTTTCTGCTAGTAAAGACAAATGAATAGATAAAATAATAAATGATAAATGGAGTTAAAGAGGGGAGAGAACCATTTTGAAGGCACCAGATGTCCTCCCATAGGCAACTTTGGATTATTGAACAATTGCAGAATGCCCACAAGGACATGAGGGGAACGCCACACAGACAGTGGCCACGCTGAGCCCAGGATTCTGCAATAGTAAGGCAAAAGAACTCACTGCCCTTTAACATGCCAACCTTTTTTTCTGATAAATATAGATACCAGATTTATAATGGCATAAAAGATCTATTGATTAAAACTTTCTTTTCCTGTGATGCTATAAAGGACCACAGTAAATGTGAAAAGTATTACATGTTTGAATAAGCGGGTACGTATCCTTTCACAATTCAATTCACTGCCCGCTTTATAAAGGAGAATAAAGCACGGCTTGCCTGCTGGCTGATTGATTGATTTCTGTGACTCAAACCTCAGCACTTCTCAGGCTGTCTTGTCATTTTAGACAGCAGCGAAATGGGATCCGCACAAAAAAAAGAAAATGGAGATGCTAGCTCTTTAAAGTGGCGCTTGGCGGTCAGGCAGTAAATGTGGCAAAAACCATCAGTGCAGATATTTCGAAGTAATCGGGGGATGAGCTCATTTGCAGCTACACAATGAGAAGTGATACTCACCTCGGGCTCCTTACTGCAGTAAACGTAACCAGATCTGACTTCAGTGTCACTTCATGGCCTTTTTCAATGTGAAAAGACGCACGAATCATGTTAACAAACTTATAGCTGTGAAAATCGGGTGAAAAAAACAAAACAAAGGGGAAGGGTGGGTGTTCTTCACTTGTGTTATTCTGCTTTTGCCCAACATGAGAGCCAGACGAAGCTAGAGGAGCTGCATGCTTTGCCATCATTGGCCAAACATGTGTGAAGTGTTGCATTATGCAATCCATGAGATCTTCTAGAGGTGCGCTAGGACCATGATAGATAGATAGATAGATAGATAGATAGATAGATAGATAGATAGATAGATAGATAGATAGATAGATAGATAGATAGATAGATAGATAGATAGATAGATAGATAGATAGATAGATAGATAGATAGATAGATAGATAGATAGAGTGATCCCTCCTCGATCGCGAGGGGTTGCGTTCCAGAGCCTCCCGCGAAAGGTGAAAATCCGCGAAGTAGAAACTATATGAAATTCACAATGATGAATGATGATGAAATGACTCAAGTTATGGGGTGTTGTCAGGTTATTGCACTGTTACAGACTGCCACGAAAAGCATTATATCAAACAAAAACTGATAAATTATTATTATCATATGGTTTTGTGGATAGCAAAATAGTGCGGTGGTTAGTTATGTCAAGTGAAGTGGCTTTGTTACATGATTCTTGTTCATGTGTCATGCATACGCATCAGAGGGACACCTTCAAGGCTCATCCAAGGTATGTAATACCCCACCGAAGCGAGATGGGGTGCTATCGCTAACAGTCTTGTCTTTTTGTTTTTCTTCCTCAGCATCAAGAAGACACCCCTGAGGGCCACTGATCCCACCCCTTCTGGCCGAAGAGTTATAAAAATCTGACGCCCCCGAATGTCGGTGTCTCATTTGAAGCAGGACGACTTTGAGGATGGAGCTCTGAGATCCCTGGAGAAATTAAAAGGAGCAACCTGGCTAGCACCCTAACACTTCACACGGGCATCCTGCATTCCTTCCACCCATCCACACATGTTAAATATAAAATTATATTATATTTGCATACACAGCTACATATTTATATATATAGTCACAAACATGTGCTTGGGAGACAACTTCAAGGCTTGCATTCCCAGACGAGTCAGTTGTTGGGACTGCCTGCTAACACCTCTCTTGTCTTTCCCTCGGCAGATCCGGAGAATCGTGAGCAGATGACACAAGAAGTCACTTCTGGTTTTCGGGCTCTTGATCCCACTCCTTCTGCCTTGTTCACCTCATAACCCACATCACCACCATCTTTTTCTAGTCTGCTTGTCTGTAAAGACATATTTTTGTGAAAGCCTTATTTCATCACATACCACAATATATGAGGATCACCATTTGGTGCCCCAACCCTTTACCTTTGCTTGTGTTCTGTCATTACTATACACCTACAGGACAGTGGTCACTCTTTCAGTGATGAAGATGTGTACATCCTGGATAGGGAGTAACGCTGGTTTGAGCGAGGAGTCAAGGAGGCCATTTACGTGAAAAAGGAACGAACAACTCTGAACCGAGGAGGGGGCCTAAGGGTACACCTTTCACCATCTAACAATGCTGTGATTGAAGACATTCTCCAACTCTCTGTCAATGGTACTCATCACCATTGATCAATGGACAATTTGCATATCATTGATCACATGGCCCATTGTTAGTCAATGGTGCTAGTTTCGGTCATTATGCAAAGGTACTGTTTATAAGGTTGGAGAAACCTGCAGTCAACTGAGACTGAAGAAGTCACTTGGATGAGTGATGTAACGTATCTCCCTGGAATTAGAACTATGTCCAGATGAACGGAATCAACTTTTCTAGAATTTCCTTACCTAGATTATTGAGCATGCATCGAGACATATATATATATATATATATATATATATATATATATATATATATATATATATATATATATATATATATATAAATAAATAAATAAATATATCTACATATATAAAATCCAATGTCTGTCTGTCTATATGTCTGTCCACTTTTCATGAGAGAACTACTTAACAGATTTAGTTCGGGTTTTTTCTAAAATTTGCTTGAACATTCCGGTTGATTTTGCGACTTCTCTCATTGCGCTAAATATCAAAGTTCACTTGCAGGAGCGATATATTCGTGCTAATCCTAGACCAGGGGTAGGCAATGTCGGTCCTGGTGAGCCGCAGTGGCTGCAGGTTTTCATTTCAACCCAATTGCTTAATTAGAAACCAATCATTGCCAATCTCAGACCTTATTTAATTTTATGGCTTGTTAGTCTGTGCAATGTAAGGTTCTTCTATCTTAGATTTTTTTCCTTTCCAAGGATATCATCCAAATGCTTTGAAGCCTAAAACAGATCATTTTCAGTCTGTCACATTTTTCTATTAAGTGTTTTATTAAATCAAACCGTGCATGATGAACACACACAGATGTAACTGGAAAAAAGCTAGCTGGAGAACTGCTGGCTGCTTTGTCTTTTACATCTTATTGCTAATAAGGAGCAATTAAAACACTGAATGCAGCAGTTTAAGATTGAAATCAGCAATTAAGGTTGGAGAACCTTAACAAGCGAGACCACTAAAATGAAGCATCAAAATGTCACTTAAGCAATATGTGCTTCATCAGCGATAATTGAGTTCTCGTTAAGGAACTGGGTTGGAACAAAAACCTACACATACTGTGGCACTCCAGGACCAACGTTGCCCACCCCTGTCCTAGATAGAGGCTGTGGGCCGAGGGGAGGGGGAAATGTGACATCAGGAGTAGGGAGTCGGGCAGGACCCTCCTCATTGTCACTACTACACGGGGAATGGCTAGTATATATATATATATATAGATCAGATTGCGATCAGACCAATGGATGCCGTACTCCAATCTTCACCCGGTCAAGTAAGTGAACCAGCTGCTGTGGCACAATGTCTGTGGCTTTGACTCAGGTGCTGACATCTGAAGCTAAATCCCCACAAGGTGAAGGAAAAGTGAATACACCTGATGAGGGCCCATTAAGGGCGAAACATGTGTCGTGTACTCTTTGTACTATTTGACAGGTATTGTATGGCATGTCTATGATCTGCTTCTCGCAACTGAGAGGGTGTAGCAGATGTTTGCTGACAGGCCGCCCAACCACAAACGTTAACTGGTAAGTGAACTACCCAAATAATCAGATTGTGATCAGACCTGTGGATATATATCTACTCTATAAATATAAAATCCTAAGCCTAAAAGTGCAACGATTTTATGTCATGTTTTTTGTCACACTTTAAATCGGGCTTATTTTAAAACGTACATATATATGTTTGGTATCATTCTTTTCAGAATTTATCGAACTTTAATGTGATGTTAGATTTTGAGATTCTTATTCCATTTTTAAATTATAAACTAAAAAATATCAAGAACTCACATCCCGCGAGACGAGAATTTGTGCCAAGAGATTTAGTCACGTCTGGGGCCAGAAGTAAAAGACAAAGAGGAGATGGCAAAGACAGCTGCTGTAAAGGCTTTTAAATGCTTGAAGTGCCATGCGAGATGCGGATCACATAGCACGGCATGGCAGCAGCAGCAGCAGCAAGCCAGCAGCTGATCGAGCAAAGAAAAGGTAAAAAAAAAAAAAACTGTATTTGTTTCCCATGGTATTACCGTTTAAGAGGGAGTTTCAGAGGAGCGACCGCGTTGAGCCCCCCCTCTTCAAAACGTGTGCAGCAGAGACGCAAAGTCACTGGCGCGTAGCACAGAAAGGGGGGTTGGCGAGCAAATCCCCTAGTGTGTGTATATATATATATATATATATATATATATATATATATATATATATATATATATATATACAGTGATCCCTCGCTATATCGCGCTTCGCCTTTCGCGGCTTCACTCTATCGCGGATTTTATATGTAAGCATATCCATCCATCCATCCATCCATCCATCCATTTTCCAACCCGCTGAATCCGAACACAGGGTCACGGGGGTCTGCTGGAGCCAATCCCAGCCAACACAGGGCACAAGGCAGGAAACAATCCTGGGCAGGGTGCCAACCCACCGCAGGACACACACAAACACACCCACACACCAGGGCCAATTTAGAATCGCCAATCCACCTAACCTGCATGTCTTTGGAATGTGGGAGGAAACCGGAGCGCCCGGAGGAAACCCACGCATACACGGGGAGAACATGCAAACTCCACGCAGGGAGGACCCGGGAATCGAACCCAGGTCTCCAGATCTCCCAACTGCAAGGCAGCAGCACTACCCACTGCGCCACCGTGCCGCCTATGTAAGCATATTTAAATATATATCGCAGATTTTTTGCTGGTTCGCGGATTTCTGAGGACAATGGGTCTTTTAATTTCTGGTACATGCTTCCTCAGTTGGCTTGCCCAGTTGATTTCATACAAGGGACGCTATTGGCAGATGGCTGAGAAGCTACCCGGCTTACTTTCTCTCTCTCTCTCTTGCGCTGACTTTCTCTGATCCTGACGTAGGGGGATTGAGCAGGGGGGCTGTTCGCACACCTAGACGATACGGACGCTCATCTAAAAATGCTGAAAGAGTTGCTACCTTCTGTGTGCAGCTGCTTCGTGAAGTGACATGCATACTTAAAAGCGCGAAGGTCATGTATTGATTTTTGCATGTTTGTTTTTCTCTGTCTCTCTCTCTTTCTCTTTCTCTCTCTCTCTCCCTGCTCCTGACGGAGGGGGTGTGAGCTGCCGCCTTCAACAGCTTTGTGCCGCGGTGCTTCGCATACTTAAAAGCCAAACAGCCCTATTGATCTGTTTGGTTTTCTCTCACTTTCTGACATTCTGTGCTCCTGACGCGCACTCCTTTGAAAAGGAAGGTATGTTTGCATTCTTTTAATTGTGAGACAGAACTGTCATCTCTGTCTTGTCATGGAGCACAGTTTAAACTTTTGAAAAAGAGACAAATGTTTGTTTGCAGTGTTTGAATAACGTTCCTGTCTCTCTACAACCTCCTGTGTTTCTGCGCAAATCTGTGACCCAAGCATGACAATATAAAAATAACCATATAAACATATGGTTTCTACTTCGCGGATTTTCCTATTTCGCGGGTGGCTCTGGAACGCAACCCCCGCGATGGAGGAGGGATCACTGTATATATATATATATATATATATATATATATATATATATATATATATACAGTGGTGTGAAAAACTATTTGCCCCCTTCCTGATTTCTTATTCTTTTGCATGTTTGTCACACAAAATGTTTCTGAGCATCAAACACATTTAACCATTAGTCAAATATAACACAAGTAAACACAAAATGCAGTTTGTAAATGGTGGTTTTTATTATTTAGGGAGAAAAAAAAATCCAAACCTACATGGCCCTGTGTGAAAAAGTAATTGCCCCCTGAACCTAATAACTGGTTGGGCCACCCTTAGCAGCAATAACTGCAATCAAGCGTTTGCGATAACTTGCAATGAGTCTATTACAGCGCTCTGGAGGAATTTTGGCCCACTCATCTTTGCAAAATTGTTGTAATTCAGCTTTATTTGAGGGTTTTCTAGCATGAACCGCCTTTTTAAGGTCATGCCATAGCATCTCAATTGGATTCAGGTCAGGACTTTGACTAGGCCACTCCAAAGTCTTCATTTTGTTTTTCTGCAGCCATTCAGAGGTGGATTTGCTGGTGTGTTTTGGGTCATTGTCCTGTTGCAGCACCCAAGATCGCTTCAGCTTGAGTTGACGAACAGATGGCCGGACATTCTCCTTCAGGATTTTTTGGTAGACAGTAGAATTCATGGTTCCACCTATCACAGCAAGCCTTCCAGGTCCTGAAGCAGCAAAACAACCCCAGACCATCACACTACCACCACCATATTTTACTGTTGGTATGATGTTCTTTTTCTGAAATGCTGTGTTCCTTTTACGCCAGATGTAACGGGACATTTGCCTTCCAAAAAGTTCAACTTTTGTCTCATCAGTCCACAAGGTATTTTCCCAAAAGTCTTGGCAATCATTGAGATGTTTCTTAGCAAAATTGAGACGAGCCCTAATGTTCTTTTTGCTTAACAGTGGTTTGCGTCTTGGAAATCTGCCATGCAGGCCGTTTTTGCCCAGTCTCTTTCTTATGGTGGAGTCGTGAACACTGACCTTAATTGAGGCAAGTGAGGCCTGCAGTTCTTTAGACGTTGTCCTGGGGTCTTTTGTGACCTCTCGGATGAGTCGTCTCTGCGCTCTTGGGGTAATTTTGGTCGGCCGGCCACTCCTGGGAAGGTTCACCACTGTTCCATGTTTTTGCCATTTGTGGATAATGGCTCTCGCTGTGGTTCGCTGGAGTCCCAAAGCTTTAGAAATGGCTTTATAACCTTTACCAGACTGATAGATCTCAATTACTTCTGTTCTCATTTGTTCCTGAATTTCTTTGGATCTTGGCATGATGTCTAGCTTTTGAGGTGCTTTTGGTCTACTTCTCTGTGTCAGGCAGCTCCTATTTAAGTGATTTCTTGATTGAAACAGGTGTGGCAGTAATCAGGCCTGGGGGTGGCTACGGAAATTGAACTCAGGTGTGATACACCACAGTTAGGTTATTTTTTTAACAAGGGGGCAATTACTTTTTCACACAGGGCCATGTAGGTTTGGATTTTTTTTCTCCCTAAATAATAAAAACCATCATTTAAAAACTGCATTTTGTGTTTACTTGTGTCATATTTGACTAATGGTTAAATGTGTTTGATGATCAGAAACATTTTGTGTGACAAACATGCAAAAGAATAAGAAATCAGGAAGGGGGCAAATAGTTTTTCACACCACTGTATATATACATACATACAGGTGATTCTATTACTCATGTAATAATGAAGTGATAGAAGCAAACTAAATACAATGCATATCTTGGCGGATGTGTAAATGATCCAGTCACATTCGGTGTTGGAAACAGTCACCTTCTTCTTACAAACACAGATCGACCTGGCACTCCATATTGGCAAAGATATCTACAAGCATTGTAGGGGTGATGTTCACTGTTTCACCAACAGTCTCGACAGCATGCCTCACTCATTTGTACGTTTATTCCAGAATACTGTGATCTTTATTTTATTTGGATTGCTTCATTATTAAGACAGTAATACATCATAATTTGGGGCCCTGCTCATTAGAATCACCCTGTATATATATATTGTGGCGAGTGGCTGGGGGTGGTACCCAGCCAGGACGCCCAGGAGGACTTGGGGAGAACTTACACCTCCTCCAGACCACAAGGGGGCGACCCTCATGGTGGCTTTGGGGACCACAGGAACAGAGCTTAGAAGGTCAACCTTATAGGGCCCTGCCAGGGGACACCCCAATGACTGAAAAGCCCTGGCCCTTAGCACTTCCGCCACACCCGGAAGTGCCGGGGGGAAGAAGACCAGGGACACCCGGAGTGCTTCCAGGTGCGCAGCCAGTACTTCCACCACACTGGGGAGTACCGGCAGAAGCTAATCAGGAGGCACCTGGAGCATGTCTGGGTGTGTATAAAAGGGACCAACTCCCTCCATTCGATGGCTTGAGGCGGCCTGAAGAAAGAGAGGCATTGTGAGGCCTGGACTTTGGGGGAGTTTTGGGGTTGTGTGCGCACTGTAAATATTGTATAGAATGATTAAATGTGTGTTGGTTGGTGAACCATCGGTGTCCGGGCCATGTTCCACAATATATATATATATATATATATATATATATATATATATATATATATATATACATATATATATATATATATATATATATTTGCAGTTGGAGATCCACAAAGGGAGAAAAAACAAATCACGTATCATAAAATAGTTTTATTCCTGAGCTTTCAACCCCTATCAGGGGTCTTCATCAGAGGATAATGCTTAGACTTACAAGAATCAAAGGCAATATATAGCAACACATTCAGTATTGGGGGGGGGTGTATATATATATATATATATATATATATATATATATATATATATATATATATATATATATGTATGTATGTGTGTGTGTAAGAATTATTATTATTATATAGAGAGGTGTGTATGTGCATGAAATTCATATTCAGTACTAATTCTCCAAACACACCTGAATGTTGCACATACCTAAATTTTTTAACTTGTGAATTTTTACTTAAATGAATGATAGATAGATAGATAGATAGATAGATAGATAGATAGATAGATAGATAGATAGATAGATAGATAGATAGATAGATAGATAGATAGATACAGATGTATAACTAAAATGTGTCAAAAACTAAAAAAAATGAAAGACTTGCAGGCACTTAAAAACGAGTAAAGTGAAAAAAAAAAATACTTCAAGTAAGATTTTGTGACAATAGTGTTTTAATAGGAGTGAAGGACATACTGGGATCATTCATTTCACAGAAAAGCTGGGACAGCAAGAGAACCTGAAGCGACTCTTCCTGTCTACACAGCCTGCCTCTGAAGCATTCATCCTGGCCGGCTTATCACAATCATTTCTATTAGCGCTCTCCTCTTCTTTCCTTTCCTGCTCTCTCAAAGCAGTTTCTTCATTCGTAATCTAATCCAGGCTTCTTATCCCTCAATTCATCTCCATATCCGCACTGGGAAAGCTTCCAGCCTTCTGAGGTCATCCTTCCAAAGCATCTCAGCTTCTGCGCATTTCAGACACCTTCTGAGCAGTTTGTTTATATCAGTTTTTAATTTCTTTTATTATTCTTACTTTTTATTTTAAACATTTTGCTAATTTTCTAGGGCACTAAGATGGGACAGCTAGGGACAATCCTGCCTTGCAGTTCTTTCCTCCGGCTTGATCCTCAGTTTTTGAAGTAGAGTCTGCATGTTCTCTTTGTCCTTTTGTTGGTTTCATAGTTTAAAAGCGCCTTCTTACATTGATGTGTGCTACTCATTTGAGCTGGCATGAGGGAGTGTTTTGGTAAGGGACTGCGGATCACCTGATGCCCTGCTCATGGATTATTGGTACCGACATTCCCTGGTGCTGGGAGAGCCACAATGCTCATGAACTTCATTAACACCCTTGGAAGTTTTTTTAAATTTTATTGCTACACAATTTTGAATCACAGTGAAGTTAATTTGTTTTTTTTGACATTGATAAACAGAAAAAAATCTTTAATGTCATATTAAATATAAATCTCTGCAATTAATTAAAAATATTGTGGTGCCCTTGGGTCCAGACCTGAGAGAGACACAGTCGTCAGGTAGCTGAGAGCTGTCCAAGGGGGCAGGACTGCCTGGAGAAGCTGGCATAAAAGCAACTCTTGGAAAGCGGGAAGGCACAGACACAGCACTTAGCACTTCGGTCACATTTTTCGGCTGTTCGGCTCTGATATGTAGCTGCCAGCAGAACTTGAATGTGAATACTGGACTTGGGTCGGCTCATAGAGCTGGGAGAAAGAGTGGCATACAGGTTACTTCTGACCCCTGAGTGGTGTGTATAAGCAGGCAAATGATCAAAGTCACTGGGAGGGCATGGAGCCACAGAACACCCGGGTGGCATGGCGGAAAAGGCAGCTGATGAACTCAAGGTCCTTATTAGGGCCACTCACCAGTATTCAGCATAAAGTGGCTAATTCAGTTCTTCTGTCTCTCGCACCAACTGGGTCGTAACAGTATAAAACAGAAAATAGCTGATCACACAGCTGACCTCACTGCTAAATTATCACTGGTGCTGCCAGCTGGTTTTAGATGTCACATAGTTAGTGTCAGTGCCAAATGGGTTGGACGGGGCACCAATAACAGAGAAGGGGATGCTTCCTTACCCGGGTGGGAAGCTCCGAAAAGACAGATGGGCATCCCGACCAAGAAGTAATGGCCAGAAGGGATGGACGGACAACGTATCAATTGTGAAAGACGCTACAGGGGATGTGTTATTTCCCCAGGACGCTGGATGGCAGCAGCCCTCCGTATCGGTGCCCATTTGGGATCCAGCAGGAAATGCCTGGCAACACATTCCTGCTGGGGACCATGGGTGCTGCAAGGTGGCGCTGTCAGAAGATGCGCCCCCCAGTTTATTGCACTTCCACGTGACCCGGAAGTACTTCCATTGGGCAGTCACCCTGGCACTGGAAGTGCTCCCGGGTCCTTAATAAAATGGATAGCACTCATTTATCCAGGCGAGTCGGAGGTGGGAGGATGTGGAGTAACACTCAAGTGGAGGAGGGCAGTATGGTGATGGGAGATATTGAAAGGAGCGATGATATTGCACTTGTGTTTTTGCTACTTGTAGAATTGTGCTGAATAAACACTCCTTTATTTGAACCTGGGAGTCTTTGTGTGTTCGTGTTGGGGTTTGGAGCTCGCTGATGCCCCCAGTTATGTCATATAGTTAGTTAAATGGACATCACCTGTCTGTAGCTGAAGAGGTCCAATTGGTTGTGGAATAAAGTATCCATCCATCCATCCATTGTCTCCCGCTTATCCGAGGTCGGGTCGCGGGGGCAGCAGCTTGAGCAGAGATGCCCAGACTTCCCTCTCCCCAGCCACATCTTCTAGCTCTTCCGGGAGAATCCCAAGGCGTTCCCAGGCCAGCCGAGAGAGATAGTCCCTCCAGCGTGTCCTGGGTCTTCCCCTGGGCATCCTCCCAGTTAGACATGCCCGGAACACCTCACCAGGGAGGCATCCAGGAGGCATCCTGATCAGATGCCCGAGCCACCTCATCTGACTCCTCTCGATGCGGAGGAGCAGCGGCTCTACTCTGAGCCCCTCCCGGATGACTGAGCTTCTCACCCTATCTTTAAGGGAAAGCCCAGACACCCTGCGGAGGAAACTCATTTCAGCCGCTTGTATTCGCGATCTCGTTCTTTCGGTCACTACCCATAGCTCATGACCATAGGTGAGGGTAGGAACATAGATCAACTGGTAAACTGAGAGCTTCGCCTTGCGGCTCAGCTCCTTTTTCACCACGACAGACCGATGTAGAGCCCGCATTACTGCGGATGCCGCCCCGATCCGCCTGTCGATCTCACGCTCCATTCTTCTCTCACTCGTGAACAAGACCCCGAGATACTTGAACTCCTCCACTTGGGGCAGGATCTCACTACCAACCCTGAGAGGGCACTCCACCCTTTTCCGGAGTATGCTACAGAAAAATGTTTCAGACAAATACAGCAGCTTATGGCAAGTTAAGCAACTGCTTTGTGCCTCCAACCATTGACAGGCCTCGTTTTGTGCAATTAGGGTCCTGAGGTGATCCTATTCTCCCCTGTATACTCTTTGTTATGTTGACCTTAACAGAATTTCTCAAATCCCATACTCTTGCCACACTGTCAGGTACTGTAGCTCAGCATTTTCCCCTTTCTTTTAAATGTGTAACCCCAGGCAACTAGATCAGGTACCAGAACAGGAAAGAGAGGAAAGTTACACAGTAATTTATGAATTACGAATAATATGCCCAACATAATAAACAAAGTATAACTGTGAATGTTGGCATATACTGTAATAGGCTACCAGGTGGCTGGCCATCGTAGTGATTAGTCTCTGGTCTGGTTTGGTCCAGCATGGCCTTTGATCCAGCAAGGCCTTTGAATGGAAAATGGCAAGAAAGAGAGACAAAGAAGCCAAACTTACGCCAGTCCTTTGGTTTCCCATCACACATCAGCAGTCAACAGGGTATCATGGTGCGGAGTGTAGTCTCCTGATTCAGCGAGCAATTCCTTCCACCATAACACTTCAGTTTTCCAATGATCATTAGGACAAGTCGACTCATTACTTCATGCCAGTTCTCGTTTTAGCACAGACCCATTCCAACTCCAACCAGGCTGCCCTCTAGTCTCAGGCTTGCTGGCTAAGTTCCTGGTTGGATGGCTGACAAAATGTCTTTTGCTTACAAATAGATCGATAAATGCCTTTAACCCCCATCACAAGTTAAATTTGTCAAAGCGTCACTTAACAAAACATTCCTATCAATGATAGCATTCCTACAACTGTGGAAACTTTATTAAGACTGTTTCTTTCTTTAAATCATTAATTCTTATATGGCAATTTATAAACAATTATGTAAAATATTAAATATTAATCTACATTGCAGGTTTCCATCCCATACAGACAAGCTGTGCTGAGTGGTGGTAGTCAGTGAATTTTTAAAAGTAAACACTGGAAGAAAAGACGCAGTTCAAGAAACGTTGCGTAGGTCAAAGCCATAAGTTAGAAACACGATTGACAGAATCCAAAACACTGACCTGAAATCAAACTCAAAAAGGAATAGACAAGAAGGCAATACCAGAAGAAACGCAAAGTTTGCACACAAAAAAGCATCAATTTTTTCCAATCGTGGGTATCAAGGAATGGCTTGGGTGACTGTTATACAGGTGCACCAGCAAAGTCATCACTGTGCTGTCCCAATGAATTATGGGATTGACTTTCATGGAAATGGAAAGTCAAACACATTTGCAAAACATAATGCTGTCAAGACAGACATTAAAAAATTAAAACTGAATGAAAAACCCCCAAAACATTATAACATAATTTAAAAACTGCTGTGAACTGGGAAGTTCCTCCAAACAAAATTCCAAAAACTTTTGCACAAAATCCCATAAGAAGTAGCGTTTATCAACCTTTGGTTTGTGTAACAAAGGGCAAACAAAGCAGCTTTATAAAATGAAAAGGTTTATAGTCACAACATTATTATAACAAAAGAAGATCTGAGGAGCACAAAGGGCACTGAAGGTGTTGCCTTCAAAAAAGGAAATCCAGTGGCCAACAACTCCATCCATCCGTCCATTATCCAACCCATCCATCCATCCATTTTCCAACCCGCTGAATCCGAACACAGGGTCACGGGGGTCTGCTGGAGCCAATCCCAGCCAACACAGGGCACAAGGCAGGAAACAATCCTGGGCAGGGTGCCAACCTACCGCAGGACACACACAAACACACCCACACACCAAGCACACACCAGGGACAATTTAGAATCGCCAATCCACCTAACCTTAATGTCTTTGGACTGTGGGAGGAAACCGGAGCGCTCGGAGGAAACTCACGCAGACACGGGGAGAACTGACCAACAACTCCCAACACATAAATACAAAGAGAGGTCAAAAACACAGCAAAAGAAGACAAAATGCAGTTAATCTTAGGGACAAGCTGACAGAGATGGGAGTAGATTCATACCTGGTGGCATGGATCTTGGACTATCTTAAAGACAGACCTCAGTATGTGCATCACGGGAACTGCAGGTCTGACATTGTGGTCAGCAACACAGGAGCGCCAAAGGGGACTGTACTTTCTCCGGTCCTGTTCAGCCGATATACATCAGACTTCCAATACAACTCGGAGTCCTGCCACGTGCAAAAGTTCGCTGACGACACTGCTATCGTGGGCTGCATCAGGAGTGGGCAGGAGGAGGAGTATAGGAACCTCATCAAGGACTTTGTTAAATGGTGCGACTCAAACCACCTACACCTGAACACCAGCAAAACCAAGGAGCTGGTGGTGGATTTTAGGAGGCCGAGGCCCCTCATGGACCTCGTGATCATCAGATGTGACTATGTGCAGAGGGTGCAGACCTATAAATACCCGGGAGTGCAGCTGGATGATAAATTGGACTGGACTGGCAATACTGATGCTCTGTGTAAGTAAAGACAGAGCCGGTTATACTTCCTCAGAAGGCTGGTGTCCTTCAACATCTGCAATAAGATGCTGCAGATGTTCTATCAGACGGTTGTGGCAAGCGCCCTCTTCTATGCGGTGGTGTGCTGGGGAGGCAGCATTAAGAAGAAGGACGCCTCACGCCTGGACAAACTGGTGAGGAAAGCAGGCTCTATTGTAGGCATGGAGCTGGACAGTTTGACATCTGTGGCAGAGCGACGGGCGCTGAGCAGGCTCCTATCAATTATGGAGAATCCACTGCATCCACTAAACAGGATCATCTCCAGACAGTGGAGCAGCTTCAGCGACAGACTGCTGTCACTGTCCTGCTCCACTGACAGACTGAGGAGATCGTTCCTCCCCCAAACTATGCGACTCTTCAATTCCACCCAGGGGGGTAAACGTTAACATTATTCAAAGTTATTGTCTGTTTTTACCTGCATTTTTATTACTCTTTAATCTAATATTGTTTTTAGTATCAGTATGCTACTGCTGGAGTATGGGAATTTCCCCTTGGGATTAATAAAGTTCAGTAATCCCTCGCTATATCGCGCTTCAACTTTCGCGGCTTCGCTCTATCGCGGATTTTATATGTAAGCATATTTAAATATATATCACGGATTTTTCGCTGGTTTGTGGGTTTCAGTGGACAATGGGTCTTTTAATTTCTGGTACATGCTTCCTCAGTTGGTTTGCCCAGCTGATTTCATACAATGGACGCTATTAGCAGATGGCTGAGAAGCTACCCAAACAGAGCACATGTTACGTATTAAATAAAACTCCTCAAATATATTGTGAGCACGGGGGCTGTTCGCACCCCTAGAGGATACGGCCACTCGTCTAAAAAACGCTGAAAGACTACCTTCACATTGCTCCCTTTCTTGCTGGGCTTACTTGTGGTTACTTTGTTGCGCGATATGCTTCCCGCGCGGTGCTTCACATACTTAAAAGCTCAAACAGCCCTATTGATTTTTGATTGTTTGCTTTTCACTCTCTCTCTCTTGCTCTGACATTCTCTGCTCCTGACGGATGGGGTGTGAGCAGGGGGGCTGTTCGCACCCCTAGAGGATATGGACGCTCGTCTAAAAAATGCTGAAAGACTACCTTCACATTGCTCCCTTCCTTGCAGCTGCTTTGTCAAGCAACATGCTTCCCGCACAGTGCTTCGCATACTTAAAAGCTCAAAAAGCACCTATTGATTTTTGATTGTTTGCTTTTCTCTCTCTCTCTCTGACATTCTCTGCTCCTGACGCGCACTCCTTTGAAGAGTAAGATATGTTTGCATTCTTTTAATTGTGAGACGGAACTGTCATCTCTGTCTTGTCATGGAGCACAGTTTAAAGTTTTGAAAAAGAAACAAATGTTTGTTGAATAAAGTTCCTGTCTCTCTACAACCTCCTGTGCTTCTGTGCAAATCTGTGACCCAAGCATGACAATATAAAAATAACCATATAAACATATCTGCGGTGGGTTGGCACCCTGCCCAGGATTGGTTCCCTGCCTTGTGCCCTGTGTTGGCTGGGATTGGCTCCAGCAGACCCCCGTGACCCTGTGTTCGGATTCAGGGGGTTGGAAAATGGATGGATGGATATAAACATATAGTTTCTACTTCGCGGATTTTCACCTTTCGCGGGAGGCTCTGGAACGCAACCCCTCGCGATCGAGGAGGGATCACTCTATCTATCTATCTATCTATCTATCTATCTATCTATCTATCTATCTATCTATCTATCTATCTATCTATCTATCTATCTATCTATCTATCTATCTATCTATCTATCTATCTATCTATCTATCTAGTCAAAAAAGTGGAGCAAAAAAAAATCACATAGAACTCACCAACGGCCAGTGCATGCAATGCATACAATGTTCCGCAGAAGGACTGCAATTCCCATCAGCCTTTAAAGGGGTGGGAGTCGTCCTTCAATGGAGATTTGAAAGGTGGCCCTGCCTCTTGGGGAACCACCCACAAAACACAAGGAACAAAAATAATAAAAACTAAATAATAACTACAAATGGCAAAAAAACATAATTATACAAATAACAAACATAAATAATATAAACTTTAATATTTAAAAGATAAAACAAGAATTAAAACGGCATAAGAAAAGGAAAGACTGTAGGGGGACACTGACTTAAGCAGAACAATATACACACAGAGAATCCATGAAAAATTACAGAAAATGTAAAGCACGACACAAGAGAGGTGAGAGACCCTAAATAGATGTAGGACCCCAAAAAGACTATTAAAGACCCTACTCTCCGTCATCCGCATTTAAACATTTTTCTGAAAAATTAAGTTAAGGGGCCAAATGACTGGTAGACTGGAAACAGTTGGAAATGTCCAAAATGACTACAAATGGAACTTGTAGACATTTTAATGTTGTCCTACATTTATGTGAATTTTTTCTTTTCTTTTGAAAAGGAAACTTTTAGGGCTCCATCCAGTTAAAAGATAGAAATGTATTCACTAAACCGGACTTCCATTGAACTGATCTCGTTCCACATCAAGAAAGCCCTGGCATTTTCTTGATTGTGAGCAGAATACCAAATTGGACTGCAATCATTTGATTCCTTTACCACAGACACACGCAGAGATATCATGCTGGAAATTGTTCAATTACGTTTAGGGGCTTCTTAAACTTGTAGATTCATCAAAAAACTTCAAAGTCAACCCCATTACAATAGTTTCTGTTAAAGTGTGCAGTGTGCAAGAAAGGAAGACAGCTTTATTGTATGTGATATTTTGTGGTGCTCAGTTGTCATTCCATATCTGGATTGCAAGATGTCAAAGCTTAGCACCCATCTGTCTCTTTTCTGTGGTATTTTATTCAAGTTATGGTGGCAAGGAACTGGTAGAAACAGACCACCAGACTTGCACACCCACATGAACTCAATTTACAGCTGCCAATCAGCCCAGCAGTATTTCTTTAGAGTGTGAGAGGAAAGAGGAGCTTGACATCAGTTTATTAGTGTCTACATTACACTGATCCCTGAACAATAAGATAATAAAAAAATGAAAAATATTAAAGAGAATGGGTGACTAGCATTACTTCCCTTCTGACCTCACAAAGCGCAGAATATACCACAAACAAAAAAAGCTGGATCTATGTATTTGAATTGTAAGAATGAAAATTAAATAACACACAGTGTAACAAACCCCTCAAGCAACACATTTCCTAACACCTAACACACACATATGTGCGGTTGGGAGACATCTTGAGGGTTCATCGAATGGTAATTCCACCTCAAAGCGACAGTTGGCAGTGTTGTCTACCATTTGTTCTCCCTTCTCTTCATGAGATCTGACAACCAGCAAAGAGATAACAACTGACATCACTACCAGGTTCAGTCCCTCAAGCAATGCCTTTCCTAACGCGTAACACATAAATGTAACACACTTGTGCTGTTCTGAGACAGTTTGAGTGCTCATCGAGGGCTCATCGAATAGTAATTCCACCTAAAAGTGACAGTTGGCACTGTTGTCTATCGTTTGTCCTCCCTTCTGTTCAGCAGATCTGACAACCAGCAAAGAGACAACAACTGACATCACTTCCGGGTTCAGGTCCTTCAAGCAACACCTTACCTAACACCTAACACATATACGTAACACATACACGAGGTGGTGGAAGACAGTTTGAGGGATCATCGAATAGTAATTCATATATTCAAGTACACACCAAATACTTTCAAGTGAGCACCTGATAGTTTCAAGTGAGCACCAGATAGTTTCAAGTCTTCTGGCTTTTCTACTATATATATATATATATATATATATATATATATATATATATAAAATTGTTTTTGTGTTTGAAATGGAAATGACGTATGACCACGGATAATGGAAATTACGTATGACCACAGAACATATTATAATATAGGAACTTATTATTTGTGTGAGAGTTATTTTACTGATATTGAAAAGAAGAAAAATAAGGAGCTGGGAAGGTGAATTTAAAGAAGAAGCCAGCGGTAAAGCAAGTGAGACTCAGTAATAAGGGCGGTTGGGTGCACGGAGAAGGAGTGCCGGCTAACCTCGAAGGACCTTCAAAGCACACAGCTTTACTTTGCTTTTATGGTGCGGGCGTCGGCCATAGACGGACGCTAACGCCGAGACACCCGGGTGAGACGGACTTCTTCTTTCAACAAAGGAGTCGTCGCCAGGCCGGTGAGATCGCTTCTTTTACATTTAAATTCAGTATACGAGTCAGTGGAACGTATCTGACTTGATCACTGGATTCATTGCAGATTTCCCAGGCCATGTGAATTTAGACTTTAAAACAAAGTTGATATAAAAGAGACTGGGGAACGTGTGGGGATTGTGTGTCTGTCTAATTTATATTTGTATATAGATGTAATATAGGTTTAAGTACTGTGAATATACAGTATTTGTGCTGTTTGTAAATAGGGTAATTTTCTATTTCTTTTCCTTGCTTGCTTTCTTTCTTTGCTGTTTCCCCGTTTTCTGGGGAGTATATTATAGAGTGTTTAAGGGGGTGGCATATTAATTAGGGTTTGTGTAGTTATTATAGATTTGACAAGGATTTAAAGGGTGTTTATTGTTTTGTTTGATTTATAATATACTAGCAAAATACCCGCGCTTCGCAGCGGAGAAGTAGTGTGTTAAAGAGGTTATGAAAAAAAAAGGAAACATTTTAAAAATAACGTAACATGATTGTCAATGTAATTGTGTTGTCATTGTTATAACTGTTGCTGTCTTTTATATATATATATATATATATATATATATATATATATATATATATTATATATATAATATACACACACACATAAACATTTATATACATATACATATATATACATATCTACATATACACATCTACATATATATACACACATACATAAACACACACAAGACTTACTGAGTGAAACGGGCTTTCATTGACAATCATGTTACGTTATTTTTAAAATGTTTCCTTTTTTTTTCATAACCTCTTTAACACACTACTTCTCCGCTGCGAAGCGCGGGTATTTTGCTAGTATATATATATATATATATATATATATATACATATACACACATACATGCAGTTTTAATAACACAGAAATCAATATAAACATTAACATCATTATCATATGAGAATATGAAGTAATATATAAGAAGCACATTTCATATAAATATAAATTATTAAACAGTAAAATCTTCTTCTGTAATTTGCTACCGTGGCAATTTGTGTGTCTGTCCAGGATTTAAAATGACCTGTAGCTCGCAAACCGTTTCACCTATACACTTGAAATGTGGTACACATATAGTACGTCACGTCTACTATCCGCTTTATGGGTGATGATTGTTTTAGTCTTTTTATCTTTATTTTATTTTATTGTAGAATCAACTCCTATCTGCGCACAGCAGGGCAGCCGTGGGCGGATGCGTATGGTGTATTCACTCCATGTTATCGTGCATTGCGCTGTCAGTGGTATTTTGATAAAAGAATTTGAACAACATATAAGAAGCGTATAAATTATTAAACAGTAAAACATTAACATTTAAGAAGTAAAGTTACATGAAGTACTACTGCAGTGCCTTCGGGTATACCTCATTTTTTCTTTGACCATTACATGCTTAAATGTATACATTTTTTGGTGCACCTACCCGAGAACACGCGACATGTAACCGAGCGTGGGAGAAGCATGGATTTTAAACACGCGTTGAGTTCATCTGCTGGTCTCCCTCGTGGAATAACTGGTAATGTTTGACTAAAATGTACAGCGAGTAAACCGACATTACCTCCTATTTTTTTTTTTACGATCTCTGAGATCTTGCTTTTTTCGGTTCAAGGCTTCATAAGCTCTTTTATGTTGTATGGTGTACTTATCCCAAACCATCATCTTTGAATGTTGCAAGACTTTCGCCTTGTATGTAGATCGGGGTAATTACATTCATTGCATTCCTAGTCTGAATCACAATGTGATTGTATGGGTGGTTACCTGGCACTGTAGGGTTGCCACCCGTCCTTTAAAATACGGAATCGTGCCGCGTTTGAGAATGAAATTGCACGTCCCGTTTTGAATCAATACTGGACGGGATTTATCCCGTATTTTTTGTATCATTTTTTTTTAAAGCAGCGTCTCATGCAAATCATCCCACACGCATTTTATGAAGATGCCTCCTTTCCTACTTTTGATTGGGTAATACTTGATGTCATCGTTAGTTTGATTGGTGTTTTTAACTGTCCAGTGAGGAGGGCGTGTCTTTTAAGTACAGTCTGCAAAGTGTTGGCACTGAGATGTGGCATCAGCGCCATACTTGAAGCCCCTAACGTTGCGGTCAGCAAGTCGGCTAACATCCGCCATGTGCCGTCTTTCAGTTGCGAGAAGCAGATCATAGAATGGTTGAAACTGTTGCCCCTAACGTTGCGCCACGGCGTGTGGTTCGTTTATACCTCGTGTGTTCTCATTAAACTTTTATCTCGCGAATATGTTATTGCAATCCGTAGCGGGAGCGTTTCTATAAACTTAATTTAAACTTACGTTTTACACCGTGCTTTCTTTCCCTTATGAACATGCTTGTATGCTTAACTCGCTCTGTTCTCAATTGTTTAATTAATTTTTTGCTCTTAGCTGTTCGCGGCTCTTCCTCCATTTCCCCCTACTTCGTTCTTTTATCTCGCGAATATGTTATTGCAATCCTTAACGGGAGCGTTTCAATAAACTGATTGAAAATAGTTTTGCATTTACCTTTGTAGTAAAAGGCGAGCTTTTAAGCCTGAGAAATCAGCCCGTAAATGCACACGTTTAATTGCACATGTGTTAATATGTATGGTTACACAGTATTAAAAGACAGTGAACAACGTCAGTTACCTTTGTTCCCGCGTTTGATAAAAGGTGAGCTTTTAAGCCTGAGAAATCAGCCCGTAAATGCACACGTTTAATTGCACATGTGTTAATATGTATGGTTACACAGTATTAAAAGACAGTGAACAACGTCAGTTACCTTTGTTCCCGCGTTTGATAAAAGGTGAGCTTTTAAGCCTGAGAAATCACCCCGTAAATGCACACGTTTAATTGCACATGTGTTAATATGTATGCTTACACAGTATTAAAAGACAGTCAAAAATTAACGTCATTTACCTTCGTTCCCGCGTGTGACTCGTGCTGTAAATCTCTTCCTTGTTTTTAGTTCACGTGATTACGTAGGAGGCGTGATGACGCGATACGTGACTCCGCCTCCTCCATTACAGTGTATGGACAAAAAATATGTTCCAGTTATGACCATTACGCTTTGAATTTCGAAATGAACCTTCCTAACTTTTGTAAGTAAGCTGTAAGGAATGAGCCTGCCAAATTTCAGCCTTCCACCTACACGGGAAGTTGGAGAATTAGTGATGAGTGAGTCAGTGAGTCAGTCAGTCAGTGAGGGCTTTGCCTTTTATTATTATAGATTCTTTTTTGACTGTTTAATGAATTGTTGGGGTGATTATTTCCTTTGTATAAATTCATAAAAGACAACTCCAGATGAGGATATCAAATTGGGGCTAAGGTTCGGTTGGGTTCCGTACTTAAAGGAATTAATTTTCCTAAGAGTAGGAGATTTTTGTGTGTGCTGGGCTCCTCATTCAACTTAAGAGGAACGCGCTACACCTTGATAGTAAAAGAGATGAAGAAAACAGCTTTGTGTCTTTCTACTTTTTAACTGCGCCGAGCTGTAAACAATGTGAAGACGAGACCCCCTTCAGCGGCGAGGGGTCGTAAGAACAAAGTGGACACTGGGAGGTGTGGAATGTCGGGCTTTTCCTCCTGGTCAGCAGCTTTGCAGTGCAGCGTCCTCTCTTCTCGCACTGTTTCTCACACTTCAAATGCTCCGTCGGCTCCTGGGACAGTGGAAATCTTTGCGAATAAGTGTAATCGGCGCTATCGAAGTGGGACTCTCTTGGTAAATTGCGGTGCACGGCTACTTACTGTCCCTTAAGATGAATTCGGGTCACTAAAACCCCGCAACATTCAAGGTTGCTTTTGTGATGAATTCTTTTAAGAAAATGGAGGGTTTACATCTAAAAAGATGTACCGACCTCTTCATGTTAAGTATTAGACTTGGGAATTGTTTGGACCTTCTGCCCGTTAAGCACGGAAAGGCAGCGTCCACATTTCTCAGAATAATTTTTCGCTTAAATCGCAGGCACATAGTGCAAGGTTGTCAAGCAGGTAGTTTGCCTGAAACCACTGCAGTAATACTCAATGTATCTTTACTTCTTAAATGTTAATGTTTGACTGGTTAATAATGTATACACTTCTTATATCTTCTTCAAATTCTTTTATCAAAAGTTTTACTACTTAATAATTAATATTTATATAATTTCTATTTATTGTAAATGCTCTTTATTTGTTCAACAATAACATTGGTAATTAACAAACTTATTTTATAAATACTACATTTTAGTTTTTTTCCCTTGCACTCAGTGAGCGAAGCCACTAGGTAATCAGCTAGTATATATATATATATATATATATATATATATATATATACACAGTGGAACCTCGGTTTGCGAGTAACTTGGTTTACGAGTGTTTTGCAAGATGAGCTAAAATTTTTAATAAATTTTGACTTGATAAACGAGCGAGGTCTTGCAATACGAGTAGTATGTATACACTTTGTCTGCTGAGCATCATGTGATCACAACTGAGCTGATGGTTCTTCTCTCTCTCTCGCTGCGGGATTGTGGGCAATCGTCTCCTATTCTCCGTCCGAGTTTGCGTGCCTCACTCATATAGTCAACATCCATACGAGCGTATACTGTTTACTACAGCATTGTGACTATGTGTGCTGTGATATGCGAGTCCATGTCTTGCACTCCAAAACACGAAGCTGAGTCTCAGTACTTTAGCAACACCAGCTTTATTCAGCCTGAAACAGCAACAGCGCTGTTATTTATTGTAGCAGGATCTGCCACTCTCCTATACACAGACACAGCAGTCAGGCAGGGTCGTGGCCAAGTAGTACTGTGCCCTGCACATTTATAATGTTCCTTGTACCACCCATCGACGGCAGGCACTTATAGCATGTCCGCGATCTTTTCGGATTCACTTTTACGGCGAACTGCTACAGCGCTGGGAGACTGCGATTGCTTTAGGACGCTCTTTCGCGTGTCGTCCCGTTGGGTGGAATCCCACAAGAGTTTAGAAACTCACTCACACCAGCCATGATTCTGTTCAAAGGTAAAGTGCAGGTTAATTTGTTTAGTGTATTTTTACTTTATATTTTGTATTAATCATTTTTATATGAATAGTTTAGGGTTGTGGATAGTTTCTTATGGGGAAATTCACTTTGATATACGTATGCTTTGGACTGCGAGCATGTTTCTGGAACGAATTATGCTCGCAAACCAAGGTTCCACTGTATATATATATATATATATATATATATATAGATTCTTATTTCTTTACATTAGTTTAAATTACTTGTATTTTTCAATGTTACTTTATTTGTCAATTATTTAGTTTCTGTGCAGGTAATTTCTTTCCCTAATGTTTCTTATGTTTTGTGGGTGTAACCTCCCCCCAAGAGGCGGGGCAGTCATTAACTCAACACAAGGAACCGCCCCCTAGCCTATAAAGGCAGGCTGAGAAAGCGAATTCCTTTTGGTTTACTTGAATGTACTTTGGTGGAAGAAAGTTTAGTATTCTAAATATTACGTATATATTAATTGTCTTTGTTTGCAGATTTTGATTACTGGATTTTCTACTGTGGATTACGTTTTTGGCATATCCCTTGGCCTATTTTTTATAATGATTCTTTGAGTTGCCCTTTCATACACATGCCAGGGGTTAATCCTTTCAGTTATACACTAACTCATGACAGACCGTGAAAAGCAAATGAAAATGACCACAAGAATGGGCTACAGGTCAAAACAGACAGTCAAGGAGATCTTTCAATAGCAAAATAAAAATTCGAAAAAAACAAGAAGAACTGAATAATGGTCTGTTAATGCAACAAAGTAAGGTTTATCCATCAAGCTTGGATACCCTAAAAACGCATGGGTGACCTTTGTATCGTCACCAGACTGAAGTCACAATTGAGTGGACCTCAGGGAATTCTGGGGAAGATCTCCATGGTGACTCGGACTCATGGGTGCTAGGCGACTCTTTGGTTCAAACTTGTCTTCCAGTCTAGACTTTCTTCCAGGATGGGGGGTGGCAGGAACATGTCAGCTCATACAAACTACAAGAATGTAAAATGCCCCCTGTTACACATGTGTGAATAGGAGGCAGCTGAAGGGCTTAAAGACTAATGGTAACACATCTGCCCGGGGGCGGCGAGGTGCACTAACTTTCTTTCTAAGTCTCTTGCAGACCTTTCCCAGGAAATCCCACCAGAAACCGCTGCCTCAACTCGGGACACATCACTTCCGGTCTGGGCCCGAGGACGACATCACTTCTGGTCCCGGCCCTGAGGATGACATCACTTCCTCCAGACTTCCTAAAAAGCCTCACTCTCTTCCTCTGGATTTCAGTTCTGTTTTAGACTCAGTCTTGTAAACTACTCTTGCTTACAGTTCTTTAAATTTTGCAGCCAGGAACAGATTATATGGGCGGCTGCCCCAAACCTTTACCATGTTTGAAGTCTCGTGCTTTCACACCCCATACACACTCGGTGCACTTAACTCACGCATCTCCACCACTGGTGACTCAACAAAAATGTTTAGTAGGGTCATAAATGTGCTAAAAAGCCACAACTGGTTACACGGCTGTCTTTCCTTTAAATATTATACAATTATAGATCCAATTTTACAGATAAAGATATACAGAATATTTGTCAACCTAAATGCTAGATCTTACTAGCTTTTTTTACACGTCACTACAATGCCATCCCATAAACATACATCCATTGTCTCTTCCTGCTGATGCCCGACTGCGTACAAGACGTTATTTGTGGCCATTTTGGACACACCAAATAACATATATCTTTTTTCTTTCTCTTGTATTTCAAGTCATTTTGGATAAAAGCTTAGCCAAATAGTATTGTGTGCCTGAACTGTGCTTCTAATCCTGAGCACCACATATCAGAAGTAATCTGCCATATACTGTAAATGTCACTTTGACATCTCGTGTCTTCCTTGGTGTCACAATTGTAATGACCAGCAGGGCAGGTGAGACCAGTTTCATCTTACTCATTTAATTAAATGGTCGTAGTCATGTTTGACTTAATTTTCACCTGTCCAGTTTCACCCCATGATGTGCGTCTTTAAGTTTACACCTGAATAAGAGGGTTAGAAATGAGTGGATGGATGGATGAATATGTGGATTTCATTTCCCTTATTTGTTACAAACACACACACACACACACACACACAAAAATCTTTCCTAAAAGACTTTCTGAATACTCTGCCATCTGTAACCTGCTGTGTGAAGATGGCAGTTCCGAAGACCGGGCAATTTGCCAGTTTTCTTTTTTATTTATTTATTTCTTTACTGTATCTATTTTTGTTTTTTGTTGAGCACTGATGGAATAAAAAAACAAGTCAAAAGCATAATGTTCTTTCATCATGTGCTATTCACTTGGTTTCACAAAATAAAGAATAAAATGTACTTCTCATTTTTTTGACATTCTGTGCAAAACCTTTAACTCCCTGAATGCTAACTTTTTTTTTTCTACCCGCTACTGCCAGCCTTCAAAACTCTACAAAATCATTTTCTTACTGAGTTGTCCATATGGCCACCTACACCATATTGAGATTTCTTTCCCCTACGCTTTGCTCTCTGCCATGCTGGACTCAGTAAGCGAGTGGACAGGGTGGTCTACTGCCTATAGGTTTGGATGCAAAGACACAAAGCTGCCAGTTTAATCCCCACCCTGGCTCACATTATACAAATATACAAACAATTGGACAATGCACGTGAGATCTGTAAGTTAATGAGAATTCTTGCAAAAACAACAAGTATAGTTTGTGATTCTGTAAAGATAGGAATAGAAAATGTCCTCATGTCTGTTAAATCTACACACGTTAGTTTTCTCCATTCCAGTTGATGTGGTTTTGCCACTGGTTTAGAAGCCTTGTGGTAGGACTTCAATCCAGCCAGGCATAAAGAGCTGCTTCTCAGGTTATCTCATTGTATGGTGTCTTATTCCAGACTTCACCGCCATTTCAAACTGTCCTGTGATGATTCTCAATGACAAAACCACTAATTGTTTTCTCATTTTTGGGAGTCCTAGACTGATAGACAATGTCTCTGCTCCCTGCCTTGGGAGCACTTCAATCCCCCATCACACTATGTGACTATGTTCCTTTACATAATCTTAGCCAGTCGGGGACAGTCATGCTCCTGTGACCACCAGTTGTTTAGTCAAACGCCCAGCAACTCAGTCAAACCAGTCTCACCTAATAAAATCTAGAGGTCCATACGTGAGCTGACAACCAACACCCAGATGTGCTATGCATACAAGGCAGCCACAAGATGAGGAGTAAAATGCATAAACTGTGCAGACAGAGAAGAAGCTCATCTGTCTGATGTCTTGTGTTTGTTGTACCATGACAGAATGAAGAAGGAAACAAAGATAGCAGATGAACTCGCCTTATCTGGAAAGCATTGGCACAGGCACTGGCACTGTCAGGCATGCTTGTTAACTTGGCAATCACAATAGATAGATAGATAGATAGATAGATAGATAGATAGATAGATAGATAGATAGATAGATAGATAGATAGATAGATAGATAGATAGATAGATAGATAGATAGATAGATAGATAGATAGATAGATAGATAGATAGATAGATAGATAGATAGATAGATAGATAGATAGATAGATAGATATCATAGTGAACTATGATTCTTAGTGCAATGAGAGAAGTTGCAAAATCAACAAAATTTGTTCAAGCAAATTCTAGAAAAAACCTGATCTAAATCTGTTAAGTAGTTCTCTCATGAAAAGAGGACAGACAGACATTGGATTTTAGATATATAGAGATAAATATATTATATATAGTGAGATTATTGAGAACCCGACAGCACCTCTAACTATGCTGTGACCTGCGCTGAAACTCTGTTAACGCAGGAAGGGATTGGTATATACAGTAGATAGATAGATAGATAGATAGATAGATAGATAGATAGATAGATAGATAGATAGATAGATAGATAGATAGATAGATAGATAGATAGATAGATAGATAGATAGATAGATAGATAGATAGATAGATAGATAGATAGATAGATAGATAGATAGATAGATAGATAGATAGATAGACTGTTTGAATAAACAGACAGTAAGAGACAATAAGTAATGCACACAACAAATTGTATTCCCCACCAAAATAACACAATTCATACACATGCAAAATAACTAAAACTCAAATTTCACAACTTATGTACAAGACCGCTTAATTGTTGAATGGTTAATGAAAGAAGCAACGTTGATTCATTTGTAAAGCTGGTATAATCCTTTCTTTAACTGAAGCATTTGAGACAGAAATGCAGAATCCCCAAGAAAAAGTAACTGGAGTGATCTCACTGTGCACATCATGAAGATGCAGCAAGCCACGGGAGCTCTGTACAAAATGATGGTTTAGGTGGTCATGTTACTGACCGCTTGAGATGAAATGTGTGGCATAGGAGAGATGAACAAGGGTAACTTTCTAGGCTGCCGATGACTGATATCTGGATGCTTTCAGGGTTGAAGACTGGTCCAGACTGTCATCGTATTGGTGTGCAGGGAGAACACATTTTAGAGCCTAATGCCTAGGAGTAGGTACCACCTCACATGTCTCTCCTTGGAGCAAGACAGCAGTCTCAGTCTGTTACTTGATCTTTTTTGTTCCTGTTTTTAGTCAAGACCTTCTACAGGGGGTGACAGTCACTGTTCAGGACAGTAAGCAGCTTCTTGAATGCCCATCTGTTCTACCACCTCCTCCAGTGAGGCCTGACTGACTCCAATGATTGAACCAGCCTTTTTATTCAGTTCATTTAGTCTGCAGGTATTACCTCGCACTAAGACCATTTTCCCAGCAGACTGCCACATAGTAAAACACACTAGCCATTACAGACTGGACAAAACATGTAAGAATGGCCTGCAAACGTCAAATGACCTCAACCTGCTCAGGAAACCAAGGTGACTCACACCGTTATTTGTATACAGCCTCTGTGTTGGTTCTCCAGTCAAGAATGTTGTTTATATGCACCACATGGTGCTTTATATGTCCTTACCACCTCCACATCTTCTTCACAGAGCTGTATCTGACATCTGTAACCCTCACCAGTGCCACTGTCGATTGATGCCTGAACTACTTTGTTGCTTTAGTTATTTATTTTTTGTAATTCCCATGTATGTTTATCTATCTATCTATCTATCTATCTATCTATCTATCTATCTATCTATCTATCTATCTATCTATCTATCTATCTATCTATCTATCTATCTAGTCCAGCCTACTGTACTAAAATTAATATATATCGATCTACCTTAACCTGCCTACTATACTAACATCTATCTATCTATCTATCTATCTATCTATCTATCTATCTATCTATCTATCTATCTATCTATCTATCTATCTATCTATCTATCTATCTATCTATCTATCTATCTATCTATCTATTTGCTGACCCCCATTGCTGTTACATCAGCAGAGTGACTGTATTTCAGCTTAAGTTTTATCATCTTGGGCAACAAAGTAAAGATGGAGCTCAACCAAAGAATGTTGCATCGAGATGAGGGACTTCAAGAACATTTTTATTCAAAGACTCCATGAAGGTAGTTAGCAAACAAGCATATCACCCAATGAGTGTGAGAATTTGCGCTGAAAGATAATTGGTTGGAGGAGTACATAGCATGCTGAGGGACGCTTGGATAAATGAAGCTCAACCACAGCCAACCTGAGTGACTGCAAGCACTGATGAGGTGTTGTGCCTGAGACAAGAGCTTCGACTTCAATGGGCGGAAATGGGCAAAAGATTTGAGAGCTATTAGAGCCAGTCTGTTAAACTGCTTGGCAAGGGCTACCGTGGTTCTCACAAAAGTGCGACTTCCTCAGTACCCTTTGGTCAAATTCTTCCTCTGTGGTGTCCTTGCCTGTCTCTGGGGGAAATGACTTTGTATGGGGACTGGCAAGATTAGGGAGCAAGGGTGCCCCTACACATCACAAAACCCCCTAATGTGTTCCAGCCTTTTCTGTTTTTCATGAACCAAATTAACGAATGACCCATTGCCCCTGTTTAAACCAGTTTAGCAGTGTGGGTGGCTGGAGTCTATCAGGGCACCACTGGGCAGAATGAAAGTAGAAACCCTGGATGGGTGGCCACTTTATCACAGGGTACACTTGAGGAGAATGAAAATGTGACAGTGCCAGGCTTCAAGCCAATTGTCACTGACTTGTGTGGCCGGGGGGGGGGGGGGGGGGGGGGGGGGGGGGCTCTAATCACTGTGTCACCTTGCCTCTTTTCATAAAAATAAAGCAAAATATTCCTAAAATTCAATCAGCTTCTTTACTCACGGCATTTAGGTGAAAAAGAAACTGACAATCATTCGAAATCCCTATTATTATATTCAGTTTGACTGTCATTTTTATTGGTTATTAACAAAACAGATTTTACAATACAAAAGAAATGAGATTGTTACGGTTAAGATTTAAATTATAACTAAGAAAAAAAAAATAAAACTCTTATTTCATATTCAGATGAAAAGTGCAGTATGAATAATTCAGTCTCTTGCCTCTTCATTATCTTGAAGTCTATATCTATTTCCACGAGTTTTACTTTTATCCATAAACTACTTCCCATTCATTAATTAGTCAACATCATTTAATTGTCTGGAAGGCTTTGATCATTTGGAAAGCTCTTAAAGCGGTGACTGTGCAATTATGGATGTGCATTTATTTCTTAGCCTACACTTTAAATAATAAAGTGCACAAATCAGATTAACCGTAACCCATTACTGAGGGAATGATACAGAAGCTAAAATATATAAATTGATTTCATTTTTCATCAACCAGCAACAAGAAACATGCAGAATATAAAGTGTACTTTTTCCCTAATGGCATGATGAATAGTCAGCTCTCTTTAGGAAACCGCAACTCAAAACACAGGCAAGAAAGTAATTTTCTAAAAGGATAAAGCCCACAATGAGGTATTAATAAATGAAAAACAGAAAAAAAGCAAAGCAAATAGATAATGAAAACGCTGTAGTCATTCTGGACCGACCTTCATGGATTCCTTCATCATAAATGGAGAGCTTATAAATACGACAGCCAACTGAAGTGATACACCTGTTGATGCTCCTCACCAAGAAAAAAATTTGCTGTTATGTTTTTCATGCAGAATGGAGATACAAAAATATACTGCTCAAAAAAAGTACAAGGAACACTTTCAAATGAGAGTACAGCATCAAGTCAATGAAACTTGTGGGCTGTTGATCTGGTCAGTTAAGTAGCAGAGGGGCTTGTTAATCCGTTTCAGCTGCTTTGGTGCACGAGAAGGGCAACAATGAGACGACCCCCCAAAACAGGAATGAATGGTTTCACAGGTGGAGGCCACTGACATTTTTCCCTCCTCATCTGTTTTTTTACTAGTTTTGCATTTGGCTACGGTCAGTGTCACTACTGGTAGCATGAGGCGATACCTGGACCCTACACATCCAGGATGGCACATCAATACTTACCATTGCCTGAAGGTTTGCTGTGTCTCCCAGAACAGTCTCAAGGGCATGGAGGAGATTCCAGGAGACAGGCAGTTACTCTAAGAGAGCTGGACAGGGCCCCTCGTAGAAGGTCCTTAACCCATCAGCAGGACTGACCGGTATCTGTTCAATTTGGCAAGGAGGATCAGGATGAGCACTGCCAGAGCCTACAAAATGACCTTCAGCAGGCAGGCCACTGGTATGAATGTCTCTGAACAAACAATCAGAAACAGACTTCATGAGGGTGGCCTGAGGGCCCGACGTCCTCTAGTGGGCCCTGTGCTCACTGCCCAACACCATGGAGCTCGACTGGCATTTGCCATAGAACACAATAATTGGCAGGTCCACCACTGGCACCCTGTGCTTTTCACAGATGAGAGCAGGTTCACCCTGAGCACATGTGACAGACGTGAAAAAAGTCAGGAGAAGCCGTGGAGAACGTTATGCTGCCTGTGACATCATTCAGCATGACCAGTTTGGTGGTGGGTCAGTGATGGTCTGGGAAGGCATATCCATAGAGGGACGCACAGACCTCTACAGGCTAGACAACGGCACCTTGACTGCCATTAGGTATCGGGATGAAATCCTTGGACCCGTTGTCAGAAACTATACTGGTGCGGTGAGTCCTGGGTTCCTCATGGTGCATGACAATGCCCGGCCTCCTGTGGCGAGAGTATGCAGGCAGTTCCTGGAGGATGAAGGAATTGATACCATTGACTGGACCCCAAGCTCACCTGATCTCAATTCAATAGACCACCTCTGGGTATGACATTATGTTTCGGTCAATCCGACGCCGCCAAGTTGCAACTCAGACTATTCAGGAGCTCAGTGATGCCCTGGTCTAGATCTGGGAGGAGATCCCCTAGGACACCATCCGTCTTCTCATTAGGATCATGACCTCCCCCCCCCCCCCCCCAACCCCACCGAACTTGTTAGGCATGCATACAACCACACAGGGGTAATACAAACTACTGAGTACAATTAGGAGCTGATGCAACAAAATTTCGGCAAAAAGGAGTAGCCTGCCTGCCGCATCATTATATATATATATATAGTCACACACATGTGTTTAGGAGACAGCTAAAGGGCTTACATACATGTGATTCCACGCCAGACCAGGGGGTGGTGAAGTGCACTAATTTTCCCTCTCGATCTTTTGCAGACCATTCTAGGGAAATCCCGCCCAGCTCTGAGGCAGCCAATGACGTCACTTCCGGTATTGATGACATCACTTCCGCTACTGGCCTTTAAAGCTGCCATCTTGTCTCCTGAGAGTCAGTTCTGTTTTGGACTCAGTTGAATGAACATGTCTTTATTATTTAATCAGTTTTGCAGCCGGGAACAATTATACGGGTGGCTGCCCCAAACCTTCTCGATGTCTTATGGTTGTTTTTCTGACAATATATTATATGTACTGTATATATAATATCATATCTGCGGTGGGTTGGCACCCTGCCTGGGATTGGTTCCTGCCTTGTGCCCTGTGTTGGCTGGGATTGGCTTCAGCAGACCCCCGTGAACCTGTGTTTGGATTCAGTGGGTTGGAAAATGGATTGATGATATCATGTAAACCAATGATCAGCAATGTTGTACAATGGCAAATATGTGAAATATTAAGTGGGGAAAAGAAAAAACGATCTCACATTACATGTTATTCATGTTACATAAGTGTCAGTTATCCAGTTGTATGCTCAAAATGTAGAAAACACATGCATTTTCTGCTAAAATGTTGTTAAATGGGAACTTCCTGAATTATCAGCACACATCCTACACAGGAAACTAACGTGACATGAAAAGCCAGTCATTCTGTTAGGCGATATACATGGGACAGAACCCAAAGACAGTGGGTTATGAAAGTTAAAGGACACGTGCTTTGGACAGCGAGGGAAGATGTTTATGCAACTCAGACTCTGTGTCTTTCTGTTGCGTCCGCACTATGTATGGCGAGGGGCACTGTTTTGGCAAGTCAAGTGGCGAACACTCTTGACCTCTCTGCCTCGCTTCACCTGTCCTCGTTTTGGAGACAGAGGGGATCCGCTTTGGTAACTAAAGGGGTATGCACCCTCCACCTAGGGCTCCATATGGGCTTCAACTGGGATTGGTCACAAGGGGTTGACTTTTCCAATTGAAGATCCGCCACTTCTTCTCATTCATTGGTCTCTAGTCACGCAGTTCGTTGTATGGTGTCACTTGTCCACTGCCATCGAGACTGAGTGTTAAAAGTTCATGGCTTGATGGTGAATTTTGCATTTTTACTGTAAGTGTGCTTACCAGATGCTGGGTATATCTGGAGGAAATTTGTCACCTGTAATACCTGCTTGTCAGTGCACCACCATCCCTGTCAATTCAAAGTCTTTTTAAAAGAAAACTAGCAAATCGTGCTTGTGAAAATTTCGCAAGAAAGGATGATGAGGAAGAGAAGAACATTACACGTTACAGTAAGAAAGCAGATTATTTTAATAAGTAGTGACTTGTGAGAGGACTCAGTATTAGAATAGTCACATGATTAATATGGGATGTTATTACAGTCGCTTACAACAGCATGAATATTTACAATCCAAAGTGTAACATGAACAGGTTAACAGAACACATTGGATGAGAAGGGAAGTGCAGGGCACATGCAAGTCAGTATGTGTCAAGTGTGGCTGTCAGGTAATGTAGAATACCGACGTCTATAATAATTGTTGCATAAACGTTATTGCCAGCGAAAATATTCCCCTGTGTGTAACCCGCAAGTACCTGTACGTTTAACCCAGGTTTCGATATACAGTGATCCCTCGCCTATCGCGGGGGTTACGTTCCAGAGCCCCCCGCGATAGGTGAAAATCCACGAAGTAGCGACCTATATTTATTTGATTATTTATACATATTTTAAGGCTTTATAAACCCTTCCCACACTCTTATAAACCTTTCTCACTCTCTTGTTAACCTTTCCCACACTCTTATAAACACTTCCTATGCTCTTAAACACTTTCTACATTCTTAAACACCGCAGACCAACACTGCACACTGCACGCAGCGATCAGACGTCAATGTGTCTGCACTCGCTTTGTGAAGGGGGGCAGCTGAACTCACGCTGAGCAGAAATGGACTTTGTGCTGTCTTCTGCCAAAATGCCTGCTTGTCGCTCTGCGTGTTCGGAAGGAGGAGGAGGAGGAGTGGGGGTGTGTGAGGGCTGAACGCACGTTCGCTCAAACCCCCCTCCCTGGAGGCACAGTACGCTCGTGCCACTTCGCATTGTCAAGGGGGTGGGGAGCTGAATGAACGCTAAGGAGAAGTGGACTTTGTGCTGACTTTGTGCTGCTTGTCGCTCTGCGTGTCAATAATTTAAAAGCCTGTACAGCACCTATTTTCCTGTCTCACTGTCTTGTCTTGCGTGAAGTTAAAATGTTTTATAATAGTGAGATGTTACTCATATCCTTAGCCCGACATCCACATATCATATGTGTTAACAAAGTGTGTTTTATAAGTTTACATGTGTTTAAAGCATGTGGGATGGGTATTTTAAGGCTTAAACTATAAAAATGTTTATTTATATGGTCTTTCTATATCGCAGATTTTCTCCTGTTGCTGATGGGTCTGGAACATAACTTCCGCGATAGGTGGGCAATCACTTGTATTTAAAAACCCGCGAAGTCATGAATCCGCGAAAAGTGAACCGCGAAGTAGCGAGGGATTACTGTAACTCTGCAAAATGTAGTGTACAATGGGCCATGGGTAAAAAACAGGGCCTGGCAAATAAACTCTGATGTTATTAAACGTTAGTCCCTGTTGACTTGGTGATAGTCATACAATATGCTAAACAAATGGGGAACTGTCTACGTCATAATATAAAGGGAATATCTTTTTTGGAGTTGTCAGTGTTATGGAATCCTTGTAGTTTTTCCGCCATAATGTTTCTTGTTGTCTAGCAGTTTGCTGCTGCTCTTCAGAAAGGTTGTGTGTGTAATTCATTTTTCGTTCACTGTATTGGTGCAAGAATTGGTGCCACTGATCTTCAGATATCAGATGTCGCCCTGTGGTTTGTCATACGTTGTCTTTGTTGTTCTAAGGCATCTTTGCTGCACTCTTTAGTCTGATGTGATGTAGATGTTTCTGCTTCTGCATGTTGGTGTGAGTATGTAGGCCGGCGAGACCGTTTCTGTTTGGTCGCCGCTATGCTGTATGTGCCTTTTCATTTTATCAGGAGGCTTACATCGAAGCGAAAGAAAAAGAAGGTTTAAAATGGTAGTGTCATAATGCAGTTTCGGTTGGTAACAAAGTATGCACCGAATAAACAGTGAAATACCACAGTCGATAACTGATGAAATTGAAGAATTGAAGACCAAAACTCTGCCAGGAACACGGATTCCTCGATATTCTTGGGTAGGGATATAGTAGTTATGGCAACCGTTGTTTATATCGAGCACAAACAGACACAAGCGAAATAATATAAGGATTTCAGAACACCTCTAATATAATCTAATGCTCATATATGCCAAAATGTCTTTCTCAAGGTGCTTGAGGATGCAGATATTAGTGTAACCCCCTTTAAAGTGATTAGGCTTGATTATAGCTTTCCCATAGTGACTGGGCACATTAGCCAATATGCTATTCACTGTCCACAATATGAAATAACCACAGGGAAGGAACTGAAGACATCAGTGCTGACATTACAAACCCAACAGTCCTCGGCGGCTAATAGAAAAGACTCTCAAAGTCAGTAGCACATTAGCTTCATAATTAAAGCGGCCGGAAGGCTCCAGAAATCCTGGGAAAGAAAAAAAAAACAGGCTCTCTGAAGGGATTTCTCACTCTCACTCCGTGAAATTATTGATTGCTGTCCATCTGCACAATTAAATGTAGCAGGCTAAAGTCATAGTGACTGGAAATGCTGGTCTTCATTTGGATCCCCTCGTAAAGTTTGTGCTTCAAGCAGTTTTAAGTGGCAGGGCAAGAGGATAAAACCATTTCTAAAGGCGTTGAGTGGCTTCAACAACTGTGAAATGGAAGATGCTTGGAACCACCAGGACTCGTCTTTGACTTGGCTGCTTGGGCAAATTGACTAATGAACCAAGAAAGGCCTTGATCAGGGAGATGACCATGAACCCAATGGTCACTCTAACAGAGCTTCAGAAGAGTCACTAAACCCGGCCAGTGCAGTAGCAACCACTACTGCATTTTCCCAGCAAAACACTTTGACAATATGAGTGGGTCAGTTCAATGACTGATGTTGATAGGAAGCTGAAAAAATGGGCAGCTCTGTCCTAGGAGGAAAAGGCCACCATGAGGAAAGAGGATCAGGCACGAATTATCAAACCAGACCAAATAGACAACCCATGTATCTAGGGTCTCCCCAAGACTTTCTCGTATACTCAGAAATGGGGATGAATATTTGAGGAGTAAACTGCAAGACAATGATTATATTGTTATGTTATGTACATTAAAGAACCATCAACAACAAATAAAATCACATTAATAGTAAATTGAACAATTATTATAAAAGTAAAGTTGAACAAATCAGACTCTGCAGCTGCATGAATAAAAGGTAAAGTACCACTTCCGGTTAGCGGAAATAGCCCAAAAGTTGATAGAAATCTATGTTTTGTACCTAATACTTGTATGCAAAATTTGGTTGATCTAAGTGAAAGCATACTCACATTATCGTGTTTACATACACAGACACACACACAGACAGACGCACAGACATAGTTCCAAAAATGGTATTTTCGGACTCAGGGAGGTCTAAAACGTCAAGATTCATCAAAATCTCGAAACGGAATTTTTGGAGGATTCCAATACATTCCGTATACTTCATATACGAGAAAGTCAGGGAGGTCTAAATCGTCGAGATTCATCAAACTCTCGAAATGGAATTTTTTGAAGGATTCCAATACATTCCCTATACGAGAAAGTCAGGGAGGTCTTAAACATCGAGATTCATCCTATTCTCAACATCGAATCTTTGGACGATTACAATATTTTCCCTATACTTCGTATACGAGAAAGTAAAAACATCAGGTCTATGTTAATTACTTAGCTATCAAGCCATCTTAGTCATGATATAGACGCATAGGAACACTTCACGTGACATTCTGATCATAATCTGTTAAACGTGACATCTAATCCTTGTGACATTACATTATATATTTAGTAATTATCATAATTATATAACTGTACAGTTATTATTATATTTTTATTCATTATGACGCCATATCCAGGGTTTGTTCCAGCCTTGAGCCCTATGTTAGCTGGGATAGGCTCTGGCAACCCCCACAGCCCTGTAGATGACTAAGTGAGTTAGAAAATGACTGACTGATTATACATTATACTGTATATACAGTATCTGCCTTATTGTTTCAATACAGCAAACCCTAGTATATCTACTGCTTTCATTTTTAATGAACTCTGTTGTTCCCAGGCAGCATGGTGTCACTGCAATTTGTGCTGCCACCTCATGGCTTCCAAAGACTATGGTGGGTCCTACCTAATCACCAACTCTGTGGACGAGGCATCTTTTCTCTGTTTTTCTATTTTTAGTTAGTTTTTTTTAGTTTTCCCCTTGGGATTACTAAAGTATCTATCTATCTATCTATCTATCTATCTATCTATCTATCTATCTATCTATCTATCTATCTATCTATCTATCTATCTATCTATCTATCTATCTATCTATCTATCTATCTATCTATCTATCTATCTATCTATCTATCTATCTATCTATCTATCTATCTATCTATCTATCTATCTATCTATCTATACGTTTCAGTATTTTTTCTTCCGGATGGCGTTGTCAACAGGTAAACTCTCTTCTGGATATTTGAAACGGTGGCGAAATCGTTTCTGTAGTGTCCTTCTTGCTCAAATTCCAAAAAAACAAAAAAAAAAAAGAAAAATAACCTTGCCTGATTTTTGACAGCTTTTTGACTGATGGAGGAGAAACAGAAAAATGAATTGAAGCCATCGAAAGAGACAAAGCACCAGATTTTGTTATACATGTTGACACAATGCAAGTCTGTAGCCGGCACTTCAAATCCAATGAGTACATAAACTTTTTGTGCTGCATTCAGACTGCTGCTGTGCTGAGATTTTTTAGCTGGAACAACTTTGGCGTCCTACTGACATGGAAATTGGCTTTTCAAAGGGCAAATGCTAGTCTGAGAGTTAATGAATGAGTCTACACTGATGAAAAACAGCCCACCAGGTGCCGTCTCAATGGCACTTGCTCCAGGTCAACACAACTTAATATAACTGCAATGAAATCAAATTCATTATTTTTTTCTGATTAACAATATAAGCTTTAAGTTTAAAGCCATACATCTAATGCTGTATGTTCTTGCTGTGACCTGTAGGGTGTGTTTCAGAGCACCAAACCTCAGACACCACCAAACAGACACCAATCCCAGGTTCAAAAAACCTTTTATTCACCTCAATATCTTTTCAACCTTTCTTCCAAAACGAAATTCTTTTTCTCATTCTCTCTCATTCTCATTCTCTCCTGCACCTTCCTCCACTCCTTCCGTGCAAGCATTGTCCATCTCCTCCTGACACCAACTCCCAGAGTTTAATGAGGCAGTTACTTTAGTGTTGGACCTCAGAAAACATCCAGAGCCAGAACGTTGTGACCAGGAAGTATGTCTGGGTCAGGTGGAACTGCTGTAAAGCAAACGAGTCAAAGGGAATCCAACAGGGCTGCCCTCCAGAACTACACTTCCCATGAAGCCCTGCAGGTGACCAAACTGGAGCCATAGCAGATAAGAAGCTCTACCTTCTCCTCTTTCCTCAACCCACTAGAACCTCCACCTCCAACTTCCATGACTTTTGATTTGATTTTACAAAAAGTTGACTGTCATAAGTAATCAGTTCTCATCACCCTTGCCAGATAGTCTGCTCCCCTCCTGAGCTCAACACAACATTTCCCATTTTCTCAATGCTCTCCAATGCGGAGGTTTCCAATTTCCCCTCTAGTCACCCCACTACCTGATCCTTTTGACCCCATCCTCTCAGATCTCTTCCAGGCTACCTCTACCTCACTCATTACTGCAGTCACACATTTCTTCAACACCTCTCTCAACACAAGCACCTTTCCTACTGTGTTCAAACAAGTCCTAATAAATCCACTTCCCAAAAAAAGCCCACACTCGATCCACCTTGTGTATGCTATTACAGACCAGTCTCTCACATTTTCCCTTTATTCAAAACGCTTGATCATGCTGTTTATAACCAGGATATTTCTTTCTTACTTCTATAGAAGGATTACTTGATTCTAACCAGTCAGACATCAAGAGGATTTAATCAACCAAAACAACTTTTCGGTCTGTTATCATCTCATTACAGCTATCTAGAGATGTTATCCGTTCTCATTCTCATTGATTGTTCCTCTGGCTTAGGTACAAATAAACATCATATCCTCCACTTTGACCTTGGCATCACTGGGACTACTCTCTGATGATTTGAATCCTACCTCTTAGGAAGATCTTACTGTGGGTCCTAGAGAGGAGAGATTTCAAGGGTGCATCAGGGGTGACCCAAGGACAAATTCTGCCTCCTCTCCTCTTCGCCTTGTACAACACCTCACTAGACCTATTATCCAGTCCCATGAATTCTCATATCAGTTCTCTCCTGTTGAACCTAGACTGTCATTCCCTCTAGAAAACCATATGGTCTAAGCTAAAATCTCAGGATGTATCATTGATATCTCAACCTGGTTTAAAGAAACACCATCTCCAGCTCAACGTGCCAAAGCCAGAGCTACTTCTTATTCCAATTAGTCTATTCAAACACTCTATCTCTGTAAAGCTTGTCTCCTTATCACTAAGACCTACTAAGTCAGTAAACAACTTTGAGGTAGTGACAGATGACCAGCAATCCTTTACTGAACACAATGCAACTTTCACTCATTCGTGCAGATATGTATATGAAGACATTTGTGAGGTCCTATGCTCCTTCTCACTCACTCAGTTCTGCTAGTTAACAGTGTCTGGTGATGCCATCAACTCTAAATTCAGACTCTTGTCAAGTGCAGACCCGAGCTGTTGGCTCCTTCTCACCCACTCAGGTCAGCTAGTGAAGAGCATCTGGTGATGCCATCATCTCTGACATCCAGTCTCTTTTCAAGAATAGACCCATGATGGTGGCTCTTTCTCACCCACTTAGGTCTGCTAGTGAAGAGCATCTGGTGATGCCATCAGCTCTGACATCCAGACTCTTTTCAAGCATAGACCCATGTTGGTGGTTCCTTCACACTCTCTCAGGTCTCCTAGTGAACTATGTCTGGTGATCCCATCAATTTTGACATCCAGACTCTTTTCAATTATAGACCTGAGCTGGTGGCTCCTTCTCACCCACTGAGGTCTGCTAGTGAACAGCTTCTGGTGATACCACCAACTCAAAATCCAGACTCTTTTCAAGAGTAGACCCGAGTTGGTGGCACCTTCTCACCCACTAAGGTCTGCTAGTTAACAGTGTTTAGTGATGCCACCAACTCAAAATCCAGACTCTTTTCAAGAGTAGACCCATGTTGGTGGCTCCTTCTCACCCACTGAGGTCTGCTAGTTAACAGTGTCTGGCGATGCCATCAACTCTAAATTCAGACTCTTGTCAAGTGTAGACCTGAGCTGGTGGCTCCTTCTCACCCACTCAGGTCAGCTAGTGAAGAGCATCTGGTGATGCCATCATCTCTGACATCCAGTCTCTTTTCAAGAATAGACCCATGATGGTGGCTCTTTCTCACCCACTTAGGTCTGCTAGTGAAGAGCATCTGGTGATGCCATCAACTCTGACATCCAGACTCTTTTCAAGCATAGACCCATGTTGGTGGTTCCTTCACACTCTCTCAGGTCTGCTAGTGAACTATGTCTGGTGATCCCATCAATTTTGACATCCAGACTCTTTTCAATTATAGACCTGAGCTGGTGACTCCTTCTCACCCACTGAGGTCTGCTAGTGAACAGCTTCTGGTGATGCCATCAACTCAAAATCCAGACTCTTTTCAAGAGTAGACCCGAGTTGGTGGCACCTTCTCACCCACTAAGGTCTGCTAGTTAACAGTGTTTAGTGATGACACCAACTCAAAATCCAGACTCTTTTCAAGAGTAGACCGAAGTTGGTGGCTCCTTCTTACCCACTGAGGTCTGCTAGTGAACAGCATCTGGTGATGCCATCAAGTCTATATTCAGACTCTTGTCAATTGTAGACCCGTGTTGGTGGCTCTTTCTCACCTACTGAGGTCTGCTAGTGAACAGTATCTGGGGATGCCATCAACTCAAAATCCAGACTCTTTTCAAGAGTAGACCCGAGCTGGTGGCACCTTCTCACCCACTAAGGTCTGCTAGTTAAGAGTGTCTAGTGATGCCACCAACTCAAAATCCAGACTCTTTTCAAGAGTAGACCCGAGCTGGTGACATCTTGTCACCCAGTGTGGTCTGCTAGTTTACAGTGTCTGGTGATGCCATCAACTGTAAATCCAGACTCTTTCCATGTGTATCTTTGAGCTGGTGCAACGGGCTGCCCAACTCCATCTGAACAGCTGAGTCCCTCACTGTGTTTAAGAAGAGTTTGAAGGCTCTCTCGTTCTGTGAATATCTTTCTCATTGATAATGGCTTGAATAGACACTTTGAAATTAAGGATGAGTGACTAGTGTTGCCTTATTCTGATTGGGTCTCACCAATTTCCACTATCAAAGCAATACCAGGCAGGGATTTTTACACCACTGAACTCACAACCAGATGGCAAGAGCTGCTGTCAACATAATCCAAAAGGAAATTATAACATGACGAGGCTTTTCCAAGGCTACGTGGCATCAGAGCGCTCGTGCTATTGTTCATCGCCTTAAACGCGAGTGTAAGTGGCGTGTCTTTTGTGCTTCAGCATGTTTGTATGAATGCAAATAGGGGCTGAGCCATTCAAGGGGGTTTGAATACTTGCAGCATGAGGAGGAGAAAAGCCTTTCAAACAGGTTGATTATGCGTTTATGTAACGGGATTAGGTTATAATATGGAATGTCAACATTGAGATAAATGGGCGCTGACAGCTGCACAAGGGGCGGAGAACCCCTTCACAGAAATGCGGTTTGTATACGGCGCCTATGAGCTTTTTCATTTGAATGCAGTTTTGTGTTGTCTTAAGTTTCTAAGTAATTCTAATTTGCTACTCGGTGCCTGAGTGCAGGTGTGCGTATGAGTGGGTCCTTGACCAGCTGGCACACTCTGCAGGATTGTGCTTCATGTTTCCAGGATAAATCCCAGCCGGGCATCACCCAGGACTAAGTGAAATGGCTTTGAGAATGCCTCGTCTGCGCCCATTCTTCCTGCCTTGCAGCCTATGCTAGGCTCCAGCTTCCCCTGCTCAGGATGAAGCTGGTTTGTAAAATGGATGGTTGGATGTTCTGTGACGTTACATTATGCCATGTTAAGGTATGTTGTGTTCTGTGTAAGACAAGACAAAGTTAGGGCATCTACGTGTTGGAGTTCCATGAGAACGGATTAATTGCTTTTGGTAAGACGGAAAACTCAGAGATAACATTTTTCAATAAGTCGGGCAACACGAGCGTGCCTCACTCTTACAGTACAGTTCAGGGTGGCTGGGAAATTTAACAATCTGAGACTAATGAGAAGTCAAGCAAAATGACCCCTTTTATTGGCTAACTAAAAGGATTACAATATGCAGGCTTTCGAGGCAACTCAGGCCCCTTCTTCAGGTAAGGTGTAAAAGTCTGGAACTGCCCGTGGGGGTCAACATTCTTCCTGGGTGAGGATGGAATATGGGTAAAATGCACCATTACATCCAACTTCTCTGGCGTTGTCTCCTTTAAAATTGTTCCCATAAGACACGGGTGTCGAACTCCGGGCCTGGAGGGCAACAGTGGCTGCAGGTTTTCGTTGTAACCTTCTTCTTAATTAGTGGCCAGTTTTTGATGCTAATTAAGTTCTTTTATTTTAGTTTTAATTAACTTGAGTCAGGCTCCTTAGTTGTTTCATTTTTCCTTAATTAGCAGCCAAACAATAATGAGACACGAAACAAGCTGCCACACGAACAGCTCACCTGTGCCCATCACACAATATCTGAAAATAAAGTAAGGTGAAGGTCTCAGTAAGGTTGGTATCTCAGGTCACCAAAACATTTTGACAGTGTTCTCAGAAAAAACAGAACATCAACAGTTTTGGACATGTCTGCTGTGGCAGAATGAGAGCAGCAACAAGCTGTGGAATTAAATAAGGGGCTAAATTAATAGCAAGAATCAGTTGGAGTGAAATCGGTTGGAGTTTGAAATCCCAGTTTAGCTGGTCCTCCGTTGGCTCGTTTCACATCTCATTTCTGTTTGGCTGCCATTTAATTAAGAAATGAATACATTCAGAGGACTGAATCCTTAAAACAGGGCTACTAAAATGAAGGGAAAAGAAGTTAATTAGCAGTGAAAACTGGTCACTGATTAGGAAAAGGGTTAGCATGAAAACCTGTAGTCACTGCGACCCTCCAGGGCCGGAGTTTGACACCCCTACCATAAGAGGTGCATATGAAATCTGCTGAGTTATCATAACTCATGTTATGTTGTGTATTGTCTTCATGAGTGCTTTTTCTTTTTTGTTTGTTTAGCTTCTCCTGACTCACCTTTATGTGAAAACCCCTTGTGAGGGATTGCCGGCCATATATTCCGGCCAACACCTCCAAGCCGCCAGATGGAGCCCTCCTCGCATCATGGAGGTGCCACGAATGCCAGCAGGGAATCATGGACCTTGGAGTTTTTCTTTACAGCCCTGCTGGATACCATGGGGGCCGCCAGGAGTCGCTGCAGGGAGGCCCAGGGATTTATGCTTTCCGTATAGCCCGGAAGTATTTCCAAGTCACGGGAATGGAAGAAATGATATACTTCCAGGCTGAAGAAAAGGAGACGTTTTTACATGACCCGGAAGTGATAGAAAGTCACATGGACTGAGGGGCAGAACCACTTCCAGGTCAAGGACTATAAAAGTATTGTGGGAAATCCCAGATGTTGAGCTGAGCTGGGTGGAAGGGTGGCAATGCGTCTGGGAGTGGAGGATTAATTATTGATTGCATTATTGTGTATTATATGAGTATAGTGGAGTGTAGAGTGCTTGGTGCACATTATTATTATAAAATAAAGTCATATTGGACTTTTATCTGGTGTCTGGCGTCCCAAACAAGTGTTCAAGGGAGCGATAGTACCCCCTATCTGTTACACCCCGATATATGACATGCCATTCCAATCTTCTTGATGTCTAATGTGCGTACCAGCTCCCCAAAACCGACACAGACAGACACCAGGCACAAGTCCAGAAACACACAAGGCTTGAATTTCAAGGGGGAAATGCGTTTCACCCGTTTCTCACCAGCACCAAGCACAGTACAGGACAAATAAAGAGCACAATCTCTGTTCTTCCACCTCCACTCCTCCTCTGGCAAGATTCATCCCTCTTCCCCACAAATCTGGCTGTCTGAATGGAGTGAGGTGGCTCCTTTTATAGAGCACCTGGAAGTGCTTCAGGTATCCCATGATCTCCTTTCTGCAGCACTTCTGAGGGCTCAGAAAATCTCCATGCACTCCCTGGCGGTGACCATGGACCCCAACACTGCTAAGCTTCCAAGCTTCAAGCCCGTGGCACTGTACCAAGCCAGAGGGGCTGCCCTCTACTGTTCTGAGGAACAATTATCTCCCCTGGACCTTCCATTGTGACAGTATTCCGAGTGGGTAAGAGCCCCAGCCGTCCATCACACTATTTATGCAAGACATCAAGCTTTTTGGGGTTCCCCCCTAAGATTGGCCCTCTAGGCTTGAAAAACCCTCACTTTTGGGTCATTTTGGACCACATTTTATGCAGAAAATTACTCCCCTATGATAAAGAGTAAACCAATAGATAACTAGAAGGATGTGCAATCCAGGAGCTTTAACACCTACGAGTTATGAGGGGGTCAAAAGGGTAAAAGTTACTCTTTTTCTAAAAACTTTGAAAAAATGAGGACCAGTAAAATAGGCATAAGGAGTGTGTCATCAGAACATAAGTTTAATACAGTCATATGAAAAAATTTGGGAACCCCTCTTAGTTCTTTGGGTTTTTGCTTCTCATTGACTGAACTTTCAAAGTAGCAACTTCCTTATAATATCTGACATGCCTTATGGAAACCGTAGTATTTCAGCAGTGACATTAAGTTTATTGGATTAACTGAAAATATGCAATACACATCATAATAAAATTAGACAGGAGCATAAATTTGGGCACCGCAACAGAGATATGACATCAATACTTAGTTGAGCCTCCTTTTGCAAATCTAACAGCCTCTAGACGCTGTCCTCCTATAGCCTCTGATGAGTGTCTGGATTCTTAATGGAGGTATTTTTGACTATTCTTCCATACAAAGTCTCTCCAGTTCAGTTAGATTTGATGGCTGCCGAGTATGGACAGTCTGCTTCAAATCATCCCATAGATTTTCGATGATATTCAAGTCAGGGGACTGTGATGTTCATTCCAGAACATTGTACTTCTCCCTATGCCTTTGTAGATTTCAAACTGTGTTTTGGGTCATTGTCTTGTTGGAATGTCCAACACCTGCGTAACTTCAACTTTGTGACTGATGCTTGAACATTATCCTAAAGAATTTGTTGATATTGGGTTGAATTCATGCGACCCTCGACTTTAACAAGGACCCCAGTCCCTGAACTAGCCACACAGCCCCACAGCATGATGGAGCCTCCACCAAATTTGACAGTAGGTAGCAGGTATTTTTCTTGGAATGCGGTGTTTTTCTTCTGCTATGCAAAGAGCTTTTTGTTATGACCAAATAACTCAATTTTTGTCTCATCAGTCCAAAGCGCTTTGTTCCAAAATGAATCTGGCTTGTCTAAATGAGCATTGACATACAACAAACGACTCTGTTTGTGGCGTGAGTGCAGAAAGGGCTTCTTTCTCATCACCCTGCCATACAGATGTTTTGTGCAAATTGCGCTGAATTGTAGAACGATGTACAGATACACCATCTGCAGCAAGATGTTCTTGCAGGTCTTTGGAGGTGATCTGTGGGTTGTCTGTAACCATTCTCACAATCCTGCTCATATGCTGCTCCTGTATTTTTCTTGGCCTGCCAGACCTGCTGGGTTTTAACAGCAACTGTGCCTGTGGCCTTCCATTTCCTGACTCCATTCCTTACAGTTGAAACTGACAGTTTAGACCTCTGAGATGGCTTTTTGTAGCCTTCCCCTAAACCAGAAGACTCAACAATCTTTGTTTTCAGATCTTTGGAGAGTTGCTTTGAGGATCCCATGCTGTCACTCTTCAGAGGAGAGTCAAAGGGAAGGAAGCACAATTTGCAATTGACCACCTTAAATACCTTTATAGCTCATGATGGACACACCTGTCTATGAAGTTCAAGGCTTAATGATCCAACCAATTTGGTGTTGCAAGTAATCAGCATTGAGCAGTGACAGGCATTCAAATCAGCACAATTACAAGGGGACCCACATTTGTGCACAGAAAGTTTTTCACATTTGAGTTAATTTCATACAACTAAATACTGCTTCACTAAAATCATATATCAGATTACATTTCTTATGAACACACCCCGAATTAGGCCGGCTAACGCTAATTCAGACGTTTGTGATGTTCTGTTCTGTTCTGCTACGTCACGTTTCATTCTGCCATGTTATGCTGCGTTGTGTTCTGTTATTTGATGTTGCGTCTTGTTCTATCATATTCTGTTCTGTAACATAATTTAACATGGCACGACATAACAGAACAGAACAGCATGTTAGGTTATGCTTTGTTCTTTTGTGTCATGTTTCATTTCGTTCTGCTACGTTACGTTATACCATGTTCTGTTGCCTCCCGTGTTATGTTTTGTTATTTTATGTTTTCTTTAATCATGTTACATTCTGTTCTTTTGTCACATGTCATGTTAAGTTATGCTTTGTTCTCTTGTTATATTACATTTGTTTCATCTGTTGCATGTTTAAGTAAAAAAGCAACTGGCTGTCTATGGTCTACTCTCGAATAACCGGGCCGATAAAATATTTTCACTTCCTTGGTAGTTCTCCCATTTTATTGTCATATAACACTGAATCTCAGTGATTGAATTTGGATTTTTTGACGCTCATCAACAGGAAAGAGGACTCTTCAATGTCAAAGTGAAAGCAGATCTCGGCAAAGTGGCTTAAATTAATTTCAAAATAATCGATTATGTAGTTGAAATATTTACAGTGTGAAGCGTTTCAGTGCAATGCAAGATAAATGCTATAAATTTAAAATCACTGGTGTGCAAAGGGCTTCAATCAAGAGACCACACCAAACTAAAATCGTACTTCAGGAAAAAGTGACATGTCTTACTGTTCAGTGTGTTAAAATGTACACTTTCTTTTTTTAAAATTTTAATGATTTTATTAAGGGTAGCGCGGTGGCGCAGTGGTAGCACTGCTGCCTCACAGTTAGAAGATCCGGGCTTGCTGGCGCCCTGCCCGGGGTTTGTTCCTGCCTTGTCCCCTGTGTTGGCTGGGATTGGCTCCAGCAGACCCCCCGTGACCCTGTAGTTAGGATATAGCGAATTGGATAATGGATGGATGGATGGATGGAGTAAAAGACGAGAGAGAACCGGCTTCCTCAGTTTAAATGCTTCTTCTAAAATGTTATTGATTAGATCCTGCCAGGTTTTGAAAATTTTTTGTACAGATCCTCTAAATGCGAATTTGATTTGTTCCAATTTCAACTAGTTGCGGAATAAGCGCTTCACTAGCGCTGACCTGACACAGACTGACATCAGAGGCACGTATAAAAACAGATAAACTTTAATTGTCTTCACCCATGGGGCACGTCTTCCCCGTGTCCCATAAGCACAAAACAAAACACACTTCTCTTCACCACCACTCCTCCCGACAAGCGTTGTCCTCGTCCTCCTGACTCTCACTCCTGATGGTAGCTGCTGGCTCCCTTTATAGCTCACCCAGAAGTGCTTTAGGTGATTGATGACCTAGATCCGGCTGCACTTCCGGGTGTGGCTGCATCACCGCCCACACGGGCTCAGGAAGCTCTGCAGCTCCCCCTGGCGGTGGCCACAGAACCCAACAGGGCTGAGCTCCGAATGCACCGATGCAACCCCCTGGGGGGTGCCACCAAGCATTCCGGGGGAAGTAGTATGCCACCCATGGCTGTTCCCCCGGACCAAGTGTCGAAGGGGTGTCCCGGCCGCCACATAGTACAGCAGACCCCCACGAAGTCGCAGTTCAGGGTTCGCGGGCTCAGTCGTTCACGGATATTTCCTTAGAACCTAACTATTAATTGTTAGTGGAAAGCACAAATATCCTCCGCAATTTTTTATGGCTTTTTTTCGTGGCAATACTGTGCTGTAGAGAAAACAGCAAGCAACTGCTGAGGGAAACGCTGTTTGGGATGATGAAAGTAGCCAATCCGAGAGCGTTCTTCATTTCTCCTTGCTGCTGATTTACCGCTGCCCTGTGACGCGTCTCCAGCTGAGTGTCCTCGTGTTTTCCATTTTGTTATTGTATTCATTTTGTTATTCTTAAATGCACAAGATGTCGCCGAAACGCCCTGCACCTTCCAAGGCAGGTTCCAAGGAAGTTTAAAACACTCCAGGAGAAGGCTGAACTACTGGATTTGCTCCAGGAACTCAAAAGTTATGCTGCGCGCCACTAAGGCATTAATGAAAGCACCGCACACTACATAAAGAAGAACGAGGTAGTGATCTGGCGTGTACCGTATCTGTAAGTTTCTGTGATTGTGCCAAAAAGGTAACAACTGTAAGGAATAAAAATATTGTCAGGATGGAATCTGCTTTGGCATTGTGGATCACCGACTGCAGGAAGAAGAACATCCCCTTGGATGGTAACATCAGCCATGAGAAAACACGGAAATTGTACCAGCAGTTCGCAACAGGAGACAATGTAGCAACTTCCCATCACAATGTTCCTGAAACCTATAAAGAAAAGCCAGCAGGAAACCTCACCAGAAGAAGACCCGTCCAAAGAAACGACTCCTGAAGCGTCTGAACAAGAGGCGCCACCAGAGGAGTTTTAAATCCTCTGTATCGTACTGCACAGCTACTTCATCATCATCATCATCATCGATATCATTCATCATTGGTGAGTACCCGTACATTTTACTGTATTTTAATTACATGAAATTATTACATATTTACTCTACTTATATCAAAGAAAACGACAGCACATACCAAAGAAAACGCACGTGCATGAATTACAGTACGTATAGCGGTAACATAAAGGTTTACCTTTACATTCTGTTTTTAGGTAATGTATTAAGGTAATTTTTTAGGTAATGTATTAATGTATTAAGCTGAGTTTGCAACAAAATTAAAGTGCTTTGGGGGCATACTGTATTTAGGGCTTAAACTATAAAAACAGGCATTTAAAAGGCATTTTTTAACCACATCCAAAAGTCACGGTTTTTCACAATTCGCGGGTGCTCTAGGAACGTAACCCCCGCGAATTTTGGGGGTGTACTGTATATAACATTAGTTACCCACTGACTTAAAATAGCAGAGTTAGGATTCTACCAGTTGAGCAAGATAAGTCTACGTGCTCATAGTGAAGTAAAGGCCATCACCGTTTGTTTGTCCTTCTCCACTTTAAGCCCCTCTGTTAGCCCACCAAACACGGCTGTTAGTGGATTAGGAGGGATTGTGATGCCAAGGCTGTCTGAAAGGCATTTAAAGATTTTGGTCCAAAATGATGTTAATTTGGTGCAGGCCCAGAAAAATGTACACTTTGTTTCAGAATATCATGAACCATGTGTCCGGCTTCATACAAACTATTAAGGAAACTTTTTGTCCATCAGCTCCATCCAAACATCCAACATGACAGTGTGAGGTTTCACCTTTGGCACTTCATTTACTTTTACTAACTTTTTATTGATTGACTGAATGATTGTTAATTATTTAATAACTAGTCATTTAGCCCGTTATAATAATGGGCGCTAGAACAGTAGTGCATAAACATTAGTAGGAACAGTCTATATTAAATGGCAAGGGACTTTGACCTCATTCTTTTTGTTGGTCGTATTTTTCTTTCTTTCAGCCTTTCTTTTGTTGATGTTTACTTGCTGAGCTGACCGTTCTTCGTGGGCTGCCGCCGTGTATTGTTTGTCTTTAATTTTCTGTTACAGTAATACCGTCTTGTACGTTCGCTGGCTTGAACGTCCGTAATATACCTTTAATTTTCTCTGGCGGTAATACAGGCGTGCGCGTCGGTAATATGCCTTTAATCTCCTCTGACAGTAATACTGGCTTGTATTGGCTGTAATATGCGTCACTGTATTGTGTACCTTTCATTTCCTCTCGCAGTAATACTGGTTGGTATTTCCGTAAAACACCTGTAACTTTCTCTGACAGTAATATCGCGCATCGCACCGTGCCCCGCGCATGCGCACTTCAAGTTCAAGTTCAAGTTCAAGTAGGCTTTATTGTCACTTCAACCATATACAGTCAGTACACAGTGAAACGAAACAGCGTTCCTCCAGGACCAAGGTGCTACATGCAACATAAATTTACAACATAAATTAACAGAAAAACTAAACTAGCTAACTAAGAGGCCTAGTTAGCTGGCTAGCAGAGACAAGACAGATTGACCTAACATAAAGTACCTAACATGAATTACAACATAAATCAACAAAAACTAACTAACTATCTAAGGAAGACTTTTTTAACCAGACAGCAGACAACAAAGTGCACGTGCAATGTGCAAACAAAAGCAACAAGTGACAGTGCGACAAAAACACAAATGTAACATAATAATAAGGTGTTGTGGTGATGAGTTGAGGTAGTGGAGAAACAGTAAACATTCCTTAGTGTAGCAGCAAAAAATTAGGAGGTAAAGAATTTAGTGCAAAAAAGTAGTCCAGTAATGCGCTTGTGTTGATTAGTCAGTCCAATCTCAATGTTTTGAGGTAGTTGAGTTAAGCTAAGTGATAATGTTTGTGCGTGTGTGTGTGTGTTTATCAGTCCAGTCCCTTTTTGTTGAGGAGACGAATGGCTTGTGGAAAAAAGCTGTTGCACAGTCTGGATGTGTGTGCCCGAATGCTTCGGTACCTTTTTCCAGATGGCAGGAGGGTGAAGTGTGTGTGAGAGGGGGTGTGTCCGATCAGCCACAATGCTGGTGGCTTTGCGGATGCAGCGTGTGGTGTAGATGTCTTCAATAGAGGGGAGAGAGACCCCGATGATCTTCTCTGCTGTCCTCACTATCCGCTGTAGTGTCTTGCGGTCCGATATGGCACAATTCCCAAACCAGACAGTGATGCAGCCGCTCAGGATGCTCTCGATAGTTCCTCTATAGAAGGTGGTCAGGATCGGTGGTGGGAGCTGGGCCTTTCTCAGTCTTCTCAGAAAGAAGAGACGCTGTTGGGCTTTCTTGTGTAGGGAGCTGGTGTTGAGGGACCAGCTGAGGTCCTTCTCCAGGTGGACGCCCAGGAATTTGGTGCTGTCGACGATCTCCACCAGAAGACACACACACACGGACACCTGGACGCACACAGGGATTTTATTAAAGAGGATTAGTAGTGTGTTCACAAACCTGTATAGGCTTCCCAAGTTTTATGAGGCAATGTTTCAGACTTAATCTACGTAATTTACATAAACAGTTATGGCCACCAGAGGGCAGTCACACAGTCAAAAGGCTTCAAAAACAGTGGTTTGTTAAATCCAATACCTTACACAGGTGTTAATCCTCTCCACAAACAGACTGCTCTCCACAATGAATCCTCCATCTTTCCTCCAGGCAAGCTTAGTTCACCTCATCCCAGCTCAGCTCAGCTGGATGAGACCGGAATGGCTCCTTTTATCCCAGGACCCAGGAGTGCTTCCAGTGTCAAGAAACCAGTCTGGCATCACTTCTGGGTCAAGCGGAGCCTCCTTTGAGGTGTGCACCTTGCTTATAGCTCCCTCTGGTGGCACACAAACACCCCGACAGGATTGACCTCCAAGACTACATTTCCCAAGGTGCCCTGCGGGACTATGAAAGGGAGGGAGGCTGCCACCTAGTATACTGAGGGAATAAACAGCCCACCTAGACAGTCCTTCCCTCTTTTTTCCTTTTAGCCCAGCTAGGAAAGCTACTGACAAAACATGAGGCCAAGATATCTGGGGCTTCCTGTCCGGGTAAGGAACCATCCTCTTTTTTTGGTCGGGATGCCAATCCATCCACCTGGGTCCTCTGTCCTGATAAGGAATCTTCTCCTTTCATGGTCAGGATGCCCATCCATCCTGTTTGGCACTTACACGGTGCATAAAGTTCATACTGAAGCATTTTGTTATTGTATTCATTTTGTTATTCTTAAATGCACAAGATGTTGCCAAAACGCTCTGCACCTTCTAAGGTTTCTGGCACTGAGCCTAAGCGCCAGAAGAAGTTTAAAACACTCCAGGAGAAGGTTGAACTACTGGATTTGCTCCAGGAACTCAAAAGTTATGCTGCAGTAGCACGCCACTAAGGCATTAATGAAAGCACCGCACAATACATAAAGAAGAACGAGGCAGTGATCTGGAGTACCGTATCTGTAAGTGCCAAAAAGGTAAGGACCGTAAGGAATAAAAATATCGTCAGGATGGAATCTGCCTTGGCATTGTGGATCACCGACTGCAGGAAGAAGAACATCCCTTGGACGATAACATCATCCGTGAGAAAGAAGGAGACAATGTAGCAACTTCCCATCACAATGTTCCTGAAACCTATAAAGAAAAGCCAGCATGAAACCCCACCAGAAGAAGACCCGTCCAAAGATACGACTTCTCCTGACGCGCCTGAAGAAGAGGCGCCACCTGAGGAGTTTTAAATCCTCTGCATCGTACTGCACAGCTACTTCATCATCATCAATATCATTCATCATTGGTGAGTACCCGTATATTTTACTGTATTTTAATTAAATGAAATTATTACATATTTACTCTACTAATAACAAAGAAACTGTTTGGCACTTACACGGTGCATAAAGTTCATACTGAAGCATGTATATTGTAAAGTTAGACTTACCTTACTGTATACAGTATGTGCATTGTAATGGATGGCACGCATGGGCTGGAGACACAGTTGGGATGGAATGGGGACCCTTATCCAGCCAGGAGATCAGTACAATGGAAGGACTGCGGGATGCAATGACTTGTGAATACTTTCTCCTCTGATACGCTAGATTGCAACATCTCTTGGCTTCGGTACTTATTCAGGTACCTGGGATGAAGCCCTACTGGGTTTTGTGGGAGCTGCAAGGGGGTGCAGTCCCTACTTTATGAGAATTTCACCTGACATGGAAGTGCTGACAATGGACCCTGTTCCTAATACCAGTATAAACTTCAATCGGAGAGTGTGAGTGAGGAGACGAGTCCAACGAAGCTCACCTGAATGGAGTGGAGGAGAAGAGAATTGTGCCAAGGAAGAAACCTGTGTGAGATATCTGCAAAAAACAATTCACTCCTCTTGTACCTGGAACGCTGTCTGCGAAGTTGTGTCAAGGGTTTGAGGCTATGAGACGCCTCCTAGTGGTCACAACATACATTTAACAATTATCTTTTATTCAGTGGATTGTAGCTGATTTGTGAGGCACTTAAAAGTACTTAATGTTATAGCGAATGGCAATTAAAATTCAAGAAAGTGGTGACTTTGTGTGTGATATGATTGGAGATGCAGCGTGTCAGCAGAGTGTACGTAGTGTTAGAACAATTTTGACCTTAATGACTCCCAGTAGACTTTTTTCCCTGATCTTTTTGGAGAACGTCTTGACACCTTGTTGCTGTTTAATGCTTGTGCCTCTTCTGCTTGACTTCTTCTTTTCTATCATTTAGCAGTTTGTTTTAAGTATGTTCTTCCTAGTCATTTTATTGTCAAATTGTTATACAGACAGGCCATTTTTTAAAATTATTTAATACATTTTCAAAAAAAGCACTTTTTTAAATGGCATATTTTGATATAGATTTAATACATTTGTAAAACTTTATATTTTTATTTTTCTGTGTTGTATTTGGTCACAACAAAAAAAAATAATTTTCTCTATTTGGTTAAAGTGGCAATATAGTGTTTAACAATTAAACTCTTCATATATAATATGTATATTCTCAAAATATATATACTGCTCAAAAAAATGAAAGGAACACTCTTTAATGAGAGTACAGCATCAAGTCAATGAAACTTGTGGGCTGTTGATCTGGTCAGTTCAGTAGCAGAGGGGCTTGTTAATCAGTTTCAGCTGCTTTGGTGCACTAGAGGGGCAACAATGAGACGACCCCCAAAACTGGAATGAATGGTTTAACAGGTGGAGGCCACTGACATTTTTCCCTCCTCATCTGTTTTTTGACTCGTTTTGCATTTGTTTACAGTCAGTGTCACTACTGGTAGCATGAGGCGGTACCTGGACCCTATAGAGGTGGCACAGGTAGTCCAACTTCTCCAGGATGGCACGCACATCAATACGTGCCATGGCCAGAAGGTTTGCTGTGTCTCCCAGCACAGTCTCAAGAGCAATGGAGGAGATTCAAGGAGACAGGCAGTTACTCTAGGAGAGCTGGACAGGGCCCTTCGTAGAAGGTCCTTAACCCATCAGCAGGACCCACCGGTATCTGCTCCTTTGGGCAAAGAGGACCTTCAGCAGGCAGGCCACTGGTGTGAATGTCTCTGACCAAACAATCAGAAACAGACTTCATGAGGGTGGCCTGAGGGCCCGATGTCCTCTAGTGGGCCCTGTGCTCACTGCCTGGCACCGTGGACTTCGATTGGCATTTGCCATTGAATGCCAAAATTGGCAGGTTCACCACTGGCGCCCTGTGCTTTTCACAGATGAGAGCAAGTTCACCCTGAGCACATGTGACGACAGACATGAAAGGGTCCGGAGAAGCCGTGGAGAATGTTATGCTGCCTGTAACATTATTCAGCATGACCAGTTTGGTGGTGGGTCAGTGATGGTCTGGGGAGGCATATCCATGGAGGGACGCACAGACCTCTACAGGCTAGACAACGGCACCTTGACTGCCATTAGGTATCGGGATGAAATCCTTGGACTCATTTGTCAGACCCTATGCTGGTGCAGTGGCTCCTGGGTTCATCCTGGTGCACAATAATGCCTGACCTCATGTGGCGAGAATATGCAGGCAGTTGCTGGAGGATGTAGGAATTGATACCACTGACTGGCTCCCACGCTCACTTGCCTGACCTCAATCCAATACAACATCTCTGAGTATAACATTATGTTTCGGTCCATCCGACGCCACCAGGTCGCACCTCAGACTGTCCAGGAGCTCAGTGATGCCCTGGTCCAGATTTGGGAGGAGATCCCCCAGGACACCATCTGCCGTCTCTTTAGGACATTGTCAGGCATGCATACAAGCACATGGGGGCCATACAATCTACTGAGTACGATTTGGAGTTGCTGCAATGAAGTTTCGGCAAAATGAACTCGCTTGTCACATCATTTTTTCCCTTTGATTTTTGGGGTGGCTTTGAATTCAGCCCTCTGTAGGTTGATCATTCTCATTTCCGTCAAATGATGTGACATCCTTTCATTCCTAACACATTACCAGTCCATATCAGTAGAGATAGCCAGCAGGATTTTTTTTCCTATTGAGATCTGATGTGTTTTCAAAGTGTTCCTTTAATTTTTTGAACAGTTTATAAACAGTAGATATGTGTGCATGTGTGTGTGTGTGTGTGTGTGTGTGTGTGTGTGTGTGTGTGTGTGTGTGTGTGTGTGTGTGTGTGTGTGTATAAAATGTTGTGAAGTGATGCACATCTGCTCAATTAAAGCTGTCACCGTGGTCACCTTTAAACCTCAAAACATGTTCGCTTTTCCACAGAGGTATGTCAGAACAATGTGACTGTACAGAAGATCTGCCATCTTTCTTCCTGACATGACGAGCCTCCTCACTTTTTTCGCAAAGTTTTCTTCAGGGTCATCTTTAGGAAACATTCCTAACAGCTGCGGCTCCGTTGTTCTGGCTGCGCTACATGACAGCGCCTCATAATAATCACAGGCAAACGTCAGCTGAGGAGAAGCACACACCATCCAGACTGCACCGTCTCCTTTGTGAGCAGCGGCCACAGCTGTGCATTTTCAGGGTACTCACTCCCCAGCTGAGGTGATGGAAAGCACATTCTCTCAGGCCCCAGCCCATTAAATTGTTTTGCTTTCTCCGGTTCTCCCGAACTAATATTTTAATTCAACATTAAAAGTGCAGACAATGCTTACTCTTAAATTTCCACTTCTGCAAGTTTAAAACATAACAAAATGTGTTCTGGTTCCGCTGAAATGTGTCTTTGCTTTTTCATGTGGTGTAATTACTGGAGCGTCGCTTTTGTCCATACAGCTTGATGATTCTCTTACTGGCCAGGGAGATTTAAATATGTAAGGAATAGAAATGCAGGGAGCAAAGCGACAAAACGAAACGGACACACTGCAAGTGTGAAATTCAGTAATACAGGCTTGTGGTTTTGGGGGCAGCCTGTGTCCCAGTTGTAAGTAGATAGATAGATAGATAGATAGATAGATAGATAGATAGATAGATAGATAGATAGATAGATAGATAGATAGATAGATAGATAGATAGATAGATAGATAGATAGATAGATAGATAGATAGATAGATAGATAGATAGATAGATCTAAAAGGCACTATGTAATAGATAGATAGTGTGGCAGACGGCCGGAGCCCTTTCCTGGCTGGGAGGCTCAGAGTATGGAAGCACGGGGGGAAGAGTGTATTTTTAAGAATGTTTCTCCCTCAGACTGACAGAGGGCAGAACCCTTGGCTTGCAGTGAGGCTACGGGTCATAAGCATAGAAGCTCAACCCTACTAGGGCCCGTGGCCACAAGACATTATCTCCCTTGGATCCCTAGAGCGCAGATCCCTTGGATTTCAGTGGTGTCCCCGAATCCCAAAACGCATCATGGGGCTCAGTCCTGTTGCAGACTCAGTCCTGTAGGTTCCATGGATGCCGCCAGTGGGTGCTGCAGGGACTGGGGAGCCCTACTTCTTGAGGCTTCCACCTCACCCGGAAGTGCTTTCAGACCACACATACGGGACATCGGAAGTACTCCTAGGTTCCACATAAAAGAAGCCCACTTCCTCAACTTAGGAGCCAGCGTTGGCAGGATGGAAGATGAAGCTTGCTGGGAGGAGTAGAGGACACAGTGACGGAGACAAAAAGAAGACAGAGATACCAGGTCCTTATCATTCTGCTTAACTGTACTTGTGGTTATGGTGTGGGAAACACTTGAAGGAAGACTTTCCTACAATATAGACCCTTTGTGCATTTATACCTGTGTCCAAGCCTTTGCGTTTAGGTAGGTAGGTAGATAGATAGATAGATAGATAGATAGATAGATAGATAGATAGATAGATAGATAGATAGATAGATAGATAGATAGATAGATAGATAGATAGATAGATAGATAGATAGATAGATAGATAGATAGATAGATAGATAGATACTTTATTAATCCCAATGGGAAATAGGGCTCATTTATTCATTTCATCCCATAACCACTTGGGCTGGCGACAATTATGATAAATATTTTTCAAAAAGTAAGAATTTAAAGCCTTTACTGTCCCATCAGAGCACACACCTTACCTTCAGAGACAAACTCAGACACGAGTACTCAATACATTTTGTCAAGTTATCCATTCATCAGAGGGCTTGTTTGTTTTTTCGATGAAACAAACTGAATTTAGGAATTTTAATACATTTTTGTTTAACATGATGCCAGAGAGTGACAATGTATTGTATATTGGTCAGAAATGAACATTGAGAACTGCTTGAAAATCCAGCAATACTATTGCCACCACCACTCTTTGACAGGCCCTTAGGAATTGGCACTGTTAATTACAAGTGTGGCTAAATGTCTGCCATTAATTCATCCATTTCATAAAACAAATTTTTCCATTAAAGAATTACAAGCTGACAACTGGAGACTATCCTGGTATAATGGGACCCCCATCCCTGAAAATCTGAGCACCTGAGTAAAGCCCACGAGAGCGCTGTCACCCAGACAGTGGCCAGAGCCTGAAGTCGTATAGCCAGAGCACCACTGATGTCAGTCTCAGAGTTATTTCATATTAAGTTTTAACTTGGTCATCTTTACTTCCTTCCTGAGTTTGTGTTAACCTTGTCAAGGCTGCTACAGCTACTGCCTTCAGACACAAAATTTAAATAAAGACATTGACAAACTATTGAAATCCTAAAAACCCTGTTGGTTAGTCTTCTGGCCAACTTCCTTCATCCTTAAGTGGTTTGTTGTCTACCAAAGGTGCAGGACCCCATAGGTCACCAACTAACATTCATCACTGTTGTTATGAGCTCTAAATAGATTGTTTTCAGTTTTTGCTGTGCATTACGTGTAAATCCTCTTCGTAGCTCTGACATCAAAAGAATGCTTCAGTATTTCAGCTAAACACATTACATCTGTGTGAAGATCAAACTTACACACACCTAACAAGACTGAACGTAAAGTTAAACAGCTTCCACACTCTCCAATGTCAAGAATGAATTAATGTCAGTTAATACCAATTAGCAAGTGTTTCTTCCTATCATTTTATTCATTGGTTTGCTGCTGTGTCATGTGTTCAAATCTACTGGCTTTGTGAACAAATCAAAAGCAAAAAAAAAAAATCAACAACAAAGACAAAAAAGGTACTCCCTCAAAAATACATCAGCCAGCCGAATAAAAAAAGAGGCTTTAGGGATGAACCCACAAGGGTTGGTTGGTCTTTTTAACTGTCCCTACTTGGACAGATATGAGTGCCTGCCTACCAATAAAGAGATCTTCAAGAGAAAAACAAAAGAGAACACAAAGCTGAATAATGAATCAAAATAATTCACCTAATAGCATGCTAAAAGGCAGCCGATGCACAGTGTATAAAGGCACATTACAATTTATATATATATATATATATTGTGGAGACTGGCTCAGACACAGACAGGCAGACACGTTCATGTCACCCAACACACGTTTATTATACATTAATATTTACAGTAAAGTGCACAATCCAGTGCCAAAGCACCATTCACCCTTTCAAGTCCTTGGCCACAACACAATGCCTTTCTCTCTCTCTGGTCCGCCTCCACTCCTGTCCAACACGCTTCGTCTTCTTCCTCCCGACTCTCGCTTTGACTGGAGGGAGGCAGCCCCTTTTATGTGCCCTGGATGGGCTCCAGGTGCATCGTCAGGGCCTCTGTAGCCACACCCCTGTGTGGCGGAAGCTCCCAAGGTGAAGCCGGAAGTCCACCGGGTGTTCTTAAGTTTCTCCCCCCCAGTACTTCCCGGTGTGGCGGAAGTACTGAGGGCCAACACTCCCAAGGCATTGGGGCGCCCCCTGGCGGTGACCACGGGCCCCTACAGGGTTGAGCTTCCAAGCGGCGTACCCGTGGTCCCCAAAGCCACCAGGGAGGATGCCCCCTCGTGTCCTGGAGGAGGCACAAGCCCTCCTCCACTCCTTCTAGGCGTCCCGGCCGGGTATGGATGCCCGCCGGACACCACAATATATATATATATATATAGATTTAGTATATATACTAGCCATGCCACTCCTCCTTGAACCTCCACCTTATCGTGGTGGAGGGGTTTGCATGTCCCAATGATCCTAGGAGCTCTGTTGTCCGGGGCTTTATGCCCCTGGTAGGGTCACCCAAGGCAAACTGGTCCTAGGTGAGGGATGAGACAAACAGCGGTTCAACAAACCTCCAATGATGAATCAAACCTTCGAATGGCGTTTTCCCTTACCCGGACACGGGTCACCGGCGCCCCCCTCTGGAGCCAGGCCTGGAGGTGGGGCTCGATGGCGAGCGCCTGATGGCCGGGCTTGCACCCATGGGGCTCGGCCGGGCACAGCCCGAAGAGGTAACGTGGGTCCCCCTTCCCATAGGCTCACCACCTATTGGGAGGGGCCAAGGAGGTCGGGTGCAGTGTGAGTTGGGTGGTGGCCGAAGGCGGGGACCTTGGCAGTCTGATCCTCGGCTACAGAAACTGGCTCTTGGGACATGGAATGTCACCTCTCTGAAGGGGAAGGAGCCTGAGCTTGTGCGTGAGGTGGAGAGGTTCCGGCTAGATATAGTTGGAGGCGCAGAGCAGGTGTGGGCATACTTATTGCCCCCTGACTTGGAGCCTGTTCATTGGGGTTTACCCCGGTGGACGAGAGGGTAGCCTCCCTCTGCCTTCGGGTTGGGGGACGAGTCCTAACTGTTGTTTGTGCGTATGCGCCGAACAGCAGTTTGGAGTACCCACCATTTTTGGAGTCCCTGGAGGGGGTACTAGAGGGCATACCTTCTGGGGACTCCCTCGTTCTGCTGGGAGACTTCAATGCTCATGTGGGCAATGACAGTGAGACCTGGAATGGCGTGATTGGGAGGAATGGCACCCCCCCCGATCTGAACCCAAATGGTGTTTTGTTATTGGACTTCTGTGCTCGTCACGGATTGTCCATAGCGAACACCATGTTCAAGCATAGGGGTGTTCATATGTGCACTTGGCACCAGGACACCCTAGGCCTCAGTTCGATGATCGACTTTGTGGTCGTGTCGTCGGACTTGCAGCCACATGTCTTAGACACTCGGGTGAAGAGAGGGGTGGAGCTATCAACTGATCACCACCTGGTGGTGAGTTGGCTTCGATGGTGGGGGAGGATGCCGGTCAGGCCTGGTAGACCCAAATGTGTTGTGAGGGTCTGCTGGGAACGTCTGGCAGAGTCCCCTGTCAGAAGTAACTTCAACTCCCACCTTCGGCAGAACTTCAACCACATCCCGAGGGAGGTGGGGTACATTGAGTTGGAATGGGTCATGTTCCGTGCCTCTATTGTTGAGGCAGCTGACCGGAGCTGTGGCCGTAAGGTGGTCAGTGCCTGTCGTGGTGGCAATCACCGAACCCATTGGTGGACTCCGCCGGTGAGGGATGCCGTCAAACTGAAGAAGGAGTCCTACAGGACCTTTTTGTCCTGTGGGACTCTGGAGGCAGCTGATAGGTACCGGCAGGCCAAGCGGAATGCGGCTTTGGTGGTTGCTGAGGCAAAAACTCGGGCAAGGGAGGAGTTTGGGGAGGCCATGGAGAACGACTTTCGGACGGCTTCAAGGAGATTCTGGTCCACCGTCCGGCGTCTCAGGAGGGGGAAGCAGTGCAGTGTCAACACTGTATATGGTGGGGATGGTGCGCTGCTGACCTCGACTCGGGACGTTGTGGGTCGGTGGGGGGGAGTACTTCGAAGACCTCCTCAATCTCACTAACATGCCTTCCAAAGAGGGAGCAGAGCCTGGAGATTCGGAGGTGGGCTCCCCCATCTCTGGGACTGAGGTGGTAAAAAACTCCTTGGTGGCAGGGCTTCGGGGTGGATGAGATACGCCCGGAGTTCCTCAAGGCTCTGGATGTTGTAGGGCTGTCTTGGTTGACACATCTCTGCAACATCGCATGGACATCAGGGACAGTGCCTCTGGATTGGCAGACTGGGGTGGTGGTCCCCCTCTTTAAGAAAGGGGACCAGAGGGTATGTTCCAAGTACAGAGGGATCACACTCCTCAGCCTCCCTGGAAAAGTCTATTCGGGGGTCCTGGAGAGGAGGGTCTGTCGGATAGTCGAACCTCGGATTCAGGAGGAACAGTGTGGTTTCCGTCCTGGTCATGGAACAGTGGACCAGCTCTACACCCTTAGCAGGGTCCTGGAGGGTGCATGGGAGTTTGCCCAACCAGTCTACATGTGTTTTGTGGATATGGAAAAGGCGTTCGACCGTGTCCCTCGCGGAATCCTGTGGGGGTGCTCGAGAGTATGGGGTACCGGACCCCCTGATAAGGGCTATTCGGCCCCTGTACAACCGGTGTCAGAGCTTGGTCCGCATTGCCGGCAGTAAGTCGAACCCATTTCCAGTGAGAGTTGGACTCCGCCAGGGCTGCCCTTTGTCACCGATTCTGTTCATAACTTTTATGGACAGAATTTCTAGGTGCAGCCAGGGCATTGAGGGGGTCCGGTTTGGTGGACTCAGGATTGGGTCACTGCTTTTTGTAGATGATGTTGTCCTGTTTGCTTCATCAGGCCGTGATCTTCAGCTCTCTCTGGATCGGTTCGCAGCTGAGTGTGAAGCAGCTGGGATGGGAATCAGCACCTCCAAATCCGAGACCATGGTCCTCAGCCGGAAAAGGGTGGAGTGCCCTCTCAGGGTTGGGAGCAAGATCCTGCCTCAAGTGGAGGAGTTCAAGTATCTCGGGATCTTGTTCACGAGTGAGGGAAGAAAGGAGCGTGAGGTCGACAGGCGGATCGGTGCGGCATCCGCATTGATGCGGACTCTGCATCGGTCTGATGTGGTGAAAAAGGAGCTGAGCTGCAAGGCGAAGCTCTCAATTTACCAGTCAATCTATGTTCCTACCCTCACCTATGGTCATGAGCTATGGGTAGTGACTGAAAGAACAAGATCGCGAATACAAGCGGCTGAAATGAGTTTCCTCCGCAGGGTGTCTGGGCTTTCCCTTAAAAATAGGGTGAGAAGATCAGTCATCGGGGCGGGGCTCAGAGTAGAGCCGCTGCTCATCCGCATCGAGAGGAGTCAGATGAGGTGGCTCGGGCATCTGATCAGGATGCCTCCTGGACGTGTCCCTGGTGAGGTGTTCCGGGCACGTCCAACCAGGAGGAGGCCCCGCGGAAGACCCAGGACACGTTGGAGGGACTATGTCTCTCGGCTGGCCTGTGAACGCCTTGGGATTCTCCCGGAAGAGCTAGAAGAAGTGGCCGGGGAGAGGGAAGTCTGGGTGTCTCTGCTCAAGCTGCTGCCCCCGCAACCCAATCTCGGATAAGCGGAAGAGGATGGATGGATTAGCCGTACCCCACAGCTCCGCCCGCATAGTAGTGAAACAGGACACTAAGGAGGGCACTGCCTGGCTCCCCACTCCTGACGTCACACTCCTCCCCCAACAGCCCACAGCCTCTGTCTCTCAGATTAGCGCGTGATTCTTAGTGCAATGAGAGAAGTCGCATACTCAACAAAATTTGTTCAAGCAAATTCTAGAAAAAACCTGATCTAAATCTGTTAAGTAGTTCTCTTGTGAAAATCAGAAAGACAGACGTTGGATTATATATATATATATATATATATATATATGAGAGAGAGATATTATATATAGTGAGATTATTGAGAACTCAACAGCGCCTCCAACTATGCTGTGACCTGCGCTGAAACTCTGTTAATGCAGGAAGGGATTGGTATATACAGTAGATAGAGATAGACAGAGAGATAGAAAGATAGATGTAAAAGGCTCTATGTAATAGATAGATAGTGTGGCAGACGGCCGGAGTCCTTTCCTGGCCGGGACGCTCAGAGTATGGAAGGACGGGGGGAGAGTGTATTTTTAAGAACGTTTCTCCCTTAGACTGACAGAGGGCAGCACCCTTGGCTTGCAGTGAGGCCACGGGTCATAACCATAGAAGCTCAACCCTATTGGGGCCCGTGGCCACAAGACATTATCTCCCTTGGATCCCTAGAGCGCAGATCCCTTGGATTTCAGTGGTGTCTCCGAATCCCAAAGGGCATCATGGGGCTCAGTCCTGTTGGTTTCATGGAATGCCGCCAGGGGGTGCTGCAGGGACTAGGGAGCCCTACTTCTTGAGGCTTCCACCTCACCCGGAAGTGCTTTCAGACCACACATACGGGACATCAGAAGTACTCCTAGGTTCCACATAAAAGAAGCCCACTGCCTCAACTTAGGAGCCAGCGTTGGCAGGATGGAGGATGAAGCTTGCTGGGAGGAGTAGGGGACACAGTGACGGAGACAAAAAGAAGACAGAGATGCCAGGTCCTTATCATGCTTAACTGTACTTGTGGTTATGGTGTGGGAAACACTTGAAGGAAGACTTTCCTACAATAAAGACCCTTTGTGCATTTATACCTGTGTCCAAGCCTTTGCGTTTAAGGAACTAAAGCACCATATATACAGTGGTGTGAAAAACTATTTGCCCCCTTCCTGATTTCTTATTCTTTTGCATGTTTGTCACACAAAATGTTTCTGATCATCAAACACATTTAACCATTAGTCAAATATAACACAGGTAAACACAAAATGCAGTTTTTAAATGATGGTTTTTATTATTTAGGGAGAAAAAAAATCCAAACCTACATGGCCCTTTGTGAAAAAGTAATTGCCCCCTTGTTAAAAAAATAACCTAACTGTGGTGTATCACACCTGAGTTCAATTTCCGTAGCCACCCCCAGGCCTGATTACTGCCACACCTGTTTCAATCAAGAAGTCACTTAAATAGGAGCTGCCTGACACAGAGAAGTAGACCAAAAGCACCTCAAAAGCTAGACATCATGCCAAGATCCAAAGAAATTCAGGAACAAATGAGAACAGAAGTAATTGAGATCTATCAGTCTGGTAAAGGTTATAAAGCCATTTCTAAAGCTTTGGGACTCCAGCGAACCACAGTGAGAGCCATTATCCACAAATGGCAAAAACATGGAACAGTGGTGAACCTTCCCAGGAGTGGCCGGCCGACCAAAACTACCCCAAGAGCACAGAGACGACTCATCCGAGAGGTCACAAAAGACCCCAGGACAACGTCTAAAGAACTGCAGGCCTCACTTGCCTCAATTAAGGTCAGTGTTCACGACTCCACCATAAGAAAGAGACTGGGCAAAAACGGCCTGCATGGCAGATGTCCAAGACGCAAACCACTGTTAAGCAAAAAGAACATTAGGGCTCGTCTCAATTTTGCTAAGAAACATCTCAATGATTGCCAAGACTTTTGGGAAAATACCTTGTGGACTGATGAGACAAAAGTTGAACTTTTTGGAAGGCAAATGTCCCGTTACATCTGGCGTAAAAGGAACACAGCATTTCAGAAAAAGAACATCATACCAACAGTAAAATATGGTGGTGGTAGTGTGATGGTCTGGGGTTGTTTTGCTGCTTCAGGACCTGGAAGGCTTGCTGTGATAGATGGAACCATGAATTCTACTGTCTACCAAAAAATCCTGAAGGAGAATGTCCGCCCATCTGTTCGTCAACTCAAGCTGAAGCGATCTTGGGTGCTGCAACAGGACAATGACCCAAAACACACCAGCAAATCCACCTCTGAATGGCTGAAGAAAAACAAAATGAAGACTTTGGAGTGGCCTAGTCAAAGTCCTGACCTGAATCCAATTGAGATGCTATGGCATGACCTTTAAAAGGCGGTTCATGATAGAAAACCCTCAAATAAAGCTGAATTACAACAATTTTGCAAAGATGAGTGGGCCAAAATTCCTCCAGAGCGCTGTAATAGACTCATTGCAAGTTATCGCAAATGCTTGATTGCAGTTATTGCTGCTAAGGGTGGCCCAACCAGTTATTAGGTTCAGGGGGCAATTACTTTTTCACACAGGGCCATGTAGGTTTGGATTTTTTTTTCTCCCTAAATAATAAAAACCACCATTTACAAACTGCATTTTGTGTTTACTTGTGTTATATTTGACTAATGGTTAAATGTGTTTGATGATCAGAAACATTTTGTGTGACAAACATGCAAAAGAATAAGAAATCAGGAAGGGGGCAAATAGTTTTTCACACCACTGTATATATATATATATATATATATATATATATATATATATATACTGTATATATATATATATATATATATATATATATATATATATATATATATACATTATGTATATATATATATATATATATATATATATATATCTCATTTGTAGTCTGAGTCCCAACCTGAATTGTGTGGGTGGTTACCTACCAGGTAACACTAGTGGTTGGTCTGCCATTCGGCAAACGGTGCCCTCTTCAGTTGCGAGAGGCAGATCATAGAATGGTTGAAATAGTTTATTGTCAAATAATGCAAAGAGTACGCATGTTTTGCCCTCATTTGGGCTCATCAGGCATACACACTCTACTGCTCCCTCTCTCTGGGGAAATCGAACCTCGGACATCAGCATCAGAGACGAAGTCCCTTTACACTGTGTCACGGCATGTAGTTTGTTTATTTGACAGCCTGTAGGTCCGGAGTAATTTCATTCATTGCATTCGTAGTCTGAGTCCCGACCTGAATTGTGTGGGTGGCTTACCTACCAGGTAACGCTTGTGGTTGGTCTTCCATTCGGCAAACATCCGTCACGGTGCCCTCTTCAGTTGTGAGAAGCAGACCATGGCGCAATATATATATATATATTTATTACATGTTGCAATTTAGGAGTCAAATGTAACACAGAGCCAAACATCTCAATAATTCAAATAAGAGGTCTACACAACACATGCATAAAATAGAAGGGACAAAAGTCATGAAACACCCTTACTCAGAGAGCAAAAGTATTAAAATTTCATTTATTCAATTAGGAAAATATAAAAAACAGAAAAGAATCACAATTACAAAAGATAATTTCAAAATTACAAAAAGGCACCAAATTAAAAAAAAAACAATAATAATAGTCTCTATAGTAAAACAATACTATACTATCTGTTCAATCAAACAAATTTGCAATAAGGGACGTATTATTATTGTTACCATTCTGTACTGTTCAGTTTTTTCTTTTTTTTCAGTTTTGATGAATTTACTCTTTTAAAAAAATATATGATATAGATGCCACAGAAGAAACTCAAGAAAGAGAAGAGCACTGTTAGCAGTTGCTGTATTTTTAAATCCAAAATAGAAAAAAAAAATCAAAGGTCATTGTGAAATGACAAGGTGACATATCCTGCTGGTTGTCACATCTCCTCGACTTGTGAAGCATCAGGGACAACAGGATAGACCTGGCAGGTCACAGCCAGCAGTAAAAGAAAGTTGACAAGTGGCCTCTTAAAGGTGCACCACATTATTAAAACTATTGGGTTTGTTGAAGAACACGATGTGAATTACGGCTTTTGTTTAATTCTTTGGCTTGTGGGCAAAAAAGACACTTAACATTAAATGTTTATTCCTGTAAAGTACTATTTAAATATAATCTGAAACAAAGATTGCAAAATACTAGTAAGTAAAGACTTTTTCATTGTTGTTTTATGCACAAAATGGTGGATATAAACTGTGCCACACAAAATTGCATAAAAATCTATAAAAAGAACAAAACCCAGTAACAATGGATTTAATACCAAACACATTACATAGAATATTCCAGAGCATCTGGGCCAGTTCTAGTTTGTATGTCATCACTAGCATTTCACAGAGGATGTCATATAACTTGCAGATTATAGGATCCTGGTACACCTGGAAATAAATAAATAAATAAAATGCTACATCAGAGTCTAGATCCCACAACTTAGCTTTTAACAATGTCCTTCCATCAAAGCTGACCATCAAGCTCTTTCACTTGAGACCTGGTGACACTTTCTAGATTTTGAATTTCTTAACCAGTAGAGCTCAGCGTATGCAGACTGCCAGCATCGCCTCCTTCAGGCTGATGTTGAAAACGCAGGGTAACGTGCTGAGCCACATGCTGCACTTCATGCTCACCTGTAACTGTATAGCCAAACACAGCTGCAACTCTATTGGTCAGTTTGAAGATGACATCACCATCGCAGCCCTAACCACACCCACTGATGAACTGTGGTACAGAGAAACGATTTGACAGACGTGTCCCTGTTATGCCAATCATAAAATCTCCAATTGGCTCATCTGGACTGCAAGCGTGAATGCTAACCACCTGCCTTTCTATCTCCAGCTGACCCCTTCAAGCAGATAAAAACGGGGGGAGAGTAGAGAAAGAGAATCCATGGTGTATTAATTGTGATTACAGTTACACCTGCTGTGATATAATAATCACAGAAAGTGGCGATTACTGCATTCCATTTAGCACTGCCGCTGCATGGGAGATGGAGCTTTTCCAGTCACAAGCTGCTCTAAAAGACAAACGCGTCTTGTGATTAATCACAGATACACTTCTTAGGCACGAGTGCATTGGTGAATCAGAGGAACTCACATTATAGGAGTAACTGCATGTGTCACCGAGCTGAACGCATTTTAGGAATTTGATCCTCAAACTGTGAATTTCTTTCTCTTGTGTTCATATCCGTCTCCAGAAAAAACTCAGAAGCAAAAGTAATGTTGAACCAAAATCACCTGACACTTTTTAGATGTTGTTGTACCAAAATGAAGAGGATCATCTGTAAAACTGCATTTCACAAGTGATGATGTTGATCAAAAACCGTGCACAGTGATTACCAATGTCATACAGTATCCTACTACTACTGAGCTACTGGCACCTAAGTGCTATCGGAGCATCTTATAATTCATAACTGAGGTGATCCACTGACAACGGAAGAGAAAGGCTCAGTTGCTCAGTGACCAATCATTGAAATTTATTATGTTCAAAAAATGCAGTGCACAGCTTTGTAAAACCTTTATAAAGAACAAATAAAGTTCCAGAAGGATGACATCACACAAACAGAGCAACCATCAGGAAGTTCTAATCATTTGTAAGTCAGTGAAATTGAAAAAGCTGTTTTTCTTTCCCCATAACAGTCCTGCACATGTGCCATCACTTCACTTCAATCTTCTGGGCCCTCTGTGAGATCTGTGAGATCCTTCTCTCCTCTTCTCAAACATAAATCAACTTGTTCAGATCCTCACTCTCTATAGCCATGGCTTCAACACTCCAGGACACCGGCTCCGATCAGCTTGTGCTTGCACTACTCCCTACTCCTTCGCTTTGTCTCCTGCATACTACTCCATCTGTTTTTCCCGTTCCCGTTCTACTTACGTTTTGAACATTAGGACTCTTTAGCGCTCGCCCTGTCACCAAATGCCGCAACACACGAAGTTGTGCACTAATTAACCCAAGCCGACCCAAGCCTGAAGTAAAGAGAATGGGCATGGGGTATCACAGCTATGCAAAAGTGTTACAGCATTGCTATCTAACATTATTGACAATCAACAATCTAAAATTCAACCACAAAGTCCATTATATGAATGAAAGCTGAGAATCAAGTCCATGTAAGGTTAGGTCTGTGTCACAGATAGCATTACCTGTTTTATGCTAATGCAAAAAATCGGGTTATAGTAGTCATCATGTTTTATGCATATATCAAAAGACTATCTGTGCTACTTGTCTAAGACAGGTTGAAATCTAAATAATCAATGCAGACCTTGGCGTATTTAGCATTAACGTTTGCAGGTCATTATCAATTGGAATGTGTTTTTGTAATACAGTGATCCCTCGCTATATCGCGCTTCGTCTTTCGCGGCTTCACTCCATCGCGGATTTTAAATGTAAGCATATGTGAATATATATCGCGGATTTTTCACTGCTTCGTGGATGTCTGCGGTCTACAGTACGTGTGCTTCCTCAGTTGATTTGCCCATTTGAATTCAAACAAGGGACGCATTTGAATTGAAACAAGGGACGCTATTGGTGGATGGCTGAGAAGCTACCCAATCAGAGCATGCGGTTAAGTTCCTGTGTGCTGCTGATTGGCTCAGCGACGGAGTGCTGCATTAACCAGGAAGTCTCATCTCACTCATTCAGCATTAACGTGATACTGCTTCAGGGGCCGTGTCCAAGCGCCAACAGAAGATGTAAATGATTGCAGAAAAGGTAAAAGTTTTGGATATGTTGAAGGAAGGAAACAGCTACACCGCTGCAGGACACCATTACAGCATAAATGAGTCCACGATTCTTTTTATTTAAAAAGGAGGAAAAGCATATAAGATCTACGGCCGCAGTGTCTTTTAACCAGGGCACAAAATGAGTTGCAAGTGGACGTTGTAAGACAGTAGTGTGGATGGAATCTGCTTTAGGGATTTGGATTGAAGAGTGATGGAAGAAGAACAACGGCGGTGCTAAACAGTCGCCTGAAGAGGTTCCTTTAGAAGAGCTGTAACGCTATCCTTTGTTGTGCAGTAAAATGAAACTCATCGTTATCGGACAAGTCGTCGTGTCATTGTTGGTGAGTAACCATAATTAATTATCTACGTACAGTACTTATTTCATGTACATAGTTTAGTGTCACTGTACACACATTTTACTGTATACAATTTTTCTTGCATTGTACGTATTTATTGATGGTGGCCTGTCTGTCGTAATGGCTGTAACATATGTGATATCGGAGACGCTCGATATCTTTAAAATAATATTTAGGTTTTACTGTATGTAAACTGTGTTTACATACATAATTTAAAACGAATCTTACCTAATATCTAAGAGAATACAAAGGGTTTATGCTGTATAATTGTGCGTGAAATGTTTATAATAGTGTGGGAGAGTTTATAAGGGCTTAAAATATATAAAAATAACCACATGAACATATGGTTTCTACTTCGCAGATTTTCTTTTTTCGCGGGTGGCTCTGGAACGCAACCCCCGCGATGGAGGAGGGATTACTGTACATGTAGTAAAAAAAATGCATTGCATTTTTCATTTCAACAAATGGTGCATCACAAACATTAGCATTGCTCTTAAGAATCCTATAGCAAATGGCATATAACAGAGACATACCAACTGGACAGACTCACAGTAGCACACAAGTAGCCCCTCACTGCAGACTGCAGAATGGGGCGTGTCTACATGGGTCAAGTGAAACATTTAACTCCGCCCATAATCCAAAGGCATCACACTTCGTTCTTCATACTGGTAGCGACAGTATTGTAAGCACAACGGTTAAGATTAGGGTTGTCGGGTGGTTATCAGACTCAAATAATGAAAAATGTCAAGTAAACCAAGTTACATAAAGATGCAGTTTTCACCATTTATATGCTGGTCATGTCTTTCCTGTTTAGCGTGGAGTCTGGCAGGACCCAAACATGTGACATCTATGAATTACAGGCGGAGTTAAATATTTAACCCTGCCCACATTTAGGCCCGCCCCATTCTGCATGCTGCAGCTAAGATCCTCTCGATGCACAGACACGCACAAAGAAATATTCATTAATTATAATTAGGCTCTGAGTTAAACTGAGCACAACAAAGGTTTAAAAAAATGATCCCACACCCTGGGTAGGCGAACACACAATCCCTTCCTGCAATTACTTTTGTGTTGTCTTTGCTATATCTCTAATGTCAGACAAAATTTCTAATGGGTCAGAAACAAGTGGCTCTTTATACAGCCACAACTAATTTGTGCTTGAACAGAACTATGGAAGCGTCTTCCAATGGCCTCAATCCAACCTGACAGACACTGAAAGGATCTGCAGAGAAGAATGGCAGGAAATTCCCAAATCCAAGTGTGGGAGGCTGGTTGTGTCAAACCCAAAGAGACTCCAGGCTGGCATTGCTGCCTTCAACTAACTGCTAAGTAAAGGGTCTGGATACCTGTGTTGGTGGGATATTTCAGCTTTTTACTTTTATAAATTTGCAAAAAAATTCTAAAATCTTGTTTTTGCTTTGTCATTCTTGGGTGTTGCTTGGTAAGGGAAAAAATGAATTTAAAACTATTTTAGCTCGAGGCAGACTGGTGAGTTACCAGTTACCTACTGAGCATGTGAGCTAAAATACGGCCTGTTCTGATCAGAAAGCCTCCGTCTGGCTGAGTCCAATGTTTTAGAGAGCTCATCATTTTTCAAAATGAATATCAAGCAAATTACAGTTTAGCTCTTAAGAAAGGACAGTGGTAAGCTGAAGCACACTTGGCAAACTTATTGGATTACTCTCTATACTCTCTACCTTTAGAAAAGTGAATGAATGTCAAATGAAGAATAAATACATGATCTATCAGAGAAGATGACAAACGTAAGATTCACTGACTCTCCCGAGCACAACTGAATGGCTATCTAACACCAGACACGCAGCAGAATGCTTCACAGCAGTCAGATCTGTTTCATCCCAGGGAGAAGCTAATGGCTATTCTTATCGACACATCTATTATTCATGCAGCAAAGTTTGAAGATACAGCCTTCCAAATGGAGAGGGTCTGCTCCTCTGGTAATAGCATGTAGCACCGTGTCCATTTATCCCATTCACTTTATCTTAGAGTTCCCAAAGAGCTTCTGTGTGTTTATTATTGAGGCATAACTATTTCAGTCCACACTATAAATTAAACATCTAAGTTGATATAACATAGCATTCTCAAATTTGTTTTGTCCGGTTGAAGGGCCTGCGGTGGGTTGGCACCCTGCCCAGGATTTGTTCCTGCCTTGTGCCCTGTGTTGGCTGGGATTGGCTCCAGCAGACCCCCGTGACCCTGTGTTTGGATTCAGCGGGTTGGAAAATGGATGGATGGATGGACGGTTTAGGGCAGAAGATAGATAGATAGATAGATAGATAGATAGATAGATAGATAGATAGATAGATAGATAGATAGATAGATAGATAGATAGATAGATAGATAGATAGATAGATAGATAGATAGATAGATAGATAGATAGATAGATAGCGTGACCCTACAAATGCGTGATGGACAAATGCGCGCCGACAAATGGGCGATGACAAAATCGCAACGTCAAAATCGCGTCGACAAATAATAATAATAATACATTTTATTTATATAGCGCCTTTCCCATGTTCAAGGCACTTACAGAATATAATAAAGAACGGCAGCGTATACAGTATATAGCATTGTACAAACCAGATAAATAAATAAAGAAGATTAAGACAGTGAATTCTGGAAAAGAAAAATTTTCGTGATTATGTCGGCGCGCATTTGTCGAAAATCAGTTCGCATTTTTGTCGGGCGCGCATTTGCCCATCGCGCATTTGTCGGTAAACCGATAGATAGATAGATAGATAGATAGATAGATAGATAGATAGATAGATAGATAGATAGATAGATAGATAGATAGATAGATAGATACTTTATTGATCATGAGGGAAATTTAATTTAAGTACCAGTAGCCAATAATTATACCGAGTTAGAAGCAAATGTTGAAGTACACACTATACAAATAGCATTAAGTAAGTGCAGGCTGTCAAATGCAATCACAGTACACTGGGGTTGGAATCTTACAGTCCATACAGATAATGTTAATGGTGCATAATAAAATACCAGTGCAATGGGAATTGTGCGAATAATCCTAATACCAAAATGACAGGTGGCACATATCATTAAAGTGACAGATACTAAAATGGCATAATATTAAAATAAAATAAAGTGACACGGCTTATGCTGATAAGCCGATAAGAAGAGCACAAGGAAAGAAGCAGTGTGTTGGGGTGCCTAATATTTCACATTAATAATGTTAAAAAATATTAAAAGATGATAAAATGATAAGCATGTTAAGGAAAGTTCTTTCTTTTTAGTTTGCCTTTCTTGACTTTCTGATCTCAGTAAGACTAACTAATCTTGAACAGATTAAACAGCAAATGTTAGTAGACTAGGAAATTTCCAGAAAGGACAAGCTTACAAATGACAATGTTCTTGTTGCAAAAGAGCAGTCTAGTAAAATTATATTTCAAGAAATATCAAACTTAAAAATAAAATAACAATTCCACATGCATCAAAAACAAGACTCTCAAACTGTAGGATATCCTTCATTTATAAACATATGTGGATAAGGTCTGTCAAAATAACATTATAGATAGATAGATAGATAGATAGATAGATAGATAGATAGATAGATAGATAGATAGATAGATAGATAGATAGATAGATAGATAGATAGATAGATAGATAGATAGATAGATAGATAGATAGATAGATAGATAGATAGATACTTTATTAATCCCCAAGGGGAAAATTCACATCACACCATCTTCCACCTATACATAAACGAGCCGTAGATTCTCCTCAAATAGACAGACACCTAATTGCATCCCTGCATCAACTTGCAATAAGCAACTTCCTGCGACAATAGATAAAACGCCACTTGTATGATTCAGTCTATTTGCAGCCAAAAAGGAGGTGCACAAGAAACAAACAAAAATGTAACATTTTTGCAACAGAGGGCACTGTGTACTTATTTGAGCCACAATGTGTAAAATTCGAAAGAAAAAAAAATCATACAATTGTGCTGCTTCCAAATACTGTCTATCGGTCAGTAACTCCGTTGCCAAAATATGAGTCAAGGATTTGAGGGAGTCATATTACAAGGCAGGTAAAGTTTGCAAAGAATGAATTGGGTCAAGAAGAGACTCCACTAAAATCAGGACTCACACCAAAGACCATACATAAAAGTGATAGGCCGTGTCTACCTGTAATTATTTATTTAGCCAAACAAATCTTCCTATCCATCCTAGTATCTATCTATCTATCTATCTATCTATCTATCTATCTATCTATCTATCTATCTATCTATCTATCTATCTATCTATCTATCTATCTATCTATCTATCTATCTATCTATCTATCTATCTATCTATCTATCTATCTATCTATCTATCTATCTATCTATCTATCTATCTATCTATCTATTACTTGGCTGCTACGAATACACAGTCATTTGAAGTACACCCCATGGAAATTGTTAACTTTTACAACATATTTGAATGGGCTAACTGTAGATTTTCATTTAGACAGGGCCACTTTAGTTGGGCCCTTGAACAAGCAATTGTCCTGGTTTATCACGCTAGTCTGCATCCAGCCCTCCATGTATAGGCCCTCTAACCTGCAGGTAAAAACCTGGGGGTTGGTGGCAGAATTGGCACCCCAGCCACCATAAAATACCTCACACTGTTCCATTCCCTCTGAATTAGTGTGGCGCTGAGGTCTCACCCATCGCATAGCTTGGGTCCTAATCTGGGTTGATTTATCATATGGTGGGAACAGCAATGCCCTGTATCAGCATGTGGTGATCAATTTGAACAAATGACACATAAAATTGACATTCTCATGATCTAAATGAACAAAAATGCAGATTTATCAAGTGGGAACAGTAAGTACACCCCTACATTTATCACCTCTTCAAATCCATAAAACTGGAAATAGGTGTTCCAGGTTAGATGCCAATGATTAGACCCTCCTTAGGGGTAATGCGGATGGACCTCATCTTATTTAAATCACAGATATCGAGGGTCTGGCATTCATTTTGCTATTGGTGTCTAAGGTATCATCATGCCAAGATCAAAAGACCTCTCTAAAGCCCTCAGAAAGAAGCTTGTGGATGCAAGGGTTTTAAAACAAATTTGTATGAAATCAGTCATTCCACTGTAAGAAAAAATGACCAACAAGTAGCGTAGATATCATGTCTAATTTGTCCAGGACTGGCCAGCCTAGAAAATTCAGCCTGAGAGCTGACCATTTAATACTAAAACAACTCTCCAAGAACTCCAGAATTTCAAGGCGGGATCTGCAGGTGACTCTTGCAACAGCTGCTGTCAAAGTGCATGCATCTACAATCACAAAGAGATGGCACAAATTTGATCTGCATGCAAGATGTGCCAGGAGAAAGCCTTTCGCTGTCTAAGAAAGAAGTTTAGAGCAAGACTACAGTTTGGTCATTGAACATCTAGGCAAAGACCAGGCCTTCAGGAACAATTTGTTGTTGACAGATGAATCAAAGATAAAGTTGTTTGAGTTGTTGTCTACACTAACAGTAGACATAATTGCCACATATCTGAAGAGAGCAGAACAAAGCTTGGTGGTGGAAACGTTCTGGTTTGGGGGTGCCTGGGTAGCTTGCAGTCATCAAGTAAACTATGAATTCTGTATCGTATCAAAGTATGTTTGACGCGAGGGCCATCTGTCTGAAAACTGAAGTTGAACTGGAAATATACCTTCCAGCACAATAATGATCTAAAGTGCACTAGCAAATCCATCAAGGAATGGCCTAAAAGGAAGAAATAGATGGCTATGGACTGGTCTACTCAAAGCCCTGATTTGAACCACATTGAAATGCTGTGAAGGAGTTTGAAACGGGCAGTACATACAAAAAAAAACAAAAAACAAACCCTAACATCTTGCAACTGAAGGAATTTTGCATGCAGCAATGGTCCAAAATGTCTCCGAATTGATGTCAGAGACTGGTGGGCAGTTAATGCTAAGTGTCTACAAGACGTCGCTTCTGCTAATGCAAAATGCAAATCACTTCTAAAAATGTATGCGACTTCACATCCTTGGAGGCAATCATTTTAAAACTAGTCATTTAGCCCGTTACAATAACGGGCGCTAGAACAGTAGTGCATAAACATTAGTAGGAACAGTCTATATTAAATGGCAAGGGACTTTGACCTCATTCTTTTTGTTGGTCGTATTTTTCTTTCTTTCAGCCTTTCTTTTGTTGATGTTTACTTGCTGAGCTGACCGTTCTTCGTGGGCTGCCGCTGTGTATTGTGTGTCTTTAATTTTCTGTGACAGTAATACTGTCTTGTATGGCTCTATTCAATAAGGGCGCGCACAAAAAGGCGAGCTTCAAAAGGGCGACCTCAATTGAGCGCGGCGAATAAAGGCGTTCGTAGATAATTTAGTTCAAATGGCTCTGGAATATGTGAAGAGCAACAAAGGTGCAGATCTTTATTTACATGCACCTTTATTCGCTGCGCCCAATTGAGGTCGCCCTTTTGAGGCTGGCCTTTTTGTGCGCGCCCTTATTGAAGGATACCATCTTGTACGTCCGCTGGCTTGTACGTCCGTAATATACCTTTAATTTTCTCTGGTGGTAATACAGGCATGCGCGTCGGTAATATGCCTTTAATTTTCTCTGACAGTAATACTGGCTTGTATGTGGCTGTAATATGCATCACTGTATTGTGTACCTTTAATTTCCTCTCGCAGTAATACTGATTTGTATTTCCGTAAAACGCCTCTAACTTTCTCTGACAATAATATCGCGCATCGCACCGTGCCCCGCGCATGCGCACTTCATCAGAAGACACCCACACACAGACACCTGGGCGCACACAGGGATTTTATATATATAGATATTAAAACACAATCCAGCACAACTGTAGTGCTAGTCCACAAACCACCAGTCCAAATTCATTGTTCATGACTGAATTTGGCAACCTTTAATCTGATTGGCTATGAATTATGATCGCGTAGTGTTGCTGGGGGATTTTAATGTACACATTGATGTGGAAACTGACAGTTTTAGCAAATGTTTTACTTATTTGTTAAATTCAGTAGGATTTTGTCAAATTGTCAAAGGTCCAACTCATAAGAGCAAAAGAGGAAGGCCTAAGAGAAGGTTTATGGATGTGGTGAGAGAGGACATGCAGGTGATGGGGGTAACGGAGCGATATAAAATATGGAACAAGATGATCCGCTGAGGCGACCCCTAACAGGAGCAGCCGAAAGAAGAAGAAAAAAGAAGTCAAAGGTACAACTTATAATCATAATCACACATCAGATTTAATTATAACTGACAAAATTGAAATTCTAAATTTAAATATTACTTCATTAAATGAAGTTATTCATTTAGTGCCACTGCCCCACTGCCACGTTGTTTTGCCTGCCTAAGGTAACGTCATCTCTGATGGAGGATCGCAGGAATCGTTGGGTAGAAGGTTCCTTTCATTGGATTGGCTGGCCCAGCGCTGACTCAACTGTGGAATGGCCAATCGGGGGAGGCAGCTTGATGGCTGAGGTCTCCAGGACTCTGAACAAATCCAAATCGCAGTACATCATATCATCTACTGTTGAATTCTGCTCTGGACTTGCCTAGCTTCAGATGGAGTACCTGCTCTCCTCTGCTGGCAACCTGGGACAAAGTGTGCTTTTGAATGACTGTTTTTAATCTTTTATTAAATGTATGGATTAGCAACAAACCACAGTTGTGAGAGACATAGCACTCTGTGCAAAGGTAGAAGCAGCTGGCCCTTAGGAGGACCATTAGTTTCTTCAATGGTGGGACCTGCTATCGCCTTCATGAGCTGCTCCTGAGCTGCTCCTGAGCCCACACATACACACCAACAGCCTCACCTCACTCTGTTCAACTCATCTGGTCTGCCTGCTAATATAAGAGATGCCCCTTTCGGTCTCAGCTTTCAAATCCTGGCTGAAGACTCGTTACTTCAGTTTAGCATATCCTGACTAGAGCTGCTGATTAACTGTACATCTCTGTTGTTAGTCATTAGCACTAAAACATACGTACTATGATCATTATAATTATGACTAACCCTCACCTATTCTGTTTCTCTTCTCGGTACTCGGCCCACCTGCCAAGTTGTTTTGCCTGCCTATGGTAGAGTCATCCCTGATGGAGGATCGCAGGAATCGTTGGGTAGAAGGTTCCTTTCATTGGATTGGCTGGCCCAGCGCTGACTCAACTGTGGAATGGCCAATCGGGGGAGGCAGCTTGATGGCTGAGGTCTCCAGGACTCTGAACAAATCCAAATCGCATTACATCATATCATCTACCGTTGAATTCTGCTCTGTATTTGTAATATTTCTATTGTACTATTATATTGTAATGAGGATTACTTGTGTTCTGTTCTTTGTATTGTATTGTATTGACCCCCTTCTTTTTGACACCCACTACACACCCAACCTACCTGGAAAGGGGTCTCTCTTTGAACTGCCCATCCTAAGGTTTCTTCCATTTTGTCCCTACAAGGGTTTTTTGGGAGTTTTTCCTTGTCTTCGTAGAGAGAGTCAAGGCTGGGTGGGCTGTCAAGAGGCAGGGCCTGTTAAAGCCCATTGTGACACTCCTTGTGTGGTGTTGGGCTATACAAAAATAAATTGTATTGTTTTGTACTGTATTTCTAAGCAGGGCAATGCCATCTTCTCAGACCAAGGGTGGAGCATTATATTTTTTTTTTTTAATAAATGATTGAGAAGGCACATTTTCATTGTGTTTTTATTCAGGTATAACATCTTCATCTGTATGCAGTATAGCTGATTTAATGAAAAATGGATGGCCGTTCCCATAAAGATGGTATCATATCACACAAATGGTTTACAGTTACATGTCATCAATATCCAAAGATTATGAAATAGCAAGTCACATTAGGAGCATTGCTTCAAGCTTTATGAATGTACAGAGCAGTTTCAATAAATATTTCAATGTATGTGCTTCTGTATTTTCCTGTTTATAAAACAGGAGTTCAGCAATTAGTCAAAGTGACACTGCAATGAACGACAGAAAGCAAACCTGGATGAGAAACATCACAGCATAAGCAAAGGGCAAAATATCTGCTATGTTGAGCTCAGATTGGTATTTGCTTAGATGTAATGTGATTTTGCACTCTTCATGTCCCAAACAAATAAAATCTGATCTGAATATCTGGAGACCAAATTGGCCATAAATGTACAGTATGGGATTCTGTTCATATTTTTATTTTTTTTTGCTGGCTGCAGATTGCTGATTAACCAGTCCTAGGGTTTCCAATTAGTTTGTTCCACATTTACTACGTTCCCCCACCTGCCTCTTACCACAGACAAATGAATGCCTTTCGACTTTATGTTCTATAGTATGTCCTCTAAAGCTCGGCTTGTTATACAGTACTAGAGTAAGCCAAGCCATTCATATTTTACTTCTCTAGTATGTGGCCACCCTGAAGGCAGACATGTTTCTGGATAGCTCTAGGTGAAGGCCTGGGGTGCTGCCTTCTGGTCACTCCAGCTGTCACTGAAGAGAAAATAAAAACAGGGGGGCAGTGAAACAGACCGGCTTTAAGAAGAACCCCTCTGTGGACTCAGGCCCACAATACTTTTGAGATCTTTGACAAAAGGCATTCATCCACCCAAGGTGAAAATTAGCTTGCGTCTTGTAGAGAAAAAAAAACGAGGGGCAACAACATGGAAGGCTTCATTTCAGTTGTATCTTGTATCAAATGGCTACTGCTGTGAGTGTCTTTCTTCTGAAAACACATTAAAATGACTGCTGCACGGTGAGTGTCCATCTATTGAATATTGGAATCATGGGATGTCAGGGTCATCGGCACCAGACCTGCCATGCAGGCATCAAGTTCAGTCTGCGAAGAGTGCCTTCGCTCACACACACAACCTCATTCATTCATTCATTCAAGCTCACTTTAGAGTCAGCAATTAATACATCTCTGAGATGTAGGAATACTTGAATAATAAACTAGACGCACACCAGGAGAACATGCAAACTCCACACACATAGTGTTCAATCTACGCAGCAGCAGCACTGTGCAAAACTGAATGTCAAGTCAGTCAGTCAGTCATTGTCCAACCCACTGTATCCCAACACAGGGTCACCGGGGTCTGCTGGAGCCAATCCCAGCCAGCACAGGGCACAAGGCAGGAACAAACCCCGGGCACACACACACACACACCCACACACCAAGCACACACTAGGGACAATTTAGGATCGCCAATGCACCTAACCTGCATGTCTTTGGACTGTGGGAGGAAACCGGAGCACCCGGAGGAAAACTCCACGTGCAGACTCCATGCAGGGAGGACCTGGGAAGCGAATCCAGGTCTACTTACAGCGAGACAGCAGCGCTACCACTGCGCCACCGTGCCGCCCTGAAGGTCAAGTGCCTACAAAAATTATATTAGTGCTGTGATTTTCCAAAAAGAAGGGAAACTATTAAAAAAAATCCCACCAAAAAAACAATTTATGAATTAAAAAAAAATCAAAAAGAAATAAAAACCCAAAACTTCTAAAAGAGAGAGAAGAAAACAAACACAAAATTTCAAAGTTCAAAGAAAATTTGAAACGTAAAAAAATTTAGGAATTTAGGGAAAAGAATGAAAGAAATAGAAAAAAAAACTTATTGTCACAATTCTGTGAAAAAATAACATTTCAAATTTTTTAACAAGTTATTTGTAATGTCATCACAGCCCTCTGCTTTGGAATGGGCTGCTCTAATGCCCTGCCCAGTTGGGGGCGTGGCCTTACTGTTTGACATCACAGGTCCTGGTCACGTTGTCATGGCAGCTTTTAAAAGAGCGAGCCATGTGCTCATAAAGTGTCTGCACTTTGTTCTAAATGAAGAAAAGACTCGGTAAGAAAAAGCTCGTCTCTCCAGTCATTTCTTTTCTCTTTTTTACGTTTTGGCTTTGACTTTTTCTGCTTGCTTCCTGACTACAGCTCTGAAGTGCCCTTTTGTCTTGGTTGCTGGTAGTTTGCCTGTGTAGTGTATAGAACCCTGCTACGCCTGACTGCTCTGCTCATCCGCCTTTTAAAAAATCTCCTGCACTTACTGCCTTAAAATCATATAAATTGTTCAGCTCTTTTATCTATAAGAAGAAACTGTCCTGACAGATGGAGAGAGAGAGAAAGAGAGATGTGATATGAGAGGGAGATCATTTTGTGTGCAGTTAAGGGGGTAGGAGAGTGTGATTGAGTGACAGACCAGAAGTGACACAGCGCCCTGCCCCTCTCCGTTTTGCATCTTCATACGGTAAGGCTGGCCACGAACTCGGGGACTGTCATGTTCCGGTGTCCTCATCCTTAAAAAGATTTTAACAAAACCCTGGGGGTGTCATGCAGCAAATGGGATCTAGGGGCCAGTGGAGCAATGAGGGAGGCAGACACAGAGATGCAAATTGGAAAGTGTGGCAGATATAATATAATACAATACAATTTATTTTTGTATAGCCCAAAATCACACAAGAAGTGCTGCAATGGGCTTTAACAGGCCCTGCCTCTTGACAGCACCCCAGCCTTGACTCTCTAAGAGGATAAGGAAAAACTCCCAAAAAAAACCTTGTAGGGAAAAAAACGGAAGAAACCTCAGGAAAGGCGGTTCAAAAAGAGACCCCTTTCCTGGTAGGTTGGATGTGCAGTGGGTGTCAAAAAGAAGGGGGTCAATACAATACAATACACAGAACAGAACAGAAGTAATCCTCAATACAGTATAAAAATAAAAATATTACAAGTACGGAGCAGAATTTAACAGTAAATGATCTTCTTCTATAATACACTACCGTGGCTGTTCGTTTGTCTGTCCAGGATTTTAAATCACCTGTAGCTTGCAAACCGTTTCACCTATTGACTTGAAATTTGGTGCACATATACTACGTGATGTCTACTATCCGATTTCGGGGTGATGATTTTATTACTCTTTTTATTTTTATTTTATTTTATTATTGTAGAATCAACTCTCGGCAGCGCGCAGTAGGGCGGCTGTGCGCCGCATGCGTACGGGTGCCGTTCTCATTCCCTACCACCTTCGCTAATCATTCTTGAGGCAGATTGAAGACTTAAATGCCAGATTAAGTGAAAAATTAAAGAAAACGTACTAAGTAATTGCAACACAAAAACTAACTTATTCAGTTTTAACGCGAAAAGATGCCGACGAAAGAAGAGATAGGGCCGATAGGGTGGAGTAAAGAAGAGCTGCTCAGGAAGCAGCAAGCGCATCCACCTCTGAGCAAACGAATGCTAAATGTACAGAGAAAGAGGATGAATACTATGAATGCTCAAGTCAAGTGTATTCACTGCACGTTATCGGATTTGTTCAGAGTCCTGGAGACCTCAGCCATCAAGCTCCCTCCCACATTTGGCCATTACACAGCCGAAAACAGAGCTGGGCCAGCCAAGCCAATGAAAGGACCCCTCTACCCCACGATTCCTGCGATCCTCCATCAGGGATGACTCTACCATAGGCAGGCAAAACAGCTTGGCAGGTTGGCCGAGTACCGAGAAGAGAAACAGAATAGGTGAGGGTTAGTCTTAATTATAATGATCATAGTACTTATGTTTTAGTGCTAATGACTAACAACAGAGATGCACAATTAATCAGCAGCTCTAGTCAGGATATGCTAAACTGAAGTAGCGAGTCTTCAGCCAGGATTTGAAAGCTGAGACCGAAAGGGGCATCTCTTATATTAGCAGGCAGACCAGATGAGTTGAACAGAGTGAGGCGAGGCTGTTGGTGTGTATGTGTGGGCTCAGGAGCGGCTCATGAAGGCGATAGCAGGTCCCACCATTGAAGAAACTAATGGTCCTCCTAACGGCCAGCTGCTTCTACCTTTGCACAGAGTGCTATGTCTCTCACAACTGTGGTTTGTTGCTAATCCATACATTTAATAAAAGATTAAAAACAGTCATTCAAAAGCACACTTTGTCCCAAGTTGCCAGCAGAGGAGAGCAGGTACGCCACCTGAAGCTAGGCATGGTCAGGCCCAGCCAGTACTTGGATGGGAGACCATCTAGGAAAAGTTTGGGTTGGTGCCCCAGCAGGGGACACTTACCCGGTGGCCAATGTGTGGATCCTAATGCCTCAGTGCAGTGATGGGGACACTGTGCTGTAAAATGATGCCATCTGTGGTCACGAAAGATCCCTGGGCATCCTTCATAAAGAGCAGAATGCCTCCAAATGTCCTGGCTAAATTGTCCATCTTGGCCCCTGAATCATCTCTTGTCCCTAGGTGGCTAACTATCTCTCTCACCACTTCACCACTTATAGTTAATGCACTGACGCAAAAAATGTCTGCCGTTGCATCCTCCAGGATGATGCTGCACATTGCTGGTGGTTGAAGTGGCTCCCCACTCATTATATAAAGCACTTTGTGCTTAGTGGGAATAGTGCTAAATAAATGTAAAGAAGAAAAAAGAATTAAAACACATAAACACCAAAACATATTCCAAAATGTTAATGCCAGGTTTGCTTTAACTTTTGTGATCAAAGCTGCTGGGACAAGCCATCCATTATCTGAGTAGTTCACTGATTATCTGTAACATTACAAAGTATGGAGCACCTTGTAGGCCTTTTGGGATAAAATATGCTGAAGGTTTGAGAGAGAGATTTCATTCCATCAGAGAATCTCTCAAAGACTATGTCCATGCATTAGCCCACTTACTGAATCTACACAAGCCACAGAGACAACGCTCCTTCCTCGGACACCGATATTTCTTTTGCTGCTAATCTTCAACTTTCCCTTCTTTATGAAAAGTATTGCTTAACCTTTTGGGTTTTACAGCTATGGTATATTTTTATTAGGTCTTGTAAGAAAATAAGCAGGGACTTAATGAAGTGTTGGGGACCACCCTGGTATCCCATTTATTATGTAAGGTAAAAGAAAGTAAAGTTTGCTATAAAACAAATAATGGAAGAATGCAATGCATCGTGGTAATGCGTCTCTTATTTTAATAAATGTCTACTAGGGGATCTCTATGTCCTTCAGGTGAGGGTTCATGAGTGACCACCGACTTCTGGTCTGATGATCTCCTGAATACCCACTGGGTTACAACTACGAGGCAGCCCCTGGAAGTGATGTCAGTAATCTTCTCATGTTTCATCCTCTGTTCTGTGGATGAAAGAAGAGAAGGAGATAACGACCTTGCAACACCATCTTGGATCGGAACAATTTCCACTGCATTAGAGCCTTGAAGGGACTCCCAATGTAATTGTGTGCAACAGGCTTTACATGCAGACTTCATTATTATTCTCTATTCCCTTATATGTTCTATCATTTATGTTTTCATATTGCTACTAGCTGTCCCACAACGCTCCACCCACGTAGTGGTGAAACAGGACAAACTTTAAAAATCAATAAACAAACAGGTATCGCTAGCTAAGCAGAGGCAAGGTACACTCCAAAACCAGGCGAGAGATAGACCAATTAGAACAGAGGCTGGCACGTGAGTGAGGAGGGCCCTGCCCAGCTCCCTACTCCTGAGGCGCTGCCACCCAACACCCTCGGCCCGCAGTCTCTATCTCAGATTAGCGCAAATAAATCACTCCTGCAAGCGAACCATGATGAGAGAAGTCTCAAAATCAACCGGAATGTTCAAGCAAATTATAGCAAATTCTACAAAAAAACTGATCTAATTCCGTTAAGTAGTTCTCTCATGAAAAGCGGACAGACATAAAGACAGAAGTTGGATTTTACATATATAGAAATTATTCTATTTTCAATAAATATTACACACACCTTCTGTTTCTGCCAGGGCATCTCCCCTGCCTGGAGTTCAAAGTTATTTTCCTTGTCTTTTGTGCCCATTTTTGTGCCATTAATCTATGTGAATGTTACTTTTATTTGTTATCTTCTCTGTTGCCAATGCCTGTGTTATGTTCCGTGTGTTTTGTGGGTGGTTCCCCAACAGAGAGGACCACCTGCCAATCACCGCCAGGCACTGCCCTCCAGCTTATAAATACGGAGAGTCTCCCGTAGTTCTTGGCGGTTTATTTTGAATGTGTATTGGGAGTGGGGAGTTAATTGTGTTTTCTTGTACCTTTTGTAGGTTTCTGGTATTTTTTAACATCTTCCTCTTATTTTGGACTTTATGTGGAATACTTAGGTGGAGGGCAGTTCCTGGCAGTGATTGGCGGATGGTCCCCTCTCTTGGGGAACCACCCACAAAATGCACAGAACATAACAGAGACATTGGCAACAGAGCAGATAACAAATAAAACTAACATTCACATAGAATAATGGCACAAAAGACTTGAGACAATTCCATTTTGTCTTTGTGCTCTACAGAACTTGCTTTTATGCATGGGATGATTTTGTTAAGAATAGACCTTTTTATTTAAAAACACTCTTTGAAGCCCCTTTTTGTTTCTAGTAATCCCCACCCTAGTGTACAATTTTGGAGGTACTTATAGGACTTATATGCTTTTTGGACTCCCAGCTTTGTGGGGAGATGCCGCTGTCTTTCTCACGGGGTTAGCAGGCTGAGGGGGGACGCCCCCAATAGAGGACTACACCGTGGGAATGATGTATCATTGATTCATAAGTAGCATTGCCAAGGTTCGCCAGCCTCCACGTGTCTAGGTTATTCTTGGGGACCCAGGTGTGTCAGGCTTTAGGTCTTTATTATTTCTGGGGGCACCTGTGTGTTGTGTGAGAACAGACCAACCCATAATGAACTTAATGAGTTCCACTAATACCACTGGGTAGAGGACACATCCAGGAAGTCATGCGTTTATTGAGAATGCATCATTTGTAGGAGACGTCCCTCACTCTATTACAAAGCACCGGATAGTCCACGCCTGCCCGCAGTGTGTTTAAAATTTATGCAATGCAATTAAAGTATCAGCAGGTACTGAGGCACGGAGCACAGATGCCTGGCAGCAATGAAGCCTTGTATAATTTAGTTTACGCATCTTCTTGTCAATTTGTAGTCTTAAAGTAACCACATGTCATTTCCGGGCAGCAGAAATCTTTTTTTTTTACACAAATGGTAAGCAATTAGAAAGATATTCCATCATACAATGCTACTTAGTACGCTTTCTCTTCAGCGAGAAAAGCTGCCAAATGAAACGTTGCTAAAGCAATATTTGCGAACAAGACAGAAGATCCAAATGTTCTGCTTTTAATGAGCTGTTAGGGAGCCACAGAGTAATAGGAAGCATTTATTTTATTTGCTTTTCTGATGTGTTCTTATTTCCCTTGGGGTATGCTTTCTATTGGTAAGTGTCTTTCAAATGATTTTCGTTTGGTCTGCAGGCTGCCGTTGACAGAACACTCTTTACGTGAAGAGGGCTGTTATGAAAAACATGCTGACCTCTGCTTTTTCTGCTGTGTGTGTCATGAAACCTGTGCGTATCATGGCACGGCAAATGATTTATCCCTTAAACATTAGGGAACATCTTTCAGTGGTGTGTTCTACCAGAAATAAAACTGTGTTTAAATGTACAGTAAAACCTTAATGTCCTGATAGTCTGTGATAAACTGGCACTCCCTTTAGGTTTGGTTCCTGGTCTCAATTCTGCACAAATAGACTTGAGTCCTCCATGACTCTGAACTGAAGTCAGTGAGTTTGAAAATGTTATATTATGTTATGTTACATGCTAATTCTATTGACTAATACACACAGTAGAACATTTCATAGCATGAAGTTTAGACATCTCAGTCGGCATTTGGGAAAGGGTTGTAGAGAGAAGAATTGGGGAAGAGACCAGCATAGTGGACTAGCAGTTTGGGTTTATGCCAGAGAGTGTAACAACTGGTGCAGTCTTTGCATTGAGACAATTCATAGAGAGGTATCTAGAAAAATAAAAAGGTTTGCATTACGATGGTGTGGGTCGGCTCCTTGTTCCCTCTTCATTTTGGGGAGCCTCTTGAATCTGACGCCAACAGTACCGTAACTGAGATGAGCATGGCTGATGGGGAAAAAAACACATCAAACTAGGGGATGGTGAAAAGTACTTGTGCTTTTATTAAAACAAATCAAAATCCAAGTGCAGCGCTCAAAACAATAGTTACTAAATAAATAATCCATACAATCATCCAAGTGCTGGTGGAGGTTAAAATCAATAAATAATCCAATAAAAATGCAAGAGTCCTCTTTAAAGTTCTCATCTGCGGTGCTTCCTTTTTAATATCGCCGTCCCTCCGGCTCATCCTACTCAGACCTCGCAGCATGGAGAGACATTCACCAATGGGCACAAACACCCATCAATCTTGGCCTATGTCCCCGCCGCCCGATCCACAGGGTTCTACGAGGAACCACAGGACCCTGCTCCCACGCCCACTGCTGCCAATTCAGGCTCCACCTGGTCAAAGAATGCCATCCTCCCACTGCTGCCATTCACAGGCTTCACCCAATGAGAGGATTCTCCTGAGCTTAACGATAACTCCTGCTCCTGGTTGTTCAGCAGGAGTGATCCTCGTATCCCCTTCTGAGCCATTCGCTACCTCCTGGGGCTTCTCTCCTAAGCACCGGCTCACCACTGCTCCTGCCTTTCTCTCCGCCCTTTAACCTCCAATCCTCCTTCCTTTTGTCCCTTTCCTCTCCTTCTTTAACTGACAATCCTTTTTTGACTCTTTTGTTTCCCTTGCTCGCTCGTGCCCGCACTTCAGTTCTTTTCACCTCCTGCCTTCTTCTCTGAGTAACCTCCATTCTTTCTTTTCTTTTCTTTTCGATTCCTTTCCCTCCTCGCACTCATGGCAAAGCTGTGTCGATTAGCAGCTCCCAGCGCCAATTAGGGTCACGTATGATCCTACACCTGTGCACTTAGTGTAGGACAGTCCACTCCGTGCATTGCACCCAGGAACCGCTCTCGCCACATTACCATGCCCCCTTCTACCAGGACAAGAATGTGGCGATTATTTTTTTAAAAAGATGCCTATCAGCCATGGACCTCACTTTACCACATGCATGAGGTGTTTATTAATTTGGAGACAGTTTATGATAGACTGTCATGTCACGTCAAGAGGTCTGGAGGTGCATAAGTGAGAAAGGAGGACCAGAGAAGTGTGTGAAGATAGTCCAGGATATGTATGAGGGAGTGAGGACTCAGGTTTAAAGCAGTGCTGGGGTAACAGATGAAATCCCAGTTAATGTAGATCTGCACCAGGGGTCTTCTTCAAGTCCTTTCTTCTTTGATCTGGTTATGGATGTGTGGAGTCATGAGATGAAAGACCAATCACCTCTGGTGCAGACATTTTGCTGATGACATTGTGTGGTGTGGCACCAGAAACGGGGAAGTGGACAGGAAGTTGGGAGATTGGACAAGGGCTTTGGAAGATATAGGATTGAAGATAAATAGGAAGAAGAAGACAGACTATATGAGGTTTAATGATGTTCAGGATTCAGAAGTTAGACTACAGGGAAAGCTTTTGAAAAGAGAGGATAAATGAAAATATATAGGATCAGTGGTAGAACAAGATGAAAAACTAGAAGCAGTGATAACTCACAGAGTGTAGTCTGGATGGAACAATTGGAAAAAGGTTTCAGGAGTATTGTGTGATCGAAGAATTAAGTAGAAGGGTAAAGGTCAGGTTTTTAAGACTACAGTAAGACCAGCAATGTATTGTGTAGAACTGAACCATAGGAGAAGAGCAGGAGAATGTAGCAGAAATGGAAATGTTGAGGTGGATGTGTGGAGTTACAGAAAAGGACAGCATAAGAAATGAGACAATCAGAGGTACAACAAAAGTGGGAGAGACATCTAAGAAAGAACCGGAAAGAAGGTTGAAGTGGTATGGACAACTGATGAGGAGAGACAATGAATATGTGGGCAAAAGAGTGATGGCAATGGAAGTACTGGGATAGAGAAAGTGAGGGAGGCCAAAGAGCAGGTGGATGGATAAAGCAGAAGAAGATCTGAAGGAAAAGGGCTTGACTGGCAAGGAAGTGCAGGACTGAGCCATATGGAGAAGGCTGATCAAGCACACTAACTCCACATAGAAGTGGGAAAAGAAGAAGAAGTCAGCATCTCATAAATAGTCCATACCTTCTAGTTGATATACATTAAATAAAGACATGGTAGAATATTAGTTATTACTGTTATTTCAAGGCTCAAGAAACCTTGGGTCTCATTTATAAAACTGTGCAATTATTTGAGTGTGAAAATATGCAAAGAAACGGGAAACTTTCTGTAAACTACTGTCAGACAAACGTAATGAGACCTGATATCAACCACGTACATCTGGTACACAACAGAAAAGTGATCACCAATTGAATTATTCAAGAAGAAGAATTGATTGCCATCAGTAATAAGCATTTACATTTCTTAGTAGAATCGCTGCAAAGGAGATAAATATAATTACAACAACTTTGACTACTCATAGCAGAAATCTCAAAATGTTCTTGTTTTAAAAATGTACTTTAATTGTTTAATGCTATATGACTTTATTACTTCATAGCAACAATCTTTCCATAACGAAAAAAAAAAATCCACCAAATGCATGACATAGATGAAGGAAAGCCCCGAGCTGGAAAGACTAACCAAATGGTTGCCCTACTGTACAAGTATGGCTGACTTGTCAAGACCTAATATAAAGATGTGAAAGGGGAAGCGGGCCAGCTGCCTGACCAAGCAGTTAAAGGCAGTTCTGGGGAAAACAACATGCAGAATGAACAATGCAGCAGCTATGTAGTCAGTTGTGCACTAGACTGACAGAAGTGACGTGAATGGGGAAGAAAAACAATTTTCTTTGATTTCTCTTACCTTCACATTTTTCCAGGATGTGCACCGTTTCTCCAATCTCCAGAATTAATCCTTGTGGAACTGACCCACGGAAATTGCAGATCACTGTGGATGAAAAAAAAGAGAAATGTTTTAATTTTTTTTCCCTGCTCCTACACCAGTAATCCTTCTTTTAACATGGCACTTTACCAGTACTGAGAATCTGCACAGGAGTGCTTTTACAGGAAGATGGCCTGGAAGGGGCCTCATCCACCACTAGGACAGCACCCACCTGAATGTACTGGGCTGCCAACATGCACATATTCAACAACACCAACAGTTTATTTCTTGTATAGCCCCAAAATCACACAAATTGTGCCTCGATGGGCTTTAATAGGCCCTGTTTTTTTGACACCCCAAGGCCTTGACTCTCTAAGAAGACCTGAACAAACTCCCAAAAAAAACCTTGTAGGAAAAAAATTGAAGAAAAAAGTTTGGGAAATGCAGTTCACAGATAGACCCCCTTCCAGGTAGGCTGGGCATGCAATGGGTCTCAAAAATGGGTACAATACAAAACACAAAAGAGAACACAAGTATCCTCTTCACAGAGACAAATTGCTAATCTATCATGGCCACCTCAGAGATATAATACAATAGTAGAAAATATTTTGTTCTTGCACAGTGAAACACACCAAGCGCAGACGCTCCTACAACTCTCAAGGCAAAAGGCAGGAATAGTGAGTGATACCACTCACTAAATGCAAAACTATCACATATAAGGATATAGATTTTTTTAGAACATTAGAATAATCCAGACAGGAACAGACCATTCAGCCCAACAAAGCTCACCAGTCCTATCCACTTAATTCATTTAAAATAACGAGTTTTGAAAGTCTCTAAAGTCCTACTGTCTGCCACACTACTTGACTCTTATTCCAAGTGTCTGTGATTCTCTGTGTAAAGAAAAATGTCCTAATGTTTGTGCGAAATTTACCCTTAACAACTTTCCAGCTGTGTCCACATGTTCTGGATAAACTCATTTTAAAATAACAGTCTCGACCCAATTGACTAATTCCCTTCATAATTTTAAACACATCAGTCAGCTCTCTTCTTTATCTTCTTCTCCTTAAACTGTAAAGACTCAGCTCTTTTAATCTTTCCTCATAATTCATCCCCTGTAGCACTGGACTCAGCCTAGTCGCTCTTCTCTGGACCTTTTCTAGTGCTGTTATGTCCTTTTTGTAGCCTGGAGACCAAACTGCACAAAATACTCCAGCTGAGGCCTCACCAGTGTGTTATAAAGCTTGAGCAGAACCTCCTTGGACTTCTACTCAACACAGCAGGGCGCTATATAACGACATTCTGTTAGCCTTCTTAATGGCTTCTGAACACTTTCTGGAAGTTAATAGCGTAGAGTCCACTACGACTCCTAAATACTTCTCATATGGTGTACTCTTGATTTTCAGACCTTTTATTGTGTATTCAAACCTCACATTTTAACTTCCTTTGTGTAATACTTTACATTTACTGACATTAAATTTCATCTCCATAAATCTGCCCAAGCCTGCATGCTGTCTAAATCCCACTGTAATGATGTAACACATTCCAGATTATCTGCCAATCCACCTATCTCAGTATCATCTGCAAACGTAACCAGCTTGCTATTTATATTCCTATTCAAATTATTAATATATATTAAAAATAGCAGTGGCCTCAGCACTGACCCCTGCTGGTCACCACTCTTAACATCAGCCAATTCTGATGAGATTCCTTGTACCATCGCCCTCTCCTTCCTGTGTTTAAGCCAATTCTGCACCCACCTACTAACATCACCCTGAACTTCCCACTTCATTTAGTTTGATGCCCAACTTCTCATGTGGCACCTTATCAAACACTTTCTGAAAGTCAAGATAAATAATATCATACACTCCACTTTGATCGAATCCTTTTGTTGCTTCAACATGGAATTCTATCATGTTAGTAAGACATGACCTCCCTCTTCTGAACCCTTGCTGACTGTTTAAAAAAACGCCTGTACTTACCATGTGCTGTGCTGTCTTATCCTTAATAATTAATTTCATTAATTTTTCCGTGATTCATGTTAAGCTTACTGGCCTAATGTTGCTTGGATCTGCCCGGTCAGCCTTTTTATATAATGGGATAATATTTGTCATTGTCCAGTCCTTTGAAATTTCCTCAGTGTGCAGTAACTTCTTAAAAACCTGTGTCAAGGATTTATATACAGTATACTCGCTAGCCATTTTAAGAACTCGAGGTTAAATATTATCTGATCCTGGGGATTTGTTTGATTTCAACCTATTTAATCTGCGCAGCACTTCTCCCTCTACATTTTCCAAATCAATCAGTACCTCCTTAGTAGTCCCTGTTACCTCTGGGAGGTTATCCACTTCCTCACTTGTGAAGACCTCAGAGAAATGCTAATTTAGATTTGTTCAAATATATCAAAAACAAAGTAGAAGCTAATTAACATAAATGAAAAATAATCTACAATCATATTGTAGATTACTACGGGAAGATGAGCAGTTATGAGCTAGTAAGACCTGTGTAAGACTCTGAAAGAACATGCAAACTACACACGGGCAATGATTAAGCAACATTTGAGCTCCAGTCCTTTCAAGCACCAATGCAAAATCAGCACAGCCATCCTGCCACTAAATGTGTTCATATAAATAGAAGTCGGTGATGAACTGGTGACACCTCATTTGTTGCTTTCTGCCTCCATCCCAGTGCTGCCATGGTACTGTGTTTCCCCGAAAATAAGCCCTAGCATGATTTTTCAGGATGCTCGTAAAATAAGTCCTAGTTACGATCCCACGCAGGCGCCTTTGGATGAGCGATAAACGCCTGCCGCTACCGTATGTACACAGATGAACAGGAAATAATACCGGTATTTTGACCCCCCAGCAAGATAAATACAAAAGAGAAGAAAGAGGTATTTTGTCGAGTACAAGAAAGGAATTGTGGAGGAGTCCCAGGGCAAAAATCTTACTGCTTTCTGCAAAGAGAAGAAGTTGGATATATCCGAATGCACTACGAGCAGGCTACATGGACAAGAGATGGTCATTTAAGGAAATCTCTATTGCTAGCCATGAGAGATTGGGGCCAATTGTTCTAAAGGAAATGGAGTCGCAAGAAATTCATAATGGAATTCGGGGTTTGGAGAGTTATGATGATGTTCCAGACGATGACGGCATGACTGTATTTGAATAAATGTAGATTTTTGTTCCAGAATACTAGGCGGTTGTGCCCCCGACTCACTTCACTTGCTCACCCCCCCGGGGGCGCACTGCACGCCAGCCACTTCACGTCTCTGTCGTTGTGAAGGGGGGGCTGAACGCATGCTAAGGAGACGCGGTCAGATCAGCCTCTGTCTTAACTGCTGTCGTACTGCGTGTCAATCATTTAATAGCCTATGAAGCTGCTGTCCTTTTGTCTCACTGCCTTGTCTTGCAGGTCATTAAAGTGTCTCCAAGAAAATCATGTATCTTCTCCTTCCAAGCCTTCCAAGATTTTTTTTTTTTATAATAAAGAGAAATGTAGATTTTTGTTGATGGAAAAACTAGTCATCCCCTGAAAATAAGCCCTAGCACGTCTTTTGGAGGAAAAATGAATATAAGACACTGTCCTATTTTCAGGGAAACACGGTAGGATCCACTGTCAGCTGGTCACATCTCCATTAGTATGTTAAAGGACTTGAATTGTCTTAATTCAATACTAATCAAGTTGAAATAATTTCTGTTTTTACTTACTGTATGCTTATATAAATAAATGGTATATGGTTTAAGCTGGGCTTTCATTGCTTTATTTGCTTCATAGTGGGTAAACTTTGTTTAGTAAAGAGCAATCTATAAAAGTAAACTGAATCGATAGGCTCTAGCTACTGATGAACCTGCATTAAGAGCTGGCAACTTAGAAAATGAAAACATAAAGGGGTGGATGGGCAGATGAACAGTGGCATTATTTCACTGCCCCCCTTCAGGAAGATGTGGGTTTTGTTTCACATTCTGCAGTTATATATTTTTAATACAGTTAACAGACCCTGTACGATCGGTGCCAGAGCTTGGTCCGCATTGCCGGCAGTAAGTCGAACCCGTTTCCAGTGAGAGTTGGACTCCGCCAGGGCTGCCCTTTGTCACCAATTCTGTTCATATCTTTTATGGACAGAATTTCTAGGCGCAGCCAGGGTGTTGAGGGGGTCCAGTTTGGTGGGCTCAGGATTGGGTCACTGCTTTTTGCAGATGATGTTGTCCTGTTTGCTTCATCAGGCCGTGATCTTCAGCTCTCTCTGGATCGGTTCGCAGCCGAGTGTGAAGCGGCTGGGATGAGAATCAGCACCTCCAAATCCGAGACCATGGTCCTCAGCCGGAAAAGGGTGGAGTGCCCTCTCAGGGTTGGTAGCGAGATCCTGCCCCAAGTGGAGGAGTTCAAGTATCTCGGGGTCTTGTTCACGAGTGAGGGAAGAATGGAGCGTGAGATCGACAGGCGGATCGGTGTGGCAGCCGCAGTAATGCGGGCATTGCATCGGTCTGTCGTGGTGAAAAAGGAGCTGAGCCGCAAGGCGAAGCTCTCAATTTACCAGTCGATCTATGTTCCTACCCTCACCTATGGTCATGAGCTATGGGTAGTGACCGAAAGAACGAGATCGCGAATACAAGCGGCTGAAATGAGTTTCCTCCGCAGGGTGTCTGGGCTTTCCCTTAAAGATAGGGTAAGAAGCTCAGTCATCCGGGAGGGGCTCAGAGTAGAGCCGCTGCTCCTCCGCATCGAGAGGAGTCAGATGAGGTGGCTCGGGCATCTGATCAGGATGCCTCCTGGACGCCTCCCTGGTGAGGTGTTCCGGGCACGTCCAACCGGGAGGAGGCCCCGGGGAAGACCCAGGACACGCTGGAGGGACTATGTCTCTCGACTGGCCTGGGAACGCCTTGGGATTCTCCCGGAAGAGCTAGAAGAAGTGGCCGGGGAGAGGGAAGTCTGGGCATCTCTGCTCAAGCTGCTGCCCCCGCGACCCGACCTCAGATAAGCGGGAGACAATGGATGGATGGATGGATGGACTTTGTCAACCTGCTGTTAAAAATCCTAATTCCTCTGTTGAGCACTGTAATCTATAGTCATGGCCGAAATTATTGGCAACCCTGGAATTTTCTAAGAAAATGCACCATTTATCCAAGAAAATTGTTGCAATTACAAATGTTTTTGTATATACACATTTATTTCCTTTATGTGCATTGGAACAACACAAAAAAACAGAGAAAAAAAGCCAAATCTGACATAATTTCACACAAAACTCAAAAACCGGGCTGGACAAAATTATTGGCACCCTTTCAAAATTGTGGGTAAATCGTTTTGTTTCAAGCATATGATGCTCGTTTGAACTCACCTGTGGCAAGAAACAGGTGCTGGCAATATAGCAATCACACCTGAAGCCAGTTAAAATGGAGAAAAGTTGACTCAACCTTTCTGTTGTGTGTCTGAGTGTGCCACACTAAGCATGGAGAACAGAAAAAAGAGCAGAGAATTGTCTGAGGACTTGAGAACAAAAATTGTGGAAAAATATCAACAATCTCAAGGCTACAAGTCCATCTCCAGAGATCTTCATGTTCCTTTGTCCACTTTGCGCAACATAATCAAGAAGTTCACAACACATGGCACTGTAGCTAATCTCCCTGGACGTGAACAGAAGAGAAAAACTGATAAAAGACTGCAACGAAGGATAGTCTGAATGGTGGATAAACAACCCCAATCAACTTCAAAACATATTCAAGCTGTTCTGCAGACTCAGGGTGCAACAGTGTCAGCTCGAACTATCAGTTGACATCTGAACAAAATGAAACGCTATGGCAGGAGAGCCAGGAGGACCCCACTGCTGACACAGAAACATAAAAAAGCCAGACTGGAGTTTGCCAAAATGTACTTGAGGAAGCCAAAATCCTTCTGGGCGAACGTCTTGTGGACAGATGAGACCAAGGTAGAGCTTTTTGGTAAAGCTCATCATTCTACTGTTTACAGAAAATGGAATGAGGCCTACGAAGAAAAGAACACAGTACCTACAGTCAAACATGGCGGAGGTTCTAAGATGTTTTGGGGATGTTTTGCTGCCTCTGGCACTGGATGACTTGACTGTGTGCAAAGCATCATGAAATCTGAAGACTACCAAAAGATATTGGGGTGCAATGTAGGGCCCAGTGTCAGAAAGCTGGGTCTGCGTCAGAGGTCATGGGTGTTCCAGCAGGACAATGACCCCAAACATACCTCTAAAAGCACCCAGAAATGGTTGAAGACAAAGCGCTGGAGAGTTCTGAAGTGGCCAGCAATGAGTCCGGATCTAAATCTGATTGAACACTTATGGAGAGATCTCAAAATTTCTGTTGGGAGAAGGCGCCCTTCAAATCTGAGAGACCTTGAGAAGTTTGCAAAAGAAGAGTGGTCAGAAATTCCAGTTGAGAGGTGTAACAAGCTTGTTGATGGTTATAGGAAGCGCTTGATTTCAGTTATTTTTTGCAAAGGGCGTGCAACCAAATATTAAGTAGAGGGTGCCAATAATTTTGTCCAGCCCGGTTTTTGAGTTCTGTGTGACATGATGTCGGATTTGGCTTTTTTTCTCTTTTTTTTTGTGTTGTTCCAATGCACATAAAGGAAATAAACATGTGGATACCAAAACATTTGTAATTGCAACAGTTGTCTGGGAGAAATGGTGAATTTTCAAGGAAAATACCAGGGGTGCCGATAATTTCGCCCATGACTGTATTTCTGGACTATTTTCAGTCAAAAATTATGACCATATATCAAGGTTTCTCCACTAACCATTCCTCATCTCTGTTGACCGATTCTACTTCTAAATCTACAGTTTTTTTTATCTAAATTTAACCTCACTACATCAACTTACATTGCTAAGGTAATATCTAAATTAAACCAATCTACCTGCCACCTAGACCCTGTACCTACTCTACTAATTAAGGCTTGTTCTGTCCAACTTTTTGCTCCCATTTCTCACTTTATCAACTGTACTTTCCACACCTGTGTTGTTTCCAAATGAATTCAAATCTGCTGCTGTAACCCCTGTTTTAAAAAAACCTGGCTTAGATCCGTTACAGCTAAAATTTTATCGCCCAATCTCTAATCTTCCATTTATGGCTAAGATCTTAGAAAAAGTTGTTGCTGCTCAACTCAGTGATTATTTAAACTTGCATAACCTGCAATGCCTTTTCAATTTGGATTCAGAGCCCTACATAGCACTGAAACTGCTCTACTTAAGGTAACCAATGACTTACTTATAACCGCAGATTCTGGGATGGCTGCTATTCTAGTTCTCCTTGACTTAAGCGTAGCGTTTGATACAGTTAACCATAACATTTTACTGTCCCGACTTTCAGGTATTGGTATCACTGGTGCTGCTCTTTCTTGGTTCACATCATACCTCAGTGATAGTCTGTATTATGTCTTCATTAGGGAATACAAATCTGCCCCTACTTCACTCACACAAGGTATCCCTCAAGGGTCAGATCTTGGTTTAACATCTATATGCTCCCATTAAGTGAGATTATTCGCCAGTATGGTCTAAGCTTCCACTGCTATGCCAATGACACAGAACTTCGTATAAGTGTTGATGCAATTGCAACATCTTCACCAGTTGCACTGACTGATTGCATTCGGGAAATCAATCATTGGATGACAGCTAATTTTTTAGGACTTAATCCTGATAAAACAGAAATCCTATTGGTTGGTATCAAATCTGTCCTCTCTACCCTTCATGGGCTAAAAATTGATATCGGTGAGATCCTGGTTGAATCCTCAGCATCAGTCCGTAATTTGGATGCCATCTTTGATCAGCTCCTTACTTTTCAACCACACGTTAGTTCAATAGTACAGACAGCTCCGTAACATCGCTCATCTGCATTCTTTCCTCAGTGTGAAGGATACTGAAACACTCATTCATGCTTTCATCACTACCCATCTGGACTATTGCAATGCATTGTTTTACGGCCTCCCGACTCAATGTATCAATAGATTACAGTATGTTCAGAATTCTACTGCTCGTCTACTTACACACACTAAAAAATCTGCTCACATCACTCCTGTCCTCTATGATTTGCATTGGTTACCAGTTTCTTCAAGAATCAAATATAAAATTATTCTCACCACCTTTAAAGCTCTTCATGGTTTAGCTCCTCATTATCTGCCTGAGCTGCTGCTTCCTTACACTCCTGCACGTGCATTAAGATCATCGGAGACTAACTTACTCACTGTACCTAAATACAGGTTAGTAACTATGGGTTGCAGAGCTTTCATTGTGATAGCCCCTAAAATTTGGAATGCTCTTCCTCTCAGTCTTCACGAGGAAAAATCTATTCTTCATTTGAAACTCCTGTTAAATACACATCTTTTTAGTGAGTATTATTCATTTTCTTGTATGTAACTTCTGCTGTCTTGTTAATGTGTTTTTTGTTGAATTGTAACGTGTCCTCGAGTGTATGAAAGGCGCTACATAAATAAGACTTATTATTGTTATCATTGTTACATTCTCACATTTAATTAGAGAACTCACCATTTTATAGAAAATGAACTGAAAACATTTACACATAAGAAGATCTGCAACACACTCCAACAAGATGGCTATCCCCAGTAAGACTAAGGCTGCGCAAAAAGTGTGCAAAAAGTCACAAATCTCTCAACTGTTTCCTCCTGTTAGTCTCTGAAACACAGCCACAACTCCACACTTGATAGAAAATATGATTAAAAAGTTAAATATGCAGCACATTTTCACAATCCTTTTTTATTTCTCTTTTTCCATCATACAATTCACAGTATTTTATCAGGAATAATGATCTCCGACTCCATGCCTCTCTCACTTTGTACACCACAAACCCCAGTCGCGGTAATCCGCAGCTTGCTGAATGCCATTTTAACCACTTGGAATGCAATGCCGTGAAGCCACTTACAATAAATGATGCGGTTGGGATATTTTTATATGATCAGTTTAATACATGGCAGCAGAACGACACCCGTGCCAGCACTACATGATGATGATGGTAGCACAAGAACAAGACTGTGAAACAGTGATTTTTCTTTCCTTATTTATTTTTGATATTCGGTTGACACGGATGTAAACAACGAACCAATGGAAATGCAGAATACAATGCAATAAAAAATCATCAGCTGAGCTCCTAAATCCCAGCCTGACTTGACTTGCCATGTATCAGATCTACTTTTCACCTTCATATCACTCTAGTTCTGCATTTTTTTATGCAACAACTTGTCATCTACCAAAGCTACTAAAACGCCATCTCTCTTCCAATTTTGAAACAATTAGCCATCAGATCCTCCGTTCCACCCTCTCTGACCTTGGCATCACTGAGACTGTTCTCAGATGGCTTGAATCCTTCTTCTTGGGCAGATCCTACCACGTGTTATGGCGAGGATGGATGGCAAGGTTGCCCCAAGGATTAGTGTGGGGGTCTTCTCCTCTTCTCTCTTTACGTCAGCTCACCAGGCCCATAAATTTCCATATCAGTGCTAGGCTAATGGTGCACATTTTAGAGGATCACAGCTAGAATTTCAGCATTTCTCACTGATAAGTCCTTGATGATGGAGCATCATCTCCAGCTCAACCTCACAAAGGCTGACCTCCTTTTTATCTTACTCAACGCCTTCTATTCAGTACCTCATCTCTGTTCAGCTTGTCTCAATGTTGTAAACACCAACCAAGTCAGTACACAACCTTGGAGTATTGATCAATGACCAGTTTTCCTTCACTGACCACGTCGTAGATGTCTCTCAGTCTTGAAGATTCATGCAGGTCTGCATAATCAGACTATATCTGAGAAACAGACTCCACAATCGGAATCTCATATCTTCTAAAATGCTGTTATGTCTGTGCATTATGTTAATGTCTTTCGTCAATTGAACACTTTAAAACCATTCACCAATGTCGTCTTTTGGATTATACATTGTGGCAGACGACCGAGGACCTTGCCCCATTGGGATGTCTGAAGAAGGGAAGGACCGGGAAAGGGGCACAAGAGGGCAGCCCCCCTGGATTGGATACGGAGCTGGGAAGCTCAACCCGGTGGTGGACCGTGGCCACCGCTGGGGGGCGCCTGGATGGTTCCAGAGCCATGGATTGCAGCACTTCCGCCATACCAGGAAGTGCTGCCGGAACAGGAGCCAGGTACACTCGGAGTGCTTCCAGGTTCCCCTGCAGCACTTCCGCCACACCAGGAAGGTCATCGGGGAGCACCTGGGGGCATTATAAAAGGGGCCACCTCACTCCATTCAATGAGCCAGAGTTGGGTGGAAGGTGGACGAAGCTTGGGAGGAGAGGACTAGAGGTGGCAGAAGAAAAGAAGGAAAGTAAAGAAAAGTGAAAAGGAACTGGTGTCTGTCTGTGTCCGGGCATCTTTCAAAACATATATTCTGTCTGTTCCTGCTGTCTATTATGTCTATCTGTTGTTGTATAACGTACACTTGTCTCTATGTTTGTGTTCGCAAACTGAGTCTGGAGAAACACAGTTTCATTCAGCCGTGCACTCCTTGTTATGTGTTTTGAATGACAATAAAGTAAATCCAATCCAAAGAATGCAGTACAACCTCTAGTTCAGGCTTTGGTCTTGTCATGTCTGGACTACTGCAACTCTTAACTGGCAGGAGCATCTGCATGTGCTAACAAGCTGCTGCCAATGATTCAAAATGCAGTGGTACATATTGTGTGCAATCAGCCGAGATGGGCACATTTCACTCCTCTTTTCAGGTCACTACATTGGTTTGCTGTAGTAACACACATGAAGTTCAAATTCTTGGTGCTTTCTTACTGAGCAATCAGCAGGTCAGAACCAACACTACCGGTCCAAAGTTTTAGAACACCTCAGGTTTTTCAGTATTTCTTCAAATTTAATCAGCTGAAATGCAATGAATGACATAAAATGGTGAAAAGGTAAGCAGTAAACTGCCAGAGGTTTACATTTAAAGTTGAGGTTAGCAGAAACTGAAAAAAGAGAAATATCAGAAATGGACCTTCTTCAAGGGACAACTAATAGGTTACAACCTACAGATGTTCTGCAGAAATTCAAGTAAATGAAGCCTTGCAAGTTGAAGCAAACAATTTACACAGGCGTCCCAACTTCTGTTGATTTCTTAAAAACCCTCCATCTTAAAGCTGAATTAGAGCGGACTGTGTTACTACACCCTCTGAAGAACGACTTGGACAATATTCCAGGGATATTAGCAAGAAAACTGCAATTAACAAATGAGATGAGACAGAGCATTATTAACTTTAGAAGTATAGGCCTTTCATTTAGAGAAATTACAAAACAAATGAAAGTATCGGTGAGTACGGTGGTGTGACCTACACAATCCAAAGACAATTGGAAAGTGAAAACTCTGACAGGACGAGATCTGGCAGACCCAAAGTCACAAGCCAAACAGAAGATGAGTTTCTGAGGATAACCACCTAGTGTGATAGGTGCCTCAGAGCACAACAGCTGAACACTGGTTGCAAAACCCAAGTGTCATAGTCTACAGCGAAGAGGAGACTTTGTGTTGTATGTTTGACGGGGAGAGTGGCCATAAGAAAGCCATTCCTTAAAGGAAGAAACAGGACCTTGAAATATCGGCTGTAGACTACTGCAGACTGCACAAAATCTCCTCTTTGCTGTAGACTCTGACACTTGCTTTTCTCGACCACTGTGCTTAAAGTTGTTGGGCTGTGAGGCGCCTATCACGCAAGCTGGTGACCCTCAGAAACTTGTCTTCCGATTGGGTTATGAGCACCCTAAAGAGATCTAGACTGGGGTCAATGAAATATTGGCATGGCATTAGGCAGGCCAAGTGTGAAAATGTATAAAATGTTTGTAATTGTTCTTCTTAGAAGCAGCAATGTGCTGCATTGGAATGTGTCACAGTATATTTATGGCTTATCCTTGATGATGTTTGATCAGATGTTATCTTTGTATTTGTCGAGAGTTAGGGTTAGGATTAGGGGTAGGGTTAGGGTGTCGAGGGCACTTATTTCATTGGAGGGCAGCAGATTGGTACTGCCCATTCAAGAGGACTCAAGTGCAAGGCCGAGAACAACCAAAGATGGCCACCAGTCCATGATAGGACACAGTTATAGCCATACCACCACAGTTTTCTGGTCAAGTTAAATTCGACATTTAACCCAACATGTCAAGTATAGCAAAAAGAAAAATTAAAGAAATCCCACATGCAAAAGAGTTAGAAATATGTAAACTTTACACATTGAACTGGACGAAACATGAACAACAAACTGTAGGGTTGAGGCGGCTAGCCTAACCATTGTGCCGTCTTATTGATGGTCAGTGCGTTTATCAGTTAAATTATAAAGCGAGTCTAATTTACGCTGTATTCTGTATTGTGACAGATTACTAGAGAGGAGAGACAAAAGCGTTATTATAACTTGAGGAGACACTAAACTGTCCCTCTGCCCCTTTGTGCCCATACAAATGGCAGAGTGGGAAGAACAGACTAACACAGCAGGCCTACCAGGCATGTATGGAAGAATGACATCTGCCTCCTTAAATTCAATGCATTTACAAAACACTGAATAAAGTATTGTTTTATTTTTTTTGATTTGCTTCGTTTTAAAGTATATACCCCCTTGCATGTTTTTTTTAAGAGGATATATTGTTAAAGTACATTTTCTAAAATATTTCTATATACGAGTCCAACATATGGATATATACATAAATAATGGCTCTCCGCATCTCACTAAATCTATGATACATTTTTTGGAGAGTGGGAGGAGAGCGTTTGTTGGGTTTGGCTTCATCCTCGGTGAAGACTGGCTTCATCCTCGGTGAAGATTTATGAACCCAACAGTCCTCAGACAATTAGTGATACATAACGGCATAAAGCTCAGCCTGGCACTACGCTTACATTTAAATGGAGCCGAGACTCCATTTGCTGCTTTGCAGAGTCGATGAGGTGAAAATGTTTGTGCCGTTACTAAGTTACCAGCTCACCACGGCAAAAAATGCAAAGTCCCGAGTTCGTCGCCTTAGGACGGCTTTTTTTTTTGTCACTTTGTTAGTAACAAACAGATAAAACTTGAAAGATTGGTTTATGTGTGTGTTTTTTTTGTTTTTTTTTCACATTCTGCTTTTGTTTCAGAAAAAATTTTCAGATTAATATACAGGATCGGGCTATTGGTACAAAAATATTTGTTTAGCTCAGTATTTCAAAGAATGGCACACAAATGACCAGTATGTCTGTTTTTTGACTGAAAACTTGTCAACGCTGCTGCTGAGTGTTGCAGAGTCAAATGCTAGAAGACACAATATTTCATTTTTCAGGTTGCTTATGCTATGATTATATGAAATTCAAGCAGGCAGTTTAGCTTCTTCTAGACGGGGCTTTAAACGGCAGCCACAGTGTTATACTCGTGCATTTTGCTCAGCTTGCAAAAATATTTAGGGTCTTGCAAGAAAAGGATAAGCCATCTCATTTTTTTAATAACATACAGTCATGCACGTAATATATGTCAGTCATGGGGACTATCATGTGCTGGGGTCTTGGGACCACCTACGAGGCTGAGAAAACCTAAAAGGTGCACCTTATTTGGCCAATGATTTGACTTTAATTAAGAGCAATTAGAAGCAATGAGAGAATAACTGATGCATTTATTAACAAATACAAATATTTAACGCAATAACTGAATTATATTGGCTTTTCCTATCCCGAGAACAGCTCTGTGACTTTACCTTCGACAATGACAAACTCAGATTTTCTTAACTTTAGGATTTCTGTTGTTATAGTTTTCATTTGTGTAGCAGTCATTTTTTTGATGCTTTGATATTTTAGCACTGTGTTTATTCATTTTCTTGCCACCATTTTGTCTTACTATGTATGCCTCATTTGTTGTTCATAGTCATGAGTGAATCAGGCAAGCTTTAATTGGCATAGAGTTTTGAAAAAGAGTTTTAAAGTTTTTTTTGATTGGAAAATAAAAAATACTATATCCTAAGGACCTGTTTGCACTTGTTTGTTTACTTGTATTATTTTCTTGCAACTACACACACCAGTAACATCAGTTCTGTTTATGCCTTTCATTCACATCACTGTCACATGCAGACACAACAAAAAGCCCCATTGTGCACATCACTGCATGGGACGTTCCTAAATGTCACCCCCTATCACCAAAGGCCTCTAGTCAGAAACAACCCTTTCCTGTTTCTTGATCTTGGACACTGATTGTTTTCACGTTGACATTAAAGAATCTCTTTATGTTGATCAATGTCAAACAAAAACAAATTAAATCCACTGGGGTTCAAGGTGGTGTAACAATAAATCACGAAAACTTCCCAGGGGGCAAGTACTTTTTAAAGCCTCTGTATATTATACTTTACAAAGTCATTCACACAGGACAGCACTAAAAAAAGGACAGTTCAGAGCAACCACTGGGCAATGAAACATTAATGAAGTCTGAGAACGTCTCTTCATGTTTCATGATGACTGAATAGCCTGGGATTCAACATTGAAGCAAACTGGAGATGAAACCCAAGGCAAGTTCAATGCCTCCAAATCTGCAGTCACTTGAAGAAACAGCCCTGGATTTTCTCAGGAAAAGGCAGACACCCAAATTGAATGGATGGCTGGATGGATCACAAGTTATTAATGTGGCTACAAATCCCTGGATTACCACTTGTTCTTTTATGTATTCCCCAGAATGAAATTTGAAAAAAAGTAATCCTGGGCAAACTCTTCCTCCAATTTAGGATTAAGTTTATCCCCATTACACATCCACGTACAACAGTGAATCATACCATCAAACAAAAAGAAAGCAATTGTCTATGCATATCTTTACAAACCCAGGCTGTTGTGTCCCAGAATAAATCAAGCCATCCACCTCCCCTGTATCGGCAAGGATCCGCTCAAAATCGAGGCTGCTTGGGCTGCTTTTTTGCCAACTCTCATCTAATTTTAAGATAATGGGCTCTATCTATCTATCTTATCCTGCCTACTATACAGAAATCTATCTATCTATCTATTATATAGTATCTTTCATATATATCTATGTATCTATTTTATTATATAGTTCCTTTCACATACTTATCTATCTATCTATCTATCTATCTATCTATCTATCTATCTATCTATCTATCTATCTATCTATCTATCTATCTATCTATCTATCTATCTATCTATCTATCTATCTATCTATCTATCTATTATATAGTGTCTTTCATATCTATCTATCTATCTATCTATCTATCTATCTATCTATCTATCTATCTATCTATCTATCTATCTATCTTATCCTGCCTACTACGCTAATATCTATTTACAGTACCTAAATCCAGTACTCTAATCATTTTATTTTTTACTTGGTTCATATTTTTTGACATATGCTCCAAACTACTCGATCATTCTTGTGTTTAGAATACAAGAGCATCACTCTCGACATTCTAGCTAAAAGGTGCGATGGGTTACGTCTCTGTGTGCAAAGCTAACGCTGAAGAATCTACATTCTGCTTCTGGACTACATGACAATATCTATGCCCTGTAAATGCTCCATTAGACAAACTAAAAAAAGGCGAGGACCAAGTCATGCTTCCTGTTTATGGGAGGTTGTGTGAAATGGGAAAAAAAAAAGAAAAAGATGTTTCTCTCCAGCACTAAGGTCAGAGAATTTGATGGACACAGATTTTATCACAAGATTGAGTCTCAGCAGGTGGCCTTTATTGCGCGCTCTCTCTCTTTCTCTTCCTCTCAGTCTCTTTCCCTCCCTCCTGCTTTCTTTGGCGAGTCTGCTCATTCCGCATGTCAGGCTCCTGAAAGTAGAGAATGGCTTTTATCATCGGAGAGGAGGCTGGAGTGGAGATGCCAATTAAACATCTGAGCCCAGTTGTGACATGCTCTCCTTTTCACAGGAGACAGTACAGATAGACGTGATAGAATGTTAGTGTCTGCCCGGATACATTCCCCATAAGAGGTGATCAGTGGTTACATTTGTACCAAACTAAAAACTCATAATGGAAACACAAAACACCAAAAGAACGTAACACTCTTAACTACATGCTCCCTTTTCTTCAATAGTACCTAAATATGGATCTTCTCTAATTACAATTCTAACTTCAAAGGTAAGGTAGTTAAAGTATTTCAGATAAAGAAGACAAGACGTTTCAGGGTAAGACAGACAGACATTTTGAAGTAAGGTAGTTGCACTCGCAAATCCCGAAACCAGAGAGTAGCAACATGTTGCATGTTACTTAGCACATGCAAGTAAGAATTTGACCATACTCCATACATATGACAGTAATGACCCCATGAATGACCTGAACCTCATCAGCAGTCATCACCTGGAGTTGAGCTCCCAATTACAACAAACTCCAGGATTTCTACAAACAGTACAATCTGAGCCAACCATTACATGAATCACATAAGTGAAAAACAAAAAAGTTCAGGTCTTTTGTGCTACACCTAACAACGATGGCCTCTTCTCATACTTACAGTAGAAACCAAGAAATCCCTGAATGAAAATATTTGGTGAGACATATGAGGACTACCTGGAATCACATAGTCCCTAGTGAGGACTGAGACTGCTGGCTAAAGAGGGCGCTATGTCAATGACGGGAAGACTCATTTTGGTACATCACCATTGTTAAAACAGATGAACTGCTCATCTGAAGAATGGGTGGCGTTTGGCAGCAAAGAGAACCTTCTCCAAGAGTACTGACCTCTCTCATGTGTTACGATGAGGAGTGTTGTGCAAGAACAAAGTAGTTTATATTATGGTATTGTATTTCTGAGGTGGCAATGATAGATGGCCCATCTAGCTCTGTGAACAGGATTACTTGTGTTCTGTTTTGTGTGTTTGTATGTACCCCATTTTTTCACACCCATTGCACACCCAATGTACCAGGATGGGGACATCTCTCTTAAAATTGCCCTTCCCAAGATGTCTTCCATTTTTTTCCTACAAGGTTTTTTTTTGTATCTTCTTAGACAATCAAGGCTGGGAGGGTTGTCAAAGAACAGGACATGTTAAAGACCACACATTCCTTGTTTGATTTTTTGGGCTATACAAGAAATAAGTTGTTGTTGTTGTTATGGTAAACAGACTATTTGTGGAATGCTTGGACCTTTAAGGGTTTAGTTTCATAAGGACATTTGGGGCCAGTAAGAAGAGTCCTAGCAGGACATTACCAAGAATTCCTGAACTTCATCTAGGTCCTGAAAATGATACAGTATATGGGATTACCCTAGAAGTAACCTGCTGGCACAATGCTTAAGCCTCCTGTTTAAATACCTGGTGAACTTGAAGTCAGGAGATGAGCTTGGACAAAGGTTCAGATGGTAAGAGAAGGAGAGGCCAGTGGTACAAGAGGTAAACGAGGTTGGATGGAAATGTCTGGTGGAATAGTGAGGTGAGAATTAGACTAGCCATCCTAAAAAGCAGACAGGAAATGACCTTGTGCAAGAAGGAGTTCATTACAAATGGGTAAATAGTCCACTCTGACACTATTTTGTTGCAGTGAACAAACCTGTCCCGGTAAATTAGCCGCTTCATTCATACATACACCACTTCCAGGAATCATGTCAAGGTTTAACCTTGGAAATCATTAAGTGTTGAATTTGTTCATATATTAATCTGTCTACAAATTCTCTCAGCATGGCAAGTTCTCAGTAAACTCCAGGGAAAGAATACACATATAAAAGGGCCCAGCAGTGTCCGGGTTCAATGCAAAAAATACTTCCACTGAGACAGGCCGGACAGCAACATCAAGCCAAGAATATAAGGTGAAATAAAGTGCAGATCATCTGAGACTTGTGAATGTGCTCGGAGGGGTCTAGGGGCATGGATTCCCAGCTGTTTCTCAGTTTGTGTTCATAAATGAAGAGGATTCCATTAATGATAAGATGATCACAAGACTGCTGCTTCAAGTGGTCACCTTGTCCCGGGGCACAGGCTTTGCCCTGCTTTACCACTGGGCACACTGGATCTGGAAGCAGAGAGAAGTGCAGACGGAGATTTGTAGGCCTCATGGAGACGTACTGTTACATTTGCTTTAATTCCTACTACACATCACTTCAATCCACATTACAACTCATTTTCTTTTTCCCTCCTCAGTATTTTCCCTTGTTAATTTGTGGTCAGCCATTTTAGACAATAAATATGCTGTCTAAGCATGCAATTGTGTTTTATTGGGTGTAACATTTTAGGCTGAAGCCAAAGTTAAAAATAATGTAAAAAGTCACCTTGATGAGCTTCCTGAGCTTGTTAATTTAAATTAATTTCATTACAACTCAATCTGACAGGCGATGTGGGCCTGAGGGAACAGAGCAAGTGGGGAAGCAGGCGTTGAGAGTTGGTGAGCGCAGAGTCATTTGGGCTGAGTCCACGGCGGAAGAGGCACACAAGCGCATTATCTCATAAAGTGAAAGGAAAAATGGAAATTAGCCACAGGGGTTTGAATCGGGACTGGGCGGTTTAGCTATGAATGGCCTCCATGACGTGCACACTACTGTGTCACTTCTTTTGTGTGGCCTTTAAAATTTGAGACGTGAGATGTGCCAGTTGAGAAAATATGGCCATCAAATTAGGAAGGCCTGGGGGACTCCCACATAAAGTGAGCATAAGGAGAATTGGACAAACGAGAGGAGACCATTCAGTTCATTAAGCTAATAGCTAAGCTGTCCTACTATCTCACCCAGATACTTCTTAATGGTTGTCAAGGTTTCTGCTTCAACTACGTGTCTCGGTAGTTTGTTCCAAGAGTCTCACAACTCAATGCGCTTCCCGTTAATTTCCACTGGCGTCCTCAAGTACTCAATTCACCCTTAAGCTAAAAGGATTCTGCTAGGTCTACTTTATCAATGGCTTTGGGGATTTTGAGGACTTGCAGTGCATCCGGAAAGTATTCACAGCGCATCACTTTTTCCACATTTTGTTATATTACAGCCTTATTCCAAAATGGATTAAATTCATTTTTTTCCTCAGAATTCTACACACAACACCCCATAATGACAACGTGAAAAAAGTTTATTTGAGGTTTTTGCAAATTTATTAAAAATACAAAAATTGAGAAATCACATGTACATAAGTATTCACAGCCTTTGCCATGAAGCTCAAAATTGAGCTCAGGTGCATCCTGTTTCCCCTGATCATCCTTGAGATGTTTCTGCAGCTTCATTGGAGTCCACCTGTGGTAAATTCAGTTGGTTGGACATGATTTGGAAAGGCACACACCTGTCTATATAAGGTCGCACAGTTGACAGTTCATGTCAGAGCACAAACCAAGCATGAAGTCAAAGGAATTGTCTGTAGACCTCCGAGACAGGATTGTCTCGAGGCACAAATCTGGGGAAGGTTACGGAAACATTTCTGCTGCTTTGAAGGTCCCAATGAGGACAGTGGCCTCCATCATCCGTAAGTGGAAGAAGTTCGAAACCACCAGGACTCTTCCTAGAGCTGGCCGGCCATCTAAACTGAGCAATCGGGGAAGAAGGGCCTTAGTCAGGGAGGTGACCAAGAACCCGATGGTCACTATGTCAGACCTCCAGAGGTCCTCTGTGGAGAGAGGAGAACCTTCCAGAAGGACAACCATCTCTGCAGCAATCCACCAATCAGGCCTGTATGGTAGAGTGGCCAGATGGAAGCCACTCCTTAGTAAAAAGCACATGGAAGCCCACCTGGAGTTTGCCAAAAGGCACCTGAAGGACTCTCATACCATGAGAAAGAAAATTCTCTGGTCTGATGAGACAAAGATTGAACTCTTTGGTGTGAATGCCAGGCGTCACGTTTGGAGGAAACCAGGTACCGCTCATCACCAGGCCAATACCATCCCTACAGTGAAGCATGATGGTGGCAGCATCATGCTGTGGGGATGTTTTTCAGCGGCAGGGACTGGGAGACTAGTCAGGATAAAGGGAAAGATGACTGCAGCAATGTACAGAGACATCCTGGATGAAAACCTGCTCCAGAGCGCTCTTGACCTCAGACTGGGGCGACGGTTCATCTTTCAGCAGGACAACGACCCTAAGCACACAGCCAAGATATCAAAGGAGTGGCTTCAGGACAACTCTGTGAATGTCCTTGAGTGGCCCAGCCAGAGCCCAGACTTGAATCCGATTGAACATCTCTGGAGAGATCTTAAAATGACTGTGCACCAACGCTTCCCATCCAACCTGATGGAGCTTGAGAGGTGCTGCAAAGAGGAATGGGCCAAACTGGCCAAGGATAGGTGTGCCAAGCTTGTGGCATCATATTCAAAAAGACTTGAGGCTGTAATTGCTGCCAAAGGTGCATCGACAAAGTATTGAGCAAAGGCTGTGAATACTTATGTACATGGGATTTCTCAGTTTTTTTATTTTTAATAAATTTGCAAAAACCTCAAATAAACTTTTTCATGTTGTCATTATGGGGTGTTGTGTGTAGAATTCTGAGGAAAAAAATGAATTTAATCCATTTTGGAATAAGGTTGTAACATAACAAAATGTGGAAAAAGTGATGCGCTGTGAATACTTTCTGGATGCACTGTAAATGAGGTTCCTACACCGTCTGCTCTGCTCAAGAACTAAACAGGTTGAATTCTCTGAGTTTGTTGGAGGACGACAGGTCATTAAGTCCTGGGATGCCCCTGGCTGCTCTCCTCTGCACAGCTTCCAGTGCTGCTATGTCTTTCTTATACTATGTGGTCTCTCATGTGGTATCACTAATAATAATAAGAATAATACATTTTGTTTATATAGCGCCTTTCCAATGCTCAAGGTGCTTGAAACAAAATGATTCAAATAGCTTCTGCACAGAACAATAAACAAATAAACACAAGATACACAAAAGCATTAAACAGAATCACAGAATAAACCAGAGTATAATACTAAATTCTGTACTAAAAGAAATTCCTGAACAAATCACATCATTTGTGATAATTATTATCAGAGAGGTAAACTGAAAGAAGGGGCGGAGAGTTAGTTTAAGTTTAAAATTAGTTTTTAAAAGAATGAATGGAGTCAGCTGTTCACATTAATTTCAGCAGGTCCAAAGTCTGGGCGCTATACAATGTCAAGCTTGGGTTACAAAGTTGCACAGGAGAGTTCAAGGAGTAGGAACTTTATTGCTGTTCTTCCAGTTACAAACACAGGTCTCTTACAGAGGCGAAACGGCCTCACAGGGAACAGTTGTCAAACATGATGCACCGGCCCCGACTCCTGCTCAAAAGAACACGAAATCTTCTTCATCAAGGGGATCCAGTGGGCCGGCAGCAACGGCCGGAGAAGAGGAAGTCTGGGAGAAAAGAGACAGGAGATTGAGAGAACACAGGATGGCCATGGCTCGATCTTTTAAATGTTCGTAGCCCCGCGTGAGTTGCGTGGCAAGTTGGCAGCTGATCCCGCAAAGACGTACTGAAAGAGTGTGTTTCTTTTCCATTGAAAAACTGTTTAACAGGGGGTTTCTGAAGGGCAGACATGTCCGCCAGTGGCAGTGGTCACAACAGCTAAGGACCCTCCCACCCATAGAGGGCAGGTTAGTGTGGGGCACAACAAGATTGGCAGAATCAGAAGACCTTAGTTGGCAAACAGGAGCAGAGTGATGGAGAAGGTCACTGAAGTAGTCCGATACAAGGCCATTTCAAGCTTTGTAGGTTAATAACAGAACTTCATATTAAGTCCAGTGGGCGGCACGGTGGCGCAGTGGGTAGCGCTGCTGCCTTGCAGTTGGGTGATCTGGGGACCTGAGTTCGCTTCCCGGGTCCTCCCTGCGTGGAGTTTGCATGTTCTCCCCGTGTCTGCGTGGGTTTCCTCCGGGCGCTCCGGTTTCCTCCCACAGTTCAAAGACATGCTGGTTAGGTGGATTGGCGATTCTAAATTGGCCCTAGTGTGTGCTTGGTGTGTTTGTGTGTGTCCTGCGGTGGGTTGGCACCCTGCCCAGGATTGGTTCCTGCCTTGTGCCCTGTGTTGGCTGGGATTGGCTCCAGCAGACCCCCGTGACCCTGTGTTCGGATTCAGCGGGTTGGAAAATGGATGGATGGATGGATTAAGTCCAGTAAGACACAGGGAGCAAGTGAAGGCGAAGCAGTACGGGTGTGATGTGCTCGCTGTTGCTGGTTAGTGTAAGGACTCTTGCAGCATAGTTTTGAATCAATTGGAGCTGTGAATTAAGATTAGAAGCAGCACCTGCCAGAAGAGAGCTACAATAATGGAGGCGTGATGTGATAAAGGCATGGAGAAGGTTGTCAGCATTAGACACGGAGAGGAAAGAGTGAACAAGGGATGTGAGAGTAACAACGTTTCTTAATGTGGTTTATGTGGGCGGAGTAAGAAAGGGAAGAATCAAAAATGACACCAAGATTCCTTACATTAGAAGAAGGTCACCGTCAAGTGGGACTGAAAAGGAGCTCATTTTCTTAAGTTGTACTTTAGGAGTTCTGTTTTTTTGCAATTTATATTTTAAAGAGTTCTACCTCATCCAGGTTTTAATTTCACTGAGGCAAGTTGTGAGATGATAAAGCTCTCATGAAGCTTTGCTTTTAAAATTGAAATAAAGTTGAGTATCATCTGCATAAAAATGAAAACCCAGTCCAAAGCTGCAAATAATATGCCGAAGGGGAAGCATATAGTGCATTAAACGCTCGACTTATATTCTACAGTTTTTAACCTTACGTTTTACTAGGCTTTTAATCATTTCTGCACATTGTTTACATGATGAGAACGTTGTACTGATTTCAGGGTCAGTATATTCTTCTAATCTGAAGCCGCCAGGAGAGAGTCCAGCTTCTCTCAATCCATGGTGGAAGATGTGAACACCGAAAAATAGATGGGCCCAGGGCACCAAGGCGTGAATGAATTTTCCCGGCTTAATGTTGTGCAGCTGGGAGCAAAAACAATATGTGTTGAATTTTCCATTAGCTGACTGTCACATAAGCCCATGCCTCCCCTGACAGAAAGGTGGACAGCAGGGTGAGAAAAGCAAGAGCTGCCCGTGTTTTTAAGGTAATCGCTGTCCGTGGTCTCTTCAACGTGTCAATGAACTTTGTTCACCGACATGCTGCAATTTGGCTTCTTTAGGATTTGAAGGCTGTTTTTTTCACAATAGGGCAGGCAGTTAAGAATAACTGCATATGAACTTAAATGTCACTGCGGTCTATTAAAGGAGTTGACAGTGTGATAAATGTGTGGAGGAATACTGGTGGCTGCTTTTTAAGACTTTAACATGGTCTGCTAATAAAATGCCATTAAGAAAGGCGAGACAGTGAGATGGATGACAAGCGGAGAAGTAGGAAGGGAAAAGTGCATTCTAATCACCTAGCCCCTCAGCTGCCACACTCTCCATATGCAATGCAAGTCTCTGCTTCTGGGTACTCTGAAATTCCACTCACTTCCGAAGGTGTCAGGTTAATTGCTGACTTTAAATTTGTCCTGTGTGAGGGAAAGTATGGCTGAGTCTGTGTGTTTTGTCTTGCTAGAGTTCTGTATTACTCTGCTTTCCCCTTTTGTGTTCTATAATGTGTGGCCTTTGTCAGAATGCCTCAGATGCCATAGACGTACCACTGTTTATAAGGTGCTAGCCATCACCCACTGCTTCGCCCGCGTATTAGTGAAACAGGACAGTGAGGAGGGCCCCACCCAGCTCTCTACTCCTGACGTCACTCTTCCCCCACCCCTCGGCCCGCAGCCTCTGTTTCAGATTAGCATGAATACATCGCAATTACAAGCAAACTATGATTATTAGCGCAATGAGAGAAGTCACAAAATTAACTGGAATTTTCAAGCAAATTATAGAAAAAAAAGATCTAAATCCATTAAGTAGTTCTTTTGTCCACTAACTAAGCGGAGTTAAGGTTACGCCCCGAGGCAGACACGTGAGTGAGGAGGAAACGCAGCCCAATGAGTCTCCTCTCGGATTCTCGCTAATAAATCGGTACTGCACGCGAACTATGATTCTTAGCGCAATGAGAGAAATCGCAAAATCAACTGGAATAGTCAAGCAAATTATAGAAAAAAAAAGATCTAAATCCATTAAGTAGTTCTCTCGTTCGCTAACTAAGCAGAATTAAGGTGACGCCCCGAAGCAGACACGTGAGTGAGGAGGAAACGCAGCCCAATGAGTCTCTCTTGGATTCTCGCTAATAAATCGGTACCGCACGTGAACTATGATTCTTAGCGCAATGAGAGAAATCGCAAAATCAACTGGAATAGTCAAGCAAATTATAGAAAAAAAAAAAAGATCTAAATCCATTAACTAGTTCTTTTGTTCGCTAACTAAGCAGAGTTAAGGTGACGCCCTGAGGCAGACACGTGAGTGAGGAGGAAACGCAGCCCAATGAGTCTCTCTCGGATTCTCGCTAATAAATCGGTACCACACGCGAACTATGATTCTTAGCGCAATGAGAGAAATCGCAAAATCAACTGGAATATTCAAGCAAATTATAGAAAAAAAAAAAGATCTAAATCGGTTAAGTAGTTCTCTCGTTCGCTAACTAAGCAGAGTTAAGGTGACGCCCCGAGGCAGACACGTGAGTGAGGAGGAAACACAGCCCAATGAGACTCCTCTTGGATTTTCGCTAATAAATCGGTACTGCACGCGAACTATGATTCTTAGCGCAATGAGAGAAATCAAAAAATCAACTGGAATATTCAAGCAAATTCTAGAATAAAAAAAAGATCTAAATCGGTTAAGTAGTTCTCTCGTTCGCTAACTAAGCAGAGTTAAGGTGACACCCCGAGGCAGACACGTGAGTGAGGAGGAAACGCAGCCCAATGAGTCTCTCTCGGATTCTCGCTAATAAATCGGTACCGCACGCGAACTATGATTCTTAGCGCAATGAGAGAAATCGCAAAATCAACTGGAATGTTCAAGCAAATTATAGAAAAAAAAAAGGTCTAAATCAGTTAAGTAGTTCTCTCGTTCGCTAACTAAGCAGAGTTAAGGTGACGCCCCAAGGCAGACACGTGAGTGAGGAGGGTCCCGCTCCCCTCCCTCCCTGCAGCCCGATGAGTCTCTCTCGGCTTCGAGCTAATAAATTGATACTGCAAGCGAACTATGATACTTAGCGCAATGAGAAAGTCACAAAATCAATGGAATGTTCAATCAAATTATGGAAAAAAACAGATCTAAATCCATTAGGCTGTTCTCTCGTGAAAAGTGGACAGACATACAAACGGGTCTAAAAAACTATAAGAAATTTTGCGCTTGGACCACGAAATTTTAAAACCGTTTCTTAGCGAGCACCTATGGGCCAAGGGTAGCCTACATTCCAAAGTTCAAGTCCCAAATCCTCATGGTTCAGGAGATTTCGTGATGAGTGAGTCTTATATTTGGCTTTTATATATATACTAGCAAAATACCCTCGCTTCGCAGCGGCGAAATACTGCTTTAAAATTTTACATAATAAACTGAGGGAAAATGTACCAATAATTATTTGTTAAGGATCTCTTTGTATACCAAATTGTCAGTTCGCCCCTCCGGTTGTAATATGACCAAGCTGTGCGCTGAGCTTACTCTTGAGCATGCAACGTACAGTTTGCTATGTGAAAATCAGTCTTGCCTCAAATCAATGCCAACCTTTTGTAGGGTCTGTCCCTGAGACTTATTAATTGTCATTGCGAAGCAGAGCCTTAGTGGAAATTGGAGGCGTTTGAATTGAAATGGGAGATCAGAGGGTATAACGGGGATGCGAGGAATAAAAACTCTCTCCCCTGAGCCACCGCCAGTAAAAATAGTTGTCTCAATGACGTTCCTTTGCAGACACGTGACCTGAAGTCTCGTGCCGTCACAAAGTTTCAGTGGCTGTACGCATATCCACAATCGGTTTCATATTGTTTTCGTACCTTATCAATTGTGTAATGTGTTTTTTGAACAGGTTTGATTCATCGAAGTGATCACTCCTGCTGCGTTCAGTCACTTCACGTGAGCCGCTGTCTTGTGTGATGTTGTGATGTCCATACCTTGTGTCTTCTTATTAAGCTTGTATCTCGCGAATATGGCATTGTAAACGGCAGCGGGTCAGTTCACGTGCTTACGTGGGAGGCGTGATGACGCCATATATTTTGATATATATCAAAATACCCGCGCTTCGCAGTGGCGAAGTACTGCTTTAAAAATTTTATTAAGAGGAAAAGTAAACCTTTTTAAACTGAGGAAAATGAACCGGTTGTAATATGACCAAGCTGTGTGCTGAGTTTACTCTTGAGCATGAACTCTAACGTGGTTTGTGCCCTTCAGAATGAAAACAGTTTGAATTTACCTCTTTAATAAAAGGCGAGCTTTTAAGCCTGAGAAATCACCCCGTAAATGCACACGTTTAATTGCACATGTGTTAATATGTATACTTACACAGTATTAAAAGACACTCAAAAATTAACGTTATTTACCTTTGTTCCCACGTTTGATAAAAGGCGAGCTTTTAAGCCTGAGAAATCACCCCGTAAATGCACACGTTTAATTGCACATGTGTTAATATGTATGCTTACACAGTATTAAAAGACACTCAAAAATTAACGTCATTTACCTTCGTTCCCGCGTTTGACTCGTGCTGTAAATCTCTTCCTTGTTTTTAGTTCACGTGATTATGTAGGAGGCGTGATGATGCGATACGTGACTCCGCCTCCTCCATTAGAGTATATGGACAAAAAACAGGTTCCAGTTATGACCATTACGCGTAGAATTTTGAAATGAAACCTGCCTAACTTTTGTAAGTAAGCTGTAAGGAATGAGCCTGCCAAATTTCAGCCTTCTACCTACACGAGAAGTTGGAGAATTAGTGATGAGTGAGTCAGTCAGTCAGTCAGTCAGTCAGTCAGTGAGGGCTTTGCCTTTTATTAGTATAGATATATAGATTGTTCTTTATAACTTCTAACCACCTTCCCTTCTACATCTATAACCTCAGGCAATTACATAGAGTAAAAGACAAGCAGGAGTTGAGTTACAACTTCAAATAATGTATTATTGATAATATTTGTAAAATAATGACAATAAGCAAATTACATTTGAATATTGGCAACCATACAACCTGATAAATGCTGACGTGTAGTCTCAGGTGACACACAGACTTGTTAGTAACCTAAAATGTCTCTAGATAAGTCAACATTTTTAGTCAGCTTTCTTCAGAACAGGCTGCATGCCTGTCTCAATATGGTTGCGAAGTTGTGCTTCTCGGTGTGGTCTTCTTTTCACTCCATGAGGGGTGAGGTGCTCCTTCACCATGATGGTGTGAGAGAGATAGGGAGGTGTAAAGCAACCAAATTTATATGTTCTTTGTTCAAATTCTACAGCCAATTGGGCGTCATGATAGAGAATGGCTTCTGATTCAAACCCAACTTTATACCAATAGAATTCTGGTGCGACACATCACCCAGTTACTGGTTTATTTTCACACCTGTCCCCAAAAACCATTAGTTGAGTGAAGCTTGACGGCTAAGTAGTTTGGCTTTCCTGCGGGGATTGATTAGAAGAGCGTCCTGTAGAGAATCACTTGGCAGACTAGTTTTAGGTAGTTCCTCCAACCCTGTCATAAAATTCACTTCTAACTCAGTTCTAAAGACTCTTGGATTAGACATGAAAGCATATCAATGAAATAAAACACTAATATTACATTTGCTTAGTCTCCTTTACAAATATTTATCAGCTTATATACAACATTTCATAGCACACCTTACACTGAGTTTGCACGCAGGACTAGTTGTTGACTTGCAGCATAGCCATTGCAGTCTGGATGGGCTTTAACCTCAAGTGTATTAAATGATTATAAACTGGCCCAGTGTGAGTGAGGATGTGTACATGACTAGGCCCTGGCACCCCATCCAGAGTTTGCTACCTGGATGGGCTCTGAACCCCACAGAAGTCCACTGTACAGTATTCAGTGCATTTACATCAAAGTTTCTCCAAATAATTAGCTCTTCCCCAAAGATCCAGCTCCTCCCCATTCCACGGGTTACAGTGAGAGATACTTGTGTTGAGGGAGTAATGACCCAGTTTATAACGTAAACCCAGTTTCAAAAATTCCATGTACAGTATTCCCTTAGTCTGGTAACAGAAACTGAGTTATTGTTCTCTGAGAAACCAGTTCAACACATGTAGATTTCTCTGCGAGTAACCCTGTCAGGTGGACATATAAACCCTTAACCAGGTTGCAGTGAAGGATTTCATAGTCTGTTCACGTTTGTTGCACTCTGATAGCCTGCATATGTCTAAACATTGGGCACGTAGGAAATAGTGGAAGTGTCCAGATGATAAATTTCCTGAGATAAATGATGGGGTGATACTGTTACTTTTTTCTCCTGTTGGAAATAATCTGTCTCAATATTTCAGAAATTGCTAAATTTATGCTGATGAGCAGAACATACAGTGCTACGCTTAGCAGCACCATCTCGAAAGACACAGACTCCATGCTTATTTTCAGATTCACGGCGGCCATTGATGATGTTTCATTCTTTATTGTAGCTCATCAGTGTGTTTCACTAAAGAAAAACTGCATAAGTGGATTCACGCATGTAAACAGGGGCTTTAAGAAGCCAGGTTTCTCCCTTAACACAACTACCCCTCCCTACAACCTGTGGAATGGGGAGGAGCTAGATCTTTGGGAGGAGCTGGATGTTTGGAGAAGAGTTGGATGTTTGGTACAGTGCTGGATGTTGGTGTCAGGTGGAAGCTCATTTACCGTACTACACAGAATCTACGCTCAACTTTTTTCACACATTCATCTATTACAGCTAACCCCACAAAACTGCCATATCACTGTCTAGTCATTATAGGAAAAAATGGCTAAAGTATCAAATAAAAAGATATTGTATTTCAGCTAGATAATCATAAAGTGATAAGGACATTTTCAAATTACTTCTCTACTCATGTCGACTTACAATGCTGCTGTAATTTCACTGTAGAAAACATTACCCTACTGTTGTTTAACATGACAAATCGTATTTGTGTGATCTCTCCGCGTAACGTGTGTCTACATAATGTGTTTTGTTTCTTGTATCAAATAATGGTGTTAAAGTCTGGGCAGCAGCCACGAATAATTAAGTGTACAGACTGCTACAGCACAAGCCATTTTGCTAACGAAGAGTGTATAACCCTAATCATATGTACGTTGTTTAAATCAATTTAAAAAATCTTTGCAAGTGATTGCACGTGTCCCATGTGCTTCACCCTAAACAGTTACAAACTCGCAGCATGCCTGATGTTGGCTATGCAGAGTATAGCAAATTATTTTTAATTACCTTAAAGTAAATGTACAGTGCATCCAGAAAGTATTCACAGCACATCACTTTTTCCACATTTTGTTATGTTACAGTCTTATTCCAAAATAGATTAAATTCATTTTTTTCCTCAGAATTCTATACACAACACCCCATAATGACAATGTGAAAAAAGTTTACTTGAGGTTTTTGCAAATTTATTAAAAATAAAAAAACTGAGAAATCCCATGTCCATAAGCATTCACAGCCTTTGCTCAACACTTTGTCGATGCACCTTTGGCAGCAATTACAGCCTCAAGTCTTGTTGAATATGATGCCACAAGCTTGGCACACCTATCCTTGGCCAGTTTTGCCCATTCCTCTTTGCAGCACCTCTCAAGCTCCATCAGGTTGGATGGGAAGCGTGGGTGCACAGCCATTTTAAGATCTCTCCAGAGATGTTCAATCGGATTCAAGTCTGGGCTCTGGCTGGGCCACTCAAGGACATTCACAGAGTTGTCCTGAAGCCACTCCTTTGATATCTTGGCTGTGTGCTTAGGGTCGTTGTCCTGCTGAAAGATGAACTGTCGCCCCAGTCTGAGGTCAAGAGCGCTCTGGAGCAGGTTTTCATCCAGGATGTCTCTGTACATTGCTGCAGTCATCGTTCCCTTTATGCTGACTAGTCTCCCAGTTCCTGCCGCTGAAAAACATCCCCACAGCATGATGCTGCCACCACAATGCTTCACTGTAGGGATGGTATTGGCCTGGTGATGAGCAGTGCCTGGTTTCTTCTAAACGTGACGCCTGGCATTCACACCAACGAGTTCAATCTTTGTCTCATCAGACCAGAGAATTTTCTTTCTTATGGTCTGAGAGTCCTTCAGGTTCTTTTTGGCAAACTCCAGACGGGCTGCCATGTGCCTTTTACTAAGGAGTGGCTTCCATCTGGCCACTCTACCATACAGGCCTGATTGGTGGATTGCTGCAGAGATGGTTGTCCTTCTGGAAGGTTCTCCTCTCTCCACAGAGGTCCTCTGGAGCTCTGACAGAGTGACCATCGGTTCTTGGTCACCTCCCTGACTAAGGCCCTTCTCCACCGATCGCTCAGTTTAGATGGCTGGCCAGCTCTAGGAAGAGTGCTGATGGTTTCGAACTTCTTCCACTTACAGATGATGGAGGACACTGTGCTCATTGGGACCTTCAAAGCAGCAGAAATTTTTCTGTAACCTTCCCCAGATTTGTGCCTCGAGACAATCCTGTCTCGGAGGTCTACAGACAATTCCTTTGACTTCATGCTTGGTTTGTGCTCTGACATGAACTGTCAACTATGAGACCTTATATAGACAGGTGTGTGCCTTTCCAAATCATGTCCAACCAACTGAATTTTCCACAGGTGGACTCCAATGAAGCTGCAGAAACATCTCAAGGATGATCAGGGGAAACAGGATGCACCTGAGCTCAATTTTGAGCTTCATGGCAAAGGCTGTGAATACTTATGTACATGTGCTTTCTCGATTTTTTTATTTTTAATAAATTTGCAAAAATCTCAAGTAAACTTTTTTCACGTTGTCATTATGGGGTGTTGTGTGTAGAATTCTGAGGAAAAAAATGATTTTAATCCATTTTGGAATAAGGCTGTAACATAGAAAAATGTGGAAAAAGTGATGCGCTGTGAATACTTTCCGGATGCACTGTACAATATATTTTAACAAAAGATTCTTACTTTATAAAAATGAACTTGTATATGTCAACCACCCTGAGAGTTTATAAAAGACTAGTGATGCAATTCTAATTTGGATTATTTTCTAAGTGGAGTGGTGGCTCTGAGGCTGAGGATCTGCACTGGCACTCGGAAGGTTGCTGGTTCAAATCCCGTAAACGCCAGATGTGACTCTACTTTGTTGGGCCCTTGAGCAAGGCAAGGCCCTTAAACTGTAATTGCTCCGTCCTGGGTATGACGTTAATCCTCATCCAGCCCTGCATGTAGGCCCTCCAACCAGCAGGGAAAAACCTGGGGGTTGGTGACAGAATTGGCACTCTAGCCACCGTAAAAAAAATCTCGCACTGTTCCATTCCATCTGAACTCGTGTGGTGCTGAGGTGTCATCCATTACATGGCTGCACTCGGGTCCTAATCTGAGATCCTGAGTTGGTTTGTCATGTGGTGGGTATCAGCGCCTTCTAACATATTAAGATCACCCTTACACTAAAACTGGGGTTTATGTCTCAAAGCAGAAAAGACTGCTAATTTTTATAAGATAAAGCAAAAAAATATCAGGTGACAGGTGAATTCATAATTGAGGGACACTTGGAATAGCTGGGAGGAGGCAAAAAAGAATATTAAACAAGACTGAAAGGACATTTGGTATCTGATCGATTTGAACCATTGTAACTCTATTACTTTAAATGTAAAAAAAAACACAATTAAATACATGCTTAAATGTTTTATATGGGGCGGCACGGTGGTGCAGTGGTAGCGCTGCTGCCTCGCAGTAAGGAGACCTGGGTTCACTTCCTGGGTCCTCCCTGCGTGGAGTTTGCATGTTCTCCCCGTGTCTACGTGGGTTTTCTCCCACAGTCCAAAGACATGCAGGTTAGGTGCATTGGTGATCCTAAATTGTCCCTAGTGTGTGCTTGGTGTGTGTGTGTGCCCTGCGGTGGGCTGGCGCCCTGCCCGGGGTTTGTTTCCTGCCTTGCACCCTGTGTTGGCTGGGATTGGCTCCAGCAGACCCCCGTGACCCTGTAGTTAGGATATAGCGGGTTGGATAATGGATGAATGTTTTTTATGGGGCCTGGTTGATGTCAAGAAAGAAAAATAAAAATGTATCATACAAACAATTTTTTTTTCACCTGCCTGACACCTCCATAGGTGTTGCAATATAATCAACAAAATATGTTTTTGCATTTTTGTGGCCAACTGCATATGTCAAACAGAGTGACACACACATTCATGTATTTATTTCAATGGTGACAGATTGCCTATGGCATTTTTTTATTTAGACAGTAATTTGACGTTGATTTGAAACCTTTCTGGGATGAGTATTTGAATGTGGGGAATTGCATTTGGTGCTCCGGTTTCATCCCACAGTCCAAAGACATAGAGGTTAGGTGGATTGGCGATTCTAAATTGGCCCTAGTGTGTGCTTGGTGTGTGTGTGTGTGTGTCCTGCAGTGGGCTGGCGCCCTGCCCAGGGTTTGTTTCCTGCCTTGCACCCTGTGTTGGCTGGGACTGGCTCCAGCAGACCCCCGTGACCTTGTGTTTGGTTTCAGCTGATTAGAAAATGGATGGACGGATGGATGGAATTGCATTTGGGTGAATGAACATGTAAAGGAAGGGAAGGATGCAAAATGATGAAGCGTATAATGTTATATAAAATACTGACTGCCAACAGCACTACAAAGTACAAAAAGTGTACAGGTCTTTGCATAAAACACAGTGTTAAACATTCACTAAAGGAAAACTAAGGAACGACCAATGAAAATGGCTTGTGATGGTGTGTCACCAATATCCAGCTCCTCCCCAAATATCCAACTATGTATGTCACCGATATCCAGCTCCTCCCCAAAGATCCAGCCCCTCCCAATCTGGAAGCTGCAGGGATGACTGTTTCCCATATCCAAGTTAATCACCTTATCCAAGCTTTGTGTGTTCATATAAAAGCACTCATGGGTCAATTTAAAATGTTTCCTGTTTGATGTTGGCTTGGCACTGGTGCCCATTCCTGGGTGGGTTGCTACCTCGCTCCCAATGCCTCTTGGATGGGCTCTGTCTCACTCAAGTCCCTACAATGCATTAAGGTTTTACGTTATATGTAACATGCTAATTGTCCTGCTCCACTGACAGACAGAGGAGATTGTTCCTTCCCCACACTATGTGACTCTTCACTTCCACCCGAGGGGGTAAACGTTAACATTATACAAAGTTATTGTCTGTCTGCTTTACCTGCATTGTTATCACTCTTTAATTTAATATTGTCTTTATCAGTATGCTGCTGCTGGAGTATGTGAATTTCCATCCATCCATCCATCCATCCATCCATCCATCCATCCATCCATCCATCCATCCATTCTCTTCCGCTTATCCAAGATTGGGTCGCGGGGGCAGCAGCTTGAGTAGAGATGCTCCGACTTCCCTCTCCCCGGCCACATCTTCTAGCTCTTCCAGGAGAATCCCAAGGTGTTCCCAGGCCAGCCAAGAGACATAGTCCCTCCAGCGTGTCCCTTGGGATTAATAAAGTATCTATCTATCTATCTATCTATCTATCTATCTATCTATCTATCTATCTATCTATCTATCTATCTATCTATCTATCTATCTATCTATCTATCTATCTATCTATCTATCTATCTATCTATCTAACAAATTCTTTCAAAATTAGATACCCATTAAAACCTGCCTCGGGAGTGCAAGGGCATCCGCTGAACTTTTTAGAGAACCACTGCCTAGTGACTTCGATTAAAACATTACAGACGGCCAGTGATTTATATTAGGGCAGCATTGCCAGCTGTTCCTTAGCTTCAAGTAGTAATGTTCTACCATATATTTATTAACATTTAGGGTCTTTAAGAACGCCATTCCATTGTAAAATATTTGTCATGTGTCATCTTTTAAGGCGAACGCCATCCCAAGGTACTTTGCAGGTGCAGTATAACGCAATCATTTCTGATTCAATATACTTACACCTTGAGCACAGGTAGGTTACGCGGCCCACTCGGAATCACAGAGTGGATCCCAGCCATTGAATGAGGAACATCTGTGGCAGCTGTGGTGGCTGGCAGCCGCAATCCTCTGCCCTGCCGGTTCACTCTGCCAGATGTGCCAGTACGTCCGCAATGATCCACAACTTGTAGCAGGTTGTCATTCTGCTTAACCTACCCAAGTAAGGTCCATGAGCCTCTCCGTGCCATCTGGATCAGCAGTGTTATGAATGACCAGACATGGGCTTCTTTCAGGTAAAGCCAGTACCAGGGTTCTCCCTTACAGTGTGAGAGTGCAATGCCAGAGTGAAAGCCATGAACTGAGTGCAGCTTTAAAATAACTGGGATGCTTTGTGATAGCCTTGACAATAAGGGGAGCAACTTCATCTTACAATGCATCACCTCATGGAGAGGCACTATATATGAAACAAATCCATATTGATCCAGCTGCTTAGCTATGATGTGTAAAACATCGCTGCTCTGTGTGTGTCTCTAATGGGAGTCCAAACGGCACTAACACACAGCCAGTATTCTTGGGTAATCCTTAGGCAGCATTCAAATACAGAATGAATCACCTCTATTAAAAGCCAACATTTGTAAAAAAAAAAAAAAAAAAAGCCCCAATAAAATCTGCTTAGCTTCTGACTTTCTAAAATGTCACTTTTCTCGCCTATCCGTTCATGTGGATCTGTTGCCGCTCAGAGCCTTTTAAGCGAATTGCACAGCTTGGCTGATTTTTAGCTGTGCCAGACTAAGGCCCACCTGCTCAGTGAAGCGATGGGCAGCATCCATCTGCCCAGGTCTTCCTTTACTGTGATTGTCACCCTGAACGGCCGTCCATTTTCGTGTCTCCTGCTGGCAGTTACGCATTCCCCACAGTCGAATACAGCCAAGACAGTGGATGTGTCCCTAACTTTCACATTAATGCTTTCCTATTCGCTGAATGCCAGCTGACAAAATATCCAGTGCAACGCTTTAAAAAAAAAAAAAGCAATTTTCCGATGATAATTAGAAGCAAACAAGTAAAACAAGCGTGGTGTTTTTCCAAATGCCATGCTGCAGGCTTTTCACTCCATTACATTCCTGGACGAGTTTGTAAGTGGGTTTAATATCAACGCTTAGTCAATTACGCTTTGGCAAACTAAATCAGCTGTGGAATTTAAAACAAGTCTAACAACGCCCTTAAATTGGAGAAGTAAACCTGTGTCTAGTTACGATGTATAATCGTGTTGGCAATCGACGGTTACTGGGAATGCCTTATCCTGAAAGTGAATCTGTAAAAATCTCAGAAGGATATGCTATCTGCTGAAAATCCACGAGGTGCCCTCTACACGCTGCGGCAGGCGACAGATCGGTGAAGCACATCAATCGACCTCTGGGCAGCACTGTCACTAATCAATCAATCCTGCAGCCCACATAATCGAAGTCAAGGTCAAAGGCAACGCATCAGGTGCCATTAGCACAGCATACAGCCACATGAGACCACGTTCCAGTCAACCATTAACCTGCAAACTCCATACAGACAACAACCAGACAGCAGGTTCAAGATGTTGAATGTGACCATTTTGCCATTATGCTGCCTCTTCATCAATAATCACTTTTCAGAATCACCACAAGACTCCAGCAGGCACCTTGTACAGACTACAATACCTCAAAACTGTGCCTTCATTCAGTCATAAACCCGAGAAATCCAATTTAGGATCAGGGACGCTACAGCTCATCTCAGTAGCACCAGAGGCAAGGCCCGGAAACAGTCCTCCAGACACCCTCACTCACAATGGGGTCTGTTCAGTGTTGCCAGCTTACCTAACATGGGAATGTGTGAGGAATCCTAATAAAGACATGAGGAGAATGTTCAGACTCCACACAGATGACAACAATGAGGCATGGGATTCAAACTCGGGATGGAGAACCCATGGAACGGCAATACTAGCTGCCACACTGCCATGCTGCCCAAAACTGTACAATCAATTCCCATTTCATATAGCACATTCCTGGTCCTGGTACTTATCACACTAAACTGGATTAAGTGGGCTTGAAAGCAGGAATGGGATGGTAACACAGAAGTTCACAGGGCACAAGGCCGGAAACCATGCATGAGTGGACTCTGAGACAGACTGGTGCCCGATCCATGGCTATCTCCTGCCTTGTATCCACTGCTGTGACAGTAGGATTAGGATTAACCCTCATCCTGAACTGGATTTGAGAATAGTTGGGACTTTATATTATGACATTTTTTCAGGTACATGGGTGTAATAATAATAATAATAATACTGAAGCAAGAGGCCACATTTACTCATTGACCTAACCATTTCAGATGACATGAACACCGCAGTCAAAGAGGTTGAAAAACTTCGCAAATACAAAAGACTGAAGGCCAAGATTTCACGCAAGTGGAACACAAAGGCTCATGTGATTTTGGTCACAGTTGGAACTGCTTTTCTAGGCCTCCAAAAGTTCAGTATCACAAAGAATTGACAGTTAAAGTGAGTGCCACCCAGGTGCAGCATATCACCGTCCTCAGAAGAGTCCACATAATTGTCAAAGTCCTGACCATCGGACAATAAGACCTAAGGAACCCAGTGAGATCTCAATGCAAGAACAACCAGCACAAACTGAGAGGAAAAAATAATAATTGCAAGAATTGTGTAACTGCGCTAGGGAAAGTACCTGCAACCTTAAATTAGAATAAACTGATTTCATAAAGTTGCATTATGTTAACGATCATCACAATCCATTCATCTATATATTTACAAGTTTCTATCCACTTCACGTCACTTGATAATAATAATAAGAAGAAGAACAACAACAACAACAAGAATTTTGATTAGCACCTATAAGTACAAATTTCCCATTACATAATATAATATAAACCTGTAATAATTATGCGTCCTATCCATTTTTAGCGTTTTCATTTACTTTAGGCTAATAAGCATTATGAAAATAATAATAAAAGCATAAGTGTCAGGGTAGGTTCCTGCAACCTTAAATTAAATTAAGTTAATTTTAGAAAATTGTATTATGTTAATCATCATCACTACCATTCATTTATCCATCTAATTCCAATCTGGTTTATTGGACTTTGTGTCGCTATATAATAATAATAAGAAGAAGAAGAAGAAGAAGAAGAAGAAGAAGAACAACAACAACAACAACAACAACAACAACAACAACAAGAATTTTGATTAGCACATGCATATAAGAATTTCCCATTACACATGATAATAATTACCCTATAAACCTATAATAATTATGCATGCTATCCATTTTTAACATTTTCACTTACTTTAGGCTAATGAGCACAATAAATATAATAATTACATAATTGCCCCAGGATAGGATCCTGCAAAGTTAAATTGGAAAGTTGGGTTACATTAATAATTATTAATAATTATAATCATCATTGTCATGATCCATTCATTCTTAAATCCACACATCCATTTCTGAACTTGCTAAATCTGATACATGTCACTAGGTAATAATAATAATAATAATAATTAGGGTTAGGGATGGGTTAGGGTGATTGTGTTAGGGAAGGTCTGTATAACCTCAAATTGGATTAAGTGAATTTTAACAAGTTGTATTATGTTAATGATAATCATCACCTTCATCATAAAGATCTATTGATTCAATTCTGAACTCATTTAATCCACTATATGTTACTGGATGATGATGATGATGATGATAATAATAATAATAGCTGTATAACTGTGCCATGGAAGGTTCCAGCACCCCTAATTTTTCCTATACACATTACAATAAAGGTCCTATGAACTATTAGTTATAATTGTGCATTTGCTATCCATGTCTACAATTTGTATTCACTTTAGGGTAATTTTTCAAATAATCATCATTATCATAATTATTGTGAAATTATATCAGTAAAGGCTCCTACAATGTTTAATAGGACAAAGCAGGTTTCAGAATGCACTCTGTTATGACCATCATCACCACAATTTGAACGTTCGTATCCATCCGTTCATTTTTTTAATGTATCTCATCCAGTTCACCGTCACTCCATAGTAGTAACAATAGGTTCATAGGGTCAATATTGTCACATGTTCAGAATACAACAATAATATTAATAATTATATTTAACTAGTTATGCTATTTATTTTCTAAACATTCTTGACAACTTCAGGGTGAAGGACATTATAATAATAACAAAGTTAATACCATTATTATTACTAGTCAGTCAGTCATTTTCCAACCCGGTACATCCTAACACAGAGTCACAGGGGTCTGCTGGAGCCAATCCTTGCCAGCAAAGGGTGCAAGGCAGGAACAAATCCCGAGCAGGCCGCCAACCCACCGCAGATTATTATTATTATTATTATTATAGGCTATTGCTCTTTGTGTTTTTGTATTTAACTGATCTGAGATACAGGTGGGTTAATAGCAACAATAAAGCAGTCTGGTGAGTGGCACAGTGGGGTGTGCTACAACCTCATACCAGTCTGATTCCTGGATTGGGTGCCATCTTTGTTGGGCAGAATTCACCTGTGGAGACCTGCTCTTCTCCCAACAGTCCAAGGCTGCACTGTCAGGTTGACTGACCCACTAAAGCTGCCCCGTCGTGAGTGAATGAGTGGATGTGGCTCCCCCCGTGATAAACTGACCTCCCACTCAGGATGGCCCCTGCCTCACATGTATTACTGCTGCTGTTTCTCAGTGCCTAAAAAAAGAAGTGCGGATAATACAGTACATTCAGTGAGCAGCGTCCTTATATCACTGTAAGCGTGGAGGCTTGAAATGTGTCTTTGAAAAAAGTTTTCAAAAAATATGAACCATCTGTGAGCCTGAAACATATTGTGTTGTACTGTGAGATGTGAAAACAGTTGGCGACTCTGCAGTGCTGTCGACGCAGCCATTCAAGATGCAGAGGAGCCTTTGGAGAATGAAACACTTTTTGGTGTTTATCTGTGCTTATTAAACAAAGCCAGATTTTTGAGAGTAGTGTTGTGGGAGGTGTTTGAAGTGAACTTAATTAGTCTAAAGGACAAGGCCCATTTCTACTCAAACAGCCCATTAAATGAGTTTAGGAATTGATTACCTCAGAGCCCGATACAGAGTGAAGAGAGCAAAAGCCCGAGGACATTCACTAAATTGCTTCCATCCATTCATCTATTTACTCGGCCCACTAAATCTCAGGGTCACGTGAGAGGCATCATCTATGCCAAAAGTACTGGGCACACAGCAGAAGCCAAGCTTGGATGAGATGCCAGTCTATAGCAGTTCACATACACTAATTGAGAGCTGCCAACCTATTTAGGATTTGTAAAGACAAGCCAAGCAAGCATGGGGAGAAGGTGCAAATCTACACAGGCAGTGATCAAGCTAGGAATCAAAGCCTAACATACTTACGCCTTGAAACTCTGAGCCATAATTCTTCTTTTTTTGATACAGCACCCTTTATCTGGGTCACACAATTTTCAGAGGGGCATACATGGAAATGCAGAAAATGTACGCATAGTGTAGCATTCAGGTGCGTTTGAGGGCTGTGTAGGCACTGTAGCCTGTAGGACGGCTCTAGAGCCTTCTCGATCCATTTCAGGAGTATGGGTTGGGGATAAGGTAGACACTCTTTCACCAGGATTAGGCAAAAGGTTGAAAACAGGCCTGGACAGGACTGTAGTCCATCACTGGCACTACTCTCACTCTCACACACATAAACACACACACACACATACCCTATGATCACACACAGTGACAATTTGTAATTGGCAATTAAAATAGCCTAAATAAAAATAAATGCGTAAATAAATAAATAAATAGCTAGACCTTTTGTAATTAACTCCTTCTTTACTTTATCATGTCTGGCTGAAGTAACATTTGTAAAATGGGATTAGTAAAGCTGTTCAGTTACAACAAATGTTAGGGAATAACAGAAGTGAAATGCAAACTTTATTACAGCAAGTGACCATTATGAATGTGGCTCTCTGAAGGGAAATTATAAGGTGACTGGATTTTCAAAGAACCCTAAGCGGGACGCTTGTATGCCCACACATGAATCCCATCCTCATTTGTTTAATTCCTGCTCATTCCTATCATCATTAGAGAAGGATCAGGGCACAGGGAACGTTTCACAAATGAACATGTAGGACTCCACACAGTGCCGCTACTCTTTATCCTTCGTCTGATTTTTGGTCCTCTTCCCGATGCTCTTCAAATTTAACACAACTTGCTAATCAACCATTCCCCCTCAAATTTTGACCGCCCTATTAAACGTAAATGACATTGAATACATTGTGATGATGTTTCATTCGGTCGAACTTAAATTGGAAAGTTGGGTTACATTAATAATCATCATTGTCATGATCCATTCAGTGTTAAATCCAGACATCCATTTCTGAACTTACTTAATCTGCTACATGTCACTGGATAATAATAATAATAGTGGTGGGTTAGGGTGATTGTGTTAGGGAATGTCTGTGCAACCTCAAATTGGATTAAGTGAAGTTTAAAATGTTGTATTATGTTAATGATAATTATCACCTTCATCATAAAGATCCATTGATCCATTTCTGAACTCATTTAATCCACTACATGTCACTGGATGATGATGATAATAATAATAATAATAATAATAATAATAATAATAATAATAATAATAATAATAATAATAATAATAATGTATTCCCACACATGAATCCCATCCTCATTTGTTTAATTCCTACTTTATCCTATCGTTATTAGTGAAGGATCAGGGCACAGGCTACGTTTCACAAATGAACACGTAGGACTCCAAACAGTGCTGCTACTCTTTTCCTCTGCCTGATTTTTGGTTCTCCTCCCGATGCCTTTCAAATTTAACACAACTTGCTAATCAACCATTCCCTCTCAAATTTTGACGGCCCTATTATACGTAAATTACATTGTGACGATGTTTTATTCGAAAGAGCTTAAATTGGAAAGTTGGGTTACATTAATAATCATCATTGTCATGATCCATTCATTCTTAAATCCACACATTTATTTCTGAACTTGCTTAATCTGCCACATGTCACTGGATAATAATAATAATAATAATAATAATAATAATAATAATAATAATTAGGGTTAGGGTTAGGGTTAGGGGTGGGTTAGGGTGATTGTGTTAGGGAAGGTCTGTGCAACCTCAAATTGGATTAAGTGGATTTTATAAAGTTTTATTATGGTAATGATAATCATCACCTTCATCATAAAGATCTATTGATCCATTTCTGAACTCATTTAATCCAATACTTGTCCTGGATGATGATAATAATAATAAGAAGAATAAGAATAGTAATAATGTATGCTCATGAATCCCATCCTTATTTGTTTAATTCCTTCTTTATCCTATCGTTATTAGTGAAGGATCAGGGCACAGGTTACGTTTCACAAATGAACACGTAGGACTCCAAACAGTGCTGCTACTCTTTTCCTCTGCCTGATTTTTGGTTCTCCTCCCGATGCCTTTCAAATTTAACACAACTTGCTAATCAACCATTCCCTCTCAAGTTTTGACGACCCTATTATACGTAAATTACATTGTGACGATGTTTTATTCGAAGGAGCTTAACTTGGAAAGTTGGGTTACATTAATAATCATCATTGTCATGATCCATTCATTCTTAAATCCACACATCCATTTCTGAATTTGCTTAATCTGCCACATGTCACTGGATAATAATAATATCCATCCATCCATCCATTGTCTCCCGCTTATCCGAGGTCGGGTCGCGGGGGCAGCAGCTTGAGCAGAGATGCCAAGACTTCCCTCTCCCCAGCCACTTCTTCTAGCTCTTCCGGGAGAATCCCAAGGCGTTCCCAGGCCAGTCGAGAGACATAGTCCCTCCAGCGTGTCCTGGGTCTTCCCCGGGGCCTCCTCCCGGTTAGACGTGCCCGGAACACCTCACCAGGGAGGCGTCCAGGAGGCATCCTGATCAGATGCCCGAGCCACCTCATCTGACTCCTCTCGATGCGGAGGAGCAGCGGCTCTACTCTGAGCCCCTCCCGGATGACTGAGCTTCTCACCCTATCTTTAAGGGAGAGCCTAGACACCCTGCGGAGGAAACTCATTTCAGCCGCTTGTATTCGTGATCTCGTTCTTTCGGTCACTACCCATAGCTCATGACCATAGGTGAGGGTAGGAACATAGATCGACTGGTAAATTGAGAGCTTCGCCTTGCGGCTCAGCTCCTTTTTCACCACGACAGACCGATGCAGCGCCCGCATTACTGCGGATGCCGCACCGATCCGCCTGTCGATCTCACGCTCCATTCTTCCCTCACTCGTGAACAAGACCCCGAGATACTTGAACTCCTCCACTTGGGGCAGGATCTCGCTACCAACCCTAAGAGGGCACTCCACCCTTTTCCGGCTGAGGAACATGGTCTCGGATTTGGAGGTGCTGATTCTCATCCCAGCCGCTTCACACTCGGCTGCGAACCGATCCAGAGAGAGCTGAAGATCACGGCCTGATGAAGCAAACAGGACAACATCATCTGCAAAAAGCAGTGACCCAATCCTGAGCCCACCAAACCGGACCCCCTCAACGCCCTGGCTGCGCCTAGAAATTCTGTCCATAAAAGTTATGAACAGAATTGGTGACAAAGGGCAGCCCTGGCGGAGTCCAACTCTCACTGGAAACGGGTTCGACTTACTGCCGGCAATGCGGACCAAGCTCTGACACCGATCGTACAGGGACTGAACAGCCCTTATCAGGGGGGCCGGTACCCCATACTCCCGGAGTACCCCCCACAGGATTCCCCGAGGGACACGGTCGAATGCCTTTTCCAAGTCCACAAAACACATGTAGACTGGTTGGGCAAACTCCCATGCACCCTCCAGGACCCTGCTAAGGGTATAGAGCTGGTCCACTGTTCCGCAACCAAGACGAAAGCCACACTGTTCCTCCTGAATCCGAGGCTCGACTATCCGACGGACCCTCCTCTCCAGGACCCCTGAATAGACTTTTCCAGGGAGGCTGAGGAGTGTGATCCCTCTGTAGTTGGAACACACCCTCCGATCCCCCTTCTTAAAGAGGGGGACCACCACCCCGCTCTGCCAATCCAGAGGCACTGTCCCTGATGTCCATGCGATGTTGCAGAGGCGTGTCAGCCAAATCAGTCCTACAACATCCAGAGCCTTGAGGAACTCCGGGCGTATCTCATCCACCCCTGGGGCCCTGCCACCAAGGAGTTTTTTTGACCACCTCGGTGACCTCAGTCCCAGAGTCCCACCTCTGAGTCCCCAGGCTCTGCTTCCTCATTGGAAGTCATGTTAATGGATTGAGGAGGTCTTCGAAGTACTCCCCCCACCGACCCACAACGTCCCGAGTCGAGGTCAGCAGCGCACCATCCCCACCATATACAGTGTTGACACTGCACTGCTTCCCCTTCCTGAGACGCCGGATGGTGGACCAGAATCTCCTCGAAGCTGTCCGAAAGTCGTTTTCCATGGCCTCCCCAAACTCCTCCCATGCCCGAGTTTTTGCCTCAGCAACCACCAAAGCTGCATTCCGCTTGGCCTGCCGGTACCTATCAGCTGCCTCCGGGGTCCAACAGGACAAAAGGGTCTTGTAGGACTCCTTCTTCAGCTTGATGGCATCCTTCACTGCCGGTGTCCACCAACGGGTTCGGGGATTGCCGCCACGACAGGCACCGACCACCTTACGGCCACAGCTCCAGTCAGCTGCCTCAACAATAGAGGCACGGAACATGGCCCATTCGGACTCAATGTCCCCCACCTCCCTCGGGATGTGGTCGAAGTTCTGCCGGAGGTGGGAGTTGAAGCTACTTCTGACAGGGGGCTCTGCCAGACGTTCCCAGCAGACCCTCACAACACGTTTGGGCCTACCACGCCTGACCGGCATCCTCCCCCACCATCAAAGCCAACTCACCACCAGGTGGTGATCAGTTGACAGCTCCGCCCCTCTCTTCACCCGAGTGTCCAAGACATGTGGCCGCAAGTCCGACGACACGACCACAAAGTCGATCATCGAACTGAGGCCTAGGGTGTCCTGGTGCCAAGTGCACATATGAACACCCCTATGCTTGAACATGGTGTTCATTATGGACAATCCGTGACGAGCACAGAAGTCCAATAACAAAACACCGCTCGGGTTCAGATCAGGGGGGCCATTCCTCCCAATCACGCCCTTCCAGGTCTCACTGTCATTGCCCACGTGAGCATTGAAGTCTCCCAGCAGAACGAGGGAGTCCCCAGAAGGTATGCCTTCTAGCACCCCCTCCAGGGACTCCAAAAAGGGTGGGTACTCTGAACTGCTGTTCGGTGCATTCGCACAAACAACAGTTAGGACCCGTCCCCCCACCCGAAGGCGAAGGGAGGCTACCCTCTCGTCCACCGGGGTAAACCCCAATGTACAGGCTCCAAGTTGGGGGGCAATAAGTATACCTACACCTGCTCGGCGCCTCTCACCGGGGGCAACTCCAGAGTGGTACAGAGTCCAGCCCCTCTCAAGGAGATTGGTTCCAGAGTCCAAGCTGTGCATCGAGGTGAGTCCGACTATATCTAGCCGGAACCTCTCAACTTCGCGCACTAGCTCAGGCTCCTTCCCCTTCAGAGAGGTGACATTCCACGTCCCAAGAGCCAGCTTCTGTAGCCGAGGATCGGACCGCCAAGGTCCCCGCCTTCGGCCACCACCCAACTCACACTGCACCCGACCATCCTTGGCCCCTCCCATAGGTGGTGAGCCCATGGGAAGGGGGACCCACGTTGCCTCTTCGGGCTGTGCCCGGCCGAGCCCCATGGGTGCAGGCCCGGCCACCAGGCGCTCGCCCTCGAGCCCCACCTCCAGGCCTGGCTCCAGAGTGGGGCCCCGGTGACCCGCGTCCGGGCAAGGGAAAACGCCGTCCAAAATTGTTTTTCTTCATAGGAGGTTTGTTTAATAATAATAATAATAATTAGGGTTAGGGTTAGGGTTAGGGTGATTGTGTTAGGGAAGGTCTGTGCAACCTCAAAATGGATTAAGTGGATTTTATAAAGTTGTATTATGCTAATGATAATCATCACCTTCATCATAAAGATCTATTGATCCATTTCTGAACTCATTTAATCCAATACTTGTCCTGGATGATGATAATAATAATAAGAAGAAGACGAATAGTAATAATGTATGCTCATGAATCACATCCTTATTTGTTTAATTCCTGCTGATTCCTATCGTCATTAGAGAAGGATCAGGGCACAAATGAACACGTAGGACTCCACAGAGTGCTGCTACTCTTATCCTCTGTCTGATTTTTGGTTCTCCTCCCAGTGCTGTTCAAATTTAACACAACTTTCTAATCAACCATTCCCACTCAAGTTTTGACTTTCTTATTATACGTAAAATACATTGAATACATTGTGAGAATGTTTCATTTGGTGGAGCAATGTTTCCAGCACTTAAAAACTTTCTTAGATGGGCGGCCGATTAAAAGCAGACCATTTTGTTGAACTTCTATTGTTTATCAGGTTACACAGCCTGAAATCAGGACCTTCCCTGTCACCGTGATGTTTGGTCACCCTAATAAATTACAGTGTTAGTAAAACAGTGAATCATGATAATCTGTAGATAATGGAGCCATGAGGGTGCTTTAGTGTGAGGTAAAGGCTGAGAAAAATTTTGATTTACTCTGTGCATAATGGCTGATATGCCACAGGGTACTTTATTCACATCTATATAGGAAGATAATTTAATTGACCTGTTGCACCTTAAAGGCTCTTGTTATATCTCACTCGGGGTTTCTGTCTTGGCTGGTATTCAAATTCCTTCTTAATGTCTTTTTCGTTAATTTTTCCTTTTTTCTGTTTATGTTAATAGTGCTGCTGGAGTTAATTATTTGCATTTTCAGTGTTTCCTATTAGTTTTGAGTGCTATTTAATTATCTGTTGTGCTGTTGTCTGTACCTGTTATGTTATGTTATGTTCTGTGGGGCTACCACACTTCTCATCAAGGGACTGACCTCGGCCCTATAAAGTCTGAGATAAACCCACAGTCTCTTGAGGTTCATTAAATGCACTGTTTTTGGTGAATTCTCTGGTGTTTGTTACTTCTTTTTTGATCACTGATTTTCTGGATTTCTTCACCTCTGTCTTTTGAGCATTCTTGGAATTTTTAAATTGAGACTTGACTCTGGATATCCTTGTTGTTTCAGGTAACACCCTTTGCCTTTGTGCTCCTCAAAGCTTATGTTTGTACCACTGAACATTTTGTATGAAAAAAAAAATTTTTTATTTATAAAGATTTTTGTAATTAGTTGAGGTTTGACAGTAAACCCCCACCTCCTAGTGGGAAATTTGAGGTATTTTTAAGACTTTTGTGCTTAGGAACTCCAAGTTCATGACAGTTTGAAGTCTAACAGCTGAGGCGTCTTCATAAAGCTGAAACAATCTGCTAGATTTACTGGTAGAGGATCGCCTGCCTCGTCCCAAGCAGCTTGTAACAGTGACTGAAAAAAAAAAAACATAAGAAATTTGACAAACAAGACAGACCATTCAGTCCATGAAGCCCATCTGTTTAGCTATTACCTAAGCTGTCCTAATATCTCATCCAGATTCTTCTTAAAGGTTGTCAAGATTTTTGCTTCAAGTCCATGTTTCGGTAGATTGTTCCAGTGTCCCACAAATCTTGCCGTAAACAAGTGCTTCCTGGCTTCAGTCCTATATTAATTTCCCTTTAATTTCCACTGATTGTTCTCGAGTACGTGATTCACCCTTAAGCTGAAAGAATGTTGCTGGATCTACTTTATCAATAGCTTTGAGGATTTTAAATACCTGGATGAGGTCGCCATGCAGTCTCCTCTGCTTGCAGGTTTAATCCTGAGTCTGTCACAGTAGGACATGTCCTTTAGTCTTGGGATGCACTTAGTCGCTCTCCTCTGCAATGGTTCAAGTGCTGCTACAGTATGACTTTCTTGTATCATGGTGACCAGAACTGCAACTAATACTCCAGATGCGATCTTACTAATAATAATAATAATAATAAATTTTATTTATATTGCACTTTATATTTTAGCAATCTCAAAGTGCTACAAAGTAAAAATAAAGTAATAAAACAAGAAAATCTATAAATACTTTAACAAAATGTCTTTTTGAAAAGATGAGTTTTTAGATTTCGTTTAAAAGCATGAGTCGACTGTGGGGCTCTCAGATAGTCAGGGAGGGCATTCCACAGCCTCGGCGCCACAGATGAAAAAGCCCTATCACCCATACTGCGAAGCTTGGTTCAAGGAACTTGGAGAGTGTTAGTGTGTACAGAGCGGAGGGTGCGTGAGGTGGTATGAGGGGTAAGGAGTTCCTGTAAGTAAAGGGGGGCATGTCCATAAATGCACTGATGGGTGAGGAGGGAGACCTTGTACTCTATTCTAAGTGGGACAGGGAGCCAGTGAAGGGTTTTCAGGATTGGGGAGATATGGTCATGCTTTCGCACCCTCATCAGGATCCTGGCAGCACTATTCTGAATATACTGGAGTCTCTGGATACTTTTGCCAGGAATCCCGATGAAGAGCGCATTACAGTAATTCAGCCTGGAGGAGACAAAGGCATGGACGAGCTTCTCTGCATCTGCCAGGGTGAGTGTTGGGCGGAGTTTATCGATGTTCTTGAGGTGGTAGGAAGAAGACTTACAGAGGTGTTTGATGTGGGTGTCAAAGGTGAGTTGAGGGTCCATTTTAACACCCAAATTTGTGACAGATGTGGAAAAGGGGATGTTTTGGCCAGAGAAAGTGATACTGGTGATGGTAGAAGAGCGGAGATGGTGTGATGTGCCAACTAAGATGGCTTCTGTTTTGGATCTGTTCAGCTGAAGAAAGTTGAGCCTCATCCACGCATACTAGTGCATTCCTACCAACTCATGCATTCTGCTAAATTGTACTGGGGATCTGTTTGCTGTCAGAAGAGACCGTCAGAGGTGAAAAAGAAGAAATACACAAAATATACGAATTTGTGTAACCACTGTCAAGGTGAAACAGCAAAATAATTTGTAGTTTCACCTATGGTTTTACATGGGAGATATTAAAATTTCAAAACTTTGTAAACTGCAATCTGTTTGAGGTATCTCAACAAAAATTGAATTTTCTTGAAAAATATCTTTCATAGAATAAGTGGGCCACATTTTTACGCACCTAATAAAAAAAAATCAAGCTTAGGGGAGCTCGAAACAAGTGAGGCACCAAAAACAAAGAGGCCATGTGCTCTTAAACTCAGCTCCATATATACATTTATTAAGCAGAGTACAACCTTCTTCTATTTTACTAAATCTGACCACTTAAGCAAATCGATCAATTTGTGCAGTGAGTCCCAAGGGTCTGAACCAACTTCTTTACGGTTAACAGCACCTTAGCCTTTAGCCCCCAGCTGAGCCAATTTGAAGTGTACACCACTAAGATGGCACTGACTAGAAATTCATAAAAAAGGTGACATTTAAGGATTGTGTGCATATTTGTCCACCTTTGAACTTGAGGATGCTCATCTTAACTCAAAGCAGATGTTTTTGGCGAGGCTGCTCTCGACTTGTTTACTTCAATTTGGCCGAGAGCAGGCTGACATGCCATTAACACGGACAGACAGGGCCAGCCTGTTATTAGCTTTTCCACACAGCAGATGGAAACGTTGGGGGTTTTAGTTGGATGCCTTTGTCTGGGTGTCCTAATCATGATTCCTGTTGACGGCTAAATGGAAAACCTTAACAAAAAAATAAAAAAGACTCCTGTGCCACCATTGCAGTGGGTGCAAGAAAAAAAGAAAAAGGTATTAAACTTGTCAAGCTGCCATCCCCACACTGAATCATGGCAGGAGAATATTTCTGTTCACAGTAGTGCCACACTGGCACTTAATTACAGGCACTTACAAGCGAGTTAGTAAATCATTACCGGAGCGCCAGTCATGATGAGCAGGTTGGACTACATTTAATGGATCCCTGCTGACAGCGAATTTGGTCACAACTTAACTGACGGCAGTGACTAATGTCTTCAATTGGCAGCGAATATGGAATATTCAATCTTGATTGCTTATATAGAGTCTTACATATTGAAAACTGAAACAAAGGTATTGAAACAAATCACAGACTTTTCAGTGCCTATCAAAAGTATTTCCCCCTTTGGAAGTACTCACATTTTATTGTTATATAATACTGAATCTCCATGGATTTAATTTGGCTTTTGAATTCAGCAGAATGTGAAAACAACATTACAGTGTATGGGGGCACATTCATATTCACTCATACAGAAATAATTTAGAGTTACCAATTAATCAGAGATATACACCTTTGGATTGTGGGAAAGGTGGAGGAAGGCCCACACAGACACAAGGAGAACGTGCAAGTTTCACACCAGACAGAGCCCAGGTGAGGACTGAAAATCAGGACCCAAGTGTTGGGAGGCAGTAGTGCTAACCACTGCACCACCGTGCCACTCACGATCTGTTTTAATTTTAAAAAAACTTCAAGGCTGCTCGTAACATCATCTCATAACTACCCATAAGGGCGGAGTGGTGTCTCTGAGGATAAGGATCTGCACCGGTGTCCGATCCGAATTCCTGTAACTGACAAAAAGAGATCTTACTCTGCTGGGGCCTTGAGCAAGTCCCTTAACTTGCAATAGCTCCAGGGGTGCTGTACGATCTCTGACCCCGAGGGGTATGCGAAAACGAACAAATTCCTAATACAAGAAATAGTATAACGTGAAATAACTCCACCTGTTATGGGGTGCCTTTTATGGAGAAGTGGCTTTTGAGAAATCCAAACCTTAGAGGAGCCATTATTCTCAGTCTTTGCTATCTCCACCATTTTTTCAACTCTTGCTTCTGTGATATCACACACTACATTAATAAGACTGGGGCAAAAAATACACAAATAAAGAATTTCCCAGGAAAAGGAAAGATACAACAAGGACCCCAAAACATAAAATGAGACCCTTCTTCCAGTCTTATTTCATTTCTTTCTGCCTGCCATCTTCCTGTCGATTTTCTGGGCCAGGGTGAGCAGCACTTCTGGAACTTCTGGTTCTTCTCAAGTAGCTGACCGGGTCTGTTGCTCCACCATTTTAATGTAGATGGATTTTTCCGGTAGGCAATGAGCATGAAATATTTTTTTCACAGTTTTTCTCTTTTGTTTATTTTTTATTAAACAAACAGTGAGTAGCTCTAAACCCTGCAGATCAATGGTAGACCTAAGATGACTCATGCATTTATGTTTTAAAATAACACCTCCTGAGGTGCAATTAAAAATAAAACAAAAACAGCAAAATTCACTTTTTACTTTGAAGGTTTATATTCCTGCAGAATGGCTGTAAACTGTGAATTAAATAATAGCTCCAGGGATTGAGTGACCAGATTTGTACATGCAAATAAATAAATAAATGAAATATTTTGCCTGTTAACAGCTCTTTCTTCTTTAGGTCTTTCCAATAGCTTGTTTTTTAATTTGACATTTTCCAGCATATTTGCTGTGTGGATTTCTTAAAGCTGCTGGGACTGCTTGGTCAGCAAGAGGAACGTTTCAGCTAATGGACACATCAACTGTCCTGGGGGTCTCATTTATAAAATGTTGCGTGAAAATATGCGCACGCCAACAATCGGAAAAATGTGTATGCAAATAAATAAATCGGATGTATAAAACCTACACACATTAAAATATTAAAACGATCTTGACAAGAACAGGTCATTCACCAGTCCTATCCACTTAATTCTTCTAAAATAACATCAACTCAAGTTTTTAAAGTTCCTAAAGTCCTACTGTCTACCACACTACATGGTAGCTTATTCCAAGCAAATTCACCATTTATAAATCACAATCGCCTTGTAAATATGCGTATGAGAACGCGAGTCGAACACCGCCCTAACACATCCATAAATGGAGCATGCTAATTAACCTCATACATATGCAATCACGATGCCGCAGAACTTCATTGGCTGGTAGAGCACCCTCATTCCTGACATTCTGAGACCCCACCCCCTGCATTCACAACAGAAGCTCATGCAAGGCATCATAGCGGATCTCCTCTGCGTTTTGGGGGTTTCAGGAAAGGCGTAAGGCACCAGTGTCTGAGCGGGTATTACCTGGCACTTGTAATGAAGTGATTGCTGTTACAATGAGTAGTATGTGTCAAATGACAAACCCAGGGTTCAGCCAGTTACCTTACCAACAAGCCAGCCACCACGTACAGCACCATCACATTTTTCAAAGCTACCTTGCCTCAGAATAAATGATTCACGGGCTGATCCAGGCCCCTGGGATGTAAAGTTTCTCAGCCAACTGACCAGTGCGTTAATGAAATGTAACAGCTTACGGTTAAAAAAAGCAAAAAGTCGTTCTAGGTAAGTTCCTATATTTGAATATCAGTGACGTGTAGTATGTCCGGAAGACTGGATAAAGCTGCAAATTGCCTTTTTATATTGACAGAAACATACTGTGTTTCATGTATGTGCACCCACACCATATGAAAACTAGATGTAGTGCCTCACTGTTCGGTTAATTTGGCAGAGCAGGCATGAAGGAATGAAGCTTGGCCATGATATTCCTGACCTGAGGCCTCATATATAAACGGTGCGTATGCACAGAAATGTTGCGTATGAACGTTTCCACATTCAAATCCTGATGTATAAAACCTAAACTTGGCGTAAAGCCACACACATTTCCACGGTACCTCATACCCTGTCGTACGCAAGTTCTCCACTCAGTTTTGCAGACTGGCGGCACCCAGAGTCAAAGCAGTGCTACTGTTCCTGTGTGGTTTATCATTCTTTTTCAGATCCATGTCCCTGACACGGCTTTATAAATACACTGAAATTAACCGCATATTGTTTATTAGTTTAATGCATCTGATTGTAATTAACCAGTAACAATATAATGGTCCACGGAATGGTCAAATTATGACAAATACCATAACTGCTTTAACGTTGTTACTCTCACTGCACCTTCTTCTTCTTCTTTCAGCTGCTCCCATTAGGGGTTGCCACAGCAGATCATCTTTTTCCATATTACTCTCACTGCACCACTCGGAGCAGTTGATCAGAAAGAGAATTATCGGTATACAGCATCAAGCACACGCTGCCTCTGCTATGCTTCCTATATGAACTGCTTCTTACACGGCAAATGCTTCAAACCTTTCCTGTACGGACCTCGCGGTTCAGAAAGAGTTTCATCCCAAGAGCTCTAAATGCACTCAGTCAATCCATCAACTGCTCCTTGTACTTTATAAAGCGCATATTTACATATGATGACGATATCATTTTTAAGATGAAATGCAGCAAAATATGTTTATTAGATTATCCAGATAAAAACACTGTATGCTTCACCGGGACAGGCGTGAACGATAGAATAATTAAACATGTACTACGAAGATATTTCAATGTTCCTTAAAAGTTTTGAAGAACTGGCGTTATAAGCTTACAGATGGCTTAATGTCTATTACAGAGCTGATTGTGTGGCGATCAGTTACTTGGAGAAAGAAAAGGAAGGACAGGAATTGGAGGTTAGTACATTTGAAAGAGACAGTACTACAGGGGCGGCCTTAGGCATGTCAGCCACAGCAATATATATTGAATATAAAACAGAAATAGAAAATAACGACACAGCTAAAAATGCAGCGGCAAATTTCTGCAAAAGTTAAACTCTTGTGTCATGAGCATGAGGCGGCTATGCAGTGTCCACAACGGACGTGGCCATCCGCCGTGCATAAGATACCATATTGACATTGGCGGACGAAGGGGCCACCGATTCTTTCTCTGCCCAGGGCCGCCACGAGCCTAGAGCCGCCCCTGAGTACTGCTGCAATAAATTATTTTATCGAAGGTCGCGCACAATCACTGCGCCACTGTGTTCCCATGTTTAATAACATGCTTTAACTCCTATCATCATGAAAATGATATCACATATACATCTCAGTATTTTAGTTATTCAGAGAGCCGTAATATCACGAATGTAATGGATTCTGTGTCCTGTCGGAGGAAGAGAAAGCCGGTTTAAGAAGCACATAGTGATTCACACACATAGAGTACATAGAAGAACACATACAAAATAAAGCATTTATCGTGCTACTTTAATTACGATGTGATTTGAGAAACTGGTTAATTAAACGATTTTAAGATGAAGTTTATGATGTTCTACTTTAATGTTTTACTTTAACAAAACAAAAAACGTAATTAATGTGGAAGTTTCGAAATTGAAGTTGATATTTTGTGCTTTTTCCCCACTGTGTGCCTTTTTTTTCTCTGTACCCTAATAAGCTTTCATATGACAATGACACTCAGATGGTGGGCTACGTCTCGCCTTTTCACGGCGACTTAGATATCTGACAACTTCTTTTTTGTTTCGGGCACTGTGCGACTTTGTGAACTTGAGCTTTTGAGTTTCTCCGACACGCTATGTCAGTCGATTAGCTTCCTTTTGTTGTTTTTATCACTGTTTAAACCAACAAATAGTACGTTTTTCCTTGCCTCCACTTGGTATTCGCTGAAATTGTTCCATTTTCCCTCTTGCTTTTCCCATTGTCTTTTCACAAAACACTGAGCTTAAGGGCTATTTATATTGCTTTGCATATTCAAACAGGTGTAATTCTGGGAGGAGTTGTGGTGGGACAGCAGGCGCGTGCACGTGCGTTACTTTTCATGCTGATTGGGATTTATGTAGCGGAAGAACGTGGAAGTTTGTGTACGCACAGATTCCTGCATCTAGATTTTTCTGTGCGTAAGCACATTTCGGCTTTTGTGCTTATGTCATGTTATAGTGCGAATTCTATGCACGACGTTATGCATGAGGCCCCTGATGGCCAATTCACTGCGTAATGACAACAAAAAAGTTCTTCAGTACGTAGCAGTGGCCCATTTAAAGGGAAGTAAAATACAGTCAGTGCAACATATTCATCGTTTTTGAGGTGTAATATGTTTGTCACGTCAATGCTCGTAACAATAACGGGTTGGTGATTTATTGTGTGTGTGAATCGTCATTTAGTTGGCCTGTCTTCGTTTCCTTGCTTGATCAAGGGTATCATCGCATCACAGGTTCTCCCAAATATTGCGTACGCATGGATCAGAATTGCAGTGCCACACACCCCTGTCAAGTTTTCTTTTATAAATCTCAACGTTTGCGTGAAAAGTTGTGTGCGCACATTTCCATCCTCATTTTGTGAGTCTCCTGCATCTAGTTTCTTAATGAATCGACGACACAGTGAAACTTCACTTTATACGAGCTGATGGATACCCAGGTAAAATGTAATTACAAATTATGTAGGGGATTCAGAAGGTATTCAGATGAATTCACTTTCCGCACACTTTATTGTGTTGTAGATTTAACCTTAAACGAATATGTTAAAAGTTTTGTATTTTTGATCATCTGTTTCTCGACTACGTCAATTCTTTTTATGTTCCAATTCTACTGAATTTTGCTGTCAACTGTGTCTTCAATCCATTACAGCCATAACAGTAACAACAAAGTCATCAAAATTTTATGGATATTGAAAGCCATTTGATAAGTTGGAAAGAAGCCACACAAGAGTATACTGCGCAATTTGCACTGCACAAGAACACTGTATAATATGTAAGGCTAGCAAAGTGTGATCATCAGTATAAGAAGAATCACTTAAACCTAACAGAATAAAAACCCTGGCATTTCACCTATTTGAAGATTTTATAATATTATTACCAGCAGCACTTCACGCTTTTCTGTGCGGTAATCAGAGCTTTAGTTAAATGGTTGGCACCAGATATCCTCAACCTTAAACTGAAGGAGCAGACTACAAGATAAACGAATGGAGGTACAATTTGAGATTCAAACTATAATGATACATCCATCCATCCATTGTGATAAGTTGCCCGGACACAGACAGACAGACACCATTCTTAAGTCCACCACACGTTTATTGTGCATAATTTACAGTCCAATAAAGTGCACAACCCAGTGCCTCAAGCACCAAACTCCCCCAAAGTCCAGGCCTCTCTCAGTCTCTGCCTGCTCTTCAGGCCGCCTCCACTCTCCTGCACACAAACCTTGTCCACTCCTCACCCGACTCCAGTCCTTCTTTGCAGGGAGGCGGCCCCTTTTATAAGTACCCGGATGGGCTCCAGGTGATCCCCGACGCTCCCTAGATACAAGTGCCGGCTGTGTTCCTGGAAGCACCCCGGGTGTTCCCAGTCTTCTTCCCCCCAGCACTTCCTGGTATGGCGGAAGTGTTGGGGTTCCGGGTCCTTCAGGCATAGGTGCGCCCCCTGGCGGAGACCACGGGCCCCTACAGGGTTGGGCTTCCAAGCCCTGCACCCGTGGCCCCTAAAGGAACCAGGGTGGTCGTCCTCTCGTGGTCTGGAGGAGCCATGAGCCCTCCTCCTGTCTTCCTGGGCGTCCCGGCTGGGTGCCACTCTCAGCCGTCTGCCACACCATCCATTGTCCAACTCGCTATATCCTAATACAGGGTCACGGGGGTCTGCTGGAGCCAATCCCAGCCAACACAGGGCGCAAAGTAGGAACAAATCCAGCCCAACGCAGTATAACGATACAATTTAATCAAACTACTTTAGAAAAATAAACAAAATAGCCACTTTAAACGCATCTCGAGCTGCACCTACCGTTAATGATCTCCACAGAAGACTACAACAGGCGCTCCCAAGCGCAGTAATTGAGTTTTCACAGAGTTAGTTGGGCCTGAGATCAAAGGACAGCATTTACAAGTCAAAAGCAGCAAAGGCGGTGCATCCGCCCAAGGAATGAAACACGAAGAACGCAACACTACCTTTCAGGGCTGATTTTGACCTCACTGGTGTTATGTTGTCTAGCTTATATATTTAAACGCATTAATAAAATCAGTCCTACTGAGGTTGGGAGGGATTGATTTTACATGGCAGATCACATTTGTCACATTAGCCACAGTTCTAAACCGTACACAAAGGCTGTTTCTATTTTCATCTATTATAGTAGAATAGTATTCACAGTGGGCCAAATAAAGAAAGAGCCTTTTCTCTTTTATTTTTTTAATTGTTTTTAACAATGTGATTCGATGACATCTGGTAAACCTGTAATTTAGCCGTTTTTCATCAACGCTCCAGTCCTATGATTCTAATTTAAAAGCAAGTGTGCAATTGTTATTAAACTATGGTGAGCTTCTTTGTTCTCTGACAACTTTTGTTTTAAAACAATTTTCTATATCTAAAGTGTATTCAAATACATCAGTGGTGATAGATACAGAGAGATGTGGATTTCCTTTAAATAAATGTTCTGAAGTCAATCTAAAAAAAGTTTTGTATATTTATATATATGGCAGTCTACAAACTAACACAAAGAGTCAACGTCTATCCATCCATCCATCCATCCATTATCCAACCTGCTATATCCTAACTACAGGGTCACGGGGGTCTGCAGGAGCCAATCCCAGCCAACACAGGGCGCAAGGCAGGAAACAAACCCCGGACAGGGTGCCTGCCCACCGCAGTCAGTGTCTATAGAATATGAAATTCTGGCGTGATTGTGAAACATTCATAGGTTGCTCCATTCTAAACATTTTATTTGTATTGTTACTGTGTCTTTATTTATTTTTTATTTTATTTTATTTATTTTGTTGTTTTTAGTGTCCTGGTGCTCCCTGTGGGCGGCAGAGTGGCGCAGTGGGTAGCGCTGCTGCCTCGCGGTTGGGAGACCTGGGGATCTGGGTTCGCTTCCCGGGTCCTCCCTGCGTGGAGTTTGCATGTTCTCCCCGTGTCTGCGTGGGTTTCCTCCGGGCGTTCCGGTTTCCTCCCACAGTCCAAAGACATGCAGGTTAGGTGGATTGGCGATTCTAAATTGGCCCTAGTGTGTGCTGGGTGTGTTTGTGTGTGTCCTGCGGTGGGTTGGCACCCTGCCCGGGATTGGTTCCTGCCTTGTGCCCTGTGTTGGCTGGGATTGGCTCCAGCAGACTCCCATGACCCTGTGTTTGGATTCAGTGGGTTGGAAAATGGATGGATGGGTGCTCCCTGTCTTGCTATATGGTTGCGAGACATGGATGCTATCCAGCGACCTGAGATGAAGACTAGACTTTGGTAGTGTGTCTCTTCGGAGAATCCTTGGGTACCGCTGGTCTGACTTTGTGTCGAATGACTGGTTCCTCATGGAGTCCCAAATGAGACACATCACCTACATTGTGAGGGTGCGTCAGTTACGGAACTGCGGCCATGTGGCGTGATTCCCCAAGGGTGATCTGGCTCACAGGACCCTCATTGTTGAAGACCCGAGTGGCTGGACCAGGCTAAGGGTTCACCCAAGTAACACCAGGTTGCGGAAGATAGAGGGTTATTTCTGGGGGGTTGTCAAGCTGGATCCCAAGCTGTTTCGTCGTGTGGTGGGTGTGGCAACGTGCTGTACCAGTGCATGTCCCCAACATGACCTGACCTGTCACTGTGTACATACTCTTGTGTGGAATTCCTTACTGACTAAGTGATTAATAAACAATTAAGCAATGAAACAGAGAATATTCTAGTACTAAGGTGTAATTTCCAGAACATTCTACAAGCTAATGGAAGATTCCAGAATTTTCTAGTATCAAGTAGGAGTTTATAAACCCAGCCACAGGGGATGCACAAATCAGTGTGTTTCTTTGTGCCGGTCCCAAGCCCGGATGAATGGGGAGGGTTATGTCAGGAAGGGCATCCAATGTATAATTTTGCAAAATCAATATGCGGACAACAATTTTGGATGATCTGCTGTGGCAACCCCTAACAAGAGCAGCCAAAAGAAGAAGAAGAGAAGAAGTAGTAGTTTATAGAACATTCCAGTAGTACAAGCAGAAATTTCTTTGTTAACTGTTTTGGATGACAGAAACTCAGCAGAAACAAAGGAAACGATGGTGCAAAGCTTGCATAGGCCGCCGTCACCTGACAATTCCTCAACATCCTAAACTGACAAATAAATCTCAACAGCCAAGAGTCGAACATAATCTGGTAACAGAAAGAACAATACTCTTTTTAGATGTTCTTATGGAAAAAGGCAAAGAAAGGTCTCAGTTGTTTCCCAAGAAGATACCAGAACACGGGACAGATGATCCAATCTTCTATGAATGTTGTGAACTGTCGGCACGCATGACAGTGGTGAACGAGGCAGTGTGAAGAGGAAAAGTACAACACCATACTGACAAAGGACAACAAATAGAAACCATTTATGCTTTGACTGGTCACAAATCATTGCAAGAATTTTATCAACTTCATCAAAGATTGTGCTAATGTCGTAGACTTTCCGGTGTGGAAACGTTGTCTGCTATTCAGTTCAAATGACAGCAAAACTGCCAACCTCTAAATTTTAATTAAACTTTTGTGTGTCTGTTTAATTATTAAGCCATTATTTGGTACCCTTGAATGACATTTATTTTGAACTTTTTGCCATCACTTGAGGCTATACCCTGCAAGTACCCCAACACTTTGGGCTAACTTTTCAGGTTTTGTTTTACAATCCCTCCCATCCTCAAGCACAATGTTTAATTCAAAGGATCAACTGGAGAGTGGTAAGTGAACTCTTTATTCATCTTGAAGCACTCTAACTAGACAGAGATATGTCTAAGCTAATATAGTAATAGATAAGACACGACAACAAGAACATGTGAAATAGACTAAAATATATAGAAAAATACTTTAAAAATATGACACAATAGATAGACAGACAGACAGACAGACAGACAGACAGACAGACAGACAGACAGACAGACAGACAGATAGATAGATAGATAGATAGATAGATAGATAGATAGATAGATAGATAGATAGATAGATAGATAGATAGATAGATAGATGGACTTTAGTATAGTAGGCAGGATAAGATAAGTTTTTCCATTGATTACGGGAAATTCAATTACAGCAGCAATAACAAACATGAAAACAATGTAAAACAGTAAAAAGATCTATATAAATAATCTATCTTACTAAACCACAGTTAATTTATGCACAGCGGACGCACTGAAGCACATGCGCACTGCGGCCTTGGCGCCCGCCCCAGAGTCCAGAGTCAAATGCTGCCAAAACGCGGTGGCTTCCCAGAGTCAGTAGGTGGTGCCCAAACAACACAACCTGTACAGTCAAACGCAGCGGCTTCCCAAAACGCGGCGGATTCCCAGAGTCAGTAGGTGGCGCCCACACAACACAACCTGTAAACTACACTTGCTCTACTCCATGTGCCAGGAGGCTCCCACAACGTGCTTCACACACACCAGAAACAAAGACATCACGGCTCCACAATGAAGGAGCTCAACTAACGGAAATACAAAACGAGCCCGTATGGATAAACACAATGAACGAGCGCGCCCACAACGCGCTTTTGACACAGCACAGGCAAAGGAGGCATGTATCCAAATGGAGGGAGCTCAACGATTAGTAATACAAACACGAGCCCATATGGCTACGACCTATAAACGAGCCCGTATGGATACAAATAATGAACGAAGACGCCCACACAAAGAAACCGCTTTAGTTCAAATAGGGTTATTGAATTAAATGGAAACTTTACCATGCCTACGACCTGTGAACTAAACCTGAGGTAAAGCGTGCACGCCAGGTTGTACAGCTGCCAGGACGCGACCGCCCACACCACCGCATATACCCTCCATGATATTTCATCACGCAGCGGCTTCCCACCGAGGCGCATATTACGCTGTGGCGCACGCCCCAGAGTCAAACGCAGCGGCTTCCCAGAGTCAGTAGGTGGCACCCAAACAACACAACCTGTTCACTGCACTTGCTCTAATCCACTGTGCCAGTAATATAGATCACATAACGGTCACAGACTCAAACCCAGCGGCTTCCCCGACTCAGTGGCTGGCACACGAACACCACAACCTGTAAATTAAACTTGCTGTGCTCCACTCTGCCAGCAGTCGGGGTCAGCAAAGGCAATAGAATCACGTCTCCACAAAATGAAACCGCTTTAGTACAGATATGCTTATTTAATTAAATGACATTTCCCCAGACGCACCCACCCTCCATGATATGTCATCCATCCAAATATCGGACGGAACAGAAACTGATTGCCATTCTTGGATTTCCGATTCACTAGCGAATCGCGGGCTTACTTGTAATAATAATAATAATAATAATTTTCTGTGCTCTGTTGTCAAGATGAAGGTTAAGGTCTCTCACTATATCCATGAAATCTAATAAAGTGGTGCAATATACTGTAGATTTCTCACATTTCTTGGTTTAAGCCACAGATTTATTGACGTAATCTTCATGGGCAACTGTGAGATTTTTCATTTAGTCGAGTGTATAAACCTGTTGAAAATAGTACATCAAAACTTTTCAGCTCATTATAAAGCTCTCTCCTATAGATTGTTTGAAGATAGAAGACATCAGATGGTACTGTAGTCTGTGTGGAGTTTTGCACGTTCTCCACATGCCTTCATGAGTGTCAAATCCAAGAGTGTTCAGTTAATTAGTGACTCTAAATTAACCCACCATCAGACACAAACATACAAAGAGCAGTTTAGCATTGGCAGTACACCTAACTTGCATGTCTTTGGACTATGGCTATAAACCCAAGCACCTTGAGGAAAACCACACCGACACAGAACCCCAGACTCCTGGTTGTGAGGCAGCAGTGCTATCATTGCATCACCATGCTGCCCACCCATTTAAACACTGCAATAATAAAATAGTTGACTAACGTCCCCCATAACCTGTTGTTTGGGTTACAAAGCCCATATAATCATTAAGAGATGATAAAACACTGAATGCCTGACATTTCTCCTTCTGCACTTTGTGACACTCTTGTTCTTTATGTGACACCACACTCCTTACAAAATGACTGAAGCTCAATCGACGTCTTACAACAAATGGCACTTGGCATCCAGGGCAAAGTGGATAACCATGCAGAACTTCAAAATTCATCCAATTATTCAGTCTGTGTTGAGCTTGCTTTTCCGGGATGCTTTCTGAAATTAAAAGCTTTATCCCCTCTTCCCAGGATATGCTCTTGTAGATTTTCCATTAGTAATGAGTTGCAGGCCTGGGCTTTCATTGATGTTGAACATGCAGGATGAGAGCGACTTAATGAAAAGGTTCAGCCAATCAGATTGAGGCCAGACAGTGACAGAGTGACTGATAGTCTAACAAACGGAAAATCCAGATATCAGACACTCCGACTGCGGCGACAGAAAGTCAAGAGTGACCCAGCTTCAGATGGTGGTTTAATGGATTAACCGTATTATAGAGTCTCTGCGCACCACTTTCCTAATTCTCAGAATCTAATCAATTTAATTGAACTTCATTTTAAATCCCTTGCAGCAAATATGACAACTATGCTTAGGTTATTTTGCTTTTTAAAAATTTATAACAGATTGCCATGCTAAACTGTTTTATGCCATTAAACATTGCAATGCCTTATGCGTTAATATCAATTATAAAAGGAAAATAAGAAGGAATGTCGCTGCTTATAGGAGCTGTCCAGGCCAGGACTTTGAATGCCTCAGAGGTGCTTCTGCTTTTTATAATTTTGGCTTTAGAATTCATATTCTGTGTTCAGGACTGCAGTCTTCAAGCTCATTTATAACGTGTCAGTAATCTTTAGGGATAAATAATAGAACAGTGCTACGGTCTCATTGCTCCAGAGGAATCAGGGGGAGAACTTTGCTTCTTGGTGCAGAAAGAATTGTATCCAACTTAGCATCAGCCAAATCAAGAAGCTGCTTATTGACTTTCACCACACCAAAGAGCCTCTATGTCTAATCACTATTCTGGGAGTGGATGTAAAGGTGGTCCACTCCTACAAGTACTTGGGGGTCCACATCAATGACAGGTTGGACTGGTCTCGGAACACAAAGGAACTATAGAAGAAAGGGCAGAGCAGCCTCTCTATCCTTAGGGGACTGCATTCCTTTAATGTGAGTAGTCACATCCTTTACATCTTCTACAACTCTGTGATGATCAATGTGTTGTGCTGGACTGCTACTGTAACATCACTTCAAGAGAGGTCAACTCAATTAACAAGCTATTGAATAGGGCAGACTACGTTATGGGAAGCACTCTGGACCTGCTGGAAGTAGTAGGAGAGCTGAGAAATAAAACAAAGTTGAGTGCCATAATGAACAACGTTACACATGCTCTCTCCGACACACCAACACTGAGGGCTAAGAGATTATTCAGAAGTGTGTCAAGAAACGTAATGGGGGTTCTTTTACACAAATAGTAATACATAAATGCCTCACTGGGACTGGGACAGCCAAGTCAGAGGTTTTCTTTTTATTCATTTTTAGTCATTCTAGTGTATATTTGAGAGGGGTTTGTCGTTTGTCATAATATAATAATACTAGCCATGTGACCTGTTGAAGACAAGTAATCTATACTAATAAAAGGCAAAGCCCTCCCTGACTGACTCACTGACTGACTGACTGATTGACTGACTGACTGACTCACTCACTCATCACTATTTGTCCAACTTCCCGTTTAGGTGGAAGGCTGAAATTTGGCAGGCTCATTCCTTACAGCTTACTTACAAAAGTTAGGCAGGTTTCATTTCGAAATTCAACGCGTAATGGTCATAACTGGAACCTCTTTTTTGACAATATACTGTAATGGATGGCAGCTCGATGGCCGTGGGAGGCGGAGTTGAGTGTCACGTCATCACGCCTCCCACGTAATCACGTGAAAAGACTGTGAACGCAGTAGAGAGAAATGAAGGAAGAGCCGCAAACAGCGAAGAACAAAAAATCCATTAAACAATTGAGAAGGAAGCGAAACAATAAGAAGCGAGCGAGTGAAGCATACAAGCATCTTCATAAGGGAAACAAAGCACGGTGTAAAACGTAAGTTTAAATTAAGTTTATAGAAACGCTCCCGCTGCGGATTGCAATAACATATTCGCGAGATAAAAGAACGCAGTAGGGAGAAATGAAGGAAGAGCCGCAAACAGCGAAGAACAAAAAATTCATTAAACAATTGAGAAGGGAGCAAAACAATAAGAAGCGAGCGAGTGAAGCATACAAGCATCTTCATAAGGGAAACAAAGCTTTAAATTAAGTTTATAGAAACGCTCCCGCTGCAGATTGCAATAACATATTCGCGAGATAAAATTTTAATGAGAAGACACGAGGTATAAACGAACCACACGCCGTAGCGCAACGTTAGGGGCTTCACTTCTGTCACTGACATTCGAGATTCGATTCCCGAGAGGGGATGCAATGCGTGTGTACACATGAAGAGCACAGAATTCGGGCGAAACACGTGTCGCGTACTCTTTGCATAATTTGAAAGTAAACAATTTCAACCATTCTATGATCTGCTTCTCGCAACTGAAAGACGGCACATGGCGGATGTTAGCCGACTTGCTGACCGCAACGTTAGGGGCTTCAACTCTGGCGCTGACAATTGAGATTCGATTCCCGAGAGGGGATGCAGTGAATGTGTACGCCTGATGAGCCCAGAATTAGGGAGAAACACGTGTCGCATACTCTTTGCATTATTTGAAAGTAAACTATTAAAACCATTCTATGATCTGCTTCTGGGAACAGAAAGAGGGCACGTGGCGGACGTAAGGCGACTTGCTGACCAACCACAAGCGTAATCTGGCAGGTAACCACCCATACAATCAGATTGTGATTCAGAAAACGAATGCCATGAATGTAATTACCACGATTTACATACTGTCAAATAAATGAAACACACGCCGTAGCGCGACAGCTGTGAAAAAGGAGGTTCACAAAAAAACAGATCCTTAACAAATTGTTATTGGTATATTTTCGATCCGTTTAAAAAGGTTTTCTTTTCTTCTTAATAAAAAATTAAAAGCAGTACTTCGCCGCAACGAACCGCGAGAATTTGGCTATATATATATCTGCTTCTCGCAATTAAAAGAGGGCACGTGGCGGATGTTAGACGACTTGATGACCAAGCATAAGCGTTACCTGCCAGGTAACCACCCATACAATCAGATTGTGATTCAGACTAGGAATGCAATGAATGTAATTACCCCGATCTACATACAAGGCGAATGTCTTGCAACATTCAAAGATGATGGTTTGGGATAAGTACACCATGGAACATAAGAGCTTATGAAGCCTTGAACCGAAAAAAGCAAGATCTCAGAGATCGTAAAAAAAAAAAGGAGGTAATGTCGTTTTACTTGCTGTAGATTTTAGTCAAACATTACCAGTTATTCCACGAGGGAGACCAGCAGATGAACTCAACGCGTGTTTAAAATCCATGCTTCTCCCACGGTCGGTTATATGTCGCATGTTCTCGGGTAGGTACACCAAAAAATGTATACATTTAAGCATGTAATGGGCAAACAAAAAATGAGGTACTGTATACCCGAAGGCACTGCAGTAGTACTCAATGTAACTTTACTTCTTAGATGTTAATGTTTTACTGTTTAATAATTTATACGCTTCTTATATGTTGTTCAAATTCTTTTATCAAAATACCAGTGACAGCGCAATGCACGATAACATGGAGTGAATACACCACGCGCATCCGCCCACGGCCGCCCTGGTGTGCGCAGATAGGAGTTGATTCTACAATAAAATAAAATAAAGATAAAAAGAGTAATACAATCATCACCCATAAAGCGGATAGTAGACGTGACGTACTATATGTGTACCAGATTTCAAGTCAATAGGTGAAACGGTTTGCGAGCTACAGCTGATTTAAAATCCTGGACAGACAAACGAATAGCCACGGTAGCAAATTATAGAAGAACATGTTACTGTTTAATAATTTATATTTATATGAATAAAATTTATTATTATTATTATAAATGTGCTTCTTATATATTACTTCATATTCTCATATGATAATGATGTTAATGTTGTTTATATTGATTTCTATGTTATTGTAAGTGCATGTATGTGTGTATATGTATGTATGTATGTATATCCATCCATCCATTTTCCAACCCGCTGAATCCGAACACAGGGTCACGGGGGTCTGCTGGAGCCAATCCCAGCCAACACAGGGCACAAGGCAGGAACCAATCCCGGGCAGGGTGCCAACCCACCGCAGATGTATGTATATATATATATATAATATGTATATATATATATAATATGTATATGTATATGTATATATATATATATAATATGTATATGTATGTATATAATATGTGTATATATATATATGTGTATATATATATGTATATATATATGTATATATATATATATATATGTATATATATATATATATATATATGTGTATATATATATATATATAATATGTGTGTGTATATATATATAAATATAATATATGTGTATGTGTATATATATATATGTGTATATGTGTATATGTGTATATGTGTATATGTATATATATATGACAGCAACACTCATAACAATGACAACACAATTACATTGACAATCATGTTACATTATTTTTAAAATGTTTCCTTTACTTTTTCATAACCTCTTTAACACACTACTTCTCCACTACAAAGCGTGGGTATTTTGCTACTAGAATATATTTTAAAATATTTTATATTTCTCATCCTATGCATAACTTCAGCACCGTTACAATGTATCCTCATGCGTCTGCACCTCTTTTGCTCGGCGTCACCTCTCTCGATTGCGTTCCTGTAAAGCCAGCTTCTCAGACTCTTTGTCACTTTGAGGTGCCTTGCTTGCTTTCTGTCCTCTTATTTATTTCCTGTCTTTGAACGTCAGAGTTTGAAGGCGACTCTCAGCATACCTCCTGCGTCTTTACATCTCCTTGTGTGTCTCACACTCGGACTTTCTCTTTCAATAACACCAGTAAAGTCAAACTGACCAATCAGATTACTCTAAGGGATCAGGCACACACAGATGTTATTGTGTTATTATACAATACATTGTTTACTTATTTATTATTGAGCTTCTGTAAAAAACTAAACTTCCCTATTGTTACAAATAAAGTGCTATCTATCTATCTATCTATCTATCTATCTATCTATCTATCTATCTATCTATCTATCTATCTATCTATCTATCTATCTAACATACAGTGTCTTTACTTTCTTTCTGTTTGACCAAGAAATGTGTTAAGAACAGCAAAATGGGACTTAAATTAAGGGCTGAGAGAAAGGACAAATGTCTCTGTTTCATCCTTACAGAGTCCCATGCTGTCTCCTCCATTTTCCATCATGAAGAGATGCCATTTCTGCTGCTTTATAAAGATGACATGCTGGATCAAGGGCTATCCGGATAGCATTGGACCAGAAACTATTAAACGTAAAGACAGAGAGCCACCTGGTACCCCATTAACAGATTGTATCATTTAAGCCAACATTCATTTTAGTTTTTGTTTATTATCTTGGGCACATCTACTATATAATAAAATGTTAAGGTCTTTCTGTGTATGTGTGTCGTGTGTGTGTGTCTGGTGCCTCTCACCAATCTGGGTGATCAGTTTGGCTGTTTTATGATAAGTCAGTTTCTCTTTGGTTGCTCAATCAAACAGATCAAGATGGGAAGCGCCAGGCAGAAGAAGTTAACACACAAAAAGACACCAAGGAAAGGTGTAGGAGGAATGCTGAGAGTCACCTTCAAACATGGGAAGCATTCACAAGAATACAAATAATGTTTCCTCAGTGGGTAATGGTGGCCCATCTACTATTGATGGTGGTCAAAATGCAGATGGGAGAGGAGCAAAGTGTTTCCAAATGACAGAGTCTGAAAAGCAGGATTTATGGACATGTAATTGAGAGAGGAAGCCCTTGGCAAGAGAGGTTGAGACACTTTCGTAACTTTTTCTCCTGCCTGTTCTTGTACTCTTTCTTATTATTATTATCATTGTTATCATTATTATTATTACTATTATTATTAACCAGTAACGGCATAGTGCACGATAACATGCAGTGAATACACTTGACTTTCGTAGTTTTCATCCTCTTTCTCTGTACGTTTAGCATTCATTTGCTCAGAGGTTGATGCGATTGGTGCTTCCAGATCAGCTGTTCTTTTCTCCACTGTAGTGTCCCACTTCTTCTTCTCTTCCATCGACATCTTTTTGCGTTCAGACTGATTAAGTCAGTGTTTCTGTTGCAATTACTTAGTACGTTTTCTTTAATGTTTCACTTAAGCTGGCACTTAAGTCTTCAATCTGCCTCAAGAATGATTTAAGATATGAAAAGGTAGAGGAAGTGACGGCGAAGGTGGTAGGGATGAGAACGACACCCATATGTATGCGCCACACGGCCGCCCTGCTGCGTCCTGCCAAGAGTTGATTCTACAGTAAAATAAAATAAAAATAAAAAGAGTAATAAAAATCATCACCTGAAAAGCGGACAGTAGACATCACATAATATATGTGTACCAAATTTCGGGTCAATAGGTCAAACGGTTTGTGAGCTACAGATGATTTAAAATCCTGGACAGACAAACGAACAGCCACAGTAGCTTATTACATAAGAAGATTGCCCAGAGTCACAGACATAAAAGGTAGTGTAACATACATGGACCATGGTATGGGATTTGTGACATTCTGTTAAGGTCTACGTAATAAAATAAGGAGCAGAACGGGGTCATTCTGAGACCCTTCCACAGCAGAGAAGATGCAATGAGAATATTCAAAGCCCTAACAGAAGGAACCACATGCTGGATACAAACGTAGGTCTCACTTATTCTGTAACACGTTGGATAAGGATTTTTGGATTTTGTTTGAGGGTTAAGGGATGAGGGGTGGCACGGTGGTGCAGTGGGTAGCGCTGCTGCCTCGCAGTTGGGAGACCTGGGGACCTGGGTTCGATTCCCGGGTCCTCCCTGTGTGGAGTTTGCATGTTCTCCCCGTGTCTGCGTGGGTTTCCTCCCACAGTCCAAAGACATGCAGGTTAGGTGGATTGGCGATTCTAAATTGGCCCTGGTGTGTGGGTGTGTTTGTGTGTGTCCTGCGGTGGGTTGGCACCCTGCCCAGGATTGGTTCCTGCCTTGTGCCCTGTGTTGGCTGGGATTGGCTCCAGCAGACCCCCGTGATCCTGTGTTTGGATTCAGCGGGTTGGAAAATGGATGGATGGATGGATGGTTAAGTGATGTGTGTGCTGCACTGTTGCCAACAGTTAACAGAAAATAATTATGGAAGTAAACCAATAATGTCAGGCCTGTAAAGGAAAAGTAACTAAATAAATGTTTAAATAAGGGCAGCTCAATAGCTGATGTCTCACTGGATTTAAATCCCCGCTTAGTCGCTCTCTATGCCAAATTTATAGGTTCTTCTCATGTCACTGGGGGCTCTCCAAGTACTTAGCTTCTTTTTACCATACACCAAAACGATGTCAGTTAGGCCGACAAGTGGTGCCGTTGTAAATGAGTAAGTATGTTCTGTGATGGTCTTGTATCCCATAGTGGCTCTGGTTCTTGTCTTGCTTCCAGGATAGGATCCTTCTGAGCCTGAAATGGACTAAGCAGACAGACAGACTCTTGTAAAATGTATGGGACCGTACAATACAACTCATAAACAATATGTGGTGCCCAGCTGTGCCAGGTGCTGCTCTCTGTCTTCTACCAGAGCATACTGCTGTTCAAAAGGGGACACAGCATGATGCACACAAGGAGGGAAAAAAAGGGAATTCCATATGGTGGAGGTTTGCACAGCTTATTTGTTATGTAAGATGCCACAATCTGTTATCCAGAGGAGCTGCTTAATAACTCAGCGCTAAAGCATTTGTCCTCTTGCATTTTTTATGGGATAATTAAAAGACAAGCAAGCAATAAATTCACTGCACTGTGTACACGTGACACCACAATTGAATCTGGACTTACACACGAGTTGAGCCATGAAGATGGCACGTAAAACAAGGGCAGAGATTAAAAGCAAATTACCCCACAAGGAAATCTGCAATAAATAGATACATTTTTTGACTGCTATTGCAGGTCACACTTGGCAATTCTAAATTGGCTTTTTGCGTGAGTGTGGATAATTATGTGAGTGGGCCGTGTATTAGACAGGCATCCTGGCAAACGGTTGGTTGCTGCCTTGTGCCTAATATTTCCAGAATAGTCCCAATAACTATGAAATGCGTTTAGCAGGTTTAAGAACGTTGCATTAAGTTAAGTGATATTGTGCTGTGTTGTTTTATGCTGCGCTATTGTTGTGCTGAGTAATGAATCAGCATGGGATTGTGATGCCCGGCTTTCTGATACCTGGCATCATCACCTCCTTAAACCCAAACTTCAATAGTCATGAAGGATAGGCCAATGAGGACACACTAACTAGCAACAGTTAGTGCAAATGTGAATTGTTCTTTTTTATTTAACAACAAAGTGTCCAAATCAAAGTGAAGTGTTTCATAAATAAATAATCCAAATCCATAAAATCCACGATTCGTGAGGAAGTAAAGTCCCAAATAAATAATAGTAAGTATTCCACTAAATTTATGGATAAAACCAAAGTCAGACCCGCCTTTAACTTTGTTCTCCATTGCATTGTCCTCTCTCTCTCTCTTTTGTCTCACCCCATTCACCCAACTATCAGGTGTACTCCGTGCGGCTGACACCCTGGCAAAACGTACACCACCGACTTCTGTCCCGGACACCTTCCCTCAGCATCCACCAGGATGTGCTGGGCCCAACTCCATGCATCCTCTGCCTCCTTCCGGCGGGCTCTCTAGGAGCTCTGGTCGCTCCTGCTCTCTACTTTATAGTAACCCTGTCCAGCCCTTGACCGCCTCTCACCACACCCCACTCCTCTGTTTCCCCTGACTGCTTCACCACCTTCTCACTACACTGACTCCCACCCGATTCCGTTCTTTCTCTTTCCCATACTTCTTTAATATCTCTTCTTTGTTGTTTGTTGTCTTTTTGTTCTCCTTTCTGTCCTACTCAAGTTATTTTTATATTTATGGCAACAAGTAATTTAATCAACAACCCACAGATTGCCAATAAGGAAACCGGCTGAACTGATCACATTTGCACATGAATGTGCTATCAGCCCGATTAAATACTCTGGGGCTGCATGGCTTCACTACTACATGCACCCACACCCACCGAGCCTAAGCACACTATTTTTGTTTTAAAAGCTTGCACTGATACAAACCCATAATGCACTTCATCACGGGGAGAAAGGAATAAAGAACCAGAAGAAGAGATGTAGTCAATAAACAAAGCAAGTTCTTAACTGGGAATTCTAAAAACTGCAATTATAATTCCCAATATAAAAAACAGAAACTAAATTCGAAAATAACGTAGGCAAAAAAGTTTTTAACCAGGAAAATGAAGAGGAAAATAAACACAAGCAAAATCTATTAGTATATCCGCTATCTTGGAATGAGACAGAATTCAAGAGTGACCCACTTAACTCGCTGTGTAAGTGACGTCGCGCACGAGTGCCACTGGAAAATAATTAACATGACAAAACATCTAAAGGTTTTATTCGTGAAGTGTAAATGTGACGTAAAAGGTGGTACACAATAATTTTAGGCCAGATTAGTAGCTGTCAGTATATACAGCCACTGGCATAAAATGAATCTGCCACCATTCTAAACTTCAGCGGGAGTAAAAAAGCACTGATGAAATATAATAATACAGTGATCCCTCGCTATATCACGCTTCGACTTTCGCGGCTTCACTCTATCACGATTTTTTCTCGTACACGCTTACGTCACTACACATGCGCTTTCTGAGAACCTAAGCCCCACGATTGGCTCCTAAACGTGCTGCTTTTTCTAAGCCTTCTGATAATGAAACTAAGCGCCGGAGGAAGATGCTTACCATCCAGGAGAAGGTGAGACTCTTGGATATGATCAAAGATGGCAATACCCTACAAAAGCCTCCTCACGCATATGAAAAGACAACGCCAGCAACTGCCAATCAAGATGTTCTTCAGCTGCGCACCCAGACACCCACTGCCTACTCCTAGTAGTCCTTCAGCGGAAGAAGACAACGACGCACCTGCTGAAGATACTGCACCACCTGAAGACTCTCCTACTGAGGTCGTGCCTTCATAGGTTAGTGGTTGTGTGTAAGAACTGTGTGTGTGTGTAATTAAATATCATAATAATATGATATTTGTAACATCTAATATGTCTTATTTTGTCTAATATATTGGGTAATACGAGTGTAATGGTGACTAAAGGGTGTTATTTTATGTCTAGAGGGCTCTAAAAACGTATTTAGAAGGTCGAAAACAGGTTTTCTATACTCTAATTGCGAAAATATTCGATTTATAAATAAAGAATCCTACTTCGCGAAAATTCATTTATCGCGGTAGAGTCTGGAACGGATTAACCATGATAAACGAGGGTTCACTGTAATTCCATGATAAATTAGGAATGAAAATAATTCACAACAGTTATGTTATATGGTGTTGTGTTATGTTTAGTACTTGAAGTAGAACCAAATTACTGGCGGTACCATGTTTGTAGAGCTTAAGAGCGGCCTTAGGGCTTAGGCGTTGGTGTTCCCTATGGAGCTTTGAGCAAAGGATACATCAACATTACATCCAAGAGTAGAGAAAGGGGCTCAAGGTCCTTATGAAGCATCAACTCCATGACAGGATACTAACAAAAGGTGTTGTTACAAAATGTAATGCTATGAAAAGGTGTCGGTACTCTATGTTGAAATTACATAAGGTGCCTGTACTGTGTATCGATGAGTACCGGCCCACTTCAACACTGCTTATGTTATGTTATGTTATGTTAGTTTGTTTAATGCAATTTTACGTTGTGCTGCATTGTGTCATGTTGTTTATGCTATGTTACTGTTAGTTATGCTATATCATATGGTGTGTGAACCACCAGGGGGCGCTACAGCACTCTAACCCCAGACATAACCTCACAAACACAAGTCCCATTCAAATAAAAGCGGTTTAGTTCTACAGATACCTTCCACAAAGGTTCCAAGCACAACAAACACAACTCTCTTCATTTTTCTTCTTCCTTTTCTCCTCCTCCTCCACACCTCCCAGGAGAGCTTTGTCCACTTCCAGCGTTTTCTTTTATCTTAGATCCGGAAGATAGGGCATAGCCCGAAGGAAGTACTTCCGGGTCAATCGGAATACACCAAGGCATTACAGGTTCCAGCTTGCCCTGCAGGAGTCTGTGTGGGAACTTTAAACCAGGAAAGTTGCCACCTAATGTCCTGGAGGAGGAAATGTACCGAATCGAATGTCCTCCCCAGTCCTTCCATTATACAGGACTCTTGGCTGGAACAATACCTGCCTGTGTATTCCTTCTGGCATCGACATCCTGTGCCTGTCTTCTGGACAAGATAGGGTTTTCTTTGCCCCATTTCTTGGAGTGGCATAGGGCTAAGGAATCACCCTCCTTCCTGTCCATACATATCATCCATCACAGGTGTTATGCTATGTCAGTCAGTCAGTCAGTCATTTCCTAACCTGCTTAGTTCTGAATAGGGTTGCAGGGGGGAACCAGAGCTTAACCCAGCCAGTGTAGGGCGCAATGCAGAAACAAATCGCAGACAGGGTGCCAGTCCATCACAGGGCAAAGACACAAACACACAAACACTAGGGCCAATGTAGTCTTACCAATCCAGCCAACCTCTATGTCTTTGGACTGTGGGAGGAAACCCACATAGACATGGGGAGAACATGCAAAATCCACACAGGGAGGACCCAGGATGTGAGCCCTTGTCTCCTTACTGCAAGTCAGAAGTGCTGCCACTGCACCACTAGGCTGCCCTATGTTATGCCATTTTATATTGTAATTATTTTATTTTGTTATGTCATGCTGCGTTGTTTAATGCAATGTTACAATATTACAACATTAAAATATTTAAACTGTTCTTGATTCTTTCTCTTAATTCCTTCTTTTGGGTGAAGACAAGAGAACGAAGTAAATCATTTCAGAGATTCTGCCTCAATGTGTCCCACTCTAGTCCTGTCAGGTAGAGCGCACTTGTGATGTTAAAAATGGCTGACGTTTTCTGGAAAGGAAGAATGTGAACAGCAAAGCAGTCAGTTAACCTCATGTGTAAGAGGTAGCAGCTTAAAAACTTGTTCCACTCTAAAAGAGTGACTGGAGAACTAGTATAAAAGAGGACCAGTTGTCCACATCTGATCAAATGTGCAGCAGTGCAACCTTCCATTACATGGACAAGCTGCACATCTCCTAACTTCTCAAACTGGCAGTCAGGTATGGCCCGTATCATAAACACAAATCCCTGGCGTTTACTCATTAGCCCAACAGGATGTGCCAGTATGTGGTTCCAGACCACTGTCATATCATACATACCGGACAGAATTCTCTTGTTTCCCTCCATCAATTGACAAATGATGGCTACTAGACACAAGACTATACACTTAGCCTACAATACAATTCATATTGAGATTCAGGCTTCCTGATACTATGTATATTCTCATGATATGACATTTTCATAAAACCGATGTACTTCACTGTACTCTGTACATGTGACAATATTGACCCTAAAAACCTATAATATCACTTCTTTCAGTGCAAAACTACACAAATTTAAATATTTATTTTTTCTTTCTGTGCTAACATCAAACATTTCTCCAACAATGGCTGTCCTTTTTTCCCTGTTTGAATGCCCCATTAGCTGTGGGCACTGAGTGGATATATGAAGAACTTCTTCTTCTTTCCCCATTAGGGGTTTCCACAGCGGATCATCTTCTTCCATATCTTTCTGTCCTCTGTATCTTGCTCTGTCACACCCATCACCTGCATGTCCCCTCTCACCACATCCATAAACCTTCTCTTAGGCCTTCCTTTTTCCTCTTCCCTGGCAGCTCTATCCTTAGCATCCTTCTCCCAATATACCCAGCATCTCTCCTCTGCACATGTCCAAACCAACGCAATCTCGCCTCTCTGACTTTGTCTCCAAACTGTCCAACCTGAGCTGACCCTCTAATGTCCTCATTTCTAATCCTGTCCGTCCTTGTCACACCCAATGCAAATCCTAACATCTTCAACTCTGCCACATCCAGCTCTGTCTCCTGCTTTCTGGTCAGTGCCACCGTCTCCAACCTATATAACATAGCTGGTCTCACTACCGTCATGTAGACCTTCCCTGTCACTCTTGCTGATACCTGATATATGAAGAACTTTTAATGTTTTATTCCCTTCTCAGAAAAATTAGAACATCAGCACTCTGCATGAAGATGAAACCTCTCCACTGTGACAATATCTCCTGCAGTTAAAATAATCACTGGGTAGAGATGTGTGATTTGACCAGCAAAGGAATGATTGGGAAACTGGCAGCTTTCTTTCTCCACCATGCTAAAGTACGGCAGTTGAGAGCAATCAAGATCCTCTGCTGCACGATTTTTCTTTGCTGTCATCTGGTCCCATTTCTGGTTCAGTATCAGTGAAAAGTGTCTCAAGCTCTCGTTCTCACATCACTGGCTCATTAGAGCTGCATTAACTCCAGCTTGCAACTCTCAGTAGTGTCTGAGTGTATCATGAGAACTGTTCTGATATGATAATAATTTTGTGCTTTGGTGGTCCCGATAGTGATCAATTTGCAAACAAGCCTGTAGATACAGTGGTGCATTTGTGAAGCAAGGTTGTTATTCGGCATTCTGGCCCGAGGAGGCAACTCACTAAATTAAGTGTGTATGCTAAACACTTAACCTGCCATCAATGTACAGTGCTGTCTATGTTGTGCGCCTTCAAATTTCACCTTGACATCTGTTTTGTTGTGCTAGGGTCCTAGGGTGACCCCATCCATCCATCCATTTTTCCAACCCGCTGAATCCGAACACAGGGTTACGGGGGTCTGCTGGAGCCAATCCCAGCTAACACAGGGCACAAGGCAGGAACCAATCCTGGGCAGGGTGCCAATCCACCGCAGGACACACACACACACACACCAAGCACACACTAGTGTCAATTTAGAATCGCCAATCCACCTAACCTGCATGTCTTTGGACTGTGGGAGGAAACCGAAGCGCCCAGAGGAAACCCACGCAGACACGGGGAGAACATGCAAACTCCACGCAGGGAGGACCAGGGTGACCCTATTCTCCCCTTATTACTCTTTATTAGGTAGACTTGACCAAAACATCCCAATATCCTTGCTATAGTCTTCATATGTTATGTTACCAATTACAGATATAGTAGAACCACTGGTCATAAAAGTTTCCAAACATGTACAAATCTGGTTACGATCAAAAAGTTTGCCAAAATTTTGCATTTGTTCATGACCACACACTCTGGTGGCTCAGTCCCTCACTCTCTTACTAAACTGATGGAAGACCATCTCACACCATGAACTAAAAAGGACAACACAATGAAGAGCACAGCTCGGCAGCCATACTGAGACAGGCATGCGGCCTGTTCTGAAGAAAGCTGACCACAAATGATGCCTTAACTAGAGACATTTTAAGTAACAAACAAGTCTGTGTGCCACCTGAAACTCCACATCAGCATTTATCAGGTTGTATGGTTGCCAATATTCAAATGTAGTTTGTACAGTAGAACCTCTGGTCACGAATGTTTCCGAACACGTACAAATCGGGTTACAATCAAAAAGTTTGCCAAAATTTTACATTTGTTCACGACCACGTGCTCTGGTGGCGAACAAAAACACTGGTGGCCAGTTTCCCTATGCGCATTCGTACGCACAAATGATTTGCCATTCTCCGTTTCCCATTTTCTTTTGTTTGCGTGGACAGGGCCAAACAAAGCAGCTGATGTTGCAAAAGGAGTTACAATGTTAACCAAGCAGAGGCTTCAAGTGCTGGAAGAGGTGGAAAAACTGCTGCTAGTGTGGTTGAATGAGAAGCAACTTGCAGGGGATAGCGTAAGAGAGCCGATCATATGTGAGAAAACCGGGAAGATTCATGGCGACTTGCTGAAAAAAAATCCTTCTTCGAGTGGCGAAGGTGAGGAATTTAAAGCCAGTAGACGATGGTGTGAAAAGTTTTGCAAGAGAAGTGTTATATTGTATTGTATTGTATTGTATTGACCCCCTTCTTTTGACACCCACTGCACGCCCAGCCTACCTGGAAAGGGGTCTCTCTTTGAAATGCCTTTCCCAAGGTTTCTTCTATTTTTCCCTACAAGGTTTTTTTGGGAGTTTTTCCTTGTCTTCTTAGACAGTCAAGAGGCAGGGCCTGTTAAAGCCCATTGCGGCACTTCCTGTGTGATTTTGGGCTAGACAAAAATAAACTGTATTGTATTGTATTGTAAGTGGCATTTAATTTTTTTTCCCCCGTGCTTAAAACTCATAAAAAAAGTGTTTACAGCGAGCGGTTCGTAAGTGTCTACCGCGAACTCTTACAATGTTAGCTTTCTCTGTTGGTCAAGGTTTTCTCAGTGTTATTCAATGTTTTTACATTTAGTTTACTATTACACTGTGAATTCTATGGTATACAGTAATTAATTATTTTTGTGCTTAAAAAATATATATTTACATACAGTTTGTACGGTCAGGAACAGATTAATTGTATTTACATACAATCTTTTGGGGAAATTACGTTCAGGTCGCGACCAAATCGGGAGTTTTGGAATGAATTCCAGACGTAACCAGAGGTACCACTGTATGACATCAATCAGTAAGATAGAGCACTGAAACAGGCAATAGAGAAAGACACTTTTATTCATGTATAAATTAATGTAAGAGTTCTAATCATGTACAAAATGTAATTAAGCAGAATAAAATGAGTGTTGGTTAAAATAATCCATCCATCCATCCATTTTCCAACCCGCTGAATCCGAACACAGGGTCACGGGGGGTCTGCTGGAGCCAATCCCAGCCAACACAGGGCACAAGGCAGGAACCAATCCTGGGCAGGGTGCCAACCCACCAGGTGGCTTTTGGTCTTATTATGTTGATTAGTCTCTACACCAGCCTGGTCTTTGAATGGAGTGACAGAAACAGGCAGCCTGGCCTCTCCTCCTCTTCTCAGGATTGAAAATGGCAGAGATACAGAGAAAGCTTGCCTTTGCAGGCATCATTTATCCAGTTCAAGTGGTCCTTGACACACTTCTTGTACAAATAGCAGTATGCAGTTCTCAATGACTCAGCTCAGGCAGATTCAGCCTTCATTCCAGCCAACTCCAGATTTGGACCTGTCAGCATTTTTTTTTCCAGTTTTAAAGGATGGACAAATGTAGTTTTAGACAAACAAGAAAGGAAGAATATACAGGTAATTAAGTTGTAAATTGCCTTCTTAAACAGGCCTTCCAGTCAAGGCTTTCTTCCGGGAAGGATGGGATCAGCTTTGATATTTGGAGCTCTGCAAACTAATCTTATGAAGCTAGAAATAAGAAGTCATTTGCAAAGCCTACAACTCTTCCCAGTTAAGCTGCTGACCTGTCAATGTCCTTGTCACCTGTATTCTCCCAGGCTAGCTGGCCAGTCAGTTCCTGCTATGGGACTTATGATAGGGCTTCTTATCTGATGAACATACTGGAAAAAACTGAAATTAAAAGTATAAAGAAAATCTGTATCATTCAAGATATTAGTATTTTTTTCCACCACAACATTATTACACAAATGGTGGATAACAGTTCTCCCAAAGTGCAATTAGTATGGCATGTTATACCTTAATTGTAGTTTTTCAATCAGATTTTAAAATTCCCTGCATTTGACAAAAGACATTTTTGTTGCCATTGTGTTTCATTTCAGTCATGCAATACACAATACCTTGTATGTCACATTTGGTACTGGCAGTTTTTTTTGTATCACTATATACGATACAGTGAAATTTTGTCTCATACCTAATGGCCACTGTTCAGGGGGCAGCTTTTGAGTTTCATCCTTGGCCCTGCACTGTTGTATAACCTACCAACCCCATCTGGTGCTCCATCCATTCATTTTTAAACCCACTTAATCTACTTCAAGGAGACCAGAATGTAATTCTGGCAACTGTGAGCAGGAGCCAATAGTGCGCCATTCAATCATATCAACATGATCCTAACCTGAAGAATGTATGGGAAGGAGAAGGAAGACAGAAGAATCCAGACAACAACTCACACTGATGCAGGTGGAACATGCAAACTCAACATAGGCAGTAAGTATGGCAAACCCAGAACTCTGGAAATAACCACAAGTAGAACTACCTAAACCATCTTCAGCTTACGAAAAAGCTTGAAATCTCACTTTTTTACTTTCTCGTATATGAAGTATAGGGAAAGTATTGTAATCGTCCAAAAATTCGATGTCGAGATCTTGATGAATCTTGATATTTTAGACCTCCCTGAGTCCAAAAATACCATTTTTCGATTTATGTCTGTGTGTGTATCAAGTCAAGTCAAGTTGGGGAGCATGCACTGGTACAGTGCGTTGCCGCACCCACTACATGACAAAACAACTCAGGATCCCGGTTGGCAACCCCCCAGGCAGACACGAGGTACAGTCCCACCTCCAGAAATGACCCTCTATCTGCCACAGCCAGGTGTTACGAGGTTGACCTCTTGGCCTGGTCCCGCCACTCGGGTCACCAACAATGAGGATCTTACAAGTTGGACCACCCTCGGGGAAACTCGCCACATGGCCGTAATGTCTAACTGATGCTCCCTCACAATGCAAGTAATGTGCCTCATTTGGGACTCCATGAGCAACACAAAGTCAAACTAACGGTACCAAAGGATTTTCTGAAGAGACATAGTACCAAAGGAGTCCAGTCTTCGTCTCAGGTCACTGGATAGCGTCCATGTCTCACAACCATATAGCAAGACAGAAAGCACCAGGACTCTAAAGACTTGGACCGTAGTCCTTTTGCATAGATATCGGGAGCACCACACACCCCTTTCCAGTGACCTCATGACCCCCCATGCTCTCCCAATCTGTCTACAGACTTCATAGAAAGATTCACCAGAGACATGAATGTCACTGCCAAGGTAAGTAAACCTCTCAACGAGGTCGACACTCCCTTCACAGACAGACACAATGCCGATGGCTGTGCCCAAGAGGTGTGTGTCTGTGTGTATGGAAACATGATAAATTGATTACACTGTTACTTAGGTCAACCAAATTTTTCATACAAGTATTAGGTATAAAATGCAGATTTCTATCAACTTTTGGGCTATTTCTGCTAACCAGAAGTGGTACTTTACTTTTAATTCATTTAGCTGCAGAGTCCAATTTATTGAACTTTACTATTATAATAATTGTTCAATATATTATTAGTTTAATTTAGTTTGTTGTTGATGGTTCTTTAATGTACATGATATTAAAATATAATCATTGTTTTGCGGTTTACTCCTCAAATATCCATCACAATATCTGAGAATCTGAGAAAGTCTAAGGGAGATCAGTCCCGATTTTTATACTTTATACTTCAGAAGACCAAAATCCAGATTGCAGCAATGTGATCTTTCTAATATTTACTGGACTCCTTGCCCTGATGTATAGTTTTGGACACTGTCCTACTTTACATTTAATTTCTTATAATATCATACAACTGTAAGTGACAGTCCTGAGCTCCCCTTATCTTCATGATGCCTGTGTGGAGGATGCACCATTTTCCCTGTGCCATTATGGGATTTTCTCCAGATGTTTTGGTTTCCTCCTTAATCCTCAAAGACGTGTGTGTGCGCGTGTGTGTGCGTTTGGTTGACTGGCAGTTCTAAAATGGCCCCATATGTGGTGGAGATGGCTGATGCTCAGAGGTGGTCGCTGATTTGTGCCAAAATGCTGCTGGGACAGACCTTATCCCCTCAATGACCCTGAATTGCACTAAATATGTTTGAGAATGTCATGTTATGTTACTGTACAATTGTCATCACCATTGCACTTCTGCACTTTGTCTTACCAGAGATGTTTTTTTTAATGATTTGTCCCTGCCCTTATGATTTAGCCTTTGCATCTCTCTCTCTCTTTCTTCATGCCTAACAATTAGTGAGGTGTCTTACAGAAAGTGGTCTTCTAAGTCCATAAAGTAAATGTAAATTCGACTTGGCAGGCTAACCATTGACCTGACAAGGTGTCTGATGGTTAACACTGTGCAAAGCCCTCAGTTTTACATGCCTAAAATGTTGGCATATATTTTTTGTTACATCTGTCCTGTCTTTTTCCTTGAAGGTGAACAGAATTTAGCTCAGCCACATGCTTGTGCCTCATTGGTGTCCTCATTAAACTTCAGAGAGGCTCCTGCGACATGTCGCTGTGCTGCTCTGTCCTTTTCTGAGAAAAATTTAATTAGCACGACTAACCTTAGCCCACAGCAAAAACCTCTCTGACGATGCCACTTTTTCTCCATCTCCTCCCTCTTGTTCTCTTAGGTTTCAGACATTCGGGTATATTCTGACAGGTCAGGATGAAAAGGGACAAAACACTAGCCAGTGCTCCCTGTTAGACCTTCAGGTCTTAATAGACTGTCATGTGCGTAAAGAGCAGGGGCTGGTAGCATCAAAGCCCTAGATAACGGCACCGCCCCCCCCCCAACCTAGTCCCCCCCCCCTAGTCTGTTGAACAGATAAGGTAAGCAGTACCACTCCATGCCAGTAATGGCCACTGTTGCAAATGCATTCTGCCCTTTCCTCTGCAGCTCTGAAGAGTGCTTGGAAGCCAACTGAGGTCTCTTCCCTCACTTCTCTGGGAGTCCCAACAGGACCTCTATATAAAATAACTAACCACAGGTTGTTCACTCTTAGACCAGAGCAGACGGAAGACCGAGCTCCTGTCTTGTGCAATACGTAGGCCTTTTATGGTGTGTCAAGTACTTGAGGCCATTCAGTCCTTTGAGTTTTTGTTCTTGCTATCCATTTTATCTTTTCTTTCCACAAAGTGTTTCTTCTGGGCTAGCATATAAAAAATACTTTTTTGCAGTTAAAAGGTATATATTTCATAATGCCTCCATCTCTGGATCCTTGCATATTGTTATATGCTTGGACTCAAGCCCTCAGTCACCGAGGACAGGGAGGACATGCATACTTTAACAGTGCCATTAGTAACAACAGCAGCAAGTGTAAGTGCATAATGGCTTGGACAGGGTGAACTGGTATGCAGATTAGCTGCTGACTTCTGGAGCTGCTAGAGGTCAAGTCAAGTCAAGTTGGGGAGCATGCACTGGTACAGTGTGTTGCCGCATCCACTATACGACGAAATAACTCGGATCCCGGTTGGAAACCCCCCCAGGCAGACACGTGGTCCAGTCCCACTGGCCAGAAATGACCCTCTATCTGCCGCAGCCATGTGTTACGTGGGCGACCCCTTGGCCTGGTCCAGCCACTCGGGTCCCCAACAATGAGGATCTTACAAGCCGGATCACCCTCGGGGAAATGCACCATATGGCCGTAGTGCCTCATTTGGGACTCCATGAACAACACAAAGTCAAACCAACGGTACCCAAGGATTTTCCGGAGAGACACAGTACCAAAGGAGTCCAGTCTTCGTCTCAGGTCACTGGATAGCATCCATGTCTCGCAACCATATAGCAAGGCAGGAAGCACCAGGACTCTAAAGACTTGGACCTTCATCCTTTTGCATAGATATCGGGAGCGTCACACACCCCTTTCCAGCAGCCTCATGACCCCCTATGTTCTCCCAATCCATCCACTGACTTCATAGGAAGAGTCACCAGAGACATGAATGTCACTTGCAAGGTAAGTAAACCTCTCGACAAGGTCAACACTCTCTCCGCAGACAGACACACTGCTGAGGGCTGTGCCCTAGAGGTCATTAAAGGCCTGGATCTTGGTTTTTATCAGGACACTCACAAGCCCAGACACTCAGACTTCTCGCTCAGTCTCTTGAGCGCCCCGATTAGAGCCTCCATTGACTCCGCGAAGATCACAGCATCGTCAGCAAAGTTAAGATCCGTGAATATTTCTTCACCAACTGATGCCCCCCAGCTGCTGGACCCCACGACCTTGCCCAACACCCAGTCCATACAAGCATTGAACAGAGTAGGAGCAGAACACACCACTGATGAACCCCATCATAATCAACTGGGAAAAACGCAGAGGTCCTGCCTCCACTCTGCACAGCACTCACAGTACCAGTGTACAGGCCGGCCATGATATCCAGCAACCTCAAGGGGATCCCACGAACCCTCAGGATGTCCCACAGGGCAGCTCGATCAACTGAGTCAAACGCTTTATGAAAATCGACAAAGGCTGCAAAGAAAGCTATAAAAACCGGGATGTCACCCTACAGTCACAGTCAGTCGTCCACAGTGAATTAGTGAAGTGGAGCCTTTTAAGACAATGAGCTAAAGATCCATAAGAAATGAGCTCCATCAGATCAGTCTGTACCGGCACAGCACACTGCTATAACACATTTGCAAGCCTGCGTAATTCAACATTGGGTCATTGGGGCCAGAGCCTTATCTGGCAGCACACAATGCCAGGTTGGAAACTCTCTGGACAGGATGCCAGTTCACCACTGGGTGTTCACAGACCTACTCATATTGTTATGAGCCCAACAAATGAACCTGACCAGGATGCCTATGAGATATCGGACCAAGACTAAAGTACTTGCAACAAAACTAAAGGAAACACGGGGAGAAGGTGTAATGTGAGTGCGTGTGTGTCCTCTTAACCCAGCAAGACAACTAAAACACACTTTCACTGCATTGCTAAAGTAGGTAGGGATGAGGCTGGATGGACAGATGGTACTCAAATTGTTGACGTACCAGAAAGTCCAAATGAGTCCGCTCATGAGGTTACCAGCCTGATTATCATGTTAATGAGCAGACGTTGTGCAGCCTTGAGGCCTGAGGGTAAACTGTCCCTCAATTTAATGGTATGAATGCTAATGGTTTGTCAGAAAGGAGGAGGAGGAAGGAATGGGACTGTGCGGCTATCATGTATCAGTCAGCATACGTTTCCTGGCTTATGTTTCCACATTACAAGAGTGTTTAACATTTGGTGCAGAATTTGAGTGATGGTTGATTGTGACAAACCCAAATCGTCGCTATTGTAAAGCGGCATTTTCCCTGTAGCCAAAAAAACAACACCTTCATTTTGGATGACAGTGCACAGCTTCTCCGCACAGATGGAGGGATCACATAACTTACAAGATTTATTATGAATATTATTCCATCTCGGTCAAATCATTATCTTTTTATGAGTTTGTTGTTGCCCAGTGTCTCCAAAATAGTTGGCCTTTGCCGAGATGTGTGTGATGATCTCTGCCTGAACACCATCTTCTGGCAGTTCCTAGCGTTAGGAGTAGTGCCCAAAATTTGGAAAGTTTACTTCTAATTGTAAAAGCAGGACCAGATTTTCACCACTCTGATGTTTTTGAACTAGTTAGGCCCATTTTCCTTCTCTGAGAGGCTTAACAAATACGAACCCTTTGGGTTTCTTTTTTGGAATCCTTAATATTTTTGACCTTTTTAAGCAGGGATGAATTGTAACACAAAGATGTTCAAAGGTTATACATTTATACTGAACACACGTAAGCAAAATACATGTAAAAATGTAGTTTGAAATAAATTCATATGTTTAAAAAACAAGATCCTCCTCCATGAAGGTTATTTTGACTGCAACTCTTAATTAACTGGCTCCGAGTGGGCACCACAATGGACTGGCATCCCATCCAGGGCTGTTTCCTCCCTTGCGGCTAGTGCTGGCAGTGCTGCCAGGGTAGACTCTGGGATCTTGTAATCCTAAATGGCTCTGAATGCTGGTCTTTGTTTTCTTCACTAAAGCAGAATTCTGCACAAACAGCAACGCAGCCTCTTAATATTCAGAAAATTGAATGAAATATAAAGCAGTTTTAGCACAACAGAAATATACTTTTTTCCTCTATGGAGTTTTTCTTTAATAAAATACATTAAAGTACAGTTACTTTTTATTGACCCCAATAGTCACAATACCTGAAACAACATCAGCCTGTCGGCAGACCGTAAATCCAAGGTGGCGTCTCCCCATAAGAACACGTTGAAAGTTCAACTGCCGATTGACAAGAGAGAGAGTTTTGCATGAACGCCTTCAAATGCTGCATAATTGGTGATAAACAATAAAAAAAGTGGAATGAAATCAGCAGAGAGACAGCATTGGTTCATGGGATGCCGCTCTTGCATTTTAGGTTGAAAACATTCAAATTAGAAGCCCCCTTTTCATTGTATTATGCTTGTATCGAGTGAGAGGGGCACAGTGATGACGTTGTTAGCACTGCCAACCTATCGGTCTTTTATGTCAGGTCACTGAGTTTCCACATTCTCTACATGATCCTCTCTCTCTTCTCTGCATTCTCTGACATATTTTAGTTTAGCTGGCAAGTCTGAGTTGGCCCAGTGTGAACGTGGGTGTGTGAGCAAGTGTGCCTTCCAACGAACTGGCAACAGTCCTTTACTTACTCATGTCTTGTGCCGAGAGCTGCTGGAGTAAGCTTCAGCTGCCCACAGCCATTCATTCATTCACTCATTCATTCATTTTCAAGCCTGCCAAATCCAATTCAGGGCCACAGGATGCCACAGCCTTTCCTGGTAACATTGGAGGCAAGATGGGAAACAATACTGGACAGAGAGCCAATCTGCTGTTAGGGCACACTCACGCAGTAAAAATGGGCAATTTGGATTTGCCAAGTTAACCAGTTTACCCCAAAGATAGAGAAGAGCAAAGAAGGCAAGTTTCGATTTGCATACAGCTTCACTATTTCACAACTGCAAAAGATGAAGCTCACTTAAAAGAGTCAGTTGGAGGTCTTGCATATGACAGGGTGCCTTGAGAAGAGTTGTGGTATTGTGTGAGGAAGTCGGGAGTGGCAGAAAAGTATGTAAGAGTTGTACAGGATATGTACGAGGGAAGTGTGACAGTGGTGAGGTCTGCAGTAGGAGTGACAGATGCATTCAAGGTGGAGGTGGGATTACATCAGGGATTGGCTCTGAGCCCCTTCTTATTTGCAGTGGTGATGGACAGGTTGACAGACGAGATCAGACAGGAGACACTCGGGGACTATGATTTTTGCTGATGTTATTGTGATCTGTAGCGATAGTAGGGAGCAGGTTGAGGAGACCCTGGAGAGGTGGAGATATGCTCTGGAGAGGACAGGAATGAAGGTCAATAGGACCACCAGGACAGAATACATGTGTGTGAATGAGAGGGAGGTCAGTGGAATGGTGAGGATGCAGGGAGTAGAGTTGGCAAAGGTGGATGAGTTTAAATACTTGGGATCAACAGTACAGAGTAACGGGGATTGTGGAAGGGAGGTGAAGATGAGAGTGCAGGCAGGATGGAATGGATGGAGAAGAGTGTCAGGAGTGATTTGTGACAGAGCAGTAGTGAGACCAGCTATGTTATATGGGTTGGAGACGGTGGCACTGACCAGAAAGCAGAGACAGAGCTGGAGGTAGCAGAGTTAAAGATGCTAAGATTTGCACTGGGTGTGACGAGGATGGATTAGAAATGAGGACATTAGAGGGTCAGCTCAAGTTAGACGGTTGGGAGACAAAATCAGAGAGGCGAGATTGCGTTGGTTTGGAGATGTGCTGAGGAGAGATGCTGGGTATATTGGGATAAGGGTGCTAAGGATAGAGCCACTAAGGTAAGATGAGAAGAGGAAGGCCTAAGAGAAGGTTTATGGATGTGGTGAGAGGGGAGATGCAGGTGATGGGTATAACAGAGCAAGATGGAGAGGACAGGAAGATATGGAACAAGATGATCCACTTTGGCAACCCCTAACAGGACCAGCCGAAAGAAAAAGAAGATTAGAAGAAAGGGTGATGTTAAAAGAAACGGTGATATGATGCAGTGGCCTTTTAGAGTGTCTTGCAGTCATCAGAACTGACATGAAGGTATATAAGCTTTATTACACACTGGTGAGGCCTCATCTTGAGTCCTGTGTGCAGTTTTGGCCTCCAGGCTACAAAAAGGACATAGCAGCGCTAGAAAAGGTCCAGAGAAGAGCAACTAGGCTGATTGCAAGGCTATAGGGGATGAGTTAGGAGGAAAAATTAAAAGAGCTGAGCCTTTACAGTTTAAGGAGAAGAAGATTAAGAGGTGACATGACTGAAGTGTTTAAAATTATGAAGGGAATTAGTCCAGTGGATCGAGACGGTGACTTTAAAATGAGTTCATCACAACACAGTTGGAAACTTGTTAAGGGTAATTGTAAGAGCCAATCTTAGAAAGTTAAAGTTTTGAGTTAAACTCATATTAATGTTTGCTTAATTTGAATAGAATATAATTTCTTCCATAGTCCTAGACAATGGTATGGTCTTTTCCCCCTATAAGTTAGTAAGAGAGAACCTTCTTGCTATAACTGTGAAACAGTGTGATATTAGATTCTGTTGTGTTTAGAACAGGTCGCAGTAAACAGGGACTTGAAAGACCCATTTTCTAGTTAGAAATGGGATAAGCATACAGTTTTCTGACCATTTTGAAATGGTTCAGAAATGATAAGTGATTAGTAACGATTTAAGATGTAACAAGATTAAGCTTAGAACTGAATTTTTCTTATTATACATTTTTCCCTTTTTTGCTATTTTAATTTTCTTTTTTGTGTGAACTGTTTTATTTTGAAACTTAACTAAACACTTAAAAACGAAGATATTTTGTCTGTGGAATCATTTCTGCGCGTCAGGCCTTTGTTGAATCCCATTTTTTAAGTTAGAGCTGCTGAACTTTGATAACCCTGGGAAAACGCAGCTACAGTAATTTTCACACAAACATTAGGAAGTTTTTATTTACATGGAGAACGATAGACACTTGGAATAAGAGACCAAGTAGTGTGGTAGACAGTAAGACTTTAGGGACTTTCAAAACTTGAGTTGATGTTTTTTTGGAAGAATTAAGTGGATAGGACTGGCAAACTTTGTTGGGCTGAATGGCCTGTTCTCAAGTAGATTGTTGTAATGTTCTAATATATTGTCAAAACAGGTAATACATCAAATGACATGTTGTTGTACAAGGTGAACAGAATTCCAGATCACTCCTTTTTGTTTCTATTAGCATTTCCTGTACTCTTCCAACTATTATTTTTGAGTGTGACCAGCACACAGTAATAATGGGCCAACGCAGGCTTGTCAAGTAAGCAGTTTACCTCATGGATAGGAATAAGCTAAACAGGCAAGTTTCGATTTGCATGCAGTTTCAGAAACGGACAATGAAATTAATCTCGGAGACAGTTTCACAACGTTTTGAGTAGTGAGAAAAGCGCTGTATATATAGTGACATGTGAGTCCCTGTCTTGCTCCCCAAAACACGAAGCTGAGTCTCAGTACTTTAGCAAAACCAGCTTTATTTCACTTGAAACCGGAACAGCTCGGTTATTTATTGCAGCGGGATCTACTGCTCTCCTATACATAAACACAGCAATCAGGCAGAGTCATGGCCAAGTAATCCTGTTCCCTGCATTTATAATGTTCCTTGCATCACCCATCAATGTCAGGTGCTTATAGCGTGACCATGGTCGCCCAGATTTTGGATTTCGAGTTGCTACAGTGCTGGGAGCCTGCAGTTGCCCCGGCAGCTGTATTCCGCAGACTCTGTGATCATGCTTTGGGACATCCCATTGGGGGGAGTCCCAAAAGAGTTTAGAAACCTTACAATATACAAAAAATTATTATTATTATCACCTCTGATTAACACGACTTGAAGGCGACTTCCTTTTAAAAACAGCATCTGGCACCAAAGTACACACTTTAACTGTGCGAAGAAGACTTAAACAAATGGTCTCATAGGAAACAATGCAGCGAAGAAGCCATTGATGCAGAAAGGCAACAAGCAGACAAGAGTATACAGGTGCTGGTCATAAAATTAGAATATCATGACAAAGCTGATTTATTTCAGTAATTCCATTCAAAAAGTGAAACTTGTATATTAGATTCATTCATTACACACAAACTGATGTATTTCAAATGTTTATTTCTTTTAATGTTGATGATTATAACTGACAACTAATGAAAGTCCCAAATTCAGTATCTCGGAAAATTAGAATATTGTGAAAAGGTTCAATATTGAAGACACCTGGTGCCACACTCTAATCCGCTAATTAACTCAAAAGCCTTTAAATGGTCTCTCAGTCGAGTTCTGTAGGCTACACAATCATGGGGAAGACTGCTGACTTGACAGTTATCCAAAAGACGACCATTGACACCTCGCACAAGGAGGGCAAGACACAAAAGGTCATTGCTAAAGAGGCTGGCTGTTCACAGAGCTCTGTGTCCAAGCACATTAATAGAGAGGCGAAGGGAAGGACAAGATGTGGTAGAAAAAAGTGTACAAGCAATAGGGATAACCGCACCCTGGAGGGGATTGGGAAACAAAACCCATTCAAAAATGTGGGGGAGATTCACAAAGAGTGGACTGCAGCTGGAGTCAGTGCTTCAAGAACCACCACGCACAGACGTATGCAAGACATGGGTTTCAGCTGTCGCATTCCTTGTGTCAAGCCACTCTTGAACAAGAGACAGCGTCAGACAAAAAGGACTGGACTGCTACTGAGGTGTCCAAAGTTATGTTCTCTGATGAAAGTAAATTTTGCATTTCCTTTGGAAATCAAGGTCCCAGAGTCTGGAGGAAGAGCGGAGAGGCACAGAATCCACGTTGCGTGAGGTCCAGTGTAAAGTTTCCACAGTCAGTGATGGTTTGGGGTGCCATGTCATCTGCTGGTGTTGGTCCATTGTGTTATCTGAGGTCCAAGGTCAACGCAGCCGTCTACCAGGAAGTTTTAGAGCACTTCATGCTTCCTGCTGCTGACGAACTTTATGGAGATGCAGATTTCATTTTCCAACAGGACCTGGCACCTGCACACAGTGCCAAAGCTACCAGTACCTGGTTTAAGGACCATGGTATCCCTGTTCTTGATTGGTCAGCAAACTCACCTGACCTTAACCCCATAGAAAATCTATGGGGTATTGTGAAGAGGAAGATGCAATACGCCAGACCCAACAATTCAGAAGAGCTGAAGGCCACTATCAGAGCAACATGGGCTCTCATAACACCTGAGCAGTGCCACAGACTGATTGACTCCATGCCACGCCGCATTGCTGCAGTAATCCAGGCCAAAGGAGCCCCAACTAAATATTGAGTGCTGTACATGCTCATACTTTTCATGTTCATACCTTTCAGTTGGCCAACATTTCTAAAAATCCTTTTTTTGCATTGGTCTTAATTGATATTCTAATTTTCCGAGATACTGAATTTGGGACTTTCATTAGTTGTCAGTTATAATCATCAACATTAAAAGAAATAAACATTTGAAATACATCAGTCTGTGTGTAATGAATGAATCTAATATACAAGTTTCACTTTTTGAATGGAATTACTGAAATAAATCAACTTTGTCATGATATTCTAATTTTATGACCAGCACCTGTAGAACACAAAAGACCATAAAGCAAGGAGTGGCTACCAGCGACAGGAAGTCTTCTGGACAGGTGGGTCCAAACGTCATATTTTTGCTGCACAAAGACACTAGAATGTCAGAGGAAGACTCGGTGAGAAGTGCAGTGCTTGCCTATCTGTGGGCTTCTGTGAAGCATGGTGGTATCTCTGACATTGTTTGGGGGGTACATATTACTTCAGTACCTAAGAAGGAGTGCCAGAACAAAGAATCATTAGAGAGGAGAAAAACCGAGAATGAGAGATGGCAGTTGAGAATGCATGGGTGCCATATTTTGCAGGTGGGACTGTGGGTGAGCCACCCCACCTGATAGATAGAAGTGTGAACATTTGTGGCAGCCAGGTGCAGCGGGGCAGCCAAGATTTTCTTTCTGTTTTACCATTTTTCTTTATGTAATGCCCCCCTTGTGGATTTTAATACTTTTAACAATGGCACCAATTGTTCTGCCAAGATTGTGCCCCCCTTTGTACAGCCTATTACTCTAGAGATGTTGACGTTGTTGAAGAATTAGTTTTCTAGAAGTGCTGTCCTTCCTGGACTATGACGTTGCTGTGACTTTCACTCAGCGCCAGCTGTGAACTTTTGGTCAGTTAGTAATACACAAGGCTGTTGCTTGCCTCCTGAAACACATACGCCTGCGCATCACTTAGATCACTCGCCTGTGTGCTAACAGCATTATCATTATTCTATCAATAAAAGAGAGTGACCATATGTGACCCAATAAGTCTAATCCTACTCTAACATCACCATGTCTACACCCATCTGGCCTGACAACACTGGACCCTCCACGAGTCCAGCTGCATACTTGCTGTATAAAGCTATAAAATCCAAACGACACAAGTGCTGACAATGCCCCTTACTTTATATCCCTTAGATAAAATCAGATCCCTTCAGCGTTGTGCTAATTTAGGTCTGAGGTGTCCACTCACTAGGACTGCTGGACAGCAATACATCCAGTAACCTTATGCTTCATCACTTTAATTTATATTATATACTTGGCTGACTTACAAGATCAGAATGCAATTTTTTTATATGTAGTTTGTTCCGACTCTGCTATTGTCCTCGAATGTTCTGTTCTCCAGCTGACTTCCAAATGAAAGACCTCTAACGTCCCTGCTGCTCATAAAATGTGTTTGTCCCTAGGATATGCAGCCCATTTCACCGAACACACTAATCAGGAAAGAAAAAATCCCAATGGACGAAATTTATTTAGTGAGTGGCAGAGATTTCTTAGGGGATGTTGTCGAAGGAAAGTTGGGCTTAGCTAAAGTAGGTAACACTAAAGGTCAAGAGATTGTCTTAGGGAAATGAGTGAGAATTGACATTATTAACAAAATTAGCTTCTTAACCAAAGCATTCCATCCAAAACAGTGCTCAAAAAATAAAAGCTTATTAGGATTCCACATTAAGTGCCAGACCATCTGGGAGCCCTGGGCTCAAAGGATACAAAGGTTAGATGGTCTATGTGCAGACTCTGCTATACTGTAGAATGCCCAGGATGGTGGACAGCCAGTTGGCTGAGATCTGCATGACTCTGATTGTGGCTTTCTCTGTTATAACTGACCGTGGAACCTCCAGAGGTTTATTTTCTCCAAGGATGCTGTAGACTGGAGGTTTTGTTGTCCTCTCCTCCGATGTCACCTGTCCACAGTGTAACAATTAATAAATGGGCAGAGAGCTCTGGGCTCCATGTATGTTAACCGGTCTTTAAATAAGAAAGGTTGTAATTGAATTTTACCTGAGAACTATCACATCGCTCTGAGCCTGCATTCAATGAAGAGCACCTATAGAATTGAACTGAATCGAATCTTACAGAACAAGGCTTCCATGATGTCACTGGTCAGATGGTGCATGTATCATGTTTCTACAGGAACAGGACTGTTGTATCTCAGCCTGAGATCTTGTTTAATGTTCAATTTTGAGTAATTGAGGTATGTTAATGTCACTTTTGTTTATTGTCTGCTTTCTTTTCTATGGCTATGTTATGTTCCATGAGTTTTGCGGGTGGTCCCCCAAGAGGCCAGGCCACCTGCCAATCACTGCCACGAACTGCTCTCCGCCCTGTAAATCCAGAAGGGTCTGCCACAGTTCCTGGTGGCTCATTTCAGATGCACTAAGGAGTGATGAGTTTCCTTGTATTTTTTGCTGTTTTGCTTATTGTGATTTTCTGGATTTTGACTGTCTGCTCTATTTTTTGACCTTGCCCTTGAATTACTTTATTGGGACTTTGCTCACTTTGGATTGCCTTTGCTGCCAACTCATTTATGTATTTTGTGCTGTTCAGAGCTCCACAGCATAACAGAGAATCTTCTTCTTCTTCTTTCGGGAGACTAGTCAGGATAAAGGAAAAGATGACTGCAGCAATGTACAGAGACATCCTGGATGAAAACCTGCTCCAGAGAGCTCTTGACCTCAGACTGGGGCGACGGTTCATCTTTCAGCAGGACAACGACCCTAAGCACACAGCCAAGATATCAAAGGAGTGGCTTCAGAACAACTCTGTGAATGTCCTTGAGTGGCCCAGCCAGAGCCCAAACTTGAATCCGATTGAACATCTCTGGAGAGATCTTAAAATGGCTGTGCACCGACGCTTTCCATCCAACCTGATGGAGCTTGAGAGGTGCTGCAAAGAGGAATGGGTGAAACTGGCCAAGGATAGGTGTGCCAAGCTTGTGGCATCATATTCAAAAAGACTTGAGGCTGGAATTGCTGCCAAAGGTGCATCAACAAAGTATTGAGCAAAGGCTGTGAATACTTATGTACATGGGATTTCTCAGTTTTTTTATTTTTAATATATTTGAGAAAACCTAAAGTAAACTTTTTTTCACATCATCATTATGGGGTGTTGTGTGTAGAATTCTGAGGAAAAAAATGAATTTAATCCATTTTGGAATAAGGCTGTAACATAACAAAATGTGGAAAAAGTGATGCGCTGTGAATACTTTCCGGATGCACTGTAAACTGCCCCCGAAAGACCGTATAAAGAGTGACGCTCGTATCCAATTTTAGAAAATAACCAAACTGCTGTGTGAATCTAATTTTGTTAACAGACCTCTCAATATTTTAACTGTTTTGTTTCTTTAGAACTTTGATTTTCCCCTGAGGTTTGAATTTTATGATTGATCGGCTTGTATTTGTTGGTTATGATCCCAGAATGAAGCCCCAAATATGTTTTAATTTCCCGATCCCCTTCATAAGCAGTACACTGTCTCATCTAGAGTCAGTACAAGCTGGTGAGGACGACTCTTTCCTTCAGATCTGTGAGGAGGATGCAGTAGGTCTGCCGTTTTTTATTTTTCTTGTAGCCTGCACAAAGGTTTTAGAAAGACGACAAAAGAACAGCATAAACGAACTAACCGTAACACTTTCCTCCAATCTACGGGCGGAACAGTAAAATGGCTCAATGACTGTGGAACAGTGCAACTATGAAATTAGTCCTTAAGTGGATCAACGTTATATGACAAAATGTTGTCTGTTAAAAGGTTGAGACATTATGAAGACCCTGTAATCAAGCAATATGAATATCTATACCCATATCATTATAACCCTCATTCATATTATTACAAAATCAACACGTTTTTAAATCCTGAAATCCTTCTGGCCCCAGAGTATGCGTATAAGTGATTCCAGTCCTGTATATCACCAATACTTAATGAACTTTAATACAATAAAAAGATCTTGTTACACAGAGACCCAATTATTGCCATACGTTTGTATTATAGAGTCCCAGACAATTCCCACTCCTAGTCAGCTCCATGGTTTGGCGTGCGGGGAGACATGTTATTTGGGCCAATTGATTTACGGCAATTTTGTGTCTGCAAAACAACAAATATACTTCATGCTAAGTAATGCAGAGACTGGGAGCAGAGGAGAGCTGCAGAATCATAAACATGGCTTCAAGTGGTGGCGATGGTGGTGGAGAGCCTCTCAAATACAGCAGTATAATTTGCTCATCTGATTGAGAAGAGGAGGATCAGTTGGAGATAGCAAGAATTTACACTTATAGACATCTCCAGAGACAGCGCCACTCCAGCCTCTCCTTACATTCAGATTTAGTGTCCTTACATCCTGCTGATATTTGGCATACTTACACTAAAATATTTTTTAGGAGAGCGACACAAGAACCCCATTAAAAACAAATCCAGTTTACAAGGAGTGTGCAGAAAAAAAAAATGTAGTTTCATTTCTGATCATCGGAATGGTGAAAATGAAAATTGCAGTCACTTTAGCCCACCCTTGAGGTCATTCATTTCTTCTTGACTACAGCAGACTGGAATCCCTCATTTTGTTCAATGCCTGGCATCTGTCTGGGCACTGAGCACCTCTCCACCCCTCTGTTCATTTGGTAATTCTGTCAGAAAAGCACATAAGGCAAGACAACGGCTTTTTTGGAACCATACTAAGGCCTTGTCACATTATAAACTTTTCCAGCAATTTTCAGCCATAGTCTTCATTTACATAATGTTAGTGAATCATAGACACTTAGTGCCACACTCCCGTGAGTGCGGACACATCCATTGACTCACTCCAACTAGGCTACAACTCGGTTTGATTTTGTCTTTATTTGTAAAGAGGAGGAGTATAGGGACCTAATCAAGGACTTTGTTAAATGGTGCGACTCAAACCACCTACACCTGAACACCAGCAAAACCAAGGAGCTGGTGGTGGATTTTAGGAGGCCCAGGCCCCTCCTGGACCCCGTGATCATCAGAGGTGACTGTGTGCAGAGGGTGCAGACCTATAAATACCTGGGAGTGCAGCTGGATGATAAATTAGACTGGACTGTCAATACTGATGCTCTGTGTAAGAGAAGACAGAGCCGACTATACTTCCTTAGAAGGCTGGCGTCCTTCAACATCTGCAATAAGATGCTGCAGATGTTCTATCAGACGGTTGTGGCGAGCGCCCTCTTCTACGTGGTGGCGTGCTGGAGAGGCAGCATAAAGAAGAAAGACGCCTCACGCCTGGACAAACTGGTGAGGAAGGCAGGCTCTATTGTAGGCATGGAGCAGGACAGTTTGACATCCGTGGCAGAGCGACGGGCGCTGAGCAGGCTCCTGTCAATCATGGAGAATCCACTGCATCCACTGATCAGTGTCATCTCCTGACAGAGGAGCAGCTTCAGCGACAGACTGCTGTCACCGTCCTGCTCCACTGACAGACTGAGGAGATCGTTCCTCCACCACACTATGCGACTCTTCAATTCCACCGGTGGGGGGGGGGGGGGGGGGTGGTAAACGTTAACATTATTCAAAGTTATTGTCTGTTTTTACCTGCATTTTTTATTACTCTTTAATTTAATATTGTTTCTTTATCCGTATGCTGCTGCTGGAGTATGTGAATTTCCCCTTGGGATTAATAAAGTATCTATCTATCTATCTATCTAAGTGTGGATGAGAGCTAACAACAAATGAATGCTCGTCCAGAAGTACAGTTCATTAAATGCACATTGTGGAATAAGGCACACGGTGGGCTTTGGATCTCACAAATAGGAGAGAGCCTCGTTAATCTGATGTTTTCTGTTTTATGCACCATGACGGAATGGAAAAAAGAAACAAATGGGCAGAGATTGCAGCTGAACTCACTGCAGCCACTAACCCTTCGAACAGCACCGACTCCATCAGACAACACGTTATTAGCTGTCAGAAACAAAGCTGAGTATGACTGCACCAGAAGGTCGGCATGCAGCTGCTAAATTTGACATGCCTAGCAGTTTTCCATCCATTCATTATCCAACCCGCTACATCCTAACTACAGGTTAACGGGGGTCTGTTGGAGCCAAACCCAGACAACACAAGGAGCAAGGCAGGAAACAAACCCTGGGCAGGGAGCCATCCCACTCGCAGGGCGCGCACACACACACACACCAAGCACACACTAAGGACAATTTAGAATCGCCAATGCACCTAACCTGCATGTCATTGGACTGTGGGAGGAAACCCACGCAGACACGGGGAGAACATTAGTTGTGTAAATTGGCCTGGACTGGTGATGAGAACAGTAACAGCATTTGGCATTTCTGACAAACCCAATGACTGTAAGTTGTGTGGTGTCACATCATCTTTATTTTATTATGTAAAAGTCTTTTTGAAGGCTGATGCATGAGCTACCTGTGAAAGTCTCAATGTAATGTGGTCGAGGATATATACCATCCTATTCACATTTATTAAAGACTTTCATCAGGAGAGATGCTGATATGAAATAGAATACGTGCAAACTTTAGCATTGGCAGAAAAGCTGCTAGCATAGAAGCAGGGAATTGTCAAATAAAGCACAACACATTCTCTGCATAGGCGGCTCATAATTCAGCCACCAACAAACTATAAATCAATTATCTATGATGCTAAATTGAGATTTCCTTAATCTGTCTATTCAATTCAATTAAACTGTCAAAGATTTCTAGCAGAAAAAAAGAAACTAAGACTTTATGCACAAAAATTATGCTAATAGCTTGAGTTTAATTTTGTCATTTAAAATTTCTGATGAAAAGATTCCACTTTGGCCTAACCATACTGTAATGCGTCCATCGAAAAGGAAAAGAACAGCTTATCTGATGCAGTGAAAGTCAGAAAATGACTGCATGATTTAGGTTTCTTTTTTCCTCTGGGAAGAATGTCTTGCATAAAGAGAAGACATGGCGTCTTACAGCAGGAGCGTGTGTGTGTGTGTGTGCATTCACCAAACCCAAAGAGAAATTATAAACATTAAAATAAATTATTATTACTATACAGACAGACACTGTGATAGATTGACTTTAGTATAGTAGGCAGGAAAAGATAGATAGATAGATAGATAGATAGATAGATAGATAGATAGATAGATAGATAGATAGATAGATAGATAGATAGATAGATAGATAGATAGATAGATATGTAAGGCACTATATAATAGATAGATAGATAGATAGATAGATAGATAGATAGATAGATAGATAGATAGATAGATAGATAGATAGATAGATAGATAGATAGATAGATAGATAGATAGATAGATAGATAGATAGATAGATAGATAGATAGATAGATAGATAGATATTTGTCCCCAGGGGGAAATTTTGCTTTTTACAGACTTTTTTAAATAAATAAATAAATATATGTACACACACACTATGGTATGAACACACACGAGAATGGCTAAAAAGACGTATTTCTGTTGGCATAAAGAAGCCCACCAGTCATGTTTATTGACACACTTCCCCTGAATAATTTTTTGTGTAAAAGTCCTCAGTGTTCGTGTGTCAGAGAGAGGATGTGCAGCTCTGTTCTTGTTCTTCTGCTGATGTTGCTCCCAGGGCCAATACACCATGAAGCCCCTGAACTGTTGGAGTCTCTGGAGTAACTTCTTAAAATAACCTGCAACCACTCAATCTAAATAAAGGCTTAGGGGGCAATGTGCATTTTTTGGTCCTCATCCATAAAGGTGCCACATGTACTTATCTTGTCTTTCTAAGGACCATGCAGAACAGAAACAGCTAAGAATTGTTAATAATTAATGCACAGTACATATTAGTACCAGCATTAGTAGTAGTATTGTCACATATATGAAGTCAATGGAAATCCTCTGACCATCATGCAATATGTCACAAATATAATTGTGTTTTTAAATGATTGAGAGTGATGAGCAAAACAAGGAAGCTTCGATTCGCACAGCTTTTTGCAAAACACTAAAATTCCTTTCACTTGAGATTTCACAATTATAAAATGCACAACTCACTATAAAAACTTATTGCAGGGTTTTAAAGAATTTTGTGGTAGAAAACAAGTAATGTTGCTCCCTAAAGTATCTATCTATCTATCTATCTATCTAAAGACTCATTCACACAGCAGAATAATGGAGGTAATCACCGGCGCACGCATCAAATCAGTTCTGTTTATACATCTTTGAGCTCGCTAGATAGATACTTTTCAGACCCCTTCACTTTCTGCACACTTTATTGTATTCTATATTTAATTTAAAATCGATAAAGTGGTCATTTTTGCTCCTATGTCTACACCCAATAGCCCACAATGACCAAGTAAACACATGTTTTCAGAAAGGCTTCCAAAGTTATTAAAAATCAAAAACTCAAATCTTTCATTCACGTAAGTATTCGGGCTGTTTGCTGTGGCGTTCCAAATTGTGGTCCAGTGCATCCTGTTTGTTTAATTCTTCCTGAGATGTTTCTAGAACTTGATTGGGGTCCACCTATGGCAAATTAAATTGATTGAATGTTGTTTAGGGAGGCACACAGCTGTGCGTTGAACGTCCCATTATTCATGCTGCATGTCAGGACATAAACCAAGCCATGAAGTCCAAATACTGCACCTCTCTGTGGACTTCTGTAATCAAACTCTCGTGAGGTGTAAGTTAGGAGAAAAGCATAAAATAATTGCTGAAGCTCTGAATGTTCCCAGGACCATAGTGGCCTCAATAACTGTGTCAAATGTAAGAAGTTTGGCACCACCAGGGCTCTTCCTAGAGTTAGCTGTCTGGTCAAACAGAATAACTGGTTAAGAAGTACCTCAGTCAGGAAGGTGACCAAAAACCCAATGGTCACTCTAAAAGAGCTTCAAAGGTTCTCGACTGAGATGTGGGAACCTGTCCGAAGGATGACCATCTTATTAGCGCTCCATCAAACATGTGTTTATGGTAAAGTGGACAGATAGACAGAAGCCTGACAGCCTGTTTGGACTCTGAGAGCATGTGGAAAACAATTCACTGGTCTGGTGAGATAAACATTGAGCTCCTTGGGCAAAACATCAAGCATTGTGTCTGGCAAAGACCAGGAACTGCTCATCACCTGCCTAATACTCTCCCAGTGGTGAAGCATGTTGGTGGCAGCATCAGGCTGTGGTGGTGCTTCTTAATGACAGGCACAGGGAGACTTGAGAATTGAGGGTGGGATGAATGCAACCAAATAGAGAGTTGTACTTGAAGAAATCCTACTCTAGAGTTCATGCCACCTTAGACTGGGGTGACTGTTCACCTTTCATCATGACAATGACCCAAACCATACGGCCAAGACAACGCTGGAGTGGCTTCAGGACAAGTCTCTGACTATCCTTGTATGGCCCAGCCAAAGTTCTGACTTCAGCCCCATAGAACAAGTGTGGAGAGATCTGAAGATGGCAGTTTACAGACGCTTCCCATCCAGTCTAACGGAGCTTGAAAAGATCTACAAGGAAGAATGGGATAAACTGCCCACATCCAGGTTTGGCAAAGCTTATCGAGGTTCACCAAGAAGACTCAAACCTGTAACTGCTGCCAAAAGTATTTAAAATTAAATACAATTTCTTTATTATTTATTCTTGGTGAGAGATTGTGAGACTGCCCCGCCGCCCCAGCTCAGCTAACTGATTTGAGTTTTTGAGCAAACTGGGAAAAGAAAAAACTGTTCACCCTTTTATCACCTAGCTTGTTCATTAGCCAAAGAGAGAACAGAAAAAAACATAACAGTTCAATTTGAGGTCATCCATAAATTAGGGGACATCCTAATTTATGACATAGGAGTACAGAAAAACAAAGCAGTACCAGGCGCCTACATTATCAAAAGAATGTAACCTTCTCAGTACCCACACAAACCCATTTTAAGCAGTTTTCTTAAAGTTCATTGCATTAGTTATAAAGAGATTACATTCTTATAATTTTAATATCTTCACTAGATTATATTTGTTTGATTAGATTAATAATCCTTATTTATTAATTCATAAGTGACTTGTTTTCTTATAATATTAAACAAGAGTAAAGAAATGATCACATTGATTTATAATATCACAGGGTGTTCTGTTAATATCAAGAGGTTAGCATTTTCACATAGAAGAATTAAATCAGTCTCATATTCTGTGCATAAACTTAATTCCTTTCCTACCTAAATGCAGATAAAATCATATAGAAGTATAAAATCATATAGTTCTCTGTAGCATGATTAATACAAAATACAGTCATTTGTATTTTGTGAGTTAAATACTTATAGTCATCTGTGGTGGGCTGGCTCCCTGCCCGGGGTCTGCTTCCTGCCTTATGCCCTGTGTTGGCTGGGATTGACTCCAGCAGACCCCCGCAACCCTGCAGTTAGGATATAGCAGGTTGGATAATGGATGGATAGATGGATACTTATAAACATTACAGTTAATAATGTTTTTTCTGCGTTCTCACAAGTCACTGAATTCTGTCTGGTGTACGTATGTTTCTCACTTGAGGGGCCAAATATTCATCATGGCTGCTCAGGGACCTGTGCATCAATCACAGAGAGAGACACACTCAATCTAAGCCCAAATGGGACTATCATACTGCCATACAGGGGTCTGAGGACACAGCAAATCTCTCTCTTCACACCGCCGTGAAAAAATCTGGAATGATTTTCCAATTGATGCAGACAGTGTGCCATAGCAGGTAAAGCTTTGGACTTCAAATCCTGAAGTTGGTGGTTCAACTTTCACTACTGTCACTGTGTGTCCATGAGCCCATCACTTCACCTATCTGTGTTCCGATCAGAAAAAAGAAAGAAATGTAACCAGTTGTATCTGTCAAATGTTGTAAGACGCCATCGATAAAGGCGCCAGCCCAGAAAAAATATGAATCTTGGATAAGTTCCATCAGTTACTGGATTAAAGTCAAGGATCAAAACTCCTGTTGACGCTGCTCATGTACCAGTCCTTATACTCTCTCTCTGTTATATAACATACAGGGTAGGATTCAAAAGTAATGAGCCTCATTTTGTTCTGACGCGAACGTACCTCGCTGCGCGCCCCACTTGCCAGCGACGGTGACGGTGGGTGTTGGCTTCACAACGCAACGGAGCTCCTACCGCTCCGAGCGGTAGGATCGGCCTTGACGGGAACCCCTGTGCGGTAGTGCGTTACACGTCAGAATGGAGTTCGTTAGAGCAAAGTTGGTTAGAGCAACGGTACGCGTTGAAGACGAAGACCATGCTCATTGAAAAGAAGCGTCGCACGCAAGCGAAGGGACATCAAGGACAGCTGGAAGCTTCACCACGATAATGCGCCCAGCCACACCGCCTTCATCGTGAGCGCCTACCTGGCCCGGGTGAACGTTCCGGTGGTCCCCCAGCCTCCCTACAGTCCAGACGTGTCACCTTCTGACTTCTTCTTGTTTCCGCGCTTAAAATCAGCGCTGAAAGGAAAACGCTTCGACTCGATCGAAGACATCCAAGCAAATGTCAAGGCAGCCCTTGCAGCCATCCCGGAACAGGCCTACGTGGACACCTTCGAGTCATGGAAAAGCCGCCTACAAAAGTGTATTGATGCAGGAGGTGCCTATTTTGAAGACTATTAATTAGTTGTACCGATTTGCTCAATAAATTTGTCTTTTTGAACAAAGGCTCATTACTTTTGAATCTTACCCTGTACACTCTCTGAGCAAGTACTAGTGCAACAGCACACCCGCTTAGCCATGCAGTTATCTCATCAGCCAATCATGTGACATTAGTGCAGTGTAGATACTGGTCAGGAGCTTCAAACACTAGAATAGGGGAAAAATGTGATCTCAGTGATTTTGACCCTGGCATGACTGTTGGTGCTACAGAGGCTGGTTTGAGTATTTCCATAATTATTAATTATTATTAAGTATTTCCATAGTTTGCGTTTTTCCATAATTTCTGAAGTCCGAGTGGTAGCGCTGCTGCATCGCAGTTAGGAGACCCGGGTTCGCTTCCTGTGTGGAGTTTGTATGTTCTCCCCGTGTCTGCACGGGTTTCCTCCTGGTGCTCCGGTTTCCTCCCACAATCCAAAGACATGCAGGTTAGGTGCAGCATTGGTGATTCTAAATTGTCCCTAGTGTGTGCTTGGTGTATGTGTGTGTGCCCTGCGGTGGGCTGGCACCCTGCCCGGGGTTTGTTTCCTGCCTTGCGCCCTGTGTTGGCTAGGATTGGCTCCAGCAGACCCCCGTGACCCTGTAGTTAGGATATAGCGGGTTGGATAATGGATGGATGGACTGATCTCCAAGGATTTTCACACACAACAGTCTTTAGAGTTTTCTCAGAATGGTGAGTGAAACACCTTGTCGATAAGAGAGGTCAGAGGAGAATGGCTTAGGTTAGGTTAGGTTAGGTTAGGTTAGGTTTCTTTATTTAGTCATGTTTACACAGGAAAACATGAAATTTGCATTCTCAGTTGCATCTAATAACAAGTAACAGACAGAATGAAATAAAACAGACAAATAGAAATAAGAAAGGTTAAGGTAAGGCAGTTAGATAAAACATATTTATACAAATATTTGCTTAAGCAGACAGAATGGCTACAGTAACCCAAATAACCACTCTGGACAACTGTGGTGAGATGAAAAGCACCATCCAGAGGGCAGACTGCGATAGCAATCATACCCAAGACCTGGAAGCAGGAGCACAGCAGCATTTGAACCACTGTGCCACCACGTCACCCCTCAGTCACTTGCCAATAATTCTTTCTGGCCGTGTGTGGCTTACGCATGACAGCCTGTAACGCTGACTCTGCACACAGCGTCATTTGCAGATTTTCTTTGTCAGATTTCAGTTTGTTTTTTTTTTTTTTAACTTCTCAGTTCAGCTGTCCATAACCTATGCCAGGAGGGATCAGAATGGCAATGACAAAGACACTTCATGCAAGAGTACAGCCTGTATCAGGGAAGGGTCTTTCATATGGCATGCAAAATTATTTATTTTTTCCCTTCAAGGAAGGACGGTGTTGGTGAAGTGATGGGAAAAGAATTAGATTATCTGGCAACAAATTAATTCATTCTCCATTCAAATATTCCAAGAGTGCAAGTTTTAGACAATTAGATGACAAATGATTATGTAAATGGGCAGTCTTCAGGGGCCTGCAGCCTAAACTGGCATCCAGTTTTTCATGCAGCTGTCCTCCTTGGTTTCCATCTCAGTGCCCACCCTGTAGAGCACAGAAGCGGATCCAGCAGTGCCAGTGATGAAAAGACTCACACACGAAAAAAAAAACAAAACCATACAGGGCCCCTTTAAGCAGTTTCATTTGTTTCAACGATGGATGAAATGTCACACTGCCAGTTTCATTTATCTGTCTCTGGCATGAAGTGCAAGTTTGAACTAGCACTGCATCCCTGACTGAATTAAAGGCATGTTCAATTTATTTTTCTGAAATGATTTTGTCCAAATACCTTCTGACAGTCATTGACGTGCCTGGTAACTAAGAGGCTGTCTTGTTTGGCAAATCCAAGATGATATAACGGGAATTTCTATTACTCATGTAGGGATGAAGAAAAATGAGACTTTATTTTTTGTCCAAAAAAAAAAAAAGAACTGAACTTAAAGGACTGTAGAAGCGATCAATCTGTCTTGGGTTCAAATAACAGCCAGGCACTGTTTAAAGCATGCCCGTTCTTCCTGTGCCCATATTCTTAAAAGGAAAGGTACCAGAGTGGTTCTTCACAGTGATGCCATAGGCTGTTCCCATCCTTGTGAAGGTTCTAGAAAGAATCCGTATTTATTGAGATCTCTGGAGAGATCTTAAAATGGCTGTGCACCGATGCTTCCCATCCAACCTGATGGAGCTTGAGAGGTGCTGCAAAGAGGAATGGGCGAAACTGGCCAAGGATAGGTGTGCCAAGCTTGTGACATCATATTCAAAAAGACTTGAGGCTGTAATTGCTGCCAAAGGTGCATCGACAAAGTATTGAGCGAAGGCTGTGAATACTTACAGTATAGACATGGGATTTCTTGATTTTTTTTATTTTTAATAAATTTGCAAAAACCTCAAGTAAACTTTTTTCAAGTTGTCATTATGGGGTGTTGTGTGTAGAATTCTGAGGAAAAAAATGAATTTAAACCATTTTGGAATAAGGCTGTGACATAACAAAAGGTGGAAAAAGTGATGCGCTGTGAATACTTTCCGGATGCACTGTACGTACCACAGATTGGGAACCGATGAGTTAAACTGATTTCTGGTAGACAGTAGGACTTTAGAGACTTTCAAAACTCAACTTGATGTTATTTTAGAAGAATTAAGTGGAAAGCACTGGTGAGCTTTGTTGGACTGAATGGTCTGTTCTCATCCAGACTGCTGTAATCTCTGAATTGTCCTGGTATGGCGGCATGGTGGCGCAGTGGTTGTACTGCTGCTTTGTAGTAAGAAGACCTGGATTTGAGCCCCAGGTCCTCCCTGGATGGTGTTGGCATGTTCTCCCTGTGTCTGTGTGGGTTTCCCCTAAGAACTCCAGTTTCCTCCATAGGTCCAAAGACATGCAAGTTAGGTGGATTGTCTGTAGTGTGTGACTGGTGTAAATATGTGTGTGTGTGTGTTGTGTGTCACCCTGCGGTGGTCTGGCACCCTGTCCAGGGTTTGTTCCTGCCTTACACTCTGTGGTAGTTGGGATAGGCTCCAGCACCCCCCGTGACCCTATTCAGGAGAAAGCGGTTTAGAAAATGACTGACTCAGAGTATGAGTATGTCCTGTTGTAAACTGTTGACCCATCTGGGATTGTTCAATGCCTTGCAACCTGTGCATCGCCCCAGCCATTTACGGGACAAACTTGGGTCGTCAAATGGAAAACTGGAAAGAACAAAAAATATTGCGTATCCCATAAATAAAAAATGACAATATCGATACATATGGAGTTCATTTAAACTCCCCAAACATATACCAAGAGCAAACATAATATTCTCAAACAGAATTCATTCAATTCTGGGGTCGTGGAAGGTTGGAGCCTATCCTGACAGCATTAGGTAAAAGACAGGCATCAGAGCTCACACAGAGGGACTAATTAATCTAGCAGACGTGTCCAGAATGTAATACTTGAAAAATCACACACACAGGTAGACACACTGAGAATGTGCAAACTCTCCATTATGTTCACAACAGTCCACTTTCATTCATAAGAAAGCTTTAAGTACACAACTACGTAAGCCTAAAAGAACTGAAGCACTTCAATCTTTTCGATCTGAAAAATTCCAGACTTATAAGACACCTGAGAGTGTAACGTATCCACAGCCATTATGCTGCATTTTACTGTGACACTTGCTCCCTGCTTTACTCAGCAGGACAAATCACTTAATCTGCTCCTAATTCAGCTGGGAAGACTTTGTGTCTGTTCTAATAGCAGTTACGTGAAAACATGAAAACCTGCCGTTAACTTTGAAAGACACTATACAATTTAAGCGAGATGGTTGAAAAATATTTTTAAGGAAAGTGACACCAGAGTATATTTTATCATGCTGCCTGATTCAGACCTTGAGCATGGCAATGGAGCTATATAAATAAAATGTATTATTATTATTATTAGTGAAAGGCAGACTGGTATCAATGCTAGCTAAGATGGTGCATATTTCCTTACATTTCAGTTTTTGAAAAGGTAATCTTCTTTTTATTATTATTGCACTTTTAAAAAGTAGGTTTCCATTCAATAAACAGGAAGAATCACACAGCTACCTACAGTGCATCGGGAAAGTATTCACAGCGCATCACTTTTTCCACATTTTGTTATGTTACAGCCTTATTCCAAAATAGATTAAATTCATTTTTTCCTCAGAATTCTACACACAACACTCCATAATAACAACGTGAAAAAAGTTTACTTGAGGTTTTTGCAAATTTATTAAAAATAAAAAAAAATTCAGAAAGCACATGTACATAAGTATTCACAGCCTTTGCCATGAAGCTCAAAATTGAGCTCAGGTACATCCTGTTTCCCCTGATCATCCTTGAGATGTTTCTGTAGCTTCATTGGAGTCCACCTGTGGTAAATTCAGTTGGTTGGACATGATTTGGAAAGGCACACACCTGTCTATATAAGGTCCCACAGTTGACAGTTCATGTCAGAGCACAAACCAAGCATGAAGTCAAAGGAATTGTCTGTAGACCTTCGAGACAGGATTGTCTCGAGGCACAAATCTGGGGAAGGTTACAGAAAAATTTCTGCTGCTTTGAAGGTCCCATTGAGCACAGTGTCCTCCATCATCTGTAAGTGGAAGAAGTTTGAAACCACCAGGACTCTTCCTAGAGCTGGCCGACCATCTAAACTGAGCGATCAGAGGAGAAGGGCCTTAGTCAGGGAGGTGACCAAGAACCTGATGGTCACTCTGTCAGAGCTCCAGAGGTCCACTGTGGAGAGAGGAGAACCTTCCAGAAGGACAACCATCTCTGCAGCAATCCACCAATCAGGCCTGTATGGTAGAGAGGCCAGACGGAAGCCACTCCTTAGTAAAAGTCACATGGCAGCCCGCCTGGAGTTTGCCAAAAGGCACCTGAAGGACTCTCAGACCATGAGAAAGAAAATTCTCTGGTCTGATGAGACAAAGATTGAACTCTTTGGTGTGAATGCCAGGCGTCACGTTTGGAGGAAACCAGGCACTGCTCATCACCAGGCCAATACCATCCCTACAGTGAAGCATGGTGGTGGCAGCATCATGCTGTGGGGATGTTTTTCAGCAGCAGGAACTGGAAGACTAGTCAGGATAAAGGGAAAGATGACTGCAGCAATGTACAGAGACATCCTGGATGAAAACCTGCTCCAGAGCGCTCTTGACCTCAGACTGGGGCGACGGTTCATCTTTCAGCAGGATAACAACCCTAAGCACACAGCCAAGATATCAAAGGAGTGGCTTCAGGACAACTCTGTGAATGTCCCTCAGTGGCCCAGCCAGAGCCCAGACTTGAATCCGATTGAACATCTCTGGAGAGATCTTAAAATGGCTGTGCACCGACGCTTCCCATCCAACCTGATGGAGCTTGAGAGGTGCTGCAAAGAGGAATGGGCGAAACTGGCCAAGGATAGGTGTGCCAAGCTTGTGGCATCATATTCAACAAGACTTGAGGCTGGAATTGCTGCCAAAGGTGCATCGACAAAGTATTGAGCAAAGGCTGTGAATACTTATGTACATGGGATTTATCAGTTTATTTTTAATAAATTTGCAAAAACCTCAAGTAAACATTTTTCACGTTGTCATTATGGGGTGTTGTGTGTAGAATTCTGAGGAAAAAAATGAATTTAATCCATTTTGGAATAAGGCTGTAACATAACAAAATGTGGAAAAAGTGATGCGCTGTGAATACTTTCCGGATGCACTGTATGTACTGTAAACTGGCAAAGCATTTTAAGAATGAGATTAGTAAGTCTTTGTAATGCCTTGCGTGAGAAGCATTATGTCACATGCGGCCTTCAGTGCACTTTGTGGCTGAGAGCAGGTTGAATATCTATCCATCCATCCATTCATTTTCCAACCCGCTGAATCCAAACACAGGGTCACGGGGGTCTGCTGGAGCCAATCCCAGCCAACACAGGGCACAAGGCAGGGAACCAATCCTGGGCAGGGTGCCAACCCACTGCAGGACACACACAAACACACTCACACACCAAGCACACACTAGGGCCAATTTAGAATCGCCAATCCACCTAACTTGCATGTCTTTGGACTGTGGGACGAAACCGGAGCACCCGGAGGAAACCCACACAGACACGGGGAGAACATGCAAACTCCACGCAGGGAGGACCCGGGAAGCGAACCCAGGTCCCCAGATCTCCCAACTGCGAGGCAGCAGCGCTACCCACTGCGCCACCGCGCCGCCCAGGTTGAATATCTATCATATGATAAAACGCTTCCGTCTGTACCTCCTAGCAATCTGATTGGACAATTTGACTTTAGTCTGTTTGGTCAGATTGACTTTGGTGGCTCAGTGGTAGCGCTGCTGCTTTGCAATAAGGAGATTGGGGGTTTGCTTCCCGGGTCCTCCTTGTGTGGAGAGTAGTGAGAAAAGCACTATAAAAATATAAAGAATTATTATTATAATTAAGACATTAGGGGCACAAACTTCAATTCCTGATTATAATTTTTTTTTTTTCATTTACAGAAAAGTGATTAAAATGGAGCAGTTCACAGACAATAAAGCAAATAATGTACCAAGTGACACTGGGTTATTAAGTACTAATGAGGCATATCCCAAGTCACTTTCAAATACAGAAAATATTCACATGAATACAAATGATGTTTTCACAGCAGGTAATGGGGGCCCGTGTAGAATTAGTGCTAGTCACAAAGCAGACAGGAGGCGAGCAAGGCACTTCAAAATGACAGCATCTGAGAGGCAGGCTTTGCAGAAATACAATTGAGAGAGGAAGGGCTGGGCAAGAGAAGTTCAGACACACAAGGATACCAATGAAAGGCATAAGAGGAACTCTGGGAGTTGGCAGCAAATATTCACAAGAATACAAATGATGTTTTCAAAGCAGCTCATGGGAGGTCAGTCTACCCTTACTGGTAGTCAAAAGCTGACGGGATGCAAGCACGATGCCTCAAAACGATTGTCGGAAAAGTAGGCTTTATTGGAATGCGATCAAGAGATCAAGTGCCGGCCAAGACAGGTTCGGACACGTGAAGACACTGAGGAAAGGTGTAGGAGGAATGCTGAGAGTCGCTTCCAAATGCAACAAGTATTCGCAAGAATACAAATGATGTTCTTACAGTGGGTACTGGGGACCAGTCTACCACTGGAGATAATCAAAAAGCGGACAGGAGATGAGCAAGGCAACTCAAAATGACAGCATCTGAGAAGCAGGCCTTACAGGAGCACAATCAAAAGAGGAAGTACTGGGCAACAGAAGTTCAGGCCCACAAGGATACCAAAGAAATGTATAGGCTGAACTGGGAAAGTTGCCAGAAAAATATTCACAAGAATACAAATGATGTTTTCACAGCAGGTAATGGGTGGCAGCCTACCAGTTGCGGCTCTTGAAAAGCAGACAGGAGGCAAGGATAACACCTCGAAATGACAATCGTAAAACCTGCAATCAAGAGAGCAAGAGTCGGCCAAGGCAGGTTCAGACACAAGAAAACACCCAGGAAAGGTGTAGGAGGAATGCTGAGAGTCGCTTCCAAAGAGGGCAAGCATTCGCAAGAATACAAATGACGTTTTCCCAGCAGATAATGGGGGGCCAGTCTACCAGTTGCGGCACTTGAAAAGTAGGCAGGAGGCAAGGACAATACCTCGAAATGACAATCATAAAACCTGCAATCAAGAGAGCAAGCGTCAGTCAAGGCAGATTCAGACACAAGAAAACACCCAGGAAAGGTGTAGGAGGAATGCTGAGAGTCGCTTCCAAAGAGGGCAAGCATTCGCAAGAATACAAATGACGCTTTCCCAGCAGATAATGGGGGCCAGTCTACCACTTGGGATAGTCAAAAAGTAAACAGGAAGTGAAGCAAGGCAACCCAAAATGACAGAGTCTGAACTGAGAAGCAAACTTTAAGGATATATACGATCAAGAGAAGAAGCGACAGACATATGTAGGTGGAACGCTGAGGGTTCACTGAAGGCAAGAGATTTCAAATATCAATTATTATTACATTTATTCTACTACCTGTCTTCAACAGGTAACATAGCTGCTGTGTTCTTGAGTTTCGCACGGAGATAAGCACAGATTGGGGTGGAGGCAAAAGCCAGACTGTTGACATACAAGACCTGCCAATGCATTCTGATACAAGATGAATAAATTAACAATATCATTACTAACATATTGAATAAATTAAGAAAAATATCATTAGTGTTTTGAATAAACAAATACACGTCTGACATCATACCTTCTTCATGTGATAACAGAGCCATTCAATCCCACCCGCCATCCGACTCCACCCTATGCTGTGTTCTGCAGCGAGGTGTATTTGTTTCAGCTATTTGGAGGACATGTGTTTCACTGTTATGCCGTCAGGAGAGGCTCTCAAACGAGTAAAATTAAAAATGTAAAAAATATACAAGTTGAAGTAGCTGCTCTCAAGGTAAAATTGAAATTGTAAACAAATTTGTAGTTGAAGTTGCATGGAATGTTCCTCTGTTTATAAGTTAGAAGAATTTGCAAAATCGCCAATTGGAGATCTTGAAATTTTACAAATGTCTACCGCATTCTGTATTCACTGTGTCTCTAGGAAAATGTAATAGTCCCAATAAATATCCTTGAAATATAAGTGTGACAAATTTCAACAAAATCGCTCCACTGGGATCCGAGTTGTTTCATGCAAAAAGACAGACAGACATGGCTATCACAGTAGGTGCATCTCTCATTATATACGAAGGCACCTAAAAAAAACTGGAGTCAAACAAGAACCCAGAGGCCATTCTGGTTCTACCTGAACATTTCCTCAGCTCCTCTGAAAATAGTGAGATGGCTTACCGACCTGAATACCACAAAGCGCCCCCTCTCTTTCTCACCCACCTGCTATCTCTTACTGTTTGTAGACGCTGACTCTCACTCCTGACAGCTGAGAGTTAGTCTTGCTCTTCTTTTAACTTCACGCTCATTTTGCTTTGGACCATTAGGTGAATTTAAACACCAGACTTCTACTTTCAAGGTCAGGGGCGACCATCCGTTTGCCCCACAGACACTTGACAAGAGTCATCTCTGGTTAGTCTTGGTGTCACTGGACCACAGAGCCTTCACTTGGCCTTTAAGTGCCATGCTTCTGACGTGGTCCTCACTGCCTCTCCTGTCTGAGGAACAGCGCAGTCCAGTGTGTTCCTTGTTCAAGGATGTACTTGCCAAGAGTAAGAAGATATCTTCACTTTTCAACTACCCTCATCAACCACACTCATTCCCTACAAGTAGAGGGCCAGGCATCAGTGCCAGAAGCTGGGTCTCCTGTCCCTAGTATCAGAGATGAGCATCAGAGGATTCTATCTTCTGCATAACTGGTGCAGCTCCCTTCTCACATGGCATATGCGGGGCCTTTATTGCTGAAACCAGATTACTGTAGGACTTGACTATACCCCGTGCCAACCTGGTGGTGCCTATACCCCAGACAAACCCTTTAAGCATATGTATATAAGTTAAACAAAAAATAATCGACAAGTGGTCTGGGAAAAATGAAATAGAAGCAAAAGTCAAGGTCTGCTTTCAATCTCATGATTTATTTTTTCCTTTCTCATTTTTTTGAATAGGATGAAGAAGGATTAACATGCTTAATCCGTTTAATCATTTTTTCCAGTTTGCTGCTTTTTTTATTTTCTGCACAGAAAACATCTCCCCAAGGTCAACCTAGTATAAGCCAAGTCCCTCTGATGCTGCAATAGGGCATGACGGTCAGAGCCAAGTTTGCATTACGAAGACCACCACCTTCACTGAGACTATCATAACACAATAGCCTGCTGATTAATCATTTAGAAATTACTCCGATATATTTAGCTGGAACGGAAGCACTGAAACATATGGTCAGTGCTTTCAAGAGGTCTCTGTTGCTTTAAATGTGGGTCACAATATTTCATTCATAAGTCCATCTGCACCTGTGTATGTACACCAGTTAGCCACAACACCTCCTGCCCAATATTGTGTAGCATACCCGTCTTGTGCCCCCAAAACAGCTTTGACCTGTCGAGGCATGGACTCCATAAGACATCTGAAAGTGTCCTGTGGCATCAGGCACCAAGACATTAGCAGCAGATCCTTTCAGTCCTGTATGTTGCAAGATGTGGCCACCATAGATTAGACTCGTTTTTTTCCACCACATCCCACATTTTGGAAGCCAAGTCAACACCCTGACCTTTTTGTCATGTTCCTCAAACTATTCCTGAACAATTTTTCCAGTGTATCAGGCCGCATTACCCTGCTGAAAGAGGGAATACTGTTGTCAGGAAGGTCAATTTTTAGGTAGGTGGTACGTGTCAAAGTAAACTCCACATGAATACCAGGACCCAAGACTTCCCAGCCGAACATTGCCCAGAGCATCACACTGCCTCCACTGACTTCTTTTCTTCCCATAATACATCTTGCTGCCATCTCTTCCCCAGGTAAATGAAGCATATGCATCTACATGATCTAAAAGAAATCGTGATCAGACCAGGTCACCTTCTTCAGTTGCTCCATGATCCAGTTCTGGCAATCACATGCCCACTGTAGATGCTTGTGGTGGTAGACAAGAGGTCAGCATGGGCACTCAGACCAGTCTGCAGCTACACCGCCTCTTATACAGCAAGCTGCGATGCACTGTGTGACACCTTTCTATCATGGTCACCATTATGTTTTCCAACAGATTGTGCTTCAGTAGCTCTTTTGTGGGATCCGACCAAATGGCCTTCCCTTCCCGTACACATCAAAAAGTGTTGGGTGCCCATGACCGTATCACCGCTTCACTGGTTGTCCTTCCTTGAACCACTTTTGGTTGATACTGTGAAGCTTGGGTCACGTAGTTGCACAAGAGACTGGCAAAGGGATCAGGTTTCCAAGGAAAAAAATCGGAATTGCTGAACTGGCAGGTACAAAGACAAGACCTTATTCAGAAGGGGTTTGTCAATGGCAGAAAAGCACACAGGTTGCAGCTATCAAACATGGAGGTTGAGCTCCCCTCTCCAGGTCAAAAGACCACAAAGTCCTCCTTATCAAGTGGGTTCAACGGCTGGGAAGCAGCGACTGGAGCAGACGCAGTGTGAAGGAGAGAGGCCAGGAGAGTTTGAGCCATTAGCTTGGCCAGGGCTTGGTCTATTAAATGTTGTAAACCTTGTGTGAGAAACATGTTGCATGGTACCCACAAAGAGTGTGAATGTGTAAGGGTGTGTTTGTTTCTTACTGAAATACAGTTTAAGAGGGAGTTTCTGAAGGGCAGCTGTGTTTCTTTGCCATAGGCCTACTGTTTAACAGAGAGACAGCTCGTAGTTAAGAACTCAAGAGGGTGCAGCTGCCGATGCTGTGTGGGAGGAAAACGGAGCAGGGGAAACCGAGCTGCACAAGAGCAACGGTCACCACCGTTATGGGCAACTAACCACTGGCAACACCGGTCACAATACTAACAATTGCATACCAGTAACACCCTATAAGAACTTCCATTCTGAAGATGTTCTAACCCAGCCATGTGGCCATTACCTTTTCAAAGTTGCACAGATCCTTATGCTTGCCCATTGTCCTAGTTTCAACACATCACCATCAAGGAGTGACTGATAACTTGCTGCCTAAGATACCCCACCCCATGGCAGGTACCATTACAACAGGATAATTAGAGTTATTCAATTCACTTGTCATGGGTTTGAATGTTATGGCCGATCAGTGTAAATATGTAAAATAATTTCAGTAATATATAAGTTTTTGAATCAACACAGCTAGGTCGAATTTATAAACTGCATTAAAGGTCATTTTCAGTACATCCATCCATCCATCCATCCATCCATTGTCTCCCGCTTATCCGAGGTCGGGTCGCGGGGGCAGCAGCTTGAGCAGAGATGCCCAGACTTCCCTCTCCCCGGCCACTTCTTCTAGCTCTTCCGGGAGAATCCCAAGGCGTTCCCAGGCCAGTCGAGAGACATAGTCCCTCCAGCGTGTCCTGGGTCTTCCCCGGGGCCTCCTCCCGGTTAGACGTGCCCGGAACACCTCACCAGGGAGGCGTCCAGGAGGCATCCTGATCAGATGCCCGAGCCACCTCATCTGACTCCTCTCGATGCGGAGAAGCAGCGGCTCTACTCTGAGCCCCTCCCCTGAGCTTCTCACCCTATCTTTAAGGGAAAGCCCAGACACCCTGCGGTGGAAACTCATTTCAGCCGCTTGTATTCGCGATCTCGTTCTTTCGGTCACTACCCATAGCTCATGACCATAGGTGAGGGTAGGAACATAGATCGACTGGTAAATTGAGAGCTTCGCCTTGCGGCTCAGCTCCTTTTTCACCACGACAGACCGATGCAGCGCCCGCATTACTGCGGATGCCGCACCGATCTGCCTGTCGATCTCACGCTCCATTCTTCCCTCACTCGTGAACAAGACCCCGAGATACTTGAACTCCTCCACTTGGGGCAGGATCTCGCTACCAACCCTGAGAGGGCACTCCACCCTTTTCCGGCTGAGGACCATGGTCTCGGATTTGGAGGTGCTGATTCTCATACCAGCCGCTTCACACTCGGCTGCGAACCGATCCAGAGAGAGCTGAAGATCACGGCCTGATGAAGCAAACAGGACAACATCATCTGCAAAAAGAAGTGACTCAATCCTGAGCCCACCAAACCAGACCCCCTCAACGCCCTGGCTGCGCCTAGAAATTCTGTCCATAAAAGTTATGAACAGAATCGGTGACAAAGGGCAGCACTGGCGGAGTCCAACTCTCACTGGAAACGGGTTCGACTTACTGCCGGCAATGCGGACCAAGCTCTGGCACCGATCATACAGGGACCGAACAGCCCTTATCAGGGGGGCCGGTGCCCCATACTCTCGGAGTACCCCCCACAGGATTCCCCGAGGGACACGGTCGAATGCCTTTTCCAAGTCCACAAAACACATGTAGACTGGTTGGGCAAACTCCCATGCACCCTCCAGGACCCTGCTAAGGGTATAGAGCTGGTCCACTGTTCCGCGACCAGGACGAAAACCACACTGTTCCTCCTGAATCCGAGGCTCGACTATCCGACGGACCCTCCTCTCCAGAACCCCCGAATAGACTTTTCCAGGGAGGCTGAGGAGTGTGATCCCTCTGTAGTTGGAACACACCCTCCGATCCCCCTTCTTAAAGAGGGGGACCACCACCCCGGTCTGCCAATCCAGAGGCACTGTCCCTGATGTCCATGCGATGTTGCAGAGGCGTGTCAGCCAAGACAGTCCTACAACATCCAGAGCCTTGAGGAACTCTGGGCGTATCTCATCCACCCCCGGGGCCCTGCCACCAAGGAGTTTTTTGACCACCTCGGTGACCTCAGTCCCAGAGATGGGGGATCCCACCTCTGAGTCCCCAGGCTCTGCTTCCTCATTGGAAGGCATGTTAATGGGATTGAGGAGGTCTTCGAAGTACTCCCCCCACCGACCCACAATGTCCCGAGTCGAGGTCAGCAGTGCACCATCCCCACCATATACAGTGTTGACACTGCACTGCTTCCCCTTCCTGAGACGCCGGATGGTGGACCAGAAACTCCTCGAAGCCGTCCGAAAGTCGTTCTCCATGGCCTCCCCAAACTCCTCCCACGCCAGAGTTTTTGCCTCAGCAACCACCAAAGCCGAATTCCGCTTGGCCTGCCGGTACCTATCAGCTGCCTCCGGGGTCCCACAGGACAAAAGGGTCCTGTAGGACTCCTTCTTCAGCTTGACGGCATCCTTCACCGCCGGTGTCCACCAACGGGTTCGGGGATTGCCGCCACGACATTTTCAGTACAGTACATTAATAACATAATAAAGTAATGATAAACATGCGTAAAAAATAGCAAATAAATAATGGGTGGCACTTGGTCCGGGCTTCAAGTTGAACCATAACCACTCTGTTTTTGGAATCTAACCCACTGTGCCTATATGGCATTCTCTGGGCATTTTTACATCGTCCCACATCCCAATATAGTTTATGAATTTCGTCAGACCTGCGGGTATATGGCGAGAGTTCAATGAGTTTGTGTTGGGAGAATATGTGGAAAGAAAAGGAGTCTAATATTGCCACTAACGTTAGTTCTGTCTGTTTCCTTAGAATGGGTGGCTGATGAGGTCACTTCCTTTACTTACAAAGCCACGCCCCTTCCTGTGTCAGTCCTATATAATCGAGCCAGCACCAGAAATCGACATTCACTTTAGGACCAATTTCACTGGAGCTCCGAAACTCTGAAATTGTATTTGTGGTAATACGCTAAACCTTTTTGTTTGGCACGTCTACCTATCTAGCCATTCTTCAGACAACAGAATTAAAAGAGGCATCGTCCGGGACCCCAAATCTCAATTCTTTGACTCTGATTTCCTTTCACCATGTATAGGATCATTATTGCCACATGTAAAGAGTACAGTGAAATTCTTACTTGCATGTGCTAATCAAAATGCAACACATTGCCTCTCCCTGGCACCATGATTAGTGAGTAGAACTTCCATATCTGGAAACTTCTGTCTTCCTTACTTGAAAAATCTCAGAACACAGTTTTTTTTTTTTAACACTGTCAACCCTTCAGAAGATATATTCATTTTCATTCAAATGCTAATGACATGTACAAATTCAATGGAGTTCGCTTATCACTAATGATTACAATCTTGGCTATCGTAATCCTGTTTACTGTGAAGAAAACACATTAAAGTGCACAATGGTGGGTTTTAGTGTGTCCTCACAGTATGACACATTTTGAAAAAGTGGAGAGCACAACAGAATTTATTTTACTGGTGCGTAACAGATGGCATGGAACTGAGAACAACTCTCTTTAAGGAGCAACATTCCTTGTTTTCCACCCCAAAAAATGTTTAAAGCCTATCATGAATGCGTGTTGAAGGATCTCCTCGTGGGCTTGATTAAGACATTGTATGTGGTAACCCTCTGTGGCGAGAGGAGACACTCACACCAAAATTCTCTTCCCTGCAGCACCTAGAAACTGCCCAGTGATGGCACTTAACCCCGTCCCTTCTGCCTTGTAGTTATAAGAGGCCCTGCTGCCCGGAAGGAGGCGTCATTTGCACTAAGACCAACCTGCCGGATGGAGTTCCAGTGAATGACCCTTATTCAACAGCGTAGAGCTGGATACTTTGTTGTTTTGCTCAAGAGGCTATTTACTTTATCGCCAATTTGCTTTGGACTTTAGTTAATTAAATTGGACAACCTGGTTGGAATCCCAACTTTTATTCTGTGCTGCAACCTATCATTCCTATACCCGGCCACAACTTCCAAAAACTCATTTAGTGGGTTTCCTGTTTCATAATTGCAAAATCACCTGCAAAATTAATTTTAGTGTCAGTTTCACAAAACTGTATCTGAATAGAAAGGACTTACAAATCCTAACTGCATCATTTCTGTATTTCAGCAACTGGCCCACCGATTGATCACATGACTTGCTGAGAGTCATCCATTCAAGTTGGAGACTGAACGAGCAGCTCTGTGGACTCCAGTCTGGGACCTCATCAACCTGCCCACCCTGCCCGTCCATGGTTCATAAGCTCTTCTCTGAACTGTCATTACCCACCCAGTACACGAAACAAACAGATTTTTGAAAATTGTTGACTTGGAGAATCCCGAGTCAAAGGTTAAACCACAGAAAATCTCACAAAGATGTGAACATGTCTTATTATGACTAACAGGTACAGTATACGAAATCCGCCTCCTGTGAATTCAGAAAATCCTCACAGGCCAGACCTGCTGTTAGTGCTTTCCCTTCTTATACGGAGCCATGACCTATATAAACATCCCCTCTCGCCTACCGCAACAAGCTATAGGTTGGTGTAGAAAGGAGGTCAATAAGAAGCCAACTGCCTATTGTTTATCTCCATTTGGACGGCAAAGCCTGATTGCAACCTCACAGCTTGCCGATACATATGGTCGATGGGCATCAGAGGAGCCAATAGGATGAGCCTCTGCTACGCCATCTTTAATCAGTTTAATCTCTGTCTCTAGCTGGGCTACTCCGACTGACACACTTTTAGGTTTTTTTTTTCGTCTAATCCAAGCAGATTTTCTAGTTTAAAACATGGAGACATCACTCAAAACTGTCTAAAAAATCCAAGCAAAAAACAGCAGCCAGATTGAACAGAAATTGAACTCATTCATACTTTGTGAGTCAGAAGTTCAGAAAACCTTACGAGTCAATATGCATTTAGATAGATAGATAGATAGATAGATAGATAGATAGATAGATAGATAGATAGATAGATAGATAGATAGATAGATAGATAGATAGATAGATAGATAGATAGATAGATAGATAGATAGATAGATAGATAGATAGATAGAGTCATAGCCGAAATTATCAGCACCCCTGGAATTTTCCCAGAAAATGTACCATTTCTCCCAGAAAATTATTGCAATTACAATTGTTTTTGTATACACACGTTTATTTCCTTTATGTGCATTGGAACAACACAAAAAAACAGAGAAAAAAAGCCAAATCTGACATCATGTCACACAGAACTCCAAAAATGGGCCAGACAAAATTATTGGCACCCTTTCAAAATTGTGGGCAAATCGTTTTATTTCAAGCATATGATGCTCGTTTGAACTCACCTGTGGCAAGAAACAGGTGCTGCCAATATAACAGGCCAGTTAAAATGGAGAAAAGTTGACTCAACCTTTCTGTTGTGTGTCCGAGTGTGCCACACTAAGCATGGAGAACAGAAAGAAGAGCAGAGAATTGTCTGAGGACTTAAGAACAAAAATTGTGGAAAAATATCAACAATCTCAAGGCTACAAGTCCATCTCCAGAGATCTTCATGTTCCTTTGTCCACTGTGCGCAACATAATCAAGAAGTTCACAACACATGGCACTGTAGCTAATCTCCCTGGACGTGGACAGAAGAGAAAAATTGATAAAAGACTGCAATGAAGGATAGTCTGAATGGTGGATAAACAACCCAATCAACTTCAAAACATATTCAAGCTGTTCTGCAGACTCAGGGTGCAACAGTGTCAGCTCGAACTCTCCGTCGACATCTGAACGAAATGAAACGCTATGGCAGGAGAGCCAGGAGGACCCCACTGCTGACACAGAAATATAAAAAAGCCAGACTGGAGTTTGCCAAAATGTACTTGAGGAAGCCAAAATCCTTCTGGGCGAACGTCCTGTGGACAGATGAGACCAAGGTAGAGCTTTTTGGTAAAGCTCATCATTCTACTGTTTACGGAAAATGGAATGAGGCCTACAAAGAAGAAAACACAGTACCTACAGTCAAACATGGTGGAGGTTCTAAGATGTTTTGGGGATGTGTTGCTGCCTCTGGCACTGGATGCCTTCACTGTGTGCAAGGCATCATGAAATCTGAAGACTACCAAAAGATATTGGGGCGCAATGTAGGGCCCAGTGTCAGAAAGCTGGGTCTGCGTCAGAGGTCATGGGTGTTCCAGCAGGACAATGACCCCACACATACCTCTAAAAGCACTCAGAAATGGTTGAAGACAAAGCGCTGGATAGTTCTGAAGTGGACAGCAATGAGTTCGGATCTAAATCTGATTGAACACTTATGGAGAGATCTCAAAATTGCTGTTGGGAGAAGGCGCCCTTCAAATCTGAGAGACCTTGAGCAGTTTGCAAAAGAAGAGTGGTCAGAAATTCCAGTTGAGAGGTTTAACAAGCTTGTTGATGGTTATAAGAAGCACTTGATTTCAGTTATTTTTTCCAAAGGGCGTGCAACCAAATATTACGTAGAGGGTGACAATAATTTTGTCCAGCCCGGTTTTTGAGTTTTGTGTGAAATGATGTCACATTTCGCTTTTTTTCTCTGTTTTTTTTGTGTTGTTCCAATGCACATAAAGGAAATAAACATGTGGATACCAAAACATTTGTAAATGCAACAATTTTCTGGGAGAAATGGTGCATTTTCAAAGAAAATTCCAGGGGTGCCGATAATTTCGTCCATGACTGTAGATAGATAGATAGATAGATAGATAGATAGATAGATAGATAGATAGATAGATAGATAGATAGATAGATAGATAGATAGATAGATAGATAGATAGATAGATAGATAGATAGATAGATAGATAGATAGATAGATAGATAGATAGATAGATAGATAGATAGATAGATAGATAGATAGATCACTATTTGTCCCAAGGGGGAAATTTGCCTTTTTAAAAAAGCTCAACAAATATTACTTCAAACAGCAGCAACCACCATCCATACAAGAATTACAAAAAGAAGAAAATGGCTGACTTGGCTAATGACAAGAGAACAGACACATTACGAAGGCGTATTGCTTTAAGTATGAAGGAGCTTCAGTAGCGTTTCTTGACACGCTGCTGCTGAGTAATTTGTTGGTTGAAAGTCCTCAATGCTTGTGTGTCACAGAAAGGATGGACAGCATTGTTCATAATGGCCATCAGTTTTGTGTTCATTCTCTCCTCTGCTACTGCGTCCTGTGAGTCCAGAGTGCATCCCAAAACTGGGATGGATGGGTGGTATTGAAGGCACTGAAAAAATTAGAAAAGCATATTCCTCACAGTGCTGCCAGCTTTGTCCAGATGGGTATAATAAGCCTCGTGGAGCAGACAGATAATTGCACGTTCCACCTTAGTCTTTGTGTGATAGGTACACTGCAGTCAGTCCAGGTAGTCTTTCATAAAAGAACTCCTATAGTCCAAGACCAGCGCCTCCAACGTCTCCACGATGTGAGGATATAATGGGGGCCGCTGGGTTGTAGTCATTAGGTACAGAGGCACCTGCCTTCTTTGGAACTGCAACAATGCAGGATGATTTCCCCAGTGTTAGCGACAGGCTGAACAGGTGACAGAGGACACCACAAAGCTGTTCAGCACTGTCCTTAAGAGCTCAAGGACTGACTCCATTCAGACTCAGCCGTCTCCTCACTTGGTCTTTAGTTATGGAGAGCCCCATCTGACCTACTGATGATCCGAGGTGGACTTGTTGATGCAGTAGGGATTTTGTGGTGGAACTGCTCATTTGAAGAAGGTGGTGGAAACAGGGAATATCTGTCAAAAACTTGATTCAGTGCATCAGCTTTGTCCACATCCCCTTCTATCACTTCAGCCCCTGGAGTGCTCGAGACATCTTTCATGTTATTCTCAGTGAGTTTATTTTCTGTTTTAGCTCTTTTAGCCTCCTTCTTTTTCATGCAGTTTTTTTCCCTCAGTACTCTCTATGTACAAACCACAGCAGGCAGAGTGTTGTAGTAGTTACTGCTTTAGACTTCAGACCCTGGAGTTGTGGGTTCAAATCCCGCTACTGACACTGTGTGACCCTCAGCAAGTCATTCGACCTGCTTGTGCTCCAATTGAAAAACCAAAAGAAACGGAACCAATTGTCACCTTGGATAAAAGTGACAACCAAAATAGTAAATGTAATGCAAGTGCACTTTAGTGCTCTTTGTCTGCATTTATGAGCAGAAGCTCATTTTTGGAGATGTGTCACCACTCACTAAAACAGTATTGGTTAGTTAAACACAGAAATGGAAACGTGTAAATTTCTTCACTTCACTTCCAATTCACTATTCCTGATGAGGGTCCTGAGGCAATATGCACAGAAGGTCTAACCAAGCACCTTCTTGGGAGTTCCCAGATGCCCCCAGTCAACAAATGCAATCTCTCCAGTGTGCCCTGGGCACCTCCTGGTGGGTTGTGCCCAGTACACCATTATAATAAATGTCTGCTTAACTATGTGCCCTGCAACTAACTGATACCCACTCTGGTGTTGGTTCCTGCCTTGCTTCTGATTCTGCAGGGACAGGCCTAAGATAACCATCAATGAGAATAAACAGTGTAAGCACCATGGAGGAATGACAGGCATCCTGGCCAGAATGGAGGATGATTTCTTGCCCAGCCAGGAGGCCATAATGGATGGACCAAGCGGACATGGGTGCTGGAAGCAGTTCAGTCCCCCACACAGCCTCAGGGCTGAACCCAGTCAGGACATTGGTAAGGCATGCTGGGAATTGGAGTTCAGAAACACAGCTCTGCCAGGGTCCCGCCAGAAGGCACTGTCAGGGGAGGACTGCCTTGGTTTCTGCATAAACCAGACGTGCACCAGATGACTTGTGGGTCATACCAGAAACAGTTCCCAGATCTGCATCAAAAGAAACCCACCACCTTATCTTGGGGAGTCAGAGTCTGGAGGAAGAAGGCGATACTTACTTGGAGGAAGAAAGGAGGGAAGAAATTGATCGGTTATTGTATCTGAGATCAACCTTTAGTCAAATAGTTACTGGAAATGTGTTGTTGTGAAATAAATAGATTTTTTAGAACCTGGAATCTTGTTGGGTGATACTGTGTTTGACGTATGGGGCTCAGTGGCTCCCTCTTGTGGTTACAGCAGGTTTTGAGAGTATTGTGTTAAGTTATTTAACTACGCATTTACTTCATTATATATGCCAGGTATAAAAACTGACAGCTCCTAAAGCCAATTTAGGAAAAGCTTTCAATTGTAGGCTAGGGCAGCTTTTAAAATGACTTAATTAATACACCAGGGACACATGCTCTGATTATTATGAAACTCCCAGAAATGTAGGTTACATACCAAAAATATCATTTAGGGTGTTTTAAGAAGAAATTAAAAATTCACACCTCCTTTCTACGGCTTGTTCTTATTACTTTATTTTTTGCTAAAGAGGTTTAAGTCTCCAAATAATGTAGCAGCTTGGTGTAGATAAACAAAAACAAAAATCAGTTTAAAATCAGAAAGAACGTCAGCAGTGGTGGTCCTTGGCTATGTTTGTTTTTCATCAGGCTGTTCAAGAACTCATTTCGACAAACTTCTCTTGTACTTTGGCCCAACTTTTTTCTTTGAATAATGTTTCTGCGGTGCGTGTGTGCGTCCTTATAAAAAAGGAAATGACTTAAATCACTAGGGCTGACCATCAGCGACTAGTACCACCGCTCGTCTGAATGTGAACATCTTGCTAATCGTAAATGAGTACCGACCTAAATCAGTGCTGGAGGATTTAAGAGTTGGTGGTCGAGCACTCAAAAAAAATAAATCATTGAGTGAACTTATATCAATTATACCACACCTTTCCATTCAATCGAACAGTGCTGTTTAAACATATACAGATGGCTTCACGTATTCATGAGGTACAAATGTTGATAAAGCTAAATGCTAAGAAAACCACACAATGTTTTTAGCTTTAAATGATCAAAAATGACAAATTTTTGTTATCTTAAGCAGTGTAATTAAATCAAAAAGTAAAAGCAATTTGACAGTAACACGTTACCTGCAATGGACCGGAAGCTGACGCAACGCAACATGTTCCTGATGGATTATGGGTAGTTCAAAAACGCACAGTGCAGCACTCTGCTGTTAGCCTCTAGTTCAAGACACGGTCAAATGAACATGGCTGCTGTGCTGCGGGATTGCTTTCTTTGAGCGAAGGGAGCCTGTTGAAATTCAGTTGTTCATTTGTCCTTGGCTTCAATTAGACTAATGGCAGGGTGTATTCATCCATCCATCCATTTTCCAACCCGCTGAATCCGAACACAGGGTCACGGGGTCTGCTGGAGCCAATCCCAGCCAACACAGGGCACAAGGCAGGAAACAATCCTGGGCAGGGTGCCAACCCACCGCAGGACACACACAAACACACCCACACACCAAGCACACACTAGGGCCAATTTAGAATCGCCAATCCACCTAACCTGCATGTCTTTGGACTGTGGGAGGAAACCGGAGCGCCCGGAGGAAACCCACGCAGACACGGGGAGAACATGCAAACTCCACGCAGGGAGGACCCAGGAATCGAACCCAGGTCCCCAGATCTCCCAACTGCGAGGCAGCAGCGCTACCCACTGCGCCACCGTGCCGCCCAGGGTGTATTCAAACTACCCATAAGCCATTGGGAATGTGTTTTATTGTGTCAGCTACTATCCATTGTGGTTACTGTGTAATTTTCAAATTGCCTTTACTTTTTGATTTGTCCTCGAATAATTCTAATAATATCAGCTTATTTTATAACCAACTTACAGTGCATCCAGAAAGTATTCACAGCACATCACTTTCTCCACATTTTGTTATGATACAGCCTTATTCCAAAATGGATTAAATTCATTTTTTTCCTCAGAATTCTACACACAACACCCCATAATGACAACGTGAAAAAAGTTTACTTGAGATTTTTGCAAATTTATTAAAAATAAAAAAATTGAGAAAGCACATGTACATAAGTATTCACAGCCTTTGCCATGAAGCTCAAAATTGAGCTCAGGTGCATCCTGTTTCCCCTGATCATCCTTGAGATGTTTCTGCAGCTTCATTGGAGTCCACCTGTGGTAAATTCAGTTGATTGGACATGATTTGGAAAGGCACACACCTGTCTATATAAGGTCCCACACTTGACAGTTCATGTCAGAGCACAAACCAAGCATGAAGTCAAAGGAATTGTCTGTAGACCTCCGAGACAGGATTGTCTCAAGGCACAAATATGGGGAAGGTTACAGAAAAATTTCTGCTGCTTTGAAGGTCCCAAATGAGCACAGTGGCCTCCGTCATCCATAAGTGGAAGAAGTTCGAAACCACCAGGACTCTTCCTAGAGCTGGCCGGCCATCTAAACTGAGCGATCAGGGGAGAAGGGCCTTAGTCAGGGAGGTGACCAAGAACCCGATGGTCACTCTGTCAGAGCTCCAGAGGTCCTCTGTGGAGAGAGGAGAACCTTTCAGAAGGACAACCATCTCTGTAGCAATCCACCAATCAGGCCTGTATGGTAGAGTGGCCAGACTGAAGCCACTCCTTAGTAAAAGGCGCATGGCAGCCCGCCTGGAGTTTGCCAAAAGGCACCTGAAGGACTCTCAGACCATGAGTAAGAAAATTTTCTGGTCTGATGAGACAAAGATTGAGCTCTTTGGTGTGAATGCCAGGTGTCACGTTTGGAGGAAACCAGGCACCATCCCTACAGTGAAGCATGGTGGTGGCAGCATCATGCTGTGGGGATGTTTTTCAGCGGCAGGAACTGGGAGACTAGTCAGGATAAAGGGAAAGATGACTGCAGCAATGTACAGAGACATCCTGAATGAAAACCTGCTCCAGAGCGCTCTTGACCTCAGACTGGGGCGATGGTTCATCTTTCAGCAGGACAACGACCCTAAGCACACAGCCAAGATATCAAAGGAGTGGCTTCAGGACAACTCTGTGAATGTCCTTGAGTGGCCCAGCCAGAGCCCAGACTTGAATCCGATTGAACATCTCTGGAGAGATCTTAAAATGGCTGTGCACTGATGCTTCCCATCCAACCTGATGGAGCTTGAGAGGTGCTGCAAAGAGGAATGGGCAAAACTGGCCAAGGATAGGTGTGCCAAGCTTGTGACATCATATTCAACAAGACTTGAGGCTGTAATTGCTGCCAAAGGTGCATCGACAAAGTATTGAGCAAAGGCTGTGAATACTTATGGACATGGGATTTCTCAGTTTTTTTATTTTTAATAAATTTGCAAAAACCTCAAGTAAACTTTTTTCACGTTGTCATTATGGGGTGTTGTGTGTAGAATTCTGAGGGAAAAAATGAATTTAATCCATTTTGGAATAAGGCTGTAACATAACAAAAGGTGGAAAAAGTGATGCGCTGGGAATACTTTCCGGATGCACTGTAGATCCTGTGGTACTATCTATATAGATACAGTATAACAGAATGTCTGTCTGACTGTTTGTCTGTCTTTCTGTATGCCCCCTGTACAATCCTACACTCTTTGACTGATCTGGACCAAATTTTACTTAGTTGCTCTCTAGAACCATAATGACAAAACAGATTACTTTGGATCCCAAATTATTGACCCTGGGTGTCCCAGTGTTTTTTTTTTTTTTTTTCCTGGTATGGTGGAGTTTGCACACCAGTGCCACCTGCTGGCTCAAAGCAAGTTAAACAACCAAACAGCCTGAAGCCAGCCAAAATGGCCAGAGCTTAAAAAGACTTACCCAGGCAACTCCTTCTATCTACTGTAATGTAGAAAGTTCTGTCCCTAACTGGCTAACTACACCTCTTACCCTTTCCCCGCCTAATGGCTAATGTGTGGTGAGCATACTTGTGCAAGAATGGCAGCTGGTTGACGTGGCTCCACACTCTCTAGGTCACGGCTGTTGAACTCCGGTCCTGGAGGGCCGCAGTGGCTGCAGGTTTTCATGCTAACCATCTTCTTAATTAGTGACCAGTTTTAGGTGCTAATTAACTTTATTTGCCTAAGTTTTAATTGACGTGACTCAGGCCCCTTAGTTGTCGCTTTTTCCTTAATTAGCAGCCAAACAATAATGGGACACAAAATAGGCTGTTACGTGACCAGCTCACCTGTGCCCATCACACAATATCTGAAAATAAAGAAGGGTGAAGGTCTCGGTAAGGCTGATCTATCAGGTCACCCAAACATTTTGATGGCGTTCTTAGAAAAAACAGAAAAGTCAACAGTTTTAGAAATGTCTGCTGTAGCAAAATGAGAGCAGCAACAACCTGTGGAATTAAATAACGGGCTTAATTAACAGCAAGAATCAGCTTCTCATTAAGAGATTGGTTGGAGTTTGAAATCCCAGTTTAGCTGGTCATCTGTTGGCTCGTTTCACATCACATTTTTGTTTGGCTGCCATTTAATGAAGAAACGAATCAATTCAGAGGATGGAATCATTAAAAACAGGGCTATTAAAATGAAGGGAAAAGGAGTTAATTAGCAGTGAAAACTGGTCACTGATTAGGAAAAGGGTTAGCATGAAAACCTGCAGCCACTGCGGCCTACCAGGCCTGGAGTTTGACACCCCTGCTCTAGGTAAAGTGTTTTGCGTAGTGAGAATAGTACTGTACACATGTAAATAACATTTATATATTCCTGATGAGTGTTTTGATTTATTGTTATTTTCAATCATCCAGTGCTCACCACACAAAGTCATCAGTTATTAGCATTACATCTATAAACCTTATTCAGGTGCAAGAAATTCACTAACAATAATATAAGACAACGGAATACAGCAATAGGGCCGATTTTCTTATTTTTAGACCCTCATTTGGCATTTTTATCATCATTTTTGATTTTTTTTTACCTTTCTTCTACATATTTTACCTATTTTTAATTTTCTCTTCCTAACCCAATGATCCAGAAGGACACACAGACACACACATTAACTTATCCTTTCATAAAGGTGAATGATATCTCCAGTCTGCATACCGTTACTTGAGTAAGTGTGTGATAGCAAATGAAACATTGGTAGGACTTACCGTATATACTCGTGGATAAGTTCTCCTGCGGATAAGTCGGGACTTGATTTTATCGTATAATTTCAGGTATTTTATAATGTCGGTCGTATAAGTCGAATGCGGAAAGCTCACGCTATTGGTCCAAGAGATTAGGATATGCTGACGCCCACCTGAGAGAGGAAACACGGAGCACACAGATTTTTTTTTAAATGTGGGTGCAGCAATGTGCTGCATTGTCATAGGCCGAGCCCCGGTGTTTTAAAGAGATTAACATTTAATGATTTTAATAGCCTGTGGTGGGTTGGCACCCTGCCCGGGATTGGTTCCCTGCCTTGTGCCCTGTGTTGGCTGGGATTGGCTCCAGCAGACCCCCGTGACCCTGTGTTCGGATTCAGCGGGTTGGGAAATGGATGGATGGATGGATGATTTTAATAGCTGTGGCAGAAGCGCTTGGTTGGTGCCGACCCGACACAGACTGATACCGGAGGCACATGTAAAATAAAACAAAAAGATTTTACTTTTCTTCAGCTGGGGGCCACGTCTTCCCCATGTCCCTCAGCCCTAACACAGTCCCAAAAACACCACCAAAGAAAAGCACCCATAAACCACTCTTCTTTCTCCTCCACGAATCCCAGCTTTGTCCTCCACCTCCCAAGTCTGGCGCCCTGAGTAGTGGCTGCAGGCTCCTTTTACAGCCCTCCTGGGCTCTTTATTTATTTATTTATTTATTTATTTATTCTTTATAGATTTTATTTTTTTCTCCAGCCTTCTGGAGTTTTGTTTTTTTGTTTTTTCTGTCCACCCTGGCCATCGGACCTTACTCCTTTTCTATGTTAACTAATGTTGTCTTAATTTTAATTTCTTATTTTGTCTGTTATTTTTCTTTTCTTCACTATGTAAAGCACTTTGAGCTACTTTTTGTATGAAAATCCATCCATCCATCCATCCATCCATCCATCCATCCATCCATCCATCCATTTTCCAACCCGCTGAATCCGAACACAGGGTCACGAGGGTCTGCTGGAGCCAATCCCAGCCAACACAGGGCACAAGACAGGAACCAATCCCGGGCAGGGTGCAAACCCACCGTAGGACACACACAAACACACCCACACACCAAGCACACACTAGGGCCAATTTAGAATCGCTGATCCACCTAACCAGCATGTCTTTGGACTGTGGGAGGAAACCGGAGCGCCCGGAGGAAACCCACGCAGACACGGGGAGAACATGCAAACTCCATGCAGGGAGGACCCGGGAAGCGAACCCAGGTCCCCAGGTCTCCCAACTGCGAGGCAGCAGCGCTACCCACTGTGCCACCGTGCCGCCCTTGTATGAAAATGTGCTATATAAATAAATGTTGTTGTTGTTGTTTAAGCCATGGAGCTCCTCCGGGTGGTGGCCACTGAGCCCAACAGGTCTGAGCCCTGAAGTCCCACACCTGTGGCCCCGATGTAACCCAGGAGGGCTGCCACCACGCGTTCTGGGGGACGTAGTGTGCATCCCATGGCTGCTCCCCCTGTCCCAGTGTCAAAAGGGAGTCCCAGCCGGGCATGGGTCCTGGCCGTTCGCCACATAATTTTAAACACTTAGCTGACAGATTTTAGGTACTGTATATACTCGTGGATAAGTTCTCCCACTGATAAGTCGGGGCTTGATTTTACCGTATAATTGCAAATAAGTCGAATGCAGAAAACTCACGCTATTGGTCCAAGAGATTGATATACTAATGCCCACCTGAGAGAGTAACCACAGAGAACACGGCCTTTTTTCTTCTATGTATTGTGCCTACATGACCACACAGTAATACCCAAACTATTCTGAAGCGACGTTTTCACCGTTTTGTGTTTTCTTGTATCTCACACCCTCATACACCTTTATCATTAGAGCATCCCTTATCTATGATGGAGCATTCGATCAGAAGAAAATATGAAGCTGGTTTAAAATTAAACGTCATTGAAGTAGTGAAAGAAATTGGTAACTGCGCTGCTGCAACAAAATTTGATGCATCTGAGAAACTGATGTGAGATTGGAGGAGGCAAAAAGATGTAAACAAAAAAAATTAAGAGTTGAACAGGCGTATAAGTCGGGGTTTGATTTAATGATCGATTTTTCGAATTTCAAGACCCGATTTATATGTAAGAATCTGTTATTGGGACCGCATGATATCGCCCCATTTCTGTAGTTCCTGGAACCACATCAGAGTTGATCAACATGGAAAGACATGAAAAAAATTGCCTTTTGTAGAGAAAAAAAGCCCATTCCTGTCCTACTTGGAAAAACCCAACAAGCTGGGAGAAAAACAAAAAAAGATATTCATTTTCTTTCCAAAGGTAAGCATATTTATACACGTGTGGAAAAACTGCAGAGTACATAGAGGTTACCAACCCATCATAGCAGATTATGGAGGGGTACATGAAAGAGAAATATTGCACAGAAGTAAATCCACTCTGAGAACATCACCAATCTAAAGACAACAATTAGCCGAGCATTAACAGACACAAGCACACTCCCCTCTATGGACTGCATTAGCAAAGTTTGTCATTCTCCAGCTGCCCTTCTCTGCAAATATCACTTAAAAGGCAAATGCTATTGATCCTTCAGCACTCGCCTCACCTTTAGCACATTTGGAGAAGCTCTTTGAATGCATTGCACCCGCTCTCGGCTCATATATCACTGTGCTGGAAGTTTTATGTGCAATACTAATTAGTTTTACTTGGAATTTCAGGCTCTGTGGAAGAGAGTCCTTAAATTCCATAAAATTTTGAATTATGCTAACAAGAGAACATAAAAGCAATTTTATCAGACAGGCCTGCTCATGAGCGTGCCCTTTTTGTTTTATACAGAGTGGCAATGCTGAGGGTTACTAACTTCGCTCTAATAAACACAGTATAAAGATGGAGAGGAAAGACTGGGCAGCATCAGGGCGCCAGGTAAATTCCAAATGCCTGTTATCTGTGTGGTTGTAAAGGTCGGCCCGCTCTGCAGCAGAATTGCGGGTTATCTCAGTGGTCCTAGACTGGAGATGGTATTTCATTACAGTATGGGGAATATAAGTTAGTATTAGCCAAAGTACTCGACACTGCCTGAATATATTTGTCTAATGGTTTAAGGTTATTCGTTTTTCATTTATTGTTGAGGACCTGAGCAGGTGGACCAGGCCAAAGTGACGCCAATGTAACACCTGGCTGCAGCATTTCCAGAGGGTGGGACTGGACCGCGTATCTGCCTTGGGGGGTTTCCAACCGGGATCCTGAGCTGTTTCGTTGTGTGGTGGGTGTGGCAACACGCTGTACCAGTGCATGCTCCCTAACCTGACCTGAACTGTTTAAGGTATGAATGCAAATATTTCTGTGTTTTTAAAATGCTGACCCTTTAACCGTTACTGGCTGCAATGAAGCACGGTGGCGCAGTGGGTAGCACTGCTGCCTTGCAGTTGGGAGACCTGGGGACCTGGGTTCGATTCCCGGGTCCTCTCTGCATGGAGTTTGCATGTACTCCCCGTGTCTGCGTGGGTTTCCTCTGGGCGCTCTGGTTTCCTCCCACAGTCCAAAGACATGCTGGTTAGGTGGATTGGCGATTCTAAATTGGCCCTAGTGTGTGCTTGGTGTGTGGGTGTGTTTGTGTGTGTCCTGCGGTGGGTTGGCACCCTGCCCAGGATTGGTTCCTGCCTTGTGCCCTGTGTTGGCTGGGATTGGCTCCAGCAGACCCCCGTGACCCTGTGTTCGGATTCAGCGGGTTGGATGATTTGACTAGTGTGTGTGTCAGAGGGCAATGCTAAAGAAACTGGAAATCATCTCAACTGATGACAGACATCCATTACATGTAGAACTAAATTTCAGTAAATCAGGAAGGGTAGTTGCTTTGAAAACCCACACAAATCGCTCCAGAAACTCCTTTCTTCCTAGTGCCATACGACTTTTCAATAAGAAATATCGGAGATAATGTTTAAGTTTTTGATATATATCCTGTTATATTTATACCAAAAAAAAACAAAAAAGGTGTTTTATCCAACTGCCTTACCTTAACCTTTCTTATTTCTATTTGTCTGTTTTATTTCATGCTGTCTCTTACCTGTTATTAGATGCAACTGAGAAGGCAAATTTCATGTTTTCCTGTGTAAACATGACTAAATAAAGAAACCTAAACCTAAACCTAATGGATGGATGGATGGCTGCAATGAGAAGTCAAGCAAAATGACACCTTTTATTGGCTAACTGAACCGATTATAATGTGCAAACCTTTGAGGCAACTGAGGCCCGTGCCTCAAGCAGGTTTAACTGCTCCATTCATCATCTACACTACCTCATTATACTTTGTCACACACGTGTGCTTAGGGATCGGCCAAAGGGACAAATGAGCGTGAAAGTATGAACGATTTGAGAACGGGACAGAGTATTAATGGTTTTGTTTCCTCATCAACAGAAAAAACAGAAGAACAACAGTCGTAAAGTACCTTGGTTCCACGCTACCTCAATACTTACGGCTCTCCACGATCTCTTCGCTTCCGGGTTCCGCTATCCAAGATGTCACCTCATCAATTCCGGTCCCACGTCAATGACTTCACTTCCGGCTTCATTTGATGACGTCACCCCATCCAATGAAGAAGACGTCATTTCCACCTTTTTATTTCCTACCAGCTCAGTTCCGTTCCGTTTGTTGTTTATCCTCCTTCCTCTTTGTTCCTATAAAACGCCTCAGAAAACTCGATGCCTCTGTCGATTGTGTTACTGTGAAATCGACTTCAATTTTTTCGATCAACAACGAAGCCAGACATTATACGGGGAAGTCCCCCAACCCTTGATGGTTTTTCTGTGTCTTGTCATTCACAACTTGTAATTGAATTAGGAGTTCCCCTAAGTTGATAGATGTCTTGGTGTTTTGGGGGATGTTAGCTAAAACACAATCAGGCCTTTACATGGCTGCCTGGCAATTTTATTATAGGTTGAAATTCACGACTGTGGCAATAGTGTAGGAAACATCCTGCAACCAAAAAACCAAAAGTGGGCAGAGACCTCCAAACAAGAACAACCCTCTCATGTGACATCCGCAAATGCAGCACAAAAAAGTATATATTTCATTTTTGAACACAGAAATAAATATTTTGTGCATGTAATGAGAAACGGTGGGTTACATCCCATGATGTCACAGGCAATAAATGGCTGGGCACTTAAGTTGGCGAGCATATGATGAAGAGAAAATATCTAAGCAGTGCTCAAAAACGCACTAGCAAGAACTGAGAACATTTGACATACAAGTGGAGACCATTCAGTCCATCACGCTTGTTTGTTGAGCTAATCGCTGTCCCAATTTCTCATCCAGATTCTTCTCAAAAGTTGTTAATGTTTCTGCTTTAACTCCATGTTTCGGTAGTTTATTCCAGAGTTCCACAACTCCTTGCATAAAGAAGTCCTTCCTGGCTTCATTTTTAAACGCATTTTCCCTTAATTGCCACTGATGTCCTCATCACCCTTAAGCTGCAAGAATGTTGCTGGACCTACTTTATCAATGCCTTTGAGGACTTTAAATACCTGGATTAGATCTCCATGTAGTGTTCTGTGCTCAAGACTAAACAAGTTTTATTCTTTGACTCTGTCACAGAAGGACATGTCCTGAAGTCCCATGATGCCCTTGGTTGCTCACCTATGCTCATCTTAAAGTGCTACTATGCCTTTCATGCACCGTGGTGACCAGAACTGTACACAACACTCCAGATGTGGTCTCATTAGTGCATTATATAGTTTGAGCATAACATCCCTTAACTTAACTTCAACAGTTTTAATAATATAACCTAACATTTATTTGCCTTTTTAATTCTTTCTGTACATTGTTTAGTCAATGAAAATGTTGCGTCAACATAAACCCCTAAATCCAGAGGCAGCCTTAGGGGTGTACGGGGCCGGTTACATCAAAATGTGTTGACCGTATAAACGTGTGTGCGAATTTGATAAAAATAATGTTAACATACACAGGATATTCTCATTATAATATTCGGCTAAATTTTTTGCAAGGTAACACACGAACTTCATCAAAATATAATGATATAATCTATTAAAAAAGTGCGCCACAATCTCTTCCAGTTATGGCGTTGACAGCAAACCAGTAATAAAACGTTCCACTACCAAACACACCCTGCACTGTTTCAACGAGGCCTACTGTAGCAAACTGAACCAAAGACTCGACTAAGAAACGATGGCAGGCTCTCCGGACACGAAGGAGTCATAAGCGACAAGCCATCAGTTGTTCCCAAGTCAAAACAGAAGCCAACCCAGCGACTAATACGCTATACCTATTTTAGGATAGGATTATACTTGCGACCCTTTTCGGGAAAAGAAGGTGGACTATGGAATGTTTTCAAAGACGTACATGTATGGAATTTGACCTTGAAGAGGGATTTTAAAAGGGTTCTTCTTAGAAGCATCTCAAATATATATATATATACTGGAGAATATAACTTGAACGGGACATGCGGACTTCAAAAGCGGGGCTCCCTTAGGCGTGGGGCCTGGAGTGGTCGTCCCACTTGCCACCCCCAAACGCCGCTCCTGCCTAAATCCTTTTCAGAAGTTGCTTCCTGTATGACAGTGTCTCCCATTTTGTATTTATAATTGATATTCCTTTTTCCCATGTGTAGCACTTCGAACATTTTCTAGATTAACAGGCATTTTCCAGGTGTCCACCCAGTTCTGATGGTTGCCCAGATCTTTCTGAATTCTTTTTGCTGCCTCCTCAAACATTTGGCACAAGAAGCCATAGCTAAACTACCAAAGATCACATCTCTGTTTAAATCAATGAAAGTGGGAGCCAGCGAAACGTGACCAATGTCATCGACAGAGCAGATCACTCAGGTGAATCTAGAATTGTGGGAACCTTGGCAGGGGAGGCTCCCTCTCCTCTTACTCCTTATCCACCTTTTCCCATTGCAAATGACCACAAGCCTTTTAATACACTGATAGAAATAATGATATCCATCCATCCATTTTCCAACCCGCTGAATCCGAACACAGGGTCACGGGGGTCTGCTGGAGCCAATCCCAGCCAACACAGGGCACAAGGCAGGGAACCAATCCTGGGCAGGGTGCCAACCCACCGCAGGAAATAATGATATGCAGTCTCGAAATATTTATTTTACAGTGCCAGTTAAACTAGAGTCACACACTTACATGCACAGGCTGTCAGACAGAAACTGAAAAAAATAAAAAATAAAAACAAGACCACTCAGCTTCTATTTCACTTCCCTGGTGGGCATCTATCAAAAAGTACTGTTCTCTCAATCTCAGCCTATCAGTCAAACTGATGGTATATTGCATGTCTAATGAAACAGTCAATCAATTTTTATTTCAAATGGCGTCCATAACAAAATGCACCCTCCCAAAGCACTCTACATGGCTAACAAGATTACAACGCCGTACCAAATTTAGCAGTCACATCATCATAAAATGAAAGGACGCGACAGAAAAGTGCAGAATTAGCAGACACCAGGACAACCTTGGATGTAAACCTGACAGATTAAAACTACAGTATAAGCATTTAAAAAACAAACTACAGTATAAAATATAAAATAGGGTGCATAACAATAGAAATAGACAAATTAATATTAAAAGACAAATATTAAATTATTATTAAAGGACAAAAGAAGAAACACAAATCCAGGAGAGCAGTTGAACAAAACAAAGTACAAAGTAATGGAATCAACCAAATGTTAAAAGCTGGAAATAGAGCAAATATGGCGTAGAAGAAAATCAGGCCATCTACAACAATCCTGCAAGAAGAAGAAGAAGAAGAAGAGTGAAGGGAGGCCACCAAAAAACCTCTGAGAACTCTGAAGGAGTTACAAGCTACAGTAACTTAGACTGGCAGCAACTGTCCAGACAACAATTGCTCTCCAAGTGCTTCACCAGTCGCAGCTTTGTGGGACGGTGGTGAAGAAAAAGCCACTACTAAAAACACACACACACACAGTAGAGACCCTAAAGTCAGCGGTAGAAGGTTCTATGGTCTGATGAGACCCAAACTGAGCTTTTCAGGCTAAATGGCACGTTCAACATAAACCAAAGGATATTCTAGCACTAGGATATGAACATTTTAGCACATATTGCACAGTACTTCTCTTTTTATGCTTTAACACTACAATTTGTGTTTATGTTGTATTTCTTGTTTCATATACTACTCTTATAGTTCTTGTGAAAGTGTGCTGGACTCAAAAGGGGTTTATGCTTAACAAGAATAAATTGAATTCAATAATTCTCGAAGGGTAGACAGGATTCTATGCTTTCAGCTAACGTTCATTAATTTTAAAATCTTTCCCAGCCCACTTTACATTAGCAGTACGGCCTAAATGCAGGTTTTGTTGCACTGAACTCTCAGCAGCATGCTCTTCAGCAACTTTGAAGTTTCTACACATATCAGTTAATATGCAAATCTCGTTTCTTTCTTGGACGATTAAAGTGCTACTTTCCTTAAAAGGGCTCACTGGTTAGAGGGGAGCAGAACTTTAAATTAAATACGGAAGGAATGGGTTCACCTACTGAATAGTTTAAGTTGGGTGGAAAGGTGGCAACCTGCTTAGCCAAGGTGGACTGCTTCTGTTGATGTATGAGTGACTGGACCCAGCACTGTCTTTTATTTGATAGGATCAGACCACCAGCTACCCTGAATTGGATTTAGCAGGTTTCACAATGTTTTATGCAGGGTTGGTCTCCACTGGGTAGCCAAAGCCCAACTAGTACTTGGATGGAAGACCATCTAGGAAAAGCTTGGGTTGCTGCTTGAAGAGGTACTGGTGAGACCAGCAGGGGGTGCTTACCCTGTGGTCTGAATGTGGATCCCAATGCCTCTGTGCTGTAAAAATGGCACCATCTTTCAGATAAAACCGAGGTCCTGACTCCCTGTGGTCATTAACCCTTCGTTACTCGGGTTTCGTGAACTCTCATAAGTGCTCGGCTGGGATGTATTGCACCCCATTGTTATTTATGGAGAAATGATAGTAAGAAATAGTTTAAATGCAATTTAATTAATCTTTACTAAGACATGTAGCATTCTCTGGCTTTTCATGTATACATTCATTCTGTCCATTTCAAAAGTGGTCACAGTTCACAACTTCATGGAAAGTTCCACTATTCCTGTTTGTTGGGAACTTGTGGTGCACTGATTGCAGCTTGGAACCAAATGTTCCATGCACATGTATTTACTGTAGGAATGACACTGAAATCTTGTTTTTCTGTCTTTACTCCTTGGACATTCCTCATACCTTGCCTGTTTTGGTTTCTTTGCTGGTGGTGGGTTCGCAGCAGAACTTTCTCCGGTTGTTCTTATGAGCTTCACTTGCATCTCTTTGCTAAGATGAGAACTTCTGGCCTGTCTTCGGAAAAGTTATTCTTGAACAAGGTCCAAGGCAAGCTTTTACAGGAAAAGTCTACGCTGCAATGCATGACCTGTGTTTTCATGGTACACCACATGAGCATTTATTCCGGCGACATTCACCAGTGAAAAGAATATAGTAAGAGGCCATCTTCTGCTATTTCGGGAAACCTCATAGGTGCTAACTTGGAATCACTCTGTTCACTTGGTTCAGATTCACTTTCGACCTCCTCCAAAAGTCTGACAAGCCTATCCTGGGGCTTCCTCGTAACTCATCTGTAAACGGTGGAATTTCGTCATAAGCAAATAAGCTATAAACAGAACCCAGCAACAAAAGCTTACCATAAAAATATCATTCGCCAATGCTCGGGTGGGGTTTGAAATACCAACGATACTCTGTGGGATTACTCTGGTGGGGTGCTAAACACCCAGAACGACGTAATACGACATTATCAGCTCAAGGGTCCACCTCCAACTGATGCACGCTCTTGTATGCGCAATACGTTAGTCAACTTGCAGCTACTCAAGGTATCAAAGCTCCACGTCGCGCCATCTATGAGAAATATGCATAACTCTGGCAACTGGGGTGTGCAGCACCCCACCCGAGTAACGAAGGGTTAAAGATCCCTGGGCATCCGCCATAAAAGAGTAGGGTGTATCCTGATGTCCAGGCTAAATTGCCCTCCATGGCCTAGTCATGCAGGCCCCCTAATTATCTTGTGTCTCCAAATGCCTATCTCTCTCACCACCTAATAGCACATGTGTGGTGAGCGTACTGGCGCAATACTGGCTGCTGTCACATCATCCAGGTGGCTGCAACACATTAGTGGTGGTTGAAGTGCTTTGACTAGTGAGAAAAGCACTATATAAATGAAAAGAATTATTATTACTATATATTATTTTTATTATTATTGAGTGCATTGATCTCTGACCACATAATAAATAACATGCATTGCACTGTGTCCAGTTCAAGGTCCTGGTAGCAAAGGAAGCAAGGCCAGAAACCGCCCTGGATGGGGTGTCGTTCAAGTGTAGGGTCTATTCACTCCCACACATTAACCCCCCCCCCATGGCCACACACACGCACACTTTTAGCATTATGGGATACCTGGACAAGATACCCACAGAGACAAAGGAAAATCGTGCAGAGGATGACCAGGCATGTGGTTTGAACTCGGGACAACGGATTTGTTAGGCAGCAGCACTGATCACTGTGCCCCTGTGCTGCTCCACATATTAAAAAATAAATGTGTAATATGAGCTGGAATGAAAAATTCAGAATCTAGGAAAAACAGAAGGACAAATGTTAGAATTGGCAGATAAAGGCTAACTAATTGATTGATTTTTTTTCTCACTTTTCAAACCAAAAAAAAAATTGTTGGGCTCAGATAACAGCATGTGATCTCTAAAAGGCGATTCAGTGTTATTATAAAAGGCTACTCAGTTGAATTCACGCACAATTCAATGCATTTGCTTTTCCATTTCCTTCCTTTTTTGCCAGCTGTTTTTATATTGTATATACAACAACAACAATGCATTTCTTGTATAGCCCAAAATCACATAAGGAATGCCTCAATAGGCTTTAACAGGCCCTGTTTTTTTGAAAGACCCCCAGCCTTGACTACCCAAAAATACAAGACAAACACTCACAAAAAGTAAAACTGCTGGGAAAAAAATTGAAGAACATACAGAATATATAAGGATGGAGAGTCCAACTTGTGGCTGGATCTGGTGTAGGAGGAGAATGGGCATTCCAGCCAGGAAGGAAGAGGATTTATTACCCAGATAGGAAGCCAGGCCAGAGTGTCAAACAAATTGGCCGGCGTAACAGAGAAATAAATTTGTATCTGGTCAGTATTTATTCATCCATCCATCCATCCATCCTCTTCTGCCTATCCGAGGTCGGGTCGCAGGGGCAGCAGCTTGAGCAGAGATGCCCAGACTTCCCTCTCCCCAGCCACTTCTTCTAGCTCTTCCGGGAGAATCCCGAGGCGTTCCCAGGCCAGCCAGGAGACATAGTCCCTCCAGCATGTCCTGGGTCTTCCCCGGGGCCTCCTCCCGGTTAGACGTAACTGGAACACCTCACCAGGGAGGCGTCCAGGAGGCATCCTGATCAGATGCCCGAGCCACCTCATCTGACTCCTCTCGATGCGGAGGAGCAGCGGCTCTACTCTGAGCCCCTCCTGGATGACTGAGCTTCTCACCCTATCTTTAAGGGAGGGTCAGTATGATATAATGAAAGGAGTAACAGAAGCTGAGGATCAGGAGTTGTTCCATCCCCCATACACTAGATGGCAGTGGTCCTCATATGGCAATCCAATCGGGATACATGCAGCCATGTCAGGATCTCTGGGTACTACTAGAGGGCGCAGTTGGAGGAAGGACCTCCCTACTTTTTTATGAACTGGAAGTGCTTCCTTGGAGACATGGCGTCCCGCCGAAAAAATTCCCGGGAATTCGCCACTGAGCCCGCTGCCTCACATCAGTGAGTCCAAGTTGGGAGAGCGGGCAAAACTCAACGGGGACAGACAGGGAGGAAGAACTGTGATTGTGTTTTGTTATTGTGGCAGATAATTGGAGAAGAACAGTACCTTGTAATAATAAAAGTCCTTTATTTTATTCATATAATGTGTGCTGTATTGCCGTATGTTTGGTTTGGGGCTCAGTGGCGTCCCCTTGTGGTTACACTGGATTAAGAGGGATTCAGACATTGAGATCTATTGTCCACATTTTCAAAAAGATGACAAATCCTGTTATTTGGCCACATTTGAAATCTGCTCTTATTTACAAAATTCAAGTGTAAAAACTGCAGTTGCCAGAGTGTGTGTGTGTCTTATTCAACTAGTGGCACATCCAGCCTACAGGTGGACCCCCAAGTTGTGAGTAAGTGCGCTGTTGGATTGTGATTCATGTACAGTAGGATACACCTCCTCCTCCACCGCTGAGCAGTTGCCAGAGCAACTTCATGCCCGCTCTGACAGAAAAGTAGGTCGCATAGCTGTCATTTAACCACGTGCTGCCGGGTTCATTTCATTTTTTTCATTATCTAATGTCCGGGAGTAGACACCTAGGCAAAAAACAACAGTGCTTTTGAGATGATCAGCATTGCAGGGAACCACCCAACATACTTGATTTATCCATCATCTAACCTGCTTCATCTAGGTAAGGATTATGGAGTACAATATACACTACGTGCAGACAGGACCATTCAGACTATCCATCTATCCATTTTCAAGCATGACTAACAAGCTTCAGGGTCACTGGGCAAGGAGGACAACCCTGAATGTGGTGTTAGTTCACTGCAGAACACTCACAACCCATAGTTTTCTTATATTCTTATTTTGAAGGGAGTTGGATAGTAAGACGTGTTGCATGTTTGTTAAAACTGGAAGTTCATAATTTCACTTTCCAAGGAGTCAGCGCCTTAACATGGCGGAGAGGTTTGCATGATCAGTGATCCCCTGAACGGTGTTGTCGGTAGTCGAGTACTTCTGGTAGGGCCACTCATAATGGCAAGACCAGAGGTGAGGTCCTGACTTAGACTGTCTCAACCACCACCTCTGTCCCACCAAGGATCCATCTAAAGTGATGCAACTTGCTGCCATTTGTCGTCGTCCCACACATGGATTGCCGCATGGAATCTTGACAGGAAGTGATGCAGCATGATTGAGAATTGCACAACCTGATTTCTTCCAACATGAACAAGGTAAGGGTTATGGAGCATGATATACAGTACACTATGTGTACGTAGCACAGTTTCGACCATCCATCTATCCATTGTGTTCCCTATGGGAGTTGCAGCTACCCAAACTCCCAACACAAAGGCTCAGACACAAGTTCTCCTAAGAATAAAGAGTTTTATTGTGTGAAACTCTTACAGGTAAGTGTTTCCCTCACCACAAACTATACACCAACACTCAGTAACTCTGTTGATTCTCCTCTGCTCCCCCAGCAAGCTTTCTCTTCCTCCTCCTGACTCAGGCTCCCTGTGTTGAAGTGGGCAGCTCCTTTTATGTTAAACCCAGGAGTACTTATGGTGTCCCAAAACTGTGGCTCGGGAGTACTTCTGGGTGAGGCTGGATCCTGACAAAATAGGGCTCGCTAGCCCATTCTGCACTCCCTGGTGGCACCCACAGAACCCAACACGGCTGAGCCAATGAACTACAATTCCCAATGTGTCCTGTGGGAATCCATAGAGGTGCCGTAACTCAGGAAGGCTGTCATCTTGCGCTTCGGGGGAGATAATGCCCTAAGCAAACTGTCTTCCCCTGTCCTTCAGTGTCATTGGTGTCCCAGCAGGGTAAGGATCCCTGCACATCTCCAGCTAGGACAACAGTCCCCACATGGCATCTTTCAAACATAATCAACAAGATTCAGGGTCAATGGGCTGGATGAATGACTCTGAATGTACTTATAGTTCACTGCAGAGCACTCACACCGATAGTTCTCTATTTTAATATATTCTTATTTCTCAGGGACCTAGACAGTGTGACATGTTGCATGTTTGTTAAAACTGTAACTTCATAATTTCACTTCGCACTTGACAATACTACTATTATGAATTCCTCCATGAATCAGAACCTTAACATGATGGAGTGGTCTGCATGATCAGTCATCTCCTGAGCGTTGCCGTTGGGAGTCATTCATTCCTGGTAGGACCACTCACACTGATAGTTCTCTATTTTAATATATTCTTATTTCTCAGGTAGCTAGACAGTGTGACATGTTGCAAGTTTGTTAAAACTGTAACTTCATAATTTCACTTCGCACTTGACAATACAACTACTATGAATTCCCCCATGAATCAGCACCTTAACATGATGGAGTGGTCTGCATGATCAGTCATCTCCTGAGCGTTGCCGTTGGGAGTCATTCATTCCTGGTAGGACCACTCAACGTGGCAAGGTGAGAGGTGAGGTCCTGACTAAGACTGACTCAACCATCACTTAATTCCCCCTCCCCCAAACCCCGGGGGGGTCCATCCTGCTGCTCCTCCTCGTCCTGCATGCCTGACAGGAAGTGAAGAGGTGTGATTGAGAATTGCACACCCTCACGACCACCAATATCAATAACTCCTTTGTGAAGGCTCTTCCTTCCATGTGTCAGAGATGGACAAATGGATGGACAACATCCTCATCGGATCAACAGACAGCCATGACTCCTACTACTACTATTATGATTCTCTTAGAATAAGCCAACATAAAATTCTCAGATTTGTTCCATTTCTTCCCACAATCCAAAGAGAAGTCAAACTAATTAGATACAATTCATGCTCTGTTCCTTCAGTTCAAAATAATCAGTTTCCACTCATTTAATTCAGTGCTGCCTGATGGCCTCCACCCTGCACGTCCTTCTACCATACATTAAACAGTCCTTGAAAACTCTGTGGCCACACACACCTCAGCCTTCGCATATCTGTTTGTGAAGCACCCTCAGGCTTCACACTCTGACTTAAAACTCGACGCCTGCTGCTTCTTCACTGCTTGACTTCTGCATGTTGGTTAATTTTTGTGAAATAAATAATGACAAAGTTAAATCTGTTAAGTGTTATTCGACACCTGAGGTCAGATTTAGCTAATTTCACAACTCGATGACGACTGCATGATTGTTAGGTTTGTCCTAATAAATGAAACCATAGAAATGAAAGCAACATTACTTACTTTTCCTACATGCAGAGGAACTGGAGTAAGCTGACAAACTGTTGGGGTTAAGTTCCACTTCTGGCTTGCTGTGATTCAGTTGTCCATATCTTTGGGATCCTGCTTCTAAGGTTCGGCTTCTACGGCAATATTTGACATAAAGGGCTGACTGATTAAGTGGCATGCAGCAATGCCACATCTCAGAATTTGGATCATAGTTTAATTCCAAGCTGTGATGCCCTCATTATGGAGTTCTTATCTCCTCCCATTTTTGTGTAATCTTCCTTCAGGGACCCTGGCCTCCTCCTCACACAGTCTAATGAGATGCTGCCAAGTTAGCTGGGACCTGTAAACTTGTCCAGTGTGTATGAATGAGTGCAGCCTGCCATGTGCTGGTGTCTTATCCAAGGACGTGGACAAACCAGATCGATTAAAGGGATGGGATGGATGAGTGACCTGGCTGGGCTGTTTTCAACCTGCCAACCTGTTGGTTCTTGTGTACTTTTTAGTATTTACTCCTTTTTGATTAAGTCAGTCTCCTCATTGAATTGCTACACCCAGTTAGAGGCCCAGTGCATAGTTTGATTGAATTGAATTGAAACATTAAAACATTTTTGATGAGAACAAGCCATTTAGCCCAACAAAGCTTACCAAATCAATTCACCCCTGATAAGGGCTGTTCGGTCCCTGTACAACCGGTGTCAGAGCTTGGTCCGCATTGCCGGCAGTAAGTCGAACCCGTTTCCAGTGAGAGTTGGACTCCGCCAGGGCTGCCCTTTGTCACCGATTCACCTAATTCCTCCAAAACATTATCAAGTTGAGTTTTGAATGTCCTAAGAGTCCTACTGTCCACCAGACCACTTGAGGGACTTCTTCCATTTGTCTATAATTCCCTGTGTAAGAAAAACGTCCCAACATTTGTGCAAAATTCTCCCTTAACACTTATCCAATTGTGTCCCCGTGTTCTTGTTGAACTCATTTTAAAAAGACAGTCTCGATTCATTGGACTACCATACATACTCATGTATAAGTCGGGTCTTGAAACCCGAAAAATCGATCATAACATCAGATCCTGACTTATACGCCCGTTCAAAAATTCAACACTTACATTTTTTTTTTTTACATCTTCTTGCCTCCTCCAATCTGGCACCAGTTTCAAAGACACATCAAATTTTATTGCAGCAGCGCAGTTACAAATTTCTTTCCCTACTTCAATGATTTTTAATTTAAAACCAGCTTTATATTTTCTTGTGATCGTACGCTCCATCGTAGATAAGTGATGCTCTTACGATAAAGTTGTATGAGGGTGTGAGATGCAAAAAACACAAATCAGTGCAATCGTTGCATCGGAAAAGTTCGGGTATTACCTTGTGGTTACGTAGGCACAATAGTGAGGGAGAGGTTAGGAGCACATGCTGATACCGCACCCACATAGAAAGAAAAGGCCGTGTGCTCCGTGGTTACTCTCTCAGGTGGCTGTTAGCATATCATAATCTCTTGGGCCAATTGCGTGAGTTTTCCACATTCGACTTATACGACCGACATTATAAAACACCAGAAATTATACGATAAAATCAAGTCCTGACTTATCCGCGGGAGAACTTATCCGCAAGCATATATGGTAATTCCTTTTATAATTTGAAACACTTCAATCACGTCACCTCCTAATCTCTGTTTGCTTAAACTGAAAAGGTCTAACTTCTTTGTTCTTTTCTCTTAACTCTGGGGTGTCAAACTCCCAGTGGCTGCAGGTTTTCATTCTAACCATCTTCTTCATTAGTGACCTGTTTTTTCTGCTTTTGCTGGCTTTTACTTCTTTTGCTTTAGTTTTAATTAATGTGCCTCAGGCCCCTTAGTTGTTTCGTTTTCCTTAATTAGCAGCCAAACAATAATGAGACACAAAACAAGAGACCAGCTCATCTGTGCCTGTTACACAATATCTGAAAATAAAAAAAGGCGAAGGTCTCAGTAATGTTGTCCTCTCAGGTCACCAAAACATTTTGACGGTGCTCTTAGAAAAAACAGTTTTGGACATGTCTTCTGTGGCAGAATGAGGGCAGCAACAAGCCATGGAATGAAATAACGAGTTGAATTAACAGCAAGGATCAGCTTCTCATTAAGAAAGTGGTTGGAGTGAAATTGGTTGGCATTTGAAGCCCCAATTTAGCTGGCCAACTGTTGGCTTGTTTCACATCTCATTTCTGTTTGGCTGTCATTTAAGGAAGAAACAAATTAATTCAGAGCACTAAATCCTTAAAAACAGGGCTATTAAAATGAAGAGAAAAGGAGTTAATCAGCAGTGAAAACTGGTCAAAGATTAGGAAAAGGGTTAGAATGAAAACCTGCAGCCACTGCGGCCCTCCAGGCCCGAGGATCGACACCCCTGTCTTAACTCATACTCTGCAATCCTGGAATCCGCCTGGTCACTCTTCTCTGGACTTCCTCTAGTGCTGCTATGTCTTTTTTGTAATATGAACACCAAAGCTGCAAATAATACTCCACACGGAGTAACTCCATGGACTTGTACTCTACACATTGTGCTGTATAACCTAACATTCTGTTAGCCTTCTTAATGGCTTCTTAACACTGTCTGGAGGTTTATAATGACAAGTCCACTACGATCTTTCAAGTTCTTCTCATAAGCAGAACTTATAATGGTTTGTGCTATTAAAAACTTTGATGTCTGAGCATCTTTTTAGAAGACTAAATGACTTGGCCTGCCATTTTCAGTGTATGTATTCTTAAAGACTTGTAGCTTAGATTGATGGGATCTCTAAATTGAGCTATATGAAAGTGTGTGTATGTGCTCTCTCCAAGATTTGCGTGAAATGCAGTCATAAGAACAAAACAAATTGAACAAACAAGACGAGACCATTCAGTCCATCAAGCCTGTTTGTTTAGCTAATAACTAATTTCTGCCAGTACTCCACTCAGATGCTTCTTAGAGGTTGTCAAGGATTTTGCTTCAACTCCATGTCTCGGTAGTTTGTTCCAGGTTCCCACAATTCTTTGTGTAAAGAAGTGCTTCCTGTGTTCAGTCTTAAAAGCACTTCCCCTTAATTTCTAAAGGTGTTCTCACATACGAGGTGTGATCAAAAAGTACGGTGAATGAAAAACAATTCAATGCAGATTCTGACATGTCCATCCTAGAGCCTAGTTTGTTTCATTTTTTTTGATATTGTCAGTTGTTTGTGAGCCACTGTTGAGTTCAAGTATGTTTTACAAGTTTGTCGTTAATAATGGATATCGAGCAACGCATTAACATGAGATTTTGTTTCAAATTGCAAAAAGGTCAGGAAACCCAACAGATATTAAAATCGGTTTATGGTGACACTGCACCGACAATTAAGACTGTTCACAAGTGGTTTGATCGATTTCATTATGGATCTGACTCGGTTGAAGACGAGAAAAAATCAGGACGTCCTTCAACATCAATAACCGAGGAAAATGTTGAAATGGTTTCATTCTTCATCATGACAACATTCCTTGTCACACATCCCTTCTAGTATGACAATTTCTGTGGAATAAAAACATTACGCTGTGTCCTGTGGTGGGTGGCCGGCTAAATATTCCGGCCTTCACCCCCAGGCCGCCAGGTGGAGCTCTCACGACGACATGGACGTGCCCCGAAATCCAGCAGGGCCTCATGGACTTTGTAGTTTATATGCACAGCCCTGCAGGGTACCCTGGGGACCACCAGGAGTAGCTGTAAGGGGGCTATCAGACTCTTACGTACCCTATAACCCGGAAGTGCGTCATGATCATATGACAAGAAGAAACAACGTGCTTCCGGGTTGAAGAAAGCTTTTTATCCGACCCGGAAGTGTTCATGATCACATGGACAGAAGAGAGAAACGCTTCCGGGTCATGGACTATATAAAGGACTCTGGGAAACCAGTACACTGAGCTGAGCTGGGAGGAAGGGTGGCGAAGTGTCTGGGAGTGTGGAGGATCGTGATTATTGAGTATTGTAGTGATTATTGGTAATTTATGAGTATTGTGGAGTGGAGGGTACTTTGTGCATGTTATTGTTCAAATAAAAATAATATTTGGACTTTTACCTGGTGTTTGGCGTATTGTCCGAGGATTCAAGAGGACGACAGCGACCTCAATCTGTCACAGTCCGCATCCACCTTATTCGCCGGATCTGACACAGTGCGACTTCTGGCTGTTCCCTAAATTGAAAATGACCATGAAAGGCATACGATTTCAATCCATTGAGGACATCCAGGCAGCCACGACAGCCCAACTAAAGACACTCAAGAAAGAAAACTTCCAGAACTGCTTTGCAAAGTGACAGGAGCGTTGGGATAAGTGCATTCGAAGTGGAAGAGAGTATTTTGAGGGTGACTAGTAATTGAAAATCTTTTACTGCAATAAACATTTCTTTTTTAAAACATTCACCGTATTTTTTGATCACACCTCGTATGTGATTCACAATTTAGTCAAAAGCACTCTACTTGATCTATCAATGTTTTTGAGAATTTGAAAAAGGCCTGGATTAGGTTCCCGCACAGCTTCCTTTGCTTGAGACTCAACAGATTTCATTTTGTGAATTTGTCATAGCAGGACAAGCGTTTAAGTCCATGGATGCACCTGGTTGCTCACCTTGAGTGCTGCTATGTCTTTCTTGTAGCGTGGTCACCAGAATTGCACACGTTACTCCAGATGTGATCTCAGAAATTCATTATAGAGTTTGAGCATAACATCCCTCAGCTTATACTCAACAATCTTTATGATATAACCCAACATTTAACTTGCTTCTTCACTTTGCTCAGATGAGGAAAACGCTGTGTCAATATAAACCCCTTAATCCTTTTCAGAGGTTGCATTCTGTAGGGCAGTGTCGTTATAAATGGCATGACTTTGCCCTCTTCTATCTTAAACTTTATTTTCCAAGTGTTTGCATAGTTCTGAAGATTGTCCATGTCCTTTTGAATTAATTTTCTTGCCTCCTCAGTGCCTGCCATCCTTCAAATTTTAGTATTTACAAATTCACTAACTGCACCAGTTGAGATATTCACTTGACCCCAAAGACTCTGAAATGGATTAGTGGGTTAGTACGTGGATGGATGACTTGTTAGTCTACCTGCTGTTTTTGCATTTATCATTCTCTGCACTGTCCATCATTCACTTTTCTGCAGCTACAGGACACATTGACCAGTGGCTCACTGTGTTAACGCTAATGGGGTTTGCTTGGTTAAATGAACCAGGATATGTGGGCACAGAGAACAGCTGGATGGATGGATGGATGGATGAATTAGAGTGAAGGTTATGGAGTTTTCTATATTGACTACATTTCGACTGACTGACTCATTTCATTGAAACTCCACCAAGAAAGCAGAGGATGTCTAGATCTTAACATGGAGATATGCTCCTCAAATCCACTTCAGTATGAAGTCAAGAAGTAACTGGCATCCTTCAGTTCCTGTATTTTGGCAGATGCTGCCAGGACAGAAAAAGGAGTCCGTAGCCCAGATGATGAAGAAAGTTGGAGGAATAATATAAAACAAAGCAAAGATGGCAAGGAGGCCACAATGCCAACCTGAAGTTGATTTTCTTTCCCAGAATCGTTGGTTCCAAACGCCTGTCCACCTCTCTCTTTCTATCTCCCAAATTTACATCTTCTCCATGGACTGTTCATTGTGTGAATATTAATAAACTGAAACCCTGCACCACTGCACTTTAGTTTCGACAGGGAGTCGGGACCTGTGTGCCGTCATGTAGCTGAGTGACACTCAGGGGCACTGCTGCCATTACAGACAGATTGCTCAATAACGTTTTTTGCATATGTTTCCGAGGACGGATGATTATATATTCAGAATATTAAGAGATTACATTAGCAGAGGATCAGGGAGGATTAAAACAGGCTGCAAAAGCTTAAGTCCTTGGTGGCCATTTGCACCCTAAGGAGTGTCTTCTGGCAATGTCTATCCTTCCAATATCCTAAAAACAAAGAGATGGGTGAATATAATCTGATGTCATGAAACTGGCAAAATGTGTTCTCATGTATGTTTTAAATTAAATCTTATATCAGTGCTCTGCTTTATGCAGCACACATCCACTTGCAAACACAGTCATGTAGTGACAATGGAAACAGTTACAGAACAGCTTTGCTTCACCACTTAACTCATACGTATTTTTAGTACGTCTTTTTTCTTTCAAAAAATGACCTTGTCTTTCATCCTTATAGAATTCAAATGTGGCGATGCTAGAGGACTCACAATATAAAAAATTAAAGGAACATTTTGAAAACCCATCAGATCTCAATGAGAAAAAAAAATCCTGCTGGATATCTCTACTGATATGGACCGGGTAATGTGTTAGGAACGAAAGGACGGCACATCGCTTGATGGAAATGAAAATTATCAACCTAAAGAGGGCTGAATTGAAAGACACCCCGAAAATCAAAGTGAAAAAATGATGTGGCAGGCAGGTGAGTCCATTTTGCCAAAATTTCTTTGCAGCAACTCCAAATCGTACTCAGTAGTTTGTATGGCCCCCACGTGCTTGTATGAATGCCTGACAATGTCCTAATGAGACGACGGATGGTGTCCTGGAGGATCTCACTGAGCTCCTGGACAGTCTGAGGTGCAACCTGTCGGCATCAGATGGACCGAAACATAACGTCACACTCAGATGTGTTGTATTGGATTGAGGTTAGGCAGGTAAGCGTAGGGGCCAGACAATGGTATCAATTCCTTCATCCTCTCACCACATGAGGCTGGGCATTGTCTTGCATCATGAGGAACCCAGGACCCAGTGCACCAGCATAGGGTCTGACAATGAGTCCAAGGATTTCATCCTAATACCTAAGGGCAATCAAGGTGCCGTTGTCTAGCCTGTAGAGGTCTGTGCAAACCTCCATGGATATGCATCCCCAGACCATCACTGACCCACCACCAAACCGGTCATGATAAACGATGTCACAGGCAGCATAATGTTCTCCATGGTTTCTCCAGACCCTTTCACGTCTGTCACATGTGCTCAGGGTGAACCTGCTCTCATCTGTGAAAAGCACAGGGCGCCAGTGGTGGACCTGCCAATTCTGGTATTCTATGGCAAATGCCAATCAAGCTCCATGGTGCCGGGTGGGAAATGAGCATAGGGCCCACTAGAGGATGTCGGGTCCTTAGGCCACCCTCATGAAGTCTGTTTCTGATTGTTTGGTCAGAGACATTCACACCAGTGGCCTGCCTGCTGGAGGTCATTTTATAGGCTCTGGCAATGCTCATCCTGTTCCTCCTTGCCCAAAGGAGCAGATACCGGCCAGTCCTCCTGATGGGTTAAGGAACTTCTACTGTCCTGTCCAGCTCTTCTAGAGTAACTGCCTGTCTCCTGGAATCTCCTCCATGCCCTTGAAACTGTGCTGGGAGACACAGCAAACCTTCTGGCCATGGCATGTATTGATGTGCCATCCTGGAGAAGTTGGACTACCTGTGCAACCAAACTCATTGACTTGAAGCTATACTCTCATTTAAAAGTGTTCCTTTAATTTTTTTGAGCAGTGTAATTCAGTATGCAAGCTAAGAGATTAGCGGAACAATATTTATTGTGTACTTTAAAGGTGTTTTCTCCAGAAGCTGGGAGAGGATGCAACAAGCAGTACTGTATCCTTTTTTTATATTATATTTATTGTTTTCTCGATATCATTAGTGTTTATTTTTTCTTTTCTTGAGATAACAGACAGATTTTCTTGAGATCATAAAAAGACCAAACTTAATCTTTGCTCCTGATGAACTTGCTACCATATGACAACAATTGATAACAAGATGCCTATGTCACCATATGTTTTTGTACTTATGTTAGATAATTAGTGGCATGTGTGATTTGCATTGCTTTATGTCAAACTGCAATGGCTAATGTGGGCAGAATTTAAGTGAAGACATTCTTTAATGGCATTTTATGGTTGCTCACTGGGTTGTGTGGTTCCTCATAGAACTATTGCTTGACCAAACACCATTTTATTCTAAAAGGGTTCTTCGCATATGAAGTCTGATCTTTGTGTTTTGAAAAGCTTCCTAACATGTAAATCTGTAATGTCTGGAAAGACATCTAGCAGGACATTAACAGATTAAGAAAACATGTGGTGTTGTGTGTCTTTTAAAAACCACAAGCCACTGGTATATCACAAATCAGTTACCATCTAGCTATTAAGTTCATGGAGTCTGTGACACATCTAAATAAATAAGGGTTCTTTCTAGAACCTCCATGAGAGAATGGTTCCCCTATGGCACTGCCCTGAACATGCACTCGGGCACCTTTACTTTTAAGAGTGCATAAATTGACCGTACTCCTAATTCAGATTTTTAGAATGCTGGATCAGAGAGGCAGCAGCACTAACAGCTGCGCTGTGTTGTCTAAACTCAAAAGAACTCCTCCACCTTGGTTTCTTGTGAGTGAGTATCCCGATTATATACTTGCCAGTTTGCATTCCTTTTCAAAAATTGAGTTTATCCATCTACTCGGCTCTCCATTGTCTAATCCATTGGCCCGTTTCTGAGTTACAGGGAGCCACGCAACCGATGCCACTGGGAGAGGCCAAGGTAGAAACCAACAGCAGACAGGACACCTGCATTTATGGTTTTTAGTAAGACATTATCGTGTACATTTTCTTTTTTTCCATTCCCTTTAATACTGACAAGAGGTTCTTAATGATGTGTTTACATAACTTTGTGGTAATTGTATTTCTCTAATTATATACACTCCTGCTTTATACCGTGGACACCTGCGCATTTCTAGATTAGTAATTGCCCTCTTGAAGTTGGTTGGCATACAGTACTGTGTGCTGCTAATGTACAAATTCCTCAGGTCTTTTAGAGCTTTCATTTTTTTATCCTAGAAATTCATTTGCATTTTGCAAAAAAAAAAAAAATAGAATGATTAATTGAGGTTTGTGCCTTATGTGGGTGTACTGATGTGAGCTTTTCTGTATGCTGGTGAACTGGCAAAGTTTTTTTTTTGTACTTTAACATGTTGGAATTTTTTTATATTTATTACAGAAAGACTGTTACAATATGCCAGCTAAGCTGCTATTTCAGAAACAAAATTAATGCTTACTATTTGGCTCACAGTGAAACCTAAGCCAGTTAAACACACAAAATGGCGTTTAAAAAAGAGACACCCAACTTGGGGATCTGTGCGGCATTTAATATGAATACAATGACATGTGATAGATAGATAGATAGATAGATAGATAGATAGATAGATAGATAGATAGATAGATAGATAGATAGATAGATAGATAGATAGATAGATAGATAGATAGATAGATAGATAGATAGATAGATAGATAGATAGATAGATAGATAGAAAGAATCCGGAAAGTATTCACAGCGCATCACTTTTTCCACATTTTGTTATGTTACAGCCTTATTCCAAAACGGATTGAATTCATTTTTTCCTCAGAATTCTACACACAACACCCCATAATGACAACGTGAAAAAAGTTTGAGTTTTTTGCAAATTTATTAAAAATAAAAAATCTGAGAAATCCCATGTCCATAAGTATTCACAGCCTTTGCTCAATACTTTGTCAATGCCCCTTTGGCAGCAATTACAGCCTCAAGTCTTGTTGAATATGATGCCACAAGCTTGGCACACCTATCCTTGGCCAGTTTCTCCCATTCCTCTTTGCAGCACCTCTCAAGCTCCATCAGGTTGGATGGGAAGCGTCGGTGCACAGCCATTTTAAGATCTCTCCAGAGATGTTCAATCAGATTCAAGTCTTGGCTCTGGCTGGGCCACTCAAGGACATTCACAGAGTTGTCCTGAAGCCACTCCTTTGATATCTTGGCTGTGTGCTTAGGGTCGTTGTTCTGCTGAAAGATGAACCGTCGCCCCACTCTGAGGTCAAGAGCGCTCTGGAGCAGGTTTTCATCCAGGATGTCTCTGTACATTGCTGCAGTCATCTTTCCCTTTATCCTGACTAGTCTCCTAGTCCCTGCCACTGAAAAACATCCCCACAGCATGATGCTGCCACCACCATGCTTCACTGTAGGGATGGTGCCAGGTTTCCTCCAAACGTGACGCCTGGCATTCACACCAAAGAGTTCAATCTTTGTCTCACCCGACCAGTGAATTTTCTTTCTCATGGTCTGAGAGTCCTTCAGGTGCCTTTTGGCAAACTCCAGGCGGGCTGCCATGTGCCTTTTACTAAGGAGTGGCTTCCGTCTGGCTACTCTACCATACAGGCCTGATTGGTGGATTGCTACAGAGATGGTTGTCCTTCTGGAAGGTTCTCCTCTCTCCACAGAGGACCTCTGGAGCTCTGACAGAGTGACCATCGGGTTCTTGGTCACCTCCCTGACTAAGGCCCTTCTCCCCTGATCGTTCAGTTTAGATGGCCGGCCAGCTCTAGGAAGAGTCCTGGTGGTTTCGAACTTCTTCCACTTACGGATGATGGAGGCCAATGTGCTCATTGGGACCTTCAAAGCAGCAGACATTTTTCTGTAACCTTCCCCAGATTTGTGCCTCGAGACAATCCTGTCTCGGAGGTCTACAGACAATTCCTTTGACTTCATGCTTGGTTTGTGCTCTGACATGAACTGTCAACTGTGGGACCTTCTATAGACAGGTGTGTGCCTTTCCAAATCATGTCCAGTCAACTGAATTTACCACAGGTGGACTCCAATGAAGCTGCAGAAACATCTCAAGGATGATCAGGGGAAACAGGAGGCACCTGAGCTCAATTTTGAGCTTCATGGCAAAGGCTGTGAATACTTATGTACATGTGATTTCTCAATTTTTTTATTTTTAATAAATTTGCAAAAAACTCAACTTTTTTCACGTTGTCATTATGGGGTGTTGTGTGTAGAATTCTGAGGAAAAAAATGAGTTTAATCCATTTTGGAATAAGGCTGTAACATAACAAAATGTGGAAAAAGTGATGTGCTGTGAATACTTTCCGGATGCACTGTAGATAGATAGATAGGAAAGGCACTATATATGATTAATTTATTGATTAATATGAACTGGTCCTGAGGTGTCACCAGCTGCACTCGGGTCCCAATCCAGGTGGTCCCTCGTGGGGTGGGTACGGCAATGCGCTATCAGCACATACTCTCAACAAAGGCATTATATAGATTGATTTACTGTATTTATAGATAGTAAAGGCACAAAGTAATGATTGGTCTATACATAGATTGACCTGAAACACACTACATAATAGATAATAAACTGATAGATGTGAAAGGCACAATTTAATGATAGATTATCCAGGAGTCCATGAGTGATTGTGCAAGAAGAAGACTAGAGAGAAAGGCTACCACGCCTGTGATAACTGTGAAGGAGTTACAAGCTACAGGGGACATGATGTATAGAGACTGTGAAGACAAACAACTATTGACTGGGTGTTTTGTCATTCACAGCCTTATAAGAGGGGATAAAGAGGAAAGCCACTGTTAAAAAAGTGGAAATGACCTCTGGCAGGAGGCAGAAGGGAGGCTAAGAAGTCATTTAGGAGAAGGTTCTGTGGTCTAATAAGACCAAAATTGAGCTTTATGGCTATCAGATGTAATGCCATGTTTGCAAAGTGTTCAACTCACACTGCACGTAATCAAAACACAGCATCCCTGACGTGAAGCATGGCGGTGGCAACATCATACAGTACGGAAGCCATGTAAAGGCTTGTGAGGGTAAAATGAAGGCATCAAAATACAAGGAAATCCTGCAGTAAAACCTGATGCAGCCAGCAAGAAGCCTGTGCTTTAGGAAAACATTTGTTTTCCATCAAGATGAGGACCGCAAGCATAAAGCCAAACCTCCTCAGGAATGGCCTAAATACAACAATGTTAATGTCCTGGAGTGGTCAAGTCAATGTCCAGATCTCCATCTGATTGAGAATTTGTGGCTAGACTTGAAAAGGGCTGTTCACTCACAATTTCCATGACACCTACCAGACTCTCAGCAGTTCTGCAAGGATTAATGAAATAAAATGGCCAGCTGAGCTGGTAGTGAGAGAGACCGACACCTGAGCACACAGACTCAAGACTGTCATGGCTGCCAAAGGTGTCTCTACTAAATACTGACTTGAAGGGGGATGAGTATTTATGCAATGAATTATTTTGTGGTTTATGTTTGTTATTAATTTGGATCACCTTGTAGAGATCTATTTTCACTTTGATATCTAAGAGTTTTTTCTGAGGATCAGTGTCAAGAAAGCCACTTTAAATCATTTTTGATTCCATAGGCACTGTATGACACAGATTATATTTAAAACTGTAACTCCCTTACAGTAAACAGTATGCCCAACATACCCCATACCCACACACATGCTCAGCTGGTATTAAGAAGTGCAATGAGTGCTAAGAATATATTCCTTACCATGTTACGCTACCACCACCATTGGCCTGCAAAGGTTCCATAAAGCAGCAAAAAGTGTCATTCATTGGATTAGGTGACATTTTTCTAATCTTTACTTAGAAAGTGTTGATGATCATATGCCCACTGTAGCCTTCTTTACTTTGGATTTCATCTGTGTATGTAAGTTATCTTGGTTATGTTCCATGTGTTTTGTGGGTGGTTCCCCAAGAGGCGGTGCCACCTGCCAATCACCACCAGGGACCGCCCTCCAGACAGCCCCTTACAGTTCCTGGTGGTTCATTTCCAATGCTCTAAGGAGTTACAGAGTTTTCTTAAGGTTTTGTCAGGATTTCTGACCATTTGGTGTTTTGGGATTTCTTTGCTTTGGACTGCCCTTGCTGACAACTCCTTTTTGCCTTGTGTGCTTCACGTACACGTAGAGGATTTCTGTCATAATAAATCTTTATTGTATAAAAATTCAACGTGGCCCCTTTTGTATCTCGCAGGTGGGATTTCACCCTCTCGGGGACTTTTTTGGCAGTGCTCTTGTGACTTACGTGCTTCGGGACTCTCAGTCACAAGAAAGACAAATAAAATTTGATTTGATTACAGTATTTTTCGGACCATAAGGCGCACTTAAAATCCTTTAATTTTATCAAAAATCGACAGTTCGCCTTAAAATCCGGTGTGCCTTATGTATTAATTCTGGTTGTGCTTACTGACCTCGAACCGATTTTATGTGGTACACGGTGCTCAAAAATCTGTCAAAATGTTTTAGAATGACTTTGGTAAGCTACGAAGCCGCACCGCTTGATGGATTGTTGGAGCATTATGGCTACCGTATTCAGGGGCCTACGTACTGTACTTCAACATACGGTAATATTACGGTGTGTTTATTAGGACCCAAAAATGGCACCTGTTAAGAGACATGCTTACGAAGCGGATTTCAAACTCAAGGTTATCAGGCACGCAGTAGAACATGGGAATAGAGCAGCTGCGAGAGAATTCAACATTAATGAATCAATGGTGCGGAAGTGGAGGAAGCAAGAAGATGACCTGCGCCAAGTAAAGAAGACCAAACAGAGTTTCTGAGGGAACAAAGCGAGATGGCCACAGTTAGAGGACAAACTTGAACAGTGGGTTATTGAACAGAGAATAGCAGGTAGAAGCATCTCTACAGTCTCTGTTCGACTCAAGGCAAAAGCGGTAGCATGTGACATGAAGATCACTGACTTTCGAGGAGGTCCTTCTTGGTTCTTCCGTTTTATGAAAAGACGTAATCTCTCCATCCACACAAGAACTACCATCTCACAGCAACTGCCAAAGGATTACGAAGAAAAGCTGGCCATTTTCCGCACAAACAAGATCACTGAAAAAAAGATCTGGCCAGAACACATCACCAACATGGACGAGGTCCCTCTTACCTTTGACATCCCTGTGAACCATACTGTCGAGAAAACAGGAACCAGTACGGTATCTATATGCACCACAGGGAACGAGAAGTCATCATTCACTGTAGTTCTCGGTTGCCAGACTAATGGCCAGAAACTACCACCCATGGTCATTTTCAAGAGGAAGACTTTGCCAAAAGAAAAGTTTCCAGCCGGCGTCATCATCAAAGCTAACCCAAAGGGCTGGATGGACGAGGAGAAGATGAGCGAGTGGCTGAGAGAAGTTTACGTCAGGAGACCGGATGGCTTTTTCCACAAATCTCCATCTCTATTGATCTGCGACTCCATGCGCGCCCATCTCACCGATACAGTCAAAATCCAAGTGAAGCAAACTAATTCGGAGCTTGCCATCATTCCAGGTGGATTAACCAAAGAACTCCAACCATTAGATATCGGCGTCAACAGGTCGTTCAAAGTTAAATTGCGAGCTGCGTGGGAGCATTGGATGACAGAAGGCGAACACACATTCACCAAGACAGGAAGGCAACGCCGGGCGAGTTGCGCCACTATCTGCCAGTGGATCGTGGATGCCTGGGTTAAGGTATCAGTCTCAAGTATCGTCCGAGCTTTCACGAAGGGCAGAATCATCACTAAGCAGCTAAGTAACAGCAATGAGACTGACTCGGATAATAATGAGAGAGATCCGGGCATGCTTGATGCTGAAATCGCCCAACTATTTACCTCAGACACTGAGGATGAAGAATTTGATGGATTTGTGGAAGAGAAATGAACTGAAAAAGTAAGTGTATTGTTTTGTATTTTATGTTGCAACTGATCGATGTTGAGAGTTATTGTGAACGAGTTGTATAAAGTTTGACTTATCTGACTGTTTTGTTTTGCTGAATGCGCTTTATAATCCGATGCGCCTTATGTATGAAAGTAGACCCATTCATTGATATTGCGTTTTATTGCGCTTTATAATCCGGTGAGCCTTATGGTCCGAAAAATACTGTAATTCAAAGATGTCACTTTATTGGATTGTGTGGTTTCTCATTGAAACATTGCTTGACAAAGATCTATTTCATTCTTGGAAGGACTCTTTGCCTGTGAAGTTGGTTCTTTGGGGCTTTGAAAAGGATCCTAACTGAACCTTACCCTGTGTTTTTGTAAATAGCAAGAGTCCTAATAAAATGAGAAAATTGCTGACATTTCACAAATCTATAACCAGCTATTCATGTTTGTTAATAGAAACTGTTACGAATCTAAATAATAGGGGCTCTTTCTGAAACCTTTAACGTGGATGGTTCCCCTATGGTATCGCTCTGCATAACCACTTTTATTTTTAAGATTTTAGGCTGCGTTACGCTGCAGATTGTGATGTAGTTGAAAATATTTGCAGTGAATTCAGCTTCTGCTTATACAGTCAACTGAGAAGAGCATCGCTCAAGTAAAATTCCTAGATAAGCCCCTATCTGACATGTTGTTATAAAATTGGAATTTGGTGAATGCTGACTTTCAAAATGTAACAGAGCTGAATATTCAATGGACTGTATATGTTCACAGGAAATAAATTAAGAAAACACACAACCACAATGGTGTAACACTTTCTACATTCAGCGGGTTTCATTTTAGTAAAATAAATGTGTGTCACTAAAGCTGTCGCTCTGTCATCTCGGGGACAGGGACGACCGAGACTGACCGCACCCTCGGGGCTTCGTCAAATACACAAACCCTGAGGCTGGATTCACGAAAGGTTCTATTTATGGCAGTCTCTGAAGTGAATTAAAAGCTTTGGCTCATTAGCTGTCGAGGACCTCCGCTAATACCTGCGGGATTTCTGCCAACAGTCCCTCGATGGGTGTTATAACGTGCCAATTCGTGATCCTAATCTTCATTGCATAACTTTCCTGCATGTTTAAACAGCAGCAAGTGGAGTTGTTCATTTTTTGGTTTCCCCACACAAGCTGATTAAAGCATGTAAAGAAGGAAGAACACGTGCACAGGGGCCACCTGCTGCCATCTGCATTTACTTAATGTATGTTGCTCAAGAAATTAATAATTTCTGAAAAATTATGCCAGTAATCAGCACTGTGGCTCATTAAAATGAGATATGATGCTCCTTCTGCGGCTGCTGCTGCTGTGTTGCGTTCAGCAGTCGCTCTTCACGGAGGAGGCTCTTCAGGCCCCTCTCACCTCCTACTTCACATACCAAAGCCATTGAGCCATTGTGTTTATTCCAGCCAGAGACACTTCATAATAATTTTTATTTAAAAGCACCCTTTCGTAACACTCAGAGACACTGAACATCAGTAAGTTTATAGAGAGAATCACAAAAGAAATAAACATCACAGGGTCGTGAGGAGCCAGAGCCCATCAAGGCAGTACACAGAACAAGGCTGGAAATGCGGCACAGTCCATTGTAACTAACCTCTCAATTGAGAGTCCCCCATCTCCGTGACAAGCACATCTTTGGGGATGTGGGAAGAAAAGTCGTGGAAGGCATGCGCAGACAAGGGAGCAACATGCACACTTGGCATGGGGATGGACTATGACGGAGTAAAAATAATTATGACATGTGTGTTTCATCACATAATACAACAGTGAAAGGAACATGTACTAGAAAAACACAGGAATGGTCAGGGTTAACTACTTTGTCTAGCTTTGTCTAGACTTTGCTCTTTTATAAGGGGGTTTGAGGTCAGTGGGGGGTAAAAGTGTACAAGCACATCATGTAAGACTATTGTCACGAGTAAAACATTGGAAGATTGGAGAAGAAAGGTAGAAGCTGGATGGGATCAGTCCTGGAGCCACCACTGGAAGAGTGTCAGCCCCTAAACTTCAACATCTCTTTGGCCTAAATGTGTTGTCACACACGTGTGCATGGGAGGCAGCTAAAGGGCCTGAATAAGAGTAATTCCATGCCAGACCAGGGGATGGCAGAGTGCACTAACTCTATCTCTCACTTCTCTGCTGATCAGTTACGGGAAATTCCGCATGGCCCTGATGACGTTACTTCCGGTCCCAGGCCCAATGACATCACTTTCAGTTCCGGCCCTACTGATGACGTCACTTCTTGCCCCGAACCCAATGACACCACTTCCGGTTCTGGCCCCAGTGATGACGTCACTTCCTCCGCCCTCACTTAAAGCCACCATCTTTGTGCCAGCAAATCAGTTCAGTTGTGTACTTGAACCTGTACAAATCTGTACCTTACAATTATCTATTGCAGCCAGGAACAACATATGGGTGGCTGCCCCAAACCTTTTATTTTGTGTGGCTCTTTGTCGTGCTTATGACAGTATGAAAACAGGAAAGTGTGAAAAAGACATAGTTAGTGAAGTAAGTTGTTGGTCTGGGTTCCATCCCATTCCATTACAGCCAGAGACCCTGCCAGAAAAACGGAGCAGTGCACTGTCATTGCACAAGAAGACCTTCCACCTGAGTAATAGACACATTTAGGGTCTAGCCATTGACGAGAAGTGCTGCGATCCACCCAGGTTGTATTTGGGGTAAATACCACACCCATATGCGGTGCGTTTTTTGTAAACAAAAAGGTGGTGGTACGCATATGTTGCATTTGGATCAAGTCTGAGGCACTCTATCGCGGATTTTATATGTAAGCATATTTAAATATATATCGCAGATTTTTTTCTGGTTCGCGGATTTCTGCGGACAATGGGTCTTTTAATTTCTGGTACCTGCTTCCTCAGTTGGTTTGCCCAGTTGATTTCATACAAGGGACGCTATTGGCAGATGGCTGAGAAGCTACCCAACTTACTTTTCTCTCTCTCTCTCTTGCGCTGACTTTCTCTGATCCTGACGTAGGGGGTGTGAGCAGGGGGGCTGTTCACACACCTAGACGATACGGACGCTCGCCTAAAAATGCTGAAAGATTATCTTCACGTTGCTACCTTCTGTGTGCAGCTGCTTCGTGAAGCGACATGCTGCACAGTGCTTCACATACTTAAAAGCTCAAAGGGCACGTATTGATTTTTGACTGTTTGTTTTTCTCTCTCTCTCTCTCTCTCTCTCTCTCTTTGTCTGCTCCTGACGGAGGGGGTGTGAGCTGCCGCCTTCAACAGCTTTGTACCGGCGGTGCTTCGCATACTTAAAAGCCAAACAGCCCTATTGATTTGTTTGCTTTCCTCTGTATTACTGACAGTCTGTGCTCCTGATGTGCACTCCTTTGAAGAGGAAGATATGTTTGCATTCTTTTAAGTGTGAGACGGAACTGTCATCTCTGTCTTGTCATGGAGCACAGTTTAAACTTTTGAAAAAGAGACAAATGTTTGTTTGCAGTGTTTGAATAACGTTCCTGTCTCTCTACAACCTCCTGTGTTTCTGCGCAAATCTGTGACCCAAGCATGACAATATAAAAATAACCATATAAACATATGGCTTCTACTTCGCGGATTTTATTTCGCGGGTGGCTCTGGAACGCAACCCCCGCGATGGAGGAGGGATTACTGTAATTTATTTGGTGAAACTTAACGTTTAAACTTTGAAATTGATAAATGGTCAAATGGTTCGTAATGCATAATATTGTGCTTGACAGTTTAAAATTACAAACACAGAATTTATGAAATCGAATATCAACCGCAAGTTAATAACAAGCTCTATGTTCTACCAAAAATGTATTATGGGAGCTCGCAAAGCAATCAATGTTTAATTTGATCGATTTTTAAAGGAAATTCCAAACTTTTTGCTTTTCGTTCTTTACTTTGAGTGTCAATGGCCGATCGTCATCTTCTTAGCAGCAATGAATTAACGTATCTCGCAGGATTGAAGTGTGTGAGTGGAGGGCCAACCAATCATATGATAGCACCGCAACACAAACAACAATGGTGGGGCGGTGACATTACCATGGAGTTATTAAGCAGAGATAGCTTCGTTTCGATAAAACCTAAAAAGGACCAACAAGGCCATTAAGCAATATGGATGAATGTAATTTGTACCGTATTGTAACTACAGTTGTTAACGTAGAACGCATAGTGATGTGTAAAAATACACAAATGTGGCCAGCACACAATTGATAATGGATGAATTTAGTACATGCTGGAACCAATTAACATAGAATGCACAGTTAAATGTAAAAATACACAAATTTGGGCAGCACACAATTGATTATAGAATCATTTAATATGTAGTCGATGCCATGACCAGTTGTCACGGCCAAGGTGCTGCTACACTTTACCAGCATGTCACAAAAAGCCCTGCTGATATATAACAGTTGGGCTACACCTTTTGGCATATGTTAGGAATTAAGGACATTTACACCTGTTATACTATGTGTTTTTTATTTAAGTTTAATGTCACTGTTCTCTGTGCCCACCGTTATGGACTCATTCATACAGGCAGACCAAATATGGTACACAGGGCACATCATCAGCATTCAGAATTGCCGAGCCAAGCACAGGACTAGATAGCCACAGACAACTGGACAATTGAATAGTCAGCCTAAAGACAGACTAGTATATTTCTGTCTTCTGTCAGTACACCATCTTATTTCCTTGTTGGGAGGATAAGAACTGTATGTAGGCATTGTGCTATTCCTGTATTTTTTGAAGGTGGGGCTGGAATCCTTCCTGTCCTTGTTTGGAACCAGAGAAACGCACCCTGCACATGGAACAACCAAAATAAAAGGATGGAACAACGACCAACACTTTGAAGCTTCCGGGCGGAAGAGTATGTCTTCCGTCCGAGGCCGAGCAGAAGATTATGTCTTCTGTCCGGCTAAAATCCTTTCAGCGTGGCAACGGAAGATGACGGACTGCACAGATCAAGGGTCCCACAGCTTGATATGTCTGTCATAAGCTTCCCGTTTGTAATGCCGCGTGAAACCATCAATAAAGAGCTAGAATTATCAAAACTTGTCGTGTAAGTTTGTAACCATCATTTTGCATGCTGGGTGGGATAATACCTTTTTATTTAAATTCAGGTTATTAAAACGCTGCAATTGAAAAGAACACATTTCCAGAGAGCTAATGCCTCTTAAGGAAACAACACCAAACCTCTTTCCATTGCTTTTGCAGATTATTTCATACGACACAAAAAAAAAATCAGATATATTCGAATGGTAGAAGCCTGGGAGTTGAGAAAAAACTTTTAACTTTGAACAGTGATTAAATGTGAAAGTTGTACTTAAAAAGTAAACCAAATGATGAATGAGTCTCGGGTGAGTATGCAGAGCACTTTTTTACTGAGCAGTGACAGACGCCAACAGAGAAAGGAGCATGGCGAGGGCACCGGCAGGCATGCCGACTGACAGGAAACACTTTAATTGCACACGGGTGGACTCCATTTCACTAATTATCCGAGTCCTAAAGACAAGTGGATGCACTCCATTCAGAAACGTGTACAACGTCTCTTTTTTTTTCCTGTCTGTAATTAATTCCCGAGAATTGGTCGAAATTGTTTTTTCATTTGACTTTGTAATATTTTTGCATTGAACTTTTTGCAAAACATTCCAATTAAATGCTTACTGTAATGTAAAAAGAAATGTGGAAGTGTTCAGCAATATTTATAGAGTGAGCTAATGTGTACGTCTGAACTCTCCACTGTGCAGAGAAGTGATCTGGAATGTGTGGAAGACCGCACCGCATATCAAACAGGTAAGAACGGAGTTAGGGATTAATCAGTAACTAAATGATAATGAACGATGATGAGCTATCAAACCATCCAGGGTTGGCTTCTGCCTTTCACTCAGTGCTGCCAGGATGGGTGATGGCCCACCACCCTCCTGAGCTGCATCAAGTGGGCTTACAAATATTATGTTAGATTCCAATTAATACTCCAGGTGAGTGAGTGCTAAAACAAATATGGACCTTAATGAATAAATAATATACAGTGGGTACGGAAAGTATTCAGACCCCCTTCAATTTTTCACTCTTTGTCATATTGCAGCCATTTACTAAAATCATTTAAATTTATTTTTTCCCTCATTAATGTACACACAGCACCCCATATTGACAGACAAAACAAAGAATTTTTGAAATTGTTGCAGATTTATTAAAAAAGAAAAACTGAAATATCACATGGTCCTAAGTATTCAGACCCTTTGCTCAGTATTTAGTAGAAGCACCCTTTTGAGCTAATACAGCCATGAGTCTTCTTGGGAAAGATGCAACAAGTTTTTCACACCTGGATTTGGGGATCCTCTGCCATTCCTCCTTGTAGATCCTCTCCAGTTCTGTCAGGTTGGATGGTAAACGTTGGTGGACCTAAGCCATTTTTAGGTCTCTCCAGAGATGCTCAATTGGGTTTAAGTCAGGGCTCTGGCTGGGCCATTCAAGAACAGTCACAGAGTTGTTGTGAAGCCACTCCTTTGTTATTTTAGCTGTGTGCTTAGGGTCATTGTCTTGTTGGAAGGTAAACCTTCGGCCCAGTCTGAGGTCCTTAGCACTCTGGAGAAGGTTTTTGTCCAGGATATCCCTGTACTTGGCCGCATTCATCTTTCCCTCGATTGCAACCAGTCGTCCTGTCCCTGCAGCTGAAAAACACCCCCACAGCATGATGCTGCCACCGCCATGCTTCACTGTGGGGACTGTATTGGACAAGTGATGAGCAGTGCCTGGTTGTCTCCACACATACCTCAGTGCAAGACATATGACAGCCCGCATGGAGTTTGCTAAAAGACACCTGAAGGACTCTGAGATGGTGAGAAATAAGATTCTCTGGTCTGATGAGACCAAGATAGAACTTTTTGGCCTTAATTCTAAGCGGTATGTTTCTACAGTTCATAGTCGTAAGAGGGTTTGTGTCGATTCTGTGAGCAGGAACCAACCCTGGATAAGGTGCCATTCTATCCCAGAACTGCCAGGTATATATTTTTTCTGATTTACATTAACGACATTGATTCCCGTGTAGTTAGCAAACTTGGGAAATTTGCAGGTGATACTAAAATTGGAGCAAAGGTAGACACTGAGGGAGCTGCAGAACAAAAATCAAGAAGACCTGGGCAAGCTTCAGTACTGGGTAAACACAAAATGCAAAATGCTACAAATGGACAATAGGAACATCGATAATAACTGAACATCGATAATAACTGCAAGATGGGAGACAATGTCCTACAAGAAGCAGCCCCTGAAAAGGATTTAGGGGATTATGCTAACACAACATTTTTCACCATCTAAAAATGTGTAGCGGCAATTAAAAGTCCAATAAAATATCATAAAAACTGTTGAATACAAATCTAGGGAAGTTATACTCAGACGATAAAACGTTCAAATGAGACCTCATTTTGAGTTTTGTGTGCAGTTCTGATCACCACACTACAAGAAAGACATAGCAGCATCTGAAGCTGTGCAGAGGAGAGCAACCAAGTCCATCTCAGAGCTTGAGGACGTGTCGCACTGTCACAGACTTAGGGTGTACTCATACTAGGCACGTTTGTTCTGTACCGTGCCCAAGCGCGATTGACCTCCCCTCTCTACTTCTCTGCTGGCCTGCTGTCAAACTGTGCTTAACGTTCTAGGCCCGGGCTCGCTTTCGTCATGACCATGCGACTTTGTGTAAGGCTAAAACAAGACCCGAACACAGAGTGACAGCATGCATGTCAAATTGATTTTTGTTATTTTGTGGATGTTTTGGAGTCATGTAGGGCAGGATAACGCTCTACCCTCTTAACAGATTTACTGAGTGTGCAGTGCAGCGTTTTGCTATTAATCATGCTGCACGGATGAGAAGATTTTTATGGTGACAAAAGATGTTAAGGGGGGAATTTGCAGCTTTTCTTGCCAACTACAATTCACTTTCATGTGTAAGGTGTGAATAAAAATCTGTTTTAACTCAAAAGGTATTGAATTAAATGACTTCTGACTTGTTGCATCGTTGATGTCATGTCTGCTTTCTGTTTAGTCAAGATTGGCGTTTGGGGGTAGCAAGTGGGGTGACTGCCCCAGGCCCCGCTTTTGAGGTCTACGTGTCCTGTTTTAGCAGATTTGTCAAGTTATATTCTCCAGTTATATTTTGATAAAGTCTAACTGTTATCTTGGAAAAATTTAGCTGAATACTGTAATGAGAACATCCAGTGTATGTTAACATTATTTTTATTAAATTTGCGTGCAAGTTTATACAGTCCACACATACCGGTAATAGCGTTTGACATAACCAGCCCAGCGTGGGTTTGGTCAGGCCCTAGGCCCCACACACCCCTAAGGCTGCCTCTGCGTTTAGTGATCACACTGTTCCAGAATGCTACTGTAACATGCTCTGGCCCACCTCTTCCAAGCTGGCCAGGGTACGGTATGGTTGGCCCAGCACAGAGTGATCACACTAGTCAAACGAACTAGACATTGTGGGGTTACATGCGGACAAACATACTCGGGCACGGAACAAATTGCCACGGTGAGTACACCCTCAGAGAATTAAAACTGTTTAGTCTCAAGCAGAGGGGACTGTGTGAGAACCTAATTCAAGTCTTCAAATTTCTCAAAAGAATTGATAATGCAGACCCAACAGAATTCTTTCAACTTAATGGTGAATCACATACTCAGGGACACCAGTGGAATCTATGGAGAAGTGCCTTTAGGACTGAAGACAGGAAACACTTTGTTATACAATGAGTTGTGGGAATCAAGAACAAACTACCAAGCCATGAAGTTGAAGTAGAAACCTTGACAATCTTTAAGAAGAATCTGGATGAGATACTGGAACAGCTTAACTGTAGGCTGAACAAACAAGATTGATGGACTGAATGGTCTACTGTCAAATTTCTTATTTCCTTATTTTCTTGAACACCCACACTAACACCATTCCATGCCAGTTCAGAACTGGTAACTAACCCGACATGCATTGAAAATTCAAAGAAACCCAACTATATACAGACTCCCCCATAGAGGAGCTGTGAAGCGGAGTCAGCACAAATTCCTACACCATCATGTAGCCCTAAAGAAAACGATCTCATATAACACTTCATCATATACAGTATATACATTTACAAATACACTCTTTTTTTAATTATTTCCAATAAAATGATTTGGGTTTCAAATGAGAAGGTCTCATTTCATTAAGGAGCAGTCATATTTTCTGCTGCTATAGTAACAAGCTCAAAAATGAAAACACTTAACTTGCACTTTCAGCTTCAGCAATACAATCAGATGAGAAATTTTATATTCATCTTATAAACTTAATACATGGAAAGTTAACATCCTTCCATTCCTTTTCTGAGCTATGAAAAGAAATGCAACGTCACAGAAAGCTGGAGTCCATCCCAGCCCCATTGACTGGATGGAGGCACCAGGCCACTTTAGGGCCACTAATGTACCAAATTATACTCCCTCTTCCATAAACCTCCTTATCAAACCTACTTGATCCAGTTCAGGGTCAGAGGGTGCCAGGGTCTACCCCACCAGCACTTGGGTACAAGGAAGGAACCACATCTGTAGAAGACATTAGCTTATTGAGTGGCATGCTCATACACTCACACACACACACCTGCAGTTGGTCATACTTGACCAATATAAAGTAGATTTTGAATTAACCTGATCTGCACATCTTTGGGATAAAAACTGGGACACCTCAAAAACAAAAAACAATGGGGAGCACATAAACTCCATACAGGTTTGTACTCTGGACAGCATCACTAAGTACACTCACTTATACAGTCAGTAATCAACCTAAAAAGTCATCTTTGGTGGTAGAGCATTTAATGGACTGGACTCGTCATCCACCAAAACCGACCCACACTCATACTATGCATGGTCACAGTTGTCATCGTGCATAGCTTTGGGATGTAGGAGAAAATTAAAATTCAGGGAGATTGTACAACATACGGTCAAATGTTTGTGGACTACCTGACAATCATACCTACGTACATGAGCTTGTTGAACATTCCAGTTCCAAATCCATGGACATTCATATGGAGTTAGCCTCCACTCTTCTTGGAAGGCTTTCCACAAAATATTGGAGTGTGTCCGTGAAAATGTGTGCCCATTCAGCCAAAAGAGCAATTGTGAGGTCAGATAAGAAGACTTGGCTCACAATCAATGTTAAAATTTATCCCTAAGGTGTTCGCTAGGGTTGAGGTCAGGGCTCTGTGCAAGACACTCAAGTTCCTCCAAGTCTTTATGGATCTGGCTTTGTATCCAGGGGTACAGTCATGCTGGACACAGGAAGGACCTTCCCCAAACTGTTGCCACTAGGTTGGAAGTGCACAATTGTCTAAAATCTCTTTGTATGCTATGGCATTAACAGTACCCTTCATTGGAACCAAGGAGTTTAGCTCAGATGTTGAAAAACAGTCCCAGACCAGTACCTCTCCTCCACCCAACTGTACAGTAGGCACGATGCAGTCCACAAGGTTACATTCTCCTGGCATCCACCAAGCAGAGATGTGTCCATCAGACTGCCAGATAGTAAAGTGTGATTTATCACACTAGAAAACTACTTCAGAGTCCAACTGACAACTGGAATTGAACATGGCGAGTTTAGGCTTGTGTGCTGCTGCTAAACCCATTCCATGAAGTTCTCGAAGTACAGCTCTTGTGCTGATGCTGCTGCCAGAGGGAGTTTGAGACTCAACCATGAGTGATGCAACACAGAATAGGCGATTTTTACATTCTATGCACTTCAGCACTTGGTGGCCTCATAAGATGTTCCATGTGCGCACCCGGATAGGCCACCTCAAATTAAGACCAAAGTTCGCCACCTTAGCACCACATCAGTTCCAATTCCAAAAGGCCTGACCCCATTTGTTTCGACTCTCCTGGGGATGAAGCTCCCGAGGCCTTTCCCCAACCCCCTTCGTAATGCGAGAGGCCTTCCTATGGGTGGCTGCAGCAGAGCTACTACTTCAGAGAGCAAAAAGGAGTCTTCTCTGCCCTTTTGGAGCTGTGTGAAGTTTTTTTTTACAGTGGCTGGAGTGCTAATCCTGCCACCAACGTCCAACTTTTCCCTGCAAGTTGGAGGAGCGTTTGTAGGGCCAGATACAGTTTAACGTCATAATGTTATGCCCTGTCTGTGAGTTTGCACCATTTCATGGATAAGCTGCTGCTGTTCCTTGACAATTCCACTTCATAATATCAGCACTAACACTTGACCAGGGCAGATCGAGAACAGCAAAAATTTCACATAGTGACTTGTGGTAAAGGTGGCATCCTATGACAGTGCCATGTTTGAAGTCACAGAGCTCTACTGTCAGTGTTTATCAATGGAGACCGCATGACTCCATGCTCGATTTAATACACCTGTTGGCAGTTTCTGCAGATGAAATAGCTGAGCTGAATAACATGGAGGGGCATCCACATACATATAGCCAAATAATGTACAAACCCAACCCAGATAGTGACTGCGCTGAGAGTTGAACCAGGTCTTGTGAAGTGAGAGGCAGCTGATCAAGCCACTGTCCTACCATGCAAATGATTAATATGGAACAGAGTCCTAAAATTGGGCTTAGCTGATAAAATACACCGCAGGTACAGTATGGGCCCCCTCCAAAACAAGAAGCTTGTTTGTTTGTTCATCTCCTTAAACAGAGGGCAGTGCTTGTCACCCACAGAATTCATCATTCATTTATCACCCTATTGGTAAACATTTCCTGACTGCTAAAGCAAGTTTACTGTTCTCTTGACTCCACTCTGCCACATTAACTTGTTTGTTTAGTTAAAAGGACCATCTTTCATGGTAAAGACAACAAAGTCTGCTCACAATGCATTTTTTGACCAGCTTAATCTAGTTTAGGATAGTGGAGGGCTTGAGCATGGCCTGGCAGCACGAGACAGGAACCTCCCATACACTGGGTGCCAGTCTTTCCTGGGGCAGCCTTACAGTCAACACCACTTAAATACACCAACCAATCAGGCCATAAACATGGACAAAGGAAAGAATATTATGGCAATAATGCAAAAATGTGAGCATAGCAATTATGCAAGAAGGCAGATTTTGCACTTTTTTGCTCATATTACAAAATCAGTTTCTCCCTCGCAATCAGTCATCTGTTTCAAACGCAGGTTCAGTATTAAAGCATTAAACAATATCTTAACCTAAAATCTACCAAAATGTTTTAGATAATATATTTAAAAAGTCATACAGAAAAAAAAATCAAGAAGTGTTATCAAGAAGTGAGATTTTTACTGCTATATCGTTAGCAATATACAGAGTATGCATACAGCAGAGGAGTATAAATGCACTCAGCAATTCTAATTCATGGATGTTATGAACATCAGCAATTTGCCCAGCTGCTCCAGATGTGCTATCTAGTACTTAATGAAGAATGAAAAATGCAAACGATAAACATTGAGCTTAAATATAATTTACGGGTTGGGCACTTCTGTGTTCTTACGTTTCAGCCTAGCCTTTTATTCGTTGGGTTAAAGGAATACTCCACCCTAAAGTGATTTTTTTTTTACATGTTACTTATCCAATGTACTGTGTAGTGATGGCTGAGAAAATGTTTTAATCTCATGTTTTCATACATAAAAAAGTGTGTGATATAATAGAACCCAACGGTGCCCAATGTTGTATGTCGCCAAATCTTAATACATAATTCGCCTGCCTCCTCACTCACTCACGTCCGTCCGAAGCCGAATGCGCAGTCGCATTCTGTGCACTCACTGACGTCAGTCTGAAGCCGAATGCGCAGTCGCCTTCTGCACCGCTGCCCGAAAAACCTTACGAGACCGAAATCCAACCCCAACATTGCGGCAGGTGGCAGATTTAGCCTATGCATTATACAACTGTCTTCAACAGGTACATTCGTGAGTTAAACATTTCAAAGTTCATCTCACTTCCAACTTATACAAATTCCTCCAAAGAGAAAATTTGCTTCATCCGACGAACATCCGTCCGAAGCCGAATGCGCAGGCGCCTTCTGCGCATCCAACCCCAACATTGCGGCAGGCGGCGGATTTAGCCTACGCATTATACAACTGTCTTCAACAGGTACATTCATGACTTAAACATTTCATAGTTCGTCTCACTTCCAACTTATACAAATGCTTCATACTTTCATTGCGGCAGGCGGCGGATTTAGCCTACGCATTTCGGGATTATTATTCTGAAATACCAAATCCTTCCGCCCAGTCGTAGGATATTAGCCCCAATCACTGCAAACCCTCACACTCAAAATAATACGCAAGAACATATTATTATTAAGTACTTTCAGCGGGCGAGTGATGTGAAGGTGCAAGTTAAAGATGGGCCACATCAAGGGAAATTACTACCAAACAGTGAGAGTGTCTTCACAAAAAATGTAGTCTACAGAGAGATTTTACAACTTTAGTTGCATACTGACAGGCCTCCAGTATAAAAACAAAAAACGTTGTCATAGATAGCATGTCTTTTTTAAGTGTACAGTATTTTTTGCTATGATAAAGTCATACATATTCCAAACCTCTTAGTTAATTATCATTACTTACATCACTTTCTTACTTATTTCTTACTTATCATTTGTTCTTCATACACTACTGACACAAACTCGTGCCTGTTTCATCTTACGTTGTCGAAACAGGCTTTTTGTCTAGTAATAAAATAAATCTCACGTTGCTTGTGTTTCATAATCCACTTGTCATTAATCCAGTTGTATGTTCGAAATGTGCAAAACACATGCATTCTTGCTAAAATATTGTTAAATAAATACTCATCATAAAAAGGAAACACATCTCCATTATCCCGTGTTCTTGAGTTGAGCATATGCCTCTCCCTTTCATTTATTGGTCAAGAGTTCTGTCCTAATGTGACCATCCTGTGCTGCAGGCTGCTCTGGTGCTTAACCCTAGAGTTTTGCTGCTGGTAGTCTTCTTCTCCCTTCCTTTATTTTTCTTTTCAAAGTCCTTACACTAAACGTTCCTGCTTATGTGAACACTCTGTGCTGCCATCTCAGCACTCCAGTAATCATTTACTTCTTTGCAGCGGTTATTTTCTTTGTCTTCTACTTCAATGAAGAGATCCCACTTCTCACACCACTTGACGCGCTTTTCCGCACAGCATAGGTAAAAACTGTTCCACAACAAAGATATCTGTCAGGAAGCTTTATTAGGAATGTAAGCACTATCCAAAATCATTCAGTAGCACAAAAGCATCACAGTTAATCAGATGCTGCTTAACAACCTGTTGCTCTCGCTCAGGGTACAGAGCGCTTCTAGTTAGCATCCATACTAGGGTCTGACCATTAAGATCATGAATTCATACTAGAAAAAGTGTTACATACCTCATTGCTGAGTATCACTACTGTCATCTTTGAAATACTCCCCTTGGGAAGCTATGCTATCCAGCGCCGAGTCCACCCTTCAAATCAGTTCTAGAACTCTTTTTCTGGAATGGCCATCAGAGCTGTTGTTATATTACGCTTGATGTCCTGAATGTCATCAAAATGTCTTCCTTTCAATATTTCCTTTATCTTCAGGTAAAGAAAAAAGTCATTCTGGACCAGATCAGGTGGTAGGGAAGGTGTTCCAAAACAGTTATTTGTTTACTGGCTAAAAAATCCGTCACAGACAGTGCCATGGGAGCTTTTGTTTGTTCATTGCTCTAATGCAAACTCCGACATTCTCACAACAGCACATAAAAACACGCAATAAAAATAATGAACGCCACTCAGCAAGACATCGCCGCACGTCGACATGAACACAGCTGTGAGAAACTGATATACCAAGTTTATGAAACCTTACAGAACAGTTTGTACAATGCTGCTAACGTAAGTGCACGGTGGCAAGTTCGCAAACTTAATTGTCAGACCTTGTACACCAAGCCTGTGAGCAAACTAACCAATGCTCCTACTGCACATGACAACCAAGCCAACGGAAACATGGGTAAAGGTTACCCTGAACATCAGAAGAGCTGAATGAAGACCTTGAACTTTTCTCGTTACTATGTTTTCTGAGTTTGTGATTGAGTTTTTTTTGCAATTAAAATAAAAAAAGAAATAAAAGCTTGCAGTCCTGCGGTGGGTTGGCACCCTGCCCAGGATTGGTTCCTGCCTTGTGCCCTGTGTTGGCTGGGATTGGCTCCAGCAGACCCCCGTGACCCTGTGTTCGGATTCAGCGGGTTGGAAAATGGATGGATGGATGGATAAAAGCTTGCATTGGCAAGAAGCAAACGGGGTACTGAAACATGACTGTCCATTTGTCAGCATCATGATGGGTGTTCTTGAAATCAGGACTTAAATGATGTGTGGCCAGTAGTGCTTTGAACAGATAAGACACAGTGCAGGCATCATAGCATGTTCAACCAATTCCTGTTGTCACACACATGCGCATGGGACGCAGTCGATGGGCGTAACTAAATGTATCGATATGTTGGACCAGGGGTTGGCGATGCACAGTAACACTCTTTCTGCTTACTTTGCAGACCTTCAGAAGGAAATCCTGCCTGACCCCACTTCCAGCTCCAGCTCTGATCCTACTTCCGGTTCCGACCCTAAAAGCCGCCCCTTTCTGGCTACCCTATGTAAATCTGTCGTGTTTTCTGTTGTTTCAGTTCAGTTATGGACTCGGTCTGTTAAGGCTACTCTCTTTTTTCTCTTGTGAAAAACTCTTTTATCCAAGTATAAGGGGTGGATACCCCAAATCTTTTTCTTGGTGTTGCCTCTTTCTTACACAGCTCTCCATATTTTGAAGAGTTGCTCATCCTTGTTAGATGCCTTTTTATGTTCTTCGGCAAAGGGGTTTGATCTCTTATACTGTTAGAACAGAGGTGCTTCAGTGGTTGCCACCAAAATGAAAAATGTCATTTTTCATTATATCAGGCTTTGAAAACATTTTTTAACTTATTCTTTCATTAGAGTCTACTTTATTATGGCTCCAGTTTAGATGACACTGAAAAAAGAAACTGACAGAAGTGATCTGGTGGTCTCTACAAGTAGTTTATTCACTGGGTAAGTAGGGTTTATGTGAGTTTTAGTGGTAGGCGTCCTCCTCCTCCACAGTCAGTCCCTGGATGCAACATCAAAGGTTTCACTTTCATCTGTTTCTCTTTCTTTCTCATTCCATATCTCCTACTAAGGAACTTGCACCAGCTGCCTCCTCGGTTGCTAAGCTGACTAATAAAGATCTTGTTCATTTTATCCCTGAGTTGGAGATGAGCAGTTATCCACGTTGGGAAGAGAACATCTGTGCTCACTTCATCTAATTCAGAGTCATGCAGTGGATGTGGTGCTACTGAGCCGCCACTATCTTCATGAACGATGTGACTTAGGTGACAACATCTAATATGTCAAGCATGCTTTAATTTTTTTTAAATACTTTGCACTGAAGGCACCAGATAAGTATCGCAATTTAGTGATTCATTTAAATGACAAAACACCTGCTGTGAATTAGCAGAACACAAGAAACAGGGTGTAGGCCAAAACATGCACGAAACAGCCAGACCAGGAACTCACTAGTGTGCCCCAAAACAGGCCTCACCCCAGGCTGTCAGATCCCAAACTCAATAGGCAGGCTTTCAGGCCTTCATTGGCCCAAAATGGGGCAACTACTTTAAAAGTACAACATTATTTTAAATGTTCAAAATACACAAACCTCTGGTTTACTGAACAAAGTCAATAAAGAATCTTTAAAAATATAAAATGTATTGATATAAACAACCAATAAAAGTACAAAAAGGATTTGCCTAAAAAGACATTCCAAGATAAACAAGTCCAGATATGAAAGCTAACATCAAAATCCAATAAACAGTCGTGAAAAATTCACAAAAAAAAAAAAAAATAAAATCCAACACATGTGGAGGATTGCCGGCTTTCCAGTCCGGCCCTCACCCCCAGGCCGCTAGGAGGAGCCCTCCGGACAGCATATTCGTGCCCCGAGTTCCAGCAGGGCCTCATGGACTTTGTAGTGTTGTGACACAGCCCTGCTGGATACCTTGGGGGTCGCCAGGAGTCGCTGTAGGGGGGCTAGTGGGCTCTTGCGTGCCCTATAACCCGGGAGTGCGTCACAGTCACGTGACTGGAGGAAGCGACGTGCTCCCGAAATGAAGAAGAGGACTGTTTGCCCTGACCCGGAAGGAAATGGACTTGTGGGTTGTGCTTGAAACCACTTCCGGGTCAGGAGCTATAAAAGGACTCTGGGAAGCCCAGAACATTGAGCTGAGCTGGGAGGTAGGGTGGCGACGTGTCTGGGCGAGGAGGAGAGTTATTGAGAGAATAGTGTATTGTGATTTATGAATAGTGTGGTGGAAAGGGTGCTTTGTGCACGGGACAACAAAATAAAATATTGTTGTACATTCACCTGGTCTGAAGAGTGGTACCCGAGGGTTCGAGAGGCGGCTCCACGCCTTACCTGCTACACACAATACTCATAATAATCTTTACTCCACCAACCTCAATAAACCTCTGAGGGACTCCTCCCCTCCACCAGAATAGAAGGACAGAGGACAGTCCATCAGCAGTTACGCCATGGTGACCCCACATCTTGGGGCTTCCATCCTCAAAGCACAAGGAGTGTAGTCTTGATGATCCAATTCACAATACAGTCATGCGCCGACTTCCGGCTTTGTTTGGGACTGGACATTTTGTCGTATGTCAAATTAGCCGTATGTTGTTCACAAAGTATACAGGTCATTACAACTGGGGCTCTGTGGCTTCGGTGTGGGTCACCAGTAAGCATACTTTAAACTGCTAGTACGGAGTAGAACAAACATCTGGTCCATGTAAAACAATGTTTCTCAGCCACTGGGTTACACCACTGGTGGGTCATGGGTTGCCATCGTTAGTTCGTGAGTGGGTTGATGTGGGTCACCTAAGCGACTGGCAGCACTGCAAGATATGTTCCCCCATTTCTAAGTAAGTTTGTTTCACTAAGGGGGTGGCTTACAATCACTGCTGGTATGTCATTAAGTACTTGAAATATTGAAAAACTGGGTCGCAGCACCATAAAGGTTGAGAAACACAAGTGTAAGGAAGGTGGTGCGAGCCAAATGCATAAGAATTAGCCACGTGGAGCAGCACAGATCAAACCAAACTCTGATGGGCCCTCCAATAGACCCTGTGAAATAATGACAATAAAAATTAAAGATTTATTACTATGGCTGGTTTTGGCAATTTCTATAACATTATTACACTATTGTTTTCCTGTGGTCCTTGGCCATAAGTACAAATTGCCTCAACTCAGTTAGCCGTTAATTGGGACATGACTGTACATAACAATACAGTGGTAAATAACATGCTGGCCATATCTGGTCACTGCACCAAAGTAATGTGCTTCAAATAGTATCCTGAAATTAGACTTTGCGCTATTATTTCATAGCCCTCCCGTTAAAGTGTTGACACCAAGTGTAGCCTCAGACATTTCACCAAAAGGGACAATGGCATCACTGCTTCTTTGATAAATGGCTCAGTGTTGGGGTCTGTGAAATCCTGATAAAGTGATGATCTTGATGTGTTATTCTCCTGCAGCCTGAGGGGGTTCCTGAACCATCGGTACATGGCTCATCTCTCATCTACCTTTAACACCTACTATGGTAAAAGGCACCCTCGTTGTTTCTGAGTCACTGCACCAAAATAATAGGCTTCAAATGTCATCCTGATATAAGCTGTTGCACCTCTGGGATTCCATCTCATTACGCCTCCCGGTAAAGTGAGAGAAAAGAGTGCTCTTGTTGTATGGTAGGCCCTTTGCATTTTTCGTCAAATAGACAGTGCCATATCTGAATCGTCATTAAGTATCTCCGCACACCAAGCTCTGTGTGGCCATTATGGTTTCATTTTGGTAGTGGTAGACAGTAGGACTTTAGGGAATTTCAAAATTAGATTTGATTTTATTTTGGAAGAATTAAGTGAATAGGAATAGCAAGCTTTGTTGGGCTGAATGGACTGCTCTCGTCTAGATAGTTCTAACATTTTAATGTTCTAATTTATGTAAGTGATAGTAACAATATACTGTACACCTGTCAGCACCTCAATGACCCACCTCTACAAGTTTGTTCCCTTACCTATAATGTCATTCTTCTGGTGTGCTTACCCATCGTAAACCACAACCACACTCATCTACACATCTCATTCTCCATATCTTACCTCTTTGGCCTCTTTGGTTACCAGTCCAGCTCTCGCCAACACCTATATACCAACACCTACACACCTGACTTCTAGACATTTCTAGACTTCGTCCTATTCTTATGCAACATAGTACTGAAGTATCGGATAATGCCTTACTCAATTCACATATAGATTACTGTAATGCTATTCTGTCTGGCATCCTTAAAAAAAACATATCCATCGCCTACAACCTCATACAAAATTCTCCTGCTAGGATAATTACTTTTTCCAAGTCCACTAAACATGTCACACCTATTCTCTCCCTACTTCACTGACTACCTGTCTACTACCAAATTCTTATTCTCCTTTCGGCTGCTCCTGTTAGGGGTCGCCACAGCGGATCATCTCTTTCCCTGTCTACTACCGAATACAATACAAAATTCTGCTCTAAACATTTAAGGCTCTCTACAGTCTCACTTCTCCCTACCTCACTGATCTCCTATAGACTTAGACTCCCTCTCGCTCCCTCAGATCTTCATCTGCAGATCTACTTTCTGTACCGCACATCAAACTCTGTTCAAGGGGAGCTCGAGCATTCTGTCATAGAGCCCCTCAACTCGGGAATTCTCTTCCCTCTCACATTCGTCAGCTGGACTCAATAACACATTTTAAAACTGCTCTCAAAACTTCTCTTTTCAGAATGGCATATTCTCCATGATTTTACCACCGATACAGCCAGCTATCCTTGATGTTTGTTACTACTTTGTACCTTTATTGATATTTGATTTTATTGTTCTATTTGTTTTTATCTTTATTACTGTTGTTTATTTCTTTGTAAGGTGACCTTGAGTGCTAAGAAAGATGCCTATTAAATACAATGTATTATTATTATTATTATTATTCATTCTTCAAGGTCCATTGCCTTATTGCCGGAAGACTTTTCAATACCACCCTACAACTATTTCAAATCCCTTTGGAATTACATCTGGGTTACGGAACGGTCCATATTTGGACCAGGAACACCAAATTTAAAGCTTAGCCTAATATCCCTGCAACCCAACAGTGGCCTGCCTATAATAAATTGTGAGGGCCAGCGTGTCATGTAATAAATTTCCTTGCTGCCCCCATTCATGCACAGTTTGGAATTTTTACTTGGAATACTTCTAACAGAAGGCTTTGCCCGGCTCTGTCATTCAGCCTTACTAAGGAACCACATTTGAGCAAAGTGACAGTCATGGAATACGCTTCACTACACACAGACACACACACATAAGTACAAGAAATCTCCCATTCAAAAATACCATATTCTCACAAACCCATAAAAAAAGGAAGAAAAAAAAAAACATATTGTCTAAATCTGCTGCCGAAAGCTTCGGATAATTAATTCTCATTAACAAGCAATCACAGCATTCATCGTTCACTGGAGCCGTACAGCACGCTCTGCTACAAAAATCTGTTCACTGAGTAGAACTGATAAAAGCCTCCTCCATACGCAGAGGGTGGCATCTGAAATATTAAGACGTAAAACACTGGCAGCTTTCTTGTGTTCATAGCATTCAAAAAGATGTATGTCCTCAACCCTAAATTTCCAGATTCACCTGTACTAATGTCCTTGAAATATTCTGGTGGAAGAAGGAGTTGTTTTTATAACAATAATTTTAAATCATATGCCCTAGCAAGGATAGTGAGACAGTGTCCATAGGCAGGGTACCATATTATTAGAAATGGAGATGAAAACTTTTAGAAACTTCTAGAATCAAGGTCAAAACACAGGAAAAATAAACAGGGAAAATATTGCCAAAGCCACATCCACCCCTTATTCATTGGTCAAGAGTCTTGCCCTCAGTTCATACATGTGACCCCATGTGAAGGGGCTTCTTGTTAGTGGACTACTTTCATTTTCCAGTTATTTATTTAACAGTACCTTAGCAAATAATGCATTCGTTTTGAATGTTGTGAGCTTATGAGTGGATAACCTGACATAGGAATGATGAGGACAGATAGATAGATAGATAGATAGATAGATAGATAGATAGATAGATAGATAGATAGATAGATAGATAGATAGATAGATAGATAGATAGATAGATAGATAGATAGATAGATAGATAGATAGATAGATAGATAGATAGATAGATAGATAGATAGATAGATAGATAGATAGATAGATAGATAGATAGATAGATAGATAGATAGATAGATAGATAGATAGATAGATAGATAGATAGATAGATAGATACTTTATTAATGCCAAGGGGAAATTCACATACTCCAGCAGCAGCATACTGATAAAGAATAATATTAAAGAGTGATAACAATGCCGATAACAATGCAGGTATACAGACAGACAATAACTTTGTATAACTTTAACGTTTAAGGTGGAATTGAAGAGTCGCATAGTGTGGGGGAGGAACGATCTCCTCAGTCTGTCAGTGGAGCAGGACGGTGACAGCAGTCTGAGTACTCAGGTTTGAGTAAAGGGAGATTTTTCATGGATGTTTTGACATTGCGTGCCATGGTCAGTGCAGGTTACCATTGGGTCCTGCACTATCAGGAACTTTGGGTCCTGCACTATCAGGAACTTTGTTTACTCCATTCTCAACAAAACCTTGAGATTGCAATTGTTTTCTTGGTTATCATTACAAACCACATATGCAAGATAAAAAAAAAATATTTTTGGGTGGAGTGTTCCTTTAAAGAAAAGCATGTGTGCCCACGTATGCACACATCAAACACTGTGATTCCCCATTTCTAAGTAAGTTTGTTTCACTAAGAGGGTGGCTTACAATCACTGCCATTACGTTATTAAGTACTTGAAATATGGCAAAACTGGGTCGCAGTACCGTAAAGGTTGAGAAACACAAGTGTAAGGAAGGTGGTGTGAGCCAAATACATAAGAATTAGCCATGTGGAGAAGCACAGATCAAACCAAACTCTGATGGGCCCTCCAATAGTCAGAAAACAAGAGACCCTGTGAAATAATAACAATAAAAATTAAAACTGTATTACTATGTCTGGTTTTGGCACTTTGTAGAACATTATTACACTATTGTTTTCCTATGGTCCTTGGCCATAAGTACAAATTGCCTCAACTCAGTTAACCATAAATCGGGACATGACTGTACATAACAATACAGTGGTAAATAACATGCTGGCCATATCTGGTCACTGCACCAAAGTAATGTGCTTCAAACAGTATCCTGAAATTAGACTCCTGTTCCTTTAAAGAAATGCACTTGTGTGCCCACGTACGCACACATCAAACACAGCGGCTATGCCTCAAATCCTAACACATCTCCATTGCGTTTTCTCCCAACTAGAAACTGACCCAGAGGAACAGTGACTTATGAACTTGCATATCCACCAGCATCAAACACACGAATCAAAACGGACAAAATCTGTGGCTGTGCGCACTCTGGAGCAGGTTTTCTTCAAGAATCTCTGTATTTGGCTAAATTAATCCTTCACCCAATTTTAAAAGTCTTACTTCCCCTTCCACTGAGAAGTACCCCATACCATGATCTGGTCGCCACAATGCTTCACCTTAAGGATGGTATTAGGCAAGTGATGAGCTGTGTCTGGTCTTAGCCAGGCATACTGTACTACTTGGGGTTCTGCCCAAAGAGTTCAATTTTTGTCTTATCAGACGAGACCTTCGTTTTCTTCATGCTGTCAGAATCCACTAAATGCCATTTGGCAAACTCCATGTGTGCTGTCATATACTCTTGATTAACGAAGTGCTGCTGAGATGGTTGCACTTTCTCAGTAGAGGACTATTGAAGCTCAACTAGAGTGACCATTGCGTTCTTGGTCACCTCCCTGTTCAAGGTCATCCTTACTCTGTTTAGTCAGCTCTAGAATGAGTCCTGCTGGTTCCAAACCTCTTTCATTTCACAATTATTGAGGCCGCTATGCTCCTGGCAACACTCAAATCTTTAGAAATGGCTTTCTCCTCTTGCACTGATGTATGTCTTACCATAATTTGATTGCAGTTGTCTACAGAGAGTTCCTTGGACTCCATGATTTGGTTTTGTCCCAACATGCAGTGTGAATTTTTAGAGCTGTTATACACAGGTGTGTGTCTTTCCAAATGATGTTTAATCAAATCCTAGACACGTCTCAAGAAGAATTAAATCAAACAGGATGCACCAGAGCCCAATTTGAAGTGCCACAGCAAAGGGGTGAATGAGGCATTTTAGCTTTTGATTTTTAATACATTTTTAATAAATTTGCACACTTTTTCAAAAGCATGCGTTCACTTTGTCATTATTGGTAGATTGATGGGTAAAAATTTGTTCATTTAAAATGAAATCTACAACACGATAAAGTGTGCAGTAAGTGAAGAACCAGAAATACTTTTTGAATCCGCTGTACAGTATATATTGAATATAACTGTATATGTTGTCACACAAGTGCACTTGGAAGTCAACCAAAGGGACCAGGAAACGGCAATTCCTCACCAGGCCATGGGGCGGTGGGGTGCACTGAACCTCTCTCTTTTCTCTCCGCAGATCAAACACGAGAAATCTTTCCTGTCCTGGCCCCGAAGACATCACTTCCTGTGAACCAGCTATAAAAACCCCTTATCCTCCATACTTAAGCAGTTCTGTTATGGTGTAACGTTTGAGTCCCTGTCTTGCGCCTCAAAACACGAGGCTGAGTCTCAGTACTTTAGCAAAACCAACTTTATTCAGCTTGAAACAGGAACAGCTCGGTTATTTATTGTAGCGAGATCTACCGCTCTCCTATACACAGACACAGCAATCAGCCAGGGTCGTGGCCAGGTTAGTGGCCAAGTAATACTGTTTCCTGCATTTACCATATACACTTACGTTTAAGTTCTCCCGCGGATAAGTCAGGACTTGATTTTGCCGTATAATTTCCGGTATTTTATAATGTCGGTTGTATAAGTCGAATGCGGAAAACTCATGCTATTTGTCCAAGAGATTATGATATGCTAATGCCCACATGAAAGACCAACCACGGAGCACACAGCCATTTTCTTCTATGTATTGTGCCTACATGACCACACGGGAATACCCAAACTATTACGAAGCGTTGTGTTTTTTGTATCTCACACCCTCATACACCTTTATTGTAACAGCATCTCTTATCTATGATGGAGCATTCGATCAGAGGAAAAAATGAAGCTGGTTTTAAACTAAAAGTCATTGAAGTGGCAAAATAAATTGGTAACTGCAACAAAATTCGATGTGTCTAAGAAACTGATGCGATACTGGAGAAAGCAGGAAGATGTAAAAAATAAATAAATAAATAAGTGTATTTTTGAACAGGCTTTTAAGTCGGGGTCTGATTTTATAATTATTTTGGGTTTCAAGACCCGACTTATACGTGAGTATATATGGTTTAATGTTCCTTGCATCACCCATCGACGACAGGCACTTATAGTGTGACTGTGGTCGGCTCGGATTTGATTTTGCTGAGAGCCGCTACAGCGCTTGGAGCCTGCGGTTGCCCCAGCAACTGATAGGTTGTCTTCCACAGACATGGCGATCACACTTCGCGGCGCTCTTCGGTGTGTCGTCCCGTTGGGGAGAGTCACAAAATAGTTTAGAAACCTTTCAATGGTATAACCTTTCCCCTATGTAAGTTAGTTTGAGACAGAAATTTCTTAGCTATAACTGAAATACAGTGTGTTAATGAAGTGTGGCAGGTGGCCGGGTGCGGCCCTCAATCAGCCGCCTATTTAAGGAGCCGCCGCCCAGCAACCAAGGCTGGAGTCGGGTGAGGAGGTGGACGAGGTCAGAGGAGGCGGCAAGGAGAGGCCCTGAGTATTGTGTGAAGAGATAGAGAAGTGGCTACAGAGGAGCCTGAACTTTGGGAGACTGTTGGGGTTTGTTGGTGGCGGTGCACTTAGTGACTTGTAAATAATAAGAGTGTAAATAAACATGTGGTGATGGACTGCAACGCGTCTGCCTGTCTGTGTCCGGGCTGTTCCCTTCTACAGTGGCGTAGTTGGCAGGATGCTGCACCTGGCACAAGGTGCGGACCTGCATATAGTGAATTGTCTGTGGAAGGCCCGGCACAGCAGGCGAACTCACCCACGTGCCGCAGGGGCGGCGTGCACCGAACCCCGCAGAGAAATGTGGAGTTGCAGACCATGAGCGGTCTGCTTTCAGACTTTGTGTTTCAGGGGCAGCTTGGGAGCGCGGTGGCAGCTAGGAGAGCTGCCTGGAAGGAGATGCTGCAGCCGCAGCAGCCGCGGAGCTGCCCAGAACCTCGCCCTCGAGTGTGGAATGAGGATGAGGAGGCCGCAGACCGAAGGTCCCTCCTCGTAGCAGGCACGGGATTGGGCAGCGTGTCCTGTCCTCCCGCCAACGATTGGTCAGAGGCGGGAGCAGGGAATGTCCGTCTCGTGCCGAGAAGAAACCCGAGTGGGCAGCAAGGAAGTGTCCACAGAGAGCAGTCGGTGAGTGGAACTACTCGCGAGGTAAGCCCACCGCCGTCTGCTTCTCTCTCCTTGGCGGTGATATTGCAGGAGCTGCAAGAACAACTGCGCCTTGTGCTGTCGCCGCCGGCCGAGTGATGTGCCCTCCGGGCGGAGACGCTGGAATCAGGAGGGATGGCAGTGGCGTCGGATCGAGAGCCGCAGGCAGAAGAGGATCGGCGCACTGCAGGAGCTCCTGGATGGAGAGGCACAGCGGGGAAGGTAAGGGAGACCGACCCCGTGAAGCTCCGGACGCCAGCGGGGCTGGGTCTGCCCTCTTGCAATGGGCAGAACCGAACCGTCGCGGCGTCCCAAAGTAAACGGAGGAAGCGGCTTGGGGAAGCCAGTTCCTCCGATAAGCGAGGACATGCTGCTGGGTGCGCGTGTCCCGCAAAGGGCCGTCCTCTGCGGAGGCAGAGGAGAATCCCGCAGCTGGAGAGGTGGAAACAGAGCGTGATCCCACTGGTGATTCCGTGGCGGGGAGCACGGACTGCTCAGGCTGGGAAGCCGAGAAAGGGAGCATCGGGGCGCCGATCGGGGCCGAGAGCGTTGGCCCAGCTGAGGACGAGCCGAGGGGCTGCGTCAGGGAAACGCCTCCGCCCTTGTTTTTCTTTTGAGTTTACAGGATCGGGCCCTAGGCTACAGTGTGTCGGCTTGCCGCCGAGGGGTTCCCGTCCTCCCAGAATGGTTCGCTGGTCCCAGGAGGTCTCAGCTAGCGGGGGAGTCATGTGGCAGGTGGCCGGGTGCGGCCCTCAATCAGCCGCCTATTTAAGGAGCCGCCGCCCAGCAATCAAGGCTGGAGTCGGGTGAGGAGGTGGACGAGGTCAGAGGAGGCGGCAAGGAGAGGCCCTGAGTATTGTGTGAAGAGATAGAGAAGTGGCTACAGAGGAGCCTGAACTTTGGGAGACTGTTGGGGTTTGTTGGTGGCGGTGCACTTAGTGACTTGTAAATAATAAGAGTGTAAATAAACGTGTGGTGATGGACTGCAACGTGTCTGCCTGTCTGTGTCCGGGCTGTTCCCTTCTACAGAAGTCAGTGTGTTAGCAATAAGCTCATAGGTAGCAGGAACTGAAAGACCCATTTGTAGTTTGTACATGGGATAAGCATACAGTTTTCTGACCATTTCGAAATGGTTCAACTGTATTAGACACAAGACATTTTCTTAAATCAGAACCTTTCGTTACTTTGCAATTCCAACTCTTCTCTATTTTTGCGTGAACTGTTTTACTTTGAATTTTTACTAAAACTTTTAAAAACAAAGATATTTTGCCTGTGGAATCATTTCAACGTGTCAGGCTATTGCCAGAATCCCATGAAGCAAACTAAAGCTGAAGAACTTTGGTCATTTTGGGTAAACGCAGCTACATGTATGTTTCATTCTGTGTGTGTGGTGTTGTATTTTGTCACCTTTGATGGTTTTATATTACTGTCACAATTATGAGGGAATGTGCAAAAATTATTTCACGGGACAATAAAAATAAACTTGGGACCAAAAAATTAACAAAAACATTTTTAAGTAAACAGACGTAGTAGGTACAGCAATAAAATCATGAGAGTATCTTATATATAATTCGCCAGCCTACTCACTCACTCACTCACTCACTCACTCACTCACTCACTCACTCACTCACTCACTCCCGTCGCCGAATGCGCAGTCGCCTTCTGCGCAGCTGCCTGAAAAACCTTACGAGACCGACATCGCGGCAGGTGGCGGATTTACGACTGCGAAAATTCAAAGAGAAAGGCGACTTCGACCGACATCCAACCCCAACATCGTGGCAGGCGGCGGATTTACGGCCGCAAAAATTCAAAGAGAAAGGCGACTTCGATTAAAGCTCTAGAGGCCTGAAAGGCGATTTCGACTTCAGCTCGAGGCCTAATTACGCATTCATTCAATACATCTATATCAGGTTTGTGGTGCTTATACTTATTACTATTCCACTCGTGCTTGTTTCATCTTACGTCGAAATGGGCTCTTTGTCTAGTATTAAATAAATATGCAAACTAATATTATGTATGAAAATGGAAATAGATAAGCAGGACAGACTAGTTAGTGCCTTTTTAGCCTCATTTTAAGATTGGCACACACATTTTTCATCACTATCTAAAAAGTGGACCCCCCCCCCCCCCCCCCCCGCCCCTCTTTGGCAGAGGGGTGAATAAAACTTTTTGGACAAGTGGTCCACCCTGCAGAACCAGTGTTTACGCCATGCCGACTAATGAAAAAATAAATACAAATCAGCACGTAAAGCCATCACATCTTTTTAATCATCTGGGTTAAGGAAGGAAGCCGAAGAAACACGAGAAAAGATTTTGATTGTGTGAAATGGCCAGAAACCATAGCCAATTGCTGGTAATGAAGTCAGTAATGTGTGTTTCCAGCCCCTGTAATCCGTGTGGGCTGTCTGTTAAGATCCCTGCCTTCATTTTAATTACCGGCCAGCTCTCCTTCTCACACTGTCTACATTTGCTGTGGATACTGGCTGAACTGTTTCCAAACCCTGCTGTCTAGCAGCAAAAAAATAAATTGCTCCGTGAGATGGATCCTGCTTTATTAATTATAGCAAGCTAAAAGCGGGTGGGTCCTTAATTCTGTTTTTATTAACCGCTATTGGCCTACGTTATGTTACTGAGAATTAATGCTTCTTTGCATATCATTACACCAATTTTCTCATTAGCTAATTCTCGATTTCAAAAGCAGGCGTTCATTTTAATGCCATAATTAACAACAGCTAGGATTCAGTTGCTTTTCTGCTTACCAATCAAAAGCGTTTGTGAACACAAGCGGGTCAGCACATCACAAGCCCGACATCAAATGGGGCATCCCTGTCTGTTTTAAGGATGAAATCCTGAAGAATTTCTACAGGCTTATCTCAAAGATGTGTAAATTAGATTAATTTGTACTGTGACCAGTAGGGGGGGCATCGCAGCACCCCAAATCCCAAACACAACCACATTACACAAATAAAACAGGTCTATTTGTAAGTACCTTACAACAAGATTCTTATATGTTGGTTCTTCACAAATATTCTCTTCTCCTCACAGGTGAGTGTCGTCTTGCTCCTCTCTCGACTCTGACTCACCTGGATGAGGTTGTGTGGCTTCCTTTATCTTAAACCCAGGAGTACTTCTAGAGCTAAAAATGTGAAAATTAGGGTTAGGGTTAGGGTTAGGGTTAAGGTGAAATAGAACATGAATTTGAACCCCAGCTGAGCCATGACAAGTCTGTGTAAAGGTACTGTCATTAATAAAATAAGCCCATTTGAACCAGGACTTGTGTGTGGTCAGTTGTGTCTGGGGTTTGGGGTTCTGAGACACCCCTATTGGTCACAGTATCCTAACTGACAGCATTCTTCACATCTAATATATTGCGTATTCCACAGTACATGACAAATATTTCAGTGTTCATCCAACAGTGGAGCATTAATGGGACCCCCTGATTAACACTGGGTGTTCTGCACACTGAGATTGAGTCTTTTAAGGTATCATCAGGTTCAAAGCAGGAACCAGAGCTTCATGGGAAGCCAGGCCAACACAGGGAAAATTCACACACACACACTCATTCAATAAAGAATCGTCAATTAACGCAACACAGACGTCTTTGGCAAGCGGGGGTTGTGAATTCAGAAGTTTAAATCTATATCCATCTGTTCTCTCATTGCCCTGTCTCCATTATCACAGTAGAGTGATGGGAAGCCACAGTCTATTCCAGGAGCGTCAAGTGACAGTCTGTAACAGGGCACACACTCGCACAAAGCCATGTTTGCTCATTCTGGACTAATTTGGAGTTTCCAACGTCATTCCCCCACATGTTGTGCTATCCTTTGTGTATGCTTCCCATTGCCTTATTCTTGCACACAAGGGGCTGATTAACAGAATGAAGTGCAAAGGAAGCTGCCACATTTGATGAGTGGTTCAACAATGATGCTGTGGAAGAAAGCAAATAGGAAGGAAAGAAGTACTTAAATGGAGTGAGAATAACAACATCCATTCATCCTTTGACTGAGCCTGCTTAATCCAGTTTAAGGGCAGTAGGAAGGTAGCAGCAGTTAAGGAACCAAACATGGATGGGACAGTCCATAGTAGGACACAGTTATTCTCGCTCATACCAGCAAATATGGAGATGCTGATTAACCTAACCAGTACAGCTTTAGGTGGTTAAAGGAAAAGCAGACAGCCTAGACACAAAAAGATCATACAAACTATATACAGATACACACTGTGACCAGGCCAGGATCCATAGCCTGTGCCACTTGGAAAGTACACTGAGTGATCACAGGAAACACGGCAAGAAATATGTTTAACACGGCCTAGTTCTCCTGGCTTAAAATTAATCTGCCTAACACTTTCTGGAGCCCGCAGTGTGCAGTGTACTTCAGGAGCACCTGGTTTCATTTTTAATGTAAAGTGATTAAATATTTTATAATTAAAAAGGTTTACATTTGCAGTTTTTGATTTATGTAAACTTTCGTGTCCGATGAATCTTGTTTAAATTCAATAGAAACTGGATCACAAAAGTCTCATTTATATAAAACTAGCCGTTCCCACCCACGTAGAAGTAAAACAGGACAAACCTTAAAAACCAATAAACAAAAAGGTATTGCTAGCTAAGCGGAGGCAAGTTATGCCCTAAAACACAGAGATAGACCGACTCCCCACTCCTGACGTCACGCTTCCCCCTCCCCTCGGCCCGCAGCGTCTCTTTTGGATTAATGCAAATATAACGCTCCTCTAGGCAAACTACGATTCTTAGCACGATGAGAGAAGTCGCAAAATCAAAGGGAATGTTCAAGCAAATTATAGAAAAAAAAAAACCAATCTAAATCCATTGAGTAGTTCCCTCATTTGCTAGCAAAGCGGATGTAAGGTACGCCCCGAGGCTGGCACATGAGTGAGGAATGCCCTGCCAACCTTCCCTCGGCCTGCAGCGTCTTTCTCAGATTTGCATGAATAAATTGGTAACGCAAGTGAACTATGATACTTTGTGTGATGAGAGAAGTCACAAAATCAACCAGAATGATCAAGCAAATTCTAGGAAAAAACCCGATCTTAATCCATTTAGTTCTCTCATTCGTTAGCTAAGTGGATGTAAGGTATGCCCCCGAGGCTGGTGTGTGAGTGAGGAAGACCCCGCCACCCTCCCCTCTGCCCGCAGCATCTCTCCCTGATTCACACAAATACATCCGTACCGCAAGTGAACTATGATACTTGGCACGATGAAAGAAGTCACAAAATCAACCGGGATGTTCAAGCAAATTATAGAAAAAAACCTGATCTAAATCCGTTAAGTAGTTCTCTCGTCATACGTGGACAGACATACAGACAGACGTTGGATTATATACATAGAGAGATATACAGTCCGTATACAAAATAACTGATATAGCAGTCATACAAAATAACTTAATCGCGCCATATTGTAACACACATTTGGGCACAAAGTCCTGCTGAACAATACAGTATATGAACATAGACATTGACTCAAGCCTTATGTGCACAGACACTATGCCAACAAGCCCAGCACTCTTAGTTGTGATTTAGCTGTCACAGCTGATGTTTACCGTTGTAGTTTTAATCAAAGGAGAAAGTGTGAGACGTGTTGGTGAGGCTTTGCGATAAAATCGGTTAGGATCAAATGCTCCCACAATACCAGAAGGGCGTGAGGCCTCCAAAAGACCCACAAAAGGAGCCCAGAGTATTTACTGGCCTGCTTAAAGATAGGACTCACCCCAGGCATCCTGACCCCAAACTCTACTGGCAGGCTTTATCTTGTCCAGGCTCCAAAAATGGGGAACAGGCTTTTAAAGTTCAAAACACTTTAAATGTCCGAAAATAAGCTAATATGCCTCTCTAGAGAAAGGAAGACTGTCTAACCTTGGGCTTGAGGAACACATTCACAAGGAATTTTTATTAAAAAAAATGTATTTATAATAAATATAAAAGTATCAAATGGCAAGATGAAAAGCCATAAAGTCTGCCTAAACAAATCCCAATCCGAAATCCAGTAACTGTAATCCCAAAACAGAAGCAAAAATTCAAAAGCCGGAAAAAATGTTACTCACAAAATAATGCATACTCACAATCTACCACAAAAATACTAATAATATATTTTATTTATATAGTGCATTTAGAATGAACAACATTGAATATATAATGAAGGATACAAAATAATATCTGCATAAAACACTAAATAAAGATAAATAGAGGAAACACAAATCTATGAATTAGGAAAGAATCAATGAACCAGAATAACATTGTTGAAAGCATCTTGAGTTGCATGAAAATATATGATAAGGTGCTACATAAATAAAGATATTATCATTAAAAATACAAAATACGAGAAAACCCTGAACAAATAACACTATTAGTGATATAAACATAAATCATCCTGAGCACCTGTAGACCAGTGAAAGGCCCACCCAAACATATGAAGCCTGAGGGCGGTCCTTCAACAGTGACATCAGCCTGGCCACGCCTCTTGTGGCTCCACCCTGAAAGTACCAGGACCAGGAGGCACAATAAATAGGTAGTATATAATAAATAAACAAAACATTGTTTTAAAAAAATTACATAATTATGATTAACACATAAAAATAACATTTTTGAATAAACAAAGAAGATACCAAAAAGGAAAACAGACAGAAGCAAGGCAACACACCCTGGCTGTAACATAACAACGTTAAAGTGCAACATGCCCACGAGATCAACGCCAACAATGCTGTTTATACTGACATTTTACCTTTACATGTATTTATTCAGTTTTATTCTAAGTAAGTTGAGTATAGTCCATTTGTTTCTTCAACTCAAGCACTGGTGGGTGAAGTAATACACTCAGGTTACACAATGAGTCAGGTCTGGACACTGAACTGGGATCCATATGCTTTATGGTCCAGTACCCTTTCCCACTCAATGCTATTACAGTGTCTGTGTGATTTTTAGACTTACTATATAATCAAATGCATGTCATATGCTTTACAAATTCAAAATGTTCTCATCTCCAGTGTACGTATCATTATAAAGAGCTGCTATTATTAGCAAATATTATTACACCTTGTGTGGCTAACGCATTAGCTAGACGTGGATCCAGACTCTCACATCTGTGAATTGTGTAAAGACTGTTAATGCTGACACTTCAAAAGTGTAACAGTTTATTAATAATATAATCTTATACTCTTACAGGTCCCTGGAAAGGACTTGTGTCCTGTCCCAGGATGTTTCCTGCCTTGCATCCAGTGCTACTAGGACAGGCTACATTATGTTTGGCTACACTATGTGGTTCCTATCCATAATCAGTGCAGTTATCCCTACCGTGTGCACCATCTTTACGCAGCACCCTAATGACCACAAAAAATCACCCCTTTGTGAACTGCCAAGGACATTGGCATGAAGAGCAGCATCAGTGGCTGCACATCCTGCTTAAGCTAAATTTCATGAGTCATCTTAGAAAGTTCAACAAAGAGAAGGAGACGGAGCAAAGAATCCTGTTCATCGGACATAGCAGCTAGAAGTAACACTGAATGAGCCTCACTTACAGAAATTAGCAAAGCATACAAAAGAGGGTTTTCTTCCTCGACTGAAGATGAAATTTAATTTAAGCGAAAGATTAAATTTAATTTGAGTAAATGTAGGGCGCTGCACATAGCCAGTATTATGACACAGCCGACTATACTTCCTTAGAATGCTGGTGTCCTTCAACATCTGCAATAAGATGCTGCAGATGTTCTATCAGATGGTCGTGGCGAGCGTCCTCTTCTACGCAGTGGTGTGCTGGGGAAGCAGCATAAAGAAGAGGGACGCCTCACACCTGGACAAACTGGTGAGGAATGCAGGCTCTATTGTGGGCATGGAGCTGGACAGTTTGACATCCGTGGCAAAGCAACGGGCGCTGAGCAGGCTCCTGTCAATCATGGAGAATCCACTGCATCCACTGAACAGGATCATCTTCAGACAGAGGAGCAGCTTCAGCAACAGACTACTGTCACCGTCCTGCTCCACTGACAGACTGAGGAGATCGTTCCTCCCCCACACTATGCGACTCTTCAATTCCAATTCCAGTTAAAATTATACAAGTTATTGTCTGTCTGTATACCTGCATTGTTATTGGCATTGTTATCACTCTTTAATTTAATATTGTTCTTTATCAGTATGCTGCTGCTGGAGTATGTGAATTTCCCCTTGGGATTAATAAAGTATCTATCTATCTATCTATCTATCTATCTATCTATCTATCTATCTATTAATGCTACATTGGAATACACAATGGGCGCTCTGGCACTTGAAGGTACACCTTACGAGAAGAATCTGTAAGTCACAGTGGATTCATCACCTTCTACTTCAATTCAGGGTCCAGAAAGTTAACAGGATGTTAGGTTATGCAGTATACTATGTCATGAAGGGTGGAGTACAAGTCAAGGGAGGACATACTTACACCATAAACTGCACTAGTGAGGCCTCGCCTGGAATACTGTGTGCTGTTTTTGGTCTCCATATTATAAAAATGACATAGCAGCACTAGAGGAAGTCGAGAGAAGAGTGACTCGGCTGAACCTGTGACTGAGAAGTATGAGCCATAAGGAGAGACCGAAGAAAATGAACCTTTTCAGGTTACTCTACAAAATTCGTAAAAGAATTAGTGAGATTCTTAAACAAGAACATGTTATGGGTAAATTCTGCAACAAATGTTAGATGGCTTGTCTTCATAAAGCGAGTGATAAACACCTGAAATATATTACCAAAGAGTGAACTTCAGGGACCTTCAAAATCAACTTGACGTTGCTCAAATGAATGCTCACAATAATAATGATAGATAGATAGATAGATAGATAGATAGATAGATAGATAGATAGATAGATAGATAGATAGATAGATAGATAGATAGATAGATAGATAGATAGATAGATAGATAGATAGATAGATAGATAGATAGATAGATTCATCAAACAACAGGCTATAAGCTTGGTAAAGTAATAATGACCCATATTGTGGCAGACGCTATATAAAAAATGTATTGTTATTACTATTTTTATTATGTGGCTAGCCTCACAGATCCAGCATTCTAGGTTCAAATGCTGCCTCAAGGTTGAGATCCATGTGCAGTCTAAACCCCGCCGACATGCCAGTTTGTGTAATTAGTGACTCCAAATTGTCCTTCTTGGGGTGTGTGGCCTGTAATGGACCACCACTTTGTTCAGAAATGTTTCCTGCCTTGTGCCCAGTGCTGCCCAGACAGGCTGTGGTCCCACCACCCTGATTTTCAGTCAGTCAGTCATTTTCCAAACTGCTATATCCTGACTACAGGGTCTAAAAACCTAACATAAGCTTAATAAAATTCAAAGTCTACTCTGGTGGCCCAGGGTGTAAGGTGGATACCAGCCCTGGACGAGATGCCAGGCCCACTCAGACACACTGTTCTGTTCATCCATCCATTATCCAATCCGCTATATCCTAACTACAGGGTCATGGGGGTCTGCTGGAGCCAATCCCAGCCAACACAGGGCGCAAGGCAGAAAACAAACCCCGGGCAGGGCACCAGCCCACCGCAGGACACACACACACCAACCCACACACTAGGGACAATTTAAGATTGCCAATGCACCTAACCTGCATGTCATTGTACTGTAGGAGGAAACCGGAGTACCCGGAGGAAACCTAGACACGGGGAGAACATGCAAACTCCATGTAGGGAGGACCCAGGAAGCAAACCCAGGTCTCCTTACTGCGAGGCAGCAGCAGTGCTACCACTGTGCCACCTTGCTGCCCCCTGATTTTCAGCGAGTTATTATTATTTTCTATCTCAATAGGTCATCAGAGATGTTTTATTTTGAAGGTGTGGCACCGTCAACATTTTATACTCTCCAAGGGTCTAATAGAGACTATCGGTGGCACCTCGCCTACCCATATAGTCGCCTAGCCACATCTAACAGCACTCCTGCAAGTTTAAATTTCTGTCGCCACATCTAGTTGAGCATTTAAAGAATCGTCTGCTTGTCTGTGGACATGTTTAAGACAAAGGGAACTGCTGGAGCCTTTCTGCATTTCTCTCCTCCGTGTCTGATGTCCCCCGGTGAGATGTCACTTGCCGTTCTGATTTTTTTTTTTTGGCTCCACTTCTCCCCTTATTTTTAATTTTCTTTCAGCATCTCTTTGAGCTTGTGACAGTATTCTGGTTCCCAGGGTGAGCCCTACACAAGTGTCTATACAAGCACGCCTAGCTCCATTTTTCTTTATGTTGGCTAAAAACCGGGGTGAACAGGACTTTTGTTGGACTGAACAGAAAGGCTTCATTGTGGGGGCAGCAATTATAAGAGAAATGCGCTAGCGGCTGTCAAATCCCCGGGAATGGAGGAAGAGGAGCTCCACATTGGGACAGGATGAAAGTCACATGAAAGGATGCTGTCAGTGCAAGTGACAGGGAGAGCGCAGAAGAGAAGTGGAGCGGTGTAACACGGCAACATGGTGAGTCTAGGCGAGTGCTTCTGTGATTTGGAGACATTTTGATTTTTTATACATCCATTTAGGATGGTGACAAGTTGAAAGCTACCCTAACAGCACCGGACCTAAGGCAGGAACCAACCCTTGAGGGGATGCCAATTACACGCTCACACAAACCATACTGACTTATATGGGACACCAAACACACTCACATATACACACACATTACACTAAATAGTACTGAAGACAGAACAAGACAGCTTAGTCAAATTCAGAGTCCCGGGGCTTATGCTGGTAGTGAAAAGTGAGGCCTGAACCTGACGCCTGGCACACTCACTCCCACACACACACATTACACTTGGCAATGCTGATAACAGAACAAGACATTTTTATATCAGATTAATCAAAGTCAGAGTACTTGGAAGGCCTCATTTTTGATTTGATATACTGTAAAGGACAGCCAGGTTCCATGCCCGGCAGGGACGCCTCTGCTGCATGTGTTCCGGGGGAACAGCCATGGACTGTTCAATACCTCCCAAGGGACGCTTGGGGGCAGCCTCCCTGGCAGCCAATGATTCCCCAACCCGGCACATGGCTCCATGGGAGATGGAGTCCTCCACAGCCTGGTTGGGGGCTCGGATGGCTGCCAGGGGGAGCTGCATGGACTTGGCAGCCCGGCTGGTCAATTCCTCAGCCCCACCCGGAAATGCAATTAGGCCCAGGTGATCAAGCACCTGGGGTATAAAAAAGGCCAGCCACCACCACTGAGGAGAGCCAGAATCGGGAGGAAGAGGACAAGGTTGCCTGGGAGGAGTGGTGGTGCTGAGGTGGAGAGAAGAAGTGTGGTTTGTGTGTTATTTAAGTGCTTGTGGGGCTGTGTTGGGCCTGTGGGACACGGAGAAGGCGTGCCCCATGGCTGAAGAAAAATAAAAGAAACTGTTTGTGTTACACGTGCCTCTGCCTCAGTCTGTGCCGGGTCGGGCACTATATAGCGCTCATATTACAATACTTTGTTAATCTCTAAAGGGAAATTGTCATTTTGGATGACTTTTGAGGGTCCCTGGAAAGGGTCAGCCATTGCACAGCAGCACCAGGAGCAACTTTTAAGGTTGAGGGCCTTTGCTCTGGTAGCACTGGGAGTGAGGCATGGATTAACCACAGATGGGATGTCAGGCACACACACACACACACACACACACACGCACACGCACGTACACATCTACACACACAATGTCTGACACACACACACTGCACTTTACGCCAATTCTATAACACAGTGGTTCCCAACCACTACTAGGCCCGGCACTCCTAGAACATATTTGATTTGTGTTCGCACCCCTCACAAAAGGAACATCACATGTAAAGATGAAGACATTTTTGAACCTTAAACAGAACCACATGCAGTACTGTGGGAGAACAAACTAAGCACAAAAAAAATGAGTGTTTGAACACAGTGCATAAAATTGAAATACAAATTGAGCAATTTAACTTTATGAATCTCAATTATCTTATAAACGTGTCATCCCCCCCCCACCCCACACACAAAGCTTAGACACTCGTTCTGATGATCTAGGTGGGGGGGGTTGGGGTATCCCACAAAGCCTAAGTGCCACACGGAAATGACACACAATCAACGACTGAGGGGTTTGGGGGACTGAAGCCCCTGTGAATCAATGGGTGCCACACAGTTACAATGCTTTGTCCCCCCAATATATAAATATCAATTATCTTATAAATGTGTTTCCCCTCAGATACTCGAATGATGATCTGGGGGAGGGAGGGGGGGGCTGGGGTCTCCAATGAAGCATTAAGCCGACTGAGGGGTTTGGGGGATTGGAGCCACTGTGAATCAATGGGTGCCACACAGTGTGGTTAGCGGGTAAGGGCGGAACCCAGCCGGGATGCCCAGAAGGACCGAAGGAGGGATTATGCCTCCTCCGGACCACGAGGGAGCAACTGCCTTAGTGGCTATGGGTACCACGTGAAAGGAACATGGAAGCTCAACCCTATAGGGGTCCGTGGTCAGCGCCAGGGGACACCCAGATGCCTGAAGAACCCTGGCCCTCAGCACTTCCGCCACACCCAGAAGTGCTGGTGGGACGAAGACCAGGGACACCTGCCAGCACTTCCGCCACACCAGGGAGTGCCGGTAGAAGCTCATTGGGATATAAAAGAGTCCGCCTCGCTCCATTCGAAGGCTGGAGTCGGGTAGAAGAGGACGGAGCTCGGAGGAGAGGAGTGGAGGCGGTCACGGAGGCCTGAACTCGAGGGTGATTGGTGCCGGGGCACTGGTTTGTGTGCGGTACTTACTGTAAATAATGTATAATATACGTGTGTTGGTGCTTGAACCATCGGTGTCCGCCTGTCTGTGTACGGGCCAGTCTCCACAACAGTTACAATGTTTTGTCCCCCAATATATTAATGTCAATTCTCTTATAAATGTGCCCCCCCCCCCCCCCGCCCCACAAAGCTTAGACACTCGTTCTGATGATCTAGGTGGGGGGGTTGGGGTATCCCACAAATCATTAAGTGCCGCGAGGAAATGACACACAATCAACGACTGAGGGGTTTGGGGGATTGAAGCCCCTGTGAATCAATGGGTGCCACACAGTTACAATGCTTTGTCCCCCCAATATATAAATCTCAATTATCTTATAAATGTGTTTCCCCCCCACTTAGATACTCAAATGATGATCTCGGGGAGGGGGGGGGGGGCTGGGGTATCCCATGAAGCATCAAGCGTCACGAGGAAATGACACACTGACTGAGGGGTTTGGGGGATTGGAGCCCCTGTGAATCAATGGGTGCCACACAGTACGGTGAGCGGGTGAGAGCGGTACCCAGCCGGGATGCCCAGAAGGACTGAAGGAGGGATTACGCCTCCTCCGGACCACGAGGGAGCAACTGGCCTAGTGGCTATGGGTACCACGTGAAAGGAGCATGGAAGCTCAACCCTAGGGGGACGCCCAGATGCCTGAAGAATCCTGGCCCTCAGCACTTCCGCCACACCTGGAAGTGCTGGTGGGACGAAGACCAGGGACACCTGGAGTGCTTCCGGGTGTACAGCCGGCACTTCCGCCACACCAGGGAGTGCTGGTAGAAGCTCACTGGGATATAAAAGAGGCCGCCTCGCTCCATTTGAAGGCTGGAGTCAGGTGGAAGAGGATGGAGCTCGGAGGAGAGGAGTGGAAGCGGTTACGGAGGCCTGGACTCGAGGGTGATTGGTGCTTTCACCTGCCTGTGTTTTATTGCTTAAATCGGGGCATTCCAGTGGGGGGTGTCTGTATCAAATTCTTTTCTCTTTCACACCTGGCATAACATAACACAACAATCTCTGCCCTTATTAGTCCCAGTTAAGGTCACAGTGGAGGGGACCGTATCCCGACAGCATTGTGTGCTATGCAGGAATGAACCTTGGAGAGAAGAGGCCGTGCAGTCAGCAGTCCCATGAGCACTAGAGCATGCGGTAGAAAAACAAAATATCATAGCATTCTCACATTGGGCTAATCAAAGTCACAGCTCAGGGGGCTCTTCTAGTAGCAGCGGGTGCAAAACAGGGGCCAACCACAGATGACATACTTACACACTGCGTACAGTACAGTTCTAAAAACCTAACATAAGCTTAATAAAATTCAAAGTCTACTCTGGTGGCCCAGGGTGTAAGGTGGATACCATCCCTGGACGAGATGCCAGGCCCACTCAGACACACTGTTCTGTTCATCCATCCATTATCCAAACCGCTATATCCTAACTACAGGGTCATGGGGGTCCGTTGTAGCCAATCCCAGCCAACACCGGGTGCAAAGCAGGAAACAAACCCAGGGCAGGGTGCCAGCCCACTGCAGGGCACACACACACACCCACACGCCAAGCACAATTTAGAATCGCCAATGCACCTAACCTGCATGTCTTTGGACTGTGGGAGGAAACCCACGCAGACACGGGGAGAACATGCAAACTCCACGCAGGAAAGACCCGGGAAGCAATCCCAGGTCTCCTAACTGCAAGGCAGCAGTGCTACCACTGCGCCACCGTGCCGCCCCACTGTTCTGTTCAGTACTTTGTAATCTTCTTTGCTTTGTAAGCCATCTTGCATTGGGCCCCACTATTCATGGCACAATATAAATTAAAGCCTGACAGACTGACTGACATGGCAACTCCCAATCACATTGAGACAAGTCAAAAATGAACAGTTAGCCTAACGTGCTCATCTTTGGGGTCTGTCAAGATATTGGAGTCATTGAAGGGGACCCAAACCACAAATTAAGCTTGTGTCCCTAGTAGTGCTAACCACTGAATCGGTACTTGGAATTTTCAGGATTTAGCCATTTTATTTCATCTATTTTGCACAAAATACGATCAGGGCAACTGGCGGACAACGTTGGAGCCTTCTGCCTGCCAGCATATAGCTTCTGCAGTGATGCAGTAAAAGCACTTTTGCTTTTCAGAGGAGAGAGACATTCCTGTTGAGCGCACATAAGCCTGATGCTGAATGGCCCTCTACCTGCCCGTTGCCATGATACTCATAAAGGATATCTGTCGACGCTCACTGTGGTCCAGGGGAGTCTCTCCTCCATGGCAACCTACAGATGCTGCTACCACTTATAGACAGAATGAGATAACGTTGTCGTCACCCACGCCATAGCCAAGGGGAGAACATTTACTGGCAAAGCAACATCTACTTGGAAAGTAAAAACCTTTAAGATTTACTTAAAAAAGTTGCTTTCTAACCCAGGGGTCTCCAACCTTTTTTCCCCCTGAGAGCTACTTTTACAAAATGAAAATGGCCGAGAGCTCCTCATGTTTTCTAACATTTATTCTCATAGCTCATTTCAGCCCAAACAAAACTGAATACGCTTGTTTTGCCTGAACATTTACAAAATGTTGGTGTTCACAAATCACGTTTTGCACTAAAAAAAATATGTAGTTCACCCGCAAGAGCATTTTGTATGTCTGTATGCATTTTCTAGAGTATCTCACACTATTGAGTTAAAACATGAATGCTGTCAAAACAAAACAATAGAATTCCAAATCCACAGATATGACTTATTCATTCGTCATTTTGTTCCATGTCACTATGTCACTTTATTCACAGGTCCAGTCGCATGTGTGATGTGTTTTTGAGTTAGTCAGATGACTGGCACTGAGGTGTCTGGTGGAGTGGAGCCACTGAGGTTCACTCTTATGGAGTCATTTAAATGTTCGTCTGTCAGTCTTGTTCTGAACTTTGATTTCACGACATTCATGTCAGACTCACAGAGGTATGGAGACCCAAACAAAGCAGACATTTTCAGAGCTGCTTGGTGAAGATTGTTATAGTTATCTGGCTCTACTAAGCTCCAGAAATGCCGAGAATGCTGTCGAGACTTTAACTGCACATTATTTGGAATGTTTACTAATATATCTATAGATATAAAATTCTTTTCGTATTCGAAACGGAAATTACGTATGAGCGTTTGAAACGGAAATTACGTATGACCACAGAGGAACAGGAAAAACATTCCTAATAAACCTGATTCTTGCCGAGAGAGCGAATGGTGACATAGCTTTGGCCGTAGTGTCATCGGGAATCGCTTCTACATTATTAGATGGAGGCCGTACGGCACATTCGGCATTGCAATTACCATTAAACCTCGCTCACGACGAAAATCCAATTTGCAACATACGCAAGGGCACTGGAAAGGCAAAAGTCTTGCAACATTCAAAGATAATAGTTTGGGATGAGTGGACAATGGCACATAAAAGAGCTTATGAAGCCTTGAACCAAACAATGCAAGATCTCAGAGAGCCTAGCAAAATAATGGGAGGTACTGTCGTTTTACTGGCAGGAGATTTTCGTCAAACATTATTAGTTATTCCACGAGGGACAAAAGCAGATGAACTCAACGCGTGTTTAAAATCCATGCTTCTCCCAAGGTCAGTTGTGTGTCGCGTGTTCTCGGGTAGGTACACCAAAAAATTTATACATTTATGCACGTAATGGGCAAGCAAAAAATGTAGTATACCTGAAAACACTGCAGTAGTACTTAATGTATCTTTACTTCTTAAATGTTAATGTTTTACTGTTTAATAATTTATATGCTTCTTATACAGTGCATCCAGAAAGCATTCACAGCGCATCACTTTTTCCACATTTTGTTATGTTACAGCCTTATTCCAAAATGGATTAAATTCATTTTTTTTCTCAGAATTCTACACACAACATCCCATAATGACAACGTGAAAAAAGTTTAATTGAGGTTTTTGCAAATTTATTAAAAATAAAAAAACTGAGAAATCCCATGTCCATAAGCATTCACAGCCTTTGCTCAATACTTTGTCGATGCACCTTTGGCAGCAATTACAGCCTCAAGTCTTGTTGAATATGATGCCACAAGCTTGGCACACCTATCCTTGGCCAGTTTCGCCCATTCCTCTTTGCAGCTCCTCTCAAGCTCCATCAGGTTGGATGGGAAGCGTCAGTGCACAGCCATTTTAAGATCTCTCCAGAGATGTTCAATCGGATTCAAGTCTGGGCTCTGGCTGGGCCACTCAAGGACATTCACAGAGTTATCCTGAAGCCACTCCTTTGATATCTTGGCTGTGTGCTTAGGGTTGTTGTCCTACTGAAAGATGAACCGTCACCACAGTCTGAGGTCAAGAGCGCTCTGGAGCAGGTTTTCATCCAGGATGTCTCTGTACATTGCTGCAGTCATCTTTCCCTTTATCCTGACTAGTCTCCCAGTCCCTGCCACTGAAAAACATCCCCACAGCATTATGCTGCCACCACCATGCTTCACTGTAGGGATGGTATTGGCCTGGTGATGAGCGATGCCTGGTTTCCTCCAAACGTGACGCCTGGCATTCACACCAAAGAGTTCAATCTTTGTCTCATCAGACCAGAGAATTTTCTTTCTCATGGTCTGAGAGTCCTTCAGCTGCCTGTTGGCAAACTCCAGGCGGGCTGCCATGTGCCTTTTACTAAGGAGTGGCTTCTGTCTGGCCACTCTACCATACAGGCCTGATTGGTGGATTGCTGCAGAGATGGTTGTCCTTCTGGAAGGTTCTCCTCTCTCCACAGAGGACCTCTGGAGCTCTGACAGAGTGACCATCGGGTTCTTGGTCACCTCCCTGACTAAGGCCCTTCTCCCCTGATCGCTCAGTTTAGATGGCCGGCCAGCACTAGGAAGAGTCCTGGTGGTTTCAAACTTCTTCCACTTATGGATGATGGAGGCCACTGTGCTCATTGGGACCTTCAAAGCAGCAGAAATGTTTCTGTAACCTTCCCCAGATTTGTGCCTCGAGACAATCCTGTCTCGGAGGTCTACAGACAATTCCTTGGACTTCATGCTTGGTTTGTGCTCTGACATGAACTGTCAACTGTGCGACCTTATATAGACAGGTGTGTGCCTTTCCAAATCATGTCCAGTCAACTGAATTTACCACAGGTGGACTCCAATGAAGCTGCAGGAACATCTCAAGGATGATCAGGGGAAACAGGATGGACCGGAGCTCAAGCTTCATGGCAAAGGCTGTGAATACTTATGTACATGTACTTTCTCAATTTTTTCATTTTTTAATAAATTTGGAAAAATCTCAATTAAACTTTTTTCACGTTGTCATTATGGGGTGTTGTGTGTAGAATTCTGAGGAATAAAATTAATTTAATCCATTTTGGTAGCATAACAAAATGTGAAAAAAGTGATGCGCTGTGAATACTTTCCGGATGCACTGTATGTTGTTCGAATTCTTTTATCAAAATATTTTACTGTTCAATAATTTATATTTATATGCAATGTGCTTCTTATATATTACTTCATATTCTCATATGATAATGATGTTAATAATGTTGTTTATATTGATTTCTATGTTATTGTAAATGCTCTTTATTTGTTGAAAAATAAAATTGGCAATTAACAAACTTATTTTATAAATACTACATTTTATTTTTTTCCCTTGCACTCAGTGAGTGAAGCCACTGGGTAATCAGCTAGTAATATATAAAATCCAATGTCTCTCTGTTCACTTTTCACGAGAAAACTACTTAATGGATTTTTTTCTATAATTTGCTTGAACGTTCCGATTGATTTTGCGACTTCTCTCATTTCGCTATGTATCAGAATAACGAATTATTTGCGCGAATCCGAGAAACACTGAGAGGAGAGGCCTTCCTCACTCACTCGCCAGCTTCGGGGCGTGTTCCTTAACTCCGCTTAGCTATCAAACGAGAGAACAATTGAATTCAACTTTACTTGATATTTAAAATAAAGTGTTACTTAGGTCTCCCGTGACCTTGTGTTCAGATTCAGCGGGTTGGAAAATGGATGGATGGATGGTAGTTAGGTCTTGATGAGTTTAAGTCCAGATATTCTCTTAAGTGTATGCCACATTGAAAAGACAGATTGCAATTCAGATTGTGGATCGTGATTTTGTGTTGAAAGGATCATGATATGATTTTTTTGGAAAGATCGCCCACCCCTAATTGGACTAATCAAGTTTTCAGTTTTATGTAGGATTCATTAACCCTTTGGCGTGCTACTTGGAAAGGGGTTGCAAGCTACTGGTAGCATGTTGGAGACCCCTGATCTAAACAGTCAGTCGGGCAGCACATATGCAGTAGCTACAGGAAATGGAAGGTGGGTGAAAAACTGCTGCTTTTACCATGCAAATGCATAGATGCTTGGTTGGACAGCCCCATCAGACCACCATTGGGCTCTCTGGGAGATGGCAGCAAGACAGAAAGGTGGCTGATGCCAATATGGAGGAGTGGCGGCTCCCCAAACGTTTGTCTTTTTCTCCACAATCCATGGCCTGCTGGGGTTTTCTGTTGTGTTGTTGTGCTCTGTTGCCACCAATGTATGCGCTTCATGCTTGTAACATTGACTTATTTGAAACAATCATAGCCGTGGTGGTTGTAACCAATAGTCATTTTGATGGTGTGGTGCTGACTGGTGATGGAGAAATGGCAGAAAACCTTTTAGAATTTTAGAGCAATTGTCATGAGAACCGGCCATCATGCCAAAGAAAGCTCAGTGATCCTATCCACTTATTATCTCTAAAATAACATCGAGTCGAGTTTTGGAGGTCCCCTAATATCTTAGTGTCTACCACACTGCTTGGTCATTTATTCCATGTGCCAATGGTTCTCTGTGTGAAGAAAAACCTCCAAACATTTGTGTGATATTTACATCTAACTAGGCCCTGGCCTGAAGAGCTCATTTTAAACTAACAGCCTGGATCCACAATATCAATGCCTTTCACAATTTAGAAAACTTCAATCACGTCACTTCTTAATCTCCATTAGCTTAAAAAAGTTAAGGATTCCCCATGTGAGACATCTATGAGGAGACACAAGTCAAAACATTAGATTCTCCACAATTAGTGAGGAGTGAAATGATCTGCGTGAAAACGAATTTGCTACAAATTTAACGTGAAGTGACTTTTCCGGTGGAGAAATGATGCGTTACTTTGCATGTTGCAGAAAGGAAACGTTTCCTCCAGGTGACTCTACAGAAGGTGCCAAGCTCGGTGAGGACATACAGGGGTGCTTCAATTTCTACGTATGAGGAGAGTTTCATTTCGCTAGACAATGTTGTACTGTATATTTACTCTCCAGTTGCCTACTGTATGAACAAAACCCTTTCTTCGTTCATCTCAAATCACGTTCACGGTCTTTAAGTGCCTGTATATTTTTGTTAACAATGTCAGTCAGTTGTTTTCTAAACAACTTAGTCCTGAACAGGGTCACGGGGGGTCTGCTGGAGCCTATCCCAGATAGTATAGGGTGCAAGGCAAGAACAAACCCTGGACAGGGTGACAGTCCATCACAGGGAGAACACACACACAAACACACACTAGCATCGCCAATTCACCTAATCCGCATGTCTTTGGACTGTGGGAGGAAACCGGAACACCCAGAGGAATGCTATGGAGACACAGGAGGAACATGCAAACTCCATGCAGGGAGGACCTGGGATGCAAACCCTGGTCTCCTTACTGCAAGGCAGCAGTGCTACCAACATGCCGCCCTTTGTTAACAATGTTCACTTTGGAATGATTGATTAACATTTACTACAGGTCAGGTCAGGTTGGGGGGCATGCACTGGTACACATCCACCACATGACAAAACAGTTCAGGATCTCAGTTGGCAATCTCCCAGGCAGACACGCAGTCCAGTACCCCCCGGAATTGACTATGTATCTGCTGCTGCCAGGCATTAAAGGGCATCCCTTTGGACTGGTCCACCCACTTGGGTCGTCAGCAATGAGCCGGATCACCCTCTGGGAATAGTGCCACATGGCCATAGTGTTGTAACTAACGCTCCCTCACAATGCAGGTAATGTACCTTATTCGGAACTCCATGAGCTGTAACACAAAGTCAAACCAGCGGTACCCAAGGATTGTCTGAAGAGACACAGTACCAAAGGAGTCCAGTCTTCATCTCAGGTCACTGGATAAAAACACCAGAACTCTAAAGACTTGGACCTTCATCCTTTTGCAGAGATATCAGGAGCACCCCCTACCTGACTGACCTGACCTGAATATGTATGACAAAGTTTCAGAAAATGATCTGAAAACGCTAGAATTGGCATAAAACTTTGAAATGAGAAGAGGGTGTTCAGCTGTATCTGAGTTAGTGTAGTCTCACAGAGCCAAACGTACGTAAATACATACTGTACATCTGGAGATAACTATGAGTGAATTTTGTTTAAAAGTGGGTGGGAACAATTAAACAAGCGCACCGAGTGTCACATTTCTAAACCAATCCAACGTCTCAAGAACGTGGCACTGATTTTGAACCACAAAGGGCAGTGGTGCTCTCGTTAACCTGGCCTGACAGACAGCAAGCTTCCGATTACGACAAATTGACTAAAGACAAAACATCTCCTATTAAACAAATATATTTTTTATGTGTGTACGAAGAGCACATTTTATCTGTTAAAAGTAAACATAATTTGTTGCCGCAGGAAAACTTTTCTATAAAATGAGAGCATTTCAAGACATCGATGAACTAGTGGTAAGAGGAAACAGTACATTGTCGCTGGTGCCGTGTGTGCTTTCATTTACGACTATAGCTTCGGACTCGATGTAAGGTTAAAAGATTTAGCAGAAGTCTTTGTGAAAATATGCATTGCAAAATGTGAATTCAAAGAAAATGGTGTGTCACACTTCATCAAAAGGAGGTGAAAGAGACTGCAGTTAAGAGACTTGATAACGAAGGAGATGCAGAATTTGATACTCAAAACACCCGAATCAGCAAATGTATTTAGGACTCTGACACTACTCCAGCTGAACCACAGATGAGGCTGTGCAGCATCCAGCTTCTGACTGAACGTCTAAACAAATAAATAAAGTGAGCTAAAATTGGAAATACAAACATGCCATGCTAGGATATACAGTCATATGAAAAAGTTTGGGAACCCCTCTTAATCCTTTGGATTTTTGTTTCTCATTGGCCGAGTTTTCAAAGTAGCAACTTCCTTTTAATATCTGACATGCCTTATGGAAACAGTAGTATTTCAGCAGTGACATTAAGTTTATTGGATTAACAGAAAATATGCAATATGCATCATAACAAAATTAGACAGGTGCATAAATCTGGGCACCCCAACAGAGATATGACATCAATACTTAGTTGAGCCTCCTTTTGCAAATCTAACAGCCTCTAGACGCTGTCCTCCTATAGCCTATGATGAGTGTCTGGATTCTGGATGGAGATATTTTGGACCATTCTTCCATACAAAATCTCTCCAGTTCAGTTAAATTTGATGGCTGCCGAGTATGGACAGCCTGCTTCAAATCATCCCATAGATTTTCGATGATATTCAAGTCAGGGGACTGTGACGGCCATTCCAGAACATTGTACTTCTCCCTCTGCATGAATGACTTTGTAGATTTCGAACTGTGTTTTGGGTCATTGTCTTGTTGGAATATCCAACCCCTGCGTAACTTCAACTTTGTGACTGATGCTTGAACATTATCCTGAAGAATTTGTTGATATTGGGTTGAATACTACTAAATACTGCTTCACTAAAAATCTTTGTTTGGGAAACACCCCAGTACTCAGATGTCCCTAGGAAATGAAAGACATACCACTGTTATCTTTTTTGTTGAAAGGAGAGTCAATTATTATGCAGGCTGAGAGGGGTTCCCAAACGTTTTCATATGACTGTACCTTCAGCATTTTAACACGTGGTATATCCATAGACCCACCAATGCTTCTCTAAACTCTATTTGCTGTTCTTATGGCATACAGTGATACCAGAGTCAAAATGACAGAAAGATATCATAGCAGGCTGAAGCACTTCTCAAACGCATAGACCCAAGCTACATTTTAACAGAACCCAGGGTGTCAGCGAGCCCCAAACACGATCACACAGAGTCCCAGGTTCAAATAAAGACGTGTTTATTAAACACTCTTCCGCAAAGTGACAAAAAGCACAGATATCCTTACTCTCTCTCTCGCTCTACAGTTCACCTTTCCTTATACCTCCGCACTGCCCTCCTCCAGTTGAGTGTTGCTTACGTTCTCCCAGCTCTGACTCGCCTGGAGAAGGGAGTGCAGTCTCTTTTATTGAGGATCCGGGAGTACTTCTGGTGCCAGGGCCACTGGCCGATGGAAATTCTTCCAGGTCACGTGGAAGTCCCATAAATTAGGGAGCGCATCTCCTGACAGCACCCCCTAGCGGCATCCATGGTCCCCGGCAGGGCTGTGTTGCCGGACTACATCCCCCAGCATGGGCGCCGATATGGAAGGCTACTGCACTCTCATTTCCTGGGGGAATAACACATCCCCTGCAGCGTCTTTCACAACTGATGGGATGTCCGTCCATCCCTTCTGGCCATCTCTATTGGATCTGGTCCCTTCCTCTCCACTGGCCAGGATGCTCGTCCACCCATGTGGCACTGAAAACCTGTAGTGATCTACTTGTTTTGTGTGTGTCTGTCACTTCTGTCACCACACTCATTACAATGTACAGAATACAGTGGACCCTTGACTTACGAACTCAATTCGTTCGCGAAGGCTGGTTGTAACTCAAGTTGGTTGTAAGTCAAGACTATTTTTCCCATAAGAAATAATGGAAATACCCATAATGCGTTCCGAACCTCCCATAGCAACACTTACTTAACCTTTTCATAATAAAAAAGGGTTGTATAATGTGCATAATTTACTAAAACACCATTAATTTTTTCTAATGTACTAACCAAAAAGTTATAAAAAGTGCCTAGCCTACCAGAAACAACAATTTCATACTGTACTCCCATTTAATTTGACATCTTTGGGCTGCAGGAAGGGAGGAGGAGGAGAATGAAATGTCAGGTGGTTATTGTTTGGAAGGAGCCTCCTTATACAAATCTTTTCTTTGTTAAATTGTCGAGATAGTGGATTTTGACATGCTGTACATATTAGCGAGATCGGTCACACGAACACCACTCTCATATTTCCGCACAATTTCCTTCTTTGTTTCGATTGTGATCACTTTCTTTACCTTCATTACCTTCTCTTCCTTCCTTAGCAATTATCGAAAAAAATTATATAAATCACTGCACTGACTGAAATTTCGTCCACAAACACATGTATCTGGGCTCCGACTGACGCTTACAAACGCTCTCGGCTGTTTGTTTACAATCGCGCAAGCGGATACACGTGACCGCATTCAGGTCGTAACGCAAGATGTTGGTCGTAAATCAAAGCAAAAATTTTGGTCGTAAATCAAGTTGTTCGCATGTCAGGCCGGTCGTATATCAAGGGTCGACTGTAATTATAAAGCTCCAATTACATTGTGCTACTAATTGTTAATCTGTCTCCTGAATTGTTAACAGCACTTGTAGCCTTTTATTTCCTCTCAGCGTCACGTCTTTTGTTCAGTCTCTTTTGCTCTTTCCCTGTCTTTTCACAGCTAGTTTGTGCATTTGGAGGAAATTGGGGGCGGGTTTTTAGGATGTGGGTGGAGCCTTTTCAGTGGTGGATTTCACTGCTGTTCACTACAAACTCTATAGCGAGCTGATCCCAGATGTGTGTTCTGTGCCTCTGGCTCTTGAGAGATTAGAGTTAGTGTGGACTAGGCCGGAGTGACGAGAACCTGGCTTCTCTCTCACATCCCATAAGCTGGACTGGTAGCTCTAAACTGTCCCAATGTGAGCGAGTGCAACTTGTGATGAAATGACGTCCTATCCAGACTTGGTCAAACTTTGCACTTTGATAGACCGTGCTGTAATGGATTAATACGATTCAAAAAGTTGACGGATAGAGACGTGGCAAAACTAAAATCATTTTTGACAAGAACATTTATTTTGTTTTTTAGTGCTGCAAAGATGTCAAGACATGAACATGACTTCGCCTTCAAAAAAAAGAATATCTTTGTTATGGCTGCATCCGGAAAAATCTAATGACATGCTTGTTGAAGCTGTAGATTACACAATCTGTGACATTATTACAGAACTGCCGCCAGCTTTTTAAACCTGCCAAGTTGGGATTTTCAGTAATGACCCCACCACCTGATCCCCACCAAGATGGACAGGTTCCTTTTTAATAAATAGGGATCTTTTCTATTCGAGTAAGGCAAAAGCAGACAGAAATTTAACAGCAGCCAAACGCACCCTGCCAATAAATGAACTAAATGTGTGACGGTGAAGCCGCCAAATCAGTGAGGCTTTTAAAATCCAAAGTTTTATTGAAATGAAACAGCAGTATTAATCACTCAGGTGAGTCTGTTTAAGTAGTGTTATTCAGCAGAGGGTCGGGGTGGCTCAAAACAGCGCTGCTTTATTAATCGTTTCCAATATTTCCCTAATCAACTGTTAAGCATTACATTTATTAAATGACTATTCCCTTGCGGCCCACCCTATGCACCACGCTAAAGCCATCATCCCCAAATGCATGCCAAATTGTTCCTTGTTCCACTAAGAAAGCAAAAATGAAATTAAATGCCAGCTCAAAATGTAACACAGGCAATGTGTGTTACAAACCCATGAATAAAATATTACCAGAACGGCAGAGCTTCATTACGCCTTTGACAAACTGATCTTGTCAAATGCTTTCTTCACACAATGACACCACTCCAGCCCACTGTGTCACTGTTACCTTCACAACCAGCATGGCTTCATTTATTTTGTATTGTGACCTTGTTGGATTCTGTCCTCATTGAAGTCTGTTAAAGCAAGTCGTGAAAAAGTTCGGCAGGAAGACTGATGGAGAGCATTATACTGATACACGTGAAAAAATGCATGTGGCATTAACCAGTAGACTTCTTGATGAATTATGAAAATATATGAATTATGGCACATTATAGAACACATCCGCATGTAAGAGCATGATGACCTCCTGGGTTAACTTTTATTTCATGGGGGACAAAGACACAGAAATTGTAATTGGTGGCCGAGACAAGGGTCAATTGATCGGACCAACTTTGGGGTTTACTTTAATTTTTTGTGGAAATCTTAGAGTTCGTTTTTGACGTTTAGGTTTTTCCAAAATGGGAATTCATTTTTGATGTTACTCTTCTGGAGAAAGTTATATAATTCTTAATCGCTATTTCTCAATGTCATTTGAGCACTGACATTCCTTACACTTAGTGCCAGGGTTTCCATGATGATCACTCTCAGAGGGTGCCTGGACTGTGGCACGTGTGACGTCATGGGAGAAGGTGGGAGCGGAGGATGCCATCATCTACATGCTACACTGATCCCTCTCCCACTTGGACAGAGGCAGTGGTGCTGTAAGAATTATGTTTCTGGACTTCTCTAGCACCTTCAACACCATCCAACCTCTGCTCTTCAGGGACAAGCTGACAGAGATGGGAGTAGATTCATACCTGGTGGCATGGATCATGGACTATCTTAAAGACAGACCTCAGTATGTGCGTCTTGGGAACTGCAGGTCTGACATTGTGGTCAGCAACATAGGAGCGCCGCAGAGGACTGTACTTTCTCCGGTCCTGTTCAGCTTATATACATCGGACTTCCAATATAACTCTGAGTCCTGCCACGTGCAAAAGTTCGCTGATGACACTGCTATTGTGGGCTGCATCAGGAGTGGGCAGGAGGAGGAGTATAGGGACCTAATAAAGGACTTTGTTAAATGGTGCGACTCAAACCACCTACAACTGAACACCAGCAAAACCAAGGAGCTGGTGGTGGATTTTAGGAGGCCCAGGCCCCTCATGGACCCCATGATCATCAGAGGTGACTGTGTGCAGATGGTGCAGACCTATAAATACATAGGAGTGCAACTGGATGATAAATTAGACTGGACTGCCAATACTGATGCGCTGTGTAAGAAAGGACAGAGCCGACTATACTTCCTTAGAAGGCTGGCGTCCTTCAACATCTGCAATAAGATGCTGCAGATGTTCTATCAGACGGTTGCGGCGAGCGCTCTTTTCTACGCGGTGGTGTGCTAGGGAGGCAGCATAAAGAAGAAGGACGCCTCACGCCTGGACAAACTGGTGAGTAAGGCAGGCTCTATTGTTGGCATGGAGCTGGACATTTGACATCCATGGCAGAGCGACGGGCACTGAGCAGGCTCCTGTCAATCATGGAGAATCCACTGCATCCACTGAACAGAATCATCTCCAGACAGAGGAGCAGCTTCAGCGACAGACTGCTGTCACCATCCTGCTCCACTGCACCTACCCCTTGATTTGTTTGAGTGTCCTCATCCGCTGGCTTATCCCTTAGGTATGTTATTAGCGTCAGCAGGTTCAAGAGGCTCCCCGGAAGGACCAGGTAGCGTGAGGCCGACCAACACTGCCACAGTCTGATATTTTATCAAGTAATAGAGGTGCCACAATCATGCTGCTACAGAATAACATTTCCAGAAAAAAACAGACATGCATACAAAGTGGCGTCATCAACAACTAATGAGAAGAATGTGAAAAATCTTCTCCTTTGCCTCTGGGTGTTCCCTTATCCAGGGTCGTTGCAGTGGAGGTGTATCTCTCATTTCCATTGCATACTAATTCCTTGCTATAATTCAATAAATTTGCCAAAGATGAGCATTGTTAAACCCTCCAGTAGACTCTGTCAAGAGTTACTGGTCCATTGGGACTCAAGAACAGTGGTTACATCTGTTTGAAAAAATAATAATTAATCGATGGCCTGTTATGAGCTGTTGTTTTAGAACGTGATGCCAACTTAAGGTATGAACTATTGTTAGGGGAGCAGCCCTTGAGCTGAAAAGGGGATTTTTAAAAATTAGATGTAGTTTAACAGAGTGTGTATTCTCCCATTGTTGGTGTGGTTGTAGACTGTGGCCTCATGTGGACGGGGATTGGACTGGTGCTAACAGCAAAAACGATAAACAGTAGGGATCTTAAATCTCGACTTGATACCATTTTGGAGAAATCAGGTGGTCAGAACGGACAAGCTTACTGGTCTGAATGGCCTGTTCTTGTCACAATTGTTCTAAACCCTACAGTTAGAGTAATCAGAGTCAAACTCAATAAGATCTTCATATTTTTGGAGGTACAAGAAGACAATCCATTTTTCACCTTTTCAAATAGTTTCTTAGATTATGGTTGATCTTCACATAATTTCAGTTTCTTATCAGCTTCACTTACTTGTTTATTGAAATCTTTAACCTTTTAAGGGAACTTGGGATTAATATGTAGAAAACGCTATTCATTTTGTAAATATTAAATAAAAGCTCCTCTATGAAACCAAAATATTGGAGCACGTTGACTAAATGCATATTTTTCACAGATTCCTTTATATTTTACATTATTTTATACGCATGTATCTGTTAGTATAACTGTACATTTTCACTTTGACTGATTTCTGTGTGTTATCCTACTCATTACCCTGTTATATTATTTTTATCTTCAGTATATTTTAAAAACTACACATTTGTAAAGTGCACCAACAACCACCTTTGCGAAGGTCAGATGAGCATTCTTGACTAATTAATCAAAATCAGAAGTAATTAATAAAGGAAGAACACAACGGAAACAACAGCAATAAAGTAGTGTCCATAAAAGCCAGAGTGTGCAATATCTAGAGAAAGCCGTTGGGACCACCATATGTCTAACCTCAGCACAGTCTGCTTTTCCATAGGATTCCTTTAAGATTAATCTTCCTCAAATTTATAGGAGGGTTTAAAATATAATCAGAGTTCACAAATTAGTTACAAGAATCATACGTCACAGACGTTGGGCCCTCGAAATGTCGTTCCATAGTTCAATATGAGAACAGGAGAGTCAATATAAGAGATCAGTTACAAACAAAAGGCCTAGCAAAATTAGTAACTGTTTGCTGCAGTAAAGAATGACGCTACTTTCTCATTTACCGTAGCTGACGAAGGAAATAAAGCAGCCGTCCATCTTCAATAAATTACAAGTTCATGAGGGAAGCTTGTCTGTCCCAGCAGTTAAAAAGGAACCAGTGCTAGATAGGAAGACATTTGGCAAGATAGCGCCACACTGCGAAACAAGATAAGGAGAAGGTAAAGACGCCTCCACAGTGATCTCTGTTTAATTAAAGGAAAAAAAGAAATGATAACCAAGAAAGAAACACAAAGAGATCAGAAGGACGATGTGATTGGTCAGCTGGACTGCTTTCATAAAGTAGGGCTCAACAGGTAGATGGTTTATGTAGCATGGAGCCTGGGAGAGGCACAACGTCTAGGAAAAGGGGAGAAGTGACCTCACCTGGCTTAACAGTTGTCTTCGGTATTGCAGAGATGAAGTGGAAAAGGCATTATCATACGGGCCCTACTTGGCATGGAGTCATACTGCTTACCTTACATTTACTTACTGTATTTGGCTGATGCCTTTATCCGTGGTGACTTACAACATTTATGATACAATCGGTTACATTAGTTTTTCCACTTGGGGCACAGGCAGGTCAAGCGACTTGCTCAGGTCACACAGTGTCAGTATTGGGATTTGAACCCACAACCTGAGGGTTTGAAGTCCAAAACCTTAACCGCTACACCACAGTGCTACCTAATATCATAGACTCCTGAAGGTGCCCGCTAAGCGGTCATATCGTATTGTGGAACGAGCCCCGGACACAGACAGGTAGATATGCTTAAAGTCACCACCACACATTTATTTACCACTAATATTTACAATAATAAGTACACACAAACCCCCAAAACTCCCCCAAAGTCCAGGCCTCTTTCACTCTGCCTCTCTTCAGGTCCACCTCCATTCCTCTCCTCCGAGCTCTGTCCTGCTCCTCTCCCGACTCCAGCCATCGAATGGAGGGAGGCGGCCCCTTTTATAACCACCCGGATGTGCTCCACGAGCCTCCCGACAATCTTCCGCTGGCACTCCCCAGTGTGGCGGAAGTGCCGGCTGCGTACCCGGAAGCACTCTGGGTGTCCCTGGTCTTCTTCCCCCCAGCACTTCCAGGTGAGGTGGAAGTGCTGAGGGCCAGGGCTCCAAAGGCATTGAGGTGCCCCATGGCGGTGATCACAGACCCCTACAGGGTTGAGCTTCAAAGCTCTGTACCCATAGTCCCCAAAGCCACCGGGAGGGTCACCCCCTCGTGGTGTGGAGGAGGTGTAAGCCCTCCTCCGGTCCTCTTGGGCGTACCAGCTGTGTACCACCCCCAGCCGCGTGCCACCGTATATAAATTTCCCTGCTATCACAGGGGGTTGGGATTATTTAACTTTGGGAAAAAGGATGTGTACCTCTCTGGGTTTGCACCTTTCCACCAGTCTGAAGATGAGATGACTGCACTCTCCACCATCATGTTAGTTTCTCTTGTGTTTACCTCTGACTATCACAATCTGCTCTCTATTGGACTGCGATCTGTAAATTAGAACAGGCATTAGCCTGGGATGTTTGTTTCTTAGATGTTGGCACTTAATTGTATTCATTTTGTTCTTTAGTAATAAAACACCTGACCTGTACCTTGAGAAGGTAGAATGCTTCAGGGGTCTCCTATCCATGGGTCCTGCTGTGTGGACATGTAAGGCTAGGGTTAGGGCTTTACCCTGGTGCTTGGGCTTCCTTCCACATTCCAAGGGTGTGCATGTTAGGTGAACTTGATAATTCTACATTTTTGGTCATTTTAAATTGACTCGGGATGAGTGAGTGTAAGCTTAGGAGACTGCGCTGATAGCGTGTTAGATTTAGGGTCGTTGTCCTGCTGAAAGATGAACCGTCGCCCCAGTCTGAGGTCAAGAGCGCTCTGGAGCAGGTTTTCATCCAGGATGTCTCTGTACATTGCTGCAGTCATCTTTCCCTTTATCCTGACTAGTCTCCCAGTTCCTGCCGCTGAAAAACATCCCCACAGCATGATGCTGCCACCACCATGCTTCACTGTAGGGATGGTGCCAGGTTTCCTCCAAACGTGACTCCTGGCATTCACACCAAAGAGTTCAATCTTTGTCTCATCAGACCAGAGAATTTTCTTTCTCATGGTCTGAGAGTTCTTCAGGTGCCTTTTGGCAAACTCCAGGCGGGCTGCCATGTGCCTTTTACTAAGGAATGGCTTCCGTTTGGCCACTCTACCATATAGACCTGATTGGTGGATTGCTGCAGAGATGGTTGTCCTTCTGGAAGGTTCTCCTCTCTCCACAGAGGATCTCTGGAGCTCTGACAGAGTGACCATCGGGTTCTTGGTCATCTCCCTGACTAAGGCCCTTCTCCCCTGATCGCTCAGTTTAGATGGCCGGCCAGCTCTAGGAAGAGTCCTGGTGGTTTCGAACTTCTTCCACTTACGGATGATGGAGGACACTGTGCTCATTGGGACCTTCAAAGCAGCAGAAATGTTTCTGTAACCTTCCCCAGATTTGTGCCTCGAGACAATCCTGTCTCGGAGGTCTACAGACAATTCCTTTGACTTGATGCTTGGTTTGTACTCTGACATGAACTGTCAACTGTGGGACCTTATATAGGCAGGTGTATGACTTTCCAAATCATGTCCAATCGACTGAATTTACCACAGGTGGACTCCAATGAAGCTGCAGAAACATCTCAAGGATGATCAGGGGAAACAGGATGCACCTGAGCTCAATTTTGAGCTTCATGGCAAAGGCTGTGAATACTTATGTACATGTGCTTTCTCAATTTTTTTTAAAAGTAAACTTTTTTCAAATTGTCATTATGGGGTGTTGTGTGTAGAATTCTGAGGAAAAAAATGAATTTAATCCATTTTGGAATAAGGCTGTAATATCACAAAATGTGGAAAAAGTGATGCGCTGTGAATACTTTCCGGATGCACTGTATATATATATATATATATATATATATATATATATATATACATACATACACACACACACACAGTATATATATATTATATATATATTGTGACGTACGGCCAGGGTCCATGCCTTCACCACATCTGCCAGGGGGACAAGTTTGGGAAGCCCAGTATCTCCCCCTGGATGCTAGATGGCAGCCTCCCTGGGTTGCAGCGGTGCCTTGGACTCCCCCAGGGCTTCATGGGGGTTGGAGTTCTGTGCAGCTCTGCGGGGTTTTGACATTTTATATAATGTCAAGGGTAGAAATCAAGAACATTAAAAATTGACGGCCCCTGAGAATGCTCAACCACTGCCTCCCACTGTAAAGTGAGAAAACTGAAGCTTAGATAAGCAAGTGAATGCGTTGTGATCACTGAAATCCCAGAAAGGCTGCTTTTCATTATAATAACTTAGAGAGGTATATTTCATGAATTTAGAGATCGTAACCGATTGTATCACAAATGTAAGATGCCTTGGATAAAGGTATTAGACAAACAAGTTAATGTAATGGAATTATGAGACAGGAAAAATTACCAGACAGGATCAAACAAAGTTAATGTACTTATTTTAAACATGGTGACAATGTAACAGCCCAAGTTCACTGTTGGTTTGCTGTGCTCTGATGAAGAGGTTTTCCTCCAAACATGTTGGCCAGGTGTACACCTTGCATCCTATAGACAGGTTCTGAATCCAGCGACACTTCTTATGTTATACCTACTTATGCTTCATGATATAATTTTTCATATTATTGTATGATAATTGGGCTACTGCGGTGGGTTGGCACCCTGCCAGGGATTGGTTCCTGCCTTGTGCCCTGTGTTGGCTGGGATTGGCTCCGGCAGACCCCCGTGACCCTGTATTCGGATTCAGTGGGTTGGAAAATGGATGGATGGATGGATAATTGGGCTATTAGATCTTTTTCTAGTTGGCTCACACTATTTATTGTATTTTTATTATTTCCATTTTTGTTTTTGATAGTTTGCTGTGTATCTATTGTATATTTTTTTGGTTTTTTATAATGTATTCACTATATGTACTTCATAATTTTTTGTATTTACTTTTTCAGTTTTGTTTTGCTGTGTGTGCATACTGCGTTGTTTTACATGTGGGATAAGAAATTTGGGTCTATATTATTTTTTGGGGGGAACATACTAATTTTCCATTTGTTTACTTTTTGTATTATGTGCATTATTCCATTCTATAATTTCTGCCTTTATTTTATTTAAAACTAGACAAAGAGCCCATTTCGACAACGTAAGATGAAACGGGCACGAGTGGAATAGTAATAAGTATAAGCACCACAAACCTGATATAGGTGTATTGAATGAATGCGTAATTGAATCAGAATGCGTAATTAGGCCTCGAGCTGTAGTCGAAATCGCCTTTCAGGCCTCTAGAGCTTTAATCGAAGTCGCCTGTCTCTTTGAATTTTCGCGGCCGTAAATCCGCCGCCTGCCACGATGTCGGTCTCGTAAGGTTTTTCGGGCAGCTGTGCAGAAGGCGACTGCGCATTCGGCTTCGGACGGACGTGAGTGAGTGAGTGAGTGAGGAGGCTGGCAAATTATATATAAGATATATTGAGTAGAATTTCATACTGTGACAAAGTTTTTTTCTTTTTATATATTTAAAATTCATATGTATACTCTTTTCAGGTTTTGCTTACTTTATCTTTTGGTCATTATCCCAGTAAGTGGATTGTTTATATTTTCCGTAGTTTTGCAGTAGTGGTCATTTCTTCCTATCTTCCAGTAAGAAAAGAACATTTGTGTTAGGTGCTCAGCACAGGTGGTCTCATCACACAATAAAACAGGAGCCATCACGTTAAAGTGTACACACCAAACAATAGATTTAAATGTGCTAGACTTGGCAGGAGCCATAGCAATTATTGTGGAGAAGATGAGCAGGTCTGTGTGGTGTGGCTTTAGATTGGAGCTGAGCTGATGGGTGACTCTACCACCTTTTTTTGTAAAAATAGTGTAGCAGCAGGTTTGTGGTATACCCTTACAATACATTCACTTCCAAATGAGGCTGCTGATATTGGCAAGTAGGATTGTCATTTCTCTCTGCGAAGCTGGATGTCTGCCCACCAGTCAACAGAAAATGATGATGTTTTCTCGGTGGGCTTTTGACTGTGTAGCTAAAGCCCATGTTCATTCATCGCATAATGAGTCTACCTGCCAGTCAGCCTCTTTGAAACTGTGTACTGCACACTTCAGAATGATGCAAGTGGACCACCGTGAACAGCACTTTTGTCCGTGTTCCAGCCTTCCTCTCTCCACACTTCAGTTTCGTTCTTTCCTCTGATTTCCAGCTGCAGCTAGGATCCAGCTGAAAGCTCTCATCTCCACCTAAAGGTTTTGACTTGGCTCTGCTCCCCACTCCCTCTAGTCTCTGATCTCACCGTACACCCCTAGAGTGTCTTTATTCTTGTGAGAATCATTAAAGGCCTGAGTCTTTTTGAAGGACCACTACAAGACAATATGACACATGCGTGTCAGAGGATCACCTTCCAGGCTCATCAGAGGTACTGTATGTGATACCACTCCAGGACAAGAGAGGGCGTTGTCACTAAAACTATCCTCTCCTTCTTCTGCTTCTTCTACAATTCTGAGAAGATGCCCAGTGAGGGCAGCTGACCCCACTCCTTCTGGGCTGAGTTCTACAAAGCCCAGCGTCTCATTTTGGTTTCAAGCCAACCAGAAGACAGGGCTCCTCCAAGCCAGACCTGCTCAGCCGAATAATATTTACAAACCTGAGAAGGCTGTAGCCTGTAATTCTATTGTTTGATGCCAACAGGCGTTTGTTATGTTTTGTGTTGTTTTTGAACTGACAATCCAGGTGGTGTCCCAACATTTCTTTGGGACCCAATCCTTAATCCAGCTCAACCACAAAAATGATCTATCTATCTATAGGTCTGACTTCTGTTCTCTCCAGGAGGTCATCATCCTGCCGACTATGCCACTGTGAAAACGATCAGACTCAACACACTTAAAAAAAGTTTGGGGCAGCCACCCGTATATTATCCCTGGCTCCAATTGGTTGAATTCTGGTAACAAGTTTCTTGGTTGTAGTCCCAAAATGAACTGATGATGGTTTGTAAAGATGGTGGTTTTAAAGAGTCGGACCGGAAGTGACGTAGGGGAACTGGAAATGACCTTCTTCTGACATCAATCACGGCGCCCGAACCGGAAGTGATATTAGTCGAGGCACCAGAACCGGAAGTGACGTCATCCAAGGCACCAGAACCGGAAGTGCCGTCTTTAAGGTTGAGTCAGACAGGTTTTCCCGCAGCTGGTCTGCAGAGATAACAGAAGATTTAATGCACCCTACCACCCCCTGGCCTGGCGTGCAATTACCTTCCCTTGGTCTATACAACATCCTCCTAATCGCACATGTGTGACATATATCTAAAATACCGATATATAAACCCACACATATAAACCCATATGCTATGGGTTGTGTCCATCGGATACACAATTACCCGCAAACCACTCTACCTAGAAGAACCTTGATCTTGGTGTTAATCAAAAGCATATGATGTGATACATGCTGGTGAAGCAAACAGTTTGGGCAGCAGCAACCTCTGCACAATTATCGGGATTCAGGTCTTTCTTATGCTAAACTGCTTGAGAGGGTATCATGGCAGAAAGGAAAAGAACAAGAGAGACATCTGCTGAATGTAAAGCATACTGCTCAGACAACTTATGAAACAAACAAAAGCAGCAGCACCACCTGCTGAGCATCAAGTACAGGAAATAATGCACACACGCAAACTGAGCCATGTTCCTCTCATAACTTCCAGACGGTTTCAATAATTTTGGGATGTCTTTGTTGAATAAGCAAGAATTGAGTTCTGTTCAGGGCATTATCACGTTGTACCATGTATGTTGTAAACCAAAAATATGTATAGAAAATAAAAAAGTCATGTATTGGTGCACAGATAGATATAAACTAAGTAAGAGCTTTTGTAAGCATTAAACATAGTGTGAATTAGGTATGTCAAGCTAATAGTTAAATAAAGGCATTTGCCATATTTCTTTTTTAGTTAAGCTTAGACAGAAACCACCAATATTTAGTAATTCGGAAAGACAGAGTAAAGAAAGAATGATGAACAGAAACTGCCCGAGGTCTGAGAAGGGAGAACACCTGTTGTTTGAAGGTCGGTGAGGAAATAAGGGAAGCCAAGAATGAAGACACGTGATAAGCTGAGAACAATATTGGTGGTCAAGAAAGGGCCCATGAGAAGCCAGCTGGAGTAGGGAGTCAGAATAAACATTGAAGGAATTGTTTCAAGCGAGGCCAAGATGATAAGAAATGATTATATAAGCTGTGATTTTTGGCTTGTTCAGGGCTCAGCTAAGTTTGGCCTAATTGGGTTGAGTCTGTGTGATTGTTTATTGCAATAAAACTAATTACTTTGTTTCCCTATCCTTTGTCTCCTAGAGTCTTCTTTTAAGGTGAGAATCTTCGGCGTATTTTACACTTCCACATACAGTAATCCCTCGCTATATCGCGCTTCGACTTTCGCGGCTTCACTCTATCACAGATTTTATATGTAAGCATATCTAAATATATAACGCGGGTTTTTCGCTGCTTCGCGGGTTTCTGCGGACAATGGGTCTTTTTACTTCTGGTACTTGCTTCCTCAGTTGGTTTGCCCTGTTGATTTCATACAAGAGATGCTATTGGCGGATGGCTGAGAAGCTACCCAATCAGAGCACGCAGTTAAGTTCCTGTGTGCTGCTGATTGGCTCAGCGACGGAGTGCTGCATTAACCAGGAAGTCTCATCTCACTCATTCAGCATTAACGTGCTCCTGCTACTGCTTCAGGGGCCGTGTCCAAGCACCAACAGAAGATGCAAATGATTGCAGAAAAGGTAAAAGTTTTGGATATGTTGAAGGAAGGGAACAGCTACACTGCTGCAGGACACCATTACAGCATCAATGAGTCCACGATTCTTTTTATTTAAAAAGGTGGAAAAGCATATAAGATCTACGGCCGCAGTGTCCTTTAACCAGGGCGCAAAACGAGTTGCAAGTGGACGTGATAAGGCAGTAGTCTGGATGGAATCTGCTTTAGGGATTTGGCTTGAAGAGTGCTGGAAGAAGAACAATGGCAGTGCTACACTGTCGCCTGAAGAGGCTCCTTTAGAAGAGCTGTAACGCTATCCTTTGTTGTTCAGTAAAATTAAACTCATCGTTATCGGACAAGTCGTCGAGTCATTGTTGGTGAGTAACCATAATTAATTATCTATGTACAGTATTTAGTACATGTACGTACGTTTAGTGTCACTGTACACACATTTTACTGTATACAATTTTTCTTGCATTGTACGTATTTATTGCTGGTGGCCTGTCTGTCGTAATGGCTGTAACATATGTGATATCGGAGACGCTCAATATCTTTATAATAATAATTTAGGTTTTACTGTATGTAAACTGTGTTTACATACATAATTTCAACGAATCTTACCTAATATCTAAGAGAATACAAAGGGTTTATGCTGTATAATTGTGTGGGAAATGTTTTAATAGTGTGGGAGAGTTTATAAGGGCTTAAAATATATAAAAATAACCATATGAACATATGGTTTCTACTTCGCGGATTTTCACCTTTCGCGGGGGGTTCTGGAACGCAACCCCCGCGATGGAGAAGGGTTTACTGTATATATGTATGGATGACAGAAGATCTTCTGATTTCAATCATTTTTAAGAACTATTTGAATATAATACAAGGGTATACACATTTTTGGCCATGTCTGCATAAATACTAGAGCAGCATGGAGGAAAACAGACCAGTGGGTGACTTCAGATACATCCAGTAAAGGGAACTTGCATGTTTGTTTTTTGTTTTTGTTTTTTTGTTTTTTTCATTTTATTTTATTGAATTTATTAAAAGCAAGTAGCATTCCATATTAGCAAGTCAAACTTGACAAAACTAAATTCAATTCAACCCCCACCCAGGGAAAAAAGAGAGGAAGGCCAACAGCCAGAGTAAAACTTTAAGAGTAGAAAAAGGGGGAGAGAAACCTTCTCCGCAATATAACTACTTATTCTAAAATGTTATTAATTACATCCTGCCAGATTTTAAAAAAAAGTTTTGAACAGATCCTCTAAGTAAGAATTTGATTTTTTCCAATTTCAAATGTTACATAACATCAGTTACGCACTGGTGGGCTAGGATTCTTCCATTTGAGTAAGCTAAGTCTACGTGCTAACAGTGAAGTAAAGGCCACTCCAGTTTGTTTGTCCTTCTCCACTTTATGCCCATCTGGGAGCCCACCAAACACAGTTGTTAGGGGATTAGGAGGGACACCAAAGCTGTCTGATAGACATTTAAAGATTTGGGTCCAGAATTATGTTAATTTGGTGCAGGCCCAAAACATGTGGCCCAGTGAGGCTAGAACTCGATTGCAATGTTTGCAGGTTGGCTCTCACCCAGGAAACAATTTGGACAATTTTAAACAAGACAGATGTGCTCAGTAAAAGATTTTAAGTTGAATAATTGTATACTTTGTGCATATGGAGCTTCAGTGAATTCTGTGCATGGCTGCCTTCCACTCCTTTTCTGAAATGGTGAGCGAGAGATCCTTTTCCTACGTTTGTTGCTTTGTCGAACTCCACAGAGACACTAACGGCACAAGTGGGAAGCCTTTAAAAAAATTGTGTGTGTAAAGTTCTCCATTCAGCATAAAATGAAAGGAGAAGTAAACATTAGTTACATGGTTACAAGGTAAATTATGACAAATGTGTCTAAATCTTACCTTAATTCTCTGATCACATTCTAATCTTGTGTCTTCTCAGGTATGAGCATCATTACGATGGGATTTTATCTTAAAAATATCAACATTAAGCTTTCACGAGCATGCCACTCCTCTCATCTTTTGACCACTGAATTTAAATGTGCTATATCAAAGCTTTTGGATTGTGTAGCTTTTTTAGATGGCTGATGCCACACTGGGAAGATTATCACTGCTGCCAGGCCACGAAATGGGCAGCAATGAGTCGAGTTGAAGACAGCTTGAGTAATCATCAGACAAAGTGTCACTGAGTCATGAGAGGAGACACACACACAGCATCGCCACTGAAAAAGGTCAACCGTGATTCCGCTAGAAAAAGCCTTTTAACTCTGTTCAGTAATGGGAGAAAAAAAAAAAAAGATACCTCATTGGAGAAAAGAACTGCATATCAATAACAGGCTGACCTTGAACTTCCAGAAATCAAGTTCAGATGTAATCACGTCAGGTTATGCAGAGATAGCAGAGGAGGATGGAGAGGTGCAGAGCACTCGCCTGATATAAACGTCTGAACAACGATGGGCCATGTGCTCTTGAATATCAATCATGACAACATTATGTAAAGGGTAAGGAGTGGAAAGAGAAGAGGTCAATCTTCCTTGGGCAATGATCTCTCTGGCTCTTTAACGTAATTTGCTACAGAATTTGGCTTAGGTAACTGACCCTTTGAGCTGCTTGGCTTTGTTGCAGTATTTGCAATTGCACAAACTGAACAGGCCAGGACGATCAGAATGATGAAGAGCCTTTCCCAGACAGTAGTGTTCCAAAACAAATGCACTATAAGTGCTCTTCAGGTATGTCATTGGCCACTTCTACAAAGGAAATCCAAAAAATAAAAATATTTGGGGGAAACACCCTAGAAATGTAGTGGGAGCTGCTGCTCCTCACATTTAAGGACAGCCATTAATCTACCAGCATTTATAATTGACCTTCCCATGCTGGGACAGACATAAGGGGTTTTTGAAACAGTAGGAAAGACCATCAATGTCAGAAGTTTGTTTATAACCTTTGTGGGCAGTAGGGGACTCCCCAGCTCCCCAAACCCAACACAAATAGGTACAGACACAGGTTAAAAGGCAAAGTCTTTTATTTTGGGAAAACTCTTCCTTTATAAGAGTTTCCCACCACCTCAGCCACAAGTATAGCAAACACAATACAGCACACTCTTTGTCTTTCCCTCTCTCTGTCTCTCACTGCTTCGTCTGTGACAGTGTGTGGCTTTCCCAGTACGCTAGATGGCAGCACACCCAGACCAGAATTCCCACATGGATACCCAAAGGGCATAATGGGAGTTGTAGTCCCGTGGGGCTGCCCAGTTCAGTTTAAGGGAGCCACCAGGCGGGGCTGGTGGGATTGGCAATCCCTATTTTACAAGACTTCCGATTCACCTGGAAGTACTTCCATCAGGTGATATCCTAGCACACAGAAGTACTCCTAGTAGGGGCTGTGACAGGGGTCCTGAGTTTTTGCACACCCTCATCAATGCATATTTACAGATGTGGTGATGGACAACAATAAGAGTCAAGCCTAACCACTGGGCTACTGAGCCACCAAAATAAAAAAGCAAGACGAAGGTTTTGGTTTTCAAAGCACTGGAGTGGGCTACTGTGTAGGAAGAACTCTGCCTCTGCCATCACTTACTTGTTGATTTGCTTGGTAATTATCATATAAATGGGAGCGGGGCAGCCTGGAGGTCTGACCTGACTCATAAAGAAAAAATATTTCTTCAGGCTTATTCTAATGAACCAAAATAGCACATATTGTGTTTGTGTTTTTACAGAATATTCAGGCGTTGTTATGGAGATAGAAACAGAAGATCAAGGAAGTTCTATGAAAACAGTTTTGTTTGGTTTGTCTTGAGGGGTGCATGAGTGAGGGGGGCATGGGTGAGTCATGTTCACTTTTCACATGGCTGGCATCACGAAGAGTAGAAAAATGTATTGATCCCCCTTAAAATCATCTCACATTGAATTGTGGAATCTTGGTATATTTAAATTGAGGAAAAAAATGCATAATTTCAGATTGAATGCCAAATTCTACAGATCATGATAAATTAAAAATGGAGAATTTATCATTTTTTTTTAGATAGTGATTGAAAGAGAACATACCACATGTGCTTCAGAACAGGTCATCCACCTGAAGCTAAGCATGTTTGGGTCCAGCCAGTACTTGGATGGGAGACCAATTGAGAAAAGGCTTGGCTTGCAGTTGGAATAGGAGTTGGTGAGGCCAGCAGGGGGTGCTTACCCGGAGGTCTGAATGTGAAGACCAATGCCCCAGTGCAGTGACCGGGACACTGTGCTGTACAAATGGTGCTGTCCTTCAGGTGAAATGTAAAACCGAGGTCCTGACACTCTGCAGTAATTAAAGATCCCTGGGTATCCATTGTAAAGAGTAAGGTGTATCCCGATGTCCAGGGTAAATCGCCCACCATGGCCTAGTCATTCTGGGCCCCTAATCATCCCCTGTCTCTAATTGTCTCTCTCTCTCTCTCTCTCTCTCTCTCCCTCCCTCACCCCTTCACTACCAATCAGCTAATGTGTGGTGAATGTACTGGTGCCAAAAAAATGGCTGCTGTCGCATCATACAGGTGGAGGATACACATTAGTGGTGGGTGAAGTGGCTCGTCACTCATTGAAGCACTTTGAGTAGTGAGAAAAGAACTATATAAATATAAAGAATTATTACTAATTATTAACATAATTAAGGACCATTCGGAGCTGTGGTTTCCCCAATAAGCTACATGGCAGCACACCCAGACCAGGATTCCCACATGGATACTCAAAGGGCATAATGGGAGTTGTTGTCCCGTGGTGAAGCTCAGTTTGGTTGAGGGGAGCTGCCAGGAGGAGCTGGTGGGATTGGCAATCCCAATTTTACGAGACTTCTGATTGACCTGGAAGTACTTCCATCAGGTTATACCATAGCACCAGAAGTACTCCCGGGTCCAAGATAATAGGAGCCACTCTGCCGTATCCAGGTGAGGCAGGAGAGGAGACAAGCAATGCTCTCCTGGGAGGAGTGGAGGAAGAGGAGAGGGGAAGAAATAGAGGTGAATATTGTTAAAGAATCTTATTGTAAGGTATTTTGGTTAATAAAGATGTGTTATGTGAACCCAGGACTGCACTATCGTGGTTGTGTTTAGGGTTTGGGGGGCTTCAACGCGCCCTACTGGTCACAACAAAGACTATATAGGGCTTCTTCTGTTCTTGACCCTTGGACACATCTGATGAAACAATACCTCAGTTTCTCAGAAATATCTTTTAATTCTCTGAATTTTGCCACCTTTCAAATTCATGTAATACTGAGGCCTCGTCCTTCTCCTCCCCACTAGCCCAGGTGAGCCTTTGTCCTTCCAATATCCCCCAACTCTGAACTCAGCTGATTGGGCACAGAAGCCTCCTTTTAAAATCCACCATGAGACTATCTGCAGGACACACCCATGCTACGGCCCAGAAGCACTTGTGGGCCACGTAAATCCTTAGGGGAATAAGACTGCATGCTCCAACAACAGTTCCCAAGCAGCCATATTGGAACCCAAAACGAGGCTGCAAGAGAAAGCCTGCAACCCTGTAACATTGTCAAAATCCACATTCCATCCTCACCCTCGACATTATCTGTCTGGGAAAGGTAACTGCAAACAATCGACTTGAACAGGACACCATTCACTCCATGGTACCCATTTGTATATATAGTTAGGTCCATAAATATTTGCACAGAGACAACTTTTTTCTAATTTTGGTTCTGTACATTACCACAATGAATTTTAAATGAAACAACTCAGATGCAGTTGAAGTGCAGACTTTCAGCTTTAATTCAGTGGGGTGAACAAAACGATTGCATAAAAATGTGAGGCAACTAAAGCATTTTTTGAACACAATCCCTTCATTTCAGGGGTCTCAAAAGTAATTGGACAATTGACTCAAAGGCTATTTCATGGTCAGGTGTGGGCAAGTCCATCATTATGTCATTATCAATTAAACAGATAAAAGGCCTGGAGTTGATTTGAGGTGTGGTGCTTGCATGTGGAAGATCTTGCTGTGAACAGACAACATGCAGTCAAAGGAGCTCTCCATGCAGGTGAAAGAAGTCATCCTTAAGCTGCGAAAACAGAAAAAACCATCCGAGAAATTGCTACAATATTACGAGTGGCAAAATCTACAGTTTGGTACATCCTGAGAAAGAAAGCAAGCACTGGTGAACTCAGCAATGCAAAAAGACCTGGACGTCCACAGAAGACAACAGTGGTGGATGATCACAGAATCATTTCCATGGTGAAGAGAAACCCCTTCACAACAGCCCACCAAGTGAACAACACTCTCCAGGGGGTAGGCGTATCGATATCCAAGTCTACCATAAAGAGAAGACTGCAGGAAAGTAAATACAGAGGGTGCACTGCAAGGTGCAAGCCACTCATAAGTCTCAAGAATAGAAAGGCTAGATTGGACTTTGCTAAAGAACATCTAAAAAAGCCAGCACAGTTCTGGAGAAACATTCTTTGGACAGATGAAACCAAGATCAACCTCTACCTGAATGATGGCAAGAAAAAAGTATAGAGAAGGCGTGGAACAGCTCATTATCCAAAGCATAGCACATCATCTGTAAAACACGGTGGAGGCAGTGTGATGGCTTGGGCGTGCATGGCTGCCAGTGGCACTGGGACACTAGTGTTTATTGATGATGTGACACAGGACAGAAGCAGCCGAATGAATTCTGAGGTGTTCAGAGACATACTGTCTGCTCAAATCCAGCTAAATGCAGTAAAATTGATTGGGCGGCGTTTCATGATACAGATGGACAATGACCCAAAACATACAGCCAAAGCAACCCAGGACTTTATTAAAGCAAAGAAGTGGAAAATTCTTGAATGGCCAAGTCAGTCACCTGATCTTAACCCAGTTGAGCAGGTATTTCACTTGTTGAAGACTAAACTTCAGACAGAAAGGCCCACAAACAAACAGCAACTGAAAGCCGCTGCAGTAAAGGCCTGGCAGAGCATTAAAAAGGAGGAAACCCAGCATCTGGTGATGTCCATGAGTTCAAGACTTCAGGCTGTCATTGCCAGCAAAGGGTTTTCAACCAAGCATTAGAAATGAACTTTTTATTTCCAGTTATTTAATTTGTCCAATTACTTTTGAGCCCCTGAAATGAAGGGATTGTGTTACAAAAATGCTTTAGTTGCCTCACATTTTTATGCAATCATTTTGTTCACCCCACTGAATTAAAGCTGAAAGTCTGCACTTCAACTGCATCTGAGTTGTTTCATTTAAAATTCATTGTGGTAATGTACAGAACCAAAACGAGAAAAAAGTTGTCTCTGTCCAAATATTTATGGACCCAACTGTATGTGTCACTAACGGTGTAACGGTATGAGACTAAAAATTGAATATCTCTGCCACTACTACTTATGGGGTTTAATTCTTCCCAATCAAATTTAAGATAACCCATTATTATTTATTAGATCACTGCCTGTTCTGCTTTCCCCACAAACCACACTACAACATTAAACAGGTCTAATCTGAGGTTGAGAAATATATTAGATGATTATATATAAATAATAGCAACAACAAAAGAAAACATACAGATATTTACAAGAGCCAGTCAAGAAGTAACACCCCATCCCACCACCTCTATTTTTCAATCTAAGTACAGGCTGATAATTAAAATCCTTTACAAAATCTTGAGATTGACTCAAATATGGTTCCCAAGAACGTTATGGCTCACCGGCTTGTTCCTACCCTGTGGGTTTATACTTTCAGTCGTGATGGCTACAGCTGTCATTCCTCGACTTTGTTCCAAACAAAACCAATCCACAGTATGAAAAGTCAGATAACATGAAAAATATAATATATCCTTATCGGTATTAATCTTCAAGTTTTGAACTCTGTTAATTGTTCTTCTCTCACAAATCCTCCGTTATATAGACTTCCTATTCTTGTACTGTGTTTTTCTGTAAGTGCTGGTATAGCTATGGAGGCCTGTTAGACACATTTCTTTGAAGTGGACTTTGCTTTTCTTTATTATTTTATGTTCCATTCTTTTAACAATATATATTAAAATAAAGCAAATGTCAACACACAGAGACATAAATGTGGCTCTGCTAAATACGGCATCAACTCTTCTCATCCCTATAGTTCAAAGAAGAAGCCCATTGAGGTCAGTTGACTCCACCCCTTCTGGTCGGAGACCAATAAGAACCCAACATCCTTGAATAGCAGCATCTCAGTCAGACTAGGACATACTAGAGAATGGAGCTCCACGTTGCAGTCCCAGTCTTAGGGACTGATAGCTTTTGAAGCCAAAGACGTTACTATTTTTTCTGTAAATTAATTGCTTGAGTTTTGCACCCTTGTGCTTTTGTTTGACATGCCAAAAGGATTAAAAGGGGTGATCTGGCTAGCACCCCAGTACTTCTCTGGACTCACTCTGTAATTCTTCCAGTCATCCACAATATATAAATATTGTATATATACACTCAGATACACAGAGTATATGCATATATATATACAACAATGAGACGACCCCCAAAAGAGGAATGGTTTAACAGGTGGAGGCCACTGACATTTTTCCCTCCTCATCTGTTTTGTGACTCGTTTTGCATTTGTTTACGGTCAGTGTCACTACTGGTAGCATGAGACGATACCTGGACCCTACAGAGGTTGCACAGGTAGTCCAACTTCTCCAGGATGGCACATCAATACGTGCCACTGCCAGAAGGTTTGCTGTATCTCCCAGCACAGTCTCATGGGCATGGAGGAGATTCCAGGATATGAGCAGTTACTCTAGGAGAGCTGGACAGGGCCATAGAAGGTCATTAACCTGGTATCTGCTCCTTTGGGCAACAAGGAACAGGATGAGCACTGCCAGAGCCTACAAAATGACTTCCAGCAGGCCACTGGTGTGAATGGCTCTGACCAAACAATCAGAAACAGACTTCATGAGGGTGGCCTGAGGGTCTGACATCATCTAGTGGGCCCTGTGCTCACTGCCCGGCACCATGGAGCTCGAATGGCATTTTCCATAGAATACCAGAATTGGCAGGTCCACCACTGGTGCCCTGTGCTTTTCACAGATGAAAGCAGGTTCACCCTGAGAACATGTGACAGACGTGAAAAAGTCAGGAGAAGCCATGGAGAACGTCATGCTGCCTGTGACATCATTCAGCATGACCAGTTTGGTGGTGGGTCAGTGATAGTCTGGGGTGGCATATCCATGGAGGGATGCACAGACCTCTACAGGCTAGACAACGGCACCTTGACTGCCATTAGGTATTGGGAGGAAATCCTTGGACCCATAGTCAGACCCTATGTTGGTGCAGTGGCTCCTGGGTTCCTCCTGGTGCACAACAATGCCCGGCCTCATGTGGCGAGAGTATGCAGGCAGTTCCTGGAGGATGAAGGAATTGATACAACTGACTGGCCCCCACATTCACCTGACCTAAATCCAATAGAACACCTCTGGGACGTTATGTTTGGCTCCATCTGACGCCACCAGGATGCACCTCAGACTGTCCAGGAGCTCAGTGATGCCCTGGTCCAGATCTGGAAGGAGATCCCCCAGGACACCATCCGTCGTCTCATTAGGAGCATACCCCGAAATTGTCAGGCATGCATACAAGCATGTGGGGGCCATATAAACTACTGAGTACGATTAGGAGATGCTGCAATTAAATTTCGGCAAAATAGACTAGCCTGCTACATCATTTTATCACTTTGATTTTCAGAGTATTTTTGAATTTAGCTCTATGTAGGTTGATGATTTTCATTTCCATCAAACGATGTGCCAGCCTTTCGCTCCTAACACATTACCCGGTCCATATCAGTAAAGATATCCAGGAGGGTTTTTTTTTCCCCATTGGGATCTCATGCGTTTTCAAAGCGTTCCTTTACCAGGTCAATCCCGCACATGCACACCTGAATGTGGGATCACCCGCTTCCCACATGTGCTCCGCCATGCCACCTACACCCTACCTGATCATGTGATTTATTTATTTGTCTAAAATGCACATGCCACAGACCCGCTATATCGTAGGGGGACTGTTTGGGAACAAGTGTGACAGGATAAGGTCACAGAACTGATTACCACAAGAAGAAAAGACAAGCTGGTTACACTTCCTAGGTTACAAAAACCTAACAGCTAACATCCGTTAGACAGAAATTCACCAAACCAAAGAATCTTCACGCACTTCTGGATGTGTCACTTAGAGTTGGCTCTGCGTCATAAAGCAGTTTCAGTGTCACTTGACACCTGCTATTCTCAAAATCTGACCTTGCGCCTAATTAACAGTTTTGACAAGGCAGGCCATAGCAGCAAAGTGGTCTTTAAGATACAATGGGCAATTGGATGGTATTAAAGGAATTCAGAGGATGAATATTGATTTCCTTTAATTGCTTCCCATTTAATGTGTCACTTCAGTCCGATTTTGGTGGAAAGTTATTACCTGAAATTGTGTTCTATTGCTAAATTTGACTGGGCTTGAACTGCACAGCAGGACTGGCGATATTCTGTTTTTCATACCAATGCTCAGTTTTTTTCCCTAATGGCCATTTTTTGTTTCCTGCTACCACTAAAAGGTTTAAGGATGCTAAAACACCCTATTAATTAAACATTCACCTCTTTGGTTTTTGCACTGTGTATGTCCAATATGACAGATAGAAACATTTCACTTTTCAGTGCTCTGAATTAAACTGTTCTACTAATGCCACCAAATGTCATAAAAATCTATCCAGCAGTTCCTGGAGGATGAAGGAATTGATACCACTGACGGGCCCCCACACTCTCCTGACCTCAAATCCAATAGAACACCTCTGGGACGTTATGTTTTGGTCCATCCGACACCGACAGGTTGCACCTCAGACTGTCCAGGAGCTCAGTGATGCCCTGATCCAGATCTGGGAGGAGATCACCCAGGACACCATCCGTCATCTCATTAGGACATTGTCAGGCATGCATACAAGCACATGGGGGCCATATGAACTACTGAGTACGACTTTCAGTTGCTACAAAGAAATTTCGGCATGATGTGATTACTGTCAAAAATTTTGTATTCAGAAAGTATTCAGACCCCTTGGTTACCTCTCCCCAATCCAAAAACCCTTTTTGTCCGGTTACTCATTTTGGCTGGTTGACTAACTTTATGAAGAGACCTGCTGGTTCCAAAGATCTTCCATTTCACAATTACTGAGACCACTGTGCTCCTGGAAAACACTCCAAGCTTCAGAAACGGGTTCATCATCTTATGCTGATCTATGCTTTACCACAATTTGATGTGTGGAGGTCTACAGAGACGTCCTTGGACTTCATGGCTTGGGCTTTCTTAGAACATCAGAACAATCTGGATGAGAACAAGCCATTCAGCCCACCAGTTCTATCCACCTAAATTTCTCCAAAATAACATCAAGTCGAGTTTTGAAAGTCCCTAAAGTCTTACTGTCTACCAGGCTGCTTGATCTCTTATTCCAAGTGTCTATGGTTCTCTGTGTGAAGAAAAACTTTGTAATGTTTGTGCGAAATTTACCTTTAAGAAGTTTCCAACTGTGTCCCTGTGTTCTTGATGAACTCATTTTAAATTAACACTCTCAATCCACTGGACTAATTCCCTTCATAACATTAAACACTTCAATCATGTCACCTCTTAATCTTCTTTTCCTTAAATTGTAAAGGCTCAGCTCTTTTAATCTTTCCTCATAACTCATCCCCAGTAGCCATGGAGTCAGCCTAGTCGCTCTTCTCTGGACCTTTTCTAGTGTTGCTATGTCCATTTTGTAGCCTGGAGATCAAAACTGCACACAGGACTCCAGATGAGGCCTCACCAGTGTGTTATAAAGTTTGAGCAGAACCTCCTTGGACTTGTACTCCACACATGAAGGCGCTATATAACCTGACATTCTGTTAGCCTTCTTAATGGTGTCTGAACACTGTCTGCCAGTTGATTGTGTTGAGCCCATTATAACTCCTAAATCCTTCTCATAAGGTGTACTTTCCATTTTCAGACCTCCCATTGTGTATTCAAATCTAATATTTTCACTTCCTATAAATACTTTACATTTACTTACTTTACATTTCATCTGCCACAAACCTGCCCAAGTCTGTATGCTATCCAAGTCCCTCTATGACGATTCAACGGATTCAAGATTATCTGCCAATCCACCTATCTTGGTATCATCTGCAAACTCTTGTCACGACATGCAGCGTGACCTGTGAGATGTTTTATACACAGAAGTGTTCGCCACTCTAAACGATGTCCAATGAATTCAGTTTGCCACAGGTGGACACCATCAAGTTCTAGAAACATCTCGAGGAGAAATAAAGCAAACAGGAGGCACCTGACCATCATCTGCAGGGCCAAGGCAAACGGTCTGAGTACTTCATTGCAAGAGACGTTTCAGTTTCTGATTGTTTAAAAACTTTGCAAATCTTTCTGAAAACTTGTTTTCATTTCAACATTATGGGTTATTGAGTGTAGATTGGTGAGGAAAAAAAGGGAAAACTCATCCATTTATAATTTAATCTTACAACCCAGTAAAGAGTGCAGATAATGAAGGCCTCTGAATTCTTTCTGTACACTCAATAATAAACCGCAGGCCCCAGTGGGTTTACCTGCACAGCCCTGACGAAGGTGTGGCAAGCTGGACCCATCTACCCACTCCATAAACCACAGAGCTTTAGGTTTTTTATTTTTTAATTAATTTGTGTTGTTGCTACCTCTTCCTGCATGTTTGTTGTTCCTTAATTGTTACCTTTTTAATTCAGCTAACATGGGATTCTTTGAGTTCATTCTGGCTTTGGGGACATCTTATGACTGCACCTACAGGTCACGTGTGTGTGTGTGTGTGTGTGCGTATGTGTATGTGCGTGTGTGTGTGTGTGTGTGTGCTTTAAGATAAACACTCAAACGCTAAGACTTGAATATGAAGTACCAAAAGGACTGAACTGGTCAGCAGTGTTGTGCATGAACAAGTTCAAAAGAGCGCGTGCATTGATCCAGCTCATTTCTCTAAAAACGGTGAACTTAACGTAACGTATTTGCAGGTGAAGAACTTGAACGTAAGCTCGTTCCGTTTTAGGAGACATTCTCGATCTGGTTTAGGTCCAGATTAAACGTTTTGCCTTACCCTGTAATGTAGGGGTGGAGCCGAATACGAACGCGGTATTCGGATAAGCAGAAATTGTGGATTTTTACGAGTATTTATTTCATACGAATTTTTTGCCATTTATTTGTATTCAGAAAAAATAATGTAAGATCAAATAGGCGCTGTCTGTGTCTGTCTGCTTGTGTTTAAGCTGCACCTCCGCTGACACGATCACGCGGTGAAACTCCGCTTTCGCTTTTAGGAAAACGTTGGACTCCTCGAGGCCACTTTATATTTTTCTCCGTTGGATATGCGATATGTGTCGCAAATTTTGACCCACAGCGTAACAGGTTAGTTTACCTATACGCTGGTTCCACAGTCACCATTTGTGTCACACGGTTTTAAAATTCATATGGATACTTGCATCTATATAATTTTATTTTTGACCGGGAGGATATTAGCATATATGGTTATACGTGTTTGTTGCTGGGTATAACTCAATAAAGTGTATTTAAATAAAAAAGTCTTCATAATTATTGTATTTTATTCAAGAATACTGTAATAGCGTAATATAAGACATGCAAAACTGAAAAAAGTAAACTCATGGATCAATTATTCTCACTCCTTTAAAAAATAAAAAATGAACTGAACATGAACGAGTTCAAAATTGAAATGGTGAACGATGAATGTGAATTTATTAATTTTAATCTGTGTGAACTGAACTTTGAGCGAGTTCTGGTGAGGTGTCAACTTGCACAGTACTGCTGGTCGGCTTTTGCCCAGTGGCGTAGCTAGGGGCGGGTGGAGGGAGCAGTGCGCCCCGGGCGACACATTTTTTGGGAGCGGCATTATTGGCCAAAAGGCTCGGTACAATTCGTGTGTAAGCAGCAAGGTTCGGAAAAATATCACTCATGATTGAAAAAAAGTAAAATTCTTTGATTTTTATCCACAAATGCTTCCAAAATAATTTTCAGGTTGTCCTTCTGTGACGGCGTCAGACACAGCAGGTGAAATGTATGAGGTAATAACAAGAATAAACATAAACTTTACACCGATAATAATATCTAGGAAGATAAACAACTAATTTACAATTTATAATTTCGTGTCGTTACCAATCCGAATGTGTTCTTGCTTTCCCCACAAATCACTTATACACTACACAGGTTCTGGTTTTCACAGCGTAATTATATTAAACTACCGTAATAATAAGAACCCGGCATATACAGTGCGTCTGTATTATATTCTTGCCTCGTTGATGCTTATAAATAATTATATGTGAAAAAATATTGTTGCTTCTCTATATATGAATAAAACTATGCAAAAGCCCCTCCTTTAACCGCCACCTTATCGTGGTGGAGGGGTTTGCATGTCCCAATGATCCTAGGGGCTCTGTTGTCCGGGGCTTTATGCCCCTGGTAGGGTCACCCAAGGCAAACTGGTCCTAGGTGAGGGATGAGACAAAGAGCGGTTCAAACCTCCTATGATGAAAGAAAACTTTGGACGGCGTTTTCCGTCGCTCGGACGCGGGTCACCGGGGCCCCCCTCTGAAGCCAGGTCTGGAGGTGGGGCTCGATGGCGAGAGCCTGGTGGCCGGGCCTGCACCCATGGGGCTCACCACCTATGGGAGGGGCCAAGGAGGTCGGGTGCAGTGTGAGTTGGGTAGTGGCCGAAGGTGGGGACCTTGGCGGTCCGATCCTCGGCTACAGAAGCTGGCTCTTGGGACGTGGAATGTCACCTCTCTGAAAGGGAAGGAGCCTGAGCTAGTGTGCGTGAGGTTGAGAGGTTCCGGCTAGATATAGTCGGACTCACCTCGACGCACAGCTTGGACTCTGAAACCAATCTCCTTGAGAGGGGCTGGACTCTCTACCACTCTGGTGTTGCCCCCGGTGAGAGGCGCCAAGCGGTTGTGGGCATACTTATTGCCCCTCGACTTGGAGCCTGTACATTGGGGTTTACCCCGGTAGACGAGAGGGTAGCCTCCCTTCGCCTTCGGGTGGGGGGACGGGTCCTAACTGTTGTTTGTGCATATGCACCGAACAGCAGTTCGGAGTACCCACCCTTTTTGGAGTCCCTGGAGGGGGTGTTAGAGGGCATACCTTCTGGGGACTCCCTCGTACTGCTGGGAGACTTCAATGCTCACGTGGGCAATGACAGTGAGACCTGGAAGGGCGTGATTGGGAGGAATGGCCCCCCCAATCTGAACCCGAGTGGAGTTTTGTTATTGGACTAATGTGCCCATCATGGATTGTCCATAACAAACACCATGTTCAAGCATAGGCGTGTTCATATGTGCACTTGGCACCAGGACACCCTAGGCCTCAGTTCGATGATCGACTTTGTGGTCGTGTCGTCGGACTTGCGGCCACATGTCTTGGACACTCGGGTGAAGAGAGGGGCGGAGCTGTCAACTGATCACCACCTGGTGGTGAGTTGGCTTCGATGGTGGGGGGAGGATGCCGGTCAGGCCTGGTAGGCCCAAACGTGTTGTGAGGGTCTGCTGGGAACGTCTGGCAGAGCCCCCTGTCAGAAGTAGCTTCAACTCCCACCTCCGGCAGAACTTCGACCACATCCCGAGGGAGGTGGGAGACATTGAGTCCGAATGGGCCATGTTCCGTGCCTCTATTGTTGAGGCAGCTGACCGGAGCTGTGGCCGTAAGGTGGTCGGTGCCCGTTGTGGCGGCAATCCCCGAACCTGTTGGTGGACACCGGCGGTGAAGGATGCCGTCAAGCTGAAGAAGGAGTCCTACTGGTCCCTTTTGTCCTGTGGAACCCTGGAGGCAGCTGATAGGTACCGGCAGGCCAAGCGGAATGCGGCTTTGGTGGTTGCTGAGGCAAAAACTCGGGCGTAGGAGGAGTTTGGGGAGGCCATGGAGAATGACTTTCGGACGGCTTCGAGGAGATTCTGGTCCACCATCCGGCGTCTCAGGAAGGGGAAGCAGTGCAGTGTCAACACTGTATATGGTGGGGATGGTGCGCTGCTGACCTCGACTCGGGACGTTGTGGGTTGGTGGGGGGAGTACTTCGAAGACCTCCTCAATCCCACTAACATGCCTTCCAATGAGGAAGCAGAGCCTGGGGACTCGGAGGTGGGCTCCCCCATCTCTGGGACTGAGGTCACCGAGGTGGTCAAAAAACTCCTTGGTGGCAGGGCCCCGGGGGTGGATGAGATACGCATGGAGCTCCTCAAGGCTCTGGATGTTGTAGGGCTGTCTTGGTTGACACGTCTCTGCAACATCGCATGGACATCAGGGACAGTGCGTCTGGATTTTCAGACCGGGGTGGTGGTCCCCCTCTTTAAGAAAGAGGACTGGAGGGTGTGTTCCAACTACAGAGGGATCACACCCCTCAGCCTCCCTGGAAAAGTCTATTCGGGGGTCCTGGAGAGGAGGGTCCATCGGATAGTCGAGCCTCGGATTCAGGAGGAACAGTGTGGTTTTCGTCCTGGTCGCGGAACAGTGGACCAGCTCTACACCCTTAGCAGGGTCCTGGAGGGTGCATGGGAGTTTGCCCAACCAGTCTACATGTGTTTTGTGGACTTGGAAAAGGCATTTGACCGTGTCCCTCGGGGAATCCTGTGGGGGGTACTCCGAGAGTATGGGGTACCGGCCCCCCTGATAAGGGCTGTTCGGTCCCTGTATGATCGGTGCCAGAGCTTGGTCCACATTGCCGGCAGTAAGTCGAACCCGTTTCCAGTGAGAGTTGGACTCCGCCAGGGCTGCCCTTTGTCACCGATTCTGTTCATAACTTTTATGGACAGAATTTCTAGGCGCAGCCAGGGGGCGTTGATGGGGTCCGGTTTGGTGGACTCAGGATTGGGTCACTGCTTTTTGCAGATGATGTTGTCCTGTTTGCTTCATCAGGCCGTGATCTTCAGCTCTCTCTGGATCAGTTCGCAGCCGAGTGTGAAGCGGCTGGGATGAGAATCAGCACCTCCAAATCCGAGACCATGGTCCTTAGCCGGAAAAGGGTGGAGTGGCCTCTCAGGGTTGGTAGCGAGATCCTGCCCCAAGTGGAGGAGTTCAAGTATCTCGGGGTCTTGTTCACGAGTGAGGGAAGAATAGAGCGTGAGATCGACAGGCGGATCGGTGCAGCATCCGCAGTAATGCGGGCGTTGCATCGGTCTGTCGTGGTGAAAAAGGAGCTGAGCCGCAAGGCGAAGCTCTCAATTTACCAGTCGATCTATGTTCCTACCCTCACCTATGGTCATGAGCTATGGGTAGTGACCGAAAGAACGAGATCGCGAATACAAGCGGCTGAAATGAGTTTCCTCCACAGGGTGTCTGGGCTTTCCCTTAAAGATAGGGTGAGAAGCTCAGTCATCCAGGAGGGGCTCAGAGTAGAGCCGCTGCTCCTCCGCATCGAGAGGAGTCAGATGAGGTGGCTCGGGCATCTGATCAGGATGCCTCCTGGACGCCTCCCTGGTGAGGTGTTCTGGGCACGTCCAACCGGGAGGAGGCCCCGGGGAAGACCCAGGACACGCTGGAGGGACTATGTCTCCCGGCTGGCCTGGGAACGCCTCGGGATTCTCCCGGAAGAGCTAGAAGTAGCAGCCAGGGAGAGGGAAGTCTGGGCATCTCTGCTCAAGCTGCTGCCCCTGTGACCAGTCCTCTGATAAGCGGAAGAGGATGGATGGATGGATGGATGGACTATGCAAAATGTATCTTGAATTTTCTCTCTAAGTCATTTTAATTTTCTGTTTAAATAGGTTAACATATGTTAGAGGGCGGCAAATTGAAGCCCCGCCCCGAGCGGCACGAACTGGAGCTACGCCACTGGTTTTGCTCCTTGTGTCTGAATTATCCGATTCATTTCTCCGACTTTCTTCCATGCAAAAACACCTGAGAGATTAACATCTTGGACCATGAACGATAAGGGATGATATTAGCTGCTTTGAAACTCCATAATTTTCCCCTCATACTAAAAAGAAAAATGCATGAGTTACCGTTATGTAAACTCTGCATGCTTGCTATGGCAGTTGTGTAACACTGAATGAGTCGTATTTGCAATGAAAAAAGAAGGAAATTTCAGCCTTCATGCACTCAAGGGATCAAAGATACATTTAATAACTGTAATGGCTGCAAGCAGTCTAAGCTGTTTGCACTAGATAGCATTTTAGAAGACAACATTTAGTTTTAGCACGCTGAAAGAAGAAAACATGTTTATTTCATTATAGGAATGCTGTTAAAAATATAATTATATTGTGAACCAGTTGTGAATCTAGACAAGGTCATGGCTGAAACTGCCATATTCAGCCCAGTCTTCCAGCAGGGAGGTCGACCTTAATTTGTCAAAATAAAAACAGACTAATAATGAACTGACTGTGGGGGACAATGGGCTGCTGTTATTTTCCCAATAGACAAGAGAAAATAGCAGCAAGGTGGCATTGCATATTATTTGTTAGGCTTCTGCAGGGGTGCCTAACGGCCATGTCATACTACACAACTTTACAAGCAATTTTCAGTCGCAGACTTCATTTATATAATCTTAGTGAGTTGTGAGCAGTCATGGTGTGTGCCTGTGATCAACAGTCATGTAGTCTGACATCACTAGAGAGTCAGTCCAACCAGTCAGTAACTCACCCCGAAAAAATAAAAACAGATCAGAGGGTGGTCTTGTGTGTCGGCGTAAGGGCCGACAACCAATGAGGGCTCAGCTGGTAGTACAATGCATATAATAAAGAATGAAGAAAGCGGGTGATTGGACTTCACAGAGTAAAGAAAGGGGGGCTACCTGATGTCTTGAGTTTTACATTCCACAACAAAAAAGGGCTGAGATTGATATTTAACTCACCGTACCTGGAAAGCATTCATACGGCACCAGCTCTGTCAGGCAGAGAGCAATGAGTACACACTCTGATGTCAGCACAAGTATATTTGCAATTTGTAAATGGTTGCTACATATGAAAAAAATGTAACAAGCCTCTAACTCTTTGGTGCATTTTCATTTTTCCATGTTTTTGGTTCATCCATTCATTTTTCAGAACTCATTTAATCCTGGTTAAAATATGCCAGAACGACTTTGACAGAAAGTTAAACGTGAGCACCGCATGCCTGCCATTTTTCTGGTCAGGTGTAATCAAATGCATTCCAGCACCATGAACAGTGATAAGTACGTTACAGAGGATTCAGAAAACATTCAGACCCCTTAACTTTCTGTACTGTTCATTGTGTATAGATTTCATTTTAAATGGATACATTTGACATTTTTGCCCATTAATCTACACACAATAACTTATAATGACAAAGGGAAAACAGGTTTTTAGAAAAGTTTGTAAATTTATAAGAAAAAACAAAAACTGAAATCTCTTATTCATATGCAATACAATACATCCATCCATCCATTATCCAACCTACTATATCCTAACTGCAGAGTCACGGGGGGTCTGCTGGAGCCAATCCCAGCCAACACAGGGTGCAAGGCAGGAAACAAACCCCGGGCAGGGCGCCAGCTCACTGCAGGGCACACACACAAACACCCACACACCAAGCACACTCTAGGGACAATTTAGGATCACCAATGCACCTAACCTGCATGTCTGTGTGGGTTAACTGTGTAAACTCCACACAGGGAGGACCGGGAAGCGAACCCAGGTCTCCTTACTGCGAGGCAGCAGCGCTACCCACTGCTCCACCGTGCCACCCATCTAATACTCCAGCAACGTAAAATAAGTAGAAGTAACAACACAGAGAGCACTCACCAACACCAAGCTTTAACAATCAATCCACTGGACTACCTGTGTCCACAGCTTTTATAGGGCTGGGGGCAGTTCCTAAATGGAGATGGACAGGTGTCCCCGCCCCCTGGGGGTCCGCCCACAAATCACAAACTTCCACAAAAAGAAACATAATTACACAAAACAGAAATATTATGAACATAAAATAAATAGCTACTATAGACAGTTAAAACACACTTTAAAAACAGGAATGAAAGTGCAGAACATCAACTGGTAGGCATGTAACAATTAAAAAGAGCCAGTCAAAATGATCACATTTTTAAAAATAATGCTAGGTGAATTATTTATAGTTTTAATTTTATCCATCCCTAAGTGGGAAGCAGAAGGCAAGTTCATTGAGGCAGTTGCAATTGAAATTATAAGCCCATTGAATGCATAATATTGTTTTAAATTTGTTCCGTTTTGGACTTTTGGCATCTAATTAAAAATAGATTCACAATTTAAAACCTAACATTAGCCACACCATTAGAAGAATCCTAACCCTGTCCCAGAAGTGTTACTCAGTAGCCTTGTTATAGGAGATGACTATTGATTATTTCCTGGAATAACACGCTAATCAAGAATGAAATGCTGCATGCACTGGGCAGCAGAGAGGACCTGCTGGCGTAATGCACTTTCAAAGACACGGCTTTCAATAACACGCTGCATTTTTCTCGACTGATTTAGTTAAGAGGCTGACCACTTGCTAAGTTTATGCATCTCGGCAATGACTGCAACTCAAGTTTAGAATGACTTCTGCAGTCTTTTGTTAAATTCGTTTGGAAGAACCGAATGCTTACTGCTTCCTTTTGCTTCATTTAATTAATGGAGTACACCAAAGATTTATAGGGTCTCTAAAAAGTATTCAACGCCTTGGAGGTTTTCACATTTTATGTGACCAGGTTTAGTAATCAAACCTAAGCCCTGAGGCTGTAGCAACAACCAATACATCATTGAGGTGCATTATATTATATTACAATGCCTATAAAACAGGAGCATGGGAGGCAGCTTAAACACTTTGGAGACGGTAATTACGGTCGAACCAGGGGTTGGGTCTGTGTTCTAATGCCTTCTCTTGTCCTCCCACTGTAGAACCAAAAATTGACAGCCACTCCATTGCTGATGTCACATACATTGTCTGTCCACATGGACCTGCCCCTTCCTGCCACATGACCATATAACCTGGGAATCAGCCATCTTGTTTCCAGTTCCGTCTTCAACTGGCATCTGAGAAGAAGTATATATATACAGTACTGTGCAAAAGTTTTAGGCAGGTGTGAAAAAAATGCTGTAAACAAAGAATGCTTTCAAAATGGAAGTGTTAATCATTTATTTTCATCAATCAACAAAATGCAGTGAATGAACAAAAGAGAAATCTAAATCAAATCAATATTTGGTGTGACCACCCTTTGCCTTCAAAACAGCATCAATTCTTCTAGGTACACTTGCACACAGTTTTTGAAGGAACTCGGCTGGTAGGTTGTTCCAAACATCTTGGAGAACTAACCACAGATCTTCTGTAGATGTAGGCTTCCTCACATCCTTCTGTCTCTTCATGTAATCCCAGACACACTCGATGAAGTTGAGATCAGAGCTCTGTGGGGGCCATACCATCACTTCCGGGACTTCTTATTCTTCTTTACGCTGAAGATAGTTCTTAATGACTTTGGCTGTATGTTTGGGGTCGTTGTCCTGCTGCAGAATAAATTTGTGGCCAATCATACGCCTCCCTGATGCTATTGCATGATGGATAAGTATCTGCCTGTATTTCTCAGCATTGAGAACACCATTAATCCTGACCAAATCTCGATCTGTTTTAAAAATGTGTTTGCACAGACTACTATAGAAACGGAACACACATGAAATGCGTGTATTCCAAATAACGCTATATTATTTCCACTCGAAAACTCCACTTCAATCCCAGATAATCAAATCAAGGCAAGGCATGAGCTAGGAGAAATTCGTTCTAAGTCGGTGGGGGGATGGAATAGCTGGCTGCTAGTAGCTTTTGTTTATCAGCACATTTAGATGATAAAGGACTCTGGCGGAGAGGTGCAAACGGATTTAAGACGCGATTTAAGGTGGGACGGATTTACGAGTTTTTTCGTAGGCTCTGGTAATTCTAGTGTTAAGGGCTCAAAAGAAGGTAATTCCCAGTCAGACCAAGGGGTGGAAGAGTGCATTAATCTTTTCTCTTATCTCCCTGCAGACCAAATGTGAGAAATTTTGCCATGAGGCCGTCACTTCTGGTTCCACCTCCCAAGAAGTCGCAGCCTGATGACCTCATTTCCTGTTCCGGTCTCAAGATCCCTTCTCTTCCTGCTGTTCAACTACCGTATACACTCGCTGATAAGTTCTCCCGCGGATAAGTCGGGACTTGATTTTACCGTATAATTTCTGGTATTTTATAATGTCGATCGTATAAGTTGAATGTGGAAAACTCACGCTATTGGTCCAAGAGATTATGATATTCTAACTCCCACCTGAGAGAGTAACCACAGAGCACACGGCCTTTTTGTTTCTATCTATTGTCCCTACGTGACCACACGTTAATACCTGAACAATTCCGAAGCAACGTTTGCACTGTTTTGTGTTTCTCGTATCTCACATCCTCATACACCTTTATCGTAAGAGCATCCCTTATCTACAATGGAGCATTCGATCAGAAGAAAATATGAAGCTTGTTTTAAATTAAATGTCGTTGAAGTAGCGAAAGAAATTGGTAACAAGAAGATGTTTAAAAAAAAATAAAATTAAGTGTCTCATTTTTGAACGGTGTATAAGTCGGGGTCTGATTTTGTGATCGATTTTTCGGGTTTCAAGACCCGACTTATACATGAGTATATACGGTATATATCCACCATGTTTACTAACCTGTGCAGTTCCGTTTTGGACTCTTGTCTGTAAAGACCACTTTTCTCAACCTTTCTTCACATTCATAGCCAATTCTCAAGTATATGGGAGGCTGCCTCAAACCTCTGTGTGTCAAGGCTTGATTATTTACCACTATATATATAAGATATAATGTTATCTAAAAAGATCTTGATAACACAGAAATAGCCACTTAGATTAACATCTGGTACATCAACAGGCATGAATTGCATTCTAACTGCAGTTTATTTATTTATTTTTGTTATTTTAAGGAGGAATATGAAAAATATCCAGATAATACAAAGATGAGAAAATTGATTGTTTTTTTAGTAAGTGAAGTATATAAGCCATTTGCTTATTAATGATCCTAAACAATGCTGATTATTTCAAGTAATGCTTAATTAAATTGCTAACATTATATGCATAGGCTCATGATTATCACTTTAAAGTTTAATTCCACATCACATTGAAGGATGACTCATTACAGGCTGACAAATGGCCGTTATTCATTATACCGAGAGCACACGATGGATCTCTGAAGTCATGCTGGAACAGTTTTGTAGCACAGATTTTGAATTCAGGCTTCACCAAATGACAAAGCACAAAAACAGAGAAGGGTCTGGTTGCAGACCGCTCTATGGCTACTCCAGCCTCGGGACCCCAAGACGTCAGTCATTCAGGATCCTGTGGCCGGAGGTCTGTAGTGGAGAGTCTTGGCACAGCATGATGTGTGAATGTAAAGGCATATGGATGTTACGCATAAATACATAATAAAATAAGCATGGCTTTGATTTGCTAAAAAAAAAGCCTAATATTATAAATTAATGAGTGTACAACTTCAATAAGAAAGGATTATTTATTATTTCTTCTTTTATAGCATAGTGGAAATCGCCTTAAAACTTGTTATACTGCATATGTGTTTAATCAGCTAATATTTAAAATTATGATATCACATTTTCATTTATATATATATATTTCCATCACATATGGTTTAAAACTTGCGCAATATTTTCATAACACATCAAAACGGCAGTTGTTAAGTATAACATGCTCTCCAGCTCAAAGTTGTAGAGCGTAACATCAGGGTATTCAGTGTCACCGAGGAAACATTAAAGATTTCCAGTGTAACTAATCTAATAACCAGATAAATAAAAGAAGAAACATATTTCCTAGTAAATTCCTGCACTTCTTTGTCAAAAATAGTCAAAGTTAGTCAAAGAGTACCTACTGTGGTAGCTAAAGACTCACACTGCAACTAATCTCACAATCCAAGGCTAGTTTGTGGTTCTTATCAAACTCCAGGCCTAATTAATGTTATTTACATTTTCCTGCACCATACACTGACTATGGATGTTCAGCACAACTAATCTTATAAATCAAGAGTGCTTTGTAGCTTTCGTTGAACTCCACAATTAATTAATGTCTCATTTACCAGACTCACAGGTCAGCGTCACTCATTGCCACTCCTACAGGACTATCCTAGCAAGAGACGTTCATTGCAGCCCATCTTTTAATTACAGCTAAGAAATTAAGTCCTTGCCTAAGTCTTCTTCTTACTGTATTTGTATTCAAGTGTTGCTGCAGAGGAGCAAAATTATAATCAAAATGTCCTCTTAGGCTGCCTGCATAATTGGACAAGCTCTTAAATCATTTTTACTAAAAACAGCTCCAGTCGTCTGCACTGAAGAGGCACAGACATGACTGATAATTAATAGAACCATCTTTGATTTTCCACGATGATTTTCTTGAAATTTTGCACACTTATTGTTAAAAGAAATTTGCAATGGCCGTTCAATTTTCATGTAGACATCACAAACAGATTGTGCTGTAGGAAGTTTTGAAATTTCGAAATCATACTTTGAAAAGCATTGATGAAACTGCGAACTCATCTCTCTTAAAGCAGAGAAATGCTGAGTGTGACTTCAAGTACAAATTAGTTTACAATTTCAAATTTAATTTAGGATCAGTGACTTCATCTTGTGTATTTTGTAGATTTTCTTGTTTTACTCATCCTGCCTGACTTTAATAAACTTGCAGACCTTTTTGAAAATGAGATCTGTGCCTGAACATAATTTGATTGAGGAGATCCACAGGAAGTTCCTTAAACTTCATGGCTTGGTTTTTGTTTTGCCACAAATTGTCCGACCTTCTCCACATGGCTGTGTGTCTTTCTAAATGACGTCCAATGAATTCACTTTGCCACAGGTGGACTCCAATCAAGTTCTAGAAACATCTCAAGAAGAATTAAAGCAAACAGGATGCACCAGACCACAACCTGGAGTGCCACAGCCAAGGTTCTGAATACTTAAAAGAATGAGAGCTTTCAGTTTTTGATTTTTATTAGATATGCAAACCTTTCTGAGAAACACATTGTCACTTTGTTATTATGGGTTATTGAGTGTAGACTGGCAAATTAATCCATTTAAAATTAATTCTACAACACAATAAGTGTTGAAAGTGAACAAGTGTGGATACTTTCTGGAATCTGTTGTACATGATTTTGAATCTTTGCTATTGTTTTTTAAAAAAAATGTACGGACAAATGTGTTGGAACCCTAACAGCATATTGTAAAAGTGCTGCAGGCCTTCTGAAAAGTGATGGAATGAAAAGCAGTTGTCCCCCTGTATTACCTGTACGCCTTTGATAGGTCATTGAGTAAAGTAAAGTAAGTGTGGCAAGAGATCAAGTGTTGCTTATTCTACAAAGATTTTCTAAAATGGCCTGGACTCACTTTTTGGTAGGCCTAGAAAAGATCCTAAATAATTGGATTTGAGTGATTTTTCAGACTAGCTGTTTTCTTTAATTATTATCACACACGTCTCCAATTGTGCTGATTTAAATAGAGAAACGTTGTCACTCTGCTGTTTGGTGTCCTCATGTGTCCTACACTGAACATGGACCAGAGAAAGCAAAGGAGAGAGTTGTCTGAGGAGATCAGAAAGAAAATGATAAACCACCATATTAAAGGTAAAGGCTAGAAGACCATCGCCAAGCAGCTTGATGTTCCTGTGACAACAGTTACAAATATTACTAAAAAGTTTAAGGTCCATGGGACTGTAGCCAACCTCCCTGGATGAACCTGCAAGAGGAAAATCGACCCCAGAATGGGCAGCAGGACAGTGAGAATGGCAGACAAAAAAGCCAAAGATAACTTCCAAAGAGATGCCAGCCGAACTCCAAGGTCCATCAGTGTCTGATCACACCATCCGTCATTTTTTGAGTGACAGTAAGAAGTCTCAGGAGGACTCCACTGTTGGAACAAACACATAAAAAAGACAGATTGGAACTTGTGTCAAGCCACAATGCTTCTGGGAGAATGTTCTATGGGCGAATGACATAAATTCTGGAGCTTGTTTGGCAAGTCACATCAGCTCTATGTCCACAGTCAAGAAAATACACAACACCATACATACTGTGAAACATGGAGAAGGCTCGGTTAGGTTTTGGGGCTGGCACAGGGGAACTTCAGTCTGTGCAGGGAACAATGAAATCTCAAGACTGTTGAGACATTCTGGAGTGAAACGTACTGCCCAGTGTCAGAAAACTCTGTCTCAGTCATGGATTATTGATCCTCCAACAGGATAAAGACCCAAAACACACAGATAAAAGCAGCCACGAATGGCTAAGAAGAAAACACTGGACTATTCTAAAGTGGTCTTCTATGAGTCCTGATTTCAATGCTATCAAAAATCTATGGAAAGAAATGAAACATGCAATCTGAGGAAGACTCCCTTCAAACCTGACCCAGCTGGAGCAGTTTGCTCAGTATTAGTGGGCCAAATGACCTGTGGACAGGGACAGAAGTCTCATGGAGACCTCCGGGAATCACTTGTTTGCAGTGATTGCCTCTAAAAGATGTGCAGCAAAACATTAGGTTGACGGTCCCATCAATTTTGTCATTTCATTTGTGTTATTATTTGAAATATTCTGTTGAATAGAAACTCTAAAGCCAACTCTGATTTGTGTTAAATACGGAATAAACAATGATGAGTGACAATTACTGTTGTCAGTTTTAAGCTATTTCAGAGACAATTGTGGGTTCTTCTTTTTTCACAGAGGGGTCCCAACAAATTTGTCCAAATCTGTATACAGCACACTCTGTTCAAGAAGCTTCAAGGAAAATTTAAATGACTTCACATGTTTTTCCTGAAACAGTAAGTGTACCTTATGTCAGCAAAAACAGGTCCACTTGGAGCCAAGTTGTTTCATGTGGACAGACAGATAGACATGATGAGGACAATAGCAGCCCAGGCCCAGCAGCAAATAGGCTCCATTTTAAACCTGAAGGCTACAGGTTCAAATCATAAATGTGTTGTGCTGAATGCTTAAAGCAGTATGAGAAGGTCTTAACTGGGCAAGGTGCTATATAAGGCTTAGATAGAACTGTTAAAATAGCTTTGCTCTCCCCCATTAATTTTCCTTTATTTTTCTCTGTAATTCACCTTTCAAAGCTGTCTCATAAAAGGCGCGGTGTCAAAAACAAATAAAGTAAAAGCTGCGACATCCAACACTCAATCAATAGGCAAGTTCAATTAAGTGGCACTTTGTGAAATGGTCCATTACACAGCGGTATTGGATTACTAAAGCATTCCAGCAGATTCCAGGTGTCCGCTCTTATCTGACAGCGACACGACTCTCCAAATGGACACCTCCGGTTGCCCCCTTCTTGTTCGCCATCTGTTCCTGTAACTCCATGAATTCCATTAGTTTGATTCAAATGCCCCTTAGATTTTTGATGGGTTAGCAGGCTGCTCTGTACTAAGAGCCTAAGCATCCCTTGGATATTAGATGGCAAGTTTCTTCAAGAAGAAACCCCAAGGTGGAGGGCAAGGGACATGCCAACCTAAAAACAAATAAGAATAAACCTAGCGGGTACCCCAACACTATAAACCCCCTGCAAAACACAATGCACAAATAAATATTTCACAAGACTAAAATACAACTAGCTCCGGTTTCCTCCCACAGTCCAAAGACATGCAGGTTAGGTGGATTGGCGATTCTAAATTGTCCCTAGTGTGTGCTGGGTGTGTGTGTGTGTGCATGCACCCTGCGGTGGGCTGGCACCCTGCCCAGGGTTTGTTCCTGCCTTGCGCCCTGTGTTGGCTGGGATTAGCTCCAGCAGACCCCCGTGACCCTGTGTTCGGATTCAGTGGGTTGGAAAATGGATGGATGGATGGAAAATACAACTATAAAAATGAACAAAATAATCCAAGTTAAGTACAGGAAAATAATATGAAGCGACCACAAAGACTGAAATGGGTCCATAAATAACATAAAAAGAGAACTAAAGAACATAAAGGTCACAACAAACAAGCAGAACTAAAAAAAACAAACAGAAACATTCTGATTAAACAAAGCCTAAATAAAAGAGAATCTTTGAATGTATAATTGTTTAGACAAAATGTATGTTAGAAGAAAACTAGGCTTATTACTTACTTCCCTCAGGAAGAAGAATGTCATGATAATGATACTGGTTAAGGTCTCTGCCACAACAAAGCATAAAAATGGGGCAATGCCACAAAACATTGCGTACGCCCGTTTCCACGATCAAATCGCGAAGTATAAAACCTAAACTTGCCGTAAAGCCACGCACATTTTCACGCTAGCTCAAGCCCTGACGTATGCAAGTTCTCCAATCGGTTTTTCAAACTGGGCAGCACCCAGCGTCAAAGCAGTGCTTTTGTTCCAGTGTGGTTTCCCTTTCTTTTTTAGATCCACATCCCTGACGCGGCTTTATCATATACACCAAAATCAACCGCATATTGTTTATTAGTTGAAGGCATCCGATTGTAATTAACCTGTAACAATATAACAGTCCACGGAATGGCCAAACTATTCCAAATACCATAGCTGCTTTAGCGTTGTTACTCTCACTGCACCTTCTTCTTCTTTCAGCAGCTCCATATCATCTGTTTTCATATTACTCTCACTGCACCACTCGGAGTATTTATATCACTGTATCTGAGTGGGGAATCACAGCTCTACAGCAGCTGATCGGAAAGAGAATTATTGGTATACAGCATCAAGCACACGCTGCCTCAGCCATGCTGCCTATTTGAACTGCTGTCATACGGCAAATGCTTCTGAGCCTTTCCTGTACGGACCTCGCGGTTCAGAAACAGTTTCATCCCAAGAACTATAAACTCACTCAATTAGTCCATCAAGTGCTCCTTGTAGAACTGTTTGTACTTAAAAGTACAATTACCTCACTGTAAACTTGAGATAGTTATAACATTGCACAACCTGACCAACTTTAGCGCATATTTACATATGATGACGATATCATTTTAAGATGAAATGCAGCAAAATATGTTTATTACATTATACAGATAAAATGTTAGCATCATTTAAATAATCTATTTTGTTAATAATTAACCATGTGAGGACACGGTGTCACAGCGCTAGCTAGTTCAGGGATTGTTCCTTCCTTGTGCTGTATTCTTGCCAGGGCTGGCACGACACTGGAAGGATAGATGTAATAATTAAACATGTACTACGAAGATATTTCAATGTTCCTTAGAAGTTTTGAAGAATCAGCGTTCTAAGCTTACAGATGGCTTAACATCTATTACAGAGATGATTGTGTGGCGATTGGGTATTTGGAGAAAGAAAAGGAAGGACAGGAATTGGAGGTTAGTGCATTTGAAAGTGACAGTACTGCTGCAATAAATTATTTCATCGAAGGTCGCGCACGGCGCAGCAAGCATCTTCCGTGAAGCAGTCTCTGGACAGGGCCCCAGCTCATCTCTACCACTGCACCACCGTGTTGCCATGTTTAATAACATGCTTAAATTCCTATCATGAAAGTGATATCACGTATACATCTCAGTATTTTAATTATTCAGAGAGCTGTAATATCACAAATGTAATGGATTCTGTGTCCTGTTGGAGGAAGAGAAAGCCCTTTTAAGAAGTACGTAGTGATTCACACACATAGAGCACATAGAAGATCAAATACAAAACAAAACATTTAACGTGCTACTTTAGTTACGATGGTATTTGAGAACCTAGCATATTAAACGATTTTAAGATGGAGTTTATGATGTTCTACTTTAATGACAAAATAAACTACGTGATTAAAGTGGAAATTTCGAGATTAAAGTTGACATTGAGCTTTTTTCCCCTCTGTGTCCCTATTTTTTTTTTCTTTTCTCTGTACCCTAATAAGCTTTCATATGACACTCAGACGGTGGGTTATGACTCGCCTTTTCATGGCGACTTTGATATCTGACAACATCTTTTTTATTTCAGGCACTGTGCGAATTTGTGAACATTGAGCTTTCGAGTTTCTCCGACACTCTATGTCACTCGATCAACTTCCTTTTGTTGATTATATCAGTATTTAAACCAACAAATAGTACGTTTTTCCTTGCCTCCACTGGTTATTCGCTGAAATTCTTCTATTTTCCCCCATGCTTTTGCCAAATTGCCTTTTCACAGAACACTTAGCTTAAGGGCTATTTATATTGATTTGCATATTCAAAGAGGAGTAATTCTGGGAGGAGTTGGGGAGTGACAGCAGGCACGTGCACGTGAGTTACTTTTCACGTTGACTGGGATTTATGTAGCGGAAGAACGTGGAAGTTGGCGAATGCACAGATTTATGAATCTGGATTTTTTGTGCGTACGAACATTTCCACTTTTGTCCATACGCAAAAGAACTAAATGATCAATGGGTCTTTTATGTCCCTCGTGTGACTGCAGCACTAACTACTACACTCCTAAGAGCCACCAACCAATTGAAGGCACAATCTTTTTTGGCTCCATGTTAAATTGGAATTTACAGAAATGGGTAAAAAGAAAAGAGATCTAAGGCAGCGGTTCTCAAACTGTGGAGCACGCCCCTCTGGGGGGGTGCTGAAGCTCTACAAGGGGGGCATCGAAAAAATGAACAAGACATCAAAATTAATTTTTTACATTTTTATTTCAAATTTAAATTTGCAAGCATATAATCACAACGAATGCATTATAACTAAATTTAAAATAAAACATTTCTAAGCATAGATCTAATGACTACAAACTGATGAGGGGCACCTCTGCTGTGGCGTATATAGTGGCGTATTTTCAATCCAGAAAGTTCGAGACGTATCGGTATCTGTCGCGAACATTCGGGTAACAGTAGATCAGGTGATAATGCGGCGCGACTGCACCACATTGGCAGCGTAGCCAATATTGCCAAATTGAGTTAAATAATTTACTGCGTATTGGGTTATTTTCATGATACAACTAACAGAGGTATAATATTTGTCGGACGAAAATGCGTTCGTCTCTTGCCGATTGACTTCATTGGTGTCCTCGTTTACGAGATTTTTGAAAATTAAAACATATTTAATCGTTTCTTTACATAAAAATATAATTAAATAAGAATAAATAATTTATTCTTTGTTTTTGGGATTAGAATTACTATACCAAAAACCACACAAGGCATTTTAACAGTTATTAAATTGCAAATATTTCATCGAAGTTAGCCGAACACATGCAAATCTTATGGAAGTAAAAATGATAGGATACCGCGACACCGCACGAGTATCATACCTTTGTTAGTTGTATCATGGGTTATTCTCATCTATGTTATATTATGCAGGGGGTGCAGAATTATTCCAGGCAGAAAAGGGGGTGGGGGGGCGTGAAATACGAAAGTTTGAGAACCGCCGATCTAAGGAAAAAGGAAAAAAAACGGATGGAGGCATGGATGAGGCCCCTGCCGACAACATAATGAAGTCAAAATAAGTGTCATTGAAACGGTGCTGGAAAATGAAAACTGTAAATCACAGATCACCGCAACCTCAGCCATATGCAGAGACGAAGGTCATCTGGCCTCTACAGTCTAAATGACATCATCATGGAAAAACTAAAACGACCAAAGTTTGTGAGGCATGTACAGTAAATCCTCGCTATCCATGGATTCCATTCCCATGGGTTCACTCATGCACTAAAACAAAAGTGTAACACATTTCATGGCACCCTCAGTTTACTTGTGTGTATTTGCAGCACAGGGAAATGTGAGATTGACCAATTACAGGTTTCGGTTGCCGTTAGATGTCCAGCGTGGCATGGGTGATATACTGAATGGATCAATTTGTGTCTACCCAGCGTTGAGAGGCATGAATAAGCCATTGAACCCCATCTATGATGGGAACCGGGGCTTGAAATTGTCCCCTGAGGGATTTCCAGTAAGTGTGGGTCATACACTTGCACTGATTAAGTCCCTGCCCTTTGTACACATCACCTGTCACTATTGCAGACTGGATGGTTTAGCGAGATCCTTGAAAATGCCTTGCTATTGTCACTCGTGGCCTCTGGCAGAGCGCCTAGAATAAGATTAAAAAAAGAAGTTATAATAAGGTTTTCCTTAGGTGAACATGCACAAGGATTATTTATGGAGCTTCAAGGGAGCTCTGTTCTACCACCTCCTCCAATGTGTCCAGCCTGATTCTTGTGATTGAATTGACCTTTTGAATCAGTTTATTTAGTCTGTTGGCATCACCAGAACATTACCACATAGAAGATGGCACTGGCCTGTACAGACTAGTAGAAAACATGTAACAGTGGCCTGAATACACCAAACGACCTTAACCTTCTCAAGAAATAGAGGTGACCCTGACTCTTCTGGTGTTCAGTCTCTGTGTTGGTACTCAGCTTAAGCCTGTTGCTCAGATGAACCTCAAGGTTAGGGGTAGGCTTAGGGTTAGGGGTAGGGTATGTTCTCACCAACTCCACTTCTTCTCCATTAATTAGAACCAGGGGATAGGGAGGAATTTGACTTTCCTGAAGTCTATGATCGTCTCCCTTATCTTACGGATGTTGAGGATACTTGTCTGTCTTCACCAACTCCACTTCTTCACCATCAATAAAAACCAGGGGACAGAGTGGGCTTGATCTCCCTGAAGTCTATGATCATCTCCCTTATCTTACCGATGTTGAGGGTACTTGTATGTCTTCACCAACTCCACTTCTTCACCATAAATGAGGACCAGTGAACAGAGTGGGCTTGACCTCTCTGAAGTCTATGATCATCTCCCTTGTCTTACCGATGTTGAGGGTACTTGTATGTCCTCACCAACTCCACTTCTTCACCATCAATGTGGAGCAGTGGACAGAGTGGGCTTGACCTCCCTGAAGTCTATGATCATCCCCCTTTTCTTACTGATGTTGAGGTGCAGATTGTTTAATTGTGCAAACTGAACTAAGTCCTTCACTAGTGTCCTGTATTCATCCTCATGATATGTACCAGGTATGGCTGTGTCATTGGAAAACTTCTGCAAATTACGTGATTCAGTGTTGTAGGTGTACAGGGAAGTCAAAAAAATTATAATTTTTATTGGCCAACTAAAAAGATTACAACATGCAATCTTTCATGGCAAGCTCAGGCCCCTTCTTCAGGCAAGATGTAATCAATCTCATTGTATCCATAGTGGTATAACACCCTACTACTACAGGGGTGTACAGAGGAAAGAAGAGGGTACAGTTCCCTGTGTTACTCACAACCAAGTCAGATATGCAATTCTTACACCACACAAACCGAGGTCTACCACTTAGGTAGCCCATTATCCAGGACACTGTGGTAGCATCAGCCCTAATTAACTGGAGCTTCTCCCCCAGAGGTCTGGGCCATATGGAGGTAAATGCATCACAGAAGTCAAAAAATCAATATCCTCACTGTGATACCTTGTTTCTCCAGATAGCAGTGGGCTCCTGGTAGGCTAACTGCAAAGGCTCAAGTTCTGCTCTGACCAGGGGTACACAAATGAGCCATTATTAGCCTTTCCAAGGTCTTCATAATGTGGAGGTCAACACCACCAGATTTTCAGCTGCACTGTATTGAGGGCTGGTGTCACACAAGAAGTTTTCCATACAGATGGAACCCTTTGTAAGATCAAACGCATATTGAAGAAACTCCACACAGTTGCCCAGCAACCTTCAGGTGAACACCATCCTCATAGACTGGCACCCTCTCCAGGGCTGGTTCCCTGAATCTGATTACGTGGGTTTGAGAATGTTAGAATGTTCTTATACTTTTGTTTGCAAATATGGTAACATTCCACATCTGAGCGGTAAGGGGGGAATGCTTTCATCTGTAATTCATGCATTCAGTAATTAAACGTGGACAAGCAGCACCCTGTAGCTTTCATTCAGTTACCCTGGCAGGCCATGTGCCAAGGATAGCAGCAGTAATGCAAGTAAAAGCTCCTTATTTTTAGCACACAAGATTTTAACAGCAGGCACAGTGTGAATGTCACCAGAACATATTCCACAACTTTTCCTATAACATATCTAATAAGTACAGTACAGTACTATATGCATTTATCACTTTTTATTTTAGCGAACTTCATCTTGGTTTTATATGCGCTGGGCACCAAGTACTCTGTGTAGATGCGTCATGCTGATTAAATTAAAACTGAAGATGTCAGCCATGTCCTTCTCTCCTACTTCCAACTGCCAGTTTCATTAACTGGAAACCTGGAAAGTGTCCATATGAGAACTGGAGAAGTGGTCTCTTAAAAAAAGAGCGTACAAAAAAATTCAAGGCTGTTTTTCCCTAAAGCTCCCCATTTCTTTCTCACCATGCACCCCCAGCCTCCAGCTCGTCCACACAGAGAGAATACCCCAGCAACATCCAGCACAGCTCATCACAAAGCTCCATTCATTAAAATGGCTGAGTGAATGGCTAGTTTTACAAAGTGCCAAAAATGTTACCTCCTACTCCAAGCCTGGAATGCAAACTTCCACCCTGATGAAAAGATGAATCTTTCAGCTGCCAGGCTTAGGTTATTAAATGTGGAGCTCCGTGCCAGTGGGGTGGGTGCGACTTGACGACCATGCCACTTTCCACCTGGTCCCCTTTAATGGGATCCTTTGTGCCTTTTCGTGGAGTCAAACGTCTGTCTCGCTATACAAACATGCCTGCTGCTCCTGGGGCCTGCGATTACAGCTTGGTCACCCTCATAGCGATGGAAGGAAATAAAGAAGAGCCCGCCAAGTACTTTGGAAGCAACATATTTTTGCTGCTTTACAGCATTATTAATAAAGGTGTCATAATAAATAAAGACCTCTACAACTGAGCCAAATTCTGAAGGGACACAATATAAATTTTGAAGTGTAATCCACAACTGAATAAGGGATGAATTGACTATAGAAATATGACAAAAAAATCCAACAGATAAGAAGGAGAAACAGATGACCTAACAATCAGAAGATACTGCAGTCCAGTGTAAATTACAAATATAACATGAGAAGGATCCAAGTTCAAGTCCAAGCTGATCCTCTTATTTGAGGGTGCCAACTTAAGGATGTCTCTAAATGTCCCAGAGTGCCATGCAGCACCTAAAGCATCATAAGCTTCACTGACCACTGCATTATTTGTTCCTCGTCACACATGCAAGCCTGAGCATCACCATCTAAGCTCTTCCCAGGCATGTGATGCCACCCTGGGCTGAGAGGGGACAGTCTTGTAACTTTCTTCCTCCACAGTTCCAAAAAACTGCAAAGTGAGGGAAACTGACTCCACCTCTTATGATCCCTGGGCTTTAAAAGGGCAAGGTGTCACTTGATAGGGAGACAACCTGAGCAAAGGAGCTCCGTACTGTTCAACCTGACAGCAGAGCCGGATTAATGACAGACACTCTTGTCATGAGGCAACTGTTTTGTTTTTGTTCTTTACGCCATTGTGCGTCTGTTTTTGTTGGAAGGACTAAGAGTAAACAGGGAGGGCCGGGTTAGAACCCCAGAATTCTTCCTTTGTCTGACCCCTCTATACCTCAGACGACCACATCATTAATAAAAATTGCCACAGTATAAAAGACATAATCTCAGTTACATTATCTCTCTCACTCTCGTGCATATATATATATTATATATATATATATGCACGAGTGCATAAGGAGCTGTTTAAAGACCCAACGGGCACCGTGACATATCATACCAGGGGACAACAACGGGGTACTAACCTTTCTTTTTTTTATTTCCGCAGAAAGAACGAAGCACCACCACCATGAATTCACCCAGATTCACTAAGAGAACCAAGCCACTTCCAGGTCCCTTCCTTCCCTCTGGTCCCCTTCTGATGACATCATTACTCCCATCTACCACCATGGTTCCATCCCAGCATTCTGTCTGCCTACTTCCAGTCCCACTCCATAAATTGTCTGCCAGTCACTTCCACCATTGTCTGTTGTAACTTCTTGTAAAAACACTGACCAGATTACTTTGCAGTATATGGGGCCGGACACCCCAAACCTTTATGATTGTTGTTATCTCTTTATTACTATATATACATATATATATATAGTCACAGTAGCCTGAGGGTCAGACCCAGCCGGGACGCCTGGAAGGACCGGGAGGTGGTCTATACGTCCCCCGGGCCACGAAGGGGCAACCTCCCTGGATGCAAGGAGGCTGAAACCAACTGGGGCCTGTGGCCACCTCCAGGAGCTGCCCCGAGCATCGTGGAGCCCAGGAGACTGACACTTCCGCCACACCTGGGAAGGTGGAGGAAGGACCTTCCAGGGACGCCCGGAGTGCTTCTGGGTGCCGCCACATCAGGAAGTACTGCCGGAAGAACAACATCAAGCACCTGGAGCACATCCGGGTGACTACAAAAGGGGCCACCTCCCTACAGTGGGGGAGCTAGAGTTGGGAGCTGGAGCAGGATGAAGCTCCAGGGACAGGAGGAAGGGAGGCGGCCCATGGACATTGAGAGAGGCAAGTGTTGAGAGTGTTTGGTGCTGGAAGCACTGTGTGTTATGTGAGTTTAAAAGTAGTTTAATAAACGTGTGTTTTGTAAAGTGCTAGTGTTTGTCTGATGGTGTTCGGACCTGCTCTCACAATATATATGTATCTATACACACACACACACACACACACACACACATATACAGTACTGTACATATATATATATATAAAAATTTATGTAACTATATCTGTATGTATATAAAAAAGATAGAGAGAGAGAGAGGGATGATTTCTAGGAGATGGCACCACAATTCATTTGGTAACACTACGGCTAACAAGTCTTGCTGTTCAAACAAGGTTAGGCCAAATAGCAGCCAAAACTGACATGCTGTTTATGTTCTAGAAATGTGTGAAGCATTTTTTTTTCCAAATAATGCTGTTTAACTTTTTTTTCCATACTTATCAAATGACCCTTATTTCTGTATGTGTGTACAGTATATTTTATTTACATGTAATATATATATATATATATATATATATATATATATATATATATATATATCCATCCATCCATTTTCCAACCCGCTGAATCCGAACACAGGGTCACAGGGGTCTGCTGGAGCCAATCCCAGCCAACACAGGGCACAAGGCAGGAAACAATCCCGGGCAGGGTGCCAACCCACCGCAGGACACACACAAACACACCCACACACCAAGCACACACTAGGGCCAATTTAGAATCGCCAATCCACCTAACCAGCATGTCTTTGGACTGTGGGAGGAAACCGGAGCGCCCGGAGGAAACCCACGCAGACACGGGGAGAACATGCAAACTCCACGCAGGGAGGACCCGGGAAGCGAACCCAGGTCCCCAGGTCTCCCAACTGCGAGGCAGCAGCGCTACCCACTGCGCCACCGTGCCGCCCATATATATATATATATATATATATATATATATATATATATATATATATATATATATATATACACATACATATATATATACATACACATACATACATACATACATACATACATACATACATATATATATACACACATAGATATATATATATATATATATATATATATATATATATACACACATACGGGGAGAGGATCAGGGACACCCGGAGTGCTTCCGGGTGCAGAGCTGGTACTTCCGCCACACTGGGGAGTGCAGGCGGAAGCTCATCGGAAGACACCTAGAGCACATCCGGGTGTGTATAAAAGGGGCCGCCTCCCTCCATTCGAGGGCTGGAGTCGGGAGAGAAGGAAAGACAAGGTCTTGGAGGAGAGGCAAGGAGGTGGCCTGAAGGAAGAGGCATCTGTGTAGTTGGCTAGGATTTTTGGGGACTTGGGGTTTTGGGTGCACTGTAAATAATGTACAATAAACGTGTTGTTGGTGATTTAAACGTGTCCGCCTGTCTGTGTCCGGGTCATCTTCCACAATGTATATACTGTATAAGGTGAGACACAAAAATAACCGGATTGGTAAAAAATATTTATTGATGAATTACAGCATTCTAAACATTGTCACCTTCTATAAGAACTTTTGTCATCAGTGATCACACTGATTCCTTGTCAATACCAGCCAACTCTGAGATAGCTTGAACACCTAGGCGACAATCATTTCGAACAATCTGATTCACTGTGTTGATGTGTTCATCCATCTGAGATGAGTGTGGGCAACCTGGGCGTTGAACGTCTTCCACATTTTATTGCCCTTCCTTGAAACATTTGTGCCACTCAAAAACTTGCATGCACGACAAACTTATCACCCTACGCTGTTTTTATCATTTCATAAGTTTCTGTGACCATTTTGTTCATTTTCGTGAGAAATTTTAATGCTAATTTGTTATTCGATTTTTTTACCTGACATTATCGCGGCAAATCGTGTAGCGATTGTTGTGCAAATACTGACTGGTCTATTCACAGGATATACCTAGCCGGTCAGCGGTTTGAAAGGGCGTGAAGGAGGGGATCTAGTTTTATGATTTGCATCCGGCCGAGCTCCAGACGATTTTCCAGGAAAGCGCCAAGCACAGTCCGGTTATTTTTGTGTCTCACCTCGTATATATAAAATGCTAAGGGTTTTAATGATCTGTTCCGTGATTATTTGTAAACCACTTAATTGAAAGCTTATAACATGATACTCACTAGTGAGTACTTAAAACATTTGAGTGACAGGAATCCTTTCTTAGTGTATACTGCTCAGGAGGGTGACAGTGGCGACATCAGCTGGGCGTGAACCGCATTGCTGTATCCGATAATAGGAAGAAAAAGAGCAGCAACACCATCTGCTGAACGTCAAGTACAGAAAACATAATGCGTGTGTGACAAAGACAGACAAATTCCTACGCAAATTGACCTGCGCTCCTGTCCAAAAACCACAATAGTCTTTATGATCATAAACTATTGTGCTGAACAGTCCGATGGTGCGAAAAAAAACATCTCCAGAGCGTCAAGCCAAACACAGGGGTGACAAAGAATGAGGAATATACATCCATTAAGGAGCTGCCTAATACGGCAAATACTCACAACTTCTGGCCATACGCAAACATTGCTTTCACATGCTTCGATCAGTGTTTGATAAAGGAGCACTACTTAAGAAGTTCGATCGGCGATGTGCTCGCTGTGGGTCAGTATTTTTTCATAAAACAATATAAATCAATCAAAAATGAACGAAAGGGACAGAAGACATGAATTTGAACCCCACCCATTAGAGGAGGAATCCTTGGCTGAGACATGACACCACCTTTATTAATTTAAGTAAAAAATATTTTGCTATCCAGAATTTTATCATGCTTAAAATGTGTGTTAAACTAATTAGTGGAGCTGAAAAAAGAACAATTTTAACAAAGTGAAGATTATTTTTAGTCTAACATGCCAACAGGGAGGGGGGTGAGGGGGTCCATCGACAGCGCCTCCTTTTGCCTGCTATTTGTCCTTGGCTCTTCTATCTGTGTTTGTTGCTATGCAATGCTAATTGCATGGCAGTCACATGATGGGAGTGGCAAATGAAATAAAAAGGTGACTCGGAAGTGGCATTGCTCTGGCTCCGTGTACTTAGTGCCTTTTGAAAAGCCACCATTTGAGCACCAGTTCATCAATTTACAAACAGCAACTAACATAATGCACATATTTTTGTATGTGATAGAAAACCCAGAATACCAAGATATAAAGCTTGAGAATGTCCTGACCCCAGGGACTTCTGAAACAGCAGTGCTAACTACTGCACCGCCAGACTGACTTGCTAATCATCCGAATTTTCTAATTAAATTAAACTTGTTTGCTCATTTTGGTTAGGTCATCAATCTGACTCTTGGCTAATATTTCCATTGGCTCGCGGATATTGTTTGCTGCACATTAGCATTTGAATGGTTGCTGTTCCCAAAGAGACTAATTTGAATTTGGGGGCTGTTCAATTGACAGCTGTACAAGTGGCATTTGGTTGAGTGCAGTCTAGCAAGTGCGGATTTCACAATGCTCTACCTACTTTTGGCGAGGAGGTTAATTATTCACGGCTGCCATTCCTAACATTATCAAGCAGGGCCTCCTCCTCCACCACCGCATCCTTAACAGCCTGCATCCTCAGTCTCGTTAAAGTAACAAGTCTTGTTAAAGTAACTTTAATAAATCTCACCTCTGAAATCTTTTTTAATTTTCCTCATCTTACAGAATGGGTTGGCACGGTGGCATGGTGGTAGCATAGCTGCCTCACAGTAAGGACACCAGGGTTTCTGTCCTCCTTGTCCTGTGTGAAGTTTCTCCCCATGTCGGCATGGGTTTCTTCTCACAGTCCAAAGACATGTCGGGTGGGTGAATTGGTGCCACACTAAATTGGCCCTAGTGAGTGAGTGTGTGTGTGTGTTCACCCTGCAATGAACTGGCACCCTTTCCAGGGTTTATTCCTGCCTTGCACCCTGTGCTAGCTCCAGCAGACCCCCATAACCCTGTTCAGAACTATGCGGGTTACAAAATGTCTGACTGAGTGATTGTCTTACAGACGTCTTGCACTCTCTGCCCAGAATTGTCACAAATGGTCCAGATTCAGGTTCGGGTTCGGATTCAGCGGGTTGGAAAATGGATGGATGGATGGTCCAGAATTTCAGATTCAGAGGTTTAAAGTGCTAAACATTTGAGGTCACAATCATGAGAATTTGAAGAAGTAGGCCCATATGACGGCATGCTGTTTTCAAAATGGCACTTATAAAAAGTTCATCATTTCTTTATTTGCAAATTGATATGTGAAATAGGGCGGCACGGTGGCGCAGTGGGTAGCGCTGCTGCCTCGCAGTTGGGAGACCTGGGGACCTGGGTTTGCTTCCCAGGTCCTCAAAGCATGGAGTTTGCATGTTCTCCCCGTGTCTGCGTGGGTTTCCTCCGGGCGCTCCGGTTTCCTCCCACAGTCCAAAGACATGCAGGTTAGGTGGATTGGCGATTCTAAATTGTCCCTAGTGTGTGCTTGGTGTGTGGGTGTGTTTGTGTGTGTCCTGTGGTGGGTTGGCACCCTGCCCGGGATTGATTCCTGCCTTGTGCCCTGTGTTGGCTGGGATTGGCTCCAGCAGAACCCCGTGACCCTGTGTTCGGATTCAGCAGGTTGGATAATGGATGGATGGATGGATATGTGAAATAATGATTAAGTCAGAATATCATCTCACATCTAAAAACAAAACATGATTTTTTGTGTAAGTGGCGACTCTTAAATGTCCCTTTCTTAGTGTGGATGTGGGCCACTGGTGCAGACACATTCTTCTTTATTATGGTGCCAAACAGTGCTGATGTGTTCCACGTTGGTCAGACATGCAACTAAGAATTTCACTGCACTCTCTGCATGTGACAATATTACAACTACTAACCGCTTCAGTCCCCAAATGGTTACTAATCATGGCTTCTATTTCCCATAGAATGGACTGGAAAATGACTGGCATCACTTGAGAAGTTGATGCCGCTAAGCCCCGCCTCTTTCAGTCTCCTCCCTATTTAACTCGACACCTTATTGGACGTTGCTGTTCAATACTAGGCCTGCTCTGGAAGAGGGCGGAGCTCCATCCTCTGAAAGGTCACACTTTTTACAAGCTGAAGATTGAAGGCCTTGAAGAACGTGGCTTTCATCATTTATTCTTCACTCTTCCAGCTGGATGTTAAACAGGGTGTCCCCTGGAGCCTTAACTCTTTGTATTTTATATTGTTTACTGTGCATTGCTGGATTCTGAAGACCCTCAGAGTACAAGAGCTGAACTGAACATTCCCCTGAAAGTTTATACAGTTATTTGTGACAATGCATACTGTTAATAGAGCAAAAGAACAACATTGAAATAATCTGGAAAAGCATATTATTTACACACCCACTTCACTGGGCTGGAGCCTAACCCAGCAGCAATAGGTGCAAAGCAGGAAAGAACTCTGGAAAAGGCAGCAGTCCCATCACAGGTCCCTGCCTGAAATAATTTGAACAAACTGCACTGTGTGGTGGTGGTTCCTCCCCTGACCCTCTGCATCGAGAACAGCCAATAGTGGTGGTTTGAGCTTCTGATAAGGATGCCTCTTGGACCCTCCCTGTGGAGGTTTTATGGGCACAACCAGTTGGGGAGGAGAAAGGGAAGACCCAAGGCTCGCTTGGAGGATTAGATCTGCCAGATGGCCTGGTAGAATCCTATAATGTGAGTTGGCAACTGTGGTTGAGGAAAAGGGACTCGCAATCCGGCTTTGGATAATAAATGAATGAAGTCTCGATGCATGCTCAATAATCCAGGTAAGGAAATCATAGAAATTTGATTCTGTTCATCTGGACAAAGTTTTTAAGTGGGAGAAATATTTCGAGACTTATCCAAGTCTCTTCCTCAGTCTCAATTGACTGCAGGTTTCCCCAACCTTATAAACAGTACCTTTGCTTAATCACAGAGACTAGCACCTTTGACAAAGGGCCAGTTGATCAGTGATATGCAAATTGTCCACTGATTAGTAGACGTGTGAACCATTCATAGAGGGTTGAGGAATGGCTGCAATCACAGCATTGTAAGATGGCGACAGATGTACCCTTAGGCCCCCTCCTCTGTTCAGAGATGGTCGTTCCCTTAGTGATCCCGTATGTGTCAGGAGTATCGGAACAGCTGAGGCGCATTTTCTCGAAACACCAGGTCTCAGTGGCTTTCAAACCCCAAAACACGCTACGCCAAAGATTGGTCCATCCCAAGGATCGGGTCCCACGGCACAAACAGAATAACATAGTTTACGCACTTAAGTGCCAGGAGGAGTGCCGTGAATTGTACATCGGGGAAACCAAGCAGCCACTGGCTAAGCGCATGTCACAACACAGAAGAGCTTCCTCGTCAGGCCAGGACTCCGCAGTCTATTTACATCTACAGGATAGTGGTCACTCCTTTAAAGATGAAGAGGTGCACATCCTGGACAGGGAGGAGCGCTGGTTTGAGAGAGGAATCAAGGAGGCCATTTACGTGAAAAAGGAACGACCATCTCTGAACAGAGGAGGGGGCCTAAGGGTACATCTGTCGCCATCTTACAATGCTGTGATTGCAGCCATTCCTCAACCCTCTATGAATGGTTCACACGTCTACTAATCAGTGGACAATCTGCATATCACTGATCAACTGGCCCTTTGTCAATGGTGCTAGTCTCTGTGATTAAGCAAAGGTACTGTTTATAAGGTTGGGGAAACCTGCAGTCAATTGAGACTGAGGAAGAGACTTGGATAAGTCTCGAAATATTTCTCCCACTTAAAAACTTTGTCCAGATGAACAGAATCAAATTTCTAGGATAAATGAATGAAACTGCACTGCAACCGGAGGTGGACTAGCGTCCCATGCAGGAGTTTCTCCTCTACTGATGCAGCGTAGATAGGGACAAACCCTGAATCGGAGTCATGGCTGGATATACAAATAGAGGAATTGAAATGAGCTGAACCAATCCAAGTCAAATGGAGTTGAGATGACATGAACTGGATAAAACTGAACTAAATGTACATTAAAAGAAGCTGAACTGGACTGAAAAAAAATGACATGAAATGAACTAAACAGAAATAAAATAAGCTGAATTTAAATGAACAGAACATAAAGACATTCTGCTCAACTCCATATACCTGAACAAAACGACTGCACGGAGTTGAGCAGAATTGAAATCAACAGAGCGGACATGAATGTAAATGAAATGAATAGAATTTACTTGGGCCCACACGAATCCTGCATTGGTTTAAAAATGTTCAAGAATGAAGGAATTTCACACAGTGGCGCAGAGGTCGGAGTGGAGCAGGATGCAGTAGAGACCATGCCAGAACAGAATTGCCCGATTACCCCAATGAACCAATCATTTAATTTAGCAAGAAACAATTTATTTTGATGGGAGTAGATTCATACCTGGTATCATGGATCGTGGACTATGTTACAGACAGACCTCAGTATGTGCGTCTCTGGAACTGCAGGTCTGACATTGTGGTCAGCAGCACAGGAGCACCGCAGGGGACTGTACTTTCTCTGGTCCTGTTCAGCCTATATACATCGGACTTCCAATACAACTCGGAGTCCTGCCACGTGCAAAAGTTCGCTGACGACACTGCTATCGTGGGCTGCATCAGGAGTGGGGAGGAGGAGGAGTATAGGGACCTAATCAATGACTTTATTAAATGGTACGACTCAAACCACCTACAACTGAACACCAGCAAAACCAAGGACCTGGCGGTGGATTTTAGGAGGACCAGGCCCCTCATGGACTCCGTGATCATCAGAGGTGACTGTGAGCAGAGGGTGCAGACCTATAAATTTAATTAAAGCTACTACTTTAGATGAACAATGTATTAAAACTGTAAAAACAGATCATAGATTAAACAAAAAATACACACAGAGCGGCGCTAATAAAAATAACTTAATTCCGGTTCCCTATATCAATAACGCACATAGTATTCATCTCTGCTCCTCCGAAACATTGAATATGGCACTATTAAATATTAGAGCTTTAACTAACAAGACGTTTTTTATCAACGACATTATTAGTGAAAAAAAAATAGATTTTATTGCACTAAGTGAAACGTGGCTTAGCTCAGATGGCGCAGCTGTTTTAATCGAATCTGCGCCTCCGGATTACAGTTTTACTCGTGCTGATCGCCAAGGAAAGAGAGGTGGAGGGCTAGCAAACATTTACTCTAGCAGGTTAAAATGTAAAAATATCAGTTTTGGTAAATTCAAGTCTTTTGAGTATCTCGCCATTATTATTCAGGGAGATTCTCACGTTCTAGTATTATCCGTGTATAGACCTCCAAAATTCAACGCGTCTTTTTTTGAGGAATTCTCTGACTTGATGTCAATCTTAATTACGAACTATGACGCACTCTTAATAGTCGGCGACTTTAATTTTCATGTAGATAATCAATGTGACCAAAAAGTAAAAGAATTTATGAACCTCCTGGACTCTTTTGATTTGAGACAGCTCGTTAATCAGCCTACACATAAAGCAGGTCATACGTTAGACTTAGTAATTACTAAAGGACTAAAAGTTGATATAAAGCAGGTCATTGATACGGGTCTTTCAGACCATTTTCTTCTACTTTTTAATATAGAAATAATGATAGAAAACACTCATGAGAAGCATATTGTTAAAAAACGCTTCTTTGACTCATCAGCAACTTTAAAACTTACAAACATTCTAAGCAATCAGTCTGTTTATAGTGCCAACTATAATAGCGAGGAGAATGTAAATAGTAAGGTGGAAAGATTTAATACTAAAGTGAGGGCTGCTGTTGACATAGTTGCACCTGAAAAGACAGTTAAAAAATCTTCTAGCATTGTTATACCTTGGAAGACCCAAAGAGTGTCTGATTTAAAGAGAACATGCCGTAGAGCTGAGCGTAAATGGAGGAAGACTAAACTAACTATTGACTATGAGATATTAAAAGTTAAAATAACAGAATACAATAACACAGTCCGTCTTGAGAGGCGCTGCTATTTCTCTAAGATTATAAATAACAATGCTAGTAATCCCAGAGTCTTATTTTCGACAATTGATCATCTGTTAAACCCAGGTAACTCAAAGGAATGCCTCCTAAGTACTTCCAGTAAAACCTGTGAGGCTATCGCTGTATTTTTCAATCAAAAAATTAATGATATTAGAAATAACATAGTATATCTCCCCAACACTAAGGATCCCCCGAAACCCCAGTACTCCATAATAAATAAATTAGAGTCTTTCACTAGGATAGATTTACCTGATTTACATAAAATAATTTCTCAAATGAAACCCTCCACCTGTGCCCTTGACCCAATACCAAAAAATTTTTTCAAAGAAGTATCGGGTGTGCTTATTGATATTGTTCTTGACATAGTAAATTCGTCATTAGATACGGGGGTCTTCCCAGACTGTCTTAAGACTGCGGTAGTTAAACCCCTACTTAGGAAAAATAATCTCGACCCCTCTGCTCTTGAAAATTATAGACCCATCTCTAACCTGCCTTTCTTAAGTAAAATTCTAGAGAAGGCAGTCATTATGCAGTTAAATGAGCACCTCAATAAACATGCTATTCTTGATAAATTTCAGTCAGGTTTTAGAACAAATCACAGCACAGAAACTGCACTCGTTAAAGTAGTAAATGACTTGCGGGTAAATGCAGACAGAGGCCATTTATCTGTTCTCATCCTCTTAGATTTGAGTGCCGCATTTGACACTATTGATCATAATATTCTTAAGAATCGCCTTAGTCAATGGGTGGGCCTCTCTGGCAGTGTCTTAAACTGGTTTGAATCCTACCTGGCAGGGAGAAAATTCTTTGTTAGTTGTGGTAATTATAACTCAAAGACACATGATATTCTATATGGTGTTCCACAAGGCTCTATCCTGGGTCCGCTGCTCTTCTCCATCTACATGCTTCCATTAGGTCAGATTATCTCGGGACATAACGTGAGCTACCACAGCTATGCTGATGACACACAGCTGTATTTATCAATAGCACCTCATGACCCCAAATCTCTTGATTCGCTAACACAATGTCTAACCTGTATCTCAGAATGGATGAATAGTAACTTTCTCAAATTAAATAAAGAAAAAACCGAAATCTTAGTGATTGGCAATAATGGATACAATGAGGCTATTAGAAATAAACTGGATGCATTAGGATTAAAAGTCAAATCGGAGGTAAAAAGCTTAGGGGTAACCGTTGATTGTAATCTGAATTTTAAATCGCATATTAATAAAATCACTAGGACAGCATTTTTTCACCTAAGGAACATAGCAAAAGTTAGACCTCTTATATCATCGAAAGATGCAGAGAAATTAGTTCATGCGTTTGTCTTTAGTCGGCTAGATTACTGTAATGCACTCCTCTCAGGACTCCCCAAAAAAGACATCAATCGTTTGCAACTAGTGCAGAATGCAGCTGCTAGAATCCTTACCAGGAAAAGAAAATCCGAACACATTTCTCCAGTTTTGATGTCACTACACTGGTTACCTGTGTCATTCAGAATTGACTTTAAAATTCTGCTTATGGTTTATAAAGCTTTAAATAATCTCGCCCCGTCTTATATATCGGAATGTCTGACACCTTATATTCCAAATCGCAACCTCAGATCCTCAACTGAGTGTCTCCTTAGAATTCCAAGAGCAAAACTTAAAAGAAGTGGTGAGGCGGCCTTCTGCTGTTATGCACCTAAAATCTGGAATAGCCTGCCAGTAGGAATTCGCCAGGCTAATACAGTGGAGCACTTTAAAAAACTACTGAAAACACATTACTTTAACATTGCCTTCTCATAACTTCAGTGTAATTTAATCCTGACACTCTGTATATCCAATTCATTATAATAACTATTCATTCAAAATTTGTACTAACCCCTACTCTCTCTTCTGTTTCCTTTTCCGGTGTCCTATTGGTGGTGGCTTGTGCCACCACCATCTACCCAAAGCACCATGATGTTCCAACAATGATGGATGGATTAAAAGCCAGAAGTCTGTATAACCATCAGCATCAAGTGACTCCGTGAGAACCCTAACTACAAAGTGGACTATTTCATTTATGTTAGGTAGAATGCCCAAAGGGGACTGGGTGGTCTCGTGGCCTGGAACCCCTACAGATTTTATTTTTTTCTCCAGCTTTCTGGAGTTTTTTTTTGTTTTTTCTGTCCACCCTGGCCATCGGACCTTACTCCTTATTATGTTAACTAAGGTTGTCTTATTTTAATTTCTTTTTTGTCTTTTATTCTTTTTTTCTTCATTATGTAAAGCACTTTGAGCTACTTTTTGTATGAAAATGTGCTATATAAATAAATGTTGTTGTTGTTGTTGTTGTAAATACCTGGGAGTGCAGCTGGATGATAAATTGGACTGGACTGTCAATACTGATGCTCTGTGCAAGAGAGGACAGAGCCGACTATACTTCCTTAGAAGGCTGGCGTCCTTGAACATCTGCAATAAGATACTGCAGATGTTCTATCAGACGGTTGTGGCGAGCGCCCTCTTCTACGCGGTGGTGTGCTGGGGAGGCAGCATAAAGAAGAGGGACGCTTCACGCCTGGACAAACTGATGAGGAAGGCAGGCTCTATTGTAGGCACAGAGCTGGACAATTTAACATCCGTGGCAGAGTGACGGGCGCTGAGCAGGCTCCTGTCAATAATAGAGAATCCACTGCATCCACTGAACAGGATCATCTCCAGACAGAGGAGCAGCTTCAGTGACAGACTGCTGTCACCATCCTGCTCCACTGACAGACTGAGGAGATCGTTCCTCCCCCACACTATGCGACTCTTCAATTCCACCCTGGGGGGGTAAACGTTAACATTATATAAAGTTATTGTCTGTCTGTATACCTGCATTGTTATCACTCTTTAATTTAATATTTTCTTTATCAGTATGCTGCTGATGGGAGTATGTGAATTTCCCCTTGGGAGTAATAAAGTATCTATCTATCTATTTATACAAATTATGTATTTAAATATCAAAGAATATGAACAGACTTCTCAATAGACAGAACCTTTCGGAGTGCTGCTGGAAAGAAGCCATTACAAAAGAGAGTGTCATGTGTGTAACAAAACTGCTCTTGACTTCGGTGTCGGAGGTCACACCCAGGTTTCCTTCACATGAACAGAGAGTAGTGTGGCTGATAAGGGTCTCTGAAAAGGGCCGGTGCCTTTTTTCCGTTAGTTAAAAATTCTTGATCCCAGATTCTTCTTGTTCCCTAATTCACTTCAGCAATAGCATACAAAGGCTCTCTGGACTACAGCAAGTGTAAAAGAAGTTTCTTTAATAAAGACGTCTAAGGAGCATACCATGCAAGATGTTAGTCCTGCACTGTCATTATAGATATGCTAGCAATTCTTTGTTCAGACAGGAGTTTTATAGATATGAATATACAAGAGCATCTATGCTATACGAGGATTGTCTAGGTTCTGCGCGGAATTTTATCGTTTGTCGAGTGTAGCCTGTCGAAACCTGTTCTGCTGTGTAGAGGGATTATTCAAGTGGTTGCATGTTTTTGTTCAGATGTTTTGCTCCTTCTCTTCCTTTAGAATGAACACGAGAAGCAAACGAACTGAGAGTGCGCAGCCGGCGCTAGCGGCGAAGCTCCCAACTCCGTGCGTGCGTGACTTTCGAGTGATGATTCTTTACGACTTTTCTGATGGTTTAATCCGCTCGGTGAAACGCACTATGTTTGCCATCTTTTTCAACATCGATGGCATTGTCGCGTCAGTTCCACTGATGGAGAGGAAAACTGTGACCTCTGAGTGGTACACCACTCAGTGCCTGCCTGACGTTTTTTCTGCGATGGCTAGAGGCCGGTCCAAGAACTTGCGAAGGCACTTTTTGCATCATGACAATGCGCCAGCCCACACGGCTAATGCGACGAAGCATTTCATTGAAGACAGTGGTGTCAACGTTCTGAACCCGCCACCCTACTCGCCTGATCTTGCACCATGTGACTTTTGGCTCTTCCCGAAGGTGACAGAACCCCTGCGAGGCCACAACTTCGAAACTCGAGAGGAACTGATTGCAGCTGTCAAAGAATAGCTGGACAACCTCCCAAAGACAGCCTTTCGCGAGTGTTTTGCGGCGTGGGTCAGAAGAGCCCAAAAGTGCATTGATGTTGGCAGTGAATACTTGGAAAAAGTTTAAAAAGGATCGAAGTACATGAGAAAAATAGAAACAAAAATCCTTGGCTACTTATTTCGAGTGATTCCGCGCGGAACCCAGACAACCCTCGCATTGTCATAGGTCGAGCCAGGGTGTTTAAACAGATTAACATTTAATGATTTTAATAGTTTTAAACACTTCGCAGGTAGATTTTAGGTACCGTATATACTCGCAGAGAAGTTCTCCCGCGGATAAGTCGGTGTTTGACCTTACCGTATAATTTCCGGTATTTTACAATGTCGGTCGTATAAGTCAAATGCAGAAAACTCACGCTATTGGTCCAAGAGACTGATCTGCTAATGCCCACCTGAGAGAGAAACCACGGAGCACACAGCCTTTTTTTTTCTATGTATTGTGCCTATGTGACCACACGGTAATACCCAAAGATATTCCATAGCAATGTTTGCTCTGTTTTTTGTTTATTGTATCTCACACCCTCATACACCTTTATCAAAAGAGCATCCCTTATCTACGAGGGAGCATTCGAGCAGAAGAAAATATGAAGCTGGTTTTAAATTAAACATCGAAGTAGCGAAAGAAATTAGTAACTGCGCTACTGCAACAAAGTTTGATGTGTCTGAGAAACTGCTGCGAGATTGGAGGAGGCAAGTAGATGTAAAAAAACATTAAGTGTCACATTTTTGAACAGGCGTATAAGTCGGGGTCTAATTTTATGATTGATGTTTCGGGTTTCAAGACCCGACTTATATGCGAGTATATACGGTATCTCGTTGCACCCGAGCATGCGCAGTCACTACAGTAATTATTGAGTGCAAGATGTGAGATTTGGAGCTGAGAGCTGCGAGTATATAAGGGTTGAAGGGATAAGTGCTTAAGAGAAAGGAAAACAAGAACAACGAAACGAGAATGAAAGAGTGATCACTCGTTACAAGTTTGGCTGGTGTTCGATGGCGAGAGGACAGGATGCGCAGCTACGGCTCAGGCGGGCTATGAGAAGTGAGTAGGACTGATACCTGTATCCGATAGTATCCGATGTGCTAACGTCTAGCGAGACGATGAGAGTGCAGAGAGGCTGCTGGAACATTCAGCAAGGACAGGGGGATCCTAAGTATAGTGGATTCCATTTGAGGGCAAGGCGCCATGGTGAGCTGCGGTGACCGATTAACATGGCAGACCAGGATACAGCGAGCTACGTAAAACGAGATTGGTGATGATGTCCTGATGATGGGAATACTTCATGAATTGGTGCTTGGATTTTTAAAGTATCAACTTATTTATTTGGATTTATGTATTTATGGAGCACCCACAGACAAGGTTTTCTAAAGGCATGGCAATGATGAAGACTAAATTTTTTGAGTTAATTTATGCACTGATCCATTGTGACAATTTTCATTCTTTGCTGCACCTTTGAAGAGAATGTCTTACCTGTCTTCTTAGTCACCCTGCTCCATCTTGGTTTATGACTACGGCTGTTCCAGGAGCTTGGCTGTGGGCACCAGGGCATCACCCATACAACTGATAGCATGCAAACTTTTAGATGAGAACTTTTACTTGAAAGGTAAAGTACGATGGCCTAACCCAGGGGTGTCCACCTCCAGTCCTGGTGGCCCGCCGCGGCTGCAGGTTTTGATTCTAACGCTTTTTCTAATCAGTGGACAGTTTTCACTGCTAATTAACTCCTTTTCCCTTCATTTTAATAGCCCTGTTTTTAAAGATTCAGTCCTCTGAATTGATTCGTTTCTTCATGAAATGGCAGCCAAACAGAAATGAGATGTGAAATGAGCCAACGGATGACCAGCTAAATTGGAACACCAAACTCCAGCCAATTTCTTAATGAGAAGCCAATTCTTGAAGCTGTTACTGAATATCATGATTTGTTTGTTGCTGCTCTTATTCGGTCGCAGCAGACTGTTAATTTTCTGTTTTTTCTAAGACCACCGTCAAGATGTTTGGTGACCTGAGCAGACCAACATGACCGAGACCTTCACCTTTCTTTATTTTCAGGTTAGCTGATCACTTGTGTTGTGTCTTATTATCGTTTGGCTGCTTATTAAGTAAAAAGAAACAACTAAGGGGTTTGAGTCACGTCAATTAAAACTAAAAAAAGAAGTTAATTAGCAGCAAAAACGGCTCACTAATTAAGAAGATGGTTAGAATGAAAACCTGCAGCCACTGCAGCCCACCAGCACCAGAGTTGGACATCCCTGGCCTAACCCTTAACTAATGGGATATATTCACGGTGTGACCTTAAAATGTATTTTGTGTATTACGAAATGAAATGGCAAGTACGTATGTATGTACAGTATGTATGTGTCTAGGTGTGCCTTGTGATTTGACTTATGCGTGTACAGGATGTTTCCCTTCCTTGTCACTGATGCTGACTGGATTGGCTTTGTCCCACACAACACTGAGACTACATTCATCAGACTCTGAAAATGGATGGCATGAAAAGGAATGGACAGAACAAAACTGAACTGAATAAAAACTAACCTGACTGCATGGAACCAGCAGAAAGTGATTTTCACTAATAAACTGTAGCCCTGCCATGGACTGGTGCCCTGTGCTGGATTTGTTTGCACCCTATGCTGGCAGGCTAGGCTCTAGCACCACTGTAAAACTTGTTCAGGACAAAATGGGTTAGAAAATGACTGACTAATAAACTGTAACAACAGGATTTGCTCTTGAGAGTCTTACAAAGCAGCTGGTAGCAAGAATGAGAATTCTTAGCAAGACCTGGTATTCTGATTGCACATTTCTGGGCATCTAGATAATAAAAATGCCAGGCTATGAAACTCATTATCAGGCAGAGAATGCAGTCCGGTAAAAGGCCCACTGCAGCATTTGATGTAGCGACCGAGTAAATGGAGCTCTGAGGGGCGCTTGTGTGAAGGGCTTCCAGCTGCAAACACAGCCCAGCCCTCTGAATGGCACCCTTACAAGAAGGACTAGGTGGGCAGGCATGGAAAAAAACTGCTTTGGAGAAAAGATGGCGGATGACTGGCGTCCTGCTTAAACTCACCGTCAGTCCTTGGTGGCATCAGTGCCCTCGCTGTAAGTTGCTCATCCATTCGTACAGGTGCTAAGAGACCACTGACTCATTTTTGTAAATAAGCCCCCCCACCCCCCGACTACCCAGGAGCAGAAAATCAGACGGCGCTGGTATGGTAATGACGCAGAGTGCTGCCTTTGAAGATGAAAAGCAGAGCCATGCCCTGCAGAATTCACTTGCGCTTCCTGCCTTCCTGCACTCAGCAGACTAAACAGAACATCTTCATTCTCCCCTGCCGCTGCTGCCGCCGATGTTTACCTCTGCCATTCACGAGTTAGGTTCTAAAGCAAAATGTCTGAAAGCCAATTAAATGTAATCCACGTCTCTTGCCTTCCAAACTACCTGGCAGCCAGGATGAAATCAGTGAGCCTGGAGCAGCGGAGGGCTCATCTTTGCGGTTATGTGAAGGCTCCCAATCCTAAAAACATTGAGAGCTGGAAGACATTTTATATTTTGTCCTATCTAGCCCCTGACACCACCCCTGCTTTTAAAAGTCTTTCATTACTTTGTTGCATCGCCATCTAAAGACCTGAGGCTTGTCTTCAAACCCAAAGAAACCATGGAGATCCAATGACATCATCAAAACTAGTTTATTACAACAGAATAATAACACATTAGAGTTAGAAGACGTTCGTAGATATACAGCACATAATTATATGAGAATGCAACCAACTTGTAGGACTTTATGGGTTTACCAAAAGAAGGGTTCAAGCCCTACCTGTGGGCTACGGTGGTCCACTGAATAATATACTCTGAAGCCTCCTCCTGGTCACTGCTTCCACCTTCTGTCTTTCCTCTAGAACGTTAGAACACTCTAGATGAGAACAGGCCATTCAGCCCAACAAAGCTTGCCAGTCTTATCCACTTATTTCTTCCAAAAAAACATCAAGTCGAGTTTTGAAAGTCCCTAAAGTCTTACTGTCTACCACACTACTTGGTCTCTTATTCAAAGAGCCTATCGTTCTTTGTGTAAAGAAAAACTTCCTAATGTTTGTGCAAAATTTACCCTTAACAAGTTTCCAGCTGTGTCCCCGTGTTCTTGATGAACTCATTTTAAAGTCACCGTCTCGATCCACTGTACTAATTCCCTCCAGAATTTTATACACTTCAGTCATGTCACCTCTTAATCTTCTTTTGCTTAAACTGTAAAGGCTCAGCTCTTGTAATCTTTCTTCATAACTCATCCTTTGTAGTCCTAGAATCAGCCTAGTCGCTCTTCTCTGGACATTTTCTAGTGCTGCTATGTCCTTTTTGTAGCCTGGAGACAAAAACTGCACACAGGACTCCAGATGAGGCCTCACCAGTATGTTATAAAGCTGGAGCAGAACCTCCTGTGACTTGTACTCCACACATCCATCCATCCATTATCCAACCCGCTATGTAACCTGACATTCTGTTAGCCTTCTTAATGGCTTCTGAACACTGTCGGGAAGTTGATAGCTTAGAGTCCACTATGACTCCTAAATCCTTCTCATAAGGTGTACTCTCGATTTTCCGACCACCCATTGTGTATTCAAACCCAACATGTGTAATATTTTACATTTACTGATATTAATTTTCATCTGCCACAAATCTGCCCAAGCCTGTATGCTATCCAAGTCCTTCTGTAATGATATAACGGATTCCAAATGATCTGCTAATCCACCTATCTTGGTATCATCTGCAAACTTAACCACCTTGTTACTTATTTTCCTATCTAAATCATTTATATTTATATCTAGTCTCTCTTCCTCTAACCAGTAGCACTGTCCATGTACTATTGTCCCACCTGGGTCCATACCAGTGTGGTGACCCTCACGAAGAGGCTATTTGGGCGGGGAAATCCCTGCTAACATTTGGGATCAGGGATACATAAGAACTTAAGAAATCTGACAAACCACCAGATGCAGATTCAAACTCAGAACTGACTCACGGTGTGACACTGAGTGAAAGTCACCCATCCTTCATGTGTGACTGAGAAGTTGCCACAGTGGCTCAACAATCTCAAAGGCTATACAGTCAATCTTCTCAGAAAAGGAGCAAGTGATGACTAAAGCAAGGGGGCATTTTAATTTGCCTCTATAAAGTTCTCTTGTCAGTACATTTTGTGTCACTTGAATCTCTCATGACAGAATTGCTCAGCTGTGCTCGCCTCCAGTAATCCTGCATGCTTGAAAACATCCGTGTTCCTCATTAAGGGTACAAGGAACGTGGAGACAACTGTTGTAAACCCAGTCGCGTGTCTGCGTGGCCCTACAGCTCTTGCGGCCTTTTTTTAGCTACACTTACAAGGAAAGAGATATTTGGGCTGTAGACAAAGACTTATTTAGGGTGCAGTCATTTAATAAACACAAAGCAAAGTGATGGATACATAATTAAACACTCTTTAGTTGGTCGACGGACGGTATTTTAAGCCATTAAATCAGCTCCTATTAAACATTTAAAGGCCGCCAAGCAAGGCAAGGCGACATTAATATGAATGTGCTGCCATCCTCTCTGCTAATGATCCTTTGACAATGGACTGATTCAGCCGTGAGGTGAGAGACGGCCGGTGTTGGGCTGCTCTCCTTTCTCTATGGAATAATGCACATGATGCTTTTATGAAGTATTCTGTGAAAGATGCTATATTTAGGAGCGCCTAAAGGGACCAGGCTGATGACTGACATGTGGGCAAGCCTCTTGGCGCTGGAGAAACCGTCACCTGCTGCAAGAAAAATGACAGCACGGTAGCTGAGCAGTTACCCCTGCTGCCTCTTTACTCCAGGGATCTGGGAACTACCGTAGGCCCAGGTCACTGTCTAAGTGGAGTCTTTCTCTCCATGATTCCCAAAGTTGTGCACATTAACCTCTAAACTGGTCAGATGCTTTTCAGCACATGCTGTGACAGATTGGCATGCAATGCTGGGCGCAGGGTCTGGCAGCCACAGCCCTAAACTAGAAATGAGCGGACGGATGTCAGGGTAACCTTAGTGCTGGCAGCATCAGATGTGAGAACACTAATAAACGTCCCCCCGTCTTAAGTAAAGTGGGCTGCCAGTTTTGTAATCAGCAAATTAAAAAGATGCATCGCAAGTAAATTTGGCTATGATAAATTATCTATTTAGACCCAAATGCCTCATTATTTTACAAAAGACTTAATGAAAAATTTAACATGCTACTAATATTATTAACATATCCTGAAATTTAATGGGCTTAAAATACTTCATTTTAATTTCTACCAGATATTTTCATCTATCGGAGATATTTTTGAGGCAGAACTGAACTATCCCCATTCCCCATTAATTTGAGTAATCCTTCCTTTACTCTAGCTTTAATGCGAAAAGCACCTACTGTGGTAGTCAAGTTTGTCTTGTCTACATGAAACAGCTCAGCGCCTAGTAAATCGATTTTGTTGAAACTTGGCACACTTATCATTCAAGAAAATACTGTATATTAGGACAGTTCAGATTTCCATGGCGATTTATCCAACAGAGGGCACTGTATATATTTTTGAAATGTCAAATTCTCCCACTGAATAACACAGGTGAATTTGAGAATGTGTCAGTCTTAAAACAGAGAAACAATGTGCGACTTCTAGTACAAATGTGTTAATTTAAATTGGTGAACAAATCATTACCCAAGAACCAGCTGTATGATTCTCATTCATTTAATTTCTGAACAACTCATTACCTGAGAACCAGTTTTATAATTCTCATTTGTTTAATTTGTGAACAAATCCATACCCGAGAGTCAGTTGTATTATTCTCATTCATTTATCTGTGAACAATTCATTACCCGAGTACCAGTTGTGTGACGTTTGTTCATGTAAACTGGTGAACAAATCATTTCCAGAGAACCAGTGGCATGGTTCTCATTCATTTGGTTCATGAATTGAATTATTATCCACAAAGAAGTCAAACAATTCTTACATGATTCTCATTTTAGTTTTTACTTGAATTATCATAATGTTAAATAACGACATAAAAATACAGATATTGTACTCTCACACACACACACCTTATATATAAACGTCGTGGAACTGTGAGTGTCTGCCTGTCCGGTGAGTGAGAGGCTACAGCATGAAGCTCAAAGAGTCGGCAAGGCAGCCCCAAGTAAACGAGACAAACTCGCTTAGCCGCTATACACAAGCGTGGCAAGCACATCAGCAAAACGAAAACCGAGGAGAGAGAAACTCGCTTACCTGCTGATAGACAAGGGGTGGTGAGCACGTCCGAAAAAAGAAACCACCGACTCTGCATTTCGATTTTTTTTCTGACGATTTCAGTAGTTTCTAGGAGTTCGGGCTTCTTACAGCACAGGCTTACACAGCTAACATTAATATTATATACTGTATATATACATACATACATTTTCCAACCTGCTGAATCCGAACACAGTGTCACAGGGGTCTACTGGAGCCAATCCCAGCCAAAACAGGGCACAAGGCAGGAACCAATCTAAGGCGGGGTGCCAACCCACCGCAGTACATACATACATACATACATACATACATACATACATACATACATACTGTATATTACATACATACACACACACACAAAACTAGCTGTCCCCCACAGCTCCACCCACATAGTAGTGAAACAGGACAAACTTTAAAAATCAATCAAAAAAAATGTAATTCTGGCCAAGTGGAAGGTAGGTACACTCCAATGTCAAACGTTGGCACTATATCTGATCACGTTCAGCTCTGGGAGAGCGTCCCCCGCATGTGGAGAAAAGCACGTGGCCATGAAATCTCTGGCAATCAGCAGCTACCCACAAAAACACACATAGCTCTTATCTCTCTCTCAAAAACGTCAAACGTTACTCCTTAACAATCTGTAGATGATAATATCTGCTGAACAAACAGGTATTGCTAGCTAAGCGGAGGCGAGGTACACTAAAACACGTGGCGAGAGGTAGAGTGACTAAAACGGAGGATGGCATGTGAGTGAGGAAGGCCCCAACCCCCCCCCCCCCTCAGCCCCCTGTGTCTTTCTCAGATTCGCACAAATAATTCGGTACTGCAAGCGAACTATGATACTTAACACAGTTAGGAAAGTCATAAAATCAATCGGAAAGATCAAGCAAATTATAGAAAACAAAACCCAATCTAAATCCGTTAAGTAGTTCTCTCATGAAAAGTGGACAGATATACAGACAGATAGATATTGGATTTTATACATATATGTAGATAATGTATGAATTATTAAGTTGTATATTTGTGATGCAGTCAGAAGGGGGACTGAGCTTTATGTATCCTAAAAACTAATCAAATTATTCAAAAGAATTGATTCCGTGAAGTGAATTGTAATGCACATCACTATGGTCCACTGCAGGTGTATAGGCACACAGTCACGTATCCAACCAATTTCAAAGCACCAATCAACTTAACACTCACACCTCTGAGATGTTAGGTTAGGTTTAGGTTTAGGTTTCTTTATTTAGTCATGTTTACACAGGAAAACATGAAATTTGCCTTCTCAGTTGCATCTAATAACAGACAGAATGAAATAAAACAGACAAATAGAAATAAGAAAGGTTTAGGTAAGGCAGTTAGAATTTATACCAAAAAAAAAAAAAAAAAGGTTACAGGATATATATAAAAACCTTATCTCTGATATTTCTTATTGAAAAGTCGTATGGCACTAGGAAGAAAGGAGATTCTGGAGCGATTTGTGTGGGTTTTCAAAGCGACTATCCTTCCTGATTTACTGAAGTTTAGTTCTACATGTAATGGATGTCTGTCATCAGTTGAGATGATTTCCAGTTTCTTTAGCATTGCCCTCTGACACACACTAGTCAAATCATCTACATCAGCCCCAATAACTTTAGCTGCATACTTCGTAATCTGCTGGAGCTTTTTCAAGTTTCGGTTTGTCAGACTATTAAACCAGGCAATGAAACTGAAAGTGATCACGGACTGGATCATACTACGATAGAAGGACAACATGAGGTCCTTGTCTACTTTAAATAGTTTGAGTTTATGGAGGAGAAATAAGTGCTGGTTGCATTTAGAAAATAATTTTTTTGTATTTGTATTCCAGTTAAGATTGTTATCTAGGTAAGTTCCTAAGTATTTATATTCATTCACTATTTCTACCTCCTCTCCTAGAACTACAATAGGTGAACATACAGATTTCTGTCTCTTAAAATCAAATATCATTTCTTTGGTCTTTTTTACATTCAGACTGAGAGAGTTTTTATTGCACCAGTTTACCATCCAGTCCACTTGATTTAGATAGTGGCTTTCATCCTCCCCAGATATGCATCCTATGATCATGGTGTCATCCGTATACTTAATAATGGAGCAGTGGTCATTGTTCTGTCTCAGGTCACTTGTGTATGGAGTAAACAGTAATGGTGATAAGACACAGCCCTGTGGACTTCATGTGTTTGAATGAATGGCTATTGAAAAAGTGTCCTGAACTTTAACTGTCTGTGAACGATTTAAAAGAAAGTTCTGAATCCATAGTATGATAAATGGGTTTACATTCATACTGTTTAATTTCCCAATCAGTATATGAGGCTGTATAGATGTAAGAGAAAAGGAGAAACAATGGGAAGAAATGGAGAACAGGCAGTCATTGTTCAGATATGCACTGGAATCCAGGGGCTGCAAAGTGGCAGAGCTAACTATCCTCTTTTTCGTTGATATTATATTAGCAATAAGTATAGGGTGCTTTGTTTTGAGTTCAGAAGTGTAACAGAATTTACCATTCCTGGCCTTCAGGGGGCAGTGCAGCTCATCAGTCCTGTTCCACCCTCACTGTATTATCTACTGTATTGTTCGGTTTCTTCCTTAATTGTCTTATGCCTAATTTTCATACGCATACTTAATGTTATTTAATCACTCAATCCATCCATCTAACAATTATGAAAATGTTCTTGTTCTGGTCAGAGTGCACAATTTAATTTTATTATGTCGTAATGTTTCTAATGATTTGATGATCATTCATTACTGTTTAGTGAATGGAAACAACAGATGTGCACCACTGAATTCATACAGACGTCTAGATGACATCCACGAGTTTAATGGTCCAAGTGTGACATGACAGCTGGGGAGAAAAGGAAGAGGGTGACCAGGAGGTGACCGCACGAGCAGCAAACATTTGGGAAAAGTGTCTATGATAGATTGGCAGGATCATGCGTCCCGCTTGGCCTCCAAAGAGGCACGTCTAGTGCCAACAAGAAACAACTTTCTATAGGTTACCGTCTGTATAACTATTCTTAAATATCTTAGTTTTGTTTTACTAAGCTGGCCCACAGTTTTTTGTCATAGAACAACTTAGGGGGGTTTTAAAAATCATTTTTTCATGCAGATTTCAGAATCATACTTAGAATTTTTTATCACCCTTAGTTTTGAGTTATAGCAATGGATCAAAATGGGCTCTGCTTCACAAATGCAAAAAAGACATTTTCCTAGAATTAGTGACGCCAAGATCAAATAAGGACTCTTTGTAGGACCTCAAGTCAGGGACCAGTTGAACCAAGCTGAAAAACTTACAGGGTAAATCGCTTTGCAGGAACTTCTTGGGGAACAACTACCAAGAAATAGCAGATGATTTTTTTGAATTCGTACAAACCCACAGGGTGTAACGTGTCTTTAAAAATTCATTTCTCGGACTGTCATCTGGAACATTTCCTGGAAATCTCAATGTGACCTGTGACAGACATGGCAAACACTTTCATCAGGGCATTTCTGATTACATCCTGCATGAAGAAGGGGCCCGAGTTGCCTCGAAAGCTTGCATATTGTAATCTTTTTAGTTAGCCAATAAAAGGTGTCATTTTGCTTGACTTCTCACTACATTCATAATGGCTGACACGGTACAACACCCTAGTACATCAGGGCATTTCTGAATTGGAAAAGCGAGACCAAAGCAAGTGGAGTCCCGGTAGTCTTGCCGACTACCGATGGACCCTTAAAAAGGATATTCCTGAAGGTAAATACAGCAGAAAATGATACACTTCCACCTTTTAGGGGAGATGTTCTCAGCACGTATACATACATTTACTCTAAATTTTAATTGTGTGTCGCTTAAAATCCTAGCATGGTAGAAAAAGTCAGATCAGATATTTGAATTCAGCACGACAAATCCTGTAAGAGTCGTCTCTATCAATTCGTTTGTTGGCCATTGTTATTAACCAGCTTGAATTACCCACCCATCGCCGAAGTCAGAAGGTGGAAAGGTAAAATTAATTACAAATTAAATACTTTTTAACCCTTAAACCTGTGGTACAGTATTCAGAATATAACTTATTGCAAGTAGTGGAAACCTTCTTTGTATAGGCTAATCTTGGCTTTTTCTGCCGTTACAAGGAAATCCAAATTTTAATTTAGCAGTGTGGCCCACCAGGTACGGTTTGGCGCTCTGACTACAACAGTAACCAAACTGCTCGATTAAAGAATTGAAACGCATCTGGCAGGAAGCAAAGCCGGATTTCATGGTAGAAAGTCAAGCATGCTAACCATCACGTCACCATCAAAACTTGCGCGGTGTGGCTTGTCTACAGAGTAGTCAATCAGTTAGCACCTCTGTCTGGGGACGCACTTACGAAATGTAAGAGGGTGACTAGGGGGTGACCACAGGCAGCAGCAATAATTTGGAAAAAGTGTCCACAGTAGATTGGCAGGATCAAGAGTGGGCTCCTATTCGGCCACTCACGTTGGCTGATGATTGGTGCCTGTTGACTCAACTGTCCCAACAGCCTTGCAGATTCACTCTAAACACCTGCAAGATCAGACCATAGCTGACGGAGTACAAGTGTGCAGCAGAACTCCCCTGGTGTTGACTACTAAAACCACTAAAAACGCTTTTGAGATCTATTCACTGGTCAACAAAAAAATATTTTTTTGTTTGCTACTGGGAATTTCAGACCGACTCTGTATTAAGTTACTGTCCAGTCACCCTAGTTGTCCAAGACCAGGAACATCATAACTAAAAAATGGGATGTGCCGGACGAAAACGGTTTTCAGGTTTGGAGTCAGCAAGTGAAATTTGTTCAAATACAGGTGAAAGAATCCCAGTAGCAAAATGCTTGTTGACCAGTGTATTGTGTGTAGATTGATGGGCACAAAAGGCAAATGTATGCAGAGAGGAAAGGGGTCTGAATACTTTATGAATCCACTGTATGGTAACAAAGACACTGCACTTAAATACTAAACAAACATTACTGAAATTAAATAAAAAGTAAACATCCATCCATCCATTATCCAACCCGCTGAATCCGAACACAGGGTCACGGGGGTCTGCTGGAGCTAATCCCAGCCAACACAGGGCACAAGGCAGGAACCAATCCCGGGCAGGGTGCCAACCCACCGCAGGACACACACCCACACACCAAGCACACACTAGGGCCAATGTAGAATCACCAGTCCACCTAACCTGCATGTCTTTGGACTGTGGGAGGAAACCCACGCAGACATGGGGAGAACATGCAAACTCCACACAGGGAGGACCCGGGAAGTGAACCCAGGTCTCCTAACTGCGAGGCAGAAGTGCTACCACTGCACCACAATAATTCAAAAATAAATTTTAAAACACAATATATTTATTTTATTTTACTTAAAAATAAAATAATATGCGGAAACATAGGAGACATTTCTTTCTATTCACGTCAGCCCTCAGTCATCCCCACTACAGGTTTAACTTACAGTTTTATATTAAAACCCTTTGTCGATTTTCGAAAAGCGTTCGACTCAGTTGATCGAGCTGCTCTGTGGGACATCCTGAGGGATCGCGGGATCCCCTCGAGGTTGCTGGATATCATGGCCGGCCTGTACACTGGTACTGTGAGTGCTGTGCAGAGTGGAGGCAGGACCTCTGAGTTTTTCCCAGTTGATTCTGGGGTTCATCAGCAGTGTGTTCTGCTCCTACTCTGTTCAATGCTTGTATGGGCGTTGGGCAAGGTCGTGGGGTCCAGCGGCTGTAGGGCATCTGTTGGTGAAGAAAGATTCACGGATCTTGACTTTGCTGACGATGCTGTGATCTTCACAGAGTCAATGGAGGCTCCGATCAGGGCTCTCGCGAGACTGAGTGAGGAGTCTGAGTGTCTGGGCTTGTGAGTGTTCTGGATAAAAACCAAGATCCAGGCCTTTAATGACCTCTTGGGCACGGCCATCAGCATTGTGTCTGTCTGCGGAGAGAGTGTCGACCTCATTGAGAGGTTTCCTTACCTTGGCAGTGACATTCATGTCTCTGGGGACTCTTCCTATGAAGTCAGTAGAGGGATCAGGAGAGCATGGGGGGGTCATGAGATCACTGGAAAGGGGTGTGTGGCATTCCTGATATTTATGCAAAAGGACAAAGGTCCAAGTCTTTAGAGTCCTGGTGCTTCCTGTCTTGCTATATGGTTGTGAGACATGGATGCTATCCAATGACCTGAGACGAAAATTGCACTCCTTTGGTACTGTGTCTCTTCGGAGAATCCTTGAGTACAGTTGGTTTGACTTTGTGTTGTTCATGGAGTCCCAAATGAGGCACATTACCTGCATTGTGAGGGAGCGTCAATTACGGCCCTACGGCCATGTCACGCGTTTCCCCGAGGGTGATCCGGCTTGTAAGATCCTCATTGTCGGGGACCCGAGTGGCTGGACCAGGCCAAGGGGTCGCCCACGTAACACCTGGCTGCGGCAGATAAAGGGTCATTTCCGGAGGGTGGGACTGGACCACGTGTTTGCCTGGGGGGTTGCCAACCGGGATCCTGAGTTGTTTCACCGTGTAGTGGGAGCATCAACGAGCTGTTCCAGTGCATGCTCCCCAACTTGACTTGACTTGGGGTGAGAAGTGTCTGTGTGCCTTATTCAAAGTCCATGGTGTGAAACGTAAAGACAAGCAAATCATGCTTTACTGATACAGATGTAACGATGACGGCCATTGTCACACGTCTATTATGTCCTCATTCAAAATGCTTCTCAATGATTAAAATGACACAAGTTTAGATCACTCATAAGGAAAGAGAAGACCGTCTGCCGCTAATAACTGCTTTATTAAACTTTGACTAGAATATTTCATGGTGGTACACTCTATCCAAAGAGACTTACTAGTTTCATTGTCCCAGTTTTCCAAATTATTAACGTAATTCTGCACCGACACCTCTCCTCGGCCAAACATCAGCTCATATACTGCAGCGAGGGGACAATCAGAAGGATATTTTCAACCGAATACCACAGAGGAAAGCTAAAAGTCAAAAGACGAAGACGAATACAAACAGGGCTTGATTTGATTTCCTTCTCAATACACTGGAGCAGATGTCGGATTTGTCAATTTGGCAGAATGCAGCACGGTAAAAATAACAAGCTGGAAGCTGCTCTAACTAACAACCCCCAGCAGGGAAGCGTTCACGTCCCTAATTTACAGATGGCGGAGTTCTCGTTCTCCCTGCAGGGATGACAGTTTGAGACCTTCGGCCCCTTTCATTGCACGCTGCCCACCCACCTGTTTTGCTGCACTCCTTCCCAGCAGCTCACTCCTCTCTTCAAGCCGTCCATTAGCTGGCCAGAAGGACACTGTGGTCCAGACCTTCTCCATTACCATACAAAAAGAAAACGGCTATACATTTCTGATTTTTACATTAAAAGAAATGTGAATTTTGTTTACCTGCTGGTAGTACTCTAAAATTTAACATTAGAATAAAAACAGAAAATATAAATTAAATTTTAAAAGGGGAACCTGAGCTGCCAACCAGTTATTGTAGCGATTCACGATGTGTTTAATAATGACCATCACTGGGAATTGCCTTCAGCAAGCAGGTTGCCATCTCTTCCTGAGATGGCATTAGTGCAAAGCCCCACACTCATCATCAGGGCCATCTTAATGTATGGGCACTGGCCAGGGGTCCCAGGAGCATAGGGTCCCACCGCAGCGGCATCATAGTCCCCCCAGGCAAAGTAGTGTGCTGGGGCTTCCATTTTGATAGCAAAACAGAAACCTCTGGTCATCAGAAGTGGTGGTCCTCCCAGGCATACATTGCTGTACGCCAATCAGCTACACAAATGTATTCAGCACCACAATCAGCTGGGGACTGATCAGCTGATGCTGGTACCTCACTTTCATTTTCGATCTCCATCTCCAGATCACTTGCATTAAAATCAAAGTCCGAGAAGTTAGAGTCAATTCAGCGATAATATGCGAAACGTCATCCACTGAATATTTTGCTTCGCCCATTCGCTTTGGTTCCTCGCCAGATATCGATGCCATTTTAGAGGCTGTTTGCTCTTCACTTCTCACGTGCAGGCAACTGAAGTCAAATCAATAAAGCTAACTTTCCTTCTACTAAAGAAAGTTGAACTAAAATGTAACGGCAAGTTTTGCTTCTGTTTACTGCAGATTATGGTCCTCTTCCTCTAAATTTCAACAAAAGTCGACATCTGCCCTGATAGAGTTAACCTCCTAAGTGTTAGACCCAAGCGTCACTTGGTCTGTAAAGACAGTGCTAAAAGCGTTAGTCACGAGTGCTACTCTGGCAATGGTACAGACACGTCTCGCGTTAAGACCAGAGGTTTACTCGGGCTGTAGAAATCCCAACAGAGTTAGTGCCAAGTGTAGCATCAGGCCTGAGCGTTACCCGGTGTAGAAGTGTCTTCTCCTAGCCTCATAATGGTGCCTCGTAAGAAACGCCTCTCATCAGCAGTGATGACAGCATGAATCTGAAATGGTCAGTGAAACTGAAAGTGATTCTGGGAATCCGAAAGCAATGCTCACATCACTCGCACATGTGCAGTGTGCGGTTCATATTATTATTATTATTTGTATCATTATTAGGGCAGCACGGTGGTGCAGTGGTAGTGCTGCTACCACGCAGTTAGGAGACATGGGTTCACTTACTGGGTCCTCCCTGCGTGGAGTTTGCATGTTCTCCCCGTGTCTGCGTGGGTTTCCTCCCACAGTCCAAAGACATGCAGGTTAGGTGAATTGGCGATCTGAAATTGTCCCTGGTATGTGCTTGGTGTGTGGGTGTGTGTGCCCTGCGGTGGGCGGAATTTGTTCCTGCCTTGTGCACTTTGTAGGCTGGGATTGGTTCCAGCAGACCCCCGTGACCCTGTGTTAGGATATAACGGGTTGGATAATGACTGACTGACTGACTGTATCATTATTATACGTTCTACATGTCTGACTTTGTACTTGTAGTATTTGACACGTTTTACAGTAGAAAGACAAGATTTAATAAAAATGTCATTTTTCAAGCCAAAACATTCAACGCTCTTTACGCTCTTTTTTAAGCAAAAATGTAACGCCAAGGACGTTAATTATGCACTTAAATGTATTCTTATGCTTTGTGTACAGATACAGGACAAGGACATATGAATTATCATGTTAAATATATTGTTCTATATCTTATATATAAACATCTACGCGTGGAAGTGTGCATGTCTATCCGTCCAGCTCGAAAATGAGAGGTGGAGTTGGGGTAAGGGCTCAACCTTCGAGGATACGCATGTCGGCAAAATGAAACCTCAAAAGAAAGTCACTCACTTAGCCGCTAATACAGAAGAGAGGCGAGCACATCGGCAAAACGAAACCTCCGAAGAAAGACAAAGTCGCTTAGCCGCTGATACACAAGCAAGACGAGCACGTCGGCAAAATGAATTCTCCTAGAAGAGAGACGCCCAGAGTAGTTCCTTTCAAAACGCACCTCCTTTAAGCCGCGAGTTCCGTGATCATTTATTCATAACTGGCCTTTTCTTCTGAGCCGTGGACTTGCTAAACCACAGGAACTGGGTAAGAAGGTGTTTTAGAGGGGCTCCCCTGTGTGATGTCTCGCCGCTTTATGTACCAGGACAGAATGGGGGATAAAGAAAAAAGGGGTTGGGAACGTAGCTGAAGTCGCTGTACCAGGACAGCATTCACAGATCACTGAATCTGTCTGGCGGTGCGTTATTAGATGTAAGAAAACGTAACAAGTGCTACGATTTTTTTTTCTTTGTGTAATCTTACATAATCATCTGACTGTATCATCAACTTCAGACGTCACGTTTCCCATCCCCTCGTGAAGTCGTGGAACGTGCTATTGGCTCTCTCAAAGCGTTCGAAGTCCTCAGAGTAGCTTCACCCTGCTTAATCATCCTGACCCCAATAATATCCAACTGCAGAGCCAGAGCACCATACGTCACCGCCAGCTATTATAAGACGGAAGTTAAGGTTAGGGGTTAGTAGGATTAGCGTGTAGGATAAATGGTTAAGGTTAGGGGTTAGTGAAGAATTGGTCTCGTCCGTTACAGGATATGGATGTCTGAAGTAGAGCTCTGTTGCAGCGGCTTTATTTTTTCTTTTATTTCTTATTATCCCGAGGTATCCTGTATTTACCTAACCAAAGGAGTTTCTGCTACAGTATAAAAACATGAGTAACAAGAAAGGGGGACAGAAAGAAACAGAAAGGAAACCTAAAACTGCACCCAAGTCTAGACAGGCATCAGGTGCAAGTGCAAGGTATGGCCTTTCAGAGACTGACCTGGAACAGGCAGGCAAAAGCACAGACTTTCCAGGGCCCCTTTCCACTGCATCATCTCCAGTCGAGAGTGAAAATGGGATCAAAGGTGCAAGCGATATAGGTCACGATAGCTCGCCGATTCCAGAAGATCACTTGAAACTAGAAATGGCCGTGCAGTCCACGCATTCATCTACTCCTCGCGAGCCGGAAGCATTGGCTGTAACGGGGGTTTCCACTTCACCCGCGGAACACGAAAGCCGAAACGATTTGTCTGAACTGAAGGAAATGATCACAACATTGGCCACAGCTATAAGTGAGCTCAAGAAAGACATTCAGAAAAATATAAAGAAAGAAATAAATGGCTTGCTCAAGACAAACGAGAAGCTGCAGCTGGAGCTGCAAGAGATGCGGCAGGAATATAAAGACTTGGAAAAACGTACAGTATATATAATCATTTTGATGCAGTCTTTAAAGATATGCTGAGAAAAATTGAGGAACACATTCAGGAAAATGCGTCTAAACTGACAGAACTTACCTATCAACCGGAAGACGTTAAGCAGACATTCACGGCTTGAATTGAAACAGCGGAACAATTGGCTTCTAACACTGATGGAAAAGTTACAGCTGAGAATTCCAAATGTAAAAAACTTGGAGACAGATTTGTGGCTCTGGAAGATGGATGCAGAAGGAATAATATTAGAATCGAAGGTCTACCTGAGAATCGTGAAAGTCCAAACCCAGTGAAATTCGTAGCTGAACTATTCTCAGAAATAATTGGAAAGGACTTTAAATCAGATACTGAGATAGCGGCAGCTTATCGCATACGTAGATCAAATACCTCTAAACCTAGGACTTTAATTGTCTGCTTCGAGAGGTTGCTATGTAAGCTCAGACACAAACAAGAGATTATATTTGAAAATAACCACATTCGTATTTTCCCTGATTTCTCACCCTCAATAGCTGCTAAATGTGCTGCTTTTTACAACATTAAACAGTGGTTACGAAAAGCCGATATCAGATATAGCCTCTTGTATCCTGCCAAACTGAAAGTGGATATTCAAGACAAATATTACATCTTCTACTCCAAGGAGGAAGCAGAAAAGGAGTTAAGAAAGCTGATCCCGACGCTTTTCTGAAATACGATAGTGAGTCGCATCCTGTCATGGTATAGCAAGAAGATATTACCTGCTGTCTGATCTGCTTGCAATGATACGGGTACCATAATTATACATCCTTCTCTTTTCTCAGACACGTTTTGTTTATGTTTTAATTACAATTATAGGAGTATGTGTGGAAGAAATCAAAGTAGTTTTTTTGGGTTTTTTTTTTACTATTCTAAAGTAGACTGTTTAACATCATACCCTTGGTTTATTGTTATTGTTATTATTGCATTAGAGTTTACTATGCTTATCCAGGGCCACTTTTTAACACCACTCCCTGGGTTTACGGTCTTAATATTTCAATACTGTTGATGATTATATTTTATGCTTATAGTATTTAGACTATCGGCAATAGATATCTCTACTTTTTAATTCTCAACTGTCGCTGCTGGGTGCTCGTCTTGTTTTGGACGTGCTCTGTCTCTAGGTATGTCAGGGGACTGGGACTTTGTGAAGTGGGGTCCTGCCTCATTTGTGGAGGCAAAATGGGGGGGGGGGGATAAGGGGGGGAAGAGAGCAAGCTATATCTAATCTATCCTTTTAATCTTTATAAATTATAACTTCCAACATAACAATAGGCTACATGGCAATAACTCGTGGGGAAATTGGGAATTAAGGTTAAAGCTGTCTCACTTACAGTTAAGACTACAAAATGACATCAAAAATTCAGAATCAATGTCTCCATAATGGGACAGTTAACTTTGTGAGCTGGAATGTTAAAGGCCTGAATCACGAATTAAAGAGAAAGAAAGTATTCTCTCACCTAACAGGTCTAAACGCTAAAAGTATTTTTACAGGAGACCCACTTATTAAGCAAAGATCAGTTCCGGCTGCAAAAAGACCGGACTGGCCAAATGTTCCATTCCAGCTTTACAAAGAAAACTAGAGGTGTGGGAATTCTCATACATAGAACAGTCTCATTTGTAGCATCAGATGTAATATCTGATCCTGAAGGGAGATATGTGATTGTCATGGGCAACTTATTTAACTGTAAAGTGATTCTGATAAATGTTTATGCACCCAGTGTCGATGACAGGGAATTTATGCATCTATTCCCAATGTGAACACACATAAAATTATAATGGCTGGGGACTTTAATTGTGTTTTAAATCCACCCTTAGATAGGTCTCCTGTCACAGGGGTGATGACATCTAACACTGCACAGTTTGTAACTGACCACAAACTTATCAGACCCCTGGAGGTTTCTAAACCCAAACTCAAGAAGATATTTATTCTACTCACCAGTGCATCATTGCTACTCAAGAATTGATTATTTCTTTATAGATAATAATTTCTTGCCTGTAATTAAATCTTACAAGAATGATGCTAATGTTATTTCTGACCATGCCCCTCTGATATTGGAGCTGAAATCATTATACCCCACATACTCATCTCGCAGATGGCGTCTTAACCCACTTCTATTAGCAGATGAAAACTGTACAGAATTTATATCCAAACAAATCAGTTTCTTCCTAGAGACAAATACATCCTCAGAGGTTTCTGCAGGAATACACTGGGAAACCCTGAAGGCCTTCTTAAGAGGACAGATTATTTCATATCTTTCCCACAGGAATAAATTAGAAACCAAGGAAGTATCAGAACTAAGAAGCGAAATTACTAGGAAAGATGAAGAACATGCCAGGCGTCCAAGCGAGGCTCTGCATAGGAAAAGACAGGCTCTGCATTCAGAGCTCAACCTCTTAACAACCAAAGAAACTGAACAACTCATTTTTAAATTAAGACATCATTACTATGAACATGGAAAGAAAGCCAATAAGCTCTTAGCTCAACAAATCCTCAAGCAAGAAGTTTGTAATGCAATCCCAGCAATCACCAACATGAACGGAGACAAAATCATTGACCATAAAAATATAATGCACACATTTGGAGACTACTATAAATCCTTATATTCTACTGAGTTCAAAGAAGACAACACACAATCTAATGTATTTCTGGATACATTACAGACACCACAAATAGATGCTTTAAGTGCTGAGGAACTGGATAAACCTCTGACGCTACCAGAATTACTAGATGCTAAAAAGTTACTTCAAAGCGGGAAATCAACAGACCCTGATGGCTACCCTGTCGAATTTTATAAGAAATTCTACACTCAGCTAGTTTCCCCTCTTATTAGCAACATTTACAGAAGCTAGAGACAATCAAATTCTACCTCAAACTTTTCAGCAAGCATTAATCACCGTCTTTCCTAAACAAAATAAGGACTTATTACAATGTGCATCATACAGACCAATTTCACTTCTAAATAATGATGTTAAGATACTCTCCAAAGTCCTAGCTAGAAGGATGGAGAAAGTGCTACCTTCGGTAATATCACAAGATCAAACTGGATTTATTAAAGGCAGACACTGTGCTTCCAATCTCCAACGCCTGTTCAATGCAATATATTCACCTGCAAAGTCAAACACCCCGAAGATATTATTATGGTTGGATGCAGAAAAAGCATTTGATATGATTGAATGGAACTACCTTTTCACTACATTAGAGAGATTTGGGTTTGGCCCGAATATTTGCGCATGGATCAAACTACTGTATACCAATCCAGAAGCTTCAGTTTGTATTAACATTTGTTCAGACAACTTTAAACTAGAACGTGGTACCAGACAAGGGTGCCCCTTGTCACCATTGCTATTTGCAATCGCCATTGAACCACTGGCAGTTCACCGTCGAAATGCTTATCAGATAAAGGGGATTATCAGAGAAGGACTGAAACAGAAAATTTCTCTAAATGCAGATGATATGGTTTTATATATATCAGACCCAGAAAACACTGTGCCTGCAATCTTAACAGCACTTAAAGAATTTCAATTAATCTCTAGTCTCATAATTAATTTGAATAAAAGTGTGCTCTTTCCAGTGAATTCTCAAGCACACAATATTAGATTGGACACCTTCCCTTTTATCATTGCAGATCAGTTTAAATACCAAGGGGTAAACATCACAAGTAAACATAAAGCTCTATATCAATAAAATTTTGCCATCTGTATGGAAAAAATTAAGCAAGACTTGCATAGATGGTCAACCCTCCATCTCACTCTAGCTGGAAGAATTAACGCTGTTAAGATGAATATTGTTCCTAAGCTTCTCTTTTTATTTCAAAACATTCCAATATACATAAATAAATCATTCTTTAAGCAATTACATTCAACCATAACCTCATTTATTTGGAACCTAAAACATCCACGCATCCAAAGAGTGACCCTACAAAGACCTAAGGCAGAAGGTGGCATGGCTCTACCTAACTTTCAGTTTTACTACTGGGAAGCAAACATACAAGTTATAAAAACCTTGACACAAATAGATGAACATACACAGGCTTGGTCAGCAATAGAAGTAAAATCCTGCAGTACTTCTTTATATTCCCTGCTTTGTGCCCCAATAAATGCAAGGTATCGGCAATATACTAATAACCCAATTGTGCTTCACTCACTCAGAATATGGAACCAATGTAGAAAGCATTTTAGAGAATCTTTCATCTGTGGCACCTCTGCATGATAACCACCTTTTTCAACCTCGCAAACATATGCAGTTTTTAATATCTGGAAAACATTTGGGATTAAATCACTTAGAGATCTTTATATAGACAACATCTTTGCATCCTATGAACAATTACTTTGCAAATTTAATTTGCCAGCAACACATTTCTTTCACTATCTTCAAATTAGAAACTTTGTCAAACAGAACCTGCCCGATTTTCCCCACCTTCCTCTATGCTGGGAAAAATATTGCTCAGTCTCGAGGACTTAAACAGCATTTCTGCAATATATAAAAATATTTTACAGTCCCTCCCTTTCAAAGATCCAAGAGTACAGCGGGAACAAGGATCTCTTAATCAATATATCAGAAAAGAAGTGGAAGGTAGCAATGCAGAGAATTCATTTGAGCTCCATATGCGCAAAGCATTCAATTATTCAACTCAAAATTATATATCGAGCACATCTGTCTCACTTGAAATTGTCCAAAATGTTCCCAGGGTAAGATCCAACCTGCGAACGCTGCAATCAAGGTCCAGCCTCACTGGGTCACATGTCTTGGGCCTGCACCAAATTAACATCATTTTGGACTAAACTTTTTAAGTGTCTTTCAGACAATCTTGGTGTAACAATCCCTCCTAATCCACTAACAGCCGTGTTTGATGTTCTTCCAGATGGGCTTAAAGTGGAGAAGGACAAACAAACTGTGATTGTATTCACTACACTATTGGCACGCAGAATTATTTTGCTAAACTGGAAGAATCCTAACTCTCCTCTTTTAAGTCAGTGGGTAACTGATGTTTTATATTATTTGAAATTGGAAAAAATCAAATTCTCACTTAGAGGATCTGTGCAGAACTTTTTCAAAACCTGGCAGGATCTAATCAATAATATTTTAGAATAAGCTCTTAAAGCACTGAGGAAGTAGATTTTCTTCCCATTTCTTTTTCTACTCTATTTATCTGTATCCGCCTGATAAACTCATCAATTTATTTATTTATTTTTTTACAAATTTTACGTTTTAATCCATTGATCATGCTTTCTTTCTCAGGGGAGGGGGTTGATTTGTTTTCAATCCTATTTTTTTGTAAAAATTGATCTATTTGTATGGAATGATTACAATAAAATCAATTAAAATTAAAAAAAAAAAAAGGTTAGGGGTTGGTTAGTTTAGTTAAGGTTAGGGTTAGGGTTAGGGTTTGGTGTGCTTAGCGTGTTAATCCATTTGATTTGTGACAACCTATAAACATTTATTATCAAACAGGTCATCTAGACACGCGGCGACGTTACTTCCACCCTGAAACTGCCGGCGTAGACCTGCGGTGACGTATGGTGCTGTGGTTCTGCAGGTCAATACAACTCTCCTGACTTGCAAGTCACAGGCAGATGGGATTACACAGTGTCACCACGCGCGCATGGGAGGCAGCTAAAGGGTCTAAATGCGAGTAATTCCATGCCTGCCAGACCAGGGGGTGGCGGAGTGCGCAGACCTTTTCTCTCACTTTCCTGCAGATCGTTCACAGGAAATCCTGCCTGGCTCTGATGACGCCACTTCTGGTTCCGGCCCTTCTGATGATGTTATTTCTGGTGTGGAACCTATGAATGAAGAGCTTTCTGGTGCTGGCCCTTTTGATGACGTCATGTTCAGGTCCGAACCTATGGAAGAGGACCCTCCCACTTCCGCCCTGGATGACCTCACTTCCCTTGATGGCCTTTAAAGCCGCCATATTTACCCTAACTCATCAGTTCTGTTTTGGACTCCGTACTGAGCACATCAGTCTGAACAATTTATCCTTTTGCAGCCAGGAAATATTATGCGGGTGGCTGCTCCAAACCTTTTTATGATGCTTGCATCTGTTTTTTTCTGACAACAGGAACAGGTCAAAGCGGGCACATTAAGGTTGCGCCACCTTCTTCGCAAAAACTGATTGCAAAGGCCGAGTGATGATGAGCACTCGTGGCGCCCTTACACTTTGTGGAGAGCCGTGTGTTTTGCCCGCTCCCGTTTTCTTCAGTTCTACCGATGTGCTCCACCAGTAAAACTCTCCATCGCCTGTTGCCCCTCTCTCAGTAGCTGCGCCCCGCTCCCAGTGCCACAGTCTGCCACCTTGAGAATGTGGCATGGTCGGCGGTGTGCCCAGACATCAGGGGCGACGCAGTGTGGTCACGTGTCTGCCAAGATTTATTCAATGGGTGTAAATCAGCTGCACCATCTCTGCCATGGTGGCTTTGTGCCATTCAAGGGATCTGCCAGTCAGTAAAATAAAATATTATAATAACACAACAACATGTAGACACCCCATAGCATCTGCTTTCCCATGATCCCACTTCATATCACAGATTAAGCGATTTGTAAACTTTTGCACAAAAATCATTTTATTGAAAATTGAACATCTAATTTTGGATGATAGCTTGAGCGTCCATTGCTGTAAAGATTTACATGATGAGCAATTTTAAAAGTGCAAAATTCAAATCAGATACACACACACACACACAATCGCCTGGCATCCGTCTATCCACTCTCTGAACACGCAGCTGCGTTTAGGAACCACAACAACAGTAACTGACAATAAAGTGATGGCTTATAATTAAATCTGAAGATGTTAGCTGTCCGCTGTATATACTGAATAGAGAGAGGGGCAGGAGGCGCAGAACCCAAGAACACAGAAAAAAGGCACAAGAAGGTGAATGGAGAGGAGCAGGTCCCGAATGAGGAGTTCCGAGTCAAGACCGTGAAGCCTAGAAGACGTGGAGGGCACCATAATGGGATCTGCCGACCCCCCAAAAATTGTTAATAAGCTCATGTGGAGGGTGCGGCAATGTGCTGTATCAGCGCATGCTCCTAACCTCCTCCTCTTCCTCTACAGGGGGCTGCATCATCGTTTCAAAATTGCAGAGTTTCAGTTAAAGCGGCATCTCTTGGCCGCTATGTTCTCAATGCCGCTACAATACATTCATTAGATATGGGAGTATGCTAGACGTGCAAGTCTGTATGACCCAGCTGCCCATGTTGGGCCGGGCATGGCTCAACTACAACTTAAGCAGGGTATCGGTCTTTTCTCAAAACTGTGAAAATGCGGGGTGGCCCAGCAGCATTTCACCTTTTACTGTGCCCTTCAAACATCAAGTGAATCCAATTTATTAACTATGGGGGTATGCCAGCTTCGCCAGTCCATTTGACCCAGTTATTCGCATTAAGCAGGGCAAAACTCAACTCAAACCGAACAAAGGTATCTGTCTCGTCTCAAAACTATGAAACGTAGGGTGGCTTCAAAGCCATGTAACACTTTACAGTGCCCTTAAATTAGATACAGGAGAATGCCAAATGTGCCAGTCTGTTACCCACATTGGGCCGGGCATAGCTCAACTGAAACTTAACAAAGGTATATGTCTCGTCTCAAAACTATGAAATTTAGGGTGGCTTCAAAGCCATTTAACACTGTGTCCTTTAAACAGAAACCGGAGTATGGCAAATGTGCCAGTCTGTTTGACCCAGGCTACCCACGTTGGGCCGGGCACAGCTCAAATGAAACTTAACAAAGGTATCTGTCTTTTCACAAAACTGTGAAAGGTATAGGCTGGTCCAAAGCCATTTAACACTTCACAATGCACTTTAAACAGCATAATAAATATTTATTACATGTAGGAGCATGCCAACTTTGCCAGTCATTCTACCCCAGATGCCCATGCTGAGGGGAAAACTCAACTGCCTTTTCTCAAAATTGTAAAAACAAGGGGGTGGCAGAACAGCATTTAACCCTTTATGGTCATTTAAACAAAATTGTAAATCTTCATTAGATATGTGTGCCAACTTTACCAGTCATTCTAACCCAAGTACCCGTGTTGGGCCGAGCAAAACTCAGTTGCAACTTAACAAAGACACCAGTTGTCCCATCAGCACTGAATAAGTAACTTGTTTGCACAAGCTGTGATCGAAAGAGCAGCCATCCGAACCGGTAGCTCAAGTACCAACAGTAATATGCAGTCAGACTCGTCAATTCCAACACGGTGGCGCAGTGGTAGAATGGCAGCCTCACAGTAAAGCACACCAGGGTTTGCATTGTTGATGCTTCCTGCATGGAGTTTTCATGCTTTCTCCCACAGTCCAAAGAACTAAGACCCCTGGGTGTTGAAGGCTGACCTCACCAGCCCACTAGGCACACACGAATGTATGAACATCTCATACCGTGTTGCCAGCACGTGGATTGATTTAAAATCTCAAACTTTACGTCAGATCATCTTCAACCTCCTTTTTTGTTCACTTGTGTTTTTTAACGAATGTCACAAACTGATTGATGTGCAGAACATCACGTCTACAGGAAATTACACTTTCTTGTCTGGGCACAGATAACGAACATCCACTGAAGATGTTCAGAAAGCCTGCATGGGCACCTTTGTGGCAAATTGAAGTCGCATCTGCTCTTTCACTCCATACCAATTCATGGACTGGGGGGGGGGGGCATCAGAATCGCAGGGCGGGGTGGGCAGGGTCTTCTAGTCTCCACTTCCATCTCAAAATACATGCAGGCTGGGCAGACTGGCAACTCTGAAATGCCCAGCGTCATGCCAGGGGTGGCATCTGCCCTGCATACGACACACTCGCATCATGCACAAGCATCTATAAGAACATTTAAAGTATGAAGATCAACAGGCATTGTAAGCTAAGATCAGATGTGTCATTTTATTTCAATATTTCTAAGAAACACACAGAAATAAACTCGTAAAAATACTGGTACTAAAATGGCACCTTACTGGGTTGTGCAGTTCCTCGTAATTCGAAAAACCGTTTTAATTCTCTGAAGGGTTCTTTGCATATGAAATGGTGTATTTGGGCTTTGAAAAGGTTCCTAACATGTGGAAAATAAAGAAATATTTAATGGCCAGTAGGTAAGAGATCAAGAACACACGAGCTTAGCCTTTGTGGTTTTATGCAGAAGGAGTCACTTGAAAATCTGCTGTCCACTGGGATTTTGCAAATCTACTCAAGGAGCCCGTTACCAATCTGCCAACACTACGACACTCTTTGAAACCTTCATGTGGATGGTCCCCTTATGGCTGTGGTTCTCAACCTGTAGGGCGGGGGGGGGGGGGGGGGGGGGGGGCGTGAAGATGTGAAAACAAGAAAATCAAAAATATGAAAAATACATCTATTGAAACCCAAACAAATTAACTTAAACTACATTCTGATACTAGAAAAATAAATACAGAGTTAGATAAATGTCGATAAAAGTTAAGTAGGTATAATAAAATATGCATCTATGATATATCATTAATTTAAAAAGAACAAATTGGTATTAGTGGGCTCCTTTCAAAAAAATGTTAGGGAGGGGGGGCACGATTAAAACTGTTATGAAAACTCGGGTCGCAAATACTTAAAGGTTGAGAAACGCTGCCCTGTGGCATCGCTATGAAGAACCACCACTCGGGCACCTTTTAAGAGTCTAGCAAATACTAGCAAAGCATCCATCTTCCCATCCTGCGTATTCGAGGGCAGGGTCTCTGGGCAGCTGGTGCCCACCACGATAAACAAAGTGCAAGGCAGGGACAGGGTGCCAGTCCAGCACATCGCACTATTGAAAAAATAATGATAATAATAAATAAAACAACTTTGCAATAATAGCTTTGAAACAAGTCCTAGATTCACTGGTTTTCAAAGAGGTACAGAATTACAAATTATTAGTAGGCTGCTTTTAAATATACTGCTTTCCGTTGCAGATTGGTAAACCACATTATTATCTAGTTAGGGGCATCCGGCATGTGGTGGGCCTTGAAGGGGGGGGTAGTCGGATGACCTGATGCTACTGTAGCCCCCCCATACCCAACCCCACAAACACAAACACGCACACATTCTCTTCCATAGAGGACTTTGTTGCTCTGTGTTATGCCCTCTTCTGCCCTAGACATGCCATCTTTGGCTAGCTCTCTGTCACCTCTATTATTCATTCTTTGGCGGGCACATTTATTCAAGGAGACATACAACATTTAAAATACAATTGACTATATTTCCCAAATTTCCCTCTGGGGACAAATAACGTTCTCTCTGTCCATCTAACATTTCTCTCGTTTAGTCCATTTGGAGCACAAGCAGGTGAAGTGCCGAGCTCGCTCAACTTCACAAAATCGACCTACCGGGATTTAAACCCGTAACCTCGGAGTTTAGGGGCTTGAAGTCCAAAGCTTTCGCTACTGCGCCACACTTTAGTTAAACGCTCTGACTTTCTGGATTAATATTGTAGCGTCCCAGCCAGGTTGAAGCTCCTTTCGGAGTGACTGTTGAGTCCAATTGAGAGTGGGCGGAGTACAGCGCGGATGACTGACAGCGCGGGTATGATTGATGCGGGGTGTGGGGGGCGGTACCCGGGACGGGAGGAGGGGCTAGAAGGTTGTGTTGTGGGGTTACGAAGTCGGCGTTTTCTTCTTTTTGGTTTTCTTTCTCCCAGGACCGCAAATATGACAGAAACATAGGAGACTAAATAAAGTCAAAGACATTTGTTTTTGTTTTTTTTTTAATGTTATTTATTGTTCAAGTAAACTTTTGCGACCCTTACTTCGTCCATCGTTTTTTTTTCTTCTTCTTTTTCGAACCTGACGCGGAGGTCGCTACAATATGCACGCTTGTACAGTCGAGAACTTTTTCTGAATGATACATGCACAAAGCACGGTAAGCGTGGCGAGTCTCTCCGTGTTGCCGTAGCCTGTAGAGAAAGAAACGGCAACAGTGCAAGAGGTGCGCTGAAGAGGAATGGTGGACCAGAGGATTCAAGGCAGCCACCTACACTGGACAGGACGTCAGGGTAGCATAAGGGTGGGCGATCACATTTCCGACATGCCGACTATGATTTGCCAAGCCCATGAATAACACGTCTTCTGAAATGTGGAGTTCCTGTAAGACGGACCGTGCAGTAAGAGAGAGAAAATTAAAACTCCATTAAGAGGACATCCCGATCAAGCTTTAAGTAGATAGATATACTGTATACTATCTATCTTGACACAGTCATTGTAAGATAATAAATATTTTGAACTACACGTAACAAACGCTGCAGGGACACCCGTGAAGTGAGTCCTCGTCCCCGCGGGTCGCTCGGCTGTATCTTGTGGTTCCGACTTTTCTCTGAAGGCTTTTACTCAATGCACCTGTTGTGGAGGAAGCGCGTCTCTGGCGCCCCCATGCGGCTGCATTTTTCTCGCCGCTTCATTATATCGAGAGTGCGCTACGAATATCCGAGCAGATGTTGCTGTTGAAAATAATAATTATAATAATAATCGTCATAACGATAAACGTCGGCTTTTTCCCCCAGATGTATGCATGTAGCCTTTTCTTGGTGAATTTCGAGCACAAGCCATCTTCTACCGTACCGTTATCACCGCGTCCAACTTCGAGATGCCAAGTCTTTAAAACGAGCCCCTTTCTCTTTAAGCTGCACAGTGCATGGAAGCCCGTATTATTTATGTTGCCTTTAATTTGTCTGTAAAAATTTACAAACTATGCTTTCATTTTATGCGCTAACATTTACTAAATCTAACCTATCGATTTGCAAAAACAGGATCACTTTTTTTGCGACGTATTTACTACATTACACCTTGCACGAATATCCCGGTTGATTTCACTGTTGCCCGTTTTTAACAAAGCATGAGTCACACCAGAAAGCACGGCTTCATTTTCAGTCACTGCGCCTCAACTCCTCACAAATCTGCAATATCTTAAAAGCACAAAGCGAGGCTTCACGGCAAGCAACTTAGTATACAAGGGGTGGAAAGCCCGACGATCATGTTGCAAATATCAATCAACGGCTAAATCCACGTATGAACTCACCGACACCAATTTTCTCCTCTTCTGTCGGTGTCCACATGATCCAGGTAAAATTCCCAAGGAAGCAACCCGTAAATTACCCGATTTCATGGAAGAAAAACAAAAATAGGAAAGTTCCACAATCCGCACAGTTTATCCGTGTCGCTGTCAATGTCCGAGCCACGTTAAAGAAACATTGACGGGCAGCCCGCCGATCGCCACAGTATTACGAAGGTGTTTATCCCGGCAGTCCTGACCTCGGTGCCTCTCCAACTAACGCATCTCTGCAATTCGCAGCGCTGTCATCAGCCGTGCGGGGGAAAATTCCGTACGTCTGTCAGATCTGCTGCATCCTCGTGTAATCACGCCTTCTTTCTCTTTCTTTCTTTCGTTCTTTCTTTCTTTCACTCCGGAGGTGTCAGTCCCTTTTATTTAGTTCCCGTCTTGTTTTTCCATTCTGCACTCGGCTCCCCCCACCCCGGTGCACGCGCAGGCGGTGGGCTTATGCATTAGACATGTATATTTAGTATACATTTACGGATGCATATACATTCGCGGTGGACTCGCTTCCCCTTATTCCGCAATTCTTGTATTTCGCCGTCACTGGGAAATAAATCTTCCTTGCGTCTGCCGGAGCTCCAGCGGGTGCCGATTATCCTGAAACCCGCAGCTGCGCCATCTTTCTAAGCCGTCACATGACGCGCCTTGTCAAACAGCCCATTTATAGGAGAAACCCGTTAGCCGCACACTCACAGGGCACTGCCTCGACACCGGGGAAGGGAGCACTCGTGGGGCGCTGTAGCGGCGTGCTGCCCCGTACAGCCCCTCACTCACTCTGATGATCAGAGTGCGGCGGACGGATGCTGCCCGCTGACAGCCGAGACACGGAGCGTCGCGCTCAGCCAGGCGGTCAAACGTTTCCTTGACTCATCCAAGTTGGATACCGCAGTTGCTTTCACGGAATGAAAAAGTTTACGTTGGAGCAACAAATCAGTGTGTGCACGAGGAAGAGTCTGAAACGGTTTGAAATGTAAATGAGCCGCTAGTTGCGCCGCGCTGCAGTAAGAGGCGAAAGACGGCTGTGGTGTGTACAGCGTGGCCATGCGTCTGTGACCTCACCATTAGCCCTTCTTTAGGGGTAGGAAAACAACCGTGGAGTCCGATTTTACACACGGAGAACCCCAGGATTATTTCAGATAAACTACCAACAAGATTTACAGGCAGACGTTCTTGTTTCTAAAGCGTGTCCGCACTGCGCACTGATAACATTATTCATGCGCGGTGTGCAATTCACATTTCGTTAGGCGTTCAGTTAGTTACACGCGTGCTGTTACCGCACGTACGAGGGGACTGTCAGTCCGTTACCCACCCCGAAAACAATGCTGCGTCGAGCTAATTGATAAGCCAGACTGATCTGATTGAGTCTTGTCTGGCGTATTAATAAATAATTCCATTGGTGGAATGATTAAATCATATATGCCTGGCTTATTAATTCATTAGTTAATTGACTGATTGATGAACTCGTTTGTCTTGCTAATTAGCTTTACGAAGTTAATTGTTGGCTTTTATTGTTTTATGTATGCATGCAGAGCAAATCAAAGCTCGCAATGAAATTACATAAGTTTATTATTTACCAAAGTGCAGTTATCGGTCAAAATCGCTTCTTAAAGTAAATTTTAGGTAGTCGTATTGCCTCCTCTACGTCGATGTGTACACGTACAGACTTCCACAGGCGGCTGCTGCATGACACGAGCGGGCACTGTGTGCGGTGCCCAGTGAAATACCTGCTGCTTTTATTTGCTTATTTATTTATTTTACATTTTGTGTCTCATGGTTTCTGTAGTGTTCATTTTTAAATCAAACTGATTAGAATGACACATTTACCATCTGCTGATGCTATTTAATACTAACAGTTTGACGTTTTTCTATCCTTTCTTTAGGTAACTCTATATACTGTACTGCATAATTCATTTTGCATGATAGATAGATATGAAAAGCAATACATAACAAAGTGCACTGTATCAGATGGAGAGATGTAAAAGGCACTATATAATAGACAGCTATGGCGTGCACTATATGATTAATAGATAGAGAGATGAAAGCCACCTTGTAACAGACCACTGTAAGTGCACTGTATCATAGATGGACAGATCGACAGATGTGAAAGGCACTATATAATAAACAGCTATGAAGTGCACTATATGATAGCTAGATAAAGATGAAATGCACTATATAACAGACCATATTAAGTGCACTGTATTATAAATGGACAGACAGAGATATGAAAGGTGCTATATAATAAACAGCAATGAAGTGCACTGTAAAATATACAGCTAGATAGATAGAGAGAGAGAGAGAGAGAGATATGAAAGGCACATTAAGTGCACTGTATTACAGATAGATGTGAAAAGCACTATATAATAAACAGCTTTGAAGTGCAAAATTTGATAGAGAGATGAAAGGCACTATATAACAGGCCACATTAAGTGCACTGTATTATAGATGGACAGAGACAGATACGAAAGGTGCTATATAATAAACAGCTATGAAGTGCACAATTAGATAGTGCCTTTCATATCTATCTGTCTGTCTATCTAACAGATGGCTATAAGTGTACTGTATTATACATTGGACAGAAAGAGAGATACAAAAGGTGCTATATAATAAACAGCTTTGAAGTGCACAATTTGACAGATAGATAGATATGAAAGGCACTATATAACAGAGCACATTAAGTGCACTGTATTATAAATGGACAGAAACAGATATGAAAGATGCTCTATAATAAACAGATATGAAGTGCACTATAAGATATCAAGCTAGATAGAGAGAGAGATGAAAGGCACTATATAACATAGCACATTATGTGGACTGTATTATAAATGAACAGATAGACAGATGTGAAAGCCACTATGTAATAAACAGCTTTGAAGTGCACAATTTGATAGATAGATAGCTAGACAGAGAGATATGAAAGGCACTATATAACAGATGGCTATAAGTACACTGTATTGTAGATGGGACAGAAAGAGAGATATGAAAGGCGCTATATAACACACAGCTATGCAGTGCACTATATGATAGATAGATAGATAGATAGATAGATAGATAGATAGATAGATAGATAGATAGATAGATAGATGAAAGGCACTATATAACAGGCCACATTAAGTGCACTGTATTATAGATGGACAGAGACAGAGACGAAAGGTGGTATATAATAAACAGCTATGAAGTGCACAATTTGATAGATAGCTTGACAGAGAGAGATATGAAAGGCACTATATAACAGATGGCTATAAGTGCACTGTATTATAAATGGACACAGACAGATATGAAAGGTGCTATATAATAAACAGCTTTGAAGTGCACAATTTGATAGATAGCTTGACAGAGAGAGATATGAAAGGCACTATATAACAGATGGCTATAAGTACACTGTATTATAGATGGGACAGAGAGATATGAAAGGCGCTATATAACGCACAGCTATGAAGTGCACAATTTGATATAGATAGATAGATAGATAGATAGATAGATAGATAGATAGATAGATAGATAGATAGATATGAAAGGCACTATATAACAGATGGCTATAAGTACACTGTATTATAGATAGGACAGAGAGATATGAAAGGCGCTATATAACGCACAGCTATGAAGTGCACAATTTGATATAGATAGATAGATAGATAGATAGATAGATAGATAGATAGATAGATAGATAGATGTGAAAGGCAATTTATAACAGACCACTACTAAGTAGTGTATTATATCTATATGAAGGATATAAAAGGCACTATATAATAGACACCTGCAAAGTGTACTATGACAGTGTCATTCATATCTCTCTTTCTGTTCATCTAAGTAATAGACAGTTATGAAGTTAACTAAATGACAGATAGGATTTTATTTGTCCCCAGGGGAGACTTGGCTTTTTCTGGAAGCTCTTTAAATAAATAAATACATAGATAGATGGATATAAAGTCACTATGTTATTACAGTGGCTATAAAAACACATTTTATCGTTATACAAGATTGAATCTCAATGGAGGTAAGTAGGCGCTGATCAACAGAAGAAGCCCCCTTTCGCTGGATGCAGTCAGTCCTTGAGATCTATAGGCCGGTGCCGACCGAGTATGTGGTGTCCTCTTTTCACCTGTTCAGTCCATCACTAAGGCTCCAGAAAGTGCCGGAGCTGTGGAAAGCATCCTGTTTTGTTGCAGTTTCAAAGAAGGAAGGCGCCTGTTCACCTAATGACTACAGGCAAGCGTCCCTGACATCCCACATCATGAAGACCTTCAAGCGGCTGGTCCTGGTTTGTGGAAGTCCACTTGGACACACTACAGTTTACCTATCGGGCACAGATTGGAAGGGAATGATGCAGTTATCAATCTGCTCCATCAGGCTGACTGTCATCTGGACAAAGCTGGAAGCCTTCACTACCATCCAGCCATCCCTGTGGAGGGGTAAGCTGAGAGATATGCAGACGGATGAGCCTTTGGGGTCCTGATAATGGGCTGACCTCAGTTTGTTAGGCTCAAGGACGGTGTCTCGTTCAAGGAGTTCTGTCTCATTCTGTCCACACTCTTAACTTCAGACTATAAATATAACAGCAGGCCATGTCACTTGTTGAAATTCTCAGATGATTTCTTCAGTTATGGGGTGTATCGATAAGGGGGGTGAGACAAAGGAGAGGTGTCAGGGGGAGAACTTGTGTTTCTTGGTGCAAAGAGAATCGTCTGTATCATTACATCAGCAAAACCAAGGAACTGCTTATTGACGTTCGCCACACCAAAGAGCCTCTGTGTCCCATCACTATTCAAGGAGCGGATATCGAGGTGGTTCACTCCTACAATTACTTTGGGGGGTCTGCATCAATGACAGGTTTGACTTGTCATGTAATACAGAGGAGCTACAGAAGAAAGGGCAGAGCAGATTCTTTTTTTCTTAGCATTTCTTTAACACGAGTGGTGACGTCCTTCACATCTTCCGTGACCCTGTGATGGCCGCTGAGGTTATCTACTCTATGGTGTGCTGGGCTGGTAACATCACTTCAAGAACGGACCACCAAATCAACAAACTAATTAAAAGGGCAGGCTCAGTTACAGTCATATGAAAAAGTTTGGGAACCTCTCTTAATTCTTTGGATTTTTGTTTCTCATTGGCTGAGCTTTCAAAGTAGCAACTTCCTTTTAATATCTGACATGCCTCATGGAAACAGTAGTATTTCAGCAGTGACATTAAGTTCATTGGATTAACAGAAAATATGCAATATGCATCATAACAAAATTAGACAGGGGCACAAATGTGGGCACCCCAACAGAGATATTACATCAATACTTAGTTGAGCCTCCTTTTGCAAATCTAACAGCCTCTAGACGCTGTCCTTCTGTAGCCTCTGATGAGTGTCTGGATTCTGGATGGAGGTATTTCTGACCATTCTTCATACAAAATCTCTCCAGTTCAGTTAAATTTGATGGCTGCTGAGCATGGACAGCCTGCTTCAAATCATCCCATAGATTTTCAATGATATTCAAGTCAGGGGACTGTGACGGCCATTCCAGAACATTGTACTTCTCCCTCTGCCTTTGTAGATTTCGAACTGTGTTTTGGGTCATTGTCTTGTTGGAATGTCCAACACCTGCGTAACTTCAACTTTGTGACTGATGCTTGAACATTATCCTGAAGAATTTGTTGATGTTGGGTTGAATTCATCCGACCCTCGACTTTAACAAGGGCCCCAGTCCCTGAACTAGCCACACAGCCCCACGGCATGATGGAACCTCCACCAAATTTGACAGTAGGTAGCAGGTGTTTTTCTTAGAATGCGGTGTTCTTCTTCCACCATGTAAAGCGTTTTTTGTTTTGACCAAATAACTCCATTTTTGTCTCATCACTCCAAAGCACTTTATTCCAAAATGAATCTGGCTTGTCTAAATGAGCATTGGCATACAACAAGCGACTCTGTTTGTGGTGTGAGTGCAGAAAGGGCTTCTTTCTCATCACCCTGCCAGACAGATGTTCTTTGTGCAAATTGCGCTGAATTGTAGACCATCTGCAGCAAGATGTTCTTGCAGGTCTTTGGAGGTGATCTGTGGGTTGGCTGTAACCATTCTTAGAATCCTGTGCATATGCCGCTCCTGTATTTTTCTTGGCCTGCCAGACCTGCTGGGTTTAACAGCCACTGTGCCTGTGGCCTTCCATTTCCTGATTCCATTCCTTACAGTTGAAACTGACAGTTTAAACCTCTGAGATGGCTTTTTGTAGCCTTCCCCTAAACCACTGGTGTCGAACTCCAGTCCTGGAGGGCCACAGTGGCTGCAGGTTTTCATTCTAACCATCTTCTTCATTAGTGACCAGTTTTTCCTGCTAACTAACTGGACTCATGCTGCTTAGTTGTTTCTTTTTCCTTAATTAGCAGCCAAACAGTGATGAGATGCAAAACAAGCTGCCACATGACCATCTTACCTGTGCCCATCACACATTATCTAAAAATAAAGAAAGATGATGGTCTTGGTAAGGTCGATTGCTCAGGTCACCAAAACATTTTGACAGTGTTCTTAGAAAAAACAGAAAAATCAACAGTTTTGGAAATGTCTGCTGTGGCAGAAAGAGAGCAGCAACAAGCCACTCAGTTAAATAACGGGTTTAATTAACAGCAACAATCAGCTTCTCATTAAGAGACTGGTTGGAGTGAAATTGGTTTACTGGTCATCTGTTAGCTCGTTTCACATTTCATTTCATTTCAGCTGCCATTTAAATGAAGAAAGGAATAAATTCAGGGGACTGAATCCTTAAAATCAGGGCTATAAAAATGAGGGGAAAAGAAGTTAATTAGCAGTGAAAACTGGTCATTGATTAGGAAATGGGTCAAATGAAAACCTGCAGCCACTGTGGCCCTCCAGGCCCGATATTCGACACCCCTGCCCTAAACCAGGAGACTGAACAATCTTTGTTTTCAGATCTTTTGAGAGTTGCTTTGAGGATCCCATGCTTCACTCTTCAGAGGACAGTCAAAGGGAAGCACAACTTGCAATTGACCACCTTAAATCCCTTTATATCTCATGATTGGACACACCTGTCTATGAAGTTCAAGGCTTATCGAGCTCATCCAACCAATTTGGTGTTACAAGTAATCAGCATTGAGCAGTGACAGGCATTCAAATCAGCACAATGACAAGGGGACTCACATTTTTGCACAGCCAGTTTTTCACATTTGATTTAATTTCATACAACTAAATACTGCTTCACTAAAAATCTTTGTTCGGAAAACACCGCAGTACTCCGATGTTCCAAGGAAATGAAAGACATACCACTGCTATCTTTTTTGTTGAAAGTAGAGTCAATTATTATACAGGCTGAGAGGGGTTCCCAAACTTTTTCATTTGACTGTTGCGATAAAAACATAGACCAGACATTATAAAAAGGTTTGGGGCAGCCACCCGTATAATATCCCTGGCTGCAAAAGGTTTTATAAGTTGACGGCGATGTTCGCAATACTGAGTCCAAAACAGAACTGATTTCTTGGTGGTAAGATGGCAGCTTTAAAGGCCCATATAGGAAGTGATGTCTTCGAGGGGGCTGGACCCGGAAGTGTCGTCATTGAGGGGGTCAGACCCGGAAGTGACATCATCGAGGGAGCCGGAACCTGGCAGAATTTCTCGGGAACAGTCTGCAGGGAACTGAGAAAGACTATTAGTGCACCCCGCCGTCGGATGTGATATTACCATTATTTAAGCCCTTCGGCTGCCTCCTACTCGCACGGGTGTGACAAGGCCCCCCCCCCTTAGCCCAGACCCATCGTGTCGGGTGACCTGCATCGAGATGTCGTGAGCCCAAGAGAGAGCATCAGCGTTGGTATGGAGAGTGAAAACTTGTAAGGTTGTAGGTCAAGAAACCACCTAGTGACCTGTGGATTCAACTCTTTGTGAAGGGCCATCCACTGTAAAGGAGCATGATCCGATACAAGAGTGAACTGTTGTCCCAAGAGGTAGTGCCTCAACTGCGTAATCGCCCATTTAATCGCCAGGGCTTCCCTTTCCACCGCCGCATACCTGGTCTCTCGATCCAGCAGTTACCAGCTCAGGTTCCATGATGGAGTATTCAACACCATTGACACTTTGGCTCAACACGGCACCGAGGCCTGTGTCTGAAGCGTCTGTCTGGAGAATGAACGGAAGAGAAAAATTAGGAGCTATTAATACAGGTGCTGAAGTAAGAGCATATTTTAAGTCACAGAAAGCAGATTCCATCTTGTCAGTCCATACCATGTTGTTAGGAGCTCTTTTCTTCGTCAAATCAGTCAAGGGCGCCACTCTCTCAGAAAACCGAGGTACAAACTGATGTTAGTGCCCGGCTAATCCAAGAAATGCTTGGACTTGCCGCTTGGATCGCAGACGGGACCATTTCAAAATGGAATCTATCTTTGAACACTGTGGCTTCATGGTGCCCCAACCCACCAGGTAGCCCAAATATTTAGCTTCTTTCAGTCCAAAGAAACATTTCTTTAGATTGATTCGGAGCCCAGCTTCTCCTAGTGTCCGCAACACCGCTCTGACCTGCTGTACATGTTCCTTCCATGTGCTGAAATAGATGACGACGTCATCCAGATAGGCAGCACTATACGCATATTGGGTACGGAGCACTTTGTCCACCAGATGCTGGAAGATCGCTGGAGCCCCGTGTAACCCGAATGGAAGGACACAATACTGCCAGTGTCCACTAGGGGTGCTAAACGCCGTCTTCACCGTTGCGGAATCTGTTAAAGGAATCTGCCAGAGACTTGGTCAAGCCAACGGAAGTCATTGCAAAACCTTCAACTGCCGTCAGGTTTACTAACCAAGACGATTGGACTGGACCAGGGACAAAAACTTTCCTCTATCACTCCTAGTTCCAGCATTCACTTGATTTCCAGCTCCACTTCTACTTTCTTTGCCTCAGGGAGTCTATAGGGGCACTCCCGGACAATAACCCCAGGCTCTGTCAATATGTCATGCACAATCAGAGAGGTCCTTCCGGGTTTCTCACTCACCTCTAGAACAGACAGGATAACTGACTCCAGCTCCTGTTTCTGTCTGAAAGTTAATTCCTTGCCGAAATTATGGGTGTCTACTAGAGCAAAGAATGAGCATGACTGAGCAGAAGAGGGATCAGGATCTCTGTCCTTCTACGGCTTCAGCAGGTTTACATGATAAATTCGCTCGCTTGGTCGACAATTGGATTGTTTCACTAAATAGTCGACCAACCCTTCCATCTCCTTAATTTCATAAGGGCCTTGACAATGGGTGAGTAAATTGGAATGGGAGGTGGGAACTAACACCATGACACAATCCCCCGGATGGAATTCTCAGAACGTCGTGCCACAGTCATAATAATGGGCCTGTGCTGCTTGCGCCTTTTCCATATGACTTTTTAGAATAGGCTGAATTTTTCCAAATCTATCGCGTAATTGTGCCATATATTCCAATATATTTGTAGAGGGAAGAGCCTTCTTTCAAAATATCTAATATACCCCGGGGTTGTCGACCGTATAACAATTAATAAGGAGAGAACCCCGCAGAGGCTTGTGGGACTTCCCGGTATGCAAATAGAACGAGAAAAAGTAGTTGATCCCAATTCCTCCCATCCCCGCTGACCATCTTGCGAAGCACCTGCTTGAGAGTCTGGTTAAACCTCTCTGCTGGACCGTTGGTTTGAGGATGATATACTGCGGTCTTTAAGTGCTTTATTTTCAGTAACTTGGCCGTTTCCCTGAATGTTTCCGAGATAAAAGGTATCCCTTGGTCCATTAGGACTTCTTTAGGGATGCCGCAATGCGCAAAGACTCCTACAAGTTCCCGCGCGATTGCTTTAGATGTAGCCGAGCACAAAGTAACAGCTTCCGGGTATCAGGTCGCATAATCCACAAGGACTAATATATATATATATTTGTGTCCTTGGGCTGAGGGCTCTAAGGGTCCCACTATATCAACCCCTATTCTTTCAAAGGGAACGTCAATTAGGGGAAGGGGAACGAGAGGCGTACGGTCCCTCCTAGGAATTTGCTGGAGTTGACACTCCGGACAAGAAGCACAGAAACGGCGAACCTCCTCGTTAATTCCCGGCCAATAAGAGCTTGATCCGCTCTAAGGTTTTTCCGGTGCTTAAATGGCCTCCAAGGAGGTGAGAATGTGCCAATTCACAAACTTGCTGCTGGAAGCTTCGTGGGATTAACAACAATTTCCAGACCTCCCCCTCATGCTCGGCAACCCAATATAATAAGTCAGCGTTTCTCAACCTTTAAGTATTTGCAACCCGAGTTTTAATCATGCCCCCTAACGTTTTTTTGAAACCCTAATAAAATGTATTCCTATATTTTTCTTGCCAATGCACCGCTACAAGTTTAAAATTTTCCTATGAATAGCGAAATTACACCACATATGCCAACATTTGCGCCCCCTTTTTTGTTACTTCACGCCCCTAGGGGGGCACGCCCCACAGTTTGAGAACCGCTGTAATAAGTCATTCTCTATTACGAAGTGAGGTCCTTGTGGCATGGACTGATGCGTGCATTGGCCATTAACGAGAACAACTGCGTTTTTTGCAAATTTAAGGGAGCCGTCATTCCATTGCTCCCTTTTTAAGAAGCCGGCGTTTCTCTAAATTGAAAATGAATTTGGGAGAGAGGATACGGGTTGACCTCAAGGGGCGGAGACTCGTCCCGAGTCGTCGAGGTGTGTGTGGATGTCGTTTCCACCTGTGACAGTCCCAGAGTCTCTCTAGTCCTCCTCACAGGCTTCCGTACCTCTCTCTGCCGGCTGAATACACGGCATGGAGACAGCTTGAGATGAATCATCCTCATCTATAACTAGGCCCAAGTGTGGATCGGGAGTAGCTTGTAGCTCACCACATTTATTATTAGACCAGTCCCGCCCCAGAATTACTATAAAAGGTGGATCGGGGAGGGCCGCTATGGGGAATTTTTTTAGCGACCCTCCTTGAGAAATGCAAACTAGGGCGGATTTATAGGTACAGACCTCTCCATGAATACATTTAATACTGGTCTTTACTTTCATCCATTGTCACGGCAAGACATATCGGCAATCAACAATGGAAATGTTGCTGCCGGAGTCAAACAATGCATTGAGTTTATAACCATTTATGACTACTTGTCCCGTATGGGAAACCATCAGGGGATTAGCAAGGGCACACAAACCGCTCTCGGTCCTCTGCCTGCATTCCACCTTGCTCCCGGATAGGTTATCTGCCAAGCGGCCCAGGGACTTCAGAACAGGCTCCGGTTTATGTGGAAGAGACTTATGGTGTAGGATGTAATCTCTAGGGAATCCACTAGAGGACTGTTCTGCTCTCCCAGATTTCGAGGCTGATTTAGGTTTTATATGAGCTGTACCCGCTCTTCCATTGAATAGAATTCTCCCCAGACCGGCTGGGCAAAGTGATGGGGAAGACCCTGTAAAAAAATAAAGCAGGCTATTTTCTGTACTATTTGAAAGGGGGTTAATTCAAACGGCCTTAGCCATAATGATACCTGTTCCCAGAGTGCCATAGCTTGCCCCTGAACTGATCCCTTAGAATCGAATTTCCAAGCTTTTATTCTCCCTGCCTGCTGGTCTGGGGCTAACCCATTTTTAGTTGGGTCCTTGGTCCCAATGGGCGGCTCAGCTCTCTCATCCGAGAGAACATAAGAAGCCCTTTTTGTTTCATCCCCAGAAACCAGCCTACGTCTGTATATCTCCTCTACACTCTCCTTCTGGTAAGATACTAGCCCAGGGTTGCACTTACGGAGCGGAGCCTGTACCGAGCCTTTCCTGACCACAGGACGAACTCCCCACCCAGAAACTCGTCCTGATACTTGCCTACCTGGCTGAAGATTAGGTCCTGTTTGGGACAAAATCCTGCCGGCTATGCCACTGTGATAAAAACACAGAATAGACATTATAAAAAGGTTTGGGGCAGCCACCCGTATAATATCCCTGGCTGCAAAAGGTTTTTTAAGTTGACAGCGATGTTCGCAATACTGAGTCCAAAACAGAACTGATTTCTTGGTGGTAAGATGGCGGCTTTAAAGGCCCATATAGGAAGTGACGTCTTCGAGGGGGCTGGACCCGGAAGTGTCGTCATTGAGGGGGTCAGACCCGGAAGTGACATCATCGAGGGAGCCGGAACCTGGCAGAATTTCTCGGGAACAGTCTGCAGGGAACTGAGAAAGACTATTAGTGCACCCCGCCGCCCCCTGGTTGTATGTGATATTACCATTATTTAAGCCCTTCGGCTGCCTCCTACTCGCACGTGTGTGACAAGGCCCCCCCCCAACCCCTTAGCCCAGACCCATCGTGTCGGGCGACCTGCATCGAGATGTCGTGAGCCCGAGAGAGAGCATCAGCGTTGGTATGGAGAGAGAGTGAAAACTTGTAAGGTTGTAGGTCAAGAAACCACCTAGTGACCTGTGGATTCAACTCTTTGTGAAGGGCCATCCACTGTAAAGGAGCATGATCCGATACAAGAGTGAACTGTTGGCCCAAGAGGTAGTGCCTCAACTGCGTAATCGCCCATTTAATCGCCAGGGCTTCCCTTTCCACCGCCGCATACCTGGTCTCTCGATCCAGCAGTTACCAGCTCAGGTTCCATGATGGAGTGTTCAACACCATTGACACTTTGGCTCAACACGGCACCGAGGCCTGTGTCCGAAGCGTCTGCCTGGAGAATGAACGGAAGAGAAAAATTAGGAGCTATTAATACAGGTGCTGAAGTAAGAGCATATTTTAAGTCACAGAAAGCAGATTCCATCTTGTCAGTCCATACCATGTTGTTAGGAGCTCTTTTCTTCGTCAAATCAGTCAAGGGCGCCACTCTCTCAGAAAACCGAGGTACAAACCGATGTTAGTGCCCGGCTAATCCAAGAAATGCTTGGACTTGCCGCTTGGATCGCAGACAGGACCATTTCAAAATGGAATCTATCTTTGAACACTGTGGCTTCATGGTGCCCCAACCCACCAGGTAGCCCAAATATTTAGCTTCTTTCAGTCCAAAGAAACATTTCTTTAGATTGATTCGGAGCCCAGCTTCTCCTAGTGTCCGCAACACCGCTCTGACCTGCTGTACATGTTCCTTCCATGTGCTGGAATAGATGACGACGTCATCCAGATAGGCAGCACTATACGCATTATGGGTACGGAGCACTTTGTCCACCAGATGCTGGAAGATCGCTGGAGCCCCGTGTAACCCGAATGGAAGGACACAATACTGCCAGTGTCCACTAGGGGTGCTAAACGCCGTCTTCACCGTTGCGGAATCTGTTAAAGGAATCTGCCAGAGACTTGGTCAAGCCGACGGAAGTCATTGCAAAACCTTCAACTGCCGTCAGGTTTACTAACCAAGATGATTGGACTGGACCAGGGACAAAAACTTTCCTCTATCACTCCTAGTTCCAGCATTCGCTTGATTTCCAGCTCCACTTCTACTTTCTTTGCCTCAGGGAGTCTATAGGGGCACTCCCGGACAATAACCCCAGGCTCTGTCAATATGTCATGCGCAATCAGAGAGGTCCTTCCGGGTTTCTCACTCACCTCTAGAACAGACAGGATAACTGACTCCAGCTCCTGTTTCTGTCTGAAAGTTAATTCCTTGCCGAAATTATGGGTGTCTACTAGAGCAAAGAATGAGCATGACTGAGCAGAAGAGGGATCAGGATCTCTGTCCTTCTACGGCTTCAGCAGGTTTACATGATAAATTCGCTCGCTTGGTCGACAATTGGATTGTTTCACCAAATAGTCGACCAACCCTTTCATCTCCTTAATTTCATAAGGGCCTTGACAATGGGTGAGTAAATTGGAATGGGAGGTGGGAACTAACACCATGACACAATCCCCCGGATGGAATTCTCAGAACGTCGTGCCACAGTCATAATAATGGGCCTGTGCTGCTTGCGCCTTTTCCATATGACTTTTTAGAATAGGCTGAATATTTCCAAATCTATCGCGTAATTGTGCCATATATTCCAATATATTTGTAGAGGGAAGAGCCTCTCCTTCCCAGCCTTCTTTCAAAATATCTAATATACCCCGGGGTTGTCGACCGTATAACAATTAATAAGGAGAGAACCCCGCAGAGGCTTGTGGGACTTCCCGGTATGCAAATAGAACGAGAAAAAGTAGTTGATCCCAATTCCTCCCATCCCCGCTGACCATCTTGCGAAGCACCTGCTTGAGAGTCTGGTTAAACCTCTCTGCTGGACCGTTGGTTTGAGGATGATATACTGCGGTCTTTAAGTGCTTTATTTTCAGTAACTTAGCCGTTTCCCTGAACGTTTCCGAGATAAAAGGCATCCCTTGGTCCATTAGGACTTCTTTAGGGATGCCGCAATGCGCAAAGACTCCTACAAGTTCCCGCGCGATTGCTTTAGATGTAGCTGAGCACAAAGTAACAGCTTCCGGGTATCAGGTCGCATAATCCACAAGGACTAATATATATATATATTTGTGTCCTTGGGCTGAGGGCTCTAAGGGTCCCACTATATCAACCCCTATTCTTTCAAAGGGAACGTCAATTAGGGGAAGGGGAACGAGAGGCGTACGGTCCCTCCTAGGAATTTGCTGGAGTTGACACTCCGGACAAGAAGTACAGAAACGGTGAACCTCCTCGTTAATTCCCGGCCAATAAGAGCTTGATCCGCTCTAAGGTTTTTCCGGTGCTTAAATGGCCTCCAAGGAGGTGAGAATGTGTCAATTCACAAACTTGCTGCTGGAAGCTTCGTGGGATTAACAACAATTTCCAGACCTCCCCCTCATGCTCGGCAACCCAATATAATAAGTCAGCGTTTCTCAACCTTTAAGTATTTGCAACCCGAGTTTTAATCATGCCCCCTAACATTTTTTTGAAACCCTAATAAAATGTATTCCTATATTTTTCCTGCCAATGCACCGCTACAAGTTTAAAATTTTCCTATGAATAGCGAAATTACACCACATATGCCAACATTTGCGCCCCCTTTTTTGTTACTTCACGCCCCTAGGGGGGCACGCCCCACAGCTTGAGAACCGCTGTAATAAGTCATTCTCTATTACGAAGTGAGGTCCTTGTGGCATGGACTGATGCGTGCATTGGCCATTAACGAGAACAACTGCGTTTTTTGCAAATTTAAGGGAGCCGTCATTCCATTGCTCCCTTTTTAAGAAGCCGGCGTTTCTCTAAATTGAAAATGAATTTGGGAGAGAGGATACGGGTTGACCTCAAGGGGCGGAGACTCGTCCCGAGTCGTCGAGGTGTGTGTGGATGTCGTTTCCACCTGTGACAGTTCCGGAGTCTCTCTAGTCCTCCTCACAGGCTTCCGTACCTCTCTCTGCCGGCTGAATACACGGCATGGAGACAGCTTGAGATGAATCATCCTCATCTATAACTAGGCCCAAGTGTGGATCGGGAGTAGCTTGTAGCTCACCACATTTATTATTAGACCAGTCCCGCCCCAGAATTACTATAAAAGGTGGATCGGGGAGGGCCGCTATGGGGAATTTTTTTAGCGACCCTCCTTGAGAAATGCAAACTAGGGCGGATTTATAGGTACAGACCTCTCCATGAATACATTTAATACTGGTCTTTACTTTCATCCATTGTCACGGCAAGACATATCGGCAATCAACAATGGAAATGTTGCTGCCGGAGTCAAACAATGCATTGAGTTTATAACCATTTATGACTACTTGTCCCGTATGGGAAACCATCAGGGGATTAGCAAGGGCACACAAACCGCTCTCGGTCCTCTGCCTGCATTCCACCTTGCTCCCGGATAGGTTATCTGCCAAGCGGCCCAGGGACTTCAGAACAGGCTTCGGTTTATGTGGAAGAGACTTATGGTGTAGGATGTAATCTCTAGGGAATCCACTAGAGGACTGTTCTGCTCTCCCTAATTTCGAGGCTGATTTAGGTTTTTTATGAGCTGTACCCGCTCTTCCATTGAATAGAATTCTCCCCAGACCGGCTGGGCAAAGTGATGGGGAAGACCCTGTAAAAAAATAAAGCAGGCTATTTTCTGTACTATTTGAAAGGGGGTTAATTCAAACGGCCTTAGCCATAATGATACCTGTTCCCAGAGTGCCATAGCTTGCCCCTGAACTGATCCCTTAGAATCGAATTTCCAAGCTTTTATTCTCCCTGCCTGCTGGTCTGGGGCTAACCCATTTTTAGTTGGGTCCTTGGTCCCAATGGGCGGCTCAGCTCTCTCATCCGAGAGAACATAAGAAGCCCTTTTTGTTTCATCCCCAGAAACCAGCCTACGTCTGTATATCTCCTCTGCACTCTCCTTCTGGTAAGATACTAGCCCGGGGTTGCACTTACGGAGCGGAGCCTGTATCTAGCCTTTCCTGACCACAGGACGAACTCCCCACCCAGAAACTCGTTCTGATACTTGCCTACCTGGCTGAAGATTAGGTCCTGTTTGGGACAAAATCCTGCCGGCTACGCCACTGTGATAAAAACACAGAATAGACATTATAAAAAGGTTTGGGGGCAGCCACCCGTATAATATCCCTGGCTGCAAAAGGTTTTTTAAGTTGACAGCGATGTTCGCAATACTGAGTCCAAAACAGAACTGATTTCTTGGTGGTAAGATGAAAGATGAAAGTGACGTCATCAAGGGGGCCGGACCCGGAAGTGTCATCATCGAGGGGGCCGGAACCTGGCAGGATTTCTCAGGAACGGTCTGTAGGGAACTGAGAAAGACAGTTAGTACACCCCGCCGCCCCCCTGGTCGGATGTGGTATTACTATTATTTAAGCCCTTCAGCTGCCTCCTACTCGCACGTGTGTGACACTGAAAAGAACACAGTCTGGACCCTCTGGAGGTCGTAGTTCACTGAAGATAAACCTGAGTGCCATTATGACCAATGCTGCACATCCACTCTCTGACACCCCAACCCTGAGGACTTTCAGCCTCCCAAAGACTCAGCAGAACGCAATGGGGGGCTCCTTTATGCCAACAGCAATACGCCTGCATAGTCCCTCACTGCGACTGCTCTTTTTATCCTTAGCCGAGTCAGTAGTGTTTCTTTCTTTTTCGTAATTCTAGTGTCAGATGTTGCTGCTGTAAGACAAGGGAAAGGTTTGGGGTTCCACCCCATGTATTATTAACACTGGCTCAAAAAAACCAAGAGAAACGCTGAGTGAGTGGTCTCAAATGACCGAGTCCAAGATGGAACTGACTGGGAAAGGCAAGCGACTGGCTTTATAGGTGGTGGGAAGGAAGAGGCGGGGCCAACTGCGAACAGACGGAAGTGAGGTCAGTAGGAGGGTGTGGTCTGCAGTGAGAAGTGGAACCCGGTTGGGGTTTAGGTGGTCTTTCCATCTGGTGATCTACAGAGAAGGGTGATAAGATATCTATGCACTTTGTCAACCTCTCTGACCCAGCATTTTACCCTTAGTTAAGCCCACTGACTGCCTCCCATGCGCATGTGTCTGACACTGTTTATTAGAATAATTATTTATTTACGGATCAATGTCCCCCCCCTTAAGACAAACGCACTTCTATCCATGTACAAGTCAGACTCTGCACCTCAATGTCTTCCAAGTCAAGCCTACAAGTCCTACGTGGTGCCGGTGTGAGTTTTCCATAGCCGTACCCTCAAATAGGTACAGTACTGGTTAGGTGGACTGGCTGTATGCGAAAGGACCCTGTGATGGTCTTGTGTCCGGTGCGGCCAGGATTGGCTGCAGTCCCCTGTGACCCTGAATTGCATTGAAGGAGCTGAAGAATGGTTTTCTCTTATTAAATTTTTATTCCCCTCTTGTCCACTTCTAAAGCAGACTACTTCGGAGACCACATGGAGCCATTTTCTACAGACACCGCTGGCCAGTCACAGCTTTTTCTGCCAACTTTTACATTTTTCACAAGTCGCCCTGAGCTCAAGATGAACCTGTGCTCTGCATCTCCTAAACATTCAATAACTTTGTCGCAGTGAACATTATAATCAACACTGGCAAAAATATATTTGTCAAACTACGTCACTTGAGGCATGATTTTAAAAGCAGTAGCAGCAGCAGCATCTATATGTGAGCATGTCATATAAATAATTCACTGTCGAAATGGATATGTGATATAATGGAAATAATTAGTCTGACTAGGAAAGCAGGGACTGATGTCTAATTTTAGATCAAGCAATGTTAGCAGAAGCGGCTAAGGGGGGACCTCAGAACAAGGTTAGTCTGGTGGCGACGCCTCAGACGGCGCACAGAGTGCATAATGGAGTCTAATACTTTTATTGATTGCCCCTCTAATGCGTTTGGTTTGATGCAACATCATTAAAGGCGGGGTGGGGTGGGTGGGATAGCGGAGTTCAATGTTGTACTATTTATGGCACTTCTTATTCTGGAGCAGATGGAAACAGAGGGCATTTAGGGCTGCTCTGTCCTGGGTTCAGACCTGGTCACTGTTTGTGTCGAGGCTCCTGCAATACCCCCAAAACATGGACATCTTAGGTTCTTCCTCTCCTTTTACTCCTCCAGCCAAGGCTTGTCCATATCCGCCCAACTCTGACTACCCTGGATGAGTTAGGATAACCCGGTATATCCTAACTACAGGGTCACGGGGGTCTGCTGGACCAATCCCAGCCAACACAGGGCACAAGGTAGGAAACAAACCCCGGGTAGGGCGCCAGCCCACTGCAGGGCGTGCACACGCACACCCACATGAATCAAGCACACACTAGGGACAATTTAGAATCGGCAATGCTGCACCTAACCTGCATGTCTTTGGACTGTGGGAGGAAACTGGAGCACCCGGAGGAAAAACACACAGACACGGGGAGAACATGCAAACTCCACACAGGGAGGACCAGGGAAGTGAGACAGCAGCGCTACCCACTGCACCACCGTGCCGCCCTAGCTTTTACTTTAGAAAAACAAAAATTACATAATAGCAAATAACAGCAAATATAAGCAAAGCAACAAATTGTACAACCTAGGCAGGCTCCTGCAGTCTTCATGCAATGGTCCAGTTTCTTAGTTATTGATTATATATACGGTATATATGATATATATACAGCATATACCTACTCTATCTATCTATCTTATATATATATATATATACATATATATATATACATATATATAGTGCAACCAGAAAGTATTTACAGCACATCACTTTTTCCATATTTTGTTATGTTACAGCCTTATTCCAAAATGGATTAAATTCATTTTTTTCCTCAGAATTCTACACACAACACCCCATAATGACAACGTGAAAAAAGTTAACTTGAGATTTTTGCAAATTTATTAAAAATAAACAAATTGAGAAAGCACATGTACATAAGTATTCACAGCCTTTGCCGTGATGCTTAAAATTGAGCTCAGGTGCATCCTGTTTCCCCTGATCATCCTTGAGATGTTTCTGCAGCTTCATTGGAGTCCACCTGTGGTAAATTCAGTTGACTGGACATGATTTGGAAAGGCACACACCTGTCTATATAAGGTCCCACAGTTGACAGTTCATGTCAGAGCACAAACCAAGCATTTAGTCAAAGGAATTGTCTGTAGACCTCCAAGACAGGATTCTCTCGAGGCACATATCTGGGGAAGGTTACAGAAAAATTTCTGCTGCTTTGAAGGTCCCAATGAGCACAGTGGCCTCCATCATCCGTAAGTGGAAGAAGTTCGAAACCACCAGGACTCTTCCTAGAGCTGGCCGGCCATCTAAACTGAGCGATCAGGGGAGAAGGGCCTTAGTCAGGGAGGTGACCAAGAACCCAATGGTCACTCCAGAGCTCCAGAGGTCCTCTGTGGAGAAAGGAGAACCTTCCAGAAGGACAACCATCTCTGCAGCAATCCACCAATCAGGCCTGTATGGTAGACTGGCCAGAAGGAAGCCACTCCTTAGTAAAAGGCACATGGCAGCCCGCCTGGAGTTTGCCAAAAGGCACCTGAAGGACTCTCAGACCATGAGAAAGAAAATTCTCTGGTCTGATGAGACAAAGATTGAACTCTTTGGTATGAATGCTAGGCGTCACGTTTGGAGGAAACCAGGCACCGCTCATCACCAGTCCAATACCATCCCTACAGTGAAGCATGGTGGTGGCAGCATAATGCTGTGGGGGTGTTTTTCAGTGGCAGGAATTGGGAGACTAGTCAGGATAAAGGGAAAGATGACTGCAGCAATGTACAGAGACATCCTGGATGAAAACCTGCTCCAGAGCGCTCTTGACCTCAGACTGGGGCGACGATTCATCTTTCAGCAGGACAACGACCCTAAGCACACAGCCAAGATATTAAAGGAGTGGCTTCAGGACAACTCTGTGAATGTCCTTGAGTGGCCCAGCCAGAGCCCAGGCTTGAATCCGATTGAACATCTCTGGAGAGATCTTAAAATGGCTGTGCACCGACGCTTCCCATCCAACCTGATGGAGCTTGAGAGGTGCTGCAAAGAGGAATGGGCGAAACTGGCCAAGGATAGGTGTGCCAAGCTTGTGGCATCATATTCAAAAAGACATGAGGGTGTAATTGCTGCCAAAGGTGCATCGACAAAGTATTGAGCAAAGGCTGTGAATACTTATGTACATGTGCTTTCTCAATTTTTTTATTTTTAATAAATTTGCAAAAACCTCAAGTAAACTTTTTTTCACGTTGTCATTATGGGGTGTTGTGTGTAGAATTCTGAGGAAAAAAAATGATTTAATCCATTTTGGAATAAGGCTGTAACATAACAAAATGTGGAAAAAGTGATGCGCTGTGAATACTTTCCGGATGCACTGTATATATACACATACCTGGTAGGTAACCACCCATACAGTCAGATTGTGATTCAGACTACGAATGCCATGAATGTAATTACCCCGATCTACATGCTGTCAAATGAATGAACCACACGCCATGGCGCAACGTTAGAGGCTTCGGCTCTAGTGCTGACATCCGAGGTACGATTCCCAGAGAGGGGGGTGCAGTGAGTGTGTACGCCTGATGACCCCAGAATTAGGGCGAAACACGTGTTGCGTACTCTTTGCATTATTTGACAGTAAACTATGTAACATTCTATGATCTGCTTCTCGCAACTGAAAGAGGGCACCGTGGCAGATGTTAGCCGACTTGCTGACCAACCACAAGCGGTACCTGGTAGGTAACCACCCATACAATCAGATTGTGATTCAGACTACGAATGCCATGAATATTATCCATCCATCCATCTTCCAACCCACTGAATCCAAACACAGGGTCACGGGGGTCTGCTGGAGCCAATCCCAGCCAACACAGGGCACAAGGCAGGAACCAATCCCGGGCAGGGTGCCAACCCACTGGAGATGAATATTATATATATATATCCTTAATCAAAAAGTGAAAAACATTTCTTGGCGACAGAGCTCCATGGAAAGTGTCCAGCCGCTAAGCAGTTAGAAAGCTCAATTGAAATGCCTGCGACTCCTCTGAACGTGGCTGAAATTTGTCATTGCCATGTCTGTCTGTCTGTCTGTCATCATGAAACAAATGGACTCCCAATGTCATGTAGCCTCCTTAGCATTATTCAATTCAATTCAATTCTTTGTCACGTGTACAAGTACCATGTACAGTACAATGAAATGCATGCTTGCATGTGCCCCTGCAGACAATGAACACAAAAAAAACAAATGAATATAAATAAGTAAAAATATAAAACCAGAATCCTAGGAATAAATAGAGACAGTGGCAGAAATATATGTGCAGGTAACAGTGGCGGTGACACAAGGTTACTGATTGTTCATGAGTCTGATTGCAGTTGGGTAGAAACTGTTCCTGAACCTGGAGGTGCCGTCCAAATGGACTTTAGTCGCTTCCCAGATAGGAGGGTGAAAAGTGACAGTGCAGGGTGGCTGGGGTCCCGCCTGATATGGTTCTCTTTCCTGAGACAGCGTGTATGTGTGGATGTCATAGATCGCAGGGAGCTGTGTGTCCGTGATCTGCTGTGCTGTATTCACCACACGCTGCAGAGCTCTGCAGTCCTGAACTGAGCAGTTGCTGTACCAGAACGTGATGCATCCTGTCAGGATGGATTCCACAGTACACCTGTAGAATCTGCACAGGGTTGTGGGGGACATCCGGGCCTTACTCAGTCTCTTGAGGAAGTAGAGGCGTTGTTGAGCTTCTTTGACTACTGCCGCAGTGTGACTTGACCATTTATGGTCATCAGTGAGGGTGACTCCGAGGAACCTAAACCTGCTGACCTGCTCCACAGCCTCACCTCCAATGTAGATGGGGCTTTGCTCTGATGCCTGTTTGCGGAAATCCACAATCATCTCCTTAGTTTTGCTAATGTTGAGGGTGAGGTTGTTGTCCTGACACCATTTTGCCAGGAGTCTGACCTCCTCCCTGTAGGCCATCTCATTGTCCTCGCTGATCAGACCCATTACAGTGGTATCGTCAGCAAACTTGAGGATGGTGTTAGAGCTGTGCTAAGCTACGAGGTCATGGGTGTAGAGAGAGTAAAGCAGGGGGCTCCGCATGCTGCCCTGCGGGGTGCCAATGTTGATGGTGATGATGGAGGAGGTTTTTCCACCAATACGCACTTGCTGAGGTCTGCCTGTGAGGAAGTCCGGTAACAAGTTGCACAGTGAAGAGCTAAGCACCAGATCCAGGAGTTTAGTGATGAGCTGGGATGGAAGGACGGTGTTAAATGCAGAGCCGTAGTCCATAAACAGCAGCCTGGCATAACAGTTCTTGTTCTCCAGGGTGGCGTGAAGTGGCATCCCCAGAGGACCTGTTGCAAAGGTAGGCAAACTGGAGGGGGTCCAGATTGTCAGGGATGATGTCCTTGATGTGTTCTAGCACCAGACTCTCAAAGCACTTCATGGCTATGGGAGTAAGTGCTACTGGGCTGTAATCATTAGGGCAGTCTACTTTATTTTTCTTTGGGACAGGGATGATGGCTGTGTGCTTGAAGCAGGTGGGGACAGATGAAACTATAAGAGATGTATTAAAAATATCCGTAAAAACAGCAGCTAGCCGGTTGCAACATGTTTTTAAAACGCGACCTGAGACTCCGTCTGGGCCGGGTGCTTTTTGGATGCTGAGTCGGGAAATAGTCTTCCTCACATCATCCTTGGAGAGCCTCAGGCTGGAGTCTTGCGGCGGGTCGCACTGGCCTGTTCGTGTTAGCGAGCTCAAAGCGAGCGAAAAACACGTTCAACTCATCCGGGAGTGGAGCGGTGGTAGCTGTGGCCGCGTGTGTCTGGGGTTTGTACTCCGTGATCAGCTGAATACCCTGCCACATCCGACAAGCATCTGCTGTGCTGTTAAACTGAGAGTCCAGTTTGTTGGAGTACTGGCGCTTTGCGTATTTAATGGCTTTTTACATCATTTCCTCAAAAAACACTTGCTTGAAGAATGCCATTTTTATTAAATCTCATCTTTCTATTGTAAAACATGCAAAACACTAAAAGTACAAAGTCAAAAGTGTAGAAAGTACAACAATGACACAAATAATAATAATGATGATGAATAAAAATAATATGAACAGCACACTTCACACGTGCGAGTGACAGGAGTTTTCGGTTACACTGTCCGTTTCAATTTCACTGCCTGAAGACAGATTCACTTTGTCATCAATGCTGATGAGAGGCGTCTCATACGAGATGCCATGATGAGGCTAGGAGAAGACACGCCTACACTGTTGCCTGGGTAACACTCATGCCTACACTGTTGCCCAGATAACACGCACACCTGATGTGTACGCAAGACATGCCTATACCATCACCCGGGTAACACTCTAACGTTATTGGCACTTTTACAGCCCGAATAATACTCGGGTCTTGTGCGAGACGCATAATTATTTTTCCAAGGAATTGTGTTGAGGGATCTCAAATTCAGCAGGCAGTACACATTTAAGAAATTTCATACCCAAAAAGTATGAATTTTTTTTTTTTTTAATTGGTTATCTTGAAAAAGCCAGCAGTGCACAGCCAAGCATGTGGAGCCACGGTCTCATTTTCTTCGGTGAGTCCACATAAAAGGACCAAGCGCCCTATCATTGTCATTTGAAAAGGAATGACGAATTTTTTAAATCACCCAATGGAAACATTTTGTGCGACAATAGAAGTGGGATTTTCTATTTAACCAAGGCATCTTGTGCCACTACATTTAGCATGGAGATGATAAGATCACATAACTTGCATTAACGTCAGGATTTACAGTACCTTCTTCACTTTGTTCATGTTGAAGCCTTGTGGTATAAATCATTCATATCAGGACAGCAGGGTAAGTGGCCCATGCTGGCTTGGTGTTAAGTGATTCCGAGTGTGTATCCCAGTGCCCTAGTACAGTGATGGGGACACTGTGCTGTAAAATGGGCAACGTCCTTCAGATGAGAAGTAAAACCAAGGCCATGAGTCTCTGTGGTCTTAAGGGATCCCTGGGCATCCTTTTTTTTATAGAGTTGGGGGCTTTCTGATGTCCTGGTCACTCTGGCCATCTCTCTTATCACTTCATCACCTGATACCTAACCTGTGGTGAGTGTACTGGTACAAAATGTCTGCCATTGTATCATCCAGGTGGATGCTGCACATTGGTAGTAGTGGTTCTTCCCTGTTTAAGTAAAAGCACTTTGAGTGTCTTGAAAAGCACTATATAAAACCAATGATGTAATCTTCTTCATTTATGCCACATCAAGCAACACTCATTATCTCAGAGTGACAAAGTGAAAACAGTTCTAGTGAGTTTTGCCAATTCATTAAAAATAAAATAAAACACGATCCCATTAACACATATTCAGATGCTTTAATCAGTACATAGTTGAAAACAGCCTGGGGTCTTCTTAGGTATGATACAACCAACTTCACACAGCTGGATTTGAGAGTTTTCTGCCAATCTTTTCTGCAGATCTTTTCAGGCTCTGTAGGTGTATGGAGACAGTCAACTGTTAATTTTCAGGTCTCTCTAGAGATGTTCAATTGGGTCCAAATCCAAGTTCTGAACGAGCCACTCTAGGACACAGACAAAGCTGTCCCTAAGCCGCTCCTGTGTTATCTTACTGAAGGGTGCACATTCAGCCCATTCTGAGGTCCCGGGTGATTGATCTGGAGCAGGCCTTCATGAAGAATATCTACGTTCTTTTCTCTGTTCAGCTTTCCCTCAACCCTGTCATGTCTCCCGGTTCCTACCGCTGGAGAAACCACCTGACTGCAGGGTGCTACCACCACCACCAAACTTCATCATTGGAATGGTAGTGCACAGGTGATTAACGATTCCTGGTTTCCTCTAGCCGTGATGATATTCTTGGTTTCATCAGACAAGAGCATACTGTTTTTTTCACAATCTGAGAGTTCATCAGGTGCCTTCTTTGCAAACTCCAAGTGGGCTTCCGTGTGTCTTTTACTGAGGAAAAGGTTTCTGTCTGGTCAATCAGTCCTCAAGCCCAGATCAGAGGAGTGTTGCAGTGATGGCTGTTCTTCTCAGAGTTTCTCCCATCTCTATTTATATTGCTGCAGGATTCTCCCCCCCACCTTCCCCAGATCTTTACCTCAACCCAATCCTGTCTCTAAGTTGCGTAAGGCAATTCCTATGACCTCATAGGTTGGTTTTTGCTCAATTGTGGGACCTGCTATAGACAGGTGTGCACCATCATGGGGCATACATTTGCACACCTTCACTTGGAGCCCACCTAAAGTTGCTAATTAACCCAACACAAATTACATTTGGTTACTTTGGCTTTCCTCCCACATTTCAGAGAACTCCATACAAACAAAGTGAGAACCCCACCCTAACACAGAGAAGATCAGGGTTAGGCAGTTCTAGTCACCTGCACTAGCCAGAAAAGAACAGATTGTGATCTGTAGGGGCACCAGTGAGCTCCCATATCCTCCAACACAAGTACTAGTTCAAACAGTGATATTTTCATAAATACCCCACAGATGATACCCAAATATCACACAAACACAATTCTCTGCCTCATCTCCTGTCTTCCTCTCCTGTTAATTGCCCAGGCAATTTTTATCCACCTCCACCAGACACTGGCTCACCCAGATGAGGTCGAGTGGCTTCTTTTATGCTGGACCCAGGAGCACTTCTGGTGTGATGCTACCACAAATAGGGTCAGGCGGTGGTTCCTCGAAGTGGGGACAATTTGTCCCTGCAGTTCCCTCTGATGGTACCTATGGAACACCACAGGGCTACGCTACTGGACTAAACTTCCCAGCCTGCCCTGTGGGTATCCACGCAGGCACTGTAGTCCAGGAGGACCGCCACCTATTGTGTCAGGGGAGGAATCAGTCTGTACAATTGATCTCCAACTGCCTTTCTATTAAACTGGCCTCGCAGCAGGGTAAATGACCTTGAACCATCCAGCCAGAACACTAACCCATGCCTGGAGAACATCACAACATGTAAGAAGAAAGAATGATGCACCTATGGGAGCCATTGATGAGTAACAATTTCCCACACCAAACTGGTCTTTTACCTGCCTTCATTTTCTTAATATGGCTGAGACTGACCAGATGCTAATCAGAACTGATAAAAAGACAAGTCTGCATTGCTTTGTTCCCCTTTCTTATATAGCTCCTGCTTTCAACAAGTTATCGTTCTAGCGGTTGCCATGGAGATTGATCAGGCTGATAAGAATGGCCAAGGTAAAAGAAATCAATAGGCTGGCTGTTGCGGCTCCGCACTTAAAGCATCTTTAATTTGAAATAAAGACAACTGATGCCAGCCGATTACACAGCATTGTGATGTTATGCCAGGTGGGACACATGTGCTGGAATATGGGTCTGCAGGTTGACAACACTTTCAGCAATATATTATAAAAGGGGCTTAGGGTTATATGGATTCTTGTTAGGTGTGCGCACACACACACACACACACACACACACACACTGCTTTTATGTCAGAAATGCTTCGATCGCAAGCCTTTCAGCAAGAACACGACACTGTGGATGGGACAGTTACACCAGCATTTAAACCTACTGGCTGGGCTTCACACTGAAACTGCAGTTTCCTATGACCTACAGCACAACAAATAATCCTCAATCCTTGATCAGAGAGACAATGAACCACAAACTCGTCATGTTATTGTTCACCTGCAGTGTTGCTTGGGTTGCACAGAATCACAGTATGCTAAAACCTGCTTAATCCTCATTCTACACTGTGTAGTAACAAGTGCAAAAACACAAAGATCTTATTTGCACCTTACTGGCTGGGCTTTTACTGTCTCCATGAACGCAAATGCAGTAAACCAATTCATTTGTCAAGTTATTGATCAGCAGGTATTGGTACAGTATATCCATGAGCGGAGATTCTTTAAGGTCTGCCGACTCCTCTACTAACTGGTCATCTGCAGCAGCATTCGCCTGCTTATTTCAAAGTCAGTGTTATTAACTAATTTATAATTAACTACTATTTCTTCTAGACTTAAACAAGAATGTACTGTATTAATAAAATGCATGCCATGGAGCTGGAGAGCAGCGACATGCTATACGTTAGTTAGATTAGGTTAGGTAGACTTTATTATCCCAGAGGGAAATTTGTCTGCAGCAGGAAACATGTGGCCCTGTTACACAGATACAGGAGAATAAGCAAAAAGAAATCAACAAACGACTGGAAAACAGTGTTATAAATACACACACTCAGTATTCTAAATAATTCAGAATTCAACAGCATCTCCAAAAGTATCCGAATTCAAAATGCATACAGCTCTGGTTTGGGGGTTCTTAAATTAGTTAGTCTTTACCTTTGAGAACATACATTTGATGGCACACTGATGGCAACATCTGAAATTTATGAAAAACAGGATGGTGACTGTCTGACATAATTAAGTTGGCCTTTTTTCTAACCTGTTTATGATACAGCACAGTTAAGGGGTCGGCTGCCAAACCAATAACTTTGCTGCTAATGTTTAAGAGTTTATATTCTTAATGCTGCGGTTTCCAAACCAACATAAAAAGCAAATGTGACAAGATATTTGGTAAAAAGACAAAAAATAAATCATTTGTGTATGACCCACATTATCCATTAACGCCTCCACTGTCACAGTCTCAAGGTCTAATCTGTTTTTTCCTCATAGGCTGTAGTGTTGAAAAGGATGACAGATATTCTCCCCCATGTAGGGTCTTGATGATTCAGACAAGCTTCTGAACACTTCACAGAAACTGGCAGAACTAAACAGCGTGACCCTCCGTCCATTATAGCAGACACCCAAAACAATCCCCATTCTCCATATAAACAAGTAAAGGACCTACAGTAAGGCTCACTCCAAGCTAGAAGGCAGGTTTCTTGCCTGTAAAAATGTTTCTTCCAGCCTCAATGAACTTATCAACCTACAAAAAGAATTTAAACTGATTACTGGAAACAAATGGTAAAGAAAATATAGAAGGTTGGCAATTTGGCTTTGGTGTGACTGTGTACTTTGCATATCCTCTCCTTAATTAGTGAGCAGTTTTTCTCCAAATTCCGAAAGAAAACTCTAAACTGGCTTAGGTGCGAGTGTGCCTTTCAATGGGCTGGAACCCAAGCTAAAGTTAAATGGTTCCAACGTTGCGCCCCAAAACTACCAAGGTTTGTTTCAGTCAAGAGAGATCCTGAATTGACTTTATCAAGTGCAGAAATGTGGACCTAGTCAAACAAAATTTGAAAATTAGTTATATGCATTCCAGTCATTATTACTTCAATACTTGTCAATTAATTTCACATTGTTATTGGTAACACGCAGTATGTCCTGTCATTGCACAAGTTTCAGTGGCCACTTGTATTTCTAGGTACCTGCTCTCTTTACAGTGTCAAGATTGAGGCTGGTGATATTTAACATCTGTGGATTCATTTCCTGAGCTCCCTTTAGCAAACAGATAGATAGGGAAGGTACTATATGTGACAGACATAGATAATTCATCAATCCCAAGAGAAATGTTACATGTTACAGCAGAGTAAACATTAACTGAGAAACACAAAAGGCAACCAGAAGATGAGTTGAAAAGAGCAGAATAATTTTAAACCAATTAACCAGAAGATATCTTCTAAAATCTGATGGCCACCAACAGCACATCAAGCAGCGAAAGGTACTCTGCAGGTTGACCATGGGGTCAAATAAAAGGGTGTGAAGCACTGTTCATGATACCTAGCTGCTTATCCAATGCGATTTTCAAGTGCATGCACTCACTCTGAAACACCAACTAATCTGATGAGCACGTAATTGCGAAGCACAGAAAACCTGGAGTTCCAAGTATTTAGTCCAGGTTCCACTACATTTAGCTGTATCTCTGCTCAAAAGGACCCAAGTTTGATTTTCAACGATGTACATGTAAAAAGAAGATTTGTACTCTTCCACCACCAGCTCCTAACCTGAATGCGGTACAAAAGCAGGTATACTAAATCATGAAAGGGTTCAGTGCATGGTTTATCTGCAGCACTACTGGTTTATTTATTTTTCCAGATTTTGTTTCCCTCTCCTGTGCTAGCATACCTTAATATACACTTCAAAGTTAATATACACAGTCAAAGTTTGTTCGTGTATTCCAGTTTATTTATTGATATACAGTAATCCCTCCTCCATCGCGGGGGTTGCGTTCCAGAGCCACCCGCGAAATAAGAAAATCCGCGAAGTAGAAACCATAGGTTTATATGGTTATTTTTATATTGTCATGCTTGGGTCACAGATTTGCGCAGAAACACAGGAGGTTGTAGAGACAGGAACGTTATTCAAACACCGCAAACAAACATTTGTCTCTTTTTCAAAAGTTTAAACTGTGCTCCATGACAAGACAGAGATGACAGTTCCATCTCACAATTAAAAGAATGCAAACATATCTTCCTCTTCAAAGGAGTGCGCGTCAGGAGCACAGTCTGTCAGAAACAGAGAGGAAAGCAAACAAATCAATAGGGCTGTTTGGCTTTTAAGTATGCGAAGCACCGCGGCACAAAGCTGTTGAAGGCGGCAGCTCACACCCCCTCCGTCAGGAGCAGGGAGAGAGAGAGAGAGAGAGAGAGAGAGAGAGAGAGAGATAAAGATAGAGAGACAGAGAAAAACAAACATGCAAAAATCAATACGTGCCCTTCGAGCTTTTAAGTATGCGAAACACCGTGCAGCATGTTGCTTCACGAAGCAGCTGCACACAGAAGGTAGCAACATGAAGATAATCTTTCAGCATTTTTACACGAGCGTCCGTATCGTCTAGGTGTGCGAACAGCCCCCCTGCTCACACCCCCTACATCAGGATCAGAGAAAGTCAGCGCGAGAGAGAGAAAAGTTAAGTTGGGTAGCTTCTCAGCCATCTGCCAATAGCGTCCCTTGTATGAAATCAACTGGGCAAACCAACTGAGGAAGCATGTACCAGAAATTAAAAGACCCATTGTCCTCAGAAATCCGCGAACCAGCAAAAAATCCGTGATATATATTTAAATATGCTTACATATAAAATCCGCGATAGAGTGAAGCCGCGAAAGGCGAAGTGCGATATAGCGAGGGATCACTGTACTCACATATTTATTCAGATGAAGATTTATGGTTTTCAGTTGTGGTCCTCTGTTGTGCTTGTTATTCTCCTCTGGGAAGAAAGCTATACTGTGTAAGAACACAATATATTTTAACTCTCCCAAAGATAGTCAAATCTTTCCATTTATAAAAAAGCGAGCAGGGGGCAAAGCCCCCTGGTATTTATTAAATCTAAACCTATTCACGTACCTTTTAACAATGCCTTTTTCAGGAAAGATGCTGTACTGTTGAGCAGAAAAAAAAATGAAAATATGCTTACCAAGTCATTATCTGAAAAAAAAAAAAAAGGTCCAGAATTATTACGTCAAAGTCCAGACTTGTATCCCATTGAGGTGTGATGGCAAGACCAATGTCCTCAAACACTGAAGATCTGAACTGAAACAAACCTTCTGCTACCACTGTGCCCTTTATTTGTGTTTCCTCATTTTTGCCATCAACTGTATTTAATTACATCAAATTAATGTTAAACATTTGTACCTTCCCTTTATGTACACTGCTTAGTATGCTGTGTAACTCGGGACAAAAAAATGCAATCAATATTTGGGTCGTACTGATTAAATCTGCAGTTTTCTTGGGGTTATGGGTATGGTATGGTGTACATTTATTATATATTATTATGCTGGCAATTAAAGATACTCTGAAAACTAAATTAAAAAAGGGCAGTAAAGAAAAAAAAACCTCAAATATGAATTATGTCAGCTAAAACAGAAGAATCCAGCAAAACAATGTTTAACTTACAGTTGAATTTTTACAATTCCCAAAGCTAATAACAACCAAAAGGCAAACACAAACGCTAATGAAAGATATTTATAAAGAGAAAGAAAAATCCTAGCCCACACATACTGCATAAGAATTTATTTTCATCTTTTGTATTAAAAATATTTTAGCTACATTCTGTACATGGCATTTGAGGATCTTTACAGGTTGTTTTTTTTTTTTTTTTTTATTTGTGGCTCAAGGAAGTATGTGTAATAACTCAATGCAAAAAATGCCAAAAACTCCTAGAAAAAAGGAAAAACAATTAAAAATGATTATATTACAAGGCTCTGCTTAATTACACCTGGGCCAAACATTGATTTGCACTAAAACAGAGGGATTATACAAAGCAGCTGCATCCATCTGTTATATTAATGCATATAAAATAAACTCTTGATTGCACAGAAAAAAAAATATACTTATGAAAGTATTTTTCAAAAACAAAGGGATATGATCTAGAATTTTTTTTCTTGGTAGTAAAACTGCAAGTCTTTTCTGGAAGTGCAATTTCAGCTACTCAGTTTTTAGCTAGTATTTCCAAATTTGCTGCTTTCATACAGACACAAACCCACAGTGTAAATTAAGTTACAGTATTTCTAACCAACTGCTTACTATCAAAGGTTAACACTGCTTTTCAGTAATACATTTTGAAAATTCCTAACATTTTTATGGTACTATAGATTATTAAGACCTTTGGAAGATTATCTTGCATAACACTTTCATGAAATAACACAAAGCTGATCAACTCATAATAATTATGTGCCCCAGTCTACTTTAAAGATGCATATCTTGAGAAATAAAGTGGAAAGATTTAAACACTTGAATGCTGAAATCCACATGAACACTACTAAACTGTAAAATAAAAGAAATTGTGCAAAAAATTTGAAAAATGTCTGCTTTAACAGATATCATCTTAAGGCAAATAATAAACTATAATGTAACAATACCTGAGGTAAAGTAGACAGGCTGCTTACAATATTTACCAATTATAGAATATTATGAACCCAAAAGGGTCTTTTTTGGCAGTCACCCATGTACATCAGATTTATTTCAGAAATGACAAAACATACTGTATCTATACAAACAGAACAAAAGCAATCAATGCCCTTAATAACTCTAAAAGAAAACAATTCTTAGAAAAAAGTAAACAAATAAAACCAGTCCAGTTCTAGGCACATTTTGCCAGTATACATATTAATAAAAACAAAATAGTTTTAGCTTACACAAATCAAAGGCAGATAAAGTCTGTATGATCTTTGTTTATAATTTAATACTGTAAATTCTGCTTCTGCAATTTATTTTTGCAAATATTTAATATGTTTATGACTGGCACTCTTAATATTATATTAAAGGGCATTAAATCATAATGTTCATGCTATCGTTTATAGACAATTATCACTACTACCACGTTCCTCAATTGATCCTGGGAGGTGGTACAATAAATTCCTTGTCTTATCAACCTTTAAATAAATGTGACTTGGGCCCAATTTACGTTTGGTTTATAGAATTTAGAAACTGTAAAACAAATAAACCATATATATATGTAGATACTCATTTGCTGGTAAAAAGGTAAGCACTAGCCACAAGCAATAAAGTTGCATAAGAAAGGCCCAAAACTAAATAAGTGCAAAAGAGCTACAGAAGACACAACTATTTTATGTCCCTGTGGAAATGGACCTCTGCTGGAGCCCTAACATCAGGTCTCTGAGATTGTGAAATAGACCACAAACAGAGCATTGCGATAGACTTCTAACAGTACTGGTTAAAATCAAACAAACATGGGAGTAATATCCATTTCATATTTTTTTCTTCTTCTTCAAGATTATAAATTATTATGAAATGTTCCAAAATTCTTTTAATCTTTTTTATTTTTATAACAATAAGCAGAAAATGAGGGAACATACCTGGTATTTAAAACACAAGTTGTTATGGGTATAAATTAAACTACTTTCTGACTCTTCAGCAGAGCTGAATTTCATATATAAATTATTGGTTAATCTTTGTGTTAATTTTACAAAGCAACCTCTTCTGTGAAACAAAAACATAAGTTGAAAAGCATCTTGGTGTTCTTTAGCATAGCAATTATCTCTCATTGTATTACCTACAAGGTTCTGAGGCAAAGAATGATAAAAACTTAAAAGTGTAGGCACAAAACAATTACAGCGGCACTGTTTCACACTGGGGTTTATGGTCATCCTATTGGAGAATTATATTTAAATTCTATATAAAAATTCATATTCATTCAAGAGAGCCTGCCAAACAAAAATAATTAAGCCACTTTTTTCATATACTGTTAAATTAGGCTTAGCCTTCCTGTGTTACACTTCTTTTGAAAATAACGCCTGTACAAGTGAAAAATTCCATGGGTCAAAATGGTTTGTGCATTCAATTTTAGTAAATTTTCCAAGCTTCCAAATGTTATACATATTTTATATAAAACTATCATACTCTTTACAAAATTCTATAATACAAATCTCTTGCCCTTTAACCACAGTTTGGAAAACTTTAAGCATCAAAGCACCAAGTGCTCCACCCTATCCTGAAAGATTTAAAGGGTCCTTGAGACTCAAAGACTCCTGGGGCTTACAGAACTGTAAATTGTCCAACTTAGATAACGAATTTATGTTCATTTCTCAAAGTTTCTTCAGGAATCTTATTACTATTTGCAAGGCTTCTGGTGTGAATCTCCTTGTCGACTGCCTTCTGCTTCTTCACTCATTTAGAGACAAAATGATATCATCTTCTGAGTCACTGTTGTCATCTGAACTGTCTGCATCAGCTACATAAAAAGGAAAAAATGTCATTTAAAAAGCATATTGAAAAGAATTAGAAATACATTTCACTTGCAAGTCCAACACATTAACCAATTTGTCATAATTTCTTCAGCCTATTCACTATTCATGGGAATTATTAAAATAGACTAATAACCAAGTTACTTGATGATAATTTTCTTTCTTCTATTCCTGTTTTAAATCTAACTAAAGCCATAAAAAATAGACATTAGAACCGTTTGTAGACTTACATGTTTCTAAAATAAGTTCAGCATCTTCCTCAGCATCATCTGAATCATCATCATCGTCGTCGTCATCATCCTCTTCATCATCCTCCTCCTCTTCACCAGCTTCTCTCTGCAATAGGCGGGATACCTCTTCATCGTCTGATGGAGAAAAGTCATGTTCTCCATCTTCCTCATCTCCATTTTCATTCTCATCTATCTCAGGTAACAAGGCTTCTGTATCCAAGTCATCAAGGTCATCGTCAGAATCATCTTCGTCATCATCATCATCATCTTGATCCTCATCTTCCTATCGGGAAGTAATTTTCCAAAATTAACATTTAGTTTTAATCAGGCTATTTAGTACTGAAGTTTAAACTTGTAGGTCCAGTTGTAAAATGAACAGATGCAACTTAATTCACAGTAAAGGAAGAAATACATGTATTCTGTTATTTGAAAGTGACTAATGACACAAATTCATAAAACTAGTAAACAATGCAGTACTGATAAAATAATAACATGCAAAATGCATGCTTTTCCTAAAATGTTATTAAAAGCTTCTTCCAGAAAAATCAGCACACATTGTAAACAGGAAAACACATTCTTGTAATACTGTATAGCAATGGTCAATATATATCTGAAATATATATATATTTTACACACACGACATAAAAAGAAAGAAAACTAATTTAGCTGTTACAGTGAGGCACTATACAGGCATATTGTTGTTGGTATTTCACAGTCCCAGCAACATATCTTGACACACTTTTACTGAATAATTCATTTTGTTTGTGTGTCAAAAAAGGATGTGCAGCATTATTCATAACTAGCCAACCCGCGGCGTAGCATACGCTGCATAATTATGTATTGATGGGTGAACACGTCCTGAAAGACACAGTTGTCCAAATGGGGTGGGTTTGAGGATACAATTGTAATTGAATGAAAAGATGGAACTCTGGAGAGAGCAACATACAATTGTCCGTGACTGAAAACTGGGTTTGGCAGATACAGGCATATCGTTTTGAAAGTGTGTCCCTGTGCCTTAGATTGGCCTTTGCAATGACAATTAATAACAGGAAATTGTCTGCGTGTAAAAGTAAAAGGCAAATTTGAATCTGATGGGGTCAGGGATTCTCTCTCTCTCGCGCCTGTGTGTGTGTGTCTCTCTCTCTCGCGCCTGTGTGTGTGTGTCTCTCTCTCTCGCGCCTGTGCGTGTGTGTCTCTCTCGCGCCTGTGTGTGTGTCTCTCTCTCGCGCCTGTGTGTGTGTCTCTCTCTCGCGCCTGTGTGTGTGTCTCTCTCTCTCGCGCCTGTGTGTGTGTCTCTCTCTCTCTCTCGCGCCTGTGTGTGTGTCTCTCTCTCTCTCTCGCGCCTGTGTGTGTGTCTCTCTCTCTCTCGCGCCTGTGTGTGTGTCTCTCTCTCTCTCGCGCCTGTGTGTGTGTCTCTCTCTCTCTCGCGCGCGCGCGCCTGTGTGCTGTAAGTGAATGAAAAGATGGAACTCTGGAGAGAGCAACATACAATTGTCTATGACTGAAAACTGGTTTTGGCAGATACAGGCATATCTTTTTGAAAGTTTGTCCCTGCGCCTTATTAATTGTCATTTCTGCATGTAAAAGTAAAAGGCAAATTTGAATCTGATGGGGTCAGGGAAATCCAGGGAATAAGGACAGTTTGTGAGGTAGGAGCTGCGATTGTTTTACACTCCAGTACATTGACTGTTCTCAGCATTCACCGCAGTCTAGTGCCTTTACAGAGACTTCTTGCTGGCATGAGGTTTCTGAGAAGCATGACGACTGAACCAATTTTAAGTCTGACTTTATATGGAGTGAGAGTAATGGCTACCCGGCGGGTCATGGGACTTACGCCGCTGGATCGCCATTCAGCATCGTTTATGGTCGGAACTACGACTGTATGTGATCTTCTTCGAACCTCCGACTTTCGTTCTTGATTAATGAAAACATTCTTGGCAAATGCTTTCGCTCTCGCGCGAATTGTTGGCTCTGTAGTGCATGTGCCATGGTCGGCTGCTTAGTGAATTGTTGGTGGGCGGGGCTCGGTCTTGCGTGCGTCTTGCTTGCCATTCATAATGGGTATCAGTTTTGTTTTAATTCTCACCTTTGCTACTACCTAAAGGGGGACCAGAGTGCTTCCAAATAACTTAGCCTGCCTAATACCAGTGGCTACTATCAATAACATATCAGATACCAGATCAAATCTAATCTTCAGAAAGGCCTTAAACGATTTCCATCTCCCTTCCTGAGAAAGGAAACACATGCGACCCAGCAGAATAATAACGAAAGATTTGCAACAGTTTAAAAGGCATGTCTATCTTCTTCTGAATGGAAGAAAAAGTACAAAGCATTTGTACAGATATCAGAAATAAAAAAAGATGTTCCTGCCGGCTTGACTTCAAACAACGCAACAAACCAGCTGAATGGTTAATGTATACCTCAAGACTGGAACTGTTTCTATTATGATAAATATATATTTTATGAAATACTAGTTTGTGGTCATTTGTTGCATTTTGTTCGTGGTTACCACTACAGCTGCTACTTTTCTTGTGGTTAGCACTGCTGCCTCACTGCTCAGATCACATTTTGGCCACGATAATCAGTCCAACATAGTTGGCAGATGCTCATAAACACCCATGGACAAGTAAAACATCACTGCACCATTATATGCCACTCAAAACTAGCTCAGCTCCTCCTTCCCCAGTGAATTCAATGAATTTCGCGAAGATCTGAGAAATTCCCCAAAAATTTCCATGATATTGCCAAACTCTTAGCGAAGTGAACAACAAAGTGCTCACTCATCACTAACACAGGCCATATATATACAGTTAGGTCCATAAATATTTGGACAGAGACAACTTTTTTCTAATTTTGGTTCTGTACGTTACCACAATGAATTTTAAATGAAACAACTCAGATGCAGTTGAAGTGCAGACTTTCAGCTTTAATTCAGTAGGGTGAACAAAACGATTACATAAAAATGTAAGGCAACTAAACAGATTAAACAGATTTTTATTTTCATGGGAATTGTTATATATGCATAATAGAACTAACTATTTTACATTACAGCGAGTAATTAACCATAGTAAAAAATAGTAAAATGTAATAAATTAAAAGAAAATTATGTTTCATGTTGCGTTAGAGGTATTTGTTGCGTTATACGTTTTCGTTCTGTTTGGCTTTGAAATTAACACGCAAATACTTTTTAAACTTACACTTTTATTGTAAAACTTCAGTAAAAACAATATTTGGAATTAACTCTTCGTCAATAACGCTTTGAATTTTGATTCCGTGTTTGGATTTACATCGTGACAACGCAACGCATAACTGCCCGTGAGTGAATATCATTTCTGCTCTCTAACTTTTTCAGATGTATGTCCCTGTGATTTGTTAATTGTCATAGCAAAAGTTATTCTAACAGGAAATGGTAAACGTTTTAATACGAATGGCATATCAAGATCTCCTTTGGTGTCTAATGTTATCCGCGGAAGATGTCCTACATTACCTTTCTTGTCGCCTGTTAAAATTTTACGTCAGAATTGTTTGACCAATTTTGAATAAAACTAATTTTGTCTTATTGCTTAGCTCATCACTCATACATAAATTACACAATAACATTATAATACATCCTTCTTTCAACAGTAATTTGGCCGGTGGAAGACCAGATGGTGTTAACAGTTGTAGATATTCTAAAGGATATTGTAAGTTGATGTTTTCATCTTCCACACAATCACCACCAACTGTTTCAGCATAGTCTATTGATACGCATTTAACCAATTTGCCGTGTAACCGATCGACAATGTTTGTGTAAATTCGTTTGACTTCATTGTTTCTTGGTGCTAGGATTGCCTGTGTACTCATTTCTTCTGTTGATAACCCTTCGGGATGAAATTCTTCACTAAGATTTGGACATAATAAGTCTTCTTTTCTTGGCAATAGTCTCGTCTCGAAATTTTTTTTTTATTAAAAAAAAAAAAATGTACTAAGCCAATTTCACGATACACTACTTCAACTTGGGACGGGTGGGATGTCAGACTTCACAACTGCTGTAGCTGATATTGTCATCCGGGTATGTCAATTTAAAGACCTGCCTTTCCCCTATCATTAGTTGGTCAAGAGTCCTGTATTCAATTCAAAAGTTCCTCCCATGAGTCAAGAGTTTCATATATTATATATTTTTCATATTATTATATATATTATTATTATATATATATGTTGATATATATGCTGATAATTCAGGAAGTAACTATTTAATAACATTTTAGCAGGAATTCATTAGTTTTGTTTGTTTTAAAACTAGTGACTGTATATAAAAAAACGTGGATTATTTGACACAAGTTAATATGGAATTCTTTTTCCTTTGTACATAAACTTTTTTCACAACAGTTGCAACTATCCAGTACTGCTCACCTATTAATCTCATTTATGAAAATCTCTTATGTACTTTTACCTACAAACACAATAATACATTTTTTTCTTGGCCACCACTACAAAGTACAAGGGGTAAGTAACATTTTAAAAAACATGGTGGAGAATTCCTTTAAGATATTAACTCTGTATAGTATATGTCAGCTTTTTTAACCTTGCAAAAGGCTAAACATTACAATACATCCAAGATAAAGGGAGCAATAAACAGATGGATAAAGTACTTTGGAAATTGTCAGAAAATGTTATGATATAAGGAACATTTTCAAAACAAACTAAAGTCAAAGTTAGAATTCTATAAGAACCAGCAAGCCCGCGATTCTCGAAAGAATCGCAAATCCAAGAATGGCAATCACCTCATGGAGGGTGGGTGCGTCCTGGGAAATGTCATTTAATTAAATAAACATATTTGTACTAAAGCGGTTTCTCTTTGAAGCTGTGACTCATGTGGTTGTGGTGTTTCAGAAGCGCGTTGTAGGTGCCTTGTTTCCATCAGGACGTAAATGCATGACAATATCGTGGTGAAACGGAGGCTCACCATCATCACTTTGAAACACAATTGCCACTTCATTAACGATGGGAACATTGTATCGTCTCGGATCCTGTTCTTTGTCCTTTATTAGCACTAAGGCAATAGTAGTTGTTGCCACACCGTCCGCCTCTGCTTTTGTATTTGCTTCTCTTTCAACCTCATGTAGCATTTCTATAGAGTTTGCTAATGGGTGATTGTTTATGACTTCAGCTACGTTTCTCATTATTAGCTCTGTGGTTGATATACTGCGTCATCTAGATGTAACACGTACATTTGGACACATTTGCGGTGGTGATTTGGCTCAGGGTGCACTGTTCCAATCCGATGCAATATTTGTCAACACACGCGAAAGCAGTATGGGCCATTCCCAGGGGGGAAGCCGGTGCGTGATGAAATATCATGGAGGGTGGGTGCGTCCTGGGACAGTTCATTTCAAACGCACTTCTGTTATTGTTTTTCTTCATGCAGTCTCGTTTTTGTTTTTTTATGGCTGTGTCGTCGTATATGCGGTGGTGTGGCTGGTCGCGTCCGGGAGGCTGTACAACCTGGCATGCACGCTTTACCTCAGGTTTAGTTCACAGGTCGTAGGCATAGTAAAGTTTCCATTTAATTCAATAACCCCATTTGAACTAAAGCGGTTTCTTTGTGTGGGCGCCTTCGTTCATTGTTTTTATCCATGTTGTTTGGGTGCCACCTACTGACTCTGGGAAGCTGCCGCGTTTTGGGAAGCCGCTGCGTTTGACTCTGGGGCTGGCGCCACGGCGCAGCACATTGTGTTATTTGGTTTTGGGCGCCTCCCCTACTGACTCTGGGAAGCCGCCGCGTTTTTGGGATGCCGCTGCGTTTGACTCTGGGGCGGGCGCCAAGGCCGCGGTGCGCATGCGTGCGTTTCACTCTGGACTCTGGGGCAGGCACCAAGGCCGCAGTGCGCATGCGCCTCGGTGCGTCCACCGTGCATAAATTAACTGTGGTTTCGTAAGATAGATCAGTTCAGTTATCTTTTCAAATTAAATAAATAATGATTATCATTAGGTGCAGAGCAGCTGTCTTCTCCCAATTAAGGGATTACATAACGATTCTAGGACAGAGGGTTTTAAGGCATGAAGAGAGGTTGAAGGCATTGATTAATTCGAGTTTAAATAAACACAGTGAAGGTTGACCTGACAGAAATTTTACAATTATGAATGTAATTAGGAAGCAGGCCTTTTATTTTTCAATCTAATGTATTTTAAACAACCGATAGTTCCTTAAATTGGTACACTATAAATTTTTGACCCCAATCTTGCATGAAAAAAGTACACTCTAAAATAAAAACTAGAAACAGTTCCCCAACCTGATCATCATCTTCTTCTTCCTCTTCTGCAAGCCTCTGTCTACCTACTTCATAGAGGCGACACACAGTGTCAATGTTTAGGGAGTCCTGATTCTAAAAAGAATAACATTTTGATTTAAACATGGTAACAAAATCTGAAAGCAAGTATGGAGTTGGTTTATTATTAGACTTTTGTAATGTCTTATTACAAATCAAAGGAGTAGGAACATAAAATAAATCAATACTGGATGTACATATAGTGTTAACCTGGGCAGACATTAGCCATTAGACACATTGTATTAAAGATTGTTAAGTATGTAACTATATACATTTTTTGAATTCCAAAAAGTAACAGCAATGTCATTTCAAAAGAATAAATACAAAAATTACCTCAATAACAGCCAAGTAACAGTCTTTGGTGTCGGTGCACAAGTCAAATATATTTCTTTTTACATCAATGGTTGCTGTGAAGAGATGAAATTTTACAATAAAAATAGTGCACTTTTTATGGGGGGGGGGGGGGGAGACTTTAATAACATTACATATTTCAATCCAAAATTGTCGTTTAAAATATAGATAAACAAATTTGCATTCTGAATTCATTTAATATAAGAAAAAACATCCTACCTATAGGTTTATAATCTGTGGCATCAAAAGTTCTAAAAGAGGAACCAAATGGACTTTTCATTCGCTCTTCAATCATGTCATCTTCATCATCAGCCTGCAGCATTGCTACATAAGCAAAAACAAACAAAACTGGGTTTCAGTAGCTAAATGTGCGATAAACTACTAATTATACTGATAGGATACCAATACATGCTGTGGATAATAAAAAGTAATAGAAAAACGTCTAAGTTGCCCCATGCCTTACCTCCATAAATAACAGTTCCATTATTATTGAAGACAATCCTGCACTGGTCTAAAGCAGGAACTGTGTGTAGGAGGTGAAAAGTCCTCATATCCCACTTGGAAATAATAGTTAAGATAAATAAGTGTACTACATTAAGAGAAACTGCTGCAAAAAATAGTAATATTTGAGGGAAAGTGAAGAAAAGTTCTTTTTAATGATACATTAAAATTATCTTTGCATCCAAAATTAAATTATAAAAATAAACAAAAACACAACCTATTTTAAAGTAACAAATAATATGAAAATGAAACCTGTTTAACACTAAGAACCTATGTTTACTATAAAGCTATCTTCAAACAGTACACATTGGGTCTGTCTGAATTATTCCTAATGCAGTATCTGTGAACTATGCATTCTTCTTACTTGCAATAAGACAAGCAACCAGTGATAATCATCTTTAAAATAAAATTATAAGATCTAAATCAAGTTATTAAAAAATAATCCAAACTTTTGGCTTGAGGTGAATAATAGAAGGGCGGCATGGTGGCGCAGTGGGTAGCGCTGCTGCCTCGCAGTTGGGAGACCTGGGGACCCGGGTTCGCTTCCCGGGCCCTCCCTGCGTGGAGTTTGCATGTTCTCCCCGTGTCTGCGTGGGTTTCCTCCGGGCGCTCCGGTTTCCTCCCACTGTCCAAAGACATGCAGGTTAGGTAGATTGGCGATTCTAAATTGGCCCTAGTGTGTGCTTGGTGTGTGGGTGTGTTTGTGTGTGTCCTGCGGTGGGTTGGCACCCTGCCCAGGATTGGTTCCCTGCCTTGTGCCCTGTGTTGGCTGGGATTGGCTCCAGCAGACCCCCGTGACCCTGTGTTCGGATTCAGCGGGTTGGAAAATGGATGGATGGATGAATAATAGAAGCTACATGTCATTCTGAATTATGCTGAAAGTGACTGCAAAGGAATATGCAAAGATTGTAAGACGTGCAGTTACCATTTTACAATATGACAATGCTGAGAAACAAATCTACTGCTGAAATGTGTTAAGATCCACAATTCAAGGTAAAGTATAACATAAGCTTATCAATTCAGACAAACATTTTTGAAGCATTTTATAACAAATGATAAAAGTAAAAAAAAAACAACTGAATCAATGGAGAGATTTTAATTCTCTAATGGCTTAGAAATGAAGTTTTATGGCAGAATGGACAAGATCATGTGAACTAGTTCTTTTGATACAGAGGGTAAAGGCCATATTGAAGTACATTCTTTAGAAGGACCACTTAACAGACCAGCATCATACTGATATACACTGGCGATTTCGACATTCAATCTGGTTATGGTTGGTTAGGAAAAATAGCTGTCCTTTCTTCCTCCTGGTTTTCAGAAATGAATCCTACTCACACTGCACAGTCTGCAACAACCATTTTGCAGAACTGTACTTTCAAGAAGTTACCATAATCCTCTTACTCTATAGATAAGGCCATGTACGACCACCAACCAGGACTTGCCTTCAAGCTATGTGGTGTGCTGTTGATAAAGACTCGCTGCAGAAGAAATACAAAAACATATGATCTGAAACAAAATGTTTTTGTGAATATGATAACATTTGTTTGTTTCTATTGGTGTTTCACTTATTAGACCAGGCTTACCATTTTCATCACCACTTGTGTAGCAAGTACTGAAAATAGTAAAAAAAAAAAAAAAAAAAAAAAAAAAAAAACAAAACAAAGAATCACCTATTAAAGATACTTTTTTATGCTGCAACTTAAAATGTCAGGCACGGGGTTCTTTCTGTACAATTTAAATGATGTGTTTGTATGTATATTATAAGTCAAAGTCTGTGATTTTTAGGCATGCACTTTTTACAATCAAGAAACATTTTCTTCATTTAACTTTGGGTCTTTGATGAAAAGTTTTCCCAAAATAAAATGCTACAACTTAAGGGAATTCAGATTATTTAATGTTTTGATAACTTTTTTTCATCATTTTACTTCTTTAAAAGTAAAATGCACTCTACAGTGCAAGACAAAATACCTGAAGAAAACCATTACGAATATTGACGATAATTTTGCAATACCACAGAATTCTCTGACTTGTACTATCTTGGGTACTCAGTCACCATGGCAACAAGGGGAGTATTTCAAGTCATATGTCCCAAATCAGCAGACTATCAGCATCATTTTACAAAACAATACCAGAAGTTTTCATTCTGCCACAATCTGCTCTGCCCTGGTTTCCCTTGTCAACCGCATTTATTAACATTTATACAAGGGGAAGAATGCTTATGAAAGAAAGCTTCCTACAACATGTCTAAATATAGACCACATGGTCTGCAGTACTTGCACTGGCAAAAGACTCAGGAAAGACAGCCCTATTGATTTAATGGTGTCAGATTAAAACAAAAAACTTAAAACATTGAAGTGCGAATAAAAGTGCCATATTTGTAAACACATAAACATGTAAAATTAACTATGCAAAGGAATATCCTTTTGCAATATAATCTCCACTTGTAATAACTTATAAATAAAATTCAACCATAAAGGATACAATTTCAGTATTAATTATTATCTCCAATCCATTTGGGTGAAATACTCCACTGATGTTCATATTGAATTTATCAAACTTGTGAATGGCCTGAGAATCGCGAACATCCCAAAGTACTCCATCATTTAATACCAAATCATCAGTGGGGTTAAAGGTGGCACAGTTCCTTTTATAATTGTTTGAAAGATCAGGGTTGTAAAGTGTAAGGATATTCTGTCCAGTCTGGATATCATAAATCTATATTTAAAAAAAAAAAAATAAAAAAATTAGTCAAAAAACGAGGTTACAGTAAAGCAAAAAGTGGTGTTTAGACATCTAAACACACAGTACAAATCGTGTAAAGCTCTACAAAAAATACAATTCCAACTATAAACAACTTACATGTGCAATATCGTCTTTTGTTCCAATTACTCGGTCTTGTGAAAGTTTACTAAACTCTACATAACGATCTTCGACAAATGAGTGCCTAGAAATTAAAAAATACCAAAATAAGATTACGCAAAGAAAAAACTTCACCTTACTGCATGAAATTTGATTGTCATGTATAATTTCAGTTTAATTCAACTAAGCAAATATTCCATTATAGAAAATGACTCATTATAAAACAGTGATTAAATTTAACCAAAAGGCGAAGGACAAAGAAATTAATCAGTAGTAACTTCATGCACTTTGATCTAATCAGATAACCAGTCAAATGTCAGTGATATTTTTCAGTTGCCAGCAAAGCAGTAGCTTCAAAGATCAAAAACACAATTGTTTACCAATATTTAATTGTTATTACGGTTTATATTTTTGAGGACAATTAACTAATGTGTGCATTAATAACTAGTGTAGTATCAAATATGTTATTCCATTCTGCTGAACAATCAGATTCTTACTTCATGTCAAAAACAGATTTCATGCCCCAAAGGGCTGAATGGGGTAATCTCCAGTTGGTTGAGGTTAACAGCAATGACCCATCCTAGATTTTAGAAGGAGAAAAACAGAAACATTTTACTAGTGGTCCTATATAGGGTGACGAGAATACAAATATATCAAGACCATGGAATTTTAAATGTGGTAGTAAATCAAGAGTTACTGAATAAGCTATTTTGGGGAGAAGAGAAAAGAAACATAATTCCAAATTACCAAACAAAACTAGAAATGCACAATTTTGGCTGTTGAGACTACTACTATTGAAATATTGTTTCTAACCTGTTTATTTTTTTTAGCTTCAAATTAACTTGTGCTTATTTTCTTCTAGAGAAGACAAATGCAAAAACAGCCCTTGTCCAACTCCTTTGAGAAAAATGGTTTTATTAGCAAAATTCTTTATTGGGGAAACAGTAATTTCTTCAAACATTCTGTTCAATAAAGCGACTTACTCTAGATGGTTCAAGGTGCGAGATCGCAGTACTATGACAGTTGTAACTGGCTTCCTCTTGACCAGTGAAGACATTATACAGTTTCAATTGTCCATTACATGTTCCCAACATTAAAAATCGTTCTCTTGCTGAAAATGCACAACACACAAAACCACTCTCATCCTCATCGGCCTCCCGAAAGACAGAGATTGGACGAAACCTATGAACAACAGGGGTTTGAGAGATAAAAGACCACAACGCATAATGATAACCAAACATTTCCAAATCGTTAACACAATTCCATAAAACACATTAAAAAAAGAAACACCAAGAAGAAAAAAATGTTTACCAACACATTTAAAAATTTGTTTAAAAAAACAAACAAAAAAAAAAAACCAACAACATTCAAAAACTGAGTTGTAACTTTAGTGAAGAAAAAAATAAAAGCCCAACTTTATAAACCAAAATTAATTAAACCCTCTTAAACCTTTATTGGAATGTCTGAAAGACATGAAAATATGGATGTCATTAAATTTTCTATGAATGACAAAAAAAAAAAAAACAAATGTGTGTCTTAATGCCTTTGTCAATTCTCGGCCTTACTATTGCAATTCATTATACACTGGAGTTAACCAGTCATCCCTTGCTTGTTTTTAACTAGTCCAGGACACTGTGGCTAGGCTACTAAAAGGCACAGGAAAAGTATATATACAAAAAAAAAAATTAAAAATAGCACAGTATCAATACTTCAGCATTTTCAGTACTGGAAATAAACATCAGCTTTTCTATCAATTCCTTGCCCTGCCTACCACCTAAAATATGGAGCTGGTACCTTGAACCAAACTACAGTGATCTCTCGCTATATCGCGCTTCGCCTTTCACGGCTTCACTCTATCGCGGATTTTATATGTAAGCATATTTAAATATACGGTATATCGCAGATTTTTTGCTGGTTCGCGGATTTCTGCGGACAATGGGTCTTTTAATTTCTGGTACATGCTTCCTCAGTTGGTTTGCCCAGTTGATTTCATACAAGGGACGCTATTGGCAGATGGCTGAGAAGCTACCCAACTTACTTTTCTCTCTCTCTCTCGCGCTGACATTCTCTGATCCTGACGTAGGGGGATTGAGCAGGGGGGCTGTTCGCACACCTAGACGATACGGACGCTCGTCTAAAAATGCTGAAAGTTTATCTTTATGTTGCTCCCTTCTGTGCAGCTACTTCGTGAAGCGACATGCTGCACGGTGCTTCGCATACTTAAAAGCTCGAAGGGCACATATTGATTTTTGATTGTTTGTTTTTCTCTGTCTCTCTCTCTTTCTCTGCTCCTGACAGAGGGGGTGTGAGCTGCCGCCTTCAACAGCTTTGTGCCACGGTGCTTCGCATACTTAAAAGCCAAACAGCCCTATTGATTTGTTTGCTTTTCTCTGTCTCTCTTTGACATTCTGTGCTCCTGATGCGCACTCCTTTGAAGAGGAAGATATGTTTGCATTCTTTTAATTGTGAGACGGAACTGTCATCTCTGTCTTGTCATGGAGCACAGTTTAAACTTTTGAAAAAGAGACAAATGTTTGTTTGCAGTGTTTGAATAAAGCTCCTGTCTCTCTACAACCTCCTGTGTTTCTGTGCAAATCTGTGACCCAAGCATGACAATATAAAAATAACCATATAAACATATGGTTTCTACTTCGCGGATTTTCACCTTTCACGGGGGGTTCTGGAACGCAACCCCCGCGATGGAGGAGGGATTACTGTATCTGCAGAATTTCAATGATCAGCACTAATGGGGAATAAGCATTTGAAATATAGGCGTGAATTTTTTTCCACGTTTAATGCCTCATAAATCAAAGCTTGATTTCTTTCGGACAAGCACCTAGTTGTTAAAGAAGAACTATAACAGGAGTAAAAGCTTTCAAAATCTGAATGATCTGATGTGACTTCGTGTGGAGATACAGAAGGCCATAGTTGCTTTGAAGAAGAATTTTCAGCAAGCTATAAATTGGCAAATAGGAAACTATGGACCAACTATTTTTGATTTTAAAGACATCTAACCCTAAATAACAAGGCCTGAAAATATAAAGCATCTGGCATTAACAGTGTAAAACTTAACTTATGCAACATTGTCATTCTTGTAGTAAAATTAGGGCCACACCCCTTTTAAAAGTCTTAATATCTCAGAAACTAATGAACATAAAAGCCAATAATTTAGCACACTAGTTATTGGGTACAATGGCATTATTTTCAACAAGTATGAAGCAAATCAGAGATGGTTCCTCAGAAACATCTGTTGATTTGACACAGAGTGACTACTTTTAAATTCCACTTAAGCTTCCATTCAGTTCGTGTGATGCCAGATTTTGCAGCATTACACTGACAAAATACCTGTTCTTTATCTTTCTGAAGGAACATACTTTAACACATGGTGCTTTCTTTACGGTTTTAAATGAATTAACTTTTATCATTAACAAAGTCACATACTAGCTGTTAAGTTACAAGAAACACAAAAAACACAATACAAAGAGGAGTACAACATTCCGAAAAGCCTACAATGGCAGAAACATGAGACTGGGAAGAAAAAAAAAGTTTTAATATGGGCTAATAGTGCCAAACATCATAACACCATACAACACAAAAATCGGGACAAAATATATAATTAAGTATAGTCTAACTGGTTTATTTGACATGGTCACCATATCTAAAAAATAACATTACTTCAAGGCAATAAACTAGTATTAATTTATTAACAATCTCAGAAACAGTACCTGCTGAAAACAAGTTGTCTATTGAAGCAACCGCCATCCACACCACCATACTTGGGAAAAATAACCCTACGTGTGAGACGAGAAGTAAAGTTAGTTGGAGCCTGGCATCTCTGCTTGGGCTCAGGGCACTGGTGTGGGGTAAAAAGAGAGAATGGGGGGCACGTTGTCACTGGGTTCTTACAACGAGCATGTTGCTCTCTCAGGTACTCTGTGATGATACTGTCCAATGTAGGAGGAGACGGAAGATGTCGATCTAACTGCTTTTTCATTGCTGGACTCTGATTGTAAGCTCCATGATCAGACTTTTGTCGCATGATTCTGAGTTTTTTGCCATTGCAAGGAGATGGCCTTTCCCTGGTAAAGCATATTTTGCCAATCAGTGGAGACCCATTAGTCTGTGGGAACAAAATACTTGGCTGAACCTGAGAAGTTGATGGTCTGACTTGTCCAAGGCTAGTAGATGGAGCATTGGATATAGATGGGTGATTGCTTATCCTGGGGGAGACTCCGTTTGCCAGGCGAGGCGTACGTGGAAGTACAACAGAAGCAGCAGAACTTGCAACAGGAAGAAAGGCAGAAGAGGAATGAGAAACTAAAGCCATGGGGAGATCAGCTTCTTTGGTAAGTGCTGCAGCAGTGTCATGTAGTCCCTTGGAGACAAGGTGATTTCTAATTAGCAACAGAAGTTCCTTTTCAGAAAATGAAATACGTGATTGTGCTACTACATCTGCCTTCTGAAGTCGAGCAAGTGAAACATCAGTGCCAATTAGCAATGGCTTTCCAGAAACTCTCTCGATCAATTCTGCTGCATATTTGCAAAATTTCACATGCTCATTCCTTTTGTCCTGTAGAACAGGTTCCCTCATGAGTTGCTGTATTTGACCACTGCTGAAGAGTGGCAGCTTACTAATAATTTGTTTCACAGTACTACTCCGAGACAGTCCAACCAAAGCTTTGCAGGCAAGGGCTCGAATCTGATCAGCATCGGTGATTGGCATCTTAACAGTTAGCAAAGAAAGAAGAACTTTGATGCCATTGTTAGACTGAACTACATTCCACATTTTGGTCAGGACATTCTCACAGCATTTGGGATTTTGGTGAGGTCTGCGCCTAGGAGTATCCAAAACTAACTTTCCAATACTTGATATGCGTTTATCTGGAGCACATACACAATTAATAATAACCTGAAGAGCTGATTTCTGGATTTCTGCATCATTCACAAATACTTCTCCTTCTGCAACTCCAAGGATTATACTCATTCCTGCAAAAAAAATAAAAGGAAAGAAATACAGTATCAGAATCAATTTTAAGAAAGTCAATGACACATGTATACAAAGAAATGCAAGATTTCTTCAAAAATGCGTATGTTTAAACTAACAAAAACAAACATATTTGTTGATAAACTATTCACATAATTACTGATTAGGTAAAACACAAAATCAAATTTATGGGAGAGCAAAGCACCTAACAGCTCCTGACATGATTGGAAAGACTGCTTGGAATGAGTGTTGGGGACGAGAAGCTAGTAGTAGACTGGCATGCATTTTAAAGATAGGCCCAAACATGGAGAAGTAAGCAGGCAGAAGAATTAAGGTATCTATAAATTTTGCTGAAATTGCTAAAATCAACAACCTTTTAGAAATTCTTTGGCTTACACTAGAGGAGTTCATCATGGAGACTCGGAGAAGTAACTACATTCTCCCTTAAAAAAAAGGCATAGTTAGTTTCTTAAGTTGTTACAGATGATTTACTTACCTGAAGGAAGTCTATATGCAAATACAAGATAGACTGAGCTTTCCCAATTAAAGAAAAAAAAAAAAAAATCTAATTCAACTGAAATCCCAGACTGTCAAAGATTTAAAAGACTATTAAGAATCGATTTCAAAATGTCTCCCACAAACAGCGACAAATGGAAAGCTATTCCTTTTGTAAGAGTTTTTTGTGTTTTATTTCTTCATCTGGATGGATGGATATGTAAAGACTGCTTATTTAATAAATTACTCTTCACATAAAAGGCTATAGCAGTAGACCGATTATGTGCTACAGACCAAAATAAAAGCTATTACAATGAACATTCGAAACAAATCTGAAGCTTTGAATGGATCTACAGTAAGATGATTATATTCATCACCTTTAGTATATATCACAACTGATATATACCCCATTTTGTATTTATCACTCACCATTGCACAAATAGAGAGGAAAATAACTCTTACCAACTGTTGAAACAGTTGAGCCATTCTCATCTAGTAAATCCACAGGTTCAGCTAACAGGAGCTGTGTTTTGGGAACTACTGTAAGGATGGCAAGTACATCAAGAGCATATCGTACAGTATCACTCCTATTAAAACAAATGGGAAAATTAACAAATTATAATAATATGCTTTAGTAAAATCTGTAATAAGGCAGGCATTGCTATTGTCCTATCACTCTTAACACAACAAGAAACCTCACAACAAGAAACCTCAGCCTTGACTGATCAGGCTTCATCTAGAGGAACATAAAGCTAGCAATTAACCTCATGTGGTACATCATTTTTTTCTGCATTCATTTAAATTACGTGTAATTGTTAACAGTGTTCAGCATTCTTAATTCTTTTTACTTTGCAAAATGTATACAGGGATTTAAACTTATAAACCTAGTAAAAAAAATTTTTAACACTAGAATTACCAAAGCCTACGAAAAAACTTGTAAATCCGGCCCAGCTTAAATCCCTTCGCACCTCTCCGTCAGTGTCTTTTGTCTTGTAAATGTGCCGATCAAGACAAGCAGCAAGCAGCCTACTATTCCATCCCCCCACCGCCGCAGAATGGCCACAAAGTTCTCCCAGTTCCAGCCTTGATTATCTGGGAGTAAAGTGCTGGAATTTTAGAATGGAAATAATAGATCGTTATTTAGAACACATGCATTTCATGTGTGTTCCGTTTCTACAATAATCTGTGTAAACACATCGTTAAAACAGAAAGTTTTTCATATTTTAGTAATAAATGACAAAATGTAGACAAACTACGTAATGTGTGAAGCCTGAAGTACAAAGATTAAAAACACTTTCACAAAAGGTTCAAGGATAATGCAACAGCTTCCGTGGCACAGTGGTAATAAGAATTGCTGACTTGTCATCAAGAGTCCACCGGTTCAATCCTGACTGCCTCGTATATTTACCGTTTTGAGTAGTGAGCTGCTCTTATTGTTAACATTATACAATAAAAACACACATTTGATTTGCGTCTGTAACAGCCGGTGTAAATGTATAGCACTTGTAAAAGTTAGTGTTTTTTTTTTCACTTTTATTCTCTCACTCATGATCACGATACATCCTGCCGGATTTACGAGTTTTTTCATAGGCTTTGGTAATTCCAGTGTTAAATGTATTGAATAATTAAAAATCTAAATCTCTTAATATGTTATCGATGGCTCCAGGTTCAAGCTGCCAAAGACAGTTGAGCCAAACCTAACCATCACACAGTGTTTTCTACTCCACTGCTCTGTTTTGTGATGTACATATTTTCAAACACTTCTCTAATACACCAAAAGTATTGTTATTCATCCGATCATTTGAGTCTTAAACCTAAGATTTTTGACTGTTGTTTCATGTTAAGGTGTTTTTTGTAATGAATGCAAATGGAAAACTACTAGCAATTCTAATTTTTCTTTAAATTATAATAAAACAACACATCACACCAAAAAGTTATTTAGTCATAGACATTAAAAAAGAAAAGCTTCACAGTCTTTAACTACTTTCTAAGAAGATACCTGTAGCACACAGACTTAGTGTTTCCATTTGCTTCTTCCTTTAATCTGTTTTTTTCCAGGATTTACAGGTGGCATTTGAATTATGTTAATAAAATTACTCTGACCCATCTTCAGTGACAGAAATGGTGTGTTGCTACATGATGTATAGAGGTTACTGCTGCTTTGACCACATATACTGTATGTGCAATACAAAACATGTCAGAGGACTCTGAGCTCACCACATACAATAAGAGGAATGATTGGAGAGATTCTTAGAACTCAGTCTCCTTGGTTCACCTTATAACTAGATATTTGGAAAAGGCCAATCCAGTTTTCAGTTGTCATTTAACAAATAAGCCAATAGCATTAGAAATAAAATCATAAATACAGAAGACCTTGTTGAGTTGTCCAATATGCCAGTAGACAGAAACTCATAATTTTGATTTATCTTTGTCTGTGAAGCAGGCCAACAAGCAAGGCGGACACATTACCGCTCAAGGGTCTCACTGTGGTGCTCTGATAGTGTTGTGGTTAAAGTCTTTCATTTCACACAAACACTAAGCATGTGTGATTATGTTATTTAGCCCAAGGTGGGTCTTTTTCTATGCTGCAACACTTCAGATGTGACACAGCCTCTCATTTTTTCTAGTATTGGGTGCCTTACAAATGAAAAGTTATTCCTTTTGGCTGCACCCATTACATAACCACTTCTCTTCTTCTGTTTTAAAATAGTAGCACTGAAGACAAACAGACTGGAAAGTAATTAAACTAATTCATTTTAGGCAATGTAACACAACAAGGAACACAGTTTTACTGTGCTCACACTACTGCATTCCCTTCAGAAACCATCTCTTTTTCTGGGTAATTGTGAAAGCAGGATGCTTGACTGTTCACTTCAGTAATTTCAGCAGGTGGAGCCAAGCTTGTTATTCATAATTTCAAAAGAGCAGCAGTTTCAAAAATTCAATGCTCTTTCTTCAAAAATAAAATAGCCACACATATTGTATGTGGTACACTTTAAAGGCAATATAAGTTAAATACCAGTGCTGCCAAAAGGATTAAGAGAGAGACACAGTTTTCAGTCACATGCCTGCTGTCTATTATAACAAGCTACAGCCTAGCTCTTCATAGAATTTCTTATTTATTTCACTGTTAACCATTAATAATTTTAAAATTTTTTAGAAATTTTCATCAACTTATGTCCACATTGTAAGATAAATACATAAAAATGCAATTTGAAAAAGATTAGCTTTAAAAGTGGTAGAACTTTAACATATGACATTCTCTAAATATATAAACCAGTTATATTAGCAGTTGTTCATAAAAATACTTTCTTTGTTAGACAAAAAACCATGTAGCATAAAAAGCCTTTGTCTTTATTTTTTAAAACCTACTTCTGCGTTACAAAACATAATATAACTGCATCCTACCGTCCGTAATATGTTCTCCAGTCACAAGATATAGAAATTAACTGAAGCATAAGCTGGATACAGGAAAGTTTGTGGAATACTTCAGCTGGCTCCCAGCAAAGACGAGCTGGACCATATTCTATCAGAAATTCCATCATTTCTACAACTTGTTCCCGTGTATAAGAACAGGCCTAAACAAAAAAAGCAAAAGAGGAAAGTTAGATGGAATCATGTTTTAAATCAAATGCCTTATATTATTAGGCATAAAAGAGAGTGGGCAATTAACACTTCCACCCATTAAAAGTCCCTCTTCCCCAGTGTTTTTAATTATAGCATAAATCAGAAACATTACATGAGGTGGACTAGGCCACAAAGAGAAATGGAACAATAATGAGTAAATAACAACTTGTAGCAAATACCAATTTTCCTACAGATCGAAGTCTCAAGGAGGGGAGGAAAAAAAAGCAGGTGTAACAAAATTATGAGAATTTTTTATATTTTAAAAACACTCTGGCTTCCAATATAAGCAAATGTGTATTTGCTGCACTTCCCATTTCCTGCCCACCCATGAAATCACTGCACTTATGCTGGTACAGGTGTTCATGCCTTCCTTAGATACTTTCAAAACATAGTTGCACTTATGTTTGTGCACGTGCACTCGCACTCTCTCTCTCTCTCTCTCCCATCCATATGCACTGTCCTTCCACGTTATTTAAACACAGCTTTCTTGTGAATCAACTGGGATAGATTTTGAAGCCCAATTCCTGCATAACACCTCTGCCTAGTGTTCCTCTTAAATTTCTGATTTGCCATACATATAAAACACAGACTTGATGAACTGTAAGGCACCGTTAGCTTTAATCCTTTCTGATATGAGCCCCAAAAATCCACCTGAGGGTACCTTATTATTTTTGACAGTGAAGTACTTTTCGTTCAACCTGTTATCAAGTTCTTTATGTCTGATTCATTATGATTTCAGTTTTCCAGTTAGGTTCATTACAAATGGCCCTAAATAATATAGAACTGTGAAAACTATATTCAAATAAAAACACAAAATTGGAAAAAATGTTTACATTTCCACTGTAAAAATAAGAACACAATGAATGAAACTGAAGTGAAAAACGTATCTTCAACTGATAGTCACTTTAAGTTGCACCATCTTATTTTGACTCTGTGCTGCCCTTACTTTTATATGTAATAAATGTTTAATTTCCCTAGCACTATCCCTTACTGCTAAATCAGAACACAAAGTGCTTTACGCAATATACAGTATTGCATGCCTCACATCTTTCTACACCATAACACTCACGTAATCTGCCAATGGACACAATAAAATATGTTATTCAAGGCAAAACACGATATTATCTCCACAACCAAGATTGGCACAGCAACAAAACACAGCTATATATATATATTCTTGACACAGAAATAAAATGAAATATATATTAAGGTGGCAAAATAAAAGCAAGCAAACAGGTAAAGATGGATTAATCTTCATACAATTTACATACTACCTACATCTTGGAATCCAGCTGTTGCCAAGGAAACAACTCTAGCAATGAACCCACTTTCTTGTCTTCATTGTAAGACAAAAGCATTTCTGGATCTGCTATTGTTGTGAAAGTATTATTTTAGAGATTTAGTATCAAAATACAAAGTAACTGCTACTGCTAAAGAAAAATAAAGGCAAAAATATTGCACCAATACAAGCAAACCAGTTCTACTGGCTTGAGAAACCCCTTGCACCTCCCTAGGTCGCTTTCCAAATATTTTAATTGCACATGATAGGCTAAAACCTCATCAAAAGCTAAAAAAAGTGCTCTGAATGGTCGATACTTGTATCAGTCAGCATACAAAGGCTTCTGAAGGACATGACAACCATACCAACAATACACAGATATTGTTGGGGTCTGTTTGGTGCGAACGTAAGTGATAATTATAATAGTTAATGACAGTTAATTTTGGTGTTAATGTTAAGGTTGTGTGTTATTGAAAAAGCTCAGAAAGTCAGAAAAGGGGGATAGATTTTTCTACAAATTCTAGAATTTTGGAAATTTACAGTAAGGGAAGCATTTGAGGGAGGAAAAAAAAAGACTAAACAGAAAATATCATAAAATAAATGTCAAGCTAATATCATACAGTTTTAAGAAATAAAGTATAGTCTTACGTAACTGGATGGACATGAGGAAAAGGGGGGGAAAAAAACTTCAGTTTACATAAAACAAACATAAGCAAAATGTTTCTGAACCAGAAAAAAACTGCCAGAGACTCTTACAAAAGTCTCTAGGAGTACTCGGGAGTTGCATTTTGAGCTGTAAACCAGCATTAAAATAATACACTACATACATTTTCAAAAGCATTTTTAGTGCTTCATTCCCTTTACTCACCATGAAAGAATGTGAAGAAAATTCAGTTCTAGAAAGATACAACTTAACAGAAGTAATTTTTAAGTAGTGATCACTCCCTATGAATATATAGAGGGCAATAATTCCTTGCAGAACACAGGGTTAACTCGGTATATAATACTGTAATGAATGAATGGCCAAAGACCATTTAGCAGAATCGTACAATTTTTGTGCTTAATATGCTAGCTGAGATTTGCTTATAGATGAGTTTAAGGACACTGAACATATTTACCCAAATACATGTCCAGTACCATAAAGTCTTCATTTAACAATGATTAAATGCTCAAAATACCTACTTGTGTGACAACTAAGGCATTTGTAGGGTACATAATTCATTGCATTTAAGCCATATAACGAAAATGTGACCAAGGTTGAGTCAAAAGGAAAGACATATTGTCTCCATTAACTACACAGGTGTCGAACTCCAGTCCTGGAGGGCCACAGTGGCTGCAGGTTTTCATTCTAGCCATCTTCTTAATTAGTGACCTGTTTTTGCTGCTTATTTGCCCAAGTTGTAATTAACTTGACTCAGGCTCCTTAGTTGTTTCTTTTTCCTTAATCAGCAGCCAAACAATAATGAGACACAAAACAAGCTACCACATGACCAGCTCACCTGTGCCCATCACACAATATCTGAAAATAAAGAAAGGTGATGGTTTTGATAAGGTTGATCTCTCAGCTCACCTCACCAAAACATTGACGGTGTTCTTAGAAAAAACAGAAAAATCAACAGTTTTGGAAATGTCTGCTGTGGCAGAATGAGAGCAACAACAAGCCATGGAATTAAAGAATGGGTTTAATTAACAGCAAGAATCACTTCTCATTAAGAGATTGACTGGAGTGAAATTGGTTGGAGTTTGAAATCCCAGTTTAGTTTGTCATCTGTTGAGTTGTTTCAAATCTCATTTGTGTTTGGCTGTCATTTAATGAAGAAAATAAACAATCCAGAGGAATGAATCCTTAAAAACAGGGCCATTAAAATGTAGAGAAAAAAGCTGATTAGCAGTAAAAACTGGTCACTGATTAGGAACTGGGTTAAAATTAAAAACCTGAAGCCACTGCGGCCCTCCAGGCCCGGAGTTCGACACCCCGCTACATAAAAGACTACCCATCTTATCAACATCTGACAAATGACGAATATACTTAACCCAATAATAATAACTCTCCATCTGTAATTCAATTGGCTTCTGTACTGGTTTCTCTTGTGAACACTCCCAGATCTACTGTAATTCAAAAAGCAAAAATTCCTTGCAGAATCTATTATACTTGCTACCAAGTGAGGACATGACCAAATAAAGATGGCTCTGTAAAGCCTAAGCCATCAGGTTAGAAAAAAACAAGTGTAAATACAAAAAAGCACAATATTTATTATTGACGTCTATTATGAGAGAACACTTCTCTCCAACAATCAAATGGAAAGTCACTTTTGTGAGGATGTCAATAAAATGATACTACGCTCTCCCTGATCTTTATTTGTTTGAGTTTGTAACAAGCCAACACCACACAGAGATTAAAGGCAAAAGGTCACATGACTAGCATCACAAAATTCACAACTTGGAACACATTAATAATCTAGACATATAACTAAAAAATTCAAAGCCTTAATCACTACATCACACTGACATTAATTATTAAAAAAAATAAAATCCAGAAACAACAACATTGCACAAGAGCTGATAAAGCTATTTCCCCAAACACATTTTGATTAGTGAGGCACGACACTAACAGTGCAGAAATATTTTGATGTTACATCTTTATTAAATCTCACCTTATAGTGAGGCTGAGGATGAATTGGTGCTCCACCTTCAGTTCTCTGTAGAGTTTGTTTAACATGTTCTACTTTAACAGCCAAATGTGCTTCAAAATACCTTCTAAGGGCCATGCAAGTGTGCTTAGCTGTCTGCCGACTAGAAAAGATCTCATCATCACTTAGTAATGCACCTTGATCCTCTAAATTCAAGATTTCCAGAGTACTTATCTGACAAAGGCAGGGGTATAAGAAAAACAAATGACAGAGTAAATCACACAACATTATTTAATTTGTAAAAAAATAAATAAATAAATAATAATAATAATAGTCACATATTCTAAAGCACACAAAATTGTGCCTCAAAAATAGTCATTCATTTGTAAAGTGTTTTGAAGGATATCAGTTGCTATTTTAGGCTAAACATTTCAGTCTATATCAATCCCATGCACTGTGAATATCCATTTACAGAAGAATACACACCACCACTACAAGAAATTAATATGAAATTTTAAAGTTTCGGTTGTATTTAGTATGTATACAAATTTTAATGCTGTTTGCAGTTATATTTAGCTTTAGGCTATCACATTTAATCTATTTACTAACACAGTTTATGCATATATAACATTAACTGTTATACTAAATAAAGACAACATAAAGAATGGGTTTATACCAAATTCACGAGTCGCCGAAGGCCATCTTGTTTGTCGAACAGTTCAAGGACAGCACGAAAAGCAAAGGAAATGGAAAAGAACATGGTAGCATGACAGCCACCAGAGTCATGTGAGCATTCCAATAACCATAGGGTGTAGCCTACCACATCTGCCAATATGCTGTGAGGGAGCATGCAAACCTGAAAAAGGACAATATAACATTAAGAAGGCACACCAGCGCAAATCTCACATGATCCAAACACATGGTTAAAAAGTTACTAAGCACACAAAAGGAAAAACTAATTATTTAATTTGTTAGTGACTTTCTGTGGTATTTGTGTTAGGTTTATTTTGTAAAAGCACTTGTTAAACCATGCTTTGTAAAAGTATGCAGTTCATTGAGCAATACTTTGATTTTACTCAATAAAAATTCCTACAATAATACATTTTATTTCAAATTACTGAAACTCAATTTTAAGAGGAGAAACAAAAGGAAATATGCTTTTTGTAAATACTTCATCACCCCACTATATTTTTATTTTAGTGCCACCTTTTGCAGTAATAACAACTTCAGGTTTTCTGTGCTAAGTTCATACTAGTTTTGCACTGTTCTTTCTTCCAGGAAGATTTGTTACAGGATGTTCAGGGAAATCAGCTGTAGCTTTTTTGCCAGAAAATGTGCGAGTTATTTAAATGATTTGCTTTTGGAGCTAGAAGCAACACAACTGTGCCCTAATTAAGCAGTTATTTTTCAACTCTGTAAACTCCAAGATTCCAAAACACTGGTAATTAATACCTATGCAAACTGCATTATTCTATTTTTTTCTTTTACCATCTGCCTGAGTTTGTGCTGGATAACATTTCAACCATCTAAACCAAGAGATTACCAGGAGATGGCTGAACAAAAATGCAGAAGGAAAAAAGGTTTGAGGACATAATAAAGTTATCCATAACCTTTAACCATTGAAGCTGTAATACAAAGTACATTTAACAGCAATCATTTATTGAAACATTGTTGCTGTAATTGATAAACCATGACACACACAGAAATCCAGTGGGAATTCGCCCCTTGCATTTAGATCAGGCATGTCAATAAATCCCAATAAAAGCCTTTCAAGCGGCTCCACATCATAACTGTGGGTCTTCATGTAAGGCTCCCAGTCAGTGGCTTATGGATAGCTCTCAAGGATGCAGCTAGAGATGTATCACTTTAAATCCCAATTGCCATTTTTTAAAAGTATATCCTAGAATGTTTCAAGCTACCAAATTCATCAACCTCCTGGCACGGTGCTCCTTTCCCACTTCCTGCCTTGGTAGTAGTGAACAGATATAGCACCTTTATATGGTATGTAGTTCGCTAGGTTCACTAACCAAAACACAATGGAAGTGTAAATAAAGTGTTAAATAAAAAAAAGAAAAAAAAGAAAAAACACTTTCCTACCCTCTCCATTGCATCCTGGTTATACGCTAAATAGTATAAACACAAAGATACACCAGTAGCTGCCATTGAAGGGCGAGGAACTTCCAGGAGTTTTTGAACTCCACCATGTGCCACAAATTCTGCAGCAAACTTCTTATGAAGCAGAAGGGAGGCTAGATACTGAAAGAAAAATATATAGTCAATTCTTTGTATAAGGCAGCAAAATTTAAAATTCATATTCTTTAACCAAAGTTATTACTTTAAATGTCAACTTTATGATTAACAACCGACTTTCTTAATTATGCTCTATTGATATTCAACACATTTGTAACATATTAGTTAATCTTGTTAATTTTGGGGATAATCTCTACACTTTCCTGCTCCTCAGATGTTTAAAAGAAAGTTACCAGTATATAGCTTTTATAATATGAAGCCAATATATACACCACGTCACATTATCTGGATTAAGACTGAACTTCACAGAGTACAGAAAAGTAGGATTTGGAGGGAAAATCTACACTTTACGGCCTGGTTTAAAAAAAAAAAAAAAGAAAAAAAAAATATTATTATCTATATATTATATATATATCATATATATCATATATATATATCATATATATATATATATCATATATATATATATATATATATATATATATATATATACATACACATACATACATACATATATACATATGGAAGAGAAGGTCTGTGATACGGTTTGCATATTTGCAGCTGGAGATTCACAAAGGGAGAAGAAGAAAAAAAAAAAAAAAAAAAAAAAAAAAAAAGAGTCACGTATCATAAAGTAGTTTTTATTCCTGAGCTTTCAACCCCTACCAGGGGTCTTCATCAGAGGATAATGCTTAGACTTACAAGTATCAAAGGCAATATATAGCAACATATTAAAGGGGGGGGGGGGTGACTAAGTCAGTATGATCAAGAGGGGGGGGGTTTGTATAGTTTATTTATTATGTACATGTTCTTCTTAAGTTAGCATATGCTGGATTTAGGTCCAAGTGTCTGTTGATGGCGTTTTCATTTGATAGCCAAGACTCGGCCAACTCTCTGGCACTTTTAGTACTGGCCTTAATGTTTACTTTTACACTGTCCCAGTTGAATGTGTGTCCTGTCGATTTAGTATGTGCATAGATCAATGATAGTGCGTCCTTTCTTCCGACGGCGTTGTGATGTTCCTGTACATGTGTTGAGATTCTGATGAAGACCCCTGGTAGGGGTTGAAAGCTCAGGAATAAAAACTACTTTATGATACGTGATTCATTTTTTTTTTTCTCCCTTTGTGGATCTCCAGCTGCAAATATATATATATAGTATATATATATTTTAGATAGATAGAGACATACATACATATTACTAGCAGGAGTACCCGGCGTTGCCTGGGAATCTATAACTGGTGAATTTCCAAAATGAAAGAAACAGAACATAGAAACTGAACAAACATTTTTCTGATTGACATTTTATTGTAATAGTTAATATAAGTGGTCATTTTAGAGGCTTTAGATACACTGTATTTTTTGTTTTGCCTTGGGGTTCCGAAAATGAACAAATTGTGAGGATTGCCCACTATAGAACATGCTACGTAGAGTTGTCCGTGTGAAAAGTCTGGATTTTCCAAATTGATGCCTTTAACTTTGAGTGTTGGCCCTTCAGCCTGATTGTAGACGTTTGAAATCAAAGGGTAAATCATTCAGAATTAGCGGAATTCTTGGTACGAAAACATCTTGCGCAATGTTTGAGACGGCCATGAAATAGACTTTTTTGTGGCATCGGAAGTGGACTTTCTAATGCTATGTCTTTTTTTTTGGTGGCATGGGTATATTAGCGAAAAGCACGACAATTATAATGTGTCACATGGTATTACATACAGTATAAGCACCAGAGTGAGATGAATGTACATTTACAATACGTCGGAAAGATATACATCAGAAAGACCAAGACTGAAATCTTACTGCGAGTCGGAAAGCGAGCAAATAGCACCACAAATACGGAAAGCCAGTAAGGCGCACTGGGTCGTTCTCGTTTTACATCCATACGGTAGTTCCCCTTCACGCGATGAAAGCAGTCGGCTTTCTCATACTTGAGAAACATTGGTAAAGAAGGATGCACAGAGACCAAACGTTCCGCTAGATGGCGCCGCCATTAACGTCTGTTGCAACGTGGGGCCATCTTGTCGATGATAAGTACGGGGACGTGTGGCGAACGTTGTGTAGGTCAAAAGGTGTCCTGTGCTTGACCAAGGACATTTTTCCCAACCAAACATACCCCATGACCTCCTCCTGGTCACAAAGCAGCCCCATGCCCAGTTTGGTGGTGATCGGACGCCCGGTGCAGATTTGTATGGAGGACAAACAAACATAGACTCGACTTTATATATTAGATATATATACAGTACTGTGCAAAAGTTTTAGGCAGGTGTGAAAAAATGCTGCAAACAAAGAATGCTTTCAGAAATATAAATAATGACTGTTTATTGTTATCAATTTACAAAATGCAAAGTGAGCAAACAAAAGAAAAATCTAAATCAAATCAATATCTGGTGTTACTACCTTTTGCCTTCAAACCAGCATCAATTCTTATAGGTCCACTTGCACAAAGTCAGGGCTTTTGTAGGATTCTAGTCAGGTGTATGATCAACCAATTCTACCAAACAGGTGCTAATGATCATCAATGTCACACGTAGGTTGAAACACAGTCATTAACTGAAACAGAAACAGCTGTGCAGGAGGCTTAAAACTGGGTGAGGAACAGCCAAACTCTGCTACCAAGGTGAGGTTGTGGAAGATAGTTTTATGTCATGGCAAGATTGAGCACAGCAACAAGACACAAAGTAGTTCTACTGCATCAGCAAGGTCTCTCCCAGACAAAGATTTCAAAGCAGACTGGGGTTTCAAGATGTGCTGTTCAAGCT